>NC_080585.1:7545000-8813750 GCF_029962835.1 Magnolia sinica | reverse complement strand
ATCAAGCGCATGAAAGGATGAATGGGAAACTAAAGCCCACAGTGGAGGGCGCGGATGAAGACAGCTACTTCTCCATTGGCTGGATCTCTTGGAGCGTCGAGGGAGGAAGGTGCCCTGATGTGCACAAAGTTGGGGATCTGGTACTATTCACACCCCAAGTATAGAGTTGTGATGCAGTAGTAATCTTGGTAAGATCGAGGTCGAATCCACAGTAACTGAACCTTGTACGTAATCTGAAAGTAACTAAAACTTAGAACTAGGCGAAGATGAAATCTAAATCGAATGAATATGAGGGAATAATAGTGAAATATTAATCTAAAACTTGTAAAATTTAAAGGTGAGAAACTAGGGTGCTAAGGATCCAATTGTAGAGATCAGAAAAATCTACGCTTGATTCATGAACTCAACGGGACTTCGAGTTCCATCTTCATCCAGTTGGAAGATATATCACTAAAACCCAAATCTGAACTTCCTTTGATCTAGTTTTCAAGAGATGAGAAGGATGAGAATTAGACTTGATTCCATCACAAAACTGTACCCATGAGACAAAGCAAACAGGGTTCAACCATGCCCAGGAGACGATCTAGATCAATCATCTGGACCAAGATAGCGGGCCATTTACACCATCCACAGTCCCCTGTTTGAGTAGGCTATTTGAATCCAAACAAAGTCGGGTCAGCGCATGCTGACTGACTCTGTTTGGTCTAGTGCACATCTGATGCACGTGAACGGTGTGCGTGCACTGCAAGTGGGGCCCACTTGTGATGCCTACGAGAAATTTACTCTGATCATTATGTTTTTCATCTAATTCAAGGGGTTAAGACCAAAGTTGAAGCATATCCAGAGATCAGGTGGGCCTCAAATCGCTAATATGTGGGTTAATCTGTCCGTTGGGCCACTTCCATATGGATCCAATGGCTGAAATTTGACATGTACGGTTAATTTATAGTCCTTAGGTTATGTATAAAGTTTCGATCCGAACGGATGGTGAGAACCCTGTGATCTTGCATTCTAGACGACTGTCAGACCCTTTTAACTTCAATCACGTGATTTTCTCAGATCTCTGGTGTGTAATTCTTCAATCTCGGTCCCCTGGGGTCCGTCCCTTGCCTTGGTGATTTTAGAGTATTAAATTCATGCTTTTGGTACCATTTTTCAGTCTAGGCTCCTAAATATACCTTGCATCACAAATATGATTAAAGTAGCGTGTTAAACGGTATCATGCTGGTAAAATTAGGTAATAACTGGGATCTAATATGCAATATTTGACCCTTAATAGGTACTCGACACGGATTTGAGCCATCTGGGACTCGACCAAGACCGAGCCCCCGGGGACAACCACCTTAGAGCGGCCTCCCAAAGGCCCGACCATGGCCCTTCCAGCTGGATCCCGAGGTATTCTCTTTGATCGTTTGGTGCCACCCTTCACTTTTGGACCCGTGGTCTTCTTTACTAGAGGTCGAAGGGGTATTGCCTCACAAAGACCTTCCGAGCCCCTACGCGCAGAGTCCATACTCTCCAACTCAGACTCATCTCCTATTGCTCGGACTATTTGAACCTCGTTCGACCCGTTCGACATAATGAGATTAGAGGAAATTGAAAGAAGGTTTAAGAAGTGGAGAACTCACAGGAAATCGCTCTCCAAAGGACGACTAGCAGTGCAAACTCTCTAAGAAAATGAAATGCAGGAGAATTCAAATGAAAGCAGAGGGTGACTTTTATAGCCTTAGTCGGTCGGTTGTAATCATGATGGATAGCTGTCTCCGAAACTAAAACGATGTGTGTAACGACCCTAAAATATTTTCTTTCTTTGCATAAATTTTCAATTTAAATAGGACGAACCACCCCACTTGAAACTAACAATCCAACTAAAAACAACTATCTGACTTTAAACAACCCTGTAATACTAACACAACTGAATGAAGGCTAACCGTCTAACTGAGATAACCAACACTAAAACTTCTAGTGCAAGCTTTTACAATAGTAGAAATGAGCTAACCTTCGGTCCAGGGTGATTTATAAACCCTATTAGAGAACCCGACGGCTTAGACCTCATCCATAAAGAAATCAAATAAATAAATAAATAAATAAAATACCAAAACAACAACTGTGGGTGAATAATGACCCTTTAAAGCCAATGGTCGGTGCTGATCGCCCTAGATTAGGTCGTAGAGACCACTTTAATGAGTGCGTGTACATAGATTGCGTACTCACGCCGTGCACAAGATTCACCATCGAGTCAAACAGTTGTTGACCTGATGAAAACTAGAAATTCCAAAATTTCAAATGAAAATCACTCCGCCCATCGCTGGCTTAGATCTGGCCGTCCGTTTGATGGTGCAAATGACCATTTTTTGAATACAATAGCCAAATTCACACCATCCATCTGATTTGTTGGGTCCCACCGACCACGTCCATGTCGAGATTACCTATTGAAAACCACCTTGCCGCCTTTGTCAGCAACCCAACAAGCAACGCCCAATCAAGATGCTAACGGGGAAACCATATCCATATCCGCCACACCTCTAACCAATCCGACCGTTGGAAACTAACGAGTGGAGGCCACGTATGCGGGGAAAATCCATGTCAGCCCTACGATTTCCAGAAATGGATCCCTACGTAGCTAAAGGCGGAAGAAAAACTTTCGTTTTGGGTAAGAACGATCTCCACCCTTCTCCGACTTCTGGAAGCTTCCCTTGAGCAGATCCTGTTCGTCCGTGTTAGGGTTGTTCGAAATCTCGTAAGGAGAGCTGAGATTTTGGCGAGATGCCGCATCCAGACGAGTCACTGCCTTCCTAGATTAGAGTCATAACCAACGGTCCTTGTTCATCGTTGGGTGGGCCACGCATGCCTCCTGGGCGTCATCCAAACCGTTTGGACATACCTGATCTGCAGATCATTCGGCCATTGCAAAACCGCCATTATCAGTCCATCATCTTCTGCAATCTAGCTGGTGAACCCACATCCTATAAAGTTAATCATTCCGTTGATCCAAGCCGTCCAAAGTGCGGCCCACCTCACCAAAGTGTCATCAGGAAAAACCAATTAGACTCATACTAGGATTTAGCTATACTATTGAACTCTTACGGTGAGCTTCACAACCTGTCTCTCGCTGATTAGTGGTGGAAATATCTAGAGCGGGAAAGAGCTATAAATACCCGTTTTATTAGCATGAATCCCAAGAAAAATGGAGTAGAAAAATAGTAAGAGAGAGAGAGAAATCATTTGGGAGAGCGCAGCCAAGCAAGTTACAAGCCTCTGTAGTAACTCGACTCAGCTAAAGCGAGTCAGAGCCGAGTCCTAACCTACATCCTTTGCTGAGAGAGAAAGAGAGGATGAGTTGAGAGAAGTTAGAGAGAGAGAATAGAAAGCAACGTGAGTGAGTAGCTGCTGAGATCGATTTTCAGTTGCTGTCCAACTCAGTGACTCAAATCGGCGTTATAGAAGGTGAGTCAGAACCAGCTCCTGAGCCGTTTTATTCTAATTGTGAATGGTTTTGATAGAGTAAGAACCCTTCCACTTCGTTTACTGTCAGGTCCATTTTAGCCGAGCGGGATAGTGCAGCAGAATCAGGTAAACCAATGCACTCACTGACTCACCTCACCACGTCCAAACTCTCCCAACGCCTCAAAGCAGCCCTGATCAGGTAACCTCGCTCTATCTCCCTCTGATGTTTTCAGTTTTCATCCCCTATCAACCAACTGGGTCGCGAACATCCCAACTCGGTCTCGAGTTGAGCGACTCAACTCTGCATCCCAGGGTGGAATCCCTAGTCTGCCACCATGGTTATGGTTAGTTGTCTTGTGTGAGAACCAGCATCATGTGTCGAGCATCGGTCCACCTCGACCTGCTGGTGGTTGGGCCATTTGGCTCTTGTCACCGGTGAGTCTGTGACTCGAGTCCGAATCGGGAAGAGAATAGATCCAACTCAGTTGGGCCTGACTAACCCCTCATCTCAGCAAGCTCAGGGCCCAGTTAGGGACAAACCAAATTTGTCCAGTTACAAGTTGTTTGGGCCAATTTTCATTCTAAGTCGACCCGACGCTCGGTCGTGAGTTGACTCGAACAACTCTCAGCTATGTCAAATCGACTCCATATCTGGATCTACAATCAAGGTATCAGGTCATATGTGATCCGAAGGACTATTAACTTGACCATGTGATCAGTAAACCCTCATATAGCACTTCACTAGACAATAGTTAAAGACCCTAGTTAAGTCAACTCGGCCCTGACTCACTAGTATATTGGAATGTATCATCCAGGTGTTGTTTGCTAACTGACATTCTTGAGAGATACTCCCCATCAGTCAATCTCGAATCAGGTAAGTGAAAGAAACCTCAAATTTATCTAATCCATACCTAAGCTAGAATAGAATTTGATTTACATTTCCTTGAATCAAAACTCATCAGACTCACCTCACAAGGAAGTACAAATTAAGAAGAGCATTCACTCCATCCACTTCAGGAGAGGGATATCCCACACGGCTTCAACATTTCATGGAATTCTAAAGTAGTTGTATAAAGACATTGTAATTGGGTAGATAGTAGTGTTGTTCCTTTAATTTTATATTATGTGGAAATACCTGAATTTGGTCACTCTAATCCATCTCATAAGGATTTTAGCATATTCGTTTTGCTATATATGAAATTTTCTTAAGTACATGTACACGCCCACTAGTTACATTAGATGTAAGAATCCTTGTTTCCATTCCATTGATAAATTGCCACAATACTCATCATGTAAAGTAGATTTGTTATACTTTGATTCTAACCAAGTTTTAGAGTAACATTAACAATAGGTTAGCTCTTTAGTTCTTTCATAAGAATGTTATGGACATACATTAGTACATTAAATTCCTTTACTCAAGCCCCACGTTTGATAATTATGACATTGGAATGTGGCTTTATGATATTTTAGTAGAGGCTTGATTTTGGGCATAGTCCTACTAGTAATGATAAGGGTCATGATATTTCACGTCATCTTATTTTACAATGTTAAGTTAGGTGTGGAATGTTATCTTTCATGAGAAATGTTGAACAAATGTGTTATTAACCTTACATACTTAAAATGTTGTAATTATGGGCCCGCATTGGCAATAGAGAAAGTGAACGGACTTATATTGGGCTCACACGTGGATGTTTGATACTCTATTAAAAGACTGTGAACTTTGATTATACTTATGAAAGCAATCTTATTAAATGTATATGAGTATCATGGTACATGACATTCATGCATAACATATGGGCTTTTCCGAGTGCTCAAAGTAAGCCACACTCTGTCTGATTTGTTGTGGGTCCCATCACTTCAGTTAAACTCATAAAGAATGTGCATTTGTGTCACTTTGGGTGCTCTTTCCTTTCATGAGGCTTTTCCGGGATTAGACACTCCTCGGGTATACCCCGTGTATTTTTTCATAAGATATCCTTGGGCATATTCACCTGCATGGTCTTTTCGGGTGGCTAGTTCTCTTTGGGCGTACCTTTGAGTATTTTTCCGGGTGACTAGTTTTTCTTAGGCAACCCTTTTATTTTGACAGCTGGATGTGCATCCCTAGAGCTGTATCTTGAGCATACATTCATACATCCATACATTTGCATTAAGTTCACATTATCCTCAATATGATTGATTACGTTTGGTTTAAACTGTTTAGAATGATATGGCATGCATGAATCCTTGTGGAAAATTTCCACTGAATTTTCACTCACCTAATAGTGCGGTCGCACCAAATTGATACATGTATGATGGAGGAAGGTGGCGCTTATGATGGGACCCAAGATCCAACTGATGAGGAGTATGGAGAGGAAGGACAGTATACTGATATGGTTGAGCCATTGGGGCTCAACTGAGGATATAAGACTTATTTACTTTCATGTTTTCAGATATTATCTTCATTTTGCTTAGTTTGAGAATTGTAATTAAAAATCCTTTATTGTAGAATCTTGCTTTACTTCCTTACTTTTATTCACGTATGTTGAACTCCTTTTATTAGTTTATGCAGCGGTTATATTTCGATGTTATGAAGTATGTCAGTAATTAGATGAATGATAGTTTTATTTCATGACATAACCCTCGGATTCTTGTACTCGAGCGATCGTCCTCAGGTTATGAGAATCAGGGTGTTACAGCGTGACACCAAGCCCTGCTGTATACGTGGCAGTGAATCATTTGTCTGAGTTGACACCCTCCGAGCTGCGTGCTGTTAGCACTGAATGGCATTCAATGCGCAGACGATTCTCCACCTCTCAATGTCCATGCGGCAGCGCCCTACTCATCCAAGCGATTCGAATCCTCAACTGTCGCCACGTGTTTGTCAACCAACAGCTCGTACCTAAAAAGTTGTCTCCGTAATACGATGCCTAAATAGCGGAGAGCCATGATTACGATTGTTCGTTTCAATCTTGCCAACTTGTCATCATGGAGGGAGCGGCAGTTCATTTTTATAGTCATTTACTCCCTGAGTCTGAGCTCCGACTCAGAGAGTAGGGGGCTTTTGTTATGGAAAAATCGGAGCCGAACTCGATAAAGGTCGACTTGGAGGAGTTGACGGGCGGAGCCTCGGGCTGATAGTAGTTCGTCTACACCGGCCTAGTCATAACAATCTAGGTTGAACTTCCAAGTTCTTTTGTAAAGCTTTGACACCGACTTGAAACCCGGAAGAAGCCATTACACATCCCATCCATTGGCTCCGACTAGGATCAAGTTACCCATGAGCTCGGATTGTCGTGAGTGAGACTAAGATTTCATGATCGACTCAGATGAGAACATGACCGATGATTACGCTAAGGAATTAACCCCAGTAACGCATGTCTGGAGCAACATCCAGCGTACGATCTCCGGGTAATGATCGACATTAGCGCGCACACCATTCTCGTTCAACGACAAAGATTGTGCCAAAAATGACGGGCACATTTATCTCAGGAAAAAGGCATAAATAGGAGACATATCTACATGAACATGTAAGCAATATCTGATACCCAAAGCATACTCTACACAACTTAGACCCAGATTCCTACCCTGACTTTGACATCGGAGGGTCCCTGCTCTAGCCAAGGTTTCCTTTGTCCTTCTCTTGTACAGGCTACAGGGATCGATCCAAATGCTCGGACCTCAGTGAAGGGTGAACCAGATTTTAGCATCAATACATATAATCTAGTTTTTCTATATCATTTCAGGGCATGAGCCTAAAATAGAAGCAGATACCATCTCAGGTGTACCTTATCATGGGGCCACACAAGTTTTAGATTAATCTATATTTGATTTTACTTCATCCAGGTTGACCTTATCAATGGATTGGATGACAAATAAACATTAACAAAACATTAGCACGGCCCTTATAACTTTTTAATGGTAGGACATTAATCTCCATTGTTTCCTATCATGCGGTCAACGTTAGGTTTGGATACTTTTATTTTTGGGCTCATGTTTTAAAATTATCCCAAAAAATGGGCAGACGGTATGGATATTGAATACATACATCAAGGTGGGCCCCACGGTAAAGTCCGCACCTGTTGTGCGAGGCCGGGGGGACACCTAATCCGCTTCCCTTCGTAGAAAGATCTCATGCAGTAGGGGTGTCATTGGGCTAGGCTCGGGCCTGAAAATTAGAATTTTAAAAGTTTTGGCCCGAGGGCCCGGCCCAAAACAGTTCAAAATCCGGGCTAAGACTAACCTCTGGTGCAGCCCGTTGACAGCCCTACCTGCAACCGGTTGCATTGTAACCGGTTGCATTGTATCAACACCTGGTAAAGGGTTGAGTACCCATAGGTGGTGAAATCCCACTAGGGCGTGAGTGTGTAGGCAGTGCTGTGCGTGCGTGTGTTAAAAAAATAAAAATAAAAATCCATGCCATCCGTATTCCAGCTAATTTTAGATTACAAGGTGGACCACAGTGTATGAAACAGTGGGTTAAATACTTCACGGGGTAAAAAGTGTTGAATTAAGTTGATATTTATGTTTTTCCTTTATCTAAGCCTGTGTGAACTTATTAATGACTTTGGATGGAAAATAAACATTATGGTGGGCCATAGAAAGTTTTTAATGGTGAGCATTCAATCATGACTATTTCATGTAATATGGTCTACGGTAGGTTTGAATATGATTCGTCTAGAGGCTCATGCCCTAAGATGAGCTGGAAGAACGGATGTACCGCATGGATTTATATAAAACACATATCATAATTGGCCTTACAATTATAGATCCACCCATCTTGATACTTATCCACTGAAATCACGCTGATATATTCTAGCCGTGTCACGTGTCCACGGACGAGGATTCCCTGCTAAAGCCTTTAGCAGTAAGTTCCTGCGCAAGGATATTGGGTGTGGCCCACTGCAATGTAAATGAGAAATCCATTCCGTCCATCCGTTTTGTGAGATCATTTTAGTGCGCGTGAGAAAAAATAATTTGAATACAAAAGTCGATTGCGTCACACGAGAGGAAAATGAGAAAATAAATTCCTACCGTTGAGACCTTCCTTGGATCGACCTTAATGTTTATATGCTATCCAAACCGTTTACAAGGTCATATCCAATGGGATGAAGCGAAAACACCGAAAGTATAGCCTTATACAAAACTTTATAGCCATAAGAATGATTCAACGGTGCTCACTAAATTCCCACTATTTCCATCTTGTGTGGCCCACTTGAGTGTTGGATACATCTTATTTTTATTCCCACGAATGAAAATGAGCTCTAAAAACGGATGGACGGTGTGAATTTCTCAAAAACATCTCAGTGAGCCCCACACAGCAATCTTGCGCGGGAACTTCATGCTAAAGGCAGGGAATCCGCATACTGCGTCCACCGCCTCAAGCTGACTAAACGACAAACATTCGTACCAACGAATCAGTTTTATGAAAAATATCAGGCTGATATTTTGATTACCTTTGGATATTTGCGCTGGACACGGAATTTCTATTTACACTGTCAGTGCTAAGGTGACAGCTAGTAGCAACTGGTGGGTGTCCTATGTGCCCATTATTGTGTGTGTTTTATCACACTGTCCGTCCATTTTTTCGAATCATTTTCAGTATAATTCCAAAAATGAGATAGATCCAAATCTCAGGTGGACTACGCGACATAAACAATAGTGATTGATCGCTCACTGTTAAAATCTTCCTATGGTCTAATATAATATTTATTTTCCATCTAACCTATTGATTAGGTCACACAGACCCCGGATAGATGAAGTTTGATCCAAAATTTCTGTGGCCCAAAAAGATTTTAACGGTGGACATCCAATTTACCCCATTTCATATCATGATCCACCTAAGATTTGAATCTACCTCATTTTTTAGCTCATACATAAAATGATTCAAAAAAGCGGGTGGACCGTGTTGATAAAATAAATACATGATGGTAGGTCCACATAACACCGTACATTAGCCACTCTTTACTGAAGGCGTCTGTGCGAGGCGGAAACGGATTGGCTACTCTCCCTGCCGCCAGCCCGGTGGCGGATAGTTGGTGTTCTGTGGGCCCTCCATGATATATGTGTTCATCCATGCCGTTCATCCATTTTGACAAATCATTTTAGGGTTCAATTAAAAAGGAGAGGGATATTTATCTTAGGTGGACCACACCACAGGAAAACAATAGCGATTAGATATCCACCATTAAAATCCTCCTAAGGCTTACTGTACTATTTATTTGACATAAAATCTATTGGTTACGTCATACAGACAAAGATGAAGGTAAAAAACAAATATCAACAAAACTTTGATGGTCCCTATAAAGTTTTTAATGTTCAACGTTCATTTAACACTGTTTCCTGTAATGTGGTCCAGTTGAGATTGGGATATACCTCAATTTTGGTCTCATACCATAAAATGATCGAGAAAAATAGATGGACGGCATAGATGAAACACACACATAATGGTGGGCAGGGGAGTAGCCAATCCCATTCCGTGTGAGGCCATCTTCGTGGTGCGGCTTACCTTTTCGTTGGGCTACGTCCCATATAACTAGGATGTTCTGTTTGGGTCCGGTAGACTGGAATCCTGTATACCACTTGTGGTGGGAAGTGCGTGCAACACCGAGCTATGTGGGGCCTACCATTAAGCGTTTATAAAATCCAGTCCGTTTATCCATTCTGGGAATTTATGCTAGGTGTATGTAAAAAATTCAAGTCGTTCCAAAACTTAGATTGACCATGCCACAATAAAATTTTAAAATTGTACCTAAAACTTACATTTACTTGGTGTAGCCTACTTGAGTTTTGGATTAGTATGAATTAACATTTTTTCATCCTAGTGGGGATCATTGGATGAATGGATTTGACGGAATATAAACTGAAAGGTGGTCCCAAGAAGTTTTCTATTGTAGGAGTCCACATCCCCATTGTTATCTATGGTGTCGTCCACCTAAGTTTTGGATGGTCCTGATTTTTTTGAATTTAGCCCATAACATAAGGTTTTTGGACTGATGGCCCCAGGATGGAATTTGGCTGGTGACTATAACACCATCAAAGCGTCATGGCCCCACCATGATTTATGTGTCTTATCCACACACTGGCTCATTTTGAGCATGAGCTCAACAATAAGTCAAATCTAAAGGTACGAGTAGACCATACTACCGGAAACAGTGGATATTGAATGTTTACCGCTGAAAATTTCTTGAAGTTCTGGATCAAGATGTTATTTGTGTTGGGTCCTTGCTCTGGTTCTCAGCACTCGGTCAAGGGTTCGAGTGCCCATACGTGGTGAAATCCCACTACGGTGTAAGTGCGTCGGGGTGTGCTTTATTCGTGTTTTCCCTTCATTCGTAACTTTATGAACAGGTTTGATGGTAGTTATATCCCTACTTTTTCCCCTAGTGCCGCATTTTTTAGCTTATGCTTTAAAATGCTCTGGAAAAAAAAATAAATGGATAACAAGCATATAACACATATACCATGTGTGTCAATAGAACTTTGACATCAGCTAGGATGGTGTTGAGGTCACCAGCCAAACTGCATGTTTGTCCAGGCAATATCCGGACTTGGCTGTTGACCCCAACACCAGAAACAACAGGGAATAGCCAAACACAGTTTGGTTGGAGCACAACTTGGCTGCAACACTTGAACCAGCGATGTGTTTAAGACCCTGACCGTAGGACCCCCATTGATATATTTGATGTATATTTATATTGTTTATTTATTTTTTCCAACTTATTTTAAGGCATGGTCCATAAAATAAAGAGATACAAATTTTAGGTGAACCACACTATAGAAAATAAATGACTGAACAGAAATTTTATAATGTGCTTGTAGCCGATGATTAAGGAAATATAAAAGAAAATTTTCATCTAAACTTATTTTCCGAGCTTCTTTTTTTTTCTTTTTTGCATGGTTTCTCACAATATTGGGTGGTATTTCTTTAGACATCGGCAATTTATAGAATTCATGCTTACTTGGCTGTTTGTCTTGTAGCAAATATACTCCACAGTTACAGTATTAGCTTGACTACCAGTGGCCCCTCCCATGTTGGAGACCACTTACTGTATAATTTTAGTTCTCAGTGTCAATAGGAAGAATGGTTTCCTAGACATCTCTTAAGAGTTTGCAGTCAGATATTGTTGAGCTCAAAACATTGTTTCAGTGAATTTCTCGAGAGTTAGTTGGTTCTAGTAAGCCACCCTGAATGAAGCAATATTCAATTCCATTGGCAATACAACATCATGCCCATAAGTAAGGGCAAATAAAGTAATTCTAGTGCTCGTCCTTGTAGAAGTTCAGTAAGCCCACAACACATTCCGCAATGTTGTATATCACGACGGATGATTGTCCACCATTTGTTTGATGATATTTTTCAGGATCTTATTTGTCAACTTGGCCTACCTGTTGACCAGAGCCTACAACAGCATGGAATAGATGAACTTGAAGTGAAATGCATGCATGGGTATGTTCTGATGGATATCGAGGACATCTTCTGTGACTTGGAAGTGAAGAATTCCGAACATGCCACTCAGTAGTCTAAACGGTTTATTTGTGGTTGAGGAGAATAGCGAAAGTCCAAAATCCAACAAAGACAAGTACTTGTTAGCTTATGAAAATTACTGTATTTGCATGGAGTGGAATGGCAGTTGGCCCAAATGGCCATTGTGCTCAATTCTTCCATTTGAAGAATTGAGCTCACTTGCTATTTGGACTGGCTAGATGGACTTTATCCACTCCGCTCAATGCAAAACGGGGTTTCCGCACTTACAAGATAAGGCCCAGATTGGCATTTCCGCCGCACTCCAATTGTCGCCTTGTCTATGGTTGGAAATTCTCTTTTACTAGTAATTTGGTTGTTGTTGTTGTTACAGTAGCGAATGCATGATATACATGCCATTGAATTCTTGTTGCTGTTGTTGTTGTTATTGTTGCAGAGAATCTATGATGGACATGCCATTGCAGTTTCTTTTATTAATGATTGAAGGTTCAAGGATGTGAGCTTAATGCATGATTAATATTAAGAGATCATGAACCAATCCACTGTACATGTGGATATGGATTGTTTTAGGCTCCTGAAGTCCAATTGGTGGCTATCAAATGGATGGTTAAAAAGATGGTTGGCATTCTAATTTCAATGGGCAAAATCAGATGGTTAGGATCATCCAATCAGTGTGATTTACAGTCTTATCTTCATCGGCAGTCAGGCCCACTATTTGGACAGCCCTGATGGATAATGCATGTATGCAATGTCTACAGTCTGAAGGGACAGAATATCTTGGTGGTAGTTGGGGTTCACCTCTTTAATCATAGAAATTTCTCTCATGTAGGGCTGGCAATGGATATCTATTTACCCAACAATCTCAGATTTGGATATGTGATCTTTTACTCAATTAGCTAACTTCTAAGCAGGTTCAAATGAAAATATTACCATAACGAGGACATTTTTGTAATTTACCTAACTAATAATATTTTAAACTAAAGTATGAAATAATAATAGTGATAGATCGGATGGATAGAGTTAGCTAAGTCAGAAAATGTTTGACCCATATTGCATCTATAGTGAGGCCCATTGTATCAACGGTCTAGATTACCATACCATAGGTATGCAATCTTACACCGCACTCGTATGAATATATGGAGACACAATTCATCCAAGATGACAATGGATTTTTGTTCGTCGGATTATCTAATATTTTGCACCTGCAAAAATTGAATTTGAATACGAAATCTTTTAAATGTTTTAAATTTTTTAATTAATTACTCGATTACCTAACTAATTACAAGCATATTTAATACGAATATTGCAATATCTGACCCATTTAGAACTACGGTAGTTAAGGCTAGCACCATTTCAACGGTCAGGATGACTCGATGGTCTTTGTCATAGTAGGTGTTTATTCAAGTAGCTATTAAGCACTTAATTGCCATGAGTGTGGGAGTTCTACTCCTTCAGTTGCTTCATTATCAATCTTTTTTTTTTTTTTTAAATGGCGTTGATCAAACAATCCTAACAATGCTATTGATGGTGTTGAAAATGAATTTTCAATAGTGAACATTCTAGGAAAGGTCTAATCTTTTATCTAAGCCGTCCATTATGGGAACCCACTTTTGATTACCCATCCCTCTCAAAAATCACTTGGAACCGACAAACTGAACAATAAAGAGTCATCTGATTGGTAGGGGTGTACATGAACTGAGTTAGCTTGCTTGATTTGACTCAAAAAAGCTCAATTTGACTTGGCTTGAAACTGAGTTTAAGTCAAGTTAAGCTGATTTTTTGAGCTGGAAAAAATTTTGAGCCGAGTTCCAACTTGACTTGACTCGAATCAAACCCCAACTCGAATTGAATGACTGGTTATTTTGATATTGATGTTGCTCAACAGGTGTTTAATAAAATAACTCAATGGGGGCTAGAAAAGTATAGATATAAAACAAATACCCTCATATTTTAATTTTTATGTTGTCTGCCGAGTGTTTAATGAAATATCTGTTAACTAATTCTGCTACTTCATGTTCTGTGAGAAATTGACGGTGCACTTAGCGAGTTTGAAAAAATGGCTCCAACTCAACTCGGACTGGCCAGAGCTGCTGACCGAACTGAGCCGAGCTAAGTTTGAGCTGTGGTTAACTACTGGCTGAGCTGAGTCGAGCTGCGCCAAGCTCGACTCGGTTCGACTCGTGTACACCCCTGCTGATTAGTGTGATTTCCAAGTGGTGCCATGGAGACAGGCTGGAAGGTCCGGATCAATACGTCGGATAATCTCAACCATCCAATTTTACCCACTGAATCGGTACAGCTGGAAATTCTATTTTTAACCGTCCATTTGACAGACGGGTGGATTGGGTCTTTCGTTTGCCTATCCTCCATCGATAAGAAGACCCATAATTTGGATGGTCGGATTACTTGTACGCCACGTGCACATTAATTGTGTCCCTGACATTTCTTAAATGGTGGTGATGGATCACAGGCTTGTCCATTAAATACTATCCTATCGTCCGTTCAGTGGGCCACCACTTTTATGAGACAGCCCTCAAGCCGCATTAATCAGATATGATCCACTACAATTTTCCAGACCATTTAAAAAAATAAAATAATACCTGGCCACTGACAAAACACGGGTAACATGTATCTTAGCGAGGAAAGTGCAAAAATAATATCATCCACGCAGAAAAAAGAAGGGTCGTGATTCGGTGAGGTGCCGCTCCCATGTGAGGGCAGAAACTTATCGGAGATCCGGACCATTCATTGAGTAGTGCGCACCATGAATAAATAATCAGGTAGTATGCTTAGCAAGTGATCCACATATCAATGATTGAATTTAGACCTCTATTTTTTTCATACAAATTTGAAATTTTGTTTCTAACCGTCTATTTTTATTTTTATTTTCCATACAATTTTGATCTCTCTGATTAGTGGATTAATATTATTTTTGGTACATAGCATGTTTACAAGATATCCTAATGATTGTCCCATATACATTTGGGTTGAGAATGGGCCTGGCCAGGCCCAGTCTGACTAACACTGTAAGGCCCATGACAGCTCTACCAAGCCCAAAATATTGCTTGGGATGGACCCGACTCAGAAAAATTATTCAAATATCTATTTCTAAAGATGGATGTTTATTAGTCGTTCGTTCATTAGGTGGGCAAAACATGGATAAACAAATATTAAAAAATAAATAAAATGAAAACCAACCGTCCACATGTGAGACGAATTTTATTGGAGCTTAATATATGTAGGACTGAATACAGGAACAGATTAAGTTGGGCTGGGCTTGGGCTCGACAAAATGGCCTACGCTCAAGCCTGGCTGAAAATTGATAGGCCTTACCATATGCCAGGCCGAGCCTGCCCACGTCCAAGCTAACTGAGGAACGGATTAGGTGTGGCCCTTACCGTGGGGCCTACCTTGATGCATTTATTCTTTATCCACGTTGTCCATCAGTTTTTCTCAGATCATATTAGGGCATGATCTAAAAAATTAAGAAGATCCAATTCTCAGGTGGACCATACCATAAGAAATAGTGGTAACTGACCATTAATGGGAAACAAAAGTTTTTGGATCAAGCCGATATTTGTTTTAACCCTTCGTCCAGGTTTATATGACCTTATCAACAGGTTGGATGGCTAATAAACATTAGAGAAACATTAAGGTGGGCCCTAGAAAGTTTTTAACGGTAGTGTGCTAAATCACCATTGTTTCCCAGAGTATGGTCCATCTGAGATTTGGGTCTTCTCCATTTTTGGGATTGTGTACTAATATGATATGGAAAAATGATGGACTGCATGGATATAGAATAAATACATCAAGAAGGGCCCCACGGTAAGGGCCACATTGTCTTAGGTGAGGCTGGGCCACAACTAGGGGTATACATCGAGTTGATCCGATTCGAGCTGGCCTTAGCTCGACTCAGCTCAAACAATGGCTGACCTCAGCTCAAACTCAGCTTGGCTCAGTCCTCAAGCTTAACTGGCCAGCTTGGCTCGGTTCGGTCAGCAGCTCGGGCCAAGTGCGAGCTGAGTTTGCCATTGAGGCATTTTCATGAACACCTAAACTGCAACTTCAAAATCTTATTATTTTACAAGCAGAGGCAATGGTTTTATATTTATTTTCTTAAACACTTTCTAAGTAATATAAAAAACAAAAAAATAAAAAAAAAACAAACATAGAAAAAAGGTATTTGTTTGATATACATACATTCTTTCCCACTTTACCACCAGCCAAACTTCCTTGCCACCAGCTAAACCTTCCTTGCCACCAGCCACATATCGTTGGGTCATTTTATTAAACAGTTGGTGAGCAACATCAATGGCAAAGTAATTGAGTCATCGAATTGGTACGATCCGAGTTTGATTCGAGCTTGATTCAATCCAAGTCGAGTCGAGTTGGGCCTTGCTCGAACTCAACTCGAACTCATTTTCGAGCTCAAAAAATCAGCTCGACTCGGCTCCAGCTCAGCTTCAAACCGAGTTAAATCGAGTCTTTTCGAGTCGAGTCGAGCTAGCTCGGTTAGTGCACACCCCTGGCCGCAACTAATCCAGCCCCAGCTAATTGGCCAAAAGCCGGTCGAAAGCCGAGCTGAGCTTACTGGACCGGGTAGGCTCGGCACGTGCCACCCCTACAGACATTCATAAATAATATAATAGTTTTTAGGCAGACATTTAAAGTGTCCATGATATTCAAGGGTGGAAAGATCATCACACGTGGAGCCATTCTCTAAATAACATCCAATCGGTTGAACGTCCTTATAAATAATAAAGAGAATAGGACGTTTACTAAATGTTATCAACGCAGGGAATTAGGAAGAAAGAAGGTGAACGACTCCATCCATTCCTTTAATCAAATATAGCAATCGTCATCCGTCAATCACATATTTCCCTCACCTAATGCGAACCATTGATAGAATGTCCTATTTAGGTTACCGTCTCCTTTTAAATGGTCGTCGCTCTTATGGACAAGCATTCATGGACACGCTAATTCGATCATCCTAACCATCCAATTGGTTTCCACCGAATGAACGGTTGAGAATAAAACATCCAGTGGCCCAACTGATTTTTTAAATCATCCGATCAGTGTGTTTTTGGGTTCTGCTCATCCCAACGGAACTGCTAATTTGGACGGTCCGGATTGCTGTAAATACATGCGATTTGGAGTCTGAATGAATCACCACCATTTGAAAAAGATACATAACATATGGTACATCACCGTAGCATGTGGACCATAAAAAGAAGATGGTGGACGAGTAGCTCCCTGCCGTCCATTTAACTTCGAAGACTAACCTTTGAAAGAACTCCAAGCTGAATTGACAAATAACTAAAGAAAATGTTCACATAAGACTTTTCATATGAACTTTCACATACGACGTTTCTTTCCGGCCAAAGTGTCACTTACACGAAGATCTGAGCCGTGCAAAAGGTAGTGTGCATCATTTAGACCGCACAAGTGAAAATTTGACCAATCTACTCATTAGGTCTCTGATCTGAGCCGTGCAAAAGGTAGGGTGCATCGTTTAGACCACACGGGTGAAAATTGGACCACTCCACTCATTAGCTCAGAGACACTGGAACAATGAGTCAATCCATCGGCTATCCATTGATTTCTATGCTACAACTCGCCTAATGAATGGACAAACCTGATTTTCTCTCCAATGATCCCTATGAAGAGGCTCAGTTTCTGGACGGTTTGGATGTTCCACACTTGTGACACGGTACCATCTTTCCTTCCAACATGCTAGGAAGTTCCCATGAAGATCACCTGCCAAAAAAAAATAAAAATAAAAAGCTGGTGTGATAATCAGGTGGGCCACACTACTGGAATCAATCATGGTTTGATCTAATAACACACTGGCGTAATGAGTCGATCGATCAAACACTTTTCCAGCATCAGGTTCGTCTACTTACTAGATGGGCCACACCTGTATGCTGAGTCATACCTCCATTAATTACGATCTTGCGGCTCACCTTGTGCATGGTACCGATTGTTTTATTTTGATGGTAGCATGTTAGCACGAAAATGATATGGCACCACGAGTTGTTGTACCTAGCAAAGGTCTCACCTTAAAGGCGCCTGGTCTTCTCACCCCTTCCTGGTCATGTAGGGGGTGAATGGTCAGGTCACTCGTTGCGTCTAACTGAGTTGGCTCGAACGAGTCATACTCATCCGAGTCTTGAAAACCATGTCCTGGTTAAGAACTAAAAAGCATCACGGCAGGACGCGGATTAAGTTCCTGCGCTAGGAACCCACGAGGGGCCCATTGTGATGTTAGTAAGAAATCCATCCTGTCCATCCGTTTTTTGAGTTCATTTTAGGACATGAGGCCAAAAATGAGTCGGATTCAATACTCCAGTAAGCTGAAAATGTGAGAATTGAACGGGCATAGTTGAAATATTCGTGGGGCCACGGGAAGTTTTGAATCATGCTAATATTTGTGTTTTCAGTTCATCCCAATAGCAATGATGTTATGGGCGGTATGGATGGCATATAAACATCACTCTCAACCCTAAGGAAATTTCAACCGTAGGAATTTCCCTAACCACCTTTTCCTTTATTACGGCCCACTTGAGTCTTGGGTCCTCCTAACTTTTGATCTCAAATACTAAAAAGGAGCTCACAAAACGGATAAAGGGGGTGGATTTCTCACAAACATCACGTTGGCCCCGCATAGTTTCCAACACCGGTACTTCCTGCGAAAAAGGCTTTCCCAGGAAATCCGTGTCCATCACGGCATAGGTACCGATTTTATTAAAAATGCTGCCCCGCCACCAAAATGTAAAGGGGGAACGATTAAGGTGGAGGTTTACCACCATTTTAAATTACTTTAATTACCCACTATTTTAGTTATGTGGAACATAATTGCCACAACTTGCGTCATTCAGCAGAGACGTGCAAAGCTGGAAGAGTGCAGTACATGCATAGGGTGGAGAGGTGACGAGAGAGAGGGTTGGGATGGGAGTCATGGGACTGGTGGGGCATAAAACACCAAGCTCTGTAGGGCCCATCATGTTTTATGTAAATCCACTTGGTCAATCAGGTGATAACCATTTTTTGAACTATACACGGGAAGATTTCCGAAAACCTCCCTTCCTATGAAACACCGAAGCTTTATGGGACCCATAAGAAGATAACCCTTGTTTAAACCATACATACAAAAGAAATTCACCTCTCGGGAATTAAAAAAAACAAAAAGTGTAGTGAGCTTACCAAACGAAAGAAATGTAAAGTTGTTCTTTGTTGATGTAGAAATTAGGCTGATCTTGTCTCACTTCTTGCAAGTTCATATCATATCTTAGGTATCCGAAGTTCCCTGACCTTAACCGGCAACTCTCAATATCTTTTCTTGTTTCATAATAAATCATAAGTGTTCCGACTAATAGGAGTTGAAGAAGAGTCTAAATTTCTACATTAACAATCTTAATAGATATAAATTTAGGGGCACAACCTACCTGAATTTTGAATTATATTTCATTTTATTTTGTTGAGTTCCACCTTATTGAGGACCTGCTTGGGAGCATGGATTCAAAACCCACTGGATTTGAAATCCTCCAATTATGTTTGGCACTTGGATTGAGAATTAACTTTAATCCAAAAGTAGCTATGCATAGTATATTTACAGGAGTTTGAATTTAATTACTAAATCAACTTTAATATCTCTAATTAGTGACGTATGTAATGTCGACAAAATGATTGTGATAAGCTCGTTAAAATATATGTTTTGCCTGAAAATGATGAAATTTCAAGTCTTGGATGAGCAACAAACAAAGATCATGTCTGGGTGACTAACCAAATATTTTTAACCAATAATTTACGTGGACAATGTTTGGACGGTGTTGATCATCATATTAAAGTAATTATATTGATGCAATTGATAATCTAATTATTTTGGGATATTATTGGTGGGTCATGTGCCCAATAGAATAATAATACGGTGACACACATGTTACCCTTGCAACTCTTGGTAGGATTTTAGATGTATTTAAGATCTCACCATGTATTTCAAACCCCCTAAATTTAAAACCCCCCATTATTTTATGCTGCCAAATATTTAAGGGATTTCAAATCCCCCCAAATCCATGGTGCCAAATTTATGGTGGGCATCACATTCGCATCACCTAACATAGTGTGGCCTTGACCGTGGGGCTTATCTTGATGTATGTGTAGTATATCTACCATCCATTCATTTTTATAGATCATTTTAACGCATGAGACCAAAAATGAATTAGATCCAAATCTTGGGTGCGCCTCACCATAGGCAACAGTGGTAACTAATCATTTAAAACTTCTGTGGGCTACAAAAGTTTTGGATTAAGCTGATATTTATTTCTTCACTACATTCAGGTTTGTGTGACATTATGAGCAGGTTGGATGTGTGTGTGTGTGTGTATTACAGTGGGCCATAAGAAAATTTTAGCGGTGGGCAATTAATCACCACTGCTTCATCCACTGTAGTCCACTGGAGATTTGTATCTACTTTATTTTTGAGCTCATGCCCTAAAATGAGCTGCCAAAATGGATAGATGACATGGATATTCTACACATACATCAAGGTAGACCTCACAGTTGGTCCGCTAGGTATTTGATGAGGCTATTCAGATGTGTCTGAGCATAGCATTGGGTTTCCCTGATTATTATTATTTTTATCACAGGGCTTAAAATTATAATAGAATCTAACGGACAGAGTGGATTTTATATATACAACATGGTGGGCCTTGTGGTGCTGAGGAGGAATCTGGTTGGAAGAAAACGATAGGTTGTTAAATGAGATTAATTCAGTTTTTTACTCCTTCACCAGATGGAACCTAAGTTTTATTTAAATAATAGAAAGCAACCAAATCGGTGCCCCAACTTTGGATGGAGGCTTAACCTAAAGATTATATCAAGAACATAAAAAATACCGTCTCCTTTGAATTTAAATCACTCTCCATATTAATCCTAACCATTTGTTTTAGTCGTATAGATTCCTAGTGAATTGAGAAACATGTCTCATCTACAATGTAACCCACGGTTTAGACAACATGGGTCCCCAGTCAATGTGAGAAAATGAGGTCAAAATGATATTGAGAGCTACAAGTCTACCCAATTTTCGTGGGAAGAGGTGAAAATTCGTCTGCCATACGGCCAGTGGGCCATACCTTCATAAATTACCTAAATGCCCTTGTGGGTTTAATTTAAAACTGTTTAGATGCCCTTTTGTGAGGTGTTTGTTTGGCAGATGCCTCAGAATGTATTCATCTTATTATGGAGAGCATGTGATGGCAAGGTTTAAATTAATTTTGATAAATAATAATTATAACCATTTAAATTATATGGATTTTGATAGGATATAGTGTCCCAATATCTCACAGTATGAAATGGACCCACATATGCTTCACGGAAACTAATGACCTGATGATCATGCTTCATTGACCACATTCACCTTTCACTCTTGAATTTTAAAATGAGCCATTAGAAATTTAGTTTTCAATATTCCTATCTCTTTATAAAAATAAAAAAATAAAAAAATAAAAAACATCCGTTGAAGGAAATTTTTTCTTAGCATAGCTCACGTAATCCAAACATCATCAGACCATATTATCATCCAATCTTATCATTATCTAAGATGCAATGAGGGCTGAGATCCCACCCCTTATGGTGGGCACTGAGGTGGCCCGTTATATAAGGTAGAGATTGTAAGTTATTTGGATGTGTCTTTGATGTAGAGCAGGTCGCGGACATTTGCATAGCCAAAATGGATTTAAAAAAGTTTCATCGGAAGTAGAAGTGATTTGGATTATCAGAACTTAAAATAGACGTGTATCTCACAAACTAGAATGAGCTACGGTACATACCATATATGATTTTATCAAAAACCATACAAATTACTAGACATCATGACCGTCTATAAATAGTAAGTTTTCTTTCTATAGTAAGTAGTGATTTCTAGGAGTTGTAGTTTAATTCCGAAACTTCTCTATGGCTTAATATCTTGTGAACTCATTTATTTCATTTATCAATTAAATTACGAATTTTATAAAATCTATTTTCTATTTTCCTTACTTCTTTTCTTGTGCATTCGAGAAGTATATGTGATGAGTCTAAAGAAGATCAATGGATTTGAAGTAGTTATCCTTGAAGAAGACGGGTGATCAACCTCATCATGTTCATCCCTGCATTAATTTTTAATATGCATTGACAATTAACATAAAATCTATGAAAATTGTAATCACTAATTGTTTTTGGTAGCTTATAAATGAAATCTATTGAAATTTATGTTTTTGACAACTTGTATTTGCAATGCATGGGTTAAGAGAGAGTTGAAGAGAAAATGGTGACTTGCGTTTTGACGATAACTATCTTAATCAAAATCAAAATGAAATGGTATCATGTAATTTTCTTGTGATTTCAAAATAGTGCTTTTTAGTGTATTTGATTCCAATTCACATTAAATATACTTTCCAAACACAACAATTATCACCTACTCACACCAATTGTACTTATTAAAACACTCCCAAACGATCCCTGGGAGAGTATACGCATGCTACGTGTGGAGGATGCTTAACGTGCAGGCACTTAAAATGGTGCACGTTGCATAAATTAACTGAAATTAAGTTGACTAGGGTGTGAATGCACTAGCTAAATTATATTAAATAAAATAAAAATCAGATTGGTAGAACAATCCTAACCTCTGATTTGTGGACACTTGTTTATGAAATGAGCTCATGGGATATTTTTCCTTTTCAATGGTCCGAAATGTGTCTATCAATCTAACAGTAGAGTCACGAAAGAAGGAAGAAAAAAAAAAAAAAAAATCATATTTTGTTTCAGGATGCATCTACGCATGTACTCATGCTTTGGTCGGATTAATACTTGTATGCCATGAGTGTAATTTATCAACAATTTCTAAATGCTTGCGTACCATCTATCATACTCTGCCAGAGTATCAAAGGATTTCTCGTTAAAGAATCCTGTTTGCCCATCAGCGTGCATGGCACGTCTCACCTATCTGACGCGCTCGAATACGATACGCGTGCGCATGTTTGAGGAATCGTAGGATCCTCGACCGGCGGATATCAACGGTGTACATGAGTTCTAAGTTGGTGCAAGTGGAGCCATGGTTCAGTAATCCAGGCCGTTGGTGCAATGCAGCTTACTGTGGATAGACGATGCAAAGATCCGCAAATTAGAATATTACTGTTGCTGTGTCTTTTCTTCACATCCTGCTTACAGTATGCAAAAGCTTATTGTCATATCCACGTTTGATCTAGCGTGCCCACCAGCCAATGGTACAGATCTTTGAACCATGGGCCACATGTGAGCGTATTCGGTCAGGCCGTGACCGTAGGCCCACCCTGATGCATGTGTTGAGTATCCATCCCGTCTATCCATTTTTTCAGTTCATTATAGGGCATGAGACAAGAAATGAAGCGGATCCAGAAGTGGACGACACCACAAGAAACAATGACCATGGACCATTAAAGACTCCTTGGGGCCACAAAAGTTTCGGATCAAGCCCCTTCATCAAGGTCCATGTGATCTTATCAATACGTTGGATAGTAAATAAACATTATTGTAAGCATTACAAAGTTTTTAATCGGTATGGGCCACATGAGATTTAGATCTGCTTCATTTTCCACTTATGACTTAGAATTAGTTGGAGAAACAGATGGATGAGATGAATATAAAACACATATACCAAGGTGGGGATACCCCAACCCTGCTGAATCCACTCCTATGCCATACTTGGGAGAAACTGAATAACTTAGGGCACGTCCTCTTGTCCAGTATCACACGGTATTATTATAGTGAGGTGGCAAGAGTCCAGGACATTTGTGCTGTGTGAGGGGATAACGCGGGTCCGCTCATCACGGAAGTCACATTTAGGAGTCATTTGGATGCTTGTAAAGTGAGATTATATATATTCTGATTAGAGGGGCTGTTTGGATGCATATATTTATTTATAAAAGCTTTACAAGCTATAAACTTTAATCTAAAATCTCATAGTCTTTATAACTAAAAAAGTATTATACATGTTATCATACGGTTAATATATACTTATGATATGTGGGGCCTGCTGTATTGTATATGGTACTTCCAATCCATCCATCATGTACTTCCTTTGTTCTCTTATGGCTTTTAAAAACAGCTCGTTCATTATCAAATGGGCCACACAAGGGAAGACCACTATTAAAAACTTCTAGATTGTATTTGGAGCCCACCGTGATGGGTGGAAGACATCCGATCAGTTTAAAATGTGCATGCTTTAATGCTAGGCCTAAAAAAAATCAATGATTTCTCAGATAATTTGCAGATTTTATAAGGTTTACCACCTAAGTTAGCCCTATGGTATAAATACCTACTTTATTTATTATAAGCACTTTACAAGCTAGTTAAACACATCATCTATTTATCTATAAATAAATTATCACATAAAAGGTAAACCGATTACACCGTGAACTCTTTTTAGGTGTGATATGTTTACAACTAAAAAAAATTACAAACGACTCTTTATTGTACGTTGAATATTGTTGAATGTAGACCGCTGGTAGGTTTCTTAAAATCCTTTATTCGGTCTATGCGTATGACCGACTTGACACATAGACTTCTTAGATTTCATGTATGGCCGTCTTCCATGGACTAGAAAACACTTTTATTGTATAGGGCTCCCAAGCTCATTAACCACTATGATATATATGTAAAATCCATTCCATCCATCACATGAAAACCATTATTTGAACGGTACATACAAAAGCTAAGCCCAATCAAAAGCTAATATACGGTCACACCAATGGGACTAAGTTTTATAGGAGGTGGATTTTTGTATCATGTCCTTGTCCACGGTGGCCTAAAACACAAAACTTTAGTTGTCATCCTATCTCTATTTTACATATGGTGTAATTCACCTGAGTTATAGATCTAGCTAGCTTTTAGTTTTGGGCCCTCGCATACTAAATAAATTTTAAAACATCCAATGAAATTTATATTTACAACATGATAACCGTAAACTCGAGTGTTTTACACGCTGCACAGCTTAAGAAAGGTGGTGCAGAGGATTTCAACCGGAGTCAGCAATTGTACTTCTTCAATGTTTCACACGCATGATGGTGTGCCGTGCGTTGACGACCCCTATTGGAATGGCCAACCTCCATCATTTGCGCGGAGAAAGAGAGAGAGCCGGCTTGTAAATTTTGACTAGGTCTAATATATATCTTCAAGGGCTGTTTGATTTTCTAAGCGCGCTTGTAATTCAATATAAACAAGTAGATTATTTACCTTCGTATTTCTAGCTAGCTTTCTAAGGCGACAATGATTGTTACCATCTTTTGTAATAATCTATCACGTCACTCGGGGAGAAAGACATTAAAATTGTGGGCCCACCATAATGTATGTGTCTTATCCGCATTGTCTGTCCCTTCCATCTATTATTTAAGACATGAGCTGAAAAATAAGGCAAATCTAAAGATCAAGTGGACCACGCTCTAAGAAACAATGAGAATTAAACCTGTACTATTGAAAGCTTCTTGGAGGCCAGAAGTTTTGGATCCAGCTGATGTTTTTGTTTTCCCTTTATGTCATATGACCACGTGGATAAGTTGGATGGAAAATAAACATTAATATGCGTTTTAGGGAAAAAAAAATAATAATAACTGTCAATGGTCGACATCTTTAGGCCCACAGTTTCCTAAGATGTGGTCCACTTGAGCTTTGAATCTACTATATTTTTGGGCTCATGCCCTAAAATCTGCTGTTAAAATAGATAGACGATGTGGATAAGTCACATATATCGTGGGGCTTAAAAATATAAATCTAAATTTAAATCAATAATAACCAGGCTTTTCCAAAGTAATTGTCCAGCTGAAAATCCTCTCAATTTTCAATTTCTGCAAGCAGATGGAGAAAATCATTAGCACATTAACCCAGGTAAATTAAAAATCCAACAGCCCCTTAGCTTTTGCCGGTGCCGTTGCTAGTTTGAGCTATATCATCAAATTGTATAAAATTGTTATGTGGACAGGTTAGAAAAAGGTAAAGTGACGAATTTAGAAAATGAATGAACCATTAAAACAGTACAGTGGTTAGTTGTCCAATTGATGAATGTGTCATTATACGCAATGTCAACATAGTAAAATGGACTATGCAGTATATGTTTTTTTTTGTGTGTCCATTATTCAAACAACATACATGGCATCATATGCATTAGATCTAAACTATCCATAAAGTGAGTTTTACAATAGAGTATCCATAACTAGAGCTATACACGAGCAGCAAAAGTTCGGTAACTCGCTCGCCTCGGCTTGAAAAAGCTTGACTCGACTTGGATTGAAGTTGAGTTCGAACCGAGTCGAGCTGATTTTTGGAGCTCAAAATGAGTTCGAGCCAAGTTCAATCTTACCCCTGCTCGACTCAGCTCGACTCGGTATATATACCCCTAAAAAAAAAAACCTACCCCAGCTTTTCAAAAAGGACTCTTCGCATACCAAGCTCGTCCAACACAAATCCCAATGCATCCAGGCCTTTGAGAGGATCGTTCAGCGTGACACACTCTTCTGGTTCATTACCAGGATGAAATCCTTCCTCTTCAACTAGCCCGACCACATTCTCCTTCTCGATGAAGCCAGAAAGCTCCATCGTGAGCGCGGCTTCCCTCGTGGTCATAAGGTGGCCCGTTCCATCGAATGACATCCCTCCCTTCTCCAGCTCTACCGCCATACTGATGGCAAGATCCGGCTCGGTTTCATTGACTTAATGGAAAATCTTCTCCAGGAAGAGAATTCAATCATGGATGTGCTCGAGTAATCCCGCATCATGACCATCCGTAAGCTCCTGATGATGTCTTCCAAACATCGAATTCCTCTCTCTCTCTTTACTCTCCCCCTCATCCTTCCTTACCCGCACGGCTGCACCAACGCACGGCCCGTCTTCCTCCCTCTCTGTTCGAACTTGGCTCGAACTCAAACGAGTCGAGCACGAGTTGCTGTTCTAAGCTCGAAGGCCGAGCTGAGCCGAGCACAAGCTGGGACTCGAGTACTCCGAGTCGAGCACGAGCTAGGCAAAGCTCGAATCGGCTCGACTCGTGTACACCTCTATCCATAACTCAAAAGTCATACTAATTAGACCATCTTCACTACATGATTAATATATTAAAAAAGAACAAGAGAAACACTTCACTTTCAATTGGAGAAAATATCCATTGATTGGAAAATTTAGTTTAGTAGTGTAAGATTTTTAACCTAAGCTAGTCAAATGACAATGGCAGAAGGTGGATTGCGTACTAAGTTAACCCTATGGGCCCCACTGTGGATGTATATGTCTTATACGTAGATATGTTATCCATCTGTTTTGCCTACTCATTTTAAGACATGAATCCAAAATTGAAGTATATCCAAATCTCAAGTAGACCACACCATAAGAAATGGTGTGAGTAATGGCATCTATTGTTGAAATCTTTATAGGGCTGAAAATGATATTTATTTGTCATCCAACATATTTATAGGATCATACAAACATGATGGAGGGAGAACACAATTATATGCTGATTTAAAAATTGTTGTCCCAAAACTTTTATGCCCTAAAGAAGTTTTTAAGAATTGTTTCCTATGATGTTAGTTAACTTGAATTTTGGATATGCTTCAATTTTGGGATTATGCCATAAAATGAGTTGGTAAAATGGATGAACAGTATCAATAAAACATATGCAGCCCGGTCAGTCCACAAAGTTTACTCCGTGTACAATACCCTTCCCAATGGCTCAATAAAACACATATATCAAAGTGGGCCTACAGAGTTTACATCGTAAGCAATCCCCTTCCCAATGGCTAACCTGGCAAACAATTTAGATCTAAGAACTCTACAAGTTTAGTTAGTGTATGAAAAAGTTGTAAGCTTACAAATCTTTTATATATTTATATATAATTTTTTTATTTAAAATACTTTCAATCAAAATAATTTTCATAACAAATTATAATTTAAAAAGGGACAGAGTAGAATATTGTAATTTGAAAACGTGTAAAATCTGATTAAATATATTAAATGAATAAAGAATTGAAAGTAAAATTAAAATGCCAAGTTATTTAAAAAACAAGGGAAAACACATTCATATAAAGAAAAATACATTCATGTGTTTTCATTTTATATCAAATTTTCATATAGATTGACTCCGGCCGAGTTTTTGCATTTCGGTGGATCAGTTAAGTCAAAGCAAAGGCTGAGTAAGCTGTCAAAAATTCAACGAGTGGACCCATCCATGTCAACTCATTTGAGTTACCAGTTAACTCACCCAATTTCCAATACTTGGCCGGTATGATGGTTGATACGCAGGCACTAGGAATCATTCATATGAAACATAATTCAATTTTGACCCTTCAAATTGCGAACTAATTTAGATGACTTATAAATTAAAAATTAAAGCAATCTATATTTTATGTGAATCATTTGTGAACGTTTAATGGATGGTTGTAGTGAAAAATTCTCAATGGTCTGAATGCGACAAATAAATGTTAATTAATCGGAGTTTACAATAGTTAAGTCAATTTGATTTTGATATGATGATCTATCCAGGGCAGGTTGCAAAATTTGGGCTGTTTAATTCTAGTTGATGATTGTCACGTGCACATATGTCAAATACCTGTGTATCAACTATCATGTTCTGCCAGAGCATGAAATACCCTCCGAGCTATTGTTTAGTTGTTCTAAATCCCCAGGGACATCTTTACCAGAAAGGTCCCCCGACAGAATTAAAGAAAAAGAAAACAAGGAATGATAACTTCATTCGGTCGAAGGAACTTTGCCTCACACGTGCTCACGGGGCACGTATGTTAGAGATCAGATCCTCTCATCGGGCGATCGCGATAATTCAGATAAGATAAATACAGACACCGATGCAAAATGATTATTGAGCTACGCACAAACGAAGTAATTGGGTAGAAATATCCATCAACGGTTCATATTCCGTCTACACGTATAGCCACACGGACGATCCTCTTTGCCTTATTTTCGATATACAGAATCTAAACCGTAAGGATCTCCCATCAAGCGGATTACATCTTACATACATGTGGCTCATCGTCACAGGTAAGGAGAACTGCAGTCGGTTGATGGCAAGTAGCATTTATCGAGACAGATGAAATGTCCCAATCGTCCCGATGCGAATCTCCCATCGTCCGGACGCGAATTGCCTGGAGACACGGTAACCAGTGATATCCTTGCTCCGTGGGCCCGCCGTAACATATGTGTTTTTATTATGCCGTCCATCTTCCTTATCATTTGAAGGCATTAGCCAAAAATAAGGCAATTCAAATTTTAAGTGGACCACACTACGGGAAGCAGTAGGGATAATGATACGAAGAAGGGAAACATAATTCTAACTTGGTCCTAAACTATTGATCGCCGTAAGTTTTCAAAAGCAGATGTTAAAATCTCCGCTGTTTTCTGTGTTGCAGTATATTTAAGTCTTGAATTTATCTTATTTTTTACTCATGCTATGAAATGATTCAGAAAAACAGAAGGACAGCGTATATAAAACACATACGTCATGATGGGCCCACTGTACGATCATCAGGATATCCCTCGAGACACGTCTTCACGCTATCCGAGTCTGCGAAGCTCGTGCTCAAAAGCCCTGTGAGGCTCACCTCGATGTATGTCTGAAATCCTCCGTCCATCATTTGCGGTAGCTTGCGTTAGAAGGAATGGCCAAAAATCAGGCTGATCCAAAACTCAATTGGGCTGACCCATAAGAAAAGGTAGGGATGAGGAGTCCCACCGTTGAAACCTACGCCGGCCCACCGTGAAGTTTATGTATCATCCGTACGGTTCATAAGTTAAGTCCGACCGCGATCAAAGTAAAAACTAAATATCGGCCCGATCCAACACTCCGGTGGGCCCAAAGAAGGTTTAATTGCCAAGCGTCCCAATCCTTACTCTCTCTGCGGTGTGGCCCACTTAAGATCTGGATCGTCCTTATTTTTTGGATTACATCGTAACACGATCAGTGAAAATGGACGGATAGAATGTCACAAACATATCACGGTGGGCCCACAGAGCTTTTTATTGCACGGTCTCCCTGCAACACTAGATGTAGGAAAATCACACCTCATCTTCCTTAAAACTCCAGCAGCAGTCCGCAACATAAGAGAATCTCGGAGAGAGGTGAGAATGCCAATAAATATTCCACCCGTTATCTCTTCTGCTGCAAGTCGCTGCACCATAACTCTCTTTCTCTCTTTCTTGAGAGAAGGAGAGAAAAAAGGGAAATGAAGGATCTTATCCCTATCCAATCTTCTGTACTCCGCCCTCCTTCCATGGAACGCAGATGGATTCTGCCTCTGTCCGTCGCATCCCTCCTCTCTCTACTCCTCCTCTTTCTCACAACCCTCTCTTCCACACCTCTCTCCTTCCTCAGCACCTCAACCACCACCGTGGGGCCCGCCACTTTCGTTGAGTCCAAGCTCCACGTGTCGCCAATCTCCACCCTCCCTCCCCCGCCCCGTCTCGCCTACCTCATCTCCGGCTCCGCCGGCGACGGCCAGATGCTCAAACGGACGCTCCAGGCACTCTACCATCCGATCAACCAGTACGTGGTCCACCTCGACCTGGAATCATCCCCTGAGGAACGGCTGGATCTCCATGATTTCGTTTCCAACCATCCCGTCTTCACCCGAATTGGGAACGTCAGGATGATCACGAGGGCAAATATGGTCACGTACCGGGGCCCCACGATGGTCGCCAACACGCTCCACGCTGCCGCCATCTTGCTGAAGGATGGTGGGGAGTGGGACTGGTTCATCAATCTCAGTGCGTCGGATTACCCGCTCGTGACCCAGGACGGTGAGAAGACGGCCTCGATTCAATTGCCCTTTTTTACTTGTCAATTTTGTAAATTTGGTTTTGGATTTTACTATTTTTTTCCTTGAAATTTTTACAGATCTGTTGCACACGTTTTCTTATTTGCCGCGGGATCTCAATTTCATCGACCACACAAGCGATATTGGGTGGAAAGAGTATGTGAATCTTTCTTTCTTGTGCCTGTCAAGTGTTTTATTTTTAAAGTCTTTTTGTTTGAATTGGATTGGAATTGAAATAGGGTTCTATTCCATTTGTGCAGATTTCAACGGGCGAAGCCAATTATTATAGATCCAGGGTTGTATATGTCGAAGAAAGCGGATGTTTTCTGGGTTTCACAGAGAAGAAGTGTTCCGTCCGCTTTCAAGCTCTTTACAGGTTAGTGATGCTCTTTATCTTCTCACCAATCTTGAATTATATATTTTCTTCTCTTTTTGTGAAAATTTTGAATGTGGGTATTTGATTTTTGTGTGATTTTAATTGTTCTGAATGTGTGTCTGTTTATTGGGTTCGTATCTCATGGGTCCGATTTTGATTGTTTGTTTTGCAAGAATTTGAGTACTGGTCTGATTTTGATTGTTTGTTTTATGAGTATTGAGTCTTGAGAACTACAGGCTCATGTTTGGCTTGAAAATTGGAAATATTGATATAGTTGCAGCATTGGTTGCAACTTCAATTATGGGAGTGTTTGTTGGATTTTGAACAAGTTCCTTCATGTTTTCTCGAGTTACTCAGGCATTTTTTCTCTTTATGTGTATCTTATGTCAACGCTGCAGTCTTTGTTGGATCTATTTACTCATGTGATGTGGTATATGAATTCTCGTTTCTAAGAGTCATACTGATTCTTTCCCATTGATATAGGAACTTCTGTACTAGAAACAATGGTATCTCCATTTATAGCCTCTCTGGGATGTAAAATATATCTCTTCTCATTGTCCTCAGAGTGTATGGGGCAAAATGTAAGCATTTCGATTAGGGTCATATTCAGTTATTTGGATGTCTGGTAGTTCTTTTGGGTCCTCTTACAAGTTATGGCATTGAGAGTGATGTCATGTTGTAGGTGAAACTGTGTTATGGTCAATGGATGTGGGTTGGGCAGGCCTGTAATAGTGTTACCCGAATTTTTAACTGGTTGAGCTGGGCTTGTCAGGTTTTACTCAGCCTGGGCTGCCCGTTGTCAGCCCTATCAACAGATCATAAGTTGCTAGAGTACATATTTCAACTAGCAGGGCGCATGATCTGAAAATGGGGAATGGATGGATCCCTATGTGCCTTGCATTACTTCTTCTTTTTTTGTTCTGAGAAATGTGATTGAACATGTTTTGTTTCTTGAGCATTACATGTGATGAAAATTGATGTTGTAAGTGTCCGTGATTCTATCCTCTAATTAATGAAGACCTATAGAAACCTCAACCTGAGTATAGTTGCGTGAAGCGAAGCAACAATAAATTTGGGAGTGGGAATCTGAAGTACGATTTAATGTGAGAGCGACAACTAGTTAGAAGGATCATGCAACTACGAACCTGAGGCTTCGCACGGTAAATCGGTTTTTCAGTCATGACAAGTTGGTCCATGGTTTGGTAATCCAGACATGGGTCTGTTACATCCCACCGTGGACCATGCCTACAATCTCCTCAATGGGACAACCTGAACCTTTCAATTTGTGGCCTACAAATGGACGGTTAAAATTTAACTGAAAAATGTCCTAAGATGATGGATAAGACAGTCCAATCTGATAGATTTTGGGGGCATGGCCAATCCATGATAGTACACAACTGTCCAAGGTTTGGATTACTAAACCATAGCCTCACTTGTCAAAATATGAGTATATTCTGTGAAGTCCTGGTTCAAGGATCCTATAATTCCTCCCTGTTAATAGGATTGGACGGTGGCATCTGTGTTATGCGGTATCCCTTTATTGTGACTGAGCAGCAGATGGTTGTGAATGACTACCAAGTCTTTGATGTTCTCTTGACTCCCTTACACATACAGTCAATATCAGTTGTCTTAGCAAGGTATGGAATCAGGCAAGGATCCCTTGAGAAACTGATAATAATCAGTGGTAACCTTAGTTTTCCTCAGTTTCTTTCTAGTGACTTCGATTTGGTTAGTTGAGTAGTTGGGGAAAATAAGGAGACTAGCATAACTGTGAGACTTGAGACTTGAGAGATTCACTGATCGCCAGAAATGGAAGTATTCACAACAGACATGTCTCTTTATCAGAGACAAGATAGAAGTTCCTACTAGGACTTCACCTTCAAAGCAGTGATGGTCAATAAATACATCCACATTGGCCTCCAAGGCCCAAACAACCTCTAAGCCATCACCAACAACTCAAAGGTCCCCCCACGAGTGTGTGCTGTCTTTTGTAGCATGATGAGGGAGGCAGCAACAGCCTCCTCGAAGAATGCATTTAAGGTTGCCAACTAATTGCAGGATCCAAAATTATTACATGAAGATGAGTTCCCTGATGTATCCTCAACACCAACAACAATGACCTACACTATGAGAAATGGTAATGAACAAAAAGACACCAAATCAAAAACTTTGTAAACCTCGAGATCCTTTGAAACTAGAGGAATCCAGAATATTCTTCCATGGACTGCCCGTCTTCCTTATCTGCAACATAGTGCAGATCTCATTCTTGGCAATTTCTCGGCCTGGAAATTTCTTGGAAGACTTTCAATTTGAGGGTTTTCTCTAGGCCTGGCAATGGGCTGGGCCTGGGCCCAACCTGTTGCCAGCCCTAGTTTTCTCGGGATATTATTGGGAGAATCTTGTTGAAAATATAAATATTTTAATATGTTTATTGTAAATTAAATTTAAAATTTGAATAGATTATATAACAAATTCTTAAAATGTTTTTACTATTTTTAAGTTCATGTCCCACTAACATCACAATAAAAATGCAATATTTTAAATTCTGCCAAGATTTTGAAAATCTCATGATTAGATCATTTAGAGTATATCTTATGAGATTTTCAAAATCTCGGTGATGTTTGTCACACTGATCTACGAGCTCTAGAGGGTGTACAGAGTCTTCTCTTTAGGGATGTAATTACGTTTCTACTTGAATATGTACTGAATTGGCTCTTCCCACCAATGATCTTCTTTTTCTTTTTATCTTTCAAAAAGAAAAAAGAAAAAAGAAAAAGATTGCCCTCAAAGGGAAGTTAATTGACAATTTTGGTCCTCTTTTGGTTGTTGGTTGCTGGTTGCAAATTAATTCACTGCAGACATGACACCTCATGGCATTTTCTTCCATAAGCGAAGTTATGCTAACTATTGGTCTTCATTTGCATTTGTTATTTGTCCATTTGCTGATGCATAGGCTAGAACTCTCCCAAGTATTAAGAATGCATTTTTGTAGGTTGCAGTGATAGATGTAAAAAGCCATCATGTAATTTTTGACAAAATAAGATTCTGTGGGCTTTCTTCCTTTGAGCATCCAGGGGCATTTAAATCTCTCTCATTTTGATGATGATGAGGCAACTGATACTTACCACTGATGAATAGTATTTTGATGATGTTGGAGAGATGGCATTGGAGAATCCTCTAAATCTTCCTAATGTACTCAAGTGGTCAGAAAAATGCTTTGCTGCTAGGGAAGCTATGTTGGGAACTTTACAAACAAAATGGAAGAGTAATTTTAGAAGGGAAAAAAAAAAAAAAAACTCAGATTTTAATTTTATGAAGGATCCCTATTTAGATATTATCAAATTTTAAAAAGCTACAAACTAGGGGATGTGATCAAACCCCTTATTTGAGTCACATGATCGGTGCGAAGTTCGATGCCGAGCCTCCATCGTAGGAGATCTCTCCCCAATCCATCTTAGAAAACAAAGAACGGAAACACCCATGCAATGGAACTAAGGTAGTGCTGGCCAAAATGTACTTGAGAGCCATCCATAGGTGGATTCACGCATGTGCGTGCATGTGTGAAAGGAAAAGGGAGGAGGGTGGTGACACCCTCCCTCTCTTCCTCTCACTCACTCTCTCCTTTCTCTCTCTTTGGGCATCCCAAGGGGTGGGGACGTTCAAGGGCTATCTCTCTTCTTCTCTACTCTGAGATAGGATCTATTTATAAGGGAGGAGTCAGGGTTCTAGTAGGAAAACACTTGCTCCTTACCCATATAGACTTCGGTAATGCCCCAGTACACAAAATCTGAAATCCCCACTTTATTCATGCATTCAAACTGACCAAGTGCCTCCACTTACCGCGGTCACCAACCTTAACCAATTCCCATGCCCAACTAAGAGATGGATCACAAGATCTTGACTATTGAAGCTTCCATCAAGCACCATCAGAATAATTGAACGGTTAAAAGCAAGGCATCAATTGTTAAAATCTATCGATTAAACATCTTACAGGTTCAAAGCGCTTTGTCCAGCTTAAAACCACTTGATAGATGGTCCATACATTAAGATGTTCCACTATATCTATCCTGGGTAACAAGTGGATCCCATGTTGGAACTTGGGGGTTTCTTTTATACTGCATGCCAATGCTCGTGCCTAACCACCCATATATCAACCACTAATGTAGCCTTACAGGGTGAGGCAAAGCCCAAAACACTAGGACCATGAAGTCCCACCATGACCTTAAGTCTAAGGAGTAGTCAAATCTAGTACGTGATCAAGTCAATATGGTCCAAGCATGATGGGTCCTCTAAACCAGAGACCATGTGACCCTCCAATGCAAGTGCATGGCCATGTCCAACCACATGAATCTGCATGCTTTGAACACTAACACTCCCATGTGGGGTAGGGCGTAGGCGCCAACTTGATGTTGAGCTTAATAGTGATGTTCCATCCCAACTCGTTATCAATTCCCTCACATGGGATTACCACTTACACCTTTCACGGGCAGCCTACTCCCACTACTATGGTCATGGGATTTAGGGCGTGTTTGGGCAATGGGATTAGAAGGGATTAGGTGGGATGGGATTCATCTAGTCCTGTGCCAATTCCACTCCATGTTTGGGAAGAATGGAAAAGCTTGGAATTAGATTAGATGGAATTGCATTGGGTCCCGTGCCAATTTCACTCAATGTTAGCAAGTTTTGTAGGTCCCACCATGATGTGTGGGCTATATCCACACCGTCCACCCATTTTTCGAGATTATTTTAGAGCATGGGCCAAAAAATCTGGTAAATCTAAAGCTCAAGTGGACCACACCAGAGAAAGCAACGGGGATTGAATACTTACCGTTGAAAACTTCTTTGGGGCCACATAAGTTTTAGATCTACCTCATTTTTAGGCCCATGCCATAGAATGAGGTTACAAAACAAATGAATTGTTTAGATATAACACGTGTGTTATTCTCAGTAATTTCAAATGATAGTGGGTATATCCATTCAATGTACCACCGTATGCCCAACAAAGCATGGCATTAATCTTATCCCACGGCAATAGGGGACAATCCCAGCCATGGGTAATAATTATGTTTTTTGAATCCCATCCCACGTAATCCCTTCTAATCCCACCGCCCAAACACGCCCTTAGGGTACTGAGATGCATGCAACACAACTCTCCCATTGTGTGTGGTTGTTGTGTCAAACTCATATTCCCTTAGGACACCATAGGAAACCCTCTCCTTCAACCCATAAATAGCCACATGTTTTAATTAGTTTCATACACAATTAATTGAGGCATAGAGAATAAACATTCAATTAGTAAAATAATTGAGGTCAAATATAAAAACATTGGCTTTCTTGGGCACTCCTTGCCAACCAGCTATGCTCAAGATCGTCATAAGACCAAACAAGAAAAGCCCTTGAACCCCTCCAATTCCATGTGTTATGAAGGTTAATAACCATAAAGGTAATTTCACTCTCATGTAATAACAATTCTTAGAATACTATCTCGTTGATGAAGGTAATAAAATTTTAGAACTAGAAACTCTTGAAAATGCATAGGCAGATGACAACCAGATCAAAGCCATGGATGAAGAAGTAATCGCATTTCCCAGAAGGAAACTGTAAATCTTATGGTTGTCAAGGACTAGAACAGTAAATGGTGTGACTGGAGTCCGAAGGTAATGTGGGGGCATTTTCACACCGGGCTCAAGTGGGGTGGCCTGTGGGATGCAGGGGCACACTCGGGCTGGGTGGCCCGCATAACCCATGGATTTGGGGCCCGTGGAGGCGAGTGGCTCATGTGAGGCAGAGCCCATGGATTTGGGGCCCACGAGAGGGCGGAACCCATGGATTTTGGGCCCGCGGGGAGGTTTCGGCAGAGGACCTAACCCATGGATTTGGGGCCTAGCCAATGAGATAAAAGGATTAATTCATCATGCTCTAACAGTTCGAGCTTTTAGAGCAAGTGGTTAATTGTCCTACATCAAATTGGTATCAAATTGGGAGGTCTCGTGTTCGAGACTCCTCATCGGGGGTGATTAATGCGGGGGCATTTTCACACCAGGCTCGAATGGGGTGGCCTGTGAGATGCAGGGGCACACTCGGGTTGGGTGGCCCGCATAACCCATGGATTTGGGACCCGTGGAGGCAGGTGGCTCATGTGAGGCAGAGCCCACGAGAAGGCGGAACCCATGGATTTGAGGCCCATGGGGAGGTTTCGGCAAAGGACCTAACCCATGGATTTGGGGTTTAGGTTATGACATAAGGGGATTAATTCGCCATGCTCTAACAGTTCGAGCTTTAGAACAAGTGGTTAATTGTCCTGCATCAGAAGGTCTCAACACAAAGGTCTAGGGAAAGATGGGAATGCTTTCGAAGGAGCTTCCTTTTGGAAGGTGGTTTATGAGACCACAATTCTCATCAATTAAAGGACGTTTTAAAATTTAAGAAGGTTGGGGGTTTTGGAGCAGGTGGAATGAATGAAAGCAACTGGGCCCTCCTTAGGAAATGGTGGTGGCGATTCAGAGGGGAGCCAAATGTATTATGGAAGGAGGTCATTGAAAGAAAGTATGACGTCTGGAAGAGGGGTTGGTTTCCCTAGAAAATGTTGGGATGTTTGGAAAGCTATTAGCAAGCTAGGGAAAAAAAAAATGGAAAATGAATTATAGGCAGCCAAGGAGGGATATCTCAAGCAAGGTGGGTTTCCTTTCAGGAATGTATTCTTTTTGGTTGGATTCTGTAATATAGTGTGACTTTGGGAAGATATATGGCTTGGTGATGAAACCCTCGCCTCTTCATTTCCATGTTTTTACTCCATCTCCACTCGTAAAGGGGCCAGGGCATGATATTGGGGATACTATCATGGGGGCATCGGCCTCCGAATCATCAAAGAATCAGTAAAATGAACAACTATAGTATTCCAAATTTACCAACTGTAGTCCAACAATTCAGCTCCAAAAAACAGCAGTAAACTTTTCACAAGTTCAACACATGTTGAGCCCTGGGCCTACATCAGGAAGTGTGTAATTGCTTCTTTGATCTCTTTGGGATTTATTGGGTTTCATATGGTTCTCTGGGGTAGATAATAAGAGGTTCATCAGATGGGCCTTTTGTTATCAAAGGTTCCATAACCTCGTCCCTGTTCTTTTCTGATTTATGTGGGTTGTGGGGCAAGGCAGGATCTCTAATAAAAAGTCTTTGTAGGACTAGGAGAAAGTTATTAAAGGATCGTTTCCTCTTTTCTTAGTTGGGCTTTTGTAAGAGTCTAATGAATCTAAAGGGGCTTCTAGGAATGATTTCCTTAAAGATTGACAAGCGGCTATGAGTTTCAAGGCCTGAAGGCAAAGACAATGGTCTCCTCCTTAGGTAGTATGCTTTCGAAAGCTCAATTTTGGTGGTTGTTCTCAACTGAACCCCGGTCAGTATGGAATTGGAGTTATTTTTCTTTTTCCTTCTTTCCTTTCCTCTCTTTTTTTTTTTTTTTAAAAAAAAAAAATTATGATTAGGGGTGTTTAGATAAATGACAGAGGAGAGATCCTTGTGTTTCTTGACTGTTTGTGGCTGGTCCTTTTCAAGTGGAGACTCTTGCTCTTCATTTCAGTTTGGATTATCATGTGCTCTTTTTTTGGGGTCTTGTGGTTGAACAGGCATCTTGTAAGTCGTAATGTTATTGGTTGGATATTCTCCGTAGTCCATAGTTCGTGGGCTCTGGAAGCTAGCTTTTTCTATTCAAGACCGGAGCTCTTGCTCTCCATTTAACCGTGTCTAGTGTTCCAAGAGATGCAAACAACATAGCCAATTCTCTCACGAAAGAGGGTAATGAGAGGGTCATTTGTGGTCTGTGCATCCTTAACCTAGCTTAAGTTGTAGTATTTTTCTCTTTAATAAATTTTAGTTACCATTCAAAAGTAATGGCGTAGCAAAGTGGAGAATGATTGGTTGATAACGATGGTGAGTTTTGGAATAGTGTTTTTATAGGTAAACTAGGGTTAGGAACTGGGATTACACAAGCAATCTGTGATAGTTGCTATGGTTATGTCCAGTCCATCATGTTGTAAATCTGGAATGGTTGTTAACTTGTTGGACTCTTGATATTGATTGCATGATTATAGCATAATTGAAACTTTAGGTGGTGTTCGGGAACATGGAAAAATCTGGAAATGAAATTGGTCTGTGGAAAGTACTCTTCTCTATTTGAGAGGAAAAAAAGTAGCCTAGGAAACTGATTCCTATTTCCCAGCTTCTCCAAAAAAACTGAGCTACCCAAAATATGCATTAAATCAATTTCTGAGGCAGAGAAGAGAATCAGGGACGTTTGAGGTGACCATATGTGGAATCCATGTGAAAGGGGAATCTCAAACAAACAATGGAAGGAAGAATGGAATTCATGGTTTTTTCATTTTCTGAATATTCCAGGTTACTTTTCGGCATCCATGTCTTAGTTTTCCTCCAACCAAGCACAACCTTAATCTTCCAGAGAAGTTAAGGAGATCTTTTGAAAGGGAACTTGACTTCACGAGGGGGTTGTTTGCATGTAGTAAACTGAAACATGGATAGGCAAATGTAACGTGGAATCCTCAAGATTTGGAATGTCTAGTGGCTTCACCACCTCAGAAATTGACTAATGCTGTTTGGATTGGTTGAATCCTCAGCAAAACCTTGGAAATGAAATCGATTTACACAGACATGACATTTTCTCCTGTTTGCAAAGACAAATTTATCTGTGGAAATCAGACTTAATTTTCACAATTTCCTTGAAAAATGGCAATTTTTGTTTCCTCATTAAAACCACCTGTGTGAGAGACAGCTTCACTTTTTTTACCTTTTAAAATTTCCATGGAAATCATGTGAGGTAAAACAAAGGGGTTAATGTTCACAATTTTTGAGGAAGAGCTGGGAATGGAAAGTAGGTCTACTTCTTTCTTTTTTTTCCTCAAATGGAGGAAAAGTGGTTTTTCCATGGAAACTGATTTCATTTCCAATGTTTTCCACATTCCCAAAGATCCTTGGGAGGTGAAACTCATAGAAGGGGATACAAAATTCACCCCATGTAAGCATGCTACTAGCTGTTGTGCAAAGCTGCAGTGGGGAGAAGTAGACATGTTTTCTCCACCAGAATTAAGTAGATAACATAAATTCCGTATACACTCCAATAACTTCCAATACCCCCCAAGCCATGCTGCCAAATGACCCTTAAAGGAGCTTCTTGAAGATCCTTTGTTGGATCAGAGCTTTTTTTAATTCCTCCCTTCGATTCCCTAAATTTATGTGATGTTCATATTTGCTGCTCCTGGAGTGTGTCGGTGTATGCGTATGATGAGAATTTCAGAACAAATGTGTGCCTTTTGAGTTGCCTTTGAGTTTGAAACATCAGTGACTGAAATGGCACGCGAAGGATTTTTATGAAATTGCTGATGAGTGACGAAGAGCAATTGGATTGTGATAGCTTGGCCAGATAATGCTGCAGGTTTAGTCTGTTTTATCATCATCTGCACTTCTTTGCAAGTCCTCTTTCGTTGTATCCATTTGTCTGCCTATCTTTTTCATGCATCATATAAAAATCGACATGTTAACTTCTGGCACAGGCTCTGCTTGGATGGCGCTTTCTCGGCCATTCATTGACTACTGCATATGGGGATGGGACAATCTTCCACGAACTGTCCTCATGTACTACGCAAACTTCATTTCCTCGCCTGAAGGCTACTTCCACACTGTCATCTGCAACGCCCAGGAGTTTCTCAACACTACCGTCAACCATGATCTGCACTTCATATCCTGGGACAATCCCCCCAAGCAGCATCCCCACCACCTCACTGCTAGTGACATGTCGGGCATGGTTGACAGCAACGCGCCTTTTGCGAGGAAGTTCCAAAGAGACGATCCCGTACTTGACAAGATAGATGCTGAGCTCTTGTTCCGTGGTCCAGGCATGCTTGTACCAGGCGGATGGTGCATGGGGCCACGAGTGAACGGGAGTGACCCATGTTTGCTTGTGGGTAATACAACAGTCCTGAGGCCGGGTCCTGGCGCTGTGAGGCTAGAGCGCCTAACTGTCTCTCTCCTATCAAAGGAAAATTTCCGTCCGAGACAGTGCAAGTAATATAGATTAAGACCCTCCAGGCGGGGACCACACTTTCGAGAAATAGAAGATAGTGTACTACTTTCACGTAAAACATCAATGCAGGCAATTCGTTGTTGATCTCACGGCTACGGATGAAGGATCTCGTGGGGACACAGTAAAAGAAAGGATAGCAGCGGGAAGCTGCTCTCGGTATTGCATGCGGCGGGAGCAAAGGAATATGCATTCACATACTCTGATGTAATCTAATCATATGATATATACTGGGGCCAAACTGAGCAAGTTCATACCCCTTGAGCTGGCTTTTCACAGAAGAAGTGATCTTAGTTTCATGGGCCTTTTTTTCATTTTTGTAGCAGGTGCTTGGTGCTGCCATCTTCGTGGCCCCACCTCTTACTTTGTTGTTATGGACTGGTGCTGATGGGAGTTGGCCTGTTGTCTTCTTTGTGCAGATGGAAAGAAGATTGAAAAGGAAAGTTGAATTGATAATGCTTTTTAGGTGTGATGTTTCTACAATCTGCATCTATTCCTCCTCTAACCTCTGCGAGATGTGTGTAGTGTCAGTCTGTTTAGTAGCATGCTAGGCCACCATGTTCATGCCCTTTAAATGGGTGTTATGGATGCCTTTCTGAACCTGAACTCTAGACAACTGACTTGAATTCGAGGACATGATGATCTGGGGTAGACACTGATAGCGGAACTCTACTATGGGTGACACTTCATTGCTTTATTTGTCACTCTTGGCCGGAGGGACCCACTTATCTCAGTTTAAGTGCAAGCATGGTGTGCTAATAGCAAAAAAATTCTAGGAAGTGGTTGTCCATGCTAGTAAGCTCTTCTCAATTTGTCTAAACCAGTTATGTACGGAATTGGAAATAAATGAGGACAGTCTTATATCCAAAAGGTGAAATTGGCAAGGATAGTACTATGGATGAGATGGAACAAAGGATAGTCTTTGAAAAAAGTGGAACAAAGCAAGGATTGCATGTCTTTGGAAAAGTGTATCAGCTATAAGGACACATTATTTTATACATGTGCCAAATTGCCACATGTGGAACGGTCCTTGCTCAAGTGCCCTATATGTGCTCCACATCAGTTTTTTTTTTTTTTTTGGGTTAGTTTGTTAGCACACACCCATGTCAGTACACACACTCCATGTTAGCCACCCCCGCGCGGGATGGATACCAGGACCTCGAGTGTTGAAACGAGTTATCTCCACTCAGTCTGCTGCTCCACATCAGTTAGTGACCCCTCCAGTACTTCGTATTGGAAAAGCTCCGTGGGCCCCAACATGATGCGTTTGTTTTATCGACACTGTCCATTTATGTTGCTAGCTCATTTTAGGGTACATCCCCAAAATGAGGCAAATCCAAAGCTCAAGTGGACCACACCCCAGGAAGCAGTGGGGCGACACCCACCATTGAAACCTTCCTAGGTCTCATTGTGATGTTTATTTGTCATCCGGCCTGTTCATAAAGTCACATAAACCTGGATGAAGGGAAAACAAAAAAAATCAGCTTGATCCCAAATTTCTATGGCTCACAAGAAGTTTTCAATGGTAGGGATTCAATCCCCCACTGTTTCCCTTTGTGTGGTCCATTTGTGCTTTGGAACTGCCTCATTTTTGGGATGATACCTTAAAATGAGCTGGAAAAATAGCTGAACAAAGTAGATAAAAGAGATACATCATGGTGGGGTCCATACAGTACCTAGACTTGTACTAAGCCCTGGAGGGGTCAGGAATCCCACACACACGCGCGCGCGCACACACACACACACACACACACACACACACACACATATATATATATATATATATATATATATATATATATATATATATTCAGTTGATCATAATCTAATAACTTAAGGTTGCCTATATTTAATCTACTCCTATAATGTATAACACTCTAGTGGAGTTGCTATGTAGTAGTATGATTTATGTTAGAACTACACTATGCTATGTTATGTTACGATAGGATAAATGAAAGATAAATTAAAAAAAAAAAAATAGATAGATGTGTTTGACATGAGGCCTTGAGCTCTTCTTTGATAGATCTTTTTATAGCTTGTCGAGGCGGCAAAACCCTTGCTGGGTTTTATTATTGATCCTATATCATTCACATATCAGAATGTTTTCCGGATAAGAAAGTCTCTGGATAGATCCGAAACTACTGACTTCTTAAATCTTCTTGTAATCGATCCCTTAGATGGAAGATGTTTGTAGCTCACTAATCAGTTTGATTAAGAGATTGCTGATCATGGACCTTAAATCGATCATGGTGGGTCATCTGGTGGCCCACCTCCTATACTTCCAATTGAGATGTTGGATGGTTCTGATCAAACCACCCCCTGTATTTAACTTTGCTCCCCATTGGTTTGGAATGTTGGAGGGATTTGACACTTGATACTGATATGTTATTTGACCATATCAGATCTACTTCTTCCATTTTATTGATCCCAATTAAACCACTGCCACAAGATCAAGTCATCAAGTTTTCCTATTATTTTAATTCCAATTAATGTACGAAATTGGGACTCGATTTGGCTGATGTGTCTGCCTCTCCTGATTTTTAACCAATCCATAGTCAGATTTACTTGGATATTAGTTCAATCTTCGAATATTTGGAACCTTCATGAATGCTATAAATTCTCTGAACATTTCTAGGAATATCTTTCGTTTTGGAAGGATTGTAAGAAACGACCTCTCCAAGTATATCATAACCAAATGTGTGATAGAATACATTCTCTTGGTAGGTCGTCTTTAATAGATGTATTGGATATGTTGCCTTATTAATTGGGACGTTTAATCATTATCATGTGGTATCTGTCGATCTGTTCTCTTTAAGACATACTATGACTCTGTATTTTTGCAATAATAATGAAATGCGTAACGTCAAAGAAAGATCAATCGAAGATATTTTTGGGTGTGAGTATGATCTCCATTAGTATTAACTAACGCAGGGATGAATGTGATGAGGTCGAGCACCGTCTTCTTCAAGAGGATAACTATTCCGAATCCACAGAATTTCTCTGGACTCCTCACAAAAGCTTCTCGAATTCACGAGAAAGAAAGCAAACAAAATAGAAAATAAATTTTATAAAATTCAAAATTGATTAATGAATAAAATAAACGAGTTCACAACCTTTTAAATAGAGATACCAAGCAATGTGAGAAAAATCAGAAGCAAACTACAACTAAAACTCCTAGAATTCGTAACTTACTATAAATAGTAAACTTACCATTTATAGACGGTCCTGATGTCTAATAGTGCGCAAGGTTTTTGGCTAAAAATAGTAAGTGTCCTATTTAGCTTCACCAAACTATTCTCATAATTATTCTAAGCTATTTTTACGTTGGACACAACTCCTAAAACCTAACAGATGAAATGACCATCGATTCAGGGCTATTTCGTAAATCCGCCTTGCAAAACCCGGCATAGCCGGGTTGGTTGGCTAAAGTAGTTCGTTCTACCCCAAAATCATATATTTTTCACCCGATAACTCATTTTGGATTGTGAGATACGCCCGATCTAAGGTCCGCTGGTCCGGATCACTTCTGTCATCGATCGAGCCTTTTCTGATCCATCTTGGCCATGAAACTGTCTACGACCCGCCCTACATCACTATCTCCTTAGTGTCAATACATGGAAGCTTCCTATTAGACCATGTCAAGGCGACGAAAAATGTCAAGCACCGAAAATGGGTGTAAACAATAATATTTTTTTCAAAATATTAAGAGATCAATGTGAATCTATAGATCTACCCACCCACATCATCATGTTAACATTTAGGCTCCCAATTACTTATTTTAGGCAAGGAAGTACGAAAAATAAAAATTTGTAATTTCTCCTGATATTTTTCATTTTGAATATCTAATATCTTATTTCTCCAATCAAATGCATGTCAATGTATGCGAATTATGCTTAAGCATAGATTTGAAGTGAAATTCATGAAAAAATAAAATAAAAAACTTATAATATTATAATATTTTATACCTTTTGAATTCCAACTCACAGAACTTTCAACCCACGATTTCTCCCTTTAAATAGGACATTCAACCCCCCCACCCCCCCTTTAAAAAAAAGTTTGATTTCCATTTAAATTATTTTTTTTCCCTTGAATTTCCAGGAACTGAAGGAGAGTTGTCGAAATACCTTCTCTCCCTCCCAAAAAAAAGTTTGATTTTCATTTTTTAAAAATTTTCTTCAATTTCTCATGACAACACACAGTTGTTGTTCTTGGATGAAAAGTGGACTTGCATTTGTGATAATATCACCAATACAAATGACATTAGAAATTTATATTAAAAGAAAAATCTAATGTGATATTTTGGCGATACATCGAAATCTCAATACAATGGCGATACATAGAAATACTGATATTATGAATTAGCAAGATATTATCACAGCTTGAAAATGTTTCGAATTACAAAGTTATTGGTATCATTGACATCGGCAATATCATCGATAATATTCCTGATACTCAAAAGATTGCATTACAATTAAGGGTCTAATTAAGTAGGCCATTTATTTTCTTACCTGTATTTGAGAAATGATGTTTCCCATGCCCATGAGAAGAGGATATCCAATATGCCATCATGTGCCAATATATCAACAGGTCACTTGTGCATCATGTGACACCAATCTTCTCCACATCTGCCAAACTAGCCACTATGCTATATGCCATATGCCCCCAAGTGTCATCATCCATCTTCAAGCATCTCACATGTGCCATATGTCACTTGGGTGTTGTTTGAATCATAAGTTACTTTGGATAAGTTACTTATGCCATAAGTAGCTTATCTTAGATTCTACCCATTGATCAGCGGATAGTTACTTTTGGTAACACTAACATACTTATCAACGAAAAAGTGAAAAATCATATTTAGTTTCTAATATTATATGTAATTATACTTCAAGTTTATTTGGTCTCCCTCACATCTAACATCCATCATGTGGGGCCAACCTTTGATGTGGACCATTCATTGTTTGGCCCCTACCTTTGATGTGGGTTGACCATTCATTATGTAGGGCCCACCTTTGATGTTGGTCATCCATCAAGTGGGGTCCACCATCAATGTTATTGTCCATCATGTGAGGCCCACTTTCAATATCCATCGCCTATCATGTGGAGCCCACCTTTAATGTGGACCATCCATCACGCGGGCCCCACCTCATGTCACGCCTTGGATATGAGCCACTCATCATTAGGGTTGACCTTTGATGTGGACCGTCCATCATGTGGGGCCTACCTTGATGAGGACCATCCATCATGTGGGGCCGACCATTATTAATTGCCCATCATGTGGATAGCTCACTTTTGATGTAGACCATCCATCATGTGGGCCCCACCTTCAATGTCGGTTGCCCATCATATAGGGCTCACCTTGGATGTGACTCATTCATCATTAGGAGCTAACTTTTGATGGGACCACTTTAATATGGACCATCTATTGTGTGGGGCCCAACTTCAATGTCCACTACCCATCATGTGGAGCCCACCTTTGAAGTGGAGCATCCATCATACCAGCCCATTTTAGATGTGAGCTTTTTATCATTATATATAGGTTGACATTTGATGTGGATCATCCATATGTGGGCCCACATTAACATGGAGTTATCCATCATGTGGGGCCCATCTTTTTATGTGGACTATCCAGTGTGTGAGCTCCACCTTCAATGTGGACAATCCACCATGAGAAGACTCTTTTGATATAGATAGTGAGAAAGCTTTATTTGACATGGATTGTGAGAGAGAAGTAGAAAAGTCGAAGTTAAAAAGTTAAAAATAATTATTTATTAAGATAAGTAGCCTTTGGTTTACAAGTTATTTTTACTGTGATATTTATTTAGCTAACTTAAATGAAAAAAAATAACTTAATTACTTAACATAAGTTTTAAAAAATAACTTATTTAATGGTATCCAAATGAGCCCTTGTTGTCCAATCTTCAAATGCACCACGTCCCTCAAATGACATAATGCCATGTGTCTTATCTATCTTGAAGGGCCACAAGTGTGCTAATGTAAGGCTTTTGTTATCAACCAGCTTGAAGCACCCAAAATGTCCCACATGTGCTACCTTTTATCTTCGAACGCCCACATGTATGCCATGCGCTAATGTTTCAAATGTGCTAACAACTACCAAATAAATTTCTCATAAAAAAAATATTTTACCAAACAATAAATTTGAAAACGGTTCTTAATTTCTATAGAAATCCTTTATTAAAATAAATACAAACAGCATAAGCTTCTAATCCTTTTCACCCCAAAACAAAATCTCCTTCAATTTATACAAATAGGATTAGAAACCAGCTACCAAACCATGATGCAAGCATATATCCAAGTCATGTGATCATCTACATGGGCATGTGGGCCCCCCATTTAGAAGGACAGAAGGTGATCACATACTCTTTAGAATAACAGTTCACCAAAGGTGGGGGGCTATCATAGGCGTAACTGTAATAAGTGGGACATGCATTCTTGAACACCTTTGAATACGTGTTTGGCTTGCACTTTTCTGGTGTCCCATACGCATTCCTGCAGCAAAACATATCCAGATCGAATGCCAAACACGCACTCTTGCAAGCAACCACCGCCCCATTACCGTCCAACACCTGAAGCTCCTGCGGACACAGGACGTTGATGTTCTTCTCGCAACCGCTGATCGAACAGTTGGGTCTGACCGGCTTCGTTGTGACGGTAACCGGAAGGTTGTATCCGTCGACCAAGCTGACGTCGTAGAAGTTCGGTTTACTCTTATCGGGTTGCAGCCCTACCTGCACCAGAGTAGCCGGCGGGAGGCCGATGGTCCCATTGCAAGCTAGCCGTCCATCACAGTCACCGGTCTGGCAGGCCGGTTTGGAGGGGGAAGGAAAGCTGCATCCTGTTCTGGCCCAGATTCGACCAGACCATGTAGGTGGGACATGGATCCGATGGGTCTGACCCGATGGAAGGGAGAAACCTCCACCTTCGATCACCGACTGGCCCGCATTTGAAGCCGTCGCGGGCCATATCGGGAACGGACACTTGTTAGAGACGTAGAACGCGACTGATTCTCCAATCACACGGCCTGCAAAAAAAAAAACCACCATTTTCACATTAACGTAAATCTCTAGCGTGCAAACTCCGGCCATCCAACCTGCCCCACGTGTGTTAACGTGCCACACGTGGTGGAGATCTGAGCTGTCCGTTCTCCAGCACATCAATGAAGTGGGCCACGTTTTGGAAAACAAAAGGACCACCGAAATAAATTTGGGCGGTTCTTCTTCACCGTCCATTTGTTGTCACATTACCGATTACATTGGACGACGGCTGGTTTCTTGGTCCAGGGTATCTACATGGTGGGGCCTACCTGATGGACGGCTCGGATCTCAAACATACAGCGGATTGGGCTATACAAGAGCTAAAATTTCTAAATAAAGATGGTAATTAAGGGTGCAGATTTAAAGTGTAGTAAACTACCATTGGTGGATAAGATGAAATGGCATGTGAAGAGAAGGAGAAAAGATGTTGCAGAAGGGTTGAAATTCTTCATTTTTTGGGTGGAAATGTAGAGAAATTAGGAGTGTGGATGAGTTCTTGTAGTATGAGAAGTTAGTGATGCAAGTCTTGTATTGTACTTCAAGTCAGATTGGCAATCATTTAAGACACTTTGGAAGGCTGTGGTGGGGTTGTTGGACCTTAATCGATCTTATCTCTACTTCATAAGCAAGAAAAACCAAATAGGTGGTACATTATTGTTGTCCTCACAAGTGCAAGTGAGGCGCGTGTGTGTAATATCAATGCCGTTCATCAGGTATCCCCACCGTGCAGATCCCATCTCTCGAAAATCGGGACAATCTGATACGTGTGCTGCTGTGGAGAGTGGTGAATTTCTCTTATACGTCCGTGTTTTTTGTTCGGGTGTTAGGCCCCTGATTATTGTTTCATCGTAATTCTTGAAATATAGTGTCTACAGTTGAGGTCCGCCTGATGAGTGGTTCAGATATGACACACGTGTGCACTTAAATTTTTTCTTAGGGAGTAAGCAAATAGGAGTTAAAAATAAATAGGAGTTACGGATAGGCGTGAGTGTGTTGGGGTGTGTGTGCGTGTGTAAAATTTAAAATAAAAAGCGAATACGAGTTAAGTGGAGGCGGATTTCCTGCTAAACCCTTTACCAGGAAGTTCATGCACTGGAAACCTAGGTGGGGCCCACAGTGATGTTTGTGATAAATTCACTGTCCATCCGTTTTTTGAGCTCATTTTAGGACGCGGATTTCCTGCGAAAGCCTTTCGCAGGAAGTTCCTGCGCAAGGATCTGGGTGGGGCCCACTAAAATGTATGTGAGAAATCCATTCCGTCCATCTGTTTCGAGATATTATTTTAGGGGGTGTGACAGAAAATGAGGTGGATAAAAAACTCAAGTGGATCACGCGAGAAGGAAAATTAGGGAAAGAAATTTCTACCGTTGAAATCTTCCCAGTCTCCACCTTGATGTTTATATGTTATCTAAACCGTTTATAAGGTCATTGTCAATGGGATTAAGTGAAAAAATAAAAAATATAGACTAATACAATAATTTTTTGGGCATAAGAATGCTTCAACAGTGCTCACTGAATGATCACTGTTTCCTCTCGTGTGTCCCACTTTAGTTCTATATACACCTAATTTTTGATCTCAAGCCCTTAAATGATCTCGAAAAACGGATGGAAGGATTGGATTTATCAAAAACATGTCTGTGGGCCCCACCCAGCATCCTTGCGCAGGAACTTCCTGCGAAAGGCTTTCGCAGGAAATCCGCGTCCCTCATTTTAGGGCATTAGGCCAAAAGTGGGCCAGATCCAATACTCGAGTGTTCTGAAAACGCAAGGATTGAACGTTTACAGTTGAAATATTCGTGGGGCCACAAGTTTTGAATCATACTAATATTTATTTTTTCGGTTCATCCCAGTAGGAATGACGTTATGAATGGTATGGCATGAAAGCATCACAGTCGACCCCAGGGAGGTTTCAACGGTAAGAATTTCCCTAGGCACCTTTTCCTTTAGTTCGGCCCACTTGAGTCTTGGATACTTCTCAATTTTGGTCTTGTATACTAAAATGAGCTCACGAAACGGATTGACGGTGTGGATTTCTCACAAACATCACGGTGGTCCACACCTAGGTTTCCAGCGTGGGAACTTCCTGCGCAGGGTTACGCGGGAAATCCGCGTCCGAGTTAAGTTTGTAAATATTGGCCCATTTATCAACCGACTATTAGTGGCATGATTTTAATGAGATTTGCTAACACACGTGTGTACAAAGAGACTGCAGTCTACCCGCCACCCTAAGTGCCAATGCGCAACACACGTGTGGGATCCCATCCCTCCATTGGGTCGTTCCCTAATATTCGTGCTGATCAGATGATTCCAATAATTCAATTGGAACAATCAAATGGATGGTTGAAAAGCTTCTGTACGGGTAGATATCCACTGGCTGTTTCCCCTAGTAGTGGCGCACTGACACCTACAATCAGCTAATCTGGATTTGAGTGGCTGTATCCCGTGCATATGGTCAATGCATGCATGAGTATGATGCACCATTGTCACGCGAGGTCCAATCTGGTGGTCCGCGGACGACCAAAGTAATTTCATAGTCGGAGTTCTATTTGATACTCTGGCTACGTATGACATTTGATACGCAGGCACTAAGAGATGGTACACGTGGCATATGTTAACTCAAATCCAACAGACTAGATTTTGGAATTCTCTGTCGATAAGTTACAGTCGAAAATTTAGACGGGTTGAAACATCCTAACCTCTGATAAGAGGACAATTGTTAATTGAAATAAGACCATTGGATATTACAATTTAACCCTCCAATAAATGTTAACCAATCTGAGTAGAAGATAATCAAATAACTTTAATTTTTGGTCCACGGAACATATAAAATGCTATACGTAATTTGAACGGTTTAGTTTTAATAATTTTATGCCATATATCCAATTTTTAAGTAATCTCTAAGTGCCAGAATATCATTCATCATTCTCTAAAAAAATTTTTCATAATCCACTAGCTGGGCATTCTTTTTCATAATCCACTAGCTGGGCCTTGTGTATGGATGATCAGAAACGTTAGAGAGGTGGGTCCCACTAGTCACAGCTAAAATCAGAGAATCATCCAACTAAAATAATTCAATCTAAGCACAAATCTAGTTTTTCTAACGGAGAAACGTCCACGGCATACTGTGACGGTGCCTACCACGAACGGTACTGATGCCGATTAAAATGGCCCAATTGGCAGATTGTTTTATTTCACTTAAGCGGTCCACGCAAAATTCCTCTTAAAAAAGGACTCAACTTGCCTAGAACCCTGAGCTTTGTGGGGTCCACCCTCACGTTTGTCCTATATTCACTATGTCCATCCGTTTCTCTACCTCATTACAGGGAATGAGCCAAACATGAGGCAGATCCGAAAATCAAGCGAGCCATACCACAGGAAACGGTGGGGATGGAAAAGACCAACCGTTGGGGCCTTCCTGGGTAGGACCCTATACAGATAAAGCTGTCTAAATGGGACTTCTTCAAAGGGGCTGAACATAGGGTTGGACCATTGCTGGCCGTAGATCAGAACCGAATAAAATTAAAATGTTGCCGTAAGGTATCTTGCCACGTGTGGTATCGAGTACAGAGAGAAGCCTTCCAGAAGAAGCATTCTCATTTGAAAATATAGCTTCGCTGACTGGCTCTTTTGAACATTAGAAAATTTTAAGAGGCGGCGGTGGACGCGGATTCCCTGGGAATGCCTTTCGCAGTAACTTCCTGTCACGGGAAGCCACGCGGGGTTCACTGTAATGTTTGTGAGCACATGGGCCAAAACTCAAGTGGACAGGAAACAGTGAGAATTGAAATTTCACCGTTGAAATATTCCTAGGGCCGCTCAAGTTTTGGATCAGGCTAATATTTGTGTTTTCAGCTCATCCCGGTAGGAGTTACCTTGTAAACCGTATGGATGGTATATAAACATCACTGTCGACCCAGGGAGGTTCCAACGGTAGGCATTTCTTTACCTACATTTTCCTATTGTGCACACTACCTGAGTTTTGGATGTGCCTAATTTTTATTTTTATTTTTTCGTGATGGATTTCTCGCGAACATCATGGTGGCCCCACATGGCTTCCCATGAAAGGCGTGGCAATGGGCAAACTGATGTGGATGGAAGACTTCATTTGGATGAGATCCGCCCCGTACATCAGGTGCGCCACCCTGTTTTTGGACTGGCAAATAGCGGATTCAAAACTCGAGGGGGCTAAACCACGGGGAACAGTTGAGATGGAAAGTCCCACTAATGAAGTTGTCCAAATTGTGCAGTAGTCCTATATGCCATCATCCGATCCACTCATCTGACATGCCACACCAGGATGAATGGATTCCCCAAAGATAAATACATTCCAAGACCTGCGTGGGCCACACCAGGTGAATTTAAAGTTTGTAAGCATGATTTTTACACCGTTCCCTGTTGTGTGGCCCACTGAATTCTTGGATGGGAATAATTTTGGGATCGACGGTGAAAATGTGGTCTGATTCACATTTCTCCCCCATATGGTGCTGGGTTAATTGTGAGCATGGGCTATCGCAGTCCGCAACTAATGGCTGCTCAAACAGACCATCCCAATCAAAGGTCCCACTGTGTTAGGAGTGGCCTACCATTTTGACCATCCTGTCAGGCAATTTCAATGGGTGAAAGCCGCTGGTCCAGATTGAACAAGCAGATACTCGCTCCACAGTGACGGAGAAAACTGAGTTGAACAGCAAACTCGATCAACTGGATTAAGAGACTCGGACTGAGTCACTCACTTGAGTCAGGCTGTGCTTTTTTAAAAATAAAATGGAAACTGGGGGATTTTAACTCCAAGACCAACCACCTCAACCAACGACCAACGATCCATGTCCAGAGGCAAGCCATCAAGCCTAAAGGTGTACATGAGTCAGAGTCGAGTATTGCCCTGCTAGTGCTCGGTATGCTCAGCCCCAGCTCATACTCAGCTTAGCTCGGGTAAGCTTGAACCGAGTCGAGTACGAGCAGAGTCCGAGTAGATTCCGAGCCGAGTTCGAGTAGAGTTTTCGAGTGCCAATTGCTATACGGTTTTCTAGGCTCTAAACCTGACTTGAACTTAACTCATCTCCTCTCATCCATAATGAGAGGAGAAATGGGAGAACAATCAGACACTTAAGGGTCGTTTGGGACCATGGATTCAGGGAATTTGAGGAGATTTCAAATCCTATGGTTGTTTGGCATCTCAAAGTAAATGGGAGTTTCAAATTCCCTCACAGAGTGGTTTGAAATCCACTGTTAGAGCTTTAGATTACATCTAAATCAGTTCCAAAATATTGCATTTTTTTAAAAATTTGTAAATGTAACTGTCCAAAAAAGGCCCACTGGATAGGTGCTTACCGGGAGAGCTGCGGCAGGAACCGGACGACTGGCACCAAAGAGGGAAGGGTCAAGTAGCAAAGACGCCCGGCGGTAGGGAAGATCTACCACACCGAACGGGCACGGACGAGCGGCAGGGAGGAACTGTGACACCGGGCAAGCAGGGCAGGGCAGGGACGACTGGACGAGCACAACAAGGACGACTGGACGAGCGGCAGGAAGGAGAGATAGAGAGAGAGAGAGGAGTAACGTCCGGATGGGGATGACCGCTGGGCACTGGTATGGCAGTGGGGGGGAGTGAGGGTTTTTTAGTTTGAACGGGCAGGCGTGAAATGTTATAGAAGGGTATTTATACCCCTGGTCGAGTACCTAGTCGAGTACGTTCATGCTCGTGCTCGGCTCGTACTCGTTTCAAGTACCTAAATTCCGCTCGTACTCGGCTCTAACTCACTTCAAGCAGAGTCAAGTCAAGTGAGTAAACGAGTATTTTGGACTTGTGTACACCTCTAATCATGCCATCTATTTATACCATATTTACCATCTTAAATATTATTCTGATTAATTAATTAAATTATTATATAATCAAGTCAAGCCAATTAAAGAGTCGGTCGAGTCTTCAAGACACCACGACCCCGCAGGATTTCAAGTCAGCTTTCGGATTTTTGAACCATGGGTAGGACCAGCGATTTAATGAACGGTTGAAATTTTGACAGAATGCTCTTGAACGGAAAGAAAGCCACCCTGGTGGAAACGTTAAAAAGGGGGTGAGCGCATATGCTCCAAAAAAAAAGGATTATCTTTCACATTTGGAAATGCTTTTTAAGTAGGCTTTATGATCCACGGGAATATATGCTCCAGAGTCCCACCATCATCCTAGGCATATTGGCCAATATACAAACATCTTATTTTATTTTTTATATGTATACTGAGAAAAAAGGGACAAGCACTCGCATTCAATTCCCCTTTTGGACGGGGTCACAAAGGCCATACAAAAAGCATGGCATCTTCCTTCTTTTAAAATTTTCGGACAGCTTTCTAAGCACAAGAGAAAACGGCAAGAGAGTGATAGAGATGGATTTTTGTTCTCTCTCTCTCTCTCTCTCTCTCTCTCTGATTCATGGATATTCATTGCCTTCTTGTCTTACAGTTAAATTAAAGTTGTTGTGTTGCAGTTGTACACATACGAAACAAGCCCACTAAAGCAGCCAGCAATCCTCCTCTCCCATCCTCCACGGAGCTCCAAAAAAGGGGAAAAAAAGGGAAGAAAAATAATGAATGAATTTGAAAGGGCAAGCTCCTGATCACGGGTCCCACCTGAGAATTTACACTGCGGTGGCTGCTGCGGCTACAACTGCAGAATTCGCATCTGGGTGTGTGTTCATACTCTAGTCATGTCATCATCTCATGTTGCAGCATTGTGGCTTCCCCATCTGCAGCTTGTCCCACATGCAGATCATCTGCCTAGGAGACTGGTAATGAGCTGTGTAGTAGTCTTCTATGCAGCCAAACTGGCAGAATTTCAGGTCGTGTAGATACTCGACGGGTGTCGTGCTGTTGAACTGCTCCACCCACATGCCCATGCTCACATCTTCCATCTTGAAGAGCTGTTTCAGAGTTGAATAGTCAGCGTGAAGGCCTTTTTTTTCTTTTTCTTTTTCTTTTTTTCGAGTCGGTAATAAGGGTTAAAACAACAGCAGCAGAAGTTTGTACATCTTACCCTCAAGGCGTGTTTCTCAAACTCTGTTACAACAAATTGTGCAATGTCTGATGATACGATGTAGCCTGGGCCATTGGCATACGGTGGATAATCTTCTTCTGGCCATTCCTGAAACACAAACAATAAGCATAGTGTTGTGAGCTATTCAGAGTGAAGGAAAGAGAAGTTGGTAATGAATAAGACGATGAGAACGAATGACGAGGTTTCCACCAAAAACCATAAATATTACAATGAAAGTATATAAATCACCAGAAAAGCAATACCGCCCCAATGCTTGCAGCGTTTGCTGCATTTGACAATAGACATTCTACTAAAGCTGAAAAGTCAGCAGGGAATTGAGATTCTAGTCCTGGTAAATTAGACTAATGTGGCTATCCTGACTATGCAACAGGCCATGGTGTTTGGACCAGTGTCCTGACTTCTCTAAGAAATGAAAGGCCTGAGCATGAATAGAGTCTCTAATACTAAAGTTTTCAATTCAGTTCCATTTTTGCCAACAAGATATGAAATTTAGTTCCCAGTCTGCTCTACATATTGCATTAAATCATCTACTTTTCAATCTTTTGCTTCCTATAAACCTATAGTAAGTCAGTGAGGAAACACTATTTTCGGAGCATGTTGGTGTCCCATAATACCTCTTTTACCTGCATAAGTAAACTAAGATAAGTACCCGACTCCAAAAACTCTTCTAAGATGGAAAAGGCAAGTAAAGTTCCAGATTTTCCTTTGTTTCTTCCAAACAGTTCAATATGTAACCATGGCAGTCCCCCGTTCAAGGAATGCAGTTCAGAGCATTTTATCATCAAGTGCGATTTAGTACCACATAATTACTCAAGCAACGGATTTTATTTTTTTATTTTTAAAAGAGCAGTATAATAATTTAAGGGAAAGGTGGGGAAAGTTAATTTATACCTCATATGTCACAGCCCATTTACCATAACGCAAGGGCTTGTGGTAGTAATTCATGTTTCCAACATATAGGCTTCTACCACTGGGGACTTTCTTGGCTTCCTTAATCACAGAATCTATTCTGACAAATGTGTCATCATCACATTTCATGATATAATTTGCAGAGACTGTACGGACCTGTGTCAATAAACAAATACATTAAGTCCAGCAATCCTTATAAACTTTTTCATTATCAAGGCATACAATTTTCTAACTTTTTCTTTCTTAAAGATAACAAGATTTCATAATTAGAAGTATTTCTATTCTGACAAATGTGTCATCGTCACATTTCATGATATAATTTGCAGAGAATGCATGGACCTGTGTCAATAAACAAATACATCAAATCCATCAATCCTTATAAACTTTTCCATTATCAAGGCATACAAATTTCTAATTTTTTTCCTTAACGATAACAATATTTCATAATTAGAAGTATTTCCAACTTTGATAGTTGAATTTCACTCACCCCATACTCACAGATGGCAACCGTCTTCAAAACAACCAGATCATAGCTATCCATGAAAGGCACTATTACAATGTCGCCGAAGAACTCTGCTTCTTTCTTTAGCTCCACATTCACTTCCTTCCTTCCATGCTTTCCTCAAAAATGATACCCAACATTAGATTCTAAATTCAAGTTAAAACAGTGCAAAGATACACATGGATGGTTTCAGAGAATGACTCAAGAGATGCCCTTACCAGTGCCACAAAGAATCGGGCCACCACATTAGAAGATATGATTTGTTGTGACTGCATCCAAGACTTCCTTACGGCCATCCGCTCAGCAAAATGGTTGCCCGCTGAAAGGATGCCAATGAAGAGCTCCACAGGGCCATCTGGAAGGGGTGGGGCCTTCCATCTACTTGACATTTCAAGAATTTTTTGAGGGGCAAAACTTGGATGTGTAGTGGGCAAAGATGCAGCAAATATAGCCTGGACATCAAGGTCGCCATTCAGTGATAGCCCAGTTGCATCCTCGAGAACAAACCCCTGCCAATATCACCAAAACCTTCAGAATCAACTCAAAACTCAAACAGTCCCATTAAAATTGATTCAAAGGCCTTCTAATTGTACTCACAGTGCGATAAGGAAAAGATGTGACATGCCTCCCATCAACATTGACATGATAACCTTCCAACCCAGCACTAAGGGTGAGAACAAACAACTTATCCTCCGCAAACGGGAATGGCCAATCAATTGAGACCTTCTTTGTTCGGCCTATTAGTCGGTTCAACCACCACGTTGTTTTCGATTCCTCTGAGTGATTATCATCATCACGGATCCACTTCTCGCACTTTGGTAGTCCATCAACTGCACATACCAATCCCAGTTAAGTACTTTAAGAGATAATGCTTGTGATGGAATAAATTTTCAGCCTAGCCTAATCTCGACATTCAAAATAAACGATACAGCTGTATCGACCCAAAACAGTCCGATACAACCCGATACAATTTGGGTAGTTGCGTATATCTTGAAAGTGTAATACTATCGCCTCTTCAATTGAGAATTGGGAGGTAAGATTTGTTCTTTCTTTAAAAATAAAAATTAAAAATTAAAAAACAAAGAATTTTCCCAAGTAAAAGATCAATCAAATCGAAGGCAGAGATTCACCACTTAATAAACAATCCTAGGCATACAAAAAGAAAGAAGAAGAAGAAGAAGAAAAGGAATCACTATTTTGCACAATTAGCCTGTCGAATTGAGCTGAGAACAACTGGATTTCCAACACCACACCCGTTTGATACAATAAAAGACAAGGATCTATTAACAGAACTGCACTAACATCAAAATCCACATTATGGGTTATCCTGAAGATCTTCTAAAACTTAAATCTCACTTAAAAATACATTTGAAGAGGATACTCGAGTCAAAACAATCGCCCAGTCAGACAATCCGCATATCAAATTGAGTTGAATTGTGCTTAAAACAACTAGAACAGTCTTGGATTTAATATAAACAGAAAGAAGTGCAAAAAAATCACATACCTGTCTCTTCATCAGCCTTGGATTTCCAACCCTCGCACCGGAGAGCGGAGCCCCACTGCATCCTATAACAAGTGTTCTGCTCAATCACAGGCTTCCCACTCCAGTCGCCCTTCAACCTCGGATTGAAGTGCAAAATCCTTGGGGGATCCTCTCCGTCCACCGTCTTCAGCCCCTGCAATTCCATCATGAACTGCGAAACCAGCACCGACTGGGCCCCATCTTTCAAAGGGGCGATCTTCGGGTCATACTCCGGATGAGCAAGATAGGGCTTGCCGACAAGCGTGATATGTGATCCCAGCGTCAGCCCACAAGGGATGACCAAAATCTTACCGCGCTCCTGAAATTCCGACCCCGATAGGGAAATTGAGTGCGGGCAGGACTCCGACCGGTTCACTTTCTTCTTCTCCAATTCGACGCTTTTCACAAACGCGCCCGACCGGATTTCTTCCCACAGTTTCTGCCCGACTTCCCACGCGTCCTTCGCCGATTTCTCCAGCTCCGAGAACCTGCTGCTTCTTTCGGTCCCGGAAAAGGCCAGGCCCGATACAAAATCTATACTCCGCTGCTGAGATGGCTGGGAAGAAGCCTGAGGGACGCGAAACGGGTCTTTCCGAGGCCGAATCGGGGCTTCTTTCTCGTGCCGGTCTTCCTCGCTCTCGAGGCGGGAACGCCGCGGCATAGCATCGCTGAGAAAGGCTTTGGAACCCCCGTCTGTCGACGAGAGGCCGACGTCGGAATCTCCATCACCGCTGCGGAAGACGAAAGGGATTTCGAAGGTCACGAGAACGAGATAGAGGAGACCGATCGCGATCAGGAAATGGAAAGACCGCTGCCGGCTTAGAGACAGAACCATGTCGATCTTCCCCCTCCTCATCTTCTCCCTGAAAGGAAACCCTAACCCTAATTCGATCGGAATTGGAGGAAAGGGCTTGGAATCTCCGAAACCCTAACCCTAGATCGGAGATATGGATTTCCAGAGAGAGAGAGGGAGAGAGAGAGGGAGAGAGTCGCTTTCTTTTGTAACGGGAATAGAGAAGGGTTATATTGAAGAAGCTTTTGAGAGAGTTCTTGATAAGTCCGCCTGAGGGTATTTTAGTAAATTCGACGAAAATAGCAACGAACGCTGGTTTCTCACTTAAATGAAAAGGTAACCTGGATTTCACGAAGGACAGATGTTTGCCGTCACTTTCTCTAACTTTTTCCGTTTGAAGTTTTGATACGCTGAGGGAATTTGAAGATCCATACACATTAACAGAGCCTCTGTACACGTGGAAATAGTTAACTCAAATCAAACCGTCTAAATCGCATAAAAATATAGAAATCCAAAAAAGAAATTATCAAATCACAATACTATTCAATCAACGGTTACTTTTAATTATAAACTTTCATCACTGTAATTTTGATGGTTTGGATCATCATCTCAGTGTGGATTTTGGATTATGATTTAGTTACGGTGGTAGCTACTAGTTCAACGGTTTGGATTGAATTGAATTCTGTAGAGTGAACAGTTTATTTATGTGTCTTTATGGCTAGGCATTAATTCCCAGCGTTGCGTATCAAATATCTGAGCCTTCTCAGTGAGTTTTGTGTGCACAAATACCCGCGTCCTTGATCAGAAATTGTCTTGCCTGAAATTTGAGCCGTTAATAAGGTGGGCCCAGCCATTGAGGGCCCATAGCTGGGAACTCATCCTGACCGGATGATCCTAACTGCCTCTGAAGAGTAGCCTAAACGAAAGTGAAACGATAAAGTAAAATATTGGTGTACTGTTATAAATGTGGAGCTGTGGACTGCCCCACACCATACACGTGTCCTGATTAAAGGATAAAGATATCTTCGTGGGTCCTACCATAAATAAATTCAAAAACTTGCATTGATTGTGTGCACCTAATATTTACGTTTGATTTCGAAACGATAGATCCTTCCTTCCGCCTTAAAACGAAGTAGGGCCCGTAAAAAGATACCCAGAAGGTAATTACAGGATTCTGTGCAAGATTCCTCGAAGAACAGTAATATGGACCGTTGATCTGATAGGATACCGTTTAAATAAGGAAAGCTCTCAGATTGGAAGAACCTACACTATTACATCCAACTAATTGACTGTGAATAGGTGACTGAGTAGAAAAGATGTATGGTCCGGATCTTTCAATTGGGTGGTTTTTCCGCTCGTCACTTGCCCACGGTGGGGCCTATTAGATTCAACGGTCTGGATCTGAGCAATGGGAAAAGGAGACTTTCCGAAGAGACTAGTTGCATTTTGACACGCCTTGCAATCGGAGGATGGCCATTATGCCCCGCTCACTCTTCATGGGGCATCGTGCAAAGTCACACGGATTGGACCGTCGGATCAGTATCCTTGGAAATGTATGGTCAAGATCATTTAAAATCGTTGAGACTGTGCGCATCGAGAGTCGGCAAGCACCTATTTACCGATAGATAATGTGCGCACCGACACTATGTGCTCATTGAAGTTATTTGCCTGTGACCCGCGGACCGAGATATCTCTGTCCCCGGGGCTGTGTAGGGTCCACATGGATATCCGTGACAAATCCACTCCGTCCATCTGTTTTGAAAGACCATAATAGGAAATAATTCTAAAAATCAGGCATATCTAAAACTCAAGTGGGCCATACCAACAAAACAGTGGGAATAGCAACGTCCACTATTGAAACCTTCCTGGAGCTGATCATGATTTTTATATATCATCTAAACCGTTCATAGAATTATTACCACTCAGATAAACTTTAGGAACAGATATCTTCCTTATACAAAATTCTGTCACCGTCAACCGTTCAATCCCCAATTTTTCATGTGGTATGGCCGACATGAGTTTTGGATCTACCCGATTTTTAGAATCCTGTCCTGTTGTAGTCTTTCAAAACATGTGGACTGAGTGGATTTGTCTCGGACATCTCTATGGGCCCCATATAACTCCCGCTTCAAATGGCTATTTGCCAATCGTCGAATCCAATCGCCCATTTGGTGGCCCGGGCTTGGATTGATCATTAATGTAAAGGGTCACTTAGATCAGATGAACCCAAGCCATCAATCGTTTTGAAAATGGACGGTCATGGAGACAAGGGCGGCTATTCGGATCCATGAGCTCATTAATGTACAGCCCAGATTAAGCGAATTGATAATTTCTTGATATTACCAATTACCCCTCTATCTACAGTTTCTAGAATCTAGTCCGCGTTTCGAGTCTGTAGATAGAAATAGACCGTTGGAAGGAGTGAGACACGTGGGATGGTGACCCACCATTTCATAATTCAAACAGAAGAAACGTGTGGTTCAACGGCTGGCATCCACGACGGAGAACAAGTCATTGATCGCTGATTGACGTAAATGCGAAAGCAAACGCACCTGTCGCATTCACGACGATTTTTCCCACGAATTGGCCTAAAGATACATTCCCATCGGGAATTTTTATAACCCGAGTGTTGTTATCCATCTCTAGATTTTACATTCCACCCGACTAAGTACTTTTTAGTGAATGACTAAGTTACCCTTTCGGCTTCCAACTGACACGTAGGGTTGCGGGGCTCGCTTACAATCTGGAAGTTGAAATCTTTTAATTTATCATTCTTGGTTTCAAATTCTGAATATTCAATCAGTATGGATTTTCAGTACCCTGAATTGCAAATACCTTACTTGGGGTTTGGATTTTGACAGTTGGATCCATGGAATGATTTCATAGCATACTCATGGGATATATCAATGATTTAAATATTCTAAACATGACTTGCGCGGGCAATATAAGATGACTATTGGACTGATTTTATTGTAAAAAATCCTTGTTCCATAAATAATATTTTCAAGCTTTTAGTAACCTAAATTCTATTAATTTGTTTTTTTTTTGGTATGACTCATATATAGTTTTGTATAGGTTTGATTTTCGTGACATTCAATTGTTATAGAGCAAATGCAAATAAAAATATTAATAGAATGTGATACCTGAAGTGTTTACTTGTTTCTTCACTCCAATAAATTAAAGTAAATGGACAATGATTATGATTTATTGTATTTGTGTGAGAGTATCAACTAGATTTAATTACAATCATATCATGTTTTCATTATTCGTTTAAGCTAGGTAAACTTATAAGGATTGAGATTTGACTATAGAAAACTGTAATAATTATAAATGCATTTACCTTTCTTTTACTACATATATATTTAACCTTTAATTTTGTGTCTTAATATTTGTTTGAATAAATTATGGAAAAAAAAAAAAAAGGCTATTTATATTACTTTATCATGAAATTCAGGAAAAAAAAATATTAAAAGAAGGTAAGATGGTTGAAAATGTTCCTAAAGTCGTAAATTTTATAAGCTAACATCACTTTTGGAATTGAAAAAGATTGAAAACCCCATATTTTGACCCACCTTCAATGAGATCTTTCCATAGTACCAAATGACTTTACTTTCATAAATCCTAAATATCAATTCCCAATTCCCCCAAAATTCGAGATTTTTGAGGGGTGCTAAACAAGCCAAAACAAGTTTTAAGGTTTGTTCTAATGCATCCCAACATGTTACAATAAGATCTGTCAACAATTTAGTAGTTGGATTTGGGCTTATTTCAATGACCTAAAGTATTTATTGGAATGGACCACCTTGGATGTAAGATGCCTAAAAAAATCTTTCCAATTGAATATTTGAATCTCAGTGGTCATTCATGTTGAAAGCATAAGAACTAAATTCGCAAAGAGTTGAAATAATTTAATTGAAAACTTATGTTTGTAGTCTTTCCATCACATACGATGAGACATGACTTACAAAAATGCTTTTGATTATTGGATGATGACCCAAACTCAAAAGCTAAAAGTCTGATGCATTGTAGTGGAATTAGTAGGAATAAATTCTAGCAAATCTCAAGATTCTTTCTAATATTTATATGTATTTAAATTTACCAAAAGGCCTTGTTACTAGTTTTGCCTTATTCATCTACAGCACCCATTAAAAGCAGTATTTAAATTGTGAAACATAGGGTCACTATGTTAAATTCCATTCCTTTCATCATATGAGAACCATTATTCGAATCATAAATAAAAAATAAAAGACTTAAAAAACTCACCATGACCACATTAATTGAAACAATGTAAAATTGCTGCCAAAATTGCTTAGTTCACATCATGTGGATCTAGTGTGTATGTGTCATGCTTTTTTTATCTTCTCTTTATCACAAGTTCCACTTAATTAACAGTTTGATGAAAGATAAAGAAGCACAGTGACCGCACACACAAGTTGTGGATCTAGCTGATTTTTTGCATTAGAGGTCTAATGTAGCACATAGAACTTGAGAAATGAAATAAATTTTAGGTATACAACATGTTACCTCTATAGCCTTGGCGTTGTATGCACTGCCTATAAAACAAGTGAGAGGAACAAAAGAATGCTAATATGATAGATTCATAACTCTACATTTCATGTGGAAGTGTTATTTGCATGGATTTATGGAGCTTGATCATCATCAAAGATATATTATTCATCTAGCCAACACCTTCTAGAACAAGCTTTGCAGCCCTAACTTAAAGGTAACTTTATTATTTTACATGAAGTTTTATATAAACTTTAATTTATTTGGGATAATAAATATTCTATCACGAGAATTGTTTATTCATTTTTGTTTTTTATCATGGTGGATTATTGTAGATGCGTTGACGCAACAAAAAGGAGCCACATAAATCTTTGTGTTTTAATTTGTCTCATTTTTTTTACAACAAAAGGGAGCCACATAAGTTTTTGTATTTTAATTTGTATCATTTCTTGTATCATCTATCATCGTATGCGTGCGGTAGTGAGCCTTATTGCAGCTAAAAGTGTATCCTTCTCCCAATATTATGTATCAATCTAAAAGTGTTTAGCGAGTGAACCTTATTGCAGCTAGTTGATGGTTCCGATATGACAAGCATTACTTTAGTAGTTTATGTAAGCCAAGTACTATTTTAATTTTTTTCCACCCTTCATTTGGAGGCCACTTTTTAGATGGTTAGGGTCACAGGAGGTTTTTAATGGTGGACATTCAATCACAACTGTTTTCCCATGGTGTGGTCCACCTGAGATTTAGATCTACCTCATTTTTGGGATCAAGCCTTAAAATTATCTTTCAAAATGGATGGACGGCGTGGATAAAATACATACATCATGGTGTCCATATAGCACCGACCACTAGCCACGTGGCTGTGGTGGCGTCACTAGCCGGACGCGGATTAGCTACTGACACGTTGAGGGCCCGTTTGGCCGGGTGGATTAGGAAGGATTGAATGGTATTAGGGTGGATGGCATGGATTTCTAGGTAATTATGTTGTCGTCGGTGGATTGTCTGGAGATCCATGGGATTGCTATATCCCTGGATTGCTACATCCAGTCCGTTTGGCGCGCCCGGCCAATCCCGGTATTAAACCTTCTCACCCCTTCCAATCCCTCAAACCAAACACGTCCCCAGGCCAATTTGAAAGGATTAGGGTAGATTGGATGGGATTTAAAGGTAATGATGGTGTTGTCAGTGTATTGTCTTGAGATCCATGGGATTGGGATCAGATCACCGACTCTGTTCGGCACGCCAGGCCAATCCCGGGATTTGACTTCCAATCCCTTCCAATACCATCCCATCCCTTCTAATCCGACCGGCCAAACGGGCCCTGAGTAGCGAGAGTAGCTACTGAAGTGACGTCACCATATTCTGTGGGCCCCACCATGATGTATATGTTGTATCCATACCGCCCATCCACTTGGATAGATCATTTTAGGGCATGATCCAAAGAATGAGTCAGATACAAAGCTCAATTGGACCCCCACCAGATAAAACGGGTGGGGAGAGTGACGGCCACCGTTGAAACATTCCAAAGGTCCGCCATGATATTTATTTGAGATCCAACCTGTTCACAATTTATCACAGACATGAAATAAGTGAAAACACAAATATCAGCTTGATCAAAAACTTCTGTGGCCCCTTGATGTTTTTAATGGTAGGCGTTCAATATCCACTGTTTTTCTGTGGTGGGATCCACTCGAGATTTGGATCTGACTAATTCTTTGGCTCATGCCCTAAAATTATCTCACCAAATGGATGGACGGTGTGGATACAACACATGCATTATGGTGGAGCCCACATAACATGGTGACGTCACTTGAGTAGCGAGTCTCGCGACTCAACCTGTCAATAGCCAATCCGGGTCCTCACTACCCGGCCTTGGTCCAATCACTTTGACAGCCCTAAAGTAGATGCCCGGTCTCTGATCTCAGGTTGGCCATATGTGTCGTGACTGTAGGCCGTTCATCACTCTCTCCGATGAGCAGCTTGGATCTCATGCACGTGTTTCATGCCTGTTGAATAGCGACAATTACATAGTGTAACGTAAAGAGATGGATGTCTCTACCAATATTACTGTTCTAACGGTTGGGATTCACGAATAACGGTGACTTTTGAAATATGGGTCCACAACGGTTGGAGCGCGCCCTATGAAGGATCCAGATCTCGTCCACTTGTGCCACGTCATGCAACCACAAGGGGCACGAGATGAGGTTCCAGACATGGCGTGTATGCACCAATAGAGATGCTTATAAAATCCTCGCCTTAGATGGTCAAACCAGTGGAGCTCATTTCAGTGATCAAGACCATTCATTTAAGGACTGATCATGCCGTGGATGATCGACGGACGGACGGACGGACGGACGGACGAAAGCATACATCATACAATTCCATGCATCGTTTGTATATATATAGTTTTCAAACATCCCACAAATGGAATTGCTAGGATCTTTGCTGTCCGAAAATGGCCCACCAGAAGAACAGTCTGGATATTCTGAACGGTGGGCCTACGCCGTGCTTAGTAAGATACAATTGGCTGGGCCCGAGCATTGCAAGCTTCCTCATCTGGACTATAAAATAGCATAGTCTATCATGTGCTAATATTCTTGCAAAGGAACATTATAGTGCCACGTGTCAGCTTGTAAGAATATTCCTATAGATTGACCCAATCTGTAATCATTAGGAATTAGAGGATACTTTACAGCGGAAGCGGATTTTTATTCTGGCAGGTGGGCCATGTGGCTGTAAGTTAGACCACTGGCATGCTGTGTCCCAGCTTCCCATGACCATTAAAAAAAATCAACTTGATAATGCCATCTCAACCTTTCAAAATGGACGGCTAAAAGAGAAATCACTCGAAAGTACTAAAACAGGTGGAGAAGGACATTTTCGAAATAAAAAATTGTGTGATGTAAAATTTATTTAGATATAATTGTAATTAACATATTTGAAAATGGCATTGTTGGAATTGAAAGTAGTGAGTGGTCAGCCATTGAGAGGGGTAAGAGTTTAACGCACCCTCCAACAAAAACCCGTAGTCAATCTATCGCTCTCTTTGTCTGAAGCTCCACCCATCTCTTTCTTGGAATCTCTCTCTCTCTACCTACCTTTCTAGCCGTCTCACTCTTTAAACATGCAAATATCTATTTTTCTCATCTAACTTCATAGAATTTTCTTGCTTTCTTTTAGGTGAAGAAGAAGACGAAGGACATTGATGTTTTTTTAGAATCTCTCTTCCTTTTTTTTTTCCTCTAGTTATGTTAGTGTTAAGACTCTATCCGGTGGATGCGTAAAAGTGAGTTTTTTCATTTTAGTTAACAGTAATTATGAATTAGAGACCAAAATTTTTAACATATGATTACTCTTAAATATGAAGGCATTATGTAGTAAAGATTAGTTTATCTAATATATGGTTACTACTAACTAAAATAAGAAGAGCTCAATTTTAGATGTTTGTGACTAAGGTTTTTTTTTTTTTTTTTTTTTAATGTGTGTGGTTCTTTTATAAAAAGACACTTAAAATGTACAAGGACTTGTTTAGCAACTCTAATCTAATATGATAAAAGCTATGCTGGTAAGAAATAGAAAGTTCTGACTTCTTGTATTAGCATGTTTTTTTACCATGTACTCATTTGATAAAATTGCTTTTTTAGGATAAAAAAAAGGTTTTTACTTACAAGTAGTACATTTAGTAAAATGCTAGAATAAAAGTTTTTTTTGATAGCAGTTGCCATTATTTTTTAAAAAGTGCAATAATGTGGATTGTTCATTTTGTTGAGTTATTGATTCGAAGGCTAAAATCATTCACTCAAGAGAAATAGGCAACCAAAAGTGGGACCCACCTTAAATGTGGGTTGTTTATAGTGTGAGGCCCACCTTTGATGTCCACCATCCATCAGCCCATCTTTAATGAGATTCATCCACCATGTGGGCTCACCTTTGATGCGGGCCATCTATCATGTAAGTCCTACTTTTGATGTCCACCATTCATCATGCGGTGCACCTTCAATGTGGACCATCCATCATGTGGGGTCACCTTGGTTATGGGTTGTCCCTGATACGGGATCTTGGATGTTTATCAAGTGAGGCCCACTAGATGCAGACCCTCTATCATGTGGAGCCACACTCTGATGTGGGCCATTCGTCATGCAAATCCACTTTGATGTGAACTGCTTATTATGTGGGCCCACCTTAATATGGGAGGCACCTTCAATATGGGCCATTCATGTGAGCCCACCATCAATGTCAATTGTCTATCATGCGGGCCCATCCACAATGTTCGTCATCCATCATGTATGCCCCACCTTTGATGTAGATCATTTATCTTGTGTAGCCCCAGCTACAATGTAAGTTATTGATTATGTGTCAGCCTTCAATGCCAAAGGTTACGCCTCAAAGTTCAAGACCAGAGTTGGCCCGGCCCCAAATTTAAATTCCAGGATGTGAGATTATATATTTATTCAAAGTATATTGTAATTTACAAATTTTCATTTGATTTTTACAGGTAATTAAAGCCAACTAAAAGAAAAGTAAACTAATTATTCATTAATATAAAAAAAAAAATCACTAATTCCATCATTCAATTATTAATTGAATTTTTATTATAATAACTTTAAAATTAAACTATCCTAATGACTTAAAAATAAAATCCAACTACAACTAATCATAATAGCATATATAAAACTAGTAACATTGTTCAGTACTCGTACTACTTCAACTATGCACTCGCAATACAATCTATGAAGGTGTGAGCATGATGGATCACAGGGTCACATCATTCTCAAAATTAGAAATTCTACATTAGCATGTTACAAAGAATTTATAAGAAATGATTAAGTCATAGTGCATAGTATCACAAATCAATAGGAGACTTGCACAAGGGCCACAACTCATGTTAATCTCACACCTAACATGCTAAGTAATTTTAGAATGATAGACTCATGATTCGAATATTTTTATACCTATTGAGAATTGTGGCCCATGAATTTGCGCACCTTAAATTTATTTAGGCATCTACAAACCTGAATATAGGAAGGCAATATATCCACAAGACAAATTACACTTGATTGCCCACATATCGGATGAAATAAATAACTTAGCATCAACATTTGCATAATACAATTGTAACTACAACAATGAACCAAAATAAAATAAATCTTCTTAATTCATTTTGGATTATTCCATGGTAGAACTCCCATCAAATAATAATACTTTATGAGGAGAGCACTGATAATACATAAATGTTCCTTTTAGGATAGAGCATATGTAAAATAAATAATCCCTTCTTGATAGAGAACTAGTAACAAAATAACAAGTAACAACAATCTAAACAATTTCATTCTTCAACACGTAATGATAATCAAATAAATTCAATCTCCAACGCATTGATAATCAAGTGAATTCATTCTCCAGCAAGTAATAATCGAATCAATTCATTCTCTAATAAATAACAAACAGCAAATAACTTTATTCTACAATATGCAACAATAATTAAGTAAATTCCACCTACAATACATAACAGTAAACAAATAAATAATTCCTTCTATAGCATCATGAAATAGTCAAATAAATTTAATCTACGGTACGTAACACCTAATCAAAATGAAATCAAACTACATACTACTATAAGATTTTCAACTAGGAAGATAACCTACCTAATATAGTTATGAATGGTCAAATGCCCGATTGAATTAGGCAGATTGACTCAAATCAGGTGCATAGAGATGCAACTCATTTGACTCAAAATCTACGAAAAAGATTAGTACAAACAATTAGTTGTCCGATGATTTTAATAATCCAATTACATTTTGACAAGAATTAGAATGATATGTTGGTAATATCTCAATTCCCTGTATTATGGTAACTTCCAAAGATCTGATGCACCCGACTCACTGAGTTGATTTATTATGGTGTCATCTACAGCATGAAGTTTAACCATAGGCTGGTAGAATCTAATTTCCCGTGAGTTTGAATGCTGTAAATGTAACCTTATGATTTGTAGTCTCAAGGGTCTGATTTTAACGAACAAAAGGAGCCGAGTCACTGGGTTCACATATGAGTCGCATAGCAGCAAAGCAATGGACGAAACCAGTGATTGGCATTGAAGATGGATTTACTGCTTAGGTGGTTTACTGACCTTAAAGGTGCGAGAAACACGATCCTCGTGTATGGATTACACACAATCTGTAAGAAGCCAAAGGATAACGTCGACTTGCTGCTTAGCACACGCCTACACGAAACGCACAAGAATCAGTTCCTGCATATGGAGCATTCATCACAGCTCTGGATCTGAATTCTAGCTATATACTCATGATTAACAAAATCTGGGAATTACCTTCCCTGGTGCGTGCAATGTCTTGAAATACAGCGATCTAAACAGTGCAGCGGGTCACGGATTCCACAAGGAAGAAGATCTCCTCCAATGAGGATCTGCAAACGGGTGTAGCAAAGAAGGATTGGAGTTCTAAGGGTGTTTAATCGGTGGGTTCGTGATCGGGAGGATCTCCAAGGATCTAGATGGCTGAGATTTATAAAGAGCAGCATCACACGGATTCCCGGCTGAAGGAGAGACGTGCACGGCTTTACCGTAGAGAAGCTCTTATTCCCTCCGAATTCCAGACAGAAAGAGGACTGCTAGGTTGGGTCCACAGAAAAGGCTGGGAAAGATCCGGTCCGCTCATCAGTTTTGCAAAGTCGTACGTGGTGGTTCAGGAGCTTGAAAACGTAGATGATCAGAGGCTCTGGTGGGTTGCACCAAGGGATTCCAGTGATCAAACATTGGACATTTAGGTTTTTCAAAAGTCCTGACCAGATGGACGGTTCAGATCAAGATGTGAGTCCTACCATGACGATGGCATGCATGGACAGAGAAATTCGGAGAGAGGAGGTTGGGTTCATGGAGGGACGTGAGTCCGCACGTCACTAGACCTTTTTTTAACACAATGAGCCCCACATTGATGACATGGGAAATCCACTCCGTCCATCAGTTTTTCCCGACCAAGATAGAATATGCATCCAAAAATGAGACTAATCCAAAGTTCAAGTGGGCCACACCAAAGGAAACACGGGGATTAATACCCACGGTTGAAATTCATAAAAACGGAATTGATATCCATAATGCTGGCCATCCATCGTGTATCTCCCACCTTTGATGTGGATCATCTATCGTGTGTGTATATAGGTCACCTACAATATGAGTTGTTGATCGTGTGGATCCACCTTCAATTTCAAATGTCCATCATGTGGCCTAACTTTAAATCGTCCGTCCGTCGTATAGGTCCCACGATTCGTGTGGACTATATCTATCATGTGTGGCCCACCTTTAATATGGATCATTTATCATGTGGGAGTACTTTCGGTGCCAACCGTCCATATGGATCCCCACTTAATGTAGACCATCTATCATATGTGGCCCACTTTATTACGGGCATTTTATTTTGTCTCAGTCCACCTTTAATGTGAATGTAGGGTATTTATCAGTTTTAGTAAAATGAACTTTTTTAAATTAAAAAAATAAATAAAATCGGAGCATTATGAGAATTGAGAGATAAAAGCTATATTTTTTAAATCAATAAATATAAAATTAAATCTATTTTTACTGAAAGAAGCAAATAAGCTATGAAATGCCTACAACTTCTCATTTCTTTGCAAATAAACAAATAAACTGTTATATGCAGAGATGCCAGAGGACCTGAGTCTTGGGAAAAAAAAAAAGTATTTTTAACAGGAATGTCTAAAACCTCTCATTACCATGTAAATAAATAAATAAACTCTTATTGGTAGAGATGCCAAACGACCCTAACTCTCATGAAAAAAATTATCAAAGAGGTGAGCTCGTATCTAATGTGTATGTACTCCGATCGGACCAGTCTGGCATGTTTGCTGACCGCAGAACGTATCTAATGTGTATGTACTCCGATCGGACCAGTCTGGCATGTTTGCTGACCGCAGAAACATAAAAACAGCCCAGTCCAAAACTTCGTGGGCTACATTGCAGCAAAGAACATGCCTAAGACCCCTTTTCACATTGTGTGGCCCCTTCGGTCTTGGAAGTTTGAATGGCCTAATTTTGGTATGTACCTTTATCACAGCAGATACATACGATGAATGGATTAGATGGCATGTACAGGTGGTGGGTCCAAAAAAACAGACCAATGATGATATAACCGTTCGATCATAGCCCTGCTCTATATGGCCTAGCCCAAGCCCAACCCACTTAGTGCTAGCCTTGGGCCCAAGTCAAGAGAGCTGAGGCTGTTGTATTGGGCCTGGGCTTCGGCTCAGTGATTTAATTCGAGTTGGCTAGGCTTAGGATGCTAGGGCTACAAATCTATATGAATCCATGGCCCATATAATGGTGGGCCTTTAACACAGTTTGGATCAGATACCATGAGAAACTTGTACAACGATGATGGGTGTACGGATTGGACACATTTATGACATGTTGTCCACTTTCAAACGTAAAAGTTGTTTGAGACACAACAGGGCCACAGTGGTTGGACCCCAACCTAGGGGTTACAATGGGTGGGATCAGCTTGCAGGTCAACTGGCCCAGCCAGCTTTTGTGGTGGGTTTGGGCCAAGATAAATGCTCAATGGACAGGTTCAGGTTATAAAATGTGGACCGTTTATAGGTTGGGCTCAGTTGGATTCTTGCATCAATGGGCTTCCCCGGATGAGTAGAGACATTCACACAACGTATATATGTTTGTATGTATCCATTAACTAGACTGGGCTGGTTCACCTTTAACCTCGTGTTCCACTCTTAAACCATGAGTGGTTGTGTTGAGTCGGGTGGGGTAGTTCAAGCCGGACCTATTTATAGTTAAACGCGTTGGGTTGGGCTTTTGTTTAATGAACCAGATGATGCTTGGGTGTGGGTTGGGTTTGGGCCAGAATTCTTGTTCTGTTAAACGTGGGTTGGGCTTGGGCTGACCTCGACCCATCCAAACGGGGCTGGGCCGGGCTGGCAAAATCAACATTTTAATAGGCCCCACTTGACGAGTTCGAAATCTGGTCCTGAATTAACACCGGGCTCACATGTAACAAGGCCGACAAAAATCGGATCGGTGATCACGTGCTTGATCCAATGGGACCATTGTGGTGGATTATGCCCCATGGTTCCCAGGTTGGAAGATCCTAGCCGCCTAATCTCAGCCTTGCTTCCGTGTGTATACGTAGTATGGCTGAAACTTTTCCTTCACTGAGTGTTTTCAGGCCACCGACAGACGATGATCGCCCCATCAAGGATGGTGGGGCCCACTGGTCAATCCGAGAACCGTGGGGGCCTATTACTCAGAGCCTTACAACATGGTCAATAATCCAAGCTCACGTCTATTTTCGTAGTCAAGCCTCTATCTTTTGACACGTGTCACACAACTGTAAAATCCATGTCTTTCATCTGATGGCCCCACTACGGAGAAGCCTAATTCAGAAATTCACTCTCAGGTTGTGTTTGCACCCCTTTTTTAAACACACACGTGGCCAATAAGCACCGCGCATCATCCCTGCATAATAATGACAAAATGCAGTGGCATAGAATCATGTGTACACCTAAAAAGAAACGAAGCTTTGAAGGATATGTAGTCCTAATTTGTATCCCACGTGACTTAGGGTGGGATATCTAACATGTCTATAAAAAAGGTAAGGATTTTATCATAGATTTCGAATGTGCTCGTCATACTATTTCTCCTATTTCTTAAAAAATAAAAGATCTTTTTAAAGACATGTTGTATAAAAACACTTGCATGTGATCAACATAAGCAAGATCAAAATACAAAAGAAAATGGACAAATAAAAGCCAAAGAGCCAAATCAAAACAAGAAATAAAAAACACAAGGATTTAAGTGGTTCAACAATATGCTTACTCCATTGGGGCAGTAATATAGAGCTTTCTTGTTTACTAAAAATAAGAAAAACTAATATATAAAGTTTACCTCTTTCACACTTATACAAAAAATTTCATACTAAGTAATACCCTATAAGAATACAATAGAACACCTCACTCGACCCTAGCTCTCCTTATATATACCCTGCCCACAAGAAAGAGTACGGTGGCAAAACCTATAGAAAGTAGGCTTCGTTGTCCATACATATGGAGGGGGGGAGAGAGAGAGAGGAACACATCTCTCACCACAAAACATTGAGGAGAAAGAATGTCTTTTACTATGAGACGTTCCCACATATCCACCACCACAACATTCTCCTACTTAATGACTAGTTTCTCTAATATATAATATGAAAAATACTCCCAATAACAATTGCCCAAACATCACCAATTGTTAGGTAATAACAAGTTCGAGAGAAGTCATACACCAAACAAACTTCTCCCTTACAATAGGCTTCGTTAAGGTATTTACTACTTTGTTGTCAATGAGAATCTTCTGTAATAAGATTTGGTCATCTTCTATCATGTTATAAAAACATCAATACGCTTAATCCGGACATGAAATATCATATTCTTAACCAAGTGTAATGCGCTTTGCCCGTCAAAATGAATCACTACCACTTGTTGCTTAAATTTTAAATATTCTAATAATCTCTTCAACAAAATAGCTTCCTTGCATGCTTGTGTGACTGACATGTACTATGTATCTATAGTATATAAGGTCACCACTGACTGCAACGTCAACATCTATCTAACCACACCGCCGATCAAAGAGAAAATATAACATATGGTAAATATTTTTTTATTACGATCTCCTGCATAATCTGCACCCACAAAGCCTACTAACTCTAAATTTTGATCGCTATAACAAATACTCACATTAAAGGTACTATTTAAGTAACAAAGGATCCACTTCACAGTAGTCCGGTGATCATTATATAGATTTTTCATGTATTTACTAACTATTGATCTCATAACTTCCACAATGCTTGGTCATGTACATACTATGGCAAATATAAGGTTTCCTATTGCCGATGAATATTGTACTTAAGATATATTTGTCTTCTCCGCTTTTGTGATAGGACACTGATCTAAAGACAACTTAAAATTAATGGAGAATGAAATACTAATAGAGTTAGAATATATATATTGAAGCGGCACAAAACTCTTTCAATATAACCCTTCTAGGTTATCTAGACTTTTATGTTTTTCCTATATTTAGGTATTGTCATCTCAAGATTCTGATTAACGACACTCAAATTCTTTATATCAAAATTTATGGTCAAACAAGCTTTTAATGTTATAATAGTATTTCTACTGGTACTTGTAGCTAACATATCATACATATATAATTTTTATATCTCTGAAATCATAAGCTCATAATGAAGGAATCAAACTGCTTAAACCAACACTTTGGTGCCTGCTTAAAACTGTAAAGCAATCTGTTTACCCAACGAATTGTTTTCTATTTTATTTTCTTCAATAAAGCCTTCAAGTTAAGTCATATAAATTTATTCATTAAGCTTCATATGCATAAATTTAATTTTTACATCTAACTATTCAAGCTCTAAGTCAAACACTGTTGTTATACTCAAATCAATACAAATGGCATTTAAATGGACAATTGGAGAGAATTTTTCATTAAAGTTAATATATGATTTCTGAACATATCCTTTTAACACTAATTGGACTATATATATTTTAATATTTCTGTTAATATCCATTTTCAGCTTGTAAATTCATCTCTAACCAAAAGCCTTCAGCCATTTGTGTAATTCAACCAATTCCAAAGTCTTGTTTTTATACAGAGCTTTCATTTTCTTATACATGAACACTCACAAGTGATTAACATTAACAAATTCACATGCATCTCGGTATGAACAAGGATCGCATTCTTTTGTTATACAAACGCAAGCCATAAAATCATCTTTAAGCCAATATATAAGGTTTTGTAGTTCTCTTCAATCAACTTTGATCACTTTGAACTTTAGCATATAGTATCTCATCCGTATGCTTTTTATTAGTTTAATCTTTAAAGATATCATCAACTTGCAGATCATCTAAATTAGTAGGTGAATTTTTAACATCGTTTGATAATTACAATTTAATTATCTTTTGCATCTCTAAGCTTGTGTTTTATACACACACACACACACACACACACACGCACGCACGCACACACAAACACACACACAATGAATCTTTATTGAAAACAGCATCTCGACTAATTACTAACTTGTGAGTAGTAGGGTCTCACAATTTGTACCCCTTTATTATATCTCATAACTAAGAAAATATGTTTTCTAAACCTTGCATCCAGCTTAGTTCCGTGCTCTTCGAAAAATTCATAAATAAGCTTCATAACAAAAACTATGAATGAATGAATAATTGACAATTTTTTCATACCATATTTCTTTAAGGATCTTGCAATCAAGTGCAGTTGTATGAGACTGATTTATCGAATAATGAGTCATATTAACGGCTTACGCCCAAAAACAATGCTCGAGGATAGCTGAACTTAACATGCTTCTAGCATGATTTATAAACGTTTTGTTTATTCCATTTTGCTATGAAGCACTAAAGACTGTGTAGTGCCTCTCAATGTCATGCTCACTATAAAAATTATTAAATTCTTTTGAGGTGCATTCTCATCCGTTATCAATTCTTAAACACTTAATTTTCTTTTCATTTTGATTTTCAACTAATGCTTTTAGCCTGATAAAACAAGTAAAAGCATTAATTCTCATTTTCAACATCTAAATACATACCTTTTGTGGAAATCATCAATAAATAAAACAAAATACTTAAAACCTCTCAAGAATTCAACTAAAGCATCTTAAGTATTAGAATGAATAAGATTTAAAACATTCTTATTTTTCATAGTGGATTAAGAAAAATAAGCTTTATGGAGTTTTTTTAATAGACAATCCTCACAAAATTTAAAATTAGGATTTTAAACGAAAAAGTAATTTTCAATTAATAAATACATTTAGTCCTTACTTGCTCATTTAGCCCAACCGCCTGTACCAAATTGTAGCAAAGTCTGTTATAGCATTAGCAACAATAACATCGTTAACCATGATACCTCCAATTAAATGAAATAAATCGCTTATTAAATCTCCTTTTGCCACCACCATCTCCTTTACAATTTTTAATCGACTCTTTTTTACTAAAAAATTTATAGCCACATTCATCGAAATTTTTTTAATGATATGAAAATCTTCCACATGTTTGGTACGTGCCCACACTATAATTCTGACATCTCTAACCCCCACAATTTTACATGCGCGGTCATCATATATGTAAATTATGCTGCCATCATATGATTGATACATATATATAAACAATCTTTGTATGGAGTCATACGAAACAAAGAGCCCAAATCTAATATCCATTGATGGTTTAAATTCTCTCGTGGAAGCACTATAGATAGCAATCCTCCCTTCCTTTGATGAATTATATTTCTCAACTAGATTTCCTTCAGAACCCATTGAATCTGATGATTGATCATACAAATCAGGTTATAATTTTTATAATTTGATTTTTTTAACTTATAATTTTTATGCAGGTGACCATTTTTCCACAATTGCAACACTTACCTGTTTTGCGCCCTTTCGACTTGGATCTAATTTAATCTCTCTCACTAGTACTTTTTGTAAGAATTTCTATTATCGTATTTCTTTCATACTTTCTTTACAGAGATATTGTACAAATATATAGGGAGATTAGCAACCCTATTCTTGGCTATACATAGACATTGTACAATTAATTAATGAGTTGTACAATCATAAATATAATCTTTCTGATTTTCTCTTAATTAACAACTCATTGATTGATTTGACGACAACTCATTAATTGATTTGACAACAACTTACGCCAACATTCCCCCTCAAGTGAAAGCATCCAAATCTTCAATGCGCAACTTGTTTAGTGAGTTATAGAAATCTTTACTTAATACGGCCTTTGTAAGAATATCCGTCAATTGGTCTTCAGACTTCACGAATGGAAACCAAATTATTTTAGCTTCGAAATTCTCTTTGATAAAGTGTTTGTCAACCTCCACGTGTTTGGTACGATCATACTGGATTGGATTGTGAGCAATGGCGATAGCTGCCTTGTTATCACAAAAGAGGTCCATCTCGGATATAGGAGCAAACCCAATTTTAGTTAGAAGTCTTTTGAGCCACAAAAGTTTACAAAGTCCTTTAGCCATTCCACGGAACTCTACTTCAACACTTGATAATCCCACCACTTTTTTGCTTCTTACTTCTCCGTGTAACAAGATTCCCTCCAACAAACATAAAGTATCCTGAGGTGGATCTTCGGTCTGTGGTATTCCCCGCCCAATCTGTGTATGTATAACCATTAACTCTGAGATGGTTATTTGTCGAAAACATAAGCCCTTTTCCTGAAGAGGATTTTAAGTATCGTAAAATCCGGATCACCGCTTCCATATGATCTTTACTAAGTTAATGCATGAATTGATTTACTACACTCACTGTGTAGGCAATATTTGGCCAAATATGGGAGAGGTAAATAAGTTTACCAACTAATCTTTGGTACCTTCTTTTGTCCGTTGGCATTTGCCTTGGATATTCTCTGAGCTTGTGGTTCTGAATGATTGGAGTGTCTGCTGGCTTACAATCCAACATTCCAACCTCACATAGTAAGTCTAATATATATTTTCGCTGAGAAAGAAATATACCTCGCCTTGATTTAGCAACCTCTATTCCTAGGAAATATTTGAGTCCTCCTAGATTTTTCATCTCGAACTCGGCCGTCAATTATTTTTGAAGCTTAGTGATTTCCTCCTTATCATCCACTGTGATGATCATATTATAGACATATACAATTAAAACTGTTACTTTGCCCCATTAGTGTTTCAGAAATAATGTACGATCTCAATTACTTTGGTGGAAGTCATATTTCTCCATTGCCATACTGAACCTCCTAAACCATGCTCGAGGAGATTGTTTTAATCTATACAGTGCTCGCTGCAATTTGCACATAACTTCAGCTTTTGAAGATGTTGTGTAGCTTGGAGGAGTATCCATGTAGACTTCCTCTTCAAGATCACCATAGAAAAATGCGTTCTTTACATCAAACTGGTGCAATGACCAGTCCAAGTTGGCTGCGAGAGATAACAAGACCCTGATTATATTTAACTTGGCTATCGACGAAAAAGTTTCTTAATAATATACACCATATGTCTGAGTGTATCCTTTTGCGAATAGCCTTATCTTGTATCATTCTATTGATCCATCTGCCTTGTATTTAATAGAGAAGACTCATTTGCACCCGACTATTTTTTTTCCTTTCAGCAATGGAACCAAGGTCCATGTTTGATTCTTTAGTAGTGCTCTCATTTATTCCTCTATTGCCTGTGTCCACTTAAGATTAACTAAAGCTTCCTGAACTGTAGTGGGAATATGACATGCGGACAGCTCGTGTGAGAATGTCTTGAGAGGTTCAGGTAGCTTTTCGGTAGAAACATAGTTGGCAATTGGATACCTCGACCTTCTTTCTTCAATGTACGGAGAGTATCTGTTTGGTGGTTTACCACGGTTATGCTTGAAAGGTAAAGTATACCCAGCAGACGTATCTATGTTATTCATAAATGAGGGTGTAGTGAAATTGCTTACCTCAGGAATATTCTCATGAGATGGGTCTGCAGGTACTGAGAGATGGGGGGATTCGAGTTCTTCTCCTGATGATGTGAGCTCAGTTGCCGAAGGCCTTATAGATTAAGAGGATATGTCAGGCCCTGAAGATGTATTTGTCGATTCCTCACCAATCATTAGTGTGTCATTTCGATCTTCAAGCCAGTCAAAACTCAACCAATTTAACTCTTCATCTAGTATCTCCCCCTGAAGAGAATAAGTGGATGCCGAAGAAGGATAGAATGGTTCGAATTCCAGAAAGGTGACATCCATAGTCACATAGGTACCCTTGGTAGCAGGATCATAGCAGCGGTAGCCTTTTTAATGCGTAGCATAGCTCAAGAAGAGGCACCAAAGGGCACATGAGTCAAGTTTGGTGCGGTAGTTCTTAGGGAGGTGCACATACGTCACACACCTAAATGTGTGAGGAGGAAGCATTAGGGCCGTAGGTAGAAGACCATGGCTGACAGAGACTGTAATGGAGTCTTAAAATTTAATATTTTAGAAGGAAGACAATTGATTAAATGTACGACAGTGGTAATAATATCGGGCCAATGTCGTGTGGGAACATGAGCGCCTAGAAGGATAGCCCGGGCAGTCTCAAGAATATGCCGATTCTTCCGTTCAGCGACTCCATTTTACTGAGGAGTCTAAGGACATGAGGTCTCGTGAATAAGACCATGTTGTTGAAAATAGGAATGAAATTAGTAATTAACATATTCAACACCATTGTCAGAGCGGAGAATCCGAATATGAGCGGAAAACTGAGTCTAAATCATAACATGAAATGACTGAAAGATACGAAACACTTCATCCTTATGTTTCATCAAATATAGTCAGGTCATCCGGGTGTAATCACCAATAAATATCACAAACCACCATACACCAGATATAGTAGATGAAGGAGAGGGTCCCCATACATCAGAATAAATTAAAGTAAAAGATGTATCACTTTTATTCATACTTAATGGATAAACAGCACGATGACTTTTAGCTAAAATACAAATATCATAGTGAAATTCAGAAGTCTCCATATTAGAGAATAAATCAGAAAATAAATGTCGTAAATACTCAAATGACGGATGTCCCAAACGACGATGTCACAGCCAAATTTGTCGAGCCTTAGAACCAAGTGTAGAAGACATGTGATGCGCACAACCCAAACTGAAATCTTCCATATAGTATAATTTCCCCCTCTTAGTACCACGCCCAATTATCTCCTTGGTGAGAATATCCTAAATAAGACAAAAATTGAAAATCATTAGTACCACACAATTTAGATCTGTAGTAACTTGGCTAACAGATAATAACTTGTGAGATAAAGAGAAAACAAGCAGAGTGTTGGGTAAATGAAGAGAGGGTGATAAGGTCACAGATCCGGCTCCTTTGACAGGTGAGGTCACTCCATTAACATTCACAATGCTGGTGCGCCTTGGAGGTGAGTGATGGGATGAATCTGTAGGATCAAACGTCATATGATCCGTGGCCCCAAAGTCGAGAAGCCAATCACTATTGTCCACATCATGACGACAACTAAGCAAGGCATGACAGATGTTACCTAAATCCGCATGAGAGAAGTCTGATTTAGGTGAGGTAGTGGGCGGGATGAGAGATAGATAAGGTTCGGTTGCTTCCACAGCAGCCTTTCCCACGCCTTCAACCGTACCGTCTCATTTTTTTCTAGCTTGAAGTCCGTGCCACCAATCAGGGTACCCATGCAATTGGAAGCAATTTTCACGTGTATGCTTCGTATTACCGTAATGAGAGCATTTAAGACCATCGGATGAGGTACGGGCATTAGAGGAAGATTTTTCAGTATGTTGAGAAGTCGATCCAGACAGTCCAAGCTTTAGGCCTTTCGAAGTAAGCACCGCCCCTGGAGGTGGTTCGTGGTCGCCAGCGTTCATCACCACCTGGCGAAGAGCCTCCTTGTGGACATGGGCATACGCTTGCTCCACGGTGGGAAACGGGTGCATCTGCAACACGTCGCTGCGAATATTGTCCAACCTGTCATCAAGACCATTCAAGAATACATAAACCCGATTTTCTTGGAGAAGATTATTATAACGTTCAATATCGGCAGGGCACTCCATCGGATTGGGACGTCGAAAATCAATCTCACACCAGAGGCCTTGCAAATCGGTGTAGTATTTTTCCAATGAGCCACCCGCTTGGCGGAGATGTGAGACACACCGCCGGAGATCATAAACTTGAGAGGTATTGCCATCATCAAAATAGGTGATATCAACTGAATCCCAAACCATTTTGGCCGTGGGAAATAGAATAAAATTATCGATTAACGCCGGATCCATGGAGTTAATCAGCCATCTTTTGACAATGGTGCTGTCAGTATGCCATTTGCGGAAGGACAAATCGGTCAAAAATGGCTGAGGTAACTTGTCATTGATGTGCCCAACTTGTCTTTGCCGGAGATGTACATCTCAACAACTTGGGACTATAAAGCATAATTGGAACCATCCAACTTGATACCGATCGGGACAGCCGCAGGTTCAGAAAGCATGGTGGGGCCTGAGCTTTGGATAGAGCTTCGGCCATTTTTGTGGTGAATATTTTAGAGAGGAGCGTATTATGGTCGATGGAGGAGTCACCAGACTTCGTCGGGGTTTCGGTGTCTCTCATATGTGAAGATGGCGGCAGAAGAAGGCTATGAATAAGGGTTAGACGTAAACCAAAGGCCAGAAATCGACTAGCTCTGATACCATGTTAGAATTTCTATTATCGTATTTCTTTCATACTTTCTTTACAGAGATATTGTACAAATATATAGGGAGATTAGTAACCCTATTCTTGGCTATACATAGATATTGTATAATCAATCAATGAGTTGTACAATCACAAATATAATCTTTCAGATTTTCTCTTAATTGACAACTCATTGATTGATTTGATAACTCACGCCAACACTTTTCTCAGTAGATCTTCCTCTAACTATCATAATATCACTACTTGATTCTCCATGTATTTTGCTACAAGATTCTTCAGTGAACAATATCATATTCTTGCAAATAAGATCCTTACTTCATCTTCAAGTTGTACAATTGTTGTCGGAGAAATATCTTGTTCGACATTAATTTCCCTTCATATATGTTCCGCAATTTATTTTACAAAACTTTTGCATTTGTTTAATCGGACATGTTGAACAAAACCGAATCATCTAAAACAAGAAAAAGTTCGCTATGGCTAATTGATTTTTCTCCACAAATACCTTGTATTTCATTTCTTCATACTTTTTTTTCTTGAATCGTAATTGTACATCATTCTTTCACCAATACCATGTTCATCTTCAGTTCTCACAATGTATAATTGAATACGTTGAACTTTGGTGCATCAAATATGATTGAACTCGATCTAGCTATCTGAAACACAAATTCTAAAACAAACGTCAACATCGAGCTTGTGATAAAATGTTTCTAAAACTTTTGCTTTAATATTAATTGTTGCAGAAAAATACCCGCTCATGATAATTGTAAGGTCAAAACATAAAAGGAAATTGACAAATAAAGCCAAGAGGACCAAACCAAAATAATATATGAGGCATATGAATTTACGTGGTTTGATAACATGCCTACTCCATAGGATAGTAATACAAAACTTTCATTTTCATTATAAAATAGATAATGTAAATATGAGGCTTATCTCTCTCTCACCTGTACAAAGAATTTCATACCAAGGAATACCCTAGAAGATGAATACAATGAAACACATCTCTCTACTCTTTGCTCTTCTTATATAAACTATACTAATAAAAAAGCATGATAGCAAAACTTAGAGAAAGTAGGTTTCGCTATCCGTATGTATAGAGAGAGAGAGAGAGAGAGAGAGAGAGAGAGAGAGGAGCACATCTCTAGCTATGAGACAAAACATCTCTTACCAGGAGATGTTCTCATGTCTCCACCGCCATAAGAAGATGTTCGAAGCCCTCGTGATGACTATGAACATTCTGAGTATTTGAACAACAGACCAATATTTGAGTGCATTGGGACCAATGGATAAAGACCTAAATAGGATCTTGCAGGATCGGTTCCATGAATATTCATGGTCGCAATGAAGGATCTCTAAAGATAGCTTTAATCGAGTCATGATTAGATGCAAAGGAGCTCTAAAAATGATTTTTGATATATGAAAATTGTAATGGCCACACCGGCAAGAGATCTGAAAATGATTTTAGATCTATTTTTAGATATACGGGGTCTCTTGTAGAAAGATCATATAACAAGTTGTGACTGTGAAGGACCTAAAATAAGGAACCATAATGAGGGTTTTGTCGCTTTCAAAAGCTATTAAAGGAGAATGTGATGAAGTACTACGCGCCCACGCTAAACACAATCTATCTAAATACTATTTACCTCTGTCATTCTTAGCATTTCTTAGCCTAGTCATAGTTTAGATCGCCACTGTCTAGTGTAGCTGTTACAATACCGTAAGAGTATAGTAAATGTTCATGACCTGTCGATTTCAATCAATTGAGTTCTTATTTAAAAAATCAAACACTCTGGTCATATCCTACTGACCATTTGCATAGATTATCTATTTTTATGAGTGGGTTAGGTATTTATCCTCGGTTTTGTTTTATTTTTTAGTTTATTTGATACTCTGTCAATTATAATGAGCATATTAATGAATCAATAAAATCGGCATTGTTTTAGCCTCTTTATATTTTATTTGTCCATCCTTACTCATTCTAGAAATATATTGGTTGCAATTACTAGTGAATGAATAAGTCCTTAAGAGCTTGTTTGGATTCATGGAAAGGATTTGAAGAGAAATAATGTTTCCTATGAAACTCATTTTTCGATATTTGTTAAGCCTTTTTTTTTTCATGATAAATTGTGGGAAATGATTTTTCATTTTCTGTTTTTTATTAGAAAATAGATAAATTTATATTTTCTACTCCTACTCTTAAGAAATGCATTTTCCTATGGTGGAAGGAAAATGACTTTTTAAAGGGGTTAAAGCTCAGATGCACCTCTATTTGTGTTCAATCACCTCACATGTACTACATGTGTCAAATGAGACATTGTCTAGCTTTGGTCATACCCCACATGTGCCACCATTCATCTTATCTAGTGCCCCAAATATGTAAAGATCTCCTAATGTGCCACATGTGTAATTATCCATTTTCTTTTGCACCCCACACGTGTTATTGTGCCATATATGCAACTATTCATTTTATTTGTGTCACATGTGCCGTTGTCCATCTTCAAACCTCTAAATATAGCATATGCCATTGTCCATCTTCAATTCTCCAAATATGACACATGTCAATGGTGTCAATGTGCATAAGGGCTTATTTGATTTTTTAAATTATTGGTAAATACTCTGTAAATGGGTAATAATTATTTCATTTGGTATTTACATCACTCTTCCCGATGCTTGATTTGATAAACAAAATTGAGAATGTTGTGAAATATTCATGGGTCCGATCGTTAAGGTTGGACACAAACCAAGTTAGCTCGGTTAGCTCGCTTGACTCGAGTCGAAAAAGCTTGATTCGAAACTGAGTTCGATCCGAGTCGAGTTGATTTTTTGAGCTCAAAAAAATTTCGAACCAAGTCCAAGCTTGCCCAAGCTCGACTTGACTCGGATCGAACCCAACTTGAATCGAACTCGGATTGAACTGGTTCGGTGACTCGGTTACTTTGATATTGATGTTGCTCACCAAGTGTTTGATGAAATGACTCAATGAAATGTGGCTGGTGGTGAGGAAGGTATGTCTACGAAACAATTACCATTTTTTCTTGATTTTTATGTTACTTACAAGGTGTTTGATGAAATACTTGTAAAACCACTGCTACTATTTTTACGTACATACAGTGAGATTTTGAAAGTGTAGTCCATGTGTTTGTGAAAATGTTGCATAGGTGAACTCGGCTCGAACTGGCCCGAGTTGCTGATCGAATCGAGCCGAGCCGAGCCGGCCAGTCAAGCTCAAGGACCAAGCCAAGCCAAGTTCGAGTTTGAGCTGGAGTTAGCAAGTGGTCGAGCTGTGCCAAGCTCGACTCGTGTACACCTTTACCCATTGTGATGCATGTTACTTGTCCACACCGTTCATCCATTATGCCAGCTGAATTTATGGCATGAGCTAAAAAATGAGGTATATCCAATGCTTAAGTGGACCACACCATGGGAAAAAGGAAATCAAACACTTATTGTTAAAAACCTCTTAGGGTCACTATTTCTTTTTGGTGTGGGGCCACCTGAGTGTTGGATCTGCCTCATTTTTCGACTCATGCCTCAAAATATTGTGGCAAAACGGATGGATGGAATGGATATATAATATACATAACCTTAGGGTTCACAAATTTAAACTAGCTCTTTTGAATCGGTTTTCAAGACAAAAATATTTAAACGAGGTGAAATGATAATAATTACCCATTTATAGGATATTTACACAAGCTTTGAAAAATCAATCAGCCCCAAGTATTGTCATCTAACTTTGATGCCCAAATGTCAAATGTATTAATCCATGTCTTGCGTACAACTTCAAGTGCGTCACACGTGGTACATGTACTACAATTTGAGTTAAAATGCCTACATGTGCCACCTATGGCATATGTAACATTGTTAATATCTAAACATTTCATATGTCTCAAGTACTAATATATCACGTGCTATTGACTAATTTTTTTATTTTTTTAAAGATTTTTTTTTTGTCTAATAACAAATTTAAAAATATATTCTAAATTTCTATAAAAATAAGAAATAAACAAAATAGTTTTTTTTTTCTCGTAATTTCTTGAAATAAGCTTTTTAATAAACATTGTTTTCTTTCTTATTGTTATTATATTTTTATAAATCTCAAGAGAATATCATACAAGGCCAAAAGAATTCATAGGGAAAGTCTAAACCCTATTCATACCTAAAGGACCCATCATTGATATAACCGGTGGCTGATAAGGGAGGCTGGATCTTAGAATCTGATATTAATAGTCCATCTCAGCGCTTCATACATGTGTACTCGAGTTTGATTGAAGCGCACGAACAGGTTGGATGACCCTAGCCACCCAATACATGATCTGGGATGAAAGGTTAGAAAAAGCCCAATGAACGGTCGACAATCAAAAGAGAAAGAAAAATTCTGAAATTGGCGGCGAAGATCAGCAACCAACTGTGATTTTTGCCTTCTGGGCTACCCGCACCAGGGATCGACAGATGGACGGACAAAGATTGTCCTGGATCCTCTCGCCTTTCAACTATCCCATTCCGCACGAATCTACCACCGCATGTTCCTCGGGAGAAAAACGCAAAGTGCCAGCGATAAACATTCCCACACGTGCACAAACTCTGACCCAAGCTGTTCACCTCTTCAGAGGCCCAAAAAGGACGGACACGACCGCTCTTATGGTGGGCCAGGGAAGCACTCTGAGCACGAACCTTTGGTCCATGTCACTACCATTCAATTTCCCTGCTATATCTGTGGCCCATTAGCTGACCTGACCCAGCCTAGTTTAGACCCATAGTAGCTATGAGGTGGGCCCACTTGATGAACGGCTTGGATCTCTGAATTTGGCACGTGTGGCGGTGAGTCCACCAACCAGCGCTTTGGGTTTGGTGTGCGCGCGTGCGTACGAAGGAACAAAATCCAGACCTAAATACGCCAGAAGAAAGCAGACACAGGAGCGAGCATTGTCCCTCGCCACTACCTCCTGTTAAGAAACACGAAAAAACAAGAGTTCTTTGATACTCTGGCTGCGAGTGAAGCTTGATGCGCAGACACTTAGAAATTGTACACGTGGCATCACCAACTCAAATTAACCGACTAAATTGTAGAACTTACTGTCACTAATTAACGGTCCCAAAATCAAATTAGTTGAACAATCCCAACCCGTGGTTCGTGGATGCTTGCTTGTTGCAGTAGGACCGCTGGATAGTTTTCAATCTTTAACCGTCCAACAAGTGTCCAGCAATCCGAAAGTGAGATGATCAAATAAATGTAGTTTTTTAGATCATGATCCATTTATAATGGGATCCATCATTTAGATGGTTTAATTTGAGTTATATATATGCCACGTATGCAACTTGTAGGTAATCTCTAAGTACCCGCGTATCATCCATCACACACTGCCAGAGTATCAAAGGTTTTTTTTCCCGAAAAGAAAAGACTTGCGTGGTGTGGTACGCTGTGCTTTTCTTAACCACACGCACTACTCCCAACAGACATCCTAGCCGTAAATCTGGCGGGCCATATGCTCCGAAAAGTCAGGACAATCAGTTCAGCACGCTCGCTCACTTTTTCGAAGATAATGGACGGTTTGAAAATACGAAAAGCCCACATTCGCGAGGAGTGGACCCACCTACTCAGGGGCCAAAGCAGATGAACGGTCGTCAAACAGGACGCACGTGCACGGGGACTCCTCCCATACACCTGCCAATTCGCACGTGTACAGCGTGTATAGGTGCGTGTGGTTTTATCAAACTCGTGCGGTAAAAATTCCTCCCCCCAAACACATGGACATATATAGTGGGAGATAAAAAACTTTTATACTGTTGGAGAGAGTGATTTTTCATACGCATGCACTCATGACTTGTATAATTGGAATATTCAACATTCAAGTTAAACCGATAAAATAGTGGGACCCACTATAGATGGATGATAGGGTAATCATTACACTCCTTTGATATCAAACGGTTCCGATTGGATGAAATCTAATGAATGATCCAAAATAGAAAAATGTTATCTTCAAATTCATACAATTGTAGAATTTATATATATCTACAATAGATAATACAAATTTGACGGTCTAGATTAAGATAATTACATTACACGTATATAATTTCTGAGCGCATTCGTTTGGATCGTCACAATCTGCTAGAGTACCAAATGACACTGTACACCGAAATCCTATTGAAATCAACTACCATATACCAAAATGAACTCCGTGTATTCACCTTCTCTCTCTCTCTCTCTCTCTCTCTCTCCAGCTTTAAAACCTCCCGATTTCCCTCTTTTGTGCTTCTTCGTCCTCGGCCCGATTCCTCTTTACCCGACTCGCTCTCCGACTCAGCATCCTTTCCCCACCGTCCGATCCTCTTCTCAATCTCTCCCTTTTCAAAATTCTAACTGTCGGATTCTACCATGTCCGAAGAAGCCTCAACAGCGACCCACCCCGACGGATCTTCTTCGGAAGATCCGCCGCGTCGGAATCACACGGGTCGCAAGACCCGTCTCCCCCGCGCCTGCACTTCCCGCCCTCCCACTCATCTTTACCCAACCTCCCCCATCCATCGCCGTCCCGACCGCAGACCCGACCGCAGGTCAGATCGCAAGCCCGCCACCGCTGCTGGCGACGACGACCAGCAGCCACAATGCAGCAAGATCATCACGCCGCTCGTTCACTCCCCGCCCCCGTCGCAGCTGCCTCGGTGGGGCCTACGGTCCATGTGGGAGTTGGCTTCCCTCCTCAACCTCCTACACGTGAGTGTGCACGAACCGACGGTCCTCTTCTTGCCTTCTTGATCTCTCTGAGCTCACCGCTGTTTGCATTTGTGCAGGTCTTCCGGCCTCTTTTAAATATCGGAGTCGAGTTTTCTGCGGAGGAGCTCGAGACCGCCTTGATCACGCCGAACAACACGTTGGGTGATATTCACATTCCACTGTTAAAGGTTGGTCAAGTCCGGCTTTGGATTATAAATCTTGTTAGGCTGTGTTTGGATGCAGGAGTGAACTGAATTGAGAACAGTGGGGTTTATAATCAAGTAGATGAGGAGGAAAATAATGATTTTTCATAGTATTCATAGTAAGGAAGTGCCCCTTGAATTGCAATTATGTTTCTTTTGACCTGAACTTGAAAGTAGTGTATTTGCAATTTGGAGCCCATTCACTTTATGTGAATGCTAAGGAAGGAAATTGCAAGTTGGTTAGTTGATCTTTACTAGACTAATAATTAGAATTCAATTTGATAGAGCATCCAAACTTGCCATTGCTTTTCATCAATTTTTTTCCTCTTTTGAATAGTGGCCGAAACTATTAGAGTAGAATGTTATGATTCTTCTCTTTTCTTTTTCAGTCAGCAATTGATGAGATTTTCGGTAGTATTGTTGTGAGCCTGCATTCTATCAACACAGTGGTTAATTTTTACTAATGGATAAATTATTTCAAAGAGAGAGAGAGAGAGAGAGCTACAACAACGGGAAGGAGTTTCCATAATACAATGCAGGCTGTTGTACCTCCCCTTTAAGAAGGATGAAAGTTGAAATCTTGAAGAAACCTAGAGACTATAGAAAACAGAATGTTTATCCCAGATACAAGATCCTTAATTTCATAAAAATAGAATCCAACTTCCATAGCTACAAGAATTTGTTAGATGCTCAATTCAACTAGTTCTAAGGGGATCCTTACACCATTATTGGCCTTTGGAGAGAGTTGGAGATGATTTGGAGCCCTTCACAGAGAACCTTTGATTTTGCTTCAAGGATATCATCAATCCCTATTGTATTGGAGATCACTTGTATAACATTACTTTGATCACCAGCTAGAATTCCCTCCTCCAATGGGATACTCTGTGGGAGGTGAAAACCCTTCCAACTTCATCTTTGGCTTTCAACCTTCAGCCAAATGAGTGAAATCTCTCAATGAGATTCACCTCCTGCCTAAGGCTTCCTTTGAGAGGTTTGCAATTGGCATAGAGCCTTTCCAACGGGCGTGAGAGTGTTCAGTCAAGTGAGACTCACCCGAATGAAACTCAGTGTTTGAAGTCCCGAGAAAGAAAGTCGAAATTGAAGTTGAAGTGAGAGTCCCACAAATGATGCCCTAGGAAATATTTAGTCATTGGGAGTCTTGATTTCCCACCAAAAGTTTGTTGCATAGTTGTGGACACGTTTCGGCATCCCATTGGACGAGAGGAGCTGTATTCCGTAGAATCTTAAGAACTAGGCAGACTAGCCCCTGTTGTAGAAGAAGCTAAGTGCCTGGTGCTTAGGCATTATCGCCTGTGTGTTGGTAGACTGACACTAGGAGCTCTACGCCTGGCGTAGAGTTTTTTTGAATAATCTTTCTGTGCTATATGCGTGGAGCACTTAAAGCTGAACTAAACAGGCATTAGGCTCCATTTGATGCATGTGGACTCGTTTTAAGGGATGGCAAAATCCATGCTAGCACTGCTATATTTTTAAATGCACACAGGCCTTCCCCCATGCTAGCTTTTCTGAACATCCTACTTAGTGCATTTGCTTCGATACCATCACAAAGAGAAAGGTGATATTGGGTACCCCACCGAAGGCCTCTTGAGCTATTTTTGCACATGGGCCTTCCCCCAATCTCCTAGTGCTCCTTCACCCAGACCTCCTTTTGGCTTGCCACCCTATGGCTGTGAGGAAAACCAAGTGATAGAGGTTCATTGTCCAACAATGCATCCTTCAAGAATACCTCACCCCTCCGAAAGGTTAGCCCCATCTTGTTCGTAACCTCTCCCAGCTTAGCCATGTTGTTCCACATCATTGATCCCCCATGTGCCGAATTTGATACTAGTTCCAAGTAGAAAGCATTTTAGGTTGTCTTTTTGCATTACATGTAAATTATGTCAATAAAAGAATAACTGTATGGGACTTCCTTTCAAATAGGAAAAATGGTTGTTGAAGTTCATAGAAAGAATTTTAAAAATTCCAGCATTTCCTTGTTGTGAAATACTTTTGAAGAATCACAACCTCATATGAACTTGATGCTTAAAAAAAAAGTAAAATCATCTTGACGTTGTCTTTGCTGGATCATTTCCATGCAAGTCTAAATTGTTGATGGGGTAACTGGATTGCAACATTGATGTTTGTTTTGGGTAATGGGATTACAACATTGATGGTTTTTTTATTTTTGTCAATTATTTTCTAGTTATTTTTATTAATTTTTTTGTGCATTCATTTTTGTCGAGCATTTGGAAATTCATTATCACTTCATCCAAGGAGAGACTCCGAAGTAGGCCCAATGAGCAAAGGGAGTTAGATTATAGTTCGGGCAAATGTCAAGTACTTATTGTGGTTCCAGCAAATTCATAGTTTTCCATCATATCAACAATTCAGATGCCTTCATGATGAATACGAGACATGCATCCAATGTCGTAGGCCAATGAAAAACCTGTACAATTCATTTGCTCACCTCACTTCCTCGTAGTTAGGAAAAGAAAATAGGAGAGGAAGATGCTCACCTCAATCCTCAAATGATATGCAAGAACCTACATGGGCCACATCATTAATTAAAATTGAGATATGCATCATAGAAATGGACCACCAAAATTTTCTCCCCCATTTGATACCAAGAAGGTGAAACCTTGGGGAGTGCTACGCAGTTCTGTCATAGGCATTTTCAATGCCTATCTTGATAATTCATGCATTGAGCATCTGACCTTTGAATGATGTCAATGACTTTGTTCACTACAAGGTACCATGAAGGATTTGCCAAACGGTGACAAAGCTCATTTGGTTCTGGCCTTTTTGCGCAACATGGAGCCTTCCAAAACCTTTCTCGGATCATTGTCCAGTTCTTCTGGAAGTGTCCAGAAGACGAGGAGGATTGGGGGCCAAGACCTTTCCGATTTGAGCTAGCTTGGCTTGAAGTTGAAGGTTGGGGTCAAATATTGTAGAGTGGTGGGACTCCTTTTCAGTGGTAGGGGGGGTGCCGGTGTTTCTCTATTCCAGAAATTAAAGCGGTTAAAGCAGAAAATATGGATTTGGAAAAAGAGATTCTTTTTGGCCGGGAGGAGGAAAATGATGAAATCCTTATGCAAATTCAAAGGTTAGATTCCAAAGAAGAGGAAGAGGATCTATCGGATGATGATAAGGCTTGGAGGACTTCGAACAATGCTAGGTTGAGGGAGGACCAGGATATCAAATGGCGTCAAAGGTTTAGGGCAATCTGGTTGAAAGTGAGAGATAAGAATACCAAGTTTTTTCGAAATGGCTAGTGTAAGAGCACGCGTAAAAGATCTCTTTGTCAGTGGTGGATGGTCAAAGGACCAATGGGAAGTAAAAAATTTGCTATTATGTAGTCCAGTTCTGTAAAAACCTATTGTCTAAGGAATGGGGAATTAGGCCGGCGCTTGACAATATGCATTTTGAAGCAATTGCGGCTGAAGAGGTGAACTCGTTGGAAAAACCGTTTTCAGAAGATGAAATCAAGTAAGCAGTGGTAGATTTGGGTAGTCATAAGGCTCTTGGTATAGATGGTTTTCCAATGGCATTCTTTCAGAAAATTTGGCTATGTGTGAAAGGTGATGTCATCGAGATCATCCAAGAATTTTTCGAGAAGGGCTTAATTGCAACACAATTAGGAGCTACTTTTATAACATTGATTCCCAAAAGGAAGGAGTAGAATGTTTAAAAGACTTTTGTTCTATCAGTCTGTTGGGGGTCTATATAAGATTTTTTCAAAGGTGTTGGCTTTTAGATTCAGGAAAGTATTGGGCAATGTTATTTCAGAATCTCAAGGGGCCTTTGTGGATGGAAGGCAAATCGTAGATTGCTCTCTCTTGGCTAATGAGTGTGTTGATTCCTACTATAGGAGAGGAGAGGAATGAATGGTTTGCAAGCTTAATGTGGAAAAAGCTTACGATCATGTGGATTGGTCATTCCTTGGTTGTATGTTGGGCATATTAGGATGTGGCCCAAAATAGCATTTTTGGATTCATACTTATGTCAGCTCGGAAAAATTCTCCATATTGGTGAATGGTTCGCCAAAAGGCTTTTTGGCAGCTTCCCGTGGATTGTATCAAGGTGATCCTTTATCCACTTTCCTTTTCGTCACAATCATCAAGGCCCTCGGTAAAATGTTAGATAAAGAGGTTCAAGTGGGGTTGGTAAAAGGCTTTGAGGTGGATAATATGAATTTTTAGATTTCTCATATACAGTATGCGGATGATACACTTTTTATTGTGCAAGGCAGATGATTTTTTTGTAGGAAATCTTCGCTCGATTGTAATAAGTTTTGAGGTGGTCTCTTGTTTGAAAGTCAATGTTTCCAAAAGTGAGATCTTAGGGGTAGGCATTTCCAAAGAAAGGGTGCGGGCTTTTGTAGAGGTGTTCGGGTGGTGGTGCAAAGAAGCTTCTTTTCCAACAACGTACTTGGGGCTACCGTTATGTATAGGGGGACCGGCAAAGCACATGTGGGAAATGTGTGAAAGAAAGATCTCAAAATGGCAATCGAGTTACTTATCTATGGGCGGGAGGATGGTAATGATTAAATCATCTATGTCGAATCTTCCACTCTATTTTATGTCTCTTTTCAAGTGCCTAAAATCCATTCTGAAGGCATTGGAGAGACAAGGAAGGGATTTCTTATGGGAAGGGTCGAGGGAGAGGCACAAGTTCCATCTCGTATGAAATGAGATGATGTTTGTAAACCATTGGTTCCAGGAGGAGCGGGGATCTTAAAGTTGGAAGAGATGAATCTAACTCTATTGGGAAAATGGGCATGGAGGTTTGGGTCGGAAGAAGAGGCTATGTGGATGGAAGTAATAGTGAAAAATACGGGGTAGAGGATGAAGGCTTCATCCTTGTATCGATGTTCTTACTTGTGGAAATCGGTGAGGTCCTTGAAAGAGAGTGTGGGAGGGAGTATACTTTCATTTGGGAGATGGTGAGAGAATTAGATTTTGGGATGATAGGTGGGTGGGAGATGTGAGGTTAAGTGAGAGATTTCCATCTTTAGCAAGGCTTAGCTAGGGAGGAGGGGGAGATGGTGAGTAATTGTTTTTCAATAAGAGGGGAGGAAGTCACATGCAGTGTTTAAATTATCGGCGATATTATCGAATTATCGCCGATAATTTCGGTATCGCAGGAGTTCTGACATTGAAACTCCATTTTTTCCTTTCTCTTCCTAATATCACTGATTTTTCGGCGATTTTATCGATTTTTTGCGAAAAGTCCAGTTGTCAGTGAGAAATCGCGGGATAACTGTAGCAAACAACTCATTTTCAACGATAACAGGACTGATAACATTGGAGCGTTGCGTAAATACGGAAAATATCCCCCAAAAAAAGGAAAAAAATGGGGAAACTTGCGGATTTCTGTACCTGTAGAAGAGGAGGGCCAATCGTAGAAGAGGATGGGTGAACGGAAAGTGCGGTGGGCCAATTGATTGATCGGTGTGCCATAAGTGCCATCCAGTCTCTACTTTCCAGTTTTTTTCTTCGAATACTCAAAAATTCCAAACCTAAAGATGATTTCGGCGAAGAATCTTCTAAAGATTAGGGATTTGGAGAGACTTTCTTTCGAAATTTTAGGGTTTTGAGGGTTCTCTTCCGAAACCCTCTTTCGTTTCGAAAATAGCGCGATGGGTTTTTATGGGCGCGGATCGGCTACTTATAGGTTGAGTAGCGAGACTGCTACTGAAGTGACGTCACCAGGTTCTGTGGGCCCCACCATGATGTATGTTTTGTATCCACGTCGCCCATCCATCTGGAGAGATCATTTTAGCATAAGATCCAGAGAATGAGTCACATCCAAAGCTCCAGTGGACCCCACCACAGAAAACAGTGGGGAGAGTGACACCTCCATTAAAAACTTCTAAAGGCCACAAAAGTTTTCGATCAAGCTGATATTTGTGTTTTTTTCCCTTCTTTAATGTTTTTGTTAACTTTTGAACAGGTTGGATTTTGATAAAACATCATGGTGGGCCTTGGGAAGTTTTCAACGGTGTACATCAATCTTCCCGCTGTTTTCTGTGGTGGGGTCCAGTAAAGCTTTGGATCTGCCTCGTTCTCTGGGTAATGCCTTAAAATAATATCTCCAAATGAATGGACGTTGTGGATTCAATACGTACATCATAGTAGGGTCCACAGAACTTGGTGACGTGTAGCGAGTCTCGTTACTCAACCGGTCAGTATCTAATCCGCGTCCGGGAAATCAGATTGCGTATTGGTTACTCAGTACGCTCTTATTGTACTGAGTGAACTCTGTTAGGCCCACTGTCAATGTATCTGGTCTATCCATGCCGTCCATCCGTTTTTCCATCTTATTTTAGGGGTTGAGACTAAAATTTAAGCATACCCAAAGATCAAGTGGACCATACCATTGGAAACCGTTGGAATAATAACTTCCACCGTTGAAACATTTCTTGGGCCCACAGTGATGTTTATTTCTCATCCAACCTGTTCATAAGATAACATAGACATGGATGAAGAGAAAACACAAATACAAGCTTAATCCAAAACTTCTGTGGCCCCCCAGAAATTTTCAACGGTAGATGTTCAATTCACACTGTTTCCCATTGTGTGTTCCACTTGAGGTTTGGATATACTTCATTTTTAGGCTCAAGCCCAAAAATTATCTATTAAAATGGATGGACGGAGTGGATAAAATACATAAATCACGGTGGACCCCACAGAGTTTACTCAGTACGCTTAGCCTATGAGTTACTCGGTACGCAATCTGCTTCCTTTTACTTTTAGCGTGGTGTGCGGGTGCCAACTTCAGTGGCGTCTGGACATCACCAAGTTCTGTGGACCCCACCACGATGTATGTGTTATATCCACATGGTCCATCCAATTAGTGAGATCATTTTAGGTAGTGAACCCAAAAATGTGGCAGGTCCAAAGTTAGGGTGGACCACACCGCTAAGGCAGTGGGGACAATGATTCCTACCGTTGAAACCTTCCTAGGCGCTATGGCCCACAGTGGTGTTTATTTGTCATCCAAGTTGTTCATAAGATCACACGAAGATGGATGAAGGTAAAATACAAAAATGACATGGATCCAAAACTTTTGAGGCCCCTAATGATTTTTCAATGGTAGGCATGTTCAATTCATATTGTTTCATGTGGTGTGGTACATTTGAGCATTGGATATGCTTCATCTTTGGGACAAGCCTTAAAATTATCTTGTAAAATGGATGGATGGGGTGGATAAAATACATAAATCACAATGGCCCCCACACAGTTGACTTAGTACGATAAGCGTACTGATTTATACGGCACGCACATGTCACTTATTTGTATCCGTGGATTGATGGGTCGATGTTATGTGGGGCCATCATAATGATAAATATTTTATCAATGCCGTCCATTTATTTTGATAGATAACTTTAAGGCATGAATCCAAAATGAGACAGATCTGCATGACTGCATCTAAGATGGACCACACTAAGGGAAATAGTGGTGATTAAATGTCCACCATTAAAAACTTCATAGGGCCATTGTAATGTTTTTTTTTTGCCATCCAACCTCTTGATTAGGTCACACAGATCTTGATCAAGCGAAAACACGGTATAGATTATGTTAGAATTTGCCACATGTACCATTTTCAAATGCTAGGTATCAAGTGTCATACGCAGCCTGAGTATCAAATACTATACTGATTGAATAATCTAATCCATCCTTGATTTGACATCTTTGAGTTCATTTGCTTTTACATGTCTTAATTACTTTATGCCAGCTGCATTTGTATTATATAAACTCATTTTGGTTACTATTTGAGTGATTTCTTACGACAACGCATGCCTTTTGACCCCCATTAAATGGAAACTTCTAATTTAATGTATTCTTTTTGCAAATTTTTCATTCCTAAATATGTAAATATGTGTATTTAGGCATGTCCTGAAGTTTCACTAAAAAATTCCACCATTTTCTCTATGTTTCCCCCCTTTTCCCAGCATTTCCAGTTATCGGCGAATTTATCGGTGATAAAGATATTATATCTTTATCTCCAGCCAGCGAAACTTGTAACGATACTGACAATTCGAACACTTGTCACGTGGATGCCTATTTTTAGAAGGAATCTTTTGGATGGGGAATTTGAAAAGTTGGTACTTTTGCTTGAGCTGTTATCAAACTTTTCTCCTATTTTATCAGAAGTCGATTCCTTGGGATTGTTCAAGTCTAAGACAAGATCTTTCTCAGTTGGATCATTTTAGAGATTCCTGAGCGCGTCGGTCGAATATTCTGAGGTGGCGACAACTAGAGGTGTACACGAGTTGAGCTAGGCACAGCTCGACTTGGCTCGGCCACTTGCTAACCCCAGCTCGAACTCGGCTCGGCTCGGTCCTCGAGCCTTACCCGCCAACTTTGCTCGGTTTGGTCAGTAGCTCGGGCCGGTTCGAGTCGAGTTCAAGCCAAGATTGAGCCGAGTTCACCTGTGCAGCATTTTCACAAACACATGGAATGCACCTTCAAAATCTCACTGTATGTAAAACAACAACAGTGGTTTTACGGGTATTTCATCAAACACCTTGTAAGCAACATAAAAATCAAGAAAAAAAAGGGTATTTGTTTCATATACATACCTTCCTTGCCACCTGCCACACTTCGTTGAGTCATTTCATCAAACACTTGGTGAGCAACATCAATATCAAAGTAACCGAGTCACCTAACTGGTTTGATCCGAGTTTGATTCGAGTTGGGTTTGATCCGAGTCGAGTTGAAATTTTTTCGAGCTCAAAAAATCAGCTCAACTCTGCTCGAACTCAGTTTCGAACTGAGTCGAATCGAGCTTTTTCGAGTCGAGTCGAGCGAGCTAATCGAGCTAACTCGGTTCGTGTACAACCCTATCGGCAACGACTTTCCTATGGCACTATGGTGCTTCTTTGAAGCTGGCGGCTTTCGGTCGTCTAGTAGGCAGGAACAAAGTGCTAACAATAGACAATCTTTGTAAGCGGAATATGTTTCTCCCAAACGTTTGCGTGATGTGCTTCAAAGATGCAGAATCTGTGGATCACTAATTCATTTACTGCGTATTTGCTAGGGAGGTGTGGGGTCTTCTTCTTCAATCTTTCGGGGTTCTATGGGTGTTCCCGAAGACTATGGAGGAATTTCTCATTGCTTGGCACGGTGGGGGGAGAGGGAAAGAAGGTAAAAGGGCCTGGTGATTAAGTTTTTTAGTGACCCTTTGGCTTTATGGTGGGAAAGAAACCAACGCTGCTTCAACAACAAAATGAGAGGCCCGATGCAAGTTTTCGATAGGGCAGTTCTTATTTGAAAGATTGAATGGAAGTTTAGCTTTTTCAATCTTCTCTTCTTGCTTTTGAGGGGGCAATTCCCAGTGAGCCATGCAATGGCAGAAACTTTAGGAGCAGCCCCGTACATTAGACATACATTGTATGATGAGTATCTGCCCCTTGCGCTGATCAAGAAAGACGCAGGAACAGGGAACGAACCGAGAACTTTCAAGACCTTCTAGACTATTTGCCCCTCGTTTCTTTTATTCAGAAATGACCACAGGATAGTCAATAAGGTCATTCACCATAAAATCTTCTTTCTTTTATCCCCATGGCCCCATTGCCAAGCTCTTGTAAGGTTGGGGGCAGATTTTGGCATCAATCTGGCTATGCTGAAGAGCTTAAAGAATCGCCACTCTTATATTTGATGTAAACAAGCAGTGCAAGAATATGTGGTTAAGGGATTCTTTGTTCCTAAGGCAATGCCTGCAAGTGAGGAAGATGACCATCCCTGTACTCCTGGGCTGATCTACTCTGTTGGGCTTTGTCCTTTCTCACCGCCAGTGTTTTCATGTGCGGTAAGTGCTTATGCAATTGCATATGCCATTTTGGGGGAATATATCGCATATGCCATAGTGGCATGTGCGATTTTATGACCATCGAGCATTATGCTATGGCATATGCGATGGCTTATGTGATTATGTGATTGCATATGCGATTATGCCGTCACTTATATGGTTAAAACATGTAAAAATTTTGGGGGGCTGTGTGATGGCATATGTGATTATGTGATCGCATATGTACACACCCCTGTGGGTTGTATACAATTGCTTATGCTATTTGACAACAATGCCCACCACTCAACCACATATTATGACTCTTTGGTGCCGTGATAGAAACAAATTCTTGCATCAGGATTTTAACCTGACATTCTCCTAAAATTTCCATAGAGAAAATCTCGCCATGGACTGACTACTAGAATCCGCAGAAGAAGAAACCTGACCATAGATCCCTTTGGAAGCGCGTAACCCAAACTATTGCTCTTCTACATGGAAGTAGCTTTTACTGACTTCTATGTTTTTTCTACACTACCTGGTAGAGGGAAGCGAAATAGAGGTGTGAAGACACTCTGTCTGCACCAATTGTCTCCATGAAAGTGAATTTTTGACTTTTCTCTCACCCTAAGCAAAACACTTTGGCTGCAAAGACTCTGTGTTGTAAGCATTTCCTTCCTGGCTTTTGAAAGCGAATTGTTGACTTTTCTCTCACCCTAAACAAAATGCTTTGGCTGCAAAGACTCTCCGTCCTAAGCATTGCCTTCCGGGCTTCTGAAGCACCGTGTTGAGTAGCCAGTGTATACCAATCCCCATCAAGAAGCTGATACTTGTTTAAAATGACTTGCCTCCACAAACTATTTATTCTTCCCCAAAACTGCCACAACCACCTGATTCATTACCTTTAACGTCTCTATCTCTACCCCTCCTAGCTTCAGAAGTTAACACACTTCCATTCATCCAATTGGAACTTATGTTCATCTTCCGTTCCTTTCCATAAAATATCGCTTTGAAGCCTTTCTGATTTTTTGATAATGGCAAAGGGGGTTCGCCCAACCTTAGCAATGTGGTCTCATGTAGGCTGACAGGGAAAAATTGCTGGAGGTTGGCGGCATTTCTAGACCTATGTATATGCATGATATATAGGGAAACCACTAAACGCATCGTGTATTCTATAAGGTTAAAGGAACTCATGTTTAAGTGAAAATCTGATCCCCTTTTTATAGCATCACCCACCTTTGTCTTTCTAACATACCCAACCTACTTTGAAGGGCTACTACACCTTATCAGAAAGACTTTGCTACTTTGGATTTTTCCACTGGTTCATTCTCTGTTTTATTGTGTTTCATTTTCAATCTTCTTTGGAGAAAAAAGGTTTAAATGTTTAATTGCTACATGATCACCCTCTGCTGTAATTTGCTACTTCCCCATGTTTGCTGGATCTTACTTATAGTCAGCAGGATGGCCTCCACTCTCAAGGATTCTGATTTGCAACATGGATATTTGGCATTACACCTTCCTGATGATCTGAAGATATCAACTGTTTCTTCATTTAATTGCTGATGGTTTCTGTTGTCTTTCAGTGAACTTGATTGAAATTTGTGTCTCACTTTCAGTTATAGTGTTGCTTTAATTTATATGATTGTGGCATGGGAAATGCAAAGTAATTTGGTCTATAGCATGACTAGGATTGCTTGTCATGCGCATCAATCCTGTTTTGAGTTTTGATTTTTGTAATTTTATTTTACAGGCAATACCTCCTATCGCCCGCATGGCACTGGGACGTGCTACTTGGGTAACAGTATTGTGCAGGAAGTTGAAGGCCTGGTGGCATTGGGTATGTGATTCTAGCAGTTCTTGACTTTTTTATTCTAATGCATCACAACATGATAGGGTCTTTAGTAAGTGGAACTAACATGAGTTGGTATTATATTGCAGGTTGCAGATGGGGAGATTCCGATTGTTGCATCTCATGGGTGAGTAGCTTTTCATGCATGCAGTCCATGAACATTTTGAAGAAATTTCTGAACTGATGTGTTGGTAATGTTAACTTGTTAAGAGCGGAGGTTGAAGCATATAAGACTCTTGATCCTGGGACTCGGGTACTAATCTTGAAAGCGCTATGTGATATCCGTGTCGAGGTATAATCTTTTTCAGAGACAGTTCCTGCCCTTATGTTATCTTTATGCCAGTCAGTATCTTTGTTCCTCATTTTAGATGAATCTGTCTTGGTTTGTGTTTGGATGTTCAGATTCCATTTGTCCCAAATATCATATATTTTCCATGTTTCATTCAGCCATATTTTCTAGTTTTGTGATGCAAACTAATCTGTGAAATCTTCTTTCAGTGGTTCAGTGCTAATGTTGAACATTCTTATGCACTGTCACTAACACCTATGTTGCGGTTTTGTGCTGCAGTTATTATTTAGCGACCTGCACAGGGCATGAACATTTATCACAACCTTTAGCATTTTAAATCTTACCTTATGCTCAGACTTGATCTAGTGATATAATTTTAGTGCTAATGGTTGTTCAAGGCAATCACTGTCCATTGGCTTTTGAGTTTTTATCACTTTTTTTTTTTAATTTTTTAATTTTTTTAATCCCTTGAAGAATCCTTAGATGGCAATATTTATTTTCCAAGTTAAACTAATTCAATAGTGTTCTTGATTTGAAGCAAGAATTTGGTCAGAACTTCATTAAGAATTCTGTAAAACTTGGGACATGAATGTTATCATGAACCTCTTGTTGCTCATTGTTCCAACTGTTAGCCTTTGTTCAGAGCTGATATAGTAGGTATCTGATCTGAGTTAAAATTTTATGCTAATCTTTGTTTGTGGTTTTATGCATTTCAGTCTATGTAATTTGGACAAGCACACGTGTATTTTTATCGGACACCAGTATTGGGTTGTCTGACATGGAGGCTTGTGAACCCCAGATTTGCTTGCACATCTGTACAAAACTTAAAATAATATAATGTTTTATTTTGATAGTATATTTCAATTATTTATATGTAGTTATAAACACACGACATCATCATCACCATCTAAGCCTTTTCCCAACTAACTGGGGTCGGCTACATGAATCCCACTCTATCAAGGGCCATAACTTGATTAACTTCAGTTAGACCATAGGTCATTAAGGGCCATAACTTCACCTATAAATATAGGACTGATCTTGTATTTGTTAAAACGGATCGCAAAAATAAAAGATAATAATAACTGCACATAAAAAATGTCTTTTACTTTGAGCTGTGTCCAGGAGTGTTGAGTACATGGACATGGACTTGTGCTGACATGGTTCCATTTGAAATAAGTGTTGTGCCTTTGTTAGATGGGTTTCTCTTAAGCATTACTTGCCATGTAATTCATGAAAAGTTCACTCCAGGTTCTTTTTGCAGCAAGAAGACATTCGAAGCTATATTGATGACTCTATAAAACATGGGATACAACTCTCTGCATTTCGTAAAGAACGAATTGGGGGCGATTCGCATGGGACTTCATACTGGTAACCTAGATGAACTTAATAAATTATCCGTTCTGATGAGTTCCGTGTAGTTATTTCTGTGAAATTCACCTCTCTTAGTTGACCTGAGGAATCTATCCACTATTTTTTTGTTGTTGCAATGTTTTCGTGTTTTCTACATTTGTTATGGCGTATCTGCTCTATACAACAACTATTTGTCTTCTGTGTAGGTATGAAGATGATCCAATCATCGGTCATCGATTGTACCGTGAAATTAGAAAAGTGGAGGTGAAGAAGATGAAGGCAAAGGGGATTCCATCCATTCCTATTGTATCTTGCCAATGGGAAACGGTTGCAACCAATTTAGATGAATTCCAAGAAGTTTCAGTAAGTTGTTCTGTTGGCGTTTGCTGTTTATAGTTTATCAGGATTCAGGATGTCTTTGTTTTTAAAATATTTTGTTTAATGGTGTGTTCTTGGCGGTGATAATCTTCTGGAATTCCCCCCCGTAAGGGAATTTAAATAGCGTAAACATATGAGAAATTTTATGGTCATTGGCCATAGATGTGTAGTGTCCTTGTCCCTGAGATTGTACCAGTGTGATAAGCTTCTAGGTCCTGACAGAATCCAAATCTCGGGGATTTCAAATCCTGGATTTAAGAAATCCAAATGCAAGCTGTCAAATAACCTCTTAGGTACATTGAATTTGGAAAGCTTTCTGAAGTAAGCTATCAAATAAAATCATTCTGCAACAATTGGTAGACTTGAAATCTCTTGCCAAACATTTTGGAAATTGAAAGACAGATTCCAGATGCCTTTATTTTTAGTTCAGCTTCTTGTGCATCTTTACTTCCTGTTCCCTTTCTTCTCCGTACTTGCCTTATGTTTTGTTTGATCTTTGTCCATTTGTTCCCAGGAGAAGCTTCTCTCAAGTAAAAACAGGACAGAGGCTGCACTTGGAAAGAGATTAAAATTCGATATTCTTCCAGAGATTGAAAAAATTCATAAGGTTCTGTTGGTCTTTAACATGGTTGTTTTCGATGGCTACTATTTTCTCTTTTCTGTGTGCACATGCATTTGAATATTGTGTTTGTCTGTTGCAACCTACAAGTGAAGGCGAGTTTCCTGTGGGAGCAATTGCTGATTTTCTGTTTACTACTTATGCAGAGGAAAGAGAGGTTGCTGAAAAAACAACACAGAGAAGCTCTCCTTCTTGATAGCTATTTGACTGCAGATGGGGTTGCATCAGGACGCTCCCTTCGTGACAGAAAACCTGTCACCTATACTTTTGGTAAGGACAATTTCGAGTACTCTGCATGATAACAGTCGCCTGTTATCAGGAGTCAAACCTATCAAGTGCTTCTGCTATAATGCTATTTCTTCACAGAATTAATGTTTCAAAAGATTGCCTCAGTGAATACTTATGGATCATCGTCTAAGCCTTATCCCAACTAATTGGGGTCAGCTACACGAATCCTATTCCACCATTCCCCTGTTTTGAGGATCATAATTCAGTAATTATGGATACTTTGTAAAAAGGAAAAAAAAAATATTAATCCAAAGTCTGCAGTTTCTTGCTTAATTGTACAGACCTTCTACTAAGGTGCCACTCCCACTTTCAATCACGATTCGGACTCACACTCCCATTCCTACTTCCTATTTATAGTTGCTAACATTTTAAAACAGATGCTTCCAGCTCCCGTGCCCAAATCTACTATGGCTTCTTTTCACGCTTCGTGCAACCATGGTTTCTTGCTTTATACCATGTATAACTGTGCCCAATATATTGTAGCACTGATCTTTTTGTTCCAATCAATATGGTAAAAGAATCTTTTAGCAGTAATTGACAACAAAACTTAGTGCATGGCACATACATTCATGACTTTGTACAGTAAGGAAAGGCTTCATATATGAAACCCCAGTGCAGTTTTTCAGGAACATTCTATGTGTTGCATGCACTTTTCTTTTAGAAATACTGTTGATTATGGTGAGAAAACAAAAAGATACATTAAAGAAAGGAGTTCCCAATACAAATAGAAGATCCAAGGACACTACCTTGAGCCAACAAATGAGCCACAGGCATTTTCCTCTCATTTCTCATGGATAAACAAAATGTTTAAACTAGAAGGGATGCTAGGGATCTTGTCAAAAATAAAGGAGAGCTTTCAAGGCTAAGAAAAGATCCGTGTTTGCCCATGAAACAACATTCTTACCGTCCCCTTTGAAGGGCCGTCAATGGATAGCCAGATCCATGGTTACTCAAGTATCTGAATTGATTTGATCAGATCTGGAGCCCATACACCGAGCCTTTATTGCTGATCGGGTTGGATCTGGGCCACAGACCTGAGTCCGATTAGAAATCGTTTGGGTCAGGTACCCATAGGATTCCCAAATATGCGATACTTTAGTTTTATCTTTTATTTAATTATATTTATTATTTAAAAACCACATAAAAGGCATTTTTACAGTGGATCATCTTTTTGGGCATGACACTATCTGCCTGTTTTGCATGACTGACGAAGAATCAGTGGATCATCTTTTTATCCATTGTCCCTTCATTTCCAAGATATGGGCAACGGTCTTATCCTCCTTCGGCGTCTCATGGTCCTTTTCAAAATCAATGGGCTGTCTGCTAAACACTTGGCACGGTGCTGGCCTAGGCAAACAAACAACAATAGTATGGAGAATCTCCCTGCTGGCCGTATGGTGGGCGGTATGGGAAGAACGAAATGGGAGGGTTTTTAACAATGTGACAAATTCAATTCTTTCTGTTCTATCCAGAGCCTATGGGTATATCATCGAGTGGGCCTCTAATGTAGTCAGCCTTAACCATTGTAATCTGCTGTATCCTGGAGGTTAATTAGTCTGCTATCTCAGCGGTCTAATCCCCTCTTTTTCTTTTTTAATGAAGTCTCTGTTATCTCTCTCTCTCTCTTTCTCAAAAAAAAAAAAAAGAAGGCATTTTTACAGGATATGGTCGAACCCTAGTTTGGACCTGATTCTATACCCAATTATGGATCCAAACCCTATTTTGAATCTGAACTCGTGCTCGAAAATACCCAACAAGACGCACTGAGACACCTGTATCTGATAGGATTTTGATCCAGTACCTCACATATGGTACCTCACATTGCTGTGGCTATATAGATAAAACCTCAGTGCATTTCTCTTGTTTTTGTTTTTTTCTTTCTGGCCATGGTATTATTTCTATACTGCATAGTTTCAAGGCATGCCTGGTTGGGGCAGCTTTGATCGAATCGGGTAGGATAGATTATGCTCTGGTCATCATCATAGGATTGTGTTTGGTTAATTGATATGTTTCATGTGTTTAGGAAACATGCCTTGGTTTCATTTCTCAATTTGTTTTATGTTCTCAATTGTCGTCTTACCTAGAAGCTCTATTTGTCACCCTTGATTACTGATGGTTTTGTATCAAATAATTTTGTAGATGATTATGACCGTTCAATCAATGAGGCTATAAAAGAAACCAAGTATGGAACTCATCACATTGGGCCATTTTGTCATCTTGTTCACTCCTGTAATATGTTGTAGGAAATAAGTGCCATTTTTTTTTACTATGCTGCCGATGCGCTTCTATGGCTGCAATTTTACTGTTTGATTTTATATGTTTAGAAGGAGGCAAGCATCTCCTGAACCTTTTACTAGAAGAGAAGTTGTTGCAAAGCCTGAGGTGTATACCAATGGTAGACGGAATGGTCTATCACAAGACCGTCGTCAAGTTTCCAATGATACACCATCCCCAAAGTCAACTGATTATGACGAAACTGATGGGGAGCATAAAGATGAGCCTCTGGATCGCGCGTATGTTTTTATCTTCTCAACTTTCCTTTCTAATTCTCTTGGTTTTGAGTTGCTCATCTATATGCTGACTGAATTCCTAATACTATCATGTAGCAATCGGCGTAGGCAAAGGCCTCAAAGATACTCAGCAAAAGAATTTGTGGAAGCTGTTTCAGATAATGAGGCAGACTATGACAGCAATGATGATATAGTTGGAGAAGCAGTATATGATGATGAGTATCTGAGAAGCCGAAAACAAAAGAGGACGGTGTCCAGCAGCTCTGAGGGAGACGAGGAATACCAGTGGGATGAGGAAAATGCCGAAGACGAGGAAGAAGATGAAGAAGATTCTTTGAGCATTAGTGAAGATATTGATGAGCCCCGCCAATCTAAGAAATTTCCAAGTCGCAGTCGGAGGGGAACAAAGTTGAGATCCGTTGACGAACTCCAGTCAGGCCTCAGACGGAGCAAGAGGGCCACTCGCAACCGCATTGACTACCGCCAATATGATATGTCAGACTCAGAAGCTGACTCAACGAAACTCGACAAGTCTAATGCATCAGATGGGCATTCAGATGCGAGCAATGATGTGGAAGACTCTTCTGAAAGTCAAGATTCTGGTGATGATGAACATGACCAGGAAATGAAAGATTCTGGACTGGTTGAGGAACGTGTCGAGACAGTAGATGGAGAGCAAAGCCCTTCCCTTGACAAAGCACATAGCCTCAATCTAGAAGGAAAGGTTGTACCAAAACGGCGATTTCTGGACCTGAATGAGCTTGCCCCAGGTACTGGTTTTGACGATGGGCCTAGCACAGTAATGAAAGATGAAGATGCAGACTAAGTTATAGGCATTACCCAAGAAGAGAATCCCACTGTGTTTTCTTCGTGTAGGCACATATTGTCTCAGGAACTGTGTCTATTTTCCCAAAGTGAAGGTTATGTATGATCTTCTCTATGGGAGGTGTACGATAATTCCAATTTTGGTAGGCTCGTGAAGGGGGTTATTGAGTTCCTTCTAGTCACACGAGGTGGGCCCCACAAACAACCATGCCGATGTAATTCATTCAGATGGTTTCAGCATGGAGCAAATGGTGTTTGTGAATGTAAAGATAGGGTAGTCTTCACCTTGATGTTTTACCATGGTCAACAATCCGTTAGTGGATGGCAAGTCATAGGGAGTCCTCTACTGGTATGTTCTTGCTTAACCAATGTACAATACCCCATACAGGCTGATATGGTATGTGGCATTTCAAATGTGCGAATTAGTTTTATCTGTTGGGTGCTTTGCATTGGTCTGCTTCCTAAGATGCTTTGGGGGAAGTAGAATGGCGAGACCCAATTGCTTGTTCTCATGGAAGTGTATCCAGCCCCCCCTAGAGAGGTAAACTGTGTCTCTTTTATTCGATAGCAACAACAGCATTGTTAGATTCATTTAACTTTGCAGTCTGAAATTTCTGTCATCCAGTTAAACTGTGATAACAACATATCATACGGAAAGAGGTGCATATGTTGAAATTGCTTGTGCAGTGCTTCTGTTGCATGTCCATGTTGTGACAATTAGTTTGATGAGAAAAATTTTTGTGGCCTTCATTAATGAGGTGATTCTTCACTAGAAATGGCTGTAAACCTAACATAAAAGACTTTTTTGGCTATGGATTGGCTATATTGTGACGGTTGTGACCTTCTTTAGCATGACTTGTCAATGACTTGCTTCTCTACATGCTGCAAATGTGTATGAGACCCCTACTAATCATCAGGTAGTCTATAATTGTAATTGATCATAAAACCCAAAAATCACACTGATCTGAAATTGTTTGGAGGATTTGGGCAAAAGAAAATGGATGATTATAAAGATTAGTTCGTTGAATGAATTCCTTTGATGGGAACTTTTTATCATAAAGGGTCTATGAGTCTGTGTGAATTTTGGATATGGGTCATTGTAGGTTGGACCTACCTGCTGATCGGTTCAGATTTTGAACCCGCTTGCCATGCGTATGCAAAGCAGGTCACCCATAGCAAGGAGGGGGATGTCAAAGGCGGGGCTAGTGACTGGTGTGGTCGGATCACCTCCTTTTCAAGGAGAGTTAATGCTTGTTGGGTATTCTGGTTTTGACATGACTCCACCCCCAAAAGAAGCGAGTTGGGCGTTTGAGCTAAGCCTGGAGATAGAAGTCCTCGTTCGTTTTTCGACAGTAAAGCAAGACGAAGCCCATGGGCTTATTATCGCAAGTCAGAACAAGTTGATAGGGGCTCTCTCTCTCTCTCTCTCTCTCTCTCTCTATATATATATATATATATATATATATATTATTTTATTTTTTATGCATTCATTCCCCTCCCATGTGGAAACATGGGGGCATAAAAGGCAAGTGAGGGATGGGCTTTCTCTTGATGGTTGGTTCATATCTCGTACCTGCTTGCCATGTGTATGGAAAGCAGGTCACCTGTAGCTTTACAGAAAGAAAGTGACATTTATTATGATTTTTTGCTATTGATCATGCATTCATTTTGAGGAATCTTTGGTAGAGATTCCATGCTTTCCCATACATTGTAATGATCTCACTAACAGCTTACAAAACAAATGCCTAAGAGTTCCAAAGGGTAAGTGGAGCTATTCCCAATCTATTGTTGCTGAAAACCAAAATTGTTTATTGCAGATTGAAATATGATTGCATTGTTATACCAGTCGTGGCATTTAATCGCTTTCACTGCCAGCATCATCTTTGTCACTGCCAGCATCATCTTTGTCGACTTTCGCCGTCTCCCCACTGCCGGTCTCCTCCAACTGAACTGCTGCTTCCTTGGATTTCATTACTTCCCTGGCCTTGTGGAGAGCTTGAATCAGGTTTTCAAGGCAGGTGTTTGCCTTATCGGCAGCAGTGGCTTTGGAGGACTTGGGCATCAGGTTCTCAGCTACATCGGCTGGGGTGATGTTAATCTCTTCTATCAGTTGTTGGACAGTTTTGAATAGAGGGTGTGAGTCGAGGTCCAGATAGTTCTTTGCGAGCACTTTAAAAGCCTCGAAGCTGCAGTATGATAGCTCGATGTGCTTGTCCATCCGACCTCTCCGTATGAGAGCTGGGTCCAGCTTCTCCAAATGGTTTGTGGTGAAGACAATGATCCGTTCTCCTCCGCAAGCTGACCACAGTCCGTCGATGAAATTGAGTAGCCCTGAGAGAGTAACTTTGCTAGTACTATCATCCTTGTCTGCCCCAGGTGGAAGTTTCTTCTCATCTGTGTTGTCCTCTGATTTCTTAGCCTTCTTTTTCCTCTTGCCGGACAGATCTAAAGAACAGTCGATGTCTTCGATGACCATGATGGATTTGCTGCTGGTGTCGATCAGGAGCTTCCTCAGCTCTGTGTTATCCTTCACGGCCGTCAATTCGAGGTCGTACACATCATAGTCCAGGAAATTGGCCATGGCGACAATCATTGTGGATTTCCCAGTGCCAGGTGGGCCATACAGGAGGTAGCCTCGTTTCCATGCCTTGCCAATCTTTACATAGTAATCCTTTGCCTCTCGGAACGTCTCGAGGTCGTCCTTGATCTCCTGCTTCTTCTCTGGGTCCATGGCCAGTGTATCGAACGTTGCTGGGTGCTCGAACACGACATGGCTCCACACAGTCTTCTTGTAGCCATCCCAGTTGCTACTGGGGTTGTTGGTATACAGCTTTCTCTGCCGGTTTCTCACGCCGATTGCCTTCCCTTCTTCTACAACATGGCTCATGTAGTAATCCATGATGAGCTGCCGGTGGCGCCGATGGAATGTGAGGGTGTAGTACCGTGGTTCCTCCTGTGCGGGATACCAAGATATGCTCAACGACTGTGAGACCGACCTGTTGGATGACCACCAAACCTTGGCCCCACGGAATTTGTCAGTGACTTGCTCGTAGTCGTCCATGCTGTAGGTAAGGTTTTTGGTGTCCTTGCCCATCTCGGCCTTGAGCCTCTTGGCCAACCCGGAGGTGGTGGCGGTCAGGTAGGTCTGGATTGCAATGTAGACATCGCTGCGCTTCATGCGATGGCCGGTGTATTCTGGGATCTTGATCTGAATGTAGGGGTAGATGTATCCAATCAAAATGTTGGTGTATTTCATCAAGTGGTCATCGAGCCCAAACGGCAGGTACCTCTGGACCACGGCCCAGAAGAGCATGAGGCTGGCTAGAGTGGAACCCACCCCTGGCCACAGATACTCCATCATCCTGCCCTCTTATCAGCTACCCTTAGTGTTGTGTTTTCTTGGTTGCTAGAATCATAATTCCTTCCCTTTATATATATGCAAGTTTTCCAACCGGCAATTTCCTGGCGTGCTTCTTGGCAAGCGTAGTAGTTTTATTTTATTTTATTTTTTTATTTATTATTACAAACATAGTCGTATATGTTTTTTTTTTGGCTGACGCGTTCCTCACTAGCTCGGACGCGGATTCCCTGCAAAAGTCTTTTGGGACGCGTTCCTCACTAGCTCGGACGCGGATGCCCTGCGAAAGTCTTTTGTGACGCGTTCCTCACTAGCTCTGGAAACTTAGGTGGGGCCCACCGTGATGTTTGTTAGAAATCCACCCCATCCATTCGTTTTTTGAGCTAGTTTTAGGACAGGGGGCCAAAACCGATCCAGATCCAAGATTCAAGTGTGCCGAAAAAGTGAGGATTGAACGTCCACAGTTGAAATATTTGTGGGACCACAAAAGTTTGGAATTAGTCTAACATCTGTGTTTCCAGTTCATCCCAGTAGGAATGACGTTATTAACGGTATGGATGGCATGTAAACATCACTGTCGACCCCAGGGAGGTTCCAAAGGCAGGAATTTCTCTATCCACCTTTTCCTTTAGTGCGGCCCACTTGAGTGTTGTATACTGCTCACTTTTGATCGAATCGTAAAATTAATTTACAAAACGGATGGACGGGTAGATTTCTCACAAAAATTACGGTGGCCCGTCCTAGGGTTCTGGTGCAGGAACTTGGCAGGAAATCCGCGTCCCACTAGCTCACATGAAATCGTATCGTGCATGTGAATTATTCAAAGACAGCTATAAAAAATGAATACAAATCAAGGATGCGTTGGATCACGTGCTTTTTCATGTTAACCGATAAAATGTGTTTTGAACTTAATGGACAGTTCAGATTGACTGGCTGGACAATTCTATTTGATCGATAAAAACGGGCAATTTGAAAAGGGAATACCCAGCAAGGACTTCTAACTATTTTTTTAAAAACCCATGACTTCAGTGTTACCACTTATCCATCGATCTAAATCGAAAATGATCTTGAAAAATGGATGGACTGATCTAAATCTAAAATGATCTCGAAAAATGGATGGACTGTGTGGATATAATATATACATCATGCTGGTGTAGTTAGGTTAGGTGTAGTTACGCTAACACACAACCGATGTCGGCGGTGACTCACACCACGCAGACAACCAATGTCGGCGATGTCTTGCACACCGCGCAGTACGATTATTATAGGAAATGGATTGGATACTCCCCTGCCACCAGCCCGGTGACTGGTGGTCGGTGCTCTGTGGGCCCCATCGTGATGTATGTGTTTCATCCATTCCGTTCATTCATTTTTACAGATCATTTTAGGGCTCTATTCCAAAAATGAAAGGGATATATATCTCAGGTGGACCACACCACAGTAAAACAATATGATTGGATATCCACCACTAAAATCCTCCTAAGGCCCACTGTACTGTTTATTTGACATACAATCCATTGATTAGGTCATACAGACCCAGATGAAGGGAAATAACAAAGATCAGCTTGATCCAAACTTTTATGGCCCCCAAAAAGTTTTTAATAATCGATCTTCATTCAACACTGTTTCCTGTAATATGGTCCACTTGATATTGGGATATACCTCATTTTTGGTCTCATACCATAAATGATCCAGAAAAATATGTGGACGTCATGGACGAAACACATACATCATGGTGGGGCCCACAGAGCACTGAACACCGGCCATTGGCTGGTGGCAGGGAGAGTAGATCCCTGACCATGGGCCCATCTTGATGTATGTGCTTTATATCCACGCCGTCCATTCGTTTTAAAAGCTCATTTTAGGGTATGTTCTAAAAAATGAAGCACACGCAGATCTTAGGTGGACCATAAAACAGGAAACAGTCGTAATCAACCATTAAAAAGCTTCTCGTGTGCCACAAAAGTTTTGGATCAGGTTTCCAAGCAATACAACTTACGAATGGATCAGATCATCCGATCATCCATCAGTCTGAATTTCGCATGCTGGCCCTTGAAATTTTTACCAGACGACCAGATGGAGAGTCCTCACTGGTAGGGGTGTACACGAACTGAGTTAGCTCACTCAACTCAACTCGTAAAAGCTTGATTCGGCTCGGTTCAAAATTGAATTCGAGCCGAGTTAGTTGATTTTTTTAGCTTAAAAAAATTTCAAGAGCTTGACTCGACTCGGATCGAACCCCAACTCGAATCGAACCGGCTGGTGCCGAGGAAGGTATGGATATGAAACAAATACCTTTGTATATTGATTTTTATGTTGTCTACTGAGTGTTTAATGAAATACCTATATAAACCGATGCTGCCGCTTTACATTCCGTGAGAAATTGAAGGTGCACTTCACGTGTTTGAGAAAATGCCACAGATGCTTGTTCTTGGCTTGAACTTGGCTCGATCTAACCTAAGCTGCTGACCGAACCGAGCCAAGTTGGCCAGTCAGGCTCGAGGACCAAGCCGAGCCGAGCCGAGTTCAAGCTGGGTTTAGCTAGTGGCCGAGCCGAGTCAAGCTGTGCCAAGCTCGACTCAGTTCAACTAGTGTACACCCTTGCTCACCGGTCAAATTTAGCCGTCCAAGGGTCACAACGAAAGTAGGAGCACCATAACTTCTATGTCCACGGGACAACTGGGTAATCCTTCATGGGAAGTCACACATACTCATGTATCACATGATGCTTGATAAGTGGGCACTGAGAAATTGTGGATAACAACCCGTAGAAATAAGATTGTTGAGTAGTGTTTTACTTTTAATAGTCTAAATTTATGATGTAGGATGTAGATTAAACACATTTTTTAACACATGAACTGAAAGAAGTTATGGGAGAAATCAACAAAATTCAACATAGTTTTGACATGTTGACACATGGATTCATTGGTCGAAATCCCAACGGAAATTTCAGATTGCTTGTTGGTTGATTTCTACCAATTTAGATAGGTCAATGGATTTGTTGACAAGCTTTTTTTTTATTTTTTTTTTAATATTATTTAACACATGCACATACATCACCACACACTCACGCTGTAGTAGGATTTTACCACCTATGGGTACTCGAACCCTTGACTAGGTGTTGAAACTCCTAAGATTTGTCGATAAGTTGAAATATTGTTTAATAGGTTGACAAATCCTATCAACAGGTTGAAATTCATATAATTTTCAGTTCTAGTTGTTGGATATTTTTGGGACATTTCAACGAGTTGACAGGTGATAGAAATCTACACATTTTTCAAAATTTATTTCCTTATTCAATTAAGACTCTTTTAATTGCAATTTAGAGTTTGTTAAGGATTATTTAAGGACGTTAAACTTAATTTTTTAGAAGCAATTATCATTCAATCAATCAACTTCTTATAAATTTCTCATATTCTCTTATGGTTTCCAAAAATCCCTTGTGGATTTAAGTGTCTTGTGGATTCAAGGTGTCATTGCTTGAAGAAGATGGTGATCAACCTTGTCATATCTTTCATTGCCAATCTAATAGTCAAACAATTAAAGAGGCTTAATATTTTGCTTACAATACATCCAATTATAAGTTTGGCACTTTATTTTGACTTGCTTACATGCTAATTATGTGATTTTAAAGTAATTTCAAAGTGCCCGGTATCAATATCCATCACACTCTAGTAGAGAGTATCAAAGTTTTTCTCTTCATTTATCTTTTTTCAAATACTAGGTTTGCTTGGATATCCAACCATTGGATTTGAGCCATTTTGACGTAGAGAAGGACGTGTTGAGGTTGATCACCGTCTTCCTTAAGGGGATAACTACTCTTAATTCATGGAGCTTCTTTGAACTCCTCACATAGATACTTCGAATCCATGAGGGAAAATAAGAAAATAAAAATAAATTTTAAAATATTCAAAATTTCATTAATAGATAATAAAAATAAATTTACAATCCTTTAAATTATGATAACACACCTTAGAAGAATTTCAGAATCAAACTCCAAATCAAACTCCCTAAAATTCATAACTTATTACAAATAGTAAATTTACTATTTATAGTAAGTGTCCTAACTGGATTAGCCACGTTATTCTCCTAATTTTTCTAAGCACTTTTCATGTTGGACACAACTCTTAAAGCACAAAGGATGAAGAGTTATATTCAAAGTAAAACTTAACATAAATATTAAAAACGTAAATAAAATGGATTTTCGATCATTGATCCGGTGAAATCTCACAAATTGGCATGAGTAACCCAGAATAGCCGGGTTGGTTGGCTAAAGCAGCTTATCCTATCCCAAAATCATATATGGTATATCGAGTAACTCATTCTGATTTCGAGTACGGATCACCTTTGCGTCCGATCGAGCTTTATCTGATCCATCTTGGACATGAAAGTGACCACAACCCACTCTACATCACATTTCCAATGATGCGAACCATCTATTTGATTTGGCTACTCTTGAATAAGGTATGCCCAAAATAAAATTATTAGATTAAGTACTTTGACTCATAGATTATACAAAGATTATGTTGACTGTTCATGTTCTAAGGAAAATAATCAAATTATCAAGGGGTCGAGACTACTCAACTACCAGCTTTTCTTTGCTGCCTTTGAAGTGAGACTCATCGACTAAACAGTTGAGTCATCCAAAGATGACCTATATTTGAAGGTTAACGTCACATTGGGATGTATTTGATTAAGCCTCTGTATAGGAAGGAGCCCTGTGTTTTCATTCTTAGCTCGGCCTTCCAGAAACCATGAAAGTCTTATTTTCTTCAATAGTTGCTAGTCTTTCCTCCTCTATTAAAATATAAATATATATAGGGTGTAATCCGCATGCGTGAAGTGTCCGTCGATCTCACCGCCTCTACTGTAGGGCAACCTGCCTGATGTCATTTGGGTGGGGCCCAACTGCATATGCTTCATATTTATTAATCTTTTATTCTTTTGGTCCACGAATCTGAAAAATTGTGATGGATGATACGTATGCAATTACTTGGCATTCAAGTAATTCAAATTAAACTGTCTAAATTATAGGTCGTATTTTAGATCCATCTAGATTCAAAAGTTACGCTTGCTTAATTATCTGATATCCTATTGACAGTCATTTGGACGGTTAAAAATGAAAAATATTCAATGGTTTTGTCTCTACCAACAAGTGTAAAAACAATGACTATACCATAGTGGGTCCATAATTTAGTTGGTTTAATTTGAGTTAATGCATGTAAAGTGTACAACTTTAGAGTGCCAGAGCATCAAAATCTTGCTCTTCCGGAGTATGAAATAACTCGCAGATCTCAAATCGGATTCTCTCATTGACGCTCAGAAACAGCCAAATGTCGTCTCAGTTTTGGCTAGGACTATCAATGGGCCAGGCTGGCCTCATGGGCTTTAGGAACTGCCCCCTTAGCCCAGGTTCTGCTTAGGTATCAAGCTCGAGGGCAGGACTCGAGCTTAAAATTTAGGCCTGTTTTTTAATTGGACTGGGCTTAGATAATGTACCCATCAGCCCCAATAGCCCATTAAAGTTTGTAAAGGAAATTTTGTAACATGCACAATATGTAAAAATCTTCATTTACTATGTTGAGTAGCACTTATTTGTTTGTAGACTGTGATCCACCTAAAAAAAATTTAGCTTGGGCTTCTGCCCACATGAAATAGGCTCGGTCTTTTGTCGACAATGCAGGCCGGGCTTGGACAGAGATTGACCTTTTGGTCCGGCATAAGCTGGCAGCATGGGATGGATGATATGCGGGAACTGAGACTACTTATAAGTAATTCAAAATTCAAATAAAGCAGTCTTATTCTTGGGTCCTAGCTTACCCAAATGGACCCTAAGTTACCTTATTAAAATCAGATTGGTTTGGTAACCCCAACCTGTGATTCATGGACACTGTTTCTTGAAATAAGACTGTTGGATGTTTTGCATTTTTAACTGTCCAAATACATGTCCAGTAAGGGCAATTTTCGGTTCATGACACGTGTGCTAGCCTCTGTAAGCATATTGGGAATGATATTTAGGTGTTTGGTGGAGTACACATGCAGCCATTAAATTGGACATGGCCGATGGTTGTTTTATAATTCGGACCATCCAACTTTTGATTCCATCATGGATGAATCGTTTAAAAAAAGAAGAAGAAGATTTCAGTCACCTCTGGCAGACGTCGTGTAGTGAGCAAGTATCCAGTGCTATTCAAAGACTGCTACAAAAAATAAGGCCAAATCAAAGATGTATTGGATCGTCAAATCAGTATGATTTTTTTTTTTTTTTAAATGTTAGTCAATAAAATGTGTTTTGAGGTCAATGGATGGTTCAGATCAATTGATTGGACAATTCATATAGAGCTACCATTTAGTTGATGGATAATAACCTGCTACTTAACGGGCTACCCTTGGATTGGAGATATCCTCAAAATAGTTTTTAGAATAAGTAATTCAACTCATTAATTATACAAAAGTGATGATGAATGTTCATGTTCAAAAGAATTAAATTATTAAAGGTTTAAAATTATCCAACTGCAAGATTTTCTCCGCTGCCTTATATATTCAACCCGGTAAGGAACCTCGTGTCTTCGTCATTGATCCGGCCCTTCTAAAACCATTTTTTCCTAGAAGAGTTAGTCCACGGCTTGTAAGTCCTAGTGGAAACCTGCCTAAAGACAACTCACGTACTATCACTTGGGTGGCCTCATATGGTTCACACATCTATTTGTCTGGAAGAAAACTTTAATATTCCGTGATAGTTGATATGTAGGACAATAGAAATTGTATGCTTGGCATTCAAGTAATTGGATTATACCTATGTGAACGCATACAATGGTTTTGGAAAGTAGACTTCATTTGAATATTCAAAAAGAGCATGGTAGAAATAATTTCAAATCAGTGTGCACGATATTAGAATGTCACTCTCAGTACACTTATTTCCACAAGTCACACATCAAGATTACAATAATTATTGACTTGACCTTAAAAATGGTGGTAAACTAATACCTATTTAAAATTTGAAGTTTATATGCTATTCAACTAGGGCAAAGATAGTTTGGCGCTCACTGTGGGGTCCATCTTGATGTATGTATTCTATATTCATGTTGTCAATCTGTTTAGCCAGATCATTTTAGGATATGAGCCCAAAACTGCCAAGCAGATCTAAATCTAATGCAGATCATGTTATTGGAAACAGTGCTGATTGAATGTTCCACCATTAAAAACTTCATAAGGTCCACCTAATATTTTTGTAATGTTTACTTGCCATCCAACCTGTTGATAAAAGAAAAATAAATAAATATCAGATTGATTCAAAACTTTTGTAGCTCATAAGAAGATTTTAATGGCCCATCACCATTGTTTCCTATGGTATAGTCCACTTAGAGATTTATATTTGCTTCATTTTTGGTCTCAAACCATAAAATAATCTAGAAAAGGGAATGACCCAGGTGGATATAGGATACATACATCACGGTGAGGCCCATGGTAAGGGCCTCACCTAACATGCTCCCCAGTTCAACCTACTCACAAAGGGAGTGAGTAGTGGGTGTTGCCCTTATTGTGTGGGGCCCACTTTGATGATTTTTTTTTTTTTTTTTTTAAATATATCCACGTATGCTGTTTGTCTGTTTTCCCATATTATTTTAGGACGTGATCTCAAAACTTTAGTGGATCCAAATCTTAAGTGGACCACAACACTAGAAAATTAAAAGTTTTTTGTTGGTCACAAAAGTTTTAGATCAAGCTGATGTTTATATTTTTCCTTCATCCATGTACATTTAACCTTACGAGTGAGTTTGATGGAAAAGAAACATTATGGTGCGTATTATTGTGGGCTTTAGGAAGTTTTTAAGGGTGGGCATTCAATTACCATTGTTCCCTGTGGTATGGTCCACTTGAGATTTTTAGAGAACACATCCTAGACTTGAAAATCGGATGGACAGCACGGATATACAACATACCATTAAGGTGGGCCCATGGTAAGGGTAACACCTAATCGCAATGATGGTAACACCTAATCGCGATGTTGGTACGATCGGCTCCCCCTGGCAACACCCAGGTTGGTACTATGTTGATGTGGCCCCATGATGCACGCGTTATATCCACACCGTCCATCTATTTTATTAGATCATTTTACGGCATGAGCCCAAAGATGAGGGATCTAAAGCTTAAGCGGACTACATCACAGAAAGTAATGTGGGCACAATGATGACCACCGTTGAAAGAATCCTAAGGCTTACCATGATGTTTATTTACCATCTAACTTATATATTGTCACATAGAGCCAGATGAACAAAATAGATTTTAGAAAAACATGGTGGGACCTGCAAGCTTGGGCTAATAAAATAGGTGTTGGACAGGATTCCTGTCGGACGCGGATTGCGTACTACACCCGCCCGTCCCTAGCTCCGAACGGGTAGTTCTGTGGGCTGGCCCACTGTGATGTATCTGTACATCCAAGCCGTCAATTCCTTTTCTCAGATTATTTTAAGGCATAAGCACAAAAATGAGGAAGATCCAACGCTCAAGTGGACCACACCAAATAATAAGCTTGGTTTTGCATTAAATGCAAGATTCAACTGTGGTGTGGTCCATTTGAGCGTTGGATTTGCTTCATTTTTGTTTTTCTGCCTTAAAATAATCTGACAAAAGGGATAGGCAGCTTGGATGTACAGATGTATCACGGTGGGCCAGCCCACAGAACTGCCCGTTCGGAGCTAGGGACAGGCGGGTTAGTACGCAATCCGCGTCCATTCCTGTCCTCCAACCCTCCTTGAACCACTACTATCCTAAAACTAATAACTCCCGCTCCATTTACCCACACCAACCCTTCCCTCTCTCTTCTCAAAATCTTGAGTAATGTATCCGTGGACACAATGCATGCAAAATCTAACTTGGAGGTGACAAGCATGGCCCTATTGTCGTTGACTCAATCGCCTAGTCGCCCACATTACTATACGTGCAGAGCAAGACAAGACGCAGAGAAGTCATTCGAGTCCAGTCCCATGGGATGAGAGAACGAGGAGAGGGGGTGTGATGGTAACTCTGGTATAGTGGCTGGGTTGCATAAACTAAGGGGTTGTTTGGATGCATGCAATTTTTTTTTAGTTGTAAATGCATTTCACCTAAAAAGAGTTTGAGGTGCATTCGGTTTACATGCAATTTCATTTGGCTTTTAAGCAGTAATTTATTTACAGGTAAAGAGGTTGTGCATTTGGGTTAAAGGATTTTGTCTTTGGGCAGCGTGTAAAGTGTTTACAATGAATAAAGTAGGTATTCATACCATGGAGCCAAAATTTGTGAATCACATAAGGACTTGATTTTTTTTAGGGACTTAAGAGAACATTAAAGTATAGGCACATCAAATGGATTGGATGTCTTCCACCTATCACAGTGGGCCCCAAATACAATCTAGAAGTTGTTAATGGTAAACGTCTCATCCTTTTCTCGTGTGGTCCATTTGATAATGGATGAGCTATTTATTTAGGGCCAGGAGAGCATCAAGGAATGTACATGAATTAAGGATGGATTGGATGTACCATACACAGTAAGGTGGGCTCCACATATCATGAGTGTATATTAACCATTGTGTTTTAATATTTATAAAACTTTTTTAGCTCGGAAGACTTTATCGGTAGTATGAAACATGCTTTTTCTCAGATTTTATATTACAATTAAAAGCTAATCTATTTATTGCTTTAAAGCCTTTATAGGAAAATACGTGCATCCAAATAGCCCTTGTAATCTTTTTTTACAATGTAAAGTCATGCAAACGGCACTTAGGGCAGTTTTGTTATTTTTAAAATAGAGATCTTAATTCGTGTATAACTCAAAGGCCATACAATGCCAGGAAGAGAGGATTAAGTAGCGAGCAACTCGTGAGTGTAAACTTTGTGTGGGTACACAGTGATTTATATATTTTATTCACTCCTTCCATTCATTTTACCAGATAATTTTATGGGTTGAGCCCAAAAATGAAGCATATCCAAAGCTCAAATGGACAACCACACGAGAGACAATCTGAATTGAATGTCTACCGTTGAAAAATTCTTGAGGGACACAAATGCTTTGAATCAAACTTATATTTGTGTTTTCCCTTCATCCATGTTTTTGTGATGATAAATAAACATTACTTCAGGGCCTAGCAAGATTTCAACGGTGGAAATCATTGTCCCGCATTTTCCTGTGGTATGGTCTGCTTGAGATTTGGACATGCTTCAATTTTGGTCTTAACCTCTTAAATGAGCTAGAAAAACGGAGAGCGGCATAGACAAACCAACGTATATTCATGGTGGGCTTAACAAAGTTTAGTCAATTAGATAAGAGCTTACCGAGTCCGATTTCAATGGCAGGCATCGGGATGTACAGCGACAGAAAAACTAAGAATGTTATTTTAAATATTTTGAAATTTTAAATGTTTTAAAAGCTGAACCTTTTTCTTTTTTTACATCACATTGGATAAAAATGAAAGTGAGGGAAGACGCGGTTTGGCTAGTGATGCTGCCACTAGCCAGGTGGCTAGTGGTCGGCGCCTTCCATCCATTTTTACAGACAATTTTAGAGCTTTATCACAAAAATGAGCTTTATCCCAAAAATGAGGCAGATCTATGTGTTGCATGCACTTTCTTGGGAACATTCCGTCTTGCATGCACATTTTCTTTTAGAAATACTGTTTATTATGGTGAGAAAACAAAAAGATACGTATAAAATAAAAGATCCAACGAGTTTCAACACCAAAGATCCAAAGACCTTGGTCTTTGCTCTTGCTCCGTTTGTAGGCTCTTAGGAGTTTCAACACCTGGTCAAGGGATTGAATACCCATAGGTGGTGAAATCCCACCACCTTGTGAGTGTGTGTGCGTGTTTTTTTTTATTTTTTTTAATTTTTTAATTTTTTAATTTTTAATTTTAAATTTAATTTAATTTTGAAGTACACTACCTTAGCCAACAAATGAGCCACAGGCATTTTCCTCTCCTTTCACATGGATAAACAAAATGTTTAAATTCTAGAAGGGATGGTAGGCATTTTCCTCACATATGGTACCTCACATTGCTGTGGCTATATAGCAAAACCTCAGTGCATTTCTTTTGTTTTTGTTTTATCTCTGGCCATGGTATTATTTCTATACTACATAGTTTCAAGGCATGCCTGGATGGGGCCAGCTTTGATCGAATTGGGTAGGATAGATTATGCTCTGTTCATCATCATAGGATTGTGTTTGGTTAATTAATATGTTTCATGTGTTTAGGAAATATTCCTTGGTTTCAAGTTTCCAACGATACGTCATCCCCAAAGTCAACTGATTATGACGAAACTGATGGGGAGCATAAATACGAGCCTCTGGATCGCCCGTATGTTTTTATCTTCTCAACATTCCTTTCTATTTCCCTTGGTTTTGAGTTTCTCATCTATATGCTCGCTGAATTCCTAATACTATCATGTAGCAATCTGCGTAAGCAAAGGCCTCAAAGATACTCAGCAAAAGAATTTGTGAAAGCTGTTTCAGATAATGAGGCAAACAAAGGAGGACGGTGTACAGCAGCTCTGAGGGAGACGAGGAATACCGGTGGGATGAAGAAAATGCCGAAGATGAAGAAGATTCTTTGAGCATTAGTGAAGATATTGAGGATCCCTGACAGTCTAAGAAATTTTCAAGTCGCAGTCAGAGGGGAACAAGGTTGAGATCTGTTGACGAACTTCAGTCAGGTCTCAGACGTAGCAAGAGGGCCAGCCGGACCCGTATTAATTACCACGACTCAGAAGCTGACTCAACGAAACTCGACAAGTCTAATGCATCAGATGGGCATTCAGATGCGAACAATGATGTGGATTACTCTTCTGAAAGTCAAGATTCTGGGAATGATGAAGATGACCAGGAAATGAAAGATTCCGGACTAGTTGAGGAGCGTGTCGAGACAGTAGATGGAGAGCAGAGCCTTTCCCTTGACAAAGCGCACAGCCTCAATCTGTAAGGAAATGTTGTACCAAAACAGCGATTTATGGACCTGAATGACCAAAAAGGGTTTCCACCGGGTCACTTTTTTTAGATTGAGTATTACTTAACTTTTTATTCACTGTACAACTACTATCTTAAGGACATGAGTAATTTAATCTGAAAAACATTTCAGACCCGTCAAATAACTAACTTAAAAATACTTGGAACTTCCATTGGAATTAGATATTTTTACCATACCACAATGATGGTATGGCCAAAATCACTTTTCCCAAAGTGAAGGTTAACATCTTATCTACGAGAGGTGTACAATAATTCCAATTTTGGTAAGCTCGTGAAAGGGGTTATTGAGGGAAGCGGATTGGCTGGTGTACCACACACAGTTATATAGCTGGTGTAGGTACGTGTCGTGTGAAGACGACCGCCAACGCTCCCCGAGCTCCAAATTGAAAGGAGATCAAAGTTACATGGGCCCCACAATGATGTATTTATTATATCCACACCATTCATCCATTTTTGGAGATCATTTTAGAGTATTAGAAAAAAAATGAATAATATCCAAAGCTCAAATGGAACACACCAAAAATAACAGTGAGGATAATGATTTTCACTGTTAAAAAATTCGTAGGCCCAACCATAACGTTTATTTTCCATCCAATCTGTTAATAAGGTCAAAAATACATGGATTAAAAGGAAAAACAAATTTCATATTGATCCAAAACTTCTGTGACTCCCAAAAGTGTTTCAATGATAGACATTCAATCCCCTACTGCCTTTTGCAGTGTGGTCCACTTGATCTTTAGATCTATCTTATTTTTTGGCTGAAGCCTTTAGGAGATCTCGTAAAATGGATGGACGGTTTGGATATAATACATACCTCATGATGGGAGCCACGGAACTTGTTGGCGTCAATACAGCAGATATATAGCTATATATCTGATGTGTGGTACACCAGCCAATCCGCTTCCGTTATTGAGTTCCTTCTAGGGAAGCGGATTGCGTACAGAGTAAACTCTGTGGGTTCCACAGTCATTCATACATTTTATCCACTCTGTCCATTCATTTTAGCAGATAAATTTAGGTCATTACACCAGAAATTAAGCATATCCAAACCTCAAATGGGCCACACCACAGGAAACAGTGTGAATTGATCACCTACCATTGAAAATTTCGTGGGGGCCACATAAGTTTTAGATCAATCTGATATTTGTTTTTCACTTCATACATGTTTTTGTGATATTATGAACAGGTTGGATGACAAATAAACATCACTTTGAGCCATAGAAAGTTTTCAACGGTGGAAATCAGTATTCCCACTATTTCATGTGGTATGGTCCACTTGAGCTTTGGATATACCTAAAATTTGGGCTCAACCACTAAAATGATCTGAAACAACGGATGGACGGAGTGGATAAGGCAAATACATTCACGGTGGGCCCAACTGAGTTTACCCTGTACGATAAGAGCTTACTGAGAGCGTACTGAGTAACTCAGTACGCAATCCGATTTCAATGGGGTTTGTGAATGTAAAGATAGGGTAGTCTTCACATTGATGTTTTACCATGGTCAACAATCCGTTAGTGGATGGCAAGTCATAGGGAGTCCCTCTACCGGTATGTTCTTGCTTAACCAATGTACAATACCCCATACAATCTGATATGGAATGTGGCATTTCAAATGTGCGAATTAGTTTTATCTGTTGGGTGCTTTGCATTGGTCTGCTTCCTAAGATGCTTTGGGGGAAGTAGAATGGCGAGACCCAATTGCTTGTTCTCATGGAAGTGTATCCAGCCCCCCCTAGAGAGGTAAACTGTGTCTCTTTTATTCGATAGCAACAACAGCATTGTTAGATTCATTTAACTTTGCAGTCTGAAATTTCTGTCGTCCAGTTAAACTGTGATAACAACATATCATACGGAAAGAGGTGCATATGTTGAAATTGCTTGTGCAGTGCTTCTGTTGCATTTCCATGTTGTGACAATTAGTTTGATGAGAAAATTTTTTGTGGTCTTCATAAATGAGGTGATTCTTCACTAGAAATGGCTGTAAACCTAACATAAAAGACTGTTTTGGCTATGGATCGGCTATATTGTGACGGTTGTGACCTTCTTTAGCATGACTTGTCAATGACTTGCTTCTCTACATGTCGCAAAAGTGTACTAGACCCCTAACTAATCATCAGGTAGTCTATACTTGGAATTGATCATAAAACCCAAAAATCACACTGATCTGAAATTGTTTGGAGGATTTGGGCAAAAGAAAATGGATGATTTTAAAGATTAGTTCGTTGAATGAATTCCTTTGATGGGAACTTTTTATCAGAAAGGGTCTATGAGTCTGTGTGAATTTTGGATATGGGTCATTGTAGGTTGGACCTACCTGCTGATCGGTTCAGATCTTGAACCCGCTTGCCATGCGTATGCAAAGCAGCATAGCAAGGAGGGCCGTGGATGTCAAAGGCAGGGCTAGTGACTGGTGTGGCCGGATCATCCTCTTCAAGGAGAGTTAATGCTTGTTGAGTATTCTGGTTTTTACATGACTTCGCCCCCCAAAGAAGAGAGTTACACGTTTGGGTTTGAGCTAAGCCTCGAGATAGAAGTCCTCTTTCGTTTTTCTACAATAAAGCAAGACCAAGCCTGTGGGCTTATTATAACAAGTCGGCACAAGTTGATAGGGTCTCTCTCCCTCCCATGTGGAAACATGGGGGCATAAAAAGGCAAGTGAGGGATGGGCTTTCTCTTAATGATTGTTTCAGATCTAGTATCTGATTGCCATGTGTATGGAAAGCAGGTCACTAACAGAAAGAAAGTGGCATTTATTTGGATTTCTTGATATTGATCATGCATTCAATTCCCATACATTGTACTAATGATCTCGCTAACCGCTTACAAAACAAATGCCTAAGAATTCCGAAGGAGAAGCGCAAACAAAAATTCATATTGTTTATATTTACATTTTTACTTAAATAAGAGAGTGCAAATTAGGATAAGGAGGAAAATGTGCTTAAAGGTTGAGAGGATTTTGGAGAGAGAGGTAGGTTTTCTTCTTAGAGCTCTGATCGGTAAGATTCCATCTCTTGTATCTTTGTTATTCATAGTGCAGTCCCTCTTTAGGTTGTGATTTTTACCTGCAAGGGTTTTTCCACATAAATTCTAATGGAGGGATGGACATGATGAGGTGGGTACAGTCTTCCTCAAAGGGGATAGTTACTCCAAATCCACAGAGCTTTTATGGACTCCTACAGAGATTACTCGAATCCATGAGGGAATATAGGAAACTAGAAATAAATTCTAACAAATTCGAAAATAAATTCATTGATAATTGTCTCTATTACAACATTAATGAAGAAAAAAATTAAACCCAAATTCATAATTACCAAAAAGAATAAAATTCGAACTCTAACAAAAATCCTAATTCTAATAAAACTCTTCTAAATCCTAATTTCTAAAAATAAAAATTTCAAATAAACTTTTGCTAGAGATTCCATGCTTTCCCGTACATTGTTCTAATGATCTCACTAACCCTTACAAAACAAATGCCTAAGAATTCCAAAGGGTAAGTGCAGATGTTCCCAATCTATTGTTGCTGAAAACCAAAATTGTTTATTGTAGTCTGAAATATGACCGCATTGTTATACCAGTCGTGGCATTTAATCTCTACAGAATCGTTTTCACTGCCAGAATCGCTTTCACTGCTAGAATCATCTTCGTCGATTTTCGCCTTCTCCCCACTGCCATTCTCCTCCAACAGAACTGCAGCTTCCTTGGATTTCATTTCTTCCCTGGTCTCGTGGAGAGCTTGAATCAGGTTTTCAAGGCAGGTGTTTGCCTTATCGGCCGCAGTGGCTTTGGATGACTTGGGCATCAGGTTCTCAGCTACATCGGCTGGGGTGATGTTAATCTCTTCTATCAGTTGCTGGACAGTCTCGAATAGAGGGTGCGAGTCGAGGTTGAGATAGTTCTTTGCGAGCACTTTAAAAGCCTCAAAGCTGCATTATGATAGCTCAATGTGCTTGTCCATCCGACCTCTCCGTATAAGAGCTGGGTCCAGCTTCTCCACATGGTTTGTGGTGAAGACAATGATCCGTTCTCCTCCGCAAGCTGACCATAGTCCGTCGATGAAATTGAGTAGCCCTGAGAGAGTAACTTTGCTAGTATTCTCATCCTCGTCTGCCCCAGGTGGAAGTTTCTTCTCATCTGTGTCATCGTCTGATTTCTTAGACTTCCTTTTCCGCTTACCGGACAGATCTAAAGAACAGTCGATGTCTTCGATGACCATGATGGATTTGCTGGTGGTGTCGATCAGGAGCTTCCTCAGCTCTGTGTTGTCCTTCACAGCCGTCAATTCGAGGTCGTACACATCGTAATCCAGGAAATTGGCCATGGCGACAATCATCGTGGATTTTCCAGTGCCAGGTGGGCCGTAAAGGAGATATCCTCGCTTCCATGCCTTGCCGATCTTTACATAGTAATCCTTTGCCTCTCGGAACGCCTCAAGGTCCTCCATGATCTCCCGCTTCTTCTCTGGGTCCATGGCCAGTGTATCGAACGTTGCTGGGTGCTCGAACACGACATGGTTCCACACAGTCTTCCTATAGCTATCCCAGTTGCAACTGGGGTCATTGGTATACAGCTTTCTCTGTCGATTTCTCACCCCGATTGTCTTCCCTTCTTCCATAACATGACTCATGTAGTAATCCATGATGAGTTGCCGGTGGCGCCGATGGAATGTGAGGGTGTAGTACCGTGGTTCCTCTTGTGCGGGGTACCAAGATATGCTCGTCGACTGTGGGACCGACTTGTTGGATGACCACCAAAGCTTGGCTCCACGGAAATTGTCAGTGACTTGCTCGTAGTCGTCCATGCTGTAGGTAAGGTTTTTGGTGTTCTTGCCCATCTGGACCTTGAGCCTCTTGGCCGACCCGGTGGTGGTGGATGCCAGGTACGTCTGGATTGCAATGTAGACCTCGCTGCGCTTCATGCGATGGCTGGTGTACTCAGGGATATTGATCTGAATGTAGGGGTAGAAATATGCAAACAAAGTGTTGGCGTATTTCATCAAGTGGTCATCGAGCCCATGCGGCAGGTACTGGCGGACGACGGCCCAGAAGATCATGAGGCTGGCTAGAGTGGACCCCATCCCTGGCCACAGATACTCCATCATCATGCTCTCTTATCAGCTTCCCTAGGTTTTGTGTTTTCTTGGCTGCTAGAATCATGAGTCCTCTCTATATATAGGCAAGTTTTCCGACCGGCAATTTCCTTTTGCGTGCTTCCTTGCAAACGGAAGGGACGCGGATTTCCTGCGAAAGCCTTTTCGCAGTAAGTTCCTGCGCTGGGTTGCTAGGTGGGCCAAGGTGATGTTGGTGAGAAATCCACCCCGTCCATCCGCTTTGAGAGATCATTTCAGTACATGTGACCAAAAATGAGGTGGATACAACACTCATGTGGACCGCACGAGAGGACACAGTTGGGATTCAGTGAGCATCGTTGAAGCATTTTTATGGCCACAAAAGTTTCGTATGAGACTAATTTCTTCGTGTTTTTACTTAATCCCTGTGGGAATTACTTTATAAATGGTTTGGATGGAATATAAACATCAAAGTTGAGCCCAGGAAAGTTTCAACAGTAGAAAACTCTTTCTCCAATTTTCCCTCTCATATGGTCCACTTGGGTTTTGGATCCCCTCATTTTCATCCACATATACTAAAATGATCTATCAAAGTGGATGGACGGGGTTGATTTCTCAAAAACATTAAGGTGGCCCCACCTAACATCCTGGCGCAGCAACTCAGTGCGAAACGCTTTCGTAGCAAATCCTATTTGCTGACGTGTTCCCCGGACGCCGATTTCCTTCTAATTGCGGCGCTAGAAACCCAGGTGGGACCATCGTGATGTTTGTGAGAAATACACTCGTCCATCTGTTTTGTGAGCACATTTTAGGACTTGAGGCGAAAAGTGAGCAGATCAAATACTCAAGTGGCCACACGAATATTTCAACTGTGGACATGCAATCGTCACGATTTCAGCTCACTTGTGTATTGGATCCGGCTTGTTTTTGGCCTTACGTCCTAAAATGAGCTCACAAAACGGATGGACGGCATCGATTTCTTACAGGCATTACAGTGGGCCCCACTTAGGTCATCAGCGCAGGAACTTCCTGCTAAAGACTTTTGAAGGAAATCAGCGTCCGTGTCCCCCGCTAGCTCACGTGAAATCGCATTCGTGCAGGAGCAATCTGAGCGGAAACGGATTGGCTACTCCCCTGACACCAGCCTCGGAGCTGGTGGTCGGTGCTCTGTGGGCCCCACAATGATGTATGTGTTTCATCCATTCCGTTCATCCATTTTAAAATATCATTTTATGTCTTTATCCCAAAAATTAGAGGGATTTTAATCTCAAATGGATCACACCACAGGAAAAAAATAGTGATTGGATATCCATCATTTAAATCCTCCTAAGGCCTAATGTACTGTTTATTTGAAATCCAATCCGTTTATTAGGTCATAAAGACCCAGATGAAGGGAGAAAACAAAGATCAACTTGATCCAATACTTTTATGGCCCCCAAAAATTTTTTAACGGTCGAAGTTCATTCAACACTGTTTCCTGTAATGTGGTCCACTTGAGATTGGGATATATCTCATTTTTTGTGTATTACCATAAATTGATCTAGAAAAATAGATAGACGGAATGGATGAAACACATACATCATGATGGGCCCACAGAGCACCGACCACCAGCTCCAGGGCTGGTGTCAGGGGGAGTAGCCAATCCGTTTCCTATCATATCATCCGCCGAGAACGAGAACGAGGAAGCGGGTATCCAATGCACGTCTGGCACAACTATGAAGGTTGCACCAACTTATATCTTTTTACACGTGGCACACATGCAGGGTGAATACAAAATGGGGATTAAACTCTTACCGTTGAAAACTTCTTGAGGGCCACGGAAGTTTTGAATGGAGCAGATATTTGTGTTTTTTATTCATCCAGGTATACCGAACTTCATGAATAGGTTGAATGGCAAATAAACACCACAGTGGGCGCTTAGAAAAGTTTCAAAGGAGAGAGTCATTATCACCTATGCTTCCTGTGGTGTGGTCCACTTGAGCCTGGCATCCGCCTCAATTTTGAGATTAAACCCTAAAATAATATGAAAAAAATGAATGAACGGTGAGGATAAGACCCATAAATCAAGGTGGCCACTCGAAGCTCCTGCCCATTCCCAGCTGGAGACGGGCGGGGTAGGATGCAATCCGCGTCCATTCGTGCATGCGTACGTGGGGCCCACACATTCAGCAGGCGTCGGTAATAATTGCTGATCGTTGCTTTCTATGGTGCGGTCGAATGTGTTGTCTCTACGCAGTCGAGGCTGATCACGAAATTAGGACGCCGGTATCCTGCATAAGCCTTTCGCCTTGCGCAAGTTCCTGCGCTGGAAACTCAGGTGGGGCCCACCGTGATGTTTGTGAGCCACACAATTATGATGATGGGATTTCCAAAACTGGGATATTTAGGTGTTTGGTGTAGTGTGATGGTTAATACACATGCAGTCATTAAATTGGACACGTCCGATACTTGTTTTTATAATTTGGACCATCCAACTCACGATTCAATCATGGATGCATCATTTATAAAAAAAGAAAAAAAAACAGATTTCACTCCTCTCTCAATGACGTGGTGCTGTGAATATCCGGTGTTAAACAACGTGGATTACTTATGGACGGCTATGAAAAATGAGGCCAAATTAAGGATGCATTGGATCACGTGCTTTTTTTTTTTTTTTTTTCATGTTAACTGATAAAATGTGTTTTGAACTTAATGAACAGTTCAGATTGATTGGCTGGACAATTCAGATGGGACTACCATCTATTTGATCGAATAAAAACGGGTCATTTGAAAGGGCTACCCTTGGATGAGAATACCAAGCAAAGACTTCTAACTATTTTTCTTAGAAGGAAATTTAAAAAAAAAAAAAAAACATGAGTGACGTCGAAAAATAGATGGACGGTGTGGATATGGCACAAACAACGGGGCGGTGCCTACGAGAACTTGTTAGCACACCACTAATGTCGGCGGTACCTTGCGCATTGCACACCACGCAATCCCCTTCCGATACGGGCAGCAACCTCGCGAAACGGATTCGCTACTTTCCCTGCCACTAGCCCGGTGGCTGTGGTCGGTGCTCCGTGAGCTCCCAATGATGTATGTGCCGTTCATCCATTTTTACGTATTATTTTAAGCTTAATCCCAAAAACGAGAGGGATATAAATCTTAGGTGGAACATACCACAGGAAAATAATAATGATTGGATATACACCATTAAAATCCTCATGTGGCCCACTGTATTGTTTATTTGACATCCAATCTGTTGATTAGGTCATACAGACCTTCACCTAGATGAAGGGAAAAAACAAGATCAGCTTGATCCAAAACTTTTATGGCCCTCAAAAAGTTTTTAATGGTCGAACATCAATCAACACTGTTTCCTGTAATGTGGTCTACTTGACATAGTGATATAACTCATTTTTTGGTCTTATTTTATAAAATGATCTAGAAAAATAGATGGACAGCATGGATGAAACACATACATCATGTTGGGGCCCACAGAGAACCGACCACAGCCATTGGCTGGTGGCAGGGGAGTAGCCAATTCGTTTCCGAAACTCGTGTCTTCCGGGCGCGGCTTCGGTAGATCTGCTGATCCGTGGGGCCATCTTGATGTATGTGCCATATGTCCACCCCGCACATTTGTTTTAAAAACTCATTTTAGGGTATGATCTCAAAAATGAAGTTGATCCAAATATCAGGCGAACCATAAAACAGGAAACAAGTGGTAATCAACCATTGAAAATCTTCTCATAGGTCACAAAAGTTTTTGATCAGGATTCCAAGCAATACAACTTACGTATGGATTAGATCATCCAATCATCCATCAGTCTAAAATTTGCAAGGTGGCCCCTGTAATTTTTACCGGACCAGATGGACAGTCCTCACGGGTCAATTTCAACAGTCCAAGGGTCACAATGAAAGTAAGAGCACCGTAACTTATACGTCCACATGACAACTGGGTAATCCTTCATGGGGAGTTACACGATACTCAGGTATCACGTGACGCTTGATATGCGGGCATGAGAAATTGTACGCGTGGCATATATAAACTCAACTTAAAACAATTAAATTGTGGAACACACCTCTGCTTGCTGACTCAGTCTCGAAAAACGATTGTTTCAATTATCCCCACATCCTATTCATGGCTTGTTAGTTGAAATATATACTAACTTCCATTTCAAGTCACTTGTTTGTGATCGACTCTCAGGAGTTTCAACACCCGGTCAAGGGTTTGAGTATCCATAGGTGGTGAAATCCCTCTATGGCATGAGTGTGTAGGGGTGTGTGTGTATGTGTAAAAAATCGACAAAATTCAGTATAATTTCAACGGGTTGATAGATGTGGTTGAAACGTCGAATCCCGTTTATAGGGTGTTTGTTTTCCTATTCACCATTGTAAAACCATTGTAAATGGAGGTAAATAGGTAATTATCACCTATTCTCGTTGTTTGGAAGAAAGGAAATACAAAGGATAATTAAGCATCGATTTTTTAAATTTACTTTTTGAAAAAACGGGTGGGAATGACTGAGTGATATTTGTGGATCACATTGTGATGTATGTGATCAATCCACACCGTCTATCTATTTTATTAGATTATTTTAGGGCTTTCTACAAAAAATTTAGGTAGATTATAAGCTCAGGTGGACCACGCCGCAATAGACAAGGGAATATTGATGTCCATTATTGAAATATGAAGCCATTTGTGGGTCCCACACTGATGTGTATCTATGATCTAACTTGTTTATATGATCACACAGATACAGATGAAGGGAAAACACAAATATCAGCTTGATACAGAACTCCTATGGCCCACAAGAGGTTTTCAATGGTGGGTGTTTAATTCCCATGTTTCTTGTGTTGTGGTCCACTTGTACTTTGGATTTGCCTCGATTTTCAATTTATGTCCTAAAATGAGCTATTTAAATGAATGGATGGCTTGGATCAGACATATATATATTATGGTGGGCTCGATAAATTTTTGAACTTTTTCCTTGGTAGTAGTGTCGAGTCAAATCAAATGTCATTGTGTATGGGCAGCTGCGCTGTATTTTTCATGGGAAATAATGATGATTTATTTACTTCTAATTCCAGTCGTAAATAAGAAAACAAACACCTTAGACAGGGTGATAGATTTGTCGACAGGTCAAAATACTCTTCAACAAGTTGACAAATGTATTAATAAGTTGAAATTTACAAAATTTTAGTTCGAGTCATTGAACATTTTTGGGCCATTTCGATAAATTGATAAATGCAAACATATGCCCATTTTTTAGAATTTATTTTCTTATTTGATTATGACTTTTTTAATTGTATTTTAGAGTTTGTTTAGAATTATTTAAGAATGTTAAACTTGTTTTTTTTTTTAAAAAAAAAAATTTATTTTTAATTTTTAAAAGCAATTATCATTCAATTAATAAACTTATCAAGGAACTCTTAGTTTCTCCTGCAGTTTTGAGAAACTCATGTGGATTCAAGTGTCTTATAAATTCAAGGTGTTTATCGCTTGACATAGATGGTGATCGACCTCATCACATCCTTCCCTGTCAATCTAATAGTCAAATAATTAAAGAAGCTCAATATTTTATTTATAATGCATCCAATTATAAATTTGGCACTTTATTTTGACTTACTTGCATGCCAAGTATGTGATTTTAATGTAATTTCTAAGCCTGTGCATCATCCATCACACTCCGAAGTTTTTCTCTTCCTTTATCTTTTTTCAAATACTAGGTTTGCTTGGATATTCAACTATTGGATTTGAACCATTTCCAGGTGCCAACCATCTATTTGATTTGGCTACTGTTGGATGAGGGATGCTCAAAATAAATTCTTAGATTAAGTACTTTGACTCATATTATAAAAGATTATGGTGACTATTCATGTTCTAAGGAAACTAAGCAAATTATCATGTTCTTGCTCTGGTGTGGCAGGCTCACGGGAGTTTCAACACCCGGTCAAAGTTCAAGTATCCATAGGCAATGAAATCCCACTGCGGCGTGGGTGTGTGTGCCTGTGTAAAAACAGTTAAGTCAACCAAAGATGACCTATATTCAAAGTCTAACATCAAATCCGGATGTGGGAACTGTGTGTTTTCGTTCTTGACTCGGTCTTTTAGAAATCATGAAAGTCTTATATTCTTTAATAGTTGCTTGTGGTCTTTCCTTCTCACCCCCTCTACTATGGTACCACCTGCCTGATGTCATTTGGGTGGGCCCCAACCACATACGGTTCATACTTATTTATCTTTTATTCTTTGGTCCGCTAATTTTAAAGAGGGAAACTTTATTACTGAGGCAAATTTTATTTATCTTTTATTCTTTGGTCCGCTAATTTTAAAGAGGGAAACTTTATTACTGAGGCAAATTGTGATGGATGATACGTGTGCACTTAGGAATTGCATACGTTTTTTTTTTTTTTTTAACACACGCACACACACCCCACACACTTACGCTGGTGGAATTTCACCACCTATGGGTACTCGAACCCTTGACCGGGAGTTGAAACTCCTGAGAGTCTGCCACCCGGGCAAGAGTAAGGACTCAAGAAATTGCATTCCTAACGTTCAAGTAATTCAAATTAAACTGTCCAATTTACAGGTCTTTTTTTGGATGCATCTGGATTCAAAAGTTATAATTAATTATCCGATTTTTGATTGGCTGTCATTTGTTAGACCGTTAAAAATAAAAAAATTCAATGGTTTTGTATCTACTAACAAGTGTTAAAAAATTTACTTGGTTTAATTTGAGTTAATGTATGCCAGGTGTACAACTTTTGAGTGCCTGAGTATCAAAGTCATACTCTTCCAGAGTATATGAAACAAATCTCAGATCTTATACTGCAAGTTTGGAAAATATTCCCCTCAAATCGGCTTCTCTCATCTGTCGCTCAGAAGCAGCCACTTATTGTCTCAGCTTTGGCTACGACTATCATTGGGCCACCCTGGCCCGATGGGCTTTATGAACTGCCCCCTGGAGCCCGGGTTCTGCTGAAGTATCAAGCTTGAGGGCAAGGTTCAAGCTTAAAATTTAGGCCTGCTTTTTAATTGTATTGTGCTTGGATTATGTACCTATCAGCCCGCCTAGCCCATTAGAGTTTTTAAAGACAATTTTGTAATATGCACAATATGTAAAAATATTTATTTACCATGTTGAGTATCACTTATTTATTTGTAGCCTGTGATCTGCCTAAGAAATATTCAGCATGGGCTTCGGCACACATGAAATGAGCTCTTTTGTCAACAATGCAAGCTGGGCTTGGACAGAGATTGGCCTTTTGGTCCGGCCTAATCTAATTCCATTCTTCCCAAACATGGAGTGGAATTGGCACACGACCGGATGAATCCCATCCCACCTAATCCCTTCTAATCCCACTGCCCAAACAGGCCCTAAGTTACCTTGTAAAAATCGGATTGGTTTAGTAACCCCAACCTGTGATTCATGGAAACTGTTTCTTGAAATAAAACTGTCAGAAGTTTTTCAGTTTTAACCGTCCAATACGTGTAACTATATTTAGGTGTTTGGTGGAGTATACACAGCTATTAAATTGGCCATGGCCGATGGTTGTTTTATAATTTAGACCATTCAACTTATGATTCAATCATGGATGGATCACTAAAAAAGAAGAAGAAGATTTCAGTCACATCTGGCAAACGTCGCGTTGTGAGCAAGTAACCAGTGTTAAATGATGCACGCTATTCAAGGACAGCTATAAAAAATAAAGCCGAATCAAGGATGTATTGGATAGTCAAATCAGTGTGATTTTTTAACGTTAGCTGATAAAATGTGTTTTGAGCTTAATGGATGGTTCAGATCATTGATTAGACAATTCATATAGAGCTATCATGTACTTGATGGATAATAACCCGTTACTTGACGGGCTACCCTTGGATTGGATATCTCCACAAAATAGTTTTTAGAATAAGTACTTCAACTCATTGATTATACAAATGTAATGATGGCTGTTCATGTTTAAAGTAATTAAATTATCAAAGCGTTAAAATTATCCAACTGCAAGATTTTCTCCGCTGCCTTTCCACCATACAAAGTGAGACTACTCAAATGAACGGTTTGGATTATTGGAAGATGACGTAGATTCAATGGGGAAGGAGTCTCGTGTCTTGGTCATTGATCCAGCTCTTTAAAACCATTTTGTTCATAGAAGACTTTAGTCCACGGCTTGTAGGTCCTTGTGAAAACCACTGCTCCTGCTTAAAGACAACTCATGTACTATCAAAATTATATTTCTCGTAGAAGACACTAGAACACGGCTTGTTAGTCCTTGTGGAAACCAACACTTCGCTAAAAGACAACTCACCTGTTATCAAAACCAATTTTCACCTAATATGAAAACCGTTTTTCGTAGAAGATTGTAGTACACGGCTTGTAATTCCCTGTGGAAACCACCACTTCTGTTTAAATTAAAGATATCTCACGTGTTATCACTAGGGTGGGCCAGCCCCATATGGTTCACATTTATTTGTCTGGAAGAAAACTTTAATACTCTGGCAGATGGTGATGGTTGATATGCGCTGGACCTTAGAAATTGCATGCTTCTCATTCAAGTAATTGGATTATACCTAGGGGTGTACATCGAGTTGAACCGCGACTCAGCTCGGCCACTAGTTGACCTTAGCTCGAACTTGGCTCAGCTCGGTCCTCAAGCCTAGCTGGCTAGCTCGGCTCGGTTCGGTCAGCAGCTCGGGCCAGTTCAAGCCGAGTTCTCCATTGCAACATTTTCACAAACACCTGCACCTTCAAAATCTCATTGTATTTGAGATAGCAACAATGGTTTTACAGGTATTTTATCAAACACCTTTTAAGAAAAATAGAAATCAAGAAAAAAGGGTGTTGGTTTCATATACATACCTTCCTTGCCATCAGCCACACTTTTTTGAGTCATTTCATCAAACACTTGGTGAGCAACATCAATATCAAAGTAACAGAGCCACCGAACTGGTTTGTTCCGAGTTCAATTCGAACTTGGTTTGATCCGAGTCGAGTCAAGCTGGGGCCAGCTCGAACTTGGCTCGAACTCATTTTCGAGCTCAAAAAATCAGCTCGACTCGGCTCGAACTTAGCTTCGAACCAAGTCGAATCGAGTCGAGCGAGCTAGCTCAGATCATGTACACCTCTAATTATACCTATGTGAATGCCGACATTGATTTTGGAAAGTAGACCGTTCATTTGAATAGAGTATGGTAGAAATTACAAATAGTGTGAAATTAAACTTTCACTCTCACTACAATTATTTTCACCACTTCCATGTCAAGATTACAATAATTATTCACTAGAACTTTAAAATGGTGGTAACTAATACATATTTAAAATTTGAAGTTTATATGCAATACAAGGGGAGCAAAGATAGTGTGGCCCTTAACATAGGGCCCACCTTGATGTATGTATTTTATATTGATGTTGTTGATCTGTTTAGCCAGATCATTTTAGGACATGAGTCCAATAATGAAGCAGATCTAAATCTCAGGTAGACCATACTATAGGAAATTGTGGTGATTGAATGTTTCACCATTAAAACTTCCTAGGACAACCATAAATTTTTTGTAATGTTTATTTGCCATCCAACTTGTTGATCATAAGAAAATAAATAAATAAGTATCAGATTGATTCAAACTTCTATATTCCATGAGAAGATTTTAAGAGCCAATTACCATTGCTTCATATGATATAGTACTCCACTTGAGATTTATATATGTTTCATTTTTGGTCTTAAACCATAAAATAATCTGGAAAAACGAGTGACCCCAGTGGATATAGAATACATAAACATTAGTTAATTCCAATGCTCCAAAACTTTTTGGGAGCTAGAGAGTTTTGGATCAAGCTGATATTTTTATTTTCTTTTCATCCAGGTCTATAATGTAGTCTTATGAACAAACAGGTAAGATGGTAATCAATTATCATGATGATTGCCACTATCACTGCTGCTTCCTGTGGTGTGGTCCACTTAAGCCTTGGATATACCTCATTTTTGGATGAATGGTGAGAATAAAACCCATACATCACAGTGGCCTCACAGAGCCCTAATCTGATCCTAACTAGAGACAGGTGGGGTAGTACCTGATCCACATCATACTGGAAGGGTTGGGCCGGATCACTTCCGAGAGGTAAAGCTTGTCTGGATATTTTAGTTTTGAAAGGACTACGTGTCACAAAAAAGTGTGAGACTAATCTTATGAGCTTTTATTTTTATTTTTTTATTTTTTACACATGCACACACACCCCACACACTCACATAATAGTGGGATTTCACCACCTATGAATACTGGAACCCTTGACCTAGTGTTGAAACTCCTTAAAGAGTATACCAACGGAGCAAGAGTAAGGACCAACTAATCTTACGAGCTCATTATCCAAAGTGAGAACACGTTGATATGATTTTATTTTGAGTTTCAAGTTTTGTGCCCGTTTACCATGTGTATGGAAAGCATGTCATCCACAGCTTAAACGAAAGAAAGTGACATTTTAAAGATTTCTTGCTATCAATCATGGATTCATTTTAAGAAAACTTTAATAAAGATTCCGTATACTCCTCATATATTATACTAACAATCTCATTAACCGCTTATAAAACAAATGCCCAGGATGTTTCAAAGGGGAACCGCCGCACTCCCAATCTGTTATTGCTGAAAATCAAAATTCTCCAACTTCACATCATGGATTGGTCTGATCTTTCAAGTCATCATAATTGCTTTGTTAAGTGACCCTTGTATACTGTTGGACTGGAACTCACGATGATGGACGGATTGGATCTCACGTTTATAAGCCGTTCCCTCTGCTTCAACGGTAGTCGATTCTCCTGCTCCTATTCACGCCACGAGTCACGCCCGTCTCTGTAAGCATGTTGGGAACGATACATAGGTGTTTGGTGGAGCACACATGCAGCCATTAAATTGGATATGGACAATGGTTATTTGATAATTTGGACCATCTAACTTATGATTCAATCATGGATGGATCATTTAAAAAAAAACAGATTTCATAGATGGCTATAAAAAAAAAGGCCAAATCAAGGATGTATTGGATCGTCAAATCAGTGTCTTTTTTTTTTTTTAAATAATTTAAATTTAAATGTTAGCTGATAAAATGTGTTTTGAATTTAATGAACAGTTCAGATCGATTGATTGGACAATTCAAATAGAGTTTCCACTTACTTGATGTACAACAACCCGTTATACTTGATGGGGCTACTCTTGGACTGGGATATCCAAAAAATAGAAACATCCAAAAAATAGTTTCTAAAATAAGTTCTTCAACCCATTGATTATACAAAAGTCATGATGCAAGATTTTCTACTATACTTTTGCACCGTACAAAGTGTGACTAGTCAAATAAGCAGTCTGGATTATTAGCAGATGACACTGATTCAACGAGGGAAGGAACCTTGTCTCTTTACCATTGATCTAGTCCTTCCAAAACCATAAAAGTTTTATATTTATTTTTCTTAGAAGACTAGAGTCCACATGCTTGTATTTTCCACCACATCTGCTTAAAGACAACTTATGTAATATCACTTGGCTGGGTCCAGCCCCATATGGTTCACATTTTTTTGTCTGGAAGAAAATTTTAATATTCCAGGAGATGGCGATGGTTACACGCAGGAACTTAGAATTTGGGGCATTGATTTTGGAAAATAAACTGTTCATTTGAATATTCAACAAGAGCATTGTATAAATAATTGCAAATCAGTGTGATATTAGAATTGCTCCTCTGTGTACAATTATTTCCATCATTTCTACATCAATATTACCATAATTATTCACCAGATCTTTAGAATGGTGGTAAAGTACTACCTAATCAAAATTTGAAGTTTATAAGCAATTCAAGGTAAGCAAAGATAGCGTGGCCGTCTTGATGTATGTATTCTATGTCTATGATGTCGATCTGTTTAGCCAGATCAATTTAGGATATGAACCTAAAACTGAAGTAGATCTAAATCTCAGGTGGACGGTATTATTGAAAACAGGGGTGATTGAATGTTCCCCCATTAAAAATTTCCTAGGGCTCACCGAATATTTGTCTAATGTTTATTTGCCATCCAACCGGTTGATAAAGAAAAAATAAAGAAATATCAGATTGTTTCAAAACATTTGTAGCCCATAAGAAGATTTTAACTTCCAATCACCATTGTTTCCTATGGTATAGGCCACTTCAGATTTATAGTTGTTTCATTTTTTGTCTCAAGCCATAAAATAATCTAGAAAAACACTGGCCCTAGGATATATAATACATATATCAAGGTGGGTCCCACGGTAAGGGCCACACCTAACATGCTCCCCGGTTCAACCTACTCACTATGGGAGTGAGCAGCGGGTGTTGGCCTTACCGTGTGTGGACCACCTTGATGATTTTTTTGTATATCCATGCATGCCGTTTGTCTGCTTTCCCATATTATTTTAGAACGTGATCTCGAAACTTTAGTGGATCCAAATCTCAAATGGACCACAACATTGGAAACAGTGGTAAATGACCATTAAAAGCTTTTTGTTGGCGACATAAGTTTTGGATCAAGCTGATGTTTATATTTTCCCTTCATCCATGTCCGGATGACCTTGTGAGTGGGTTTGATGGAAAAGAAACATTACGGTGGATATTATTGTGGGCCTTAGGAAGTTTTTAAGGGTGGGCATTCAATTACCATTGTTTCTTGTGGTGTGGTGTACTTGAGATTTTAGATCTGCCTAATTTTTGAGAACACGTCCTAGGTTGGGCTTGAAAATTTGATGGCCGGTGTGGATATACACCAAACCATTAAGGTGTGCCCATGGTAAGGGTAACACCTAATTGGCTCCCCCAACAACATCGAGGTTGGTATTGTGTTGGCCTCATGATGTATGTGTTATATCCACACCGTTCATCCATTTTCCAAATCATTTTAGAGCCTAAGGTCAAATATGAGTTAGATCTAAAGCTCAAGTGGACTACGTCAAAGAAACTAGTGGGCACAATGATGGCCACCATTGAAACTATCCTATGACCTATCATGATGTTTATTTACCATCCAACGTTTATAATGTCACACACAACTGGAGGAACAAAATAGATTTTACAAAAACATGGTGCGACCCGCAAGCTTAGGCTAATAAAATAGGTACTGGGGAGGATTCCTGTCCTCAAACCCTCCTTAAACCACTGCTATTCTAAAATTGAAAACCCGCTAGCTCCATTTACCCACCCTAGCCCTTCCATCTCTCTTTTCAAAATCTTGCGCAATGTATCCGCAGACACAATGCATGCAGAATCTGACTTGGAGGTGACAAGCATGGCCTTATCGTCATTGACTCAATTGCCTCGTCGGCCACTGTACAACATACCGAGCCCGTTACAACACGATGCAGAGAAGTCATTTGAGTCCGCCCCATGGGATGAGAGAGAACGAGGAGAGGGGATGTGATGGTAACTCTGATAAAGTGGTCGGGATGTGTAAACTAAGGGGATGTGATGGTAACTTTGGCAAAGTGGCCGGGTTGCAAAAACTAATAGGCCATTTGAATGCCTTTATTTTTTTTTAAAAAAATAAATAAAAATAAAAATAAAATTGTAAACATGTTACACCTAAAAAGAGTTTGACACTTATTCCGTTTACATGCCATTTTTGTTTGGTTTTTAAGTAGTAATCTGTTTACAAATAAAAATTGTGTGTTTGGTTAGCTTGTAAAGTGTTTAGGATGAATAAAGTGGGTATTCATACTATAGAGCTTGGGTAGTAAACCTTCCAAAATCCGTAAATCACATAGGAACTTGATTTTTTTTTTTTTTTTTTTTAGGACACTTAGAGAGCATTAAAGCATGCACACACTAAAAAGATTGGATGTCTTCCACCTTTCACAATGGGCCCCAAATGCAATATAAAAGCTTTTAACGGTGAATATCCCATCCTTCTCTCATGTAGTCCATTTGACAATAGATGAGCTATTTTTTACGGGTCAGGAGGCATCAAGGGAGGTACATGATGGATAAATTGGATGTACCATACAAGTTTCGGTGGGATCTACATATCTTGAGTGTATATTAAACATTGTGTTCTAACATGTATAATGTTTTTTTAATTGTAAAGACTTTACCTTAAATATCAAACAGTGCTTTTTATTATGTTTCATGTTACAACTAAAAGCTGTAATTTGTTTACAACCCATAAAGCCTTTACAGATAAATATGTACATCCAAACAGTCCCCTAGCTCCTTTACTACTCTTAAAGGCCAGTTTTGTTCTTCTGGAAATAGAGCTCTTAATTTGTATATAACTCAAACGCCATAGAACGCCAGGCATTGGGATGTCTACCTACTCAAAACATAAGGATGTTATTTTAAATGTTTTGAAAGATGTACTTTTTTAAAAATTATTATTATTATTATTACTACATCATGTTGGGTAAAAAGGAGGGTGAGGGATGAGTTAACTGCCGATATTCTGCCAAAGCCTTTCCCATAAAGTTCCTATGCAAGGATGTTGAGTGGGGTGAAATCCACCCGTCTTTCAGTTTTGAGAGCTCATTTTAGGACCTGCCCACCAAAAATGAGATGGATCCAAAACTCGATTGGGCCACACAAGAGGAAACAGTGGAGATTTAGTGATCACCATTGAAACATTCCTATGGACATAAAAAGTTTTGTATAGGCCAATATTTTTTCTGTTTTCACTTCATCCCATCGGGAATGACCTTATAAACAGTTTGGATGGCATATAAACATCAAGGTGAAGCCTAAGACATTTCTTTCCTCAAATTTTCCTATGGTATGATTCACTTGAGTTTTAGATCCACCTTATTTTTTTGCTGTAAGTCTTAAAATGAACCCGTAAAACGGATGTACGGAGTGGACCTCACATCCACATCCATCAGTGGATTACGTAGTAAACTCCATGTTAACCATCGTAATTTATGTCTTTTATTCGCTCCGTCCATCCATTTTACTGGATAATTTTAGGGCTTCATCCAAAGCTCAAGTGGACTACACCATAGTAAATAGCATGACTCATCACTGGAGTTTTGAGAGCTGATATATATATATATATATATATATATATATATAAAAGGTACTATACGCTCGACCTTATTGGAGCATCCCGTAAGGTCAAGCACTGTCAGCGTGCTAGCCATCAGATGGAGGGATTTTGAAACCAACGGTCGTGCTTTAACGGGGGGTGTTGAAGGAATGAAACTGGTCATTCTGGATTTGATCAGGCCGAGCATGTACACAACCCTTAAAATAGGAAGTTTTACCCCTGCAACTCTCTCTCTCTCTCTCTCTCTCTCTCTCTCTCTCTCTCTCCATAGATTCCTACCAATAGCCACACCCCGTGCAGCCCTCTCTCCCTCAATCCCTACCACCAGCCACGTCCGCGTACAACCCTCCCTCTCCCTCAATCCCTACCACCACCAGCCCCACCCCTCCCCCCCCCTCTCTCTCTCTCTCTCTCTCTCTCTCTCTCTCTCCATAGATTCCTACCAACAGCCACACCCCGTGCAGCTCCCTCTCTCTCAATCCCGACCACCCCCCCTCATTCCCTACCAACAGCCACACCCCGTGCAGCTCCCTCTCTCTCAATCCCTACCACCACCCCCACCCCCCCTCTCTCTCTCCCCCTCATTACCCCACAACCCTCTCTCTCTCTCTCTCCCCATAGATTCCTACTAACAGCCACACCCCGTGCAGCTCCCTCTCCCTCAATCCCTACCACCAGCCCCCCCCCCCCTCATTCCCTACCACCAGCCACGCCTACCTCTACCTCTCTCTTCCTCATTCCCTACTACCACGCTGCGCATACCTCAGATTGAGCGTTACATGTAAGGCTTCTGTTTTTTGGTATTTTCTTTGTGTTTTTTTTTTCCCCTAACCAACACCATTTATATGTGGGATGCACCGCATCCTCTTCATTCATTGGAAGATGTTTCTAACCATGTGCTAATGATAAGCACTACACAAAATTTAATCAAGCCCGTGCTTGGCCCACCTTTTTTATTTATTATACTTTTTTTTTTGTTTAATTTTGAGTGAAACTCTATTCGTGGAGCTTTCTAAGACCACACACGTGTTCAATACATGGCATAATAGGTCCGAGATTCAATCCATCCGTCAGTAAGTTTCATGATATTTCTACCCTAGCCCAGGAATCAGGTTGATCCACTGGATAGGTGGGCCACAGTTTGCAAAACAACTATACGGCTCTGAAAAACTTAACTGAAGTGGACCACATTTATTTTTGGTAAAACGTAGAAGATTGGACAAACCTGATGAGTGGATTGGATCTTGCACCTATGTGCAATGCTGGCATATGTGTGGCACCTACACAAGCTTTATCACACTGGCGCATGCTCTTAGCAAAGCTCCTAACTATGTTAGAAAGCATGGAAACTATAGATTTTGCAGAACGTCAAGTAGGGAGTATCGAGACTACGAAGTCATAGACTTATCTCTTTCTCCCTTGTAGATTAATAGCTTATTTTCGCACCTTAGATTTATGCATTCACCAAAGTTTAGGTTTGTTCGGTAAAATCTGCTGATAATGCAGCTGTCTAGCTGCTAATCTTTAATGAGTTCTCTTCTCATATATTTCCTGTAATCTATTCTGGGTTTCTTTTCCCACTTATTTATCTCCACTTTTTACACACCACTTTCAAGTTTGATGAGTAATGGTCTAAAATATACAGTTTTCTGTTTTACTATTTTGCAGCCAATTTTTCCACTATTTCAGCAGCATGACCTCGGGCTGATATTGCATACTGTATCTATGCATTTGCTAGACGTCTCGCCAAGACACATAATTGGGCGGTATGTGTCCACTATGCACCATATCAGAGCATTCGAACAGCTACCATTTTGTTTATTTATCAAAAGTCAAATCCATTGACGATGTGAACAGATCTTCGATATGTATATAGTACCTAAAATTTGGACAATAGATTTTTGAGACCTTGTAATGATGCATTTCGCACCAACTTCATCATGATTATCATCGATTTTTTTTTTTTGCCGCTATCATTCTCTTTCTTTTGCATGTAAATTTCATTGGAAATCTCTGTTAGAAACCGTCAACCCAGGTGCCGCTACTGCTTCTAATTGTGCCTCTCAGTCCTGTTCCCACTCCAACATCCCAGCTGTCTATACTTCCTAACATTTCAAAACAGACTAGGCATCGTGGAGCCAAATGCACATGGAGTAAGCCGGTGAAAGGTGAACTTAGAGAGACTTTGTTATTTTTCTATGTTTCCTTCTTTTTATTTTTTATTTTTTCTGAACAGAGTCTGAGGCCACACTTGTTGTTGAAGTTGTTAATTTTCTTTTTCTTTTTTAAAATTTTCTTGTTTTACAAGATCATGGTAATCAGCTACTTCTTGAATGTGTCCTTTTGGTACATTGAATAGTATGACAATAAATGTAAATTGCAATTCCTTAATCATGTATTTGTTATTGTGAATGTTGCATTTGTGGTTTGGATGTGGCACCCAAATATGGTAAAGTAAAATAACATTCTACTATTCTTGTGCATAGGATTCAAAAACCACAAGGTGAGCCTTGCTAAATGTGTCTACAAATTATAGCAAAAGCTAAAATGTGGCTCCTGGAGAAACTGTGCTGGAAGTGCAGTGGAGAAATTGTGCTGGAAGTGCAGTGGAGAAATTGGTCCGACCATTTTTGGACGTTCCTCATGATCATATGGGAAAACTTTTAGATGTTTCATCAAGTGACCTTGGTAGTCCTATGTATGCTCTTCAAAATCCATAAGGTTAGGCCTGCTTAGTGTGCATGTATAAATTTTTATGTTTCCTCAAGTGACCTTGGTAGTCCTATGTATGCTCTTCAAAATCCATAAGGTTAGGCCTGCTTAGTGTGCATGTATAAATTTTTGGTGCCCCAAAAAATATAAAATCAAAAATACAATTTTTGAAACACATTGTCTTAACTTAATAGCAATGATGTAAAGCATAGTTGAAAGTAGATTCCCACTCTAGTGGGCCCCACATAGTTCCACGTAACCCATGGTTACTTAGAAAAATATACACACAAAAGACCACCTAAAATTTGTACATACTTGACCATTTTCAATATAAAAACATCATGAATCAACAATAACCATACATGCAAATGACAACCCCTTTGACAGCACTCAATAGATGTCCATGATGGAAACTCATATGTCACAAGTGGATCACACTTTGTTGGGCCATTGAACAAGAAGATGGATGGTGTGGATGATAAAACACATCACTACCTGAAAAGGGGATAAAAGCTACGGGTAAAGGCCATAGCCAAAAGAATCTTGCTACGGTTGTAGTTCATAGTACAACCGTAGCTGTTAGTACGCAGAATGAGAGCCGTGCAATAGGCTGCACTTAACAGGAGCTACGGTTTTTAGATAAAAAGCTACGGTTAATAGCCGTAGCTATTTATTATAGTAAAAAAGTTATAATAATGGTATTTCTTACCATTGTAGTACAGCCCTGATAGATTGCACAAAGTTGCATTAACATAAAATTTATAATAATATAGAAAGTTTGTAAAGGATACAAGACAAGCATTTGCAGGCATCCATATTATCAATTCATACATATCCATATGACAGTATGGAAGTGTTAAAACCAGCCAAGGAGTTCTTTACCAATGGGATGCCAACCAACCAAAAAATATCTTGCTGCTGTAAAAGAATCCATAGACAAATTCAAATTCTAATAGTCTAAATTTTTATAAAGCTAAATGTGGAACTTTAGTTGAAAAGGATAGTAGACAATCCCAACTTTATTGGATTAGAATATTCGCCAATCATTTCCCTCAATATTGGACCAGCATATTACATTGCGCTTCTCAAATAAACAAGAAAAAACAGGTACACCATCCACTCATCCAGACTTGGAGATGGACATGTTACACCATGATTTGCAAAGATTAGGAGCTGTGCCTTTCAATGCATAATACGAACAGCCAATATACCTTTCAAAAAGAGGATCCAAAGGTTTATGCTGACTCAAATTAATGTTGGCCATGAGATGGTTGAGGAATTAGTTACTTGCATATTGCCAATAGCACTGCAAAGCAGAAATAGCTTTCACACATTAGTTCAAAAAGCAAGACACTACAATGCGATATGAATGTCCCTATCAATGCAACTGCCTAAAACATAGTCCTTCAAATGCATCATTTTGAGCATTGCTGCCCAAAGTAGGGATGACTAGTCTACTACTAGCATTCTGCACTCACCTGTGGCATCATGTGTCTTTGGCATTTCCACTTGATTATGTTTTGCCAATTCAATTCATAGTCTGATACAAATGTCCGTAGGATAAGCTGAACATACAAATTGACGTTCAGGGTCTATTTAGATGTTTTAATGACATTCAATCCTCCCATCAATTCATTCTGATACAAATGTCCTTAAGATGCACTCTAAAACTAAGAAAGAAATAAAGGTGCTTTCAAGAGAACCATCTAAATTAATTTCCACCTGGAGAAAATTTATGAAATATGGTTGCACAGTATATGATAGGAAGCAGAGCAGATTCATGTAGAGAGGTGGGAAAGCATCTATTTCAAATTTATAGCAAGTACAAACAGCTAGGAAGCAGGACCACCACCTGGTTAGAAGAAGGTTTCCTATAACTACAATCCAAAAGTTTTGAAACAAATTGCCTACACTACTTTCCATGGGTGAAAAATGTGCAACACTCCACAATGATATTTAAAAGTTTATCAGCACAATAGGGACCACCAAATGCTAACATGGAATGAAATGTGTAAGATCTCACTTAAGCGAATTGGATACGTGCATTCTGTAGCTTTGTGATTTCATCAACTCTCTTAGTCAACGGAAATACAGAGCCCTCTCTGTTTTAATTAATGAGGGAAAAAAAAATCTAACATTTCTTTAAAGTCATGTCCATTTTCTTGTTTGACTGGGGTGATGACTTAAAAGACTTGTAAAGGCTTGGATGGAGAGGTGACTTTTCCATGGGCTTTGGTACAACTCCTCCATTGTACTGGAATTCTCATACCACCTACCTAACTTCATTGTACTCGTGACATTGAAGATGGATCACAATCAAGACTGTCCATCAAGAGGTCCATAAAATGGACAGTAACCATGTTAAGAACCACGGTGAGAAATTATTCACATCGTCTGATCAGTTGGCAAAAGTGATAGGTAGGCCATATGTGGCATAGATGACATGATGGACAGTCCTGATCCACCTTCCCATCTGCCTCATGCAAGGTGGGAGGTAGGTTTGGGATATTTTAAATTCCTCCCTGTCTCTTTCCTTGTATTGATATCAATTGTCTAAAGATGAATCTCCTCCGTATCATAATCTTCTCTGATTTGGACTAATGATCCAATTCATGTGGAAATTTGTGAAATGGTCCTAGTCTAGTTTTATGTTTTGATAGCTCTTGTCCAAAGAGAAGTTTCTTCCATATTTCTTATTCACTTTTGACTGTAAGATCTTTGAAAATTCAAACGAAAGATATAAACTTCTAAGATGGAATAATGAGAAACAGATTAATGACTTTTGGCCTATTAGACGTGGATGAAATGTTTCAAAGATCTGATGGTAGGACTCCAATACAGGTGATCGACTTCTTACAAGCATATGGGTTTATGTTCTATTATATGCATCAGTTCGCATGAAACAGAAACCTTCACAAATTAAGATTTTCCCTGATTCTAGTTTGGGTATTTTTATCTCAAAATGAATTAATTGAGGTCATCTGTATTGGGCTTTATCACTACCTGATTAGGATTGGGTGGTGATGGGAAGGGAAGCATGCTCGACTCCACTAATTTCTTAAAAGCTTAAGTAAGTAGGTCCCACTTGCCGTCGAGTTTTAAGATGTTCCTATGGTAAGCAGATTCACTTCCATCCAACTACAACAATGAAGCAAGTGAGTGAAACTCTAATGGTCCCCACCATAGATGGACCATTCCACGAATGTAAGTGGGCCAAGCACGGGCTTGATTAAATTTTGTGTAGTGCTTGTCATTAGCACCTGGTTAGAAACATCTTCCAATAAATGAAGAGGATGCGGTGCATCCCACATATGAATGGTGCTGGTTAGAAAAAAAAAACACAAAGAAAATACTAAAAAATATTAGAAGCCTTACCTATAACGCTCAATCTGAGGTATGCACAGCATGGTGGTAGGGAATGAGGGAGAGAGAGGTGGAGGTGGGCATGGCTTGTGGTAGAGAGAGAGAGAGAGAGAGAGAGAGAGAGAGAGAGAGAGAGAGAGGGTTGTAGGGGTAAAACTTCATATTTTAAGGGCTGTGTACATGCTTGGCCTGAACAAAACCTGAATGACCAGTTTCATTCCTTCAACACCCTGTTAAAACATAACCATTGGTTTCAAAATCTCTCCATCTGATGGCTAGTGCTCTGATAGCGCTCGACCTTACGGGAGCTCCAGTAAGGTCAAGCGTGTGTGTGTGTGTGTGTGTGTGTGTATTAATTTCCTTCATCCACATCTGTGTGCTCTTATATACAGGATGGATGACAAATAAGCATCGCAATGAACCCTATTAAGGTTTCAATGGTGGAAATCATTACCCACTGTTTCCCATGATGTTGTCCACTTGAGCTCTCGATATGCTTTAATTTTGGGCTAAATATCTAAAATGAGTTTGAAAAACGGATGAACAGCATAGATAAACGACTTGCATTCACGGTGGGACCATCAGAGTTTACTCAATATGATAAAAGGGTACTGACTCAGTACACGCAATCCGATTTTATGAGTGAGGGCTGCTTCAAGTCTCGTGTCCGTTTGCCATGTGCAGGGATGGCAGGTCCCTAACGGACGCGGTTTGGCTAGTAATGCTGCCACTGGACCAGTGGTAGTGGTTGGTGCTCTATTGACCCACCATGATATATATATTTTATCAACACCATTCATCTATTTTTTTTAAGATCATTTTAAGATTTGATCCCAAAAACGAGGCAGATCTAAATCACAGGTGGACCATACCACAGGAAAACAGTAGTAATTGAATGTCCACCATTAAAAACCTCCTAGGCCCACTGTAATGTTTATTTGACATCCAACCTGTTGGTTACCTCATACAAACCTGGATGGAGGGAAAAAACCAAATATCAGCGGGCGTTCAATCAACATTGTTTCATGTGATGTGGTCCACTCTAGATTTATATCTAACTCATTTTTAGGCCCACGGCGCAATAAAATGATATGAAAAAATGGACGGGGGGCGTTAATGAAGCACACAAATCATGGTAGGGTCCAAATGTCGCCGACCATTAGCCATGGGCTAATGGCAGGGTCACCGGCCAATCCGCGACCCATTTTTAAAGATTTCTTGTTATCGATCGTTCATTCCTATTGAGAAAACCATGGTAGAGATTCCATACACAACCCATACATTATACATTTATACTAATAATCTCATTAACCACTTACAAAACAAATAACAGAAAGTTTCAAAGGGGGAACTACGCTACGTACTCCCAATCTATTGTTGCTGAAAATCAAATTGTTATTGCGTATTGAAATTTGATTTAATCCTCATACTAGTCGTAGTTGATTTTAATCGCCATCTTTGCCAGCATCATCTTTGTCGATTTCGGCCTTCTCCCCACCGCCCTTCTCTTCCAACTGAGCAGCTGCTTCCTTGGATTTCATTTCTTCCCTGGCCTCGTGGAGAGCTTGAATCAGGTTTTTAAGGCAGGTGTTTGCCTTATCAGCAGCAGTGGCTTTGGAGGACTTGGGCATCAGGTTCTCGGCTACATCTGCTGGGGTGATGTTACTCCCTTCAATCAGTTGCTGGACAGTCTCGAATAGAGGGTGCGAGTCGAGGTTGAGATAGTTCTTTGCCAGCACTTTAAAAGCCTCGAAGCTGCAGTATGATAGCTCGATGTGCTTGTCCATCCGACCTCTCCGTATAAGAGCCGGATCCAGCTTCTCCAAATGGTTTGTGGTGAAGACAATGATCCGTTCTCCTCCGCAAGCTGACCACAGTCCGTCAATGAAATTGAGTAGCCCTGAGAGAGTAACTTTGCTAGTATCGTCGTCCTTGTCTACCCCAGGTGGAAGTTTCTCCTCATCTGTGTCCTTCTCCGATTTCTCAGCCTTCTTTTTCCGCTTGCCGGACAGATCTAAAGAACAGTCGATGTCTTCGATGACCATGATAGATTTGCTGGTGGTCTCGATCAGGAGCTTCCTCAGCTCCGTGTTGTTCTTCACGGCTGTCAATTCGAGGTCGTACACATCGTAGTCCAGGAAATTAGCCATGGCGACGATCATGGAGGATTTCCCAGTGCCAGGTGGGCCGTAAAGGAGGTAGCCTCGCTTCCATGCCTTGCCAATCTTTACATAGTAATCCTTTGACTCGCGGAATGTCTCGAGATCCTCTATGATCTCCTGCTTCTTATCTGGGTCCATAGCCAGCGTATCAAATGTCGCCGGGTGCTCGAACACGACGTGGCTCCACAGAGTCTTCTTGTAGCCATACCAGTTGCTACTGGGGCTGTTGGTATACAGCTTTCTCTGCCGGTTTCTCACCTCGATTGCCTTCCCTTCTTCCACAACGTAGCTCATGTAGTAGTCCATGACAAGCTGGCGGTGCCTTCGGTGTAATGTGAGGGTGTAATACCGTGGTTCCTCCTGTGAGGGGAACCAAGATATGCTCATCGACTTTGCGACCGCCCTACTGGATGACCACCACAGCTTAGCCCCATGGAATTCATCGGTGACTTGCTCGTGATCGTCCATGCTGTAGGTAAGGTTTTTGCTGTCTTTGCCCACCTCAGCTTTAAGCCTCTTGGCCGACCCGGAGGTGGTGGATGCCAGGTACGTCTGGATTGCAACGTAGGTATCGCTGCGGTCGAATCGCTTGCCGTTGTATTCTGGGATCTTGATCTCGATGAATGGGTAGATGTATCCAAACAAAATATTGGCGTATTTCATCAAGTGGTCATCGAGATTGTGCGGGAGGTACCTGTGGGCCATGGCCCACACGAACATGATGCTGGCTAGAGCGGACCACCACGCTGGCCCACATATGCTCCATCATCATGCCTTCTTTCCAGCTACCTTAGGTGTTGTGTTTTCTTGGCTGCTAGAATCATCATTTCTTCCCTTTCCTTTATATTGGCAAGTTTTCCAAGTGGCTATTTCCTGGTGTTTGCTTACCTTGGTCTTGTAAAAGTATAGCGAGGTGGCGTATTAGCTTGCGTGTTACCACCAGCTCACATGACATCTTGCATGCGTGCGTTGGGCCCACATATTCAGCACGCGTCCTCAGCCATCGTTGACCATTGTTTTATGTGGAGTCGTCGAATGTGTTGTTTTTTATTTGCAATCGAACCTGATTATCAAATGAGCCACACGATTATGATGATTGGATTTCCATTCCCATTAAAGGGTGCGGATTAGGTGGACCCCGGCCTCATCCAAGACGGTGCTGCCCTTACGGTGGGGTCCACCTTGATATAACTATTCTATATTCACCTCGTTCATCCATTTTTCCAGATTATTTGACAGCATTATCCAGAAAATGAAGATCCAAATCTCAGGTGGAGCATACTCTAGGAAACAGTGGTGATTGAACATCCTATTATTAAAAACTTCTCGTGGTCCACCTGATAATAAAAATATTTATTTACCATGTTGAGTATCACTTATTTATTTGTAGCCTGTGATCTGCCTAAGAAATATTCAGCATGGGCTTCGGCACACATGAAATGAGCTCTTTTGTCAACAATGCAAGCTGGGCTTGGACAGAGATTGGCCTTTTGGTCCGGCCTAATCTGGCAGGATGTAATGGATCCATGAGAGGGCACTGAGACTACTTATAATTAATTGAAAATTCAAATTAAGCAGTCTTAATCTTGGGTCCTAGCTTACCCAAACGGACTCTAAGTTACCTTATTAAAATCAGATTGGTTTGGTAACCCCAACCTGTGATTCATGGACACTGTTTCTTGAAATAAGACTGTTGGATGTTTTGCATTTTTAACTGTCCAAATACATGTCCAGTAAGGGCAATTTTCGGTTCATGACACGTGTGCTAGCCTCTGTAAGCATATTGGGAATGATATTTAGGTGTTTGGTGGAGTACACATGCAGCCATTAAATTGGACATGGCCGATGGTTGTTTTATAATTCGGACCATCCAACTTTTGATTCCATCATGGATGAATCGTTTAAAACCACTTACAAGTTTATATGTTAGCTGATAAAATGTGTTTTGAGCTTAATGGATGGTTCAGATCATTGATTAGACAATTCATATAGAGCTATCATGTACTTGATGGATAATAACCCGTTACTTGACGGGCTACCCTTGGATTGGATATCTCCACAAAATAGTTTTTAGAATAAGTACTTCAACTCATTGATTATACAAATGTAATGATGGCTGTTCATGTTTAAAGTAATTAAATTATCAAAGCGTTAAAATTATCCAACTGCAAGATTTTCTCCGCTGCCTTTCCACCATACAAAGTGAGACTACTCAAATGAACGGTTTGGATTATTGGAAGATGACGTAGATTCAATGGGGAAGGAGTCTCGTGTCTTGGTCATTGATCCAGCTCTTTAAAACCATTTTGTTCATAGAAGACTTTAGTCCACGGCTTGTAGGTCCTTGTGAAAACCACTGCTCCTGCGTAGGACGCAACCCGCGTCCAAACCACTGCCACTGCGAAATGACAACTCACGTATTATCGAAACCAATTTTCACGTAAAAGACTCTAGTACACGGCTTGTAGGTCCCAGAGAAAACCACCGAAAACCACCACTTCTGGTTAAAGATAACTCACGTACTATCACTTGGGTGCATGGGCCAGCCCCATATGGTTCACATTTATTTGTATGGAAGAAAACTCTAATATTCTGAATATACAAGACCTTAGAGATTGTATGCTGACATGCATTCAAGTAATTGGATTATACCTATGTGAACGCAGACATTGATTTTGGAAAGTAGACTATTCATTTGAATATTCAACAAGAGAATGGTAGAAATATTACCAGTCAGTGTGATATTAGAATTTCACTCTCAGTGCAATTATTTCCACCATTTCCACCTCAATATTACAGTAATCATTCACTGGACCTTTCTACCTCAAGATTACATGATAATTATTCACAGGACCTTTAAAATGGTGGTAAACTAATACCTATATAAAATTTGAAGTTTATATGCAATTCAACGTGAGCAAAGATAATGTGGCGCTTAACATGGGCCCACCTTGATGTATGAATCGACGCAGTTGATCTGTTTAGCCTGATCATTTTAGGACATGAGTCCAAAAATGATGTAGATTTAAATCACAGGCAGACTGTGCTATAGGAAATAGTGGTGGTTGAATGTTTCACCATTAAAAACTACCCAGCATCCACCTAATTAATATTTGTGTAATGTTTATGTACCATCAAACCTCTTGATAAAGAAATAAAATAAATAAATATGGGATTGATTCAGAACCTAATTTGTAGCCTATAAGAAGATTTTAACGGCCAATCACCATTGTTTCTTATGATATAGTCCACTTGAGCACTGGCCCTAGGATATATAATACATATATCAAGGTGGGTCCCACGGTAAGGGCCACACCTAACATGCTCCCCGGTTCAACCTACTCACTATGGGAGTGAGCAGCGGGTGTTGGCCTTACCGTGTGTGGACTACCTTGATGATTTTTTTGTATATCCATGCATGCCGTTTGTCTGCTTTCCCATATTATTTTAGAACGTGATCTCGAAACTTTAGTGGATCCAAATCTCAAATGGACCACAACATTGGAAACAGTGGTAAATGACCATTAAAAGCTTTTTGTTGGCGACATAAGTTTTGGATCAAGCTGATGTTTATATTTTCCCTTCATCCATGTCCGGTTGACCTTGTGAGTGGGTTTGATGGAAAAGAAACATTACGGTGGATATTATTGTGGGCCTTAGGAAGTTTTTAAGGGTGGGCATTCAATTACCATTGTTTCTTGTGGTGTGGTGTACTTGAGATTTTAGATCTGCCTAATTTTTGAGAACACGTCCTAGGTTGGGCTTGAAAATTTGATGGCCGGTGTGGATATACACCAAACCATTAAGGTGTGCCCATGTTAAGGGTAACACCTAATTGGCTCCCCCAACAACATGGAGGTTGGTATTGTGTTCCTGTGGCCCCATGATGTATGTGTTATATACACACCGTCCATTCATTATTCCAGATCATTATAGGGCATGAGCCCAAAAATGAGGTAAATCTAAAGCTCAAGTAGACTACATTATATAAACTAGTGGGCACAATGACGCATGCCATTGAAACCATCCTAAGGTCTACCATGATGTTTATTTACCATCCAACTTTTATAATGTCACACACAACCGGAGAAACAAAATGGATTTTACAAAAACATGGTAGGACTTGCAAGCTTGGGCTAACAAAATAGGTGCCGGAGAGGATTCTTGTCCTTAAACCCTCCTTAAACCACCACTATTCTAAAACTGAAAACCCGCTAGCTCCATTTACCCCTCAAAATCTTGAGTAATGTATCCGTGGACACAATGCATGCAAAATCTAACTTGGAGGTGACAAGTATCATCATCATCGACTCAATCGCCTCGTCAGCCATTGTACTACATGCAGAGCCATCACAACACGATGCGGAGAAGTCATTCGAGTCCAGCACCATGGGATGAGAGAGGAGGAGAGGGGCTGTGATGGTAACTCTAGTAAAGTGGTTGGGTTGCATAAACTAAGGGTCAATTTGGATGCCTACAGTTTTTTTTAGTTGTAAACACATTACACAGCTGAAAAGAGGTTGAGGCGTATTCGGTTTACAGGTAAATTTGTTTGGTTTTCAAGTGATAATCTATTATTGTGTGTTTAGGTTGTCGATAAAGTGTTTACAATTAGTAAAGTAGGTATTCATATTATAGAGCTTGGACAGTGAACCTTCCAAAATCTGCAAATCACATTAGGACTTGATTCACATTATGGTGGGCCCCACATCATAAGTGTATATTAATCATTATGTTCTAACATATATACTAACTTTTAAGTTGTAAAGACTTTATCTATAATTTGAAATATAATTTTTTATCATATTTCAAATTATAACTTAATTTGTTTACAGCCTGTAAAGCCTTTAAAAATAAATACAGTCTAAATAGCCTACCCCGGTAATCCCTTTACAACTTAAAGGACTTTACAAAACCTATTAATGACCCCTAAAGGGCAGTTTTATCATTTTCAAGATAGAGCTCTTAATTTGTATATAACTTAAACACCATAAAATGTCAGGCATTGGGATGTCTAGCGACAGAAGACTTAAGCATAAATTGTGAAAAAATTGACAAATTGTATATATATATATATATATATATATATATATATATATATATATATATATATATATATATATCTCTCTCTCTCTCTCTCTCTCTCTCTCTCTCTCACATCACATTGGGTAAAAAGGAAAGTGACGGATGAGTTCAAAGGTAGGCACCAGAGACACCAATTTCCTCCCAAAGACTTTCCAAGATAGTTCTTATGCAAGGATGTTGGGTGGGGTTCACTGAAATGGTTGTAAGAAATATACCATCGTATAACGGTTTTGAGAGCCCATTTTAGAACAAAAAATGAGATGGATCCAAAACTCAAGTGGGCCATATGAGAGGAAACAATGGAGATTCATTGAGCATCGGTTGAAACATTCCTATGGATATAAGAGATTTGTATAATGCAAACGGGAATGACCTTATAAACGGTTTGGAGGGCATATCAAGGTGAAACATATCCAAAGCTAGAGTTTTGAGAGCAGATATTTGTTTTTACTTTTTTCCTTCACGCATGTCTTTGTTGATGAGGTTTTCCTCCTCAGTTTAGAGAAGATGTAGTGCGGTTCGGATGCCGCATTCCTTGACATTACCGCGCTGCTCGACCGGTCGAGTGGTGCTCAACTCAAAGTCCAGCGTCCAATTGTGTTTAATCTTTCGTGTTGCTCGACCGGTCGAGGACTTTGCTTGACTATTCGAGGTTATGCAAATTCATGTCCAGATTTTTGTGCAGACTGCGTAAATTTGAAGCGGTTTCGCAAGAGGTGCGAAAGGAAGTTGCCTAAACTATAAATAGGGATTCGTAAGGCTTTTCTAGGTAATACAAGAGGGTTTCATAAAGCTTTGCAAGGGTTTGCCAAAGGGTTTATGGCTATCAAAGGTGTGAGAGAGAGAAAGAGAGAGAGGAAGCTTGTGAAAGGGAGGTTATGCTCGTGGAGGTGATCTACTGTGCAATCAACATCTCGACTTTTACATCCTCGTGATCGGTGAGATCTCTCCATTTTTTTGTTTATCTTATTGTTTATCCGCTCCCGCATGAGTGAAGAAGGTTGTAACGTTCTACTTCATAGTGGATTGTTGATCTGGACGAGGTCCCATGGTTTTTACCTCTTTGAGGGTTTTCCACGTAAAAATCTCTTGTGTGGTATGGTTTATGCTTTGATTTATTTCATTACTTTATTATCCCATAATTGGTTTGTTTTGGGAGGCTAGATCCTAAGATTTTGTGCAAGGCCCCAACAAAGTGGTATCGAGGTTGGTTTATTGAACGGAGTGGGATCGGTTCTGAATTATGGAAGGTGGCTCATCAAGGAGGATCAACCTTAATAGTTCTAACGGGATCATATGGAAGGCTAACATGGAAGACTTACTTTATTGAAAGGACTTATATTCTCCAATTTTAGACATATCAACAAAATCCAAGGATATATCTGATGATGATTGGAAGAAATTATCGGAAGCTGGTGGGGTTTATTAGACAATGGTTGGACGATTTCGTATTTCACCACGTGTCTATGAAAACCTCAGCCGATAGCCTATGGCTGAAATTGCAAGGGTTGTATTAGAAGAAAACAACCGGCAATAAGATTTTCTTGATACAATGACTTGTGAATCTCAAGTTCAAATATAGTGGTTTTGTGGCCGAGCACATGAATGAGGTCAATAATATATTGAACCAGCTCTCCGCTATGAAGATGGTCCTAGATGATGAATTGCAGGCTCTGCTATTGCTTAGTTCATTGCCTCACAGTTGAGAGACATTGCTGGTATCTTTAAGTAACTCCGTGCCAGACGAAAAGGTATCCATGGAACAGGTAACTAGCCGTCTCTTCAATGATGAGATAAAGAGGAAGTCTCAGGGGTCTACTCAACAAGAAGCCCTTATAACACAGAAACGGGGGAGAGGAAAGAACAAGGAGGGCGGGAAGGCCCAAGATAAATCAAGAGGCAAGTCAAGCACCAGGAATGATGTTGAATACTGGAATTGTCGCAAGAAAGGCCACTATAAGCATGAATGTCGTAAAAATAAGAACGACAAGAAAAGAAAAGGAAAGGAGAAGGAAGATGAATCAGATTCTATTGCGGTCGCTTTAGATGGCGACGTTGTAGTTATTCTTTCAACAGATCATGATGTTTGTCTTATGGCTACGAGTCAGGACACCGACTGAATGATTGACTCAGTAGCTTCTTTTCATACGACTCAACATACAGACTTCTTCACAAGCTACAAGTCAAGTGACTATGGGACCATGAAGATGAGAAATTCTGACATATCAAAAATCGTAGGGATTAGTGATATTTGTGTGAAGACTGATGTGGGTTGCACATTAGTTCTCAGGGATGTGAGGCATATCCCAGACCTTCGCCTCAACTTGATGTCGATGGGAAGGCTGGATGATGATGGCTATGAAAGCCGGTTTGTTGATGGGTGTTGGAAGCTCATCAAGGGTTCGTTGATCACAGCCAGAGGAAAGAAGTGTTGCACTCTTTACAAGGCAACTTGAGAGTCGAGTGTATGCACGACCCCCAATTTTCAGGGCGTTACAATAGCACAGGCGTCTAGGCCACATGAGTGAAAAGGAGCTTCAGCTACTAGTAAAGAAGCGGCTTCTTCCAGACATGATAGGTATACCTATCAAAACCTATATTGACTATTTATCAGGGAAACAGCATAGAGTTTCTTTTATTAAATATGTTTCTCATGTTAATAAATTACATGCATTAGATTTGGTTTATTCTGATGATTGTGGTCCTATGAGGATAAAAACCTTGATTGAGGCATTGTATTTTGTCACTTTTATAAATGATGCATTTAGGAGGGTTTGAGTTTATACTTTAAAATCCAAGGACGAGTTTTTTAGTGTGTTTAAATTGTTTCATGCTATGGTTGAGAAAGAGACATGCATATCATTGAAGTGCATCTGCACTGACAATGGTGGTGAATACATCGGTGACTTTCATGAGTATTGTAAGTCCCTAAGTATACGGCATGAACAGACGGTTCCCAAGACCCCTCAGCATAATGGTGTGGCTGAGCGAATAAATCACACCATTGTAGAGAGAATCAGATGCATGTTTTTCCATGCGAAGTTGCCCAAGACGTTCTGGGGAGAAGTAATGCACACGACAATATATTTGATAAACAGGTCTCCATTAGTCCCATTGAATGGAGAAGTACCTGAGAAGGTGTGGACTGGACATGATCCATCATACACTCATCTTAGCGTATTTAGATGCAGGGCATCCGTTCACGTACCAAAGGACGAGAGGTCAAAGCTCGATATGAAGATCAGGCAGTGTGTGTTCTTGGGGTATGGTGATAAATAGTTTGGTTATAGATTGTGAGATCCGACCGAGAAGAAGCTCGTCAGGAGTAGAGATGTGGTCTTCTTTGAAGATCAATGTATAGAAGACATTTGTAAGCCAGAGAAGTCCCAGCCTAGTTCAGGTGAGCTAGAGAACATGCATCCGGTTATTCCTCCTATGGTGCCTGATGACGGGGAAGTACAGCAAGATGCAGAGGACGAGGGAGTTCATACAGCAGATAGACCGAAGGAGCAACCCCCACTTGATCCACCTATTGAGTCACAGGTGAGGAGGACATTTAGGGACAGACACCCGTCCAAGAAATACTCACCGCATGAGTACATTATGTTTACTGATGGGTGAGAGCTAGAAGATTATTCTGAGGCCCTAGCCGACGAGCATAAGGGGGAGTGGTTGAAAGGTATACAAGAGGAGATGAAATCCTTTTATAAGAACCACACCTATAATATGGTGAAATTACTTAAGGGTAAGAAAGCTTTGAGTAATAAGTGGGTGTTCGGAAAGAAGGTTGAGCAGAAAAATTCAAACTGGATTCAAGGCCAGACTTGTGATAAAAGGGTTTGGTCGGAGGAAAGGCATAGACTTCGAGGAGATATTCTCACCGGTGATGAAGATAACATCCATACAAGTGTTGCTTGGGTTGGCGGATAGCATGGATCCGGAGATAGAGAAGTTAAATGTTAAAACTACCTTTATCCATGGTGACCTGGAAGAAGAGATCTACATACACCAACCGAGGAGTTTGAAGTTAAGGGCAAAGAACATATGATGTGTAGGCTAAGGAAGAGCTTATTTGGGTGGAAACAAAGTCCACAGCAAGGGTACAAGAAGTTCGACTCGTTTATATTGAAGCACGAGTATGATAGAACGGAATTAGACCACTATGTGTTCACGCGTAAGTTCTCGAATGGTTATTTCTTAGTTCTTTTGTTATACGTTGATGACATGCTTATCATGGGAAAAGACATCAAGAAGATCGACAGTGAAATAGGAGTTGGGTAAGTTGTTTTGCGATAAAAGACTTGGGCTCGGCTAAATAGATCATAGGAATGGAGATAACCCGTGATAGTAGTAGGAAGCTGTCACAAGAGGAGTATATTGAGAAAGTCCTACAGCGGTTCAATATGAATGCAAGTCGGTCAATACTTCACTAGATGGTCACTTTAGATTGAGCGACAGGTAGTGTCCCAAGACAAAAGTAGAGGTGGAAGAGATGTACAAGATACCCTACGCGTAGAGGTGGAAGAGATGTAAAAGATACCCTACGCGTCAGTAGACGAAGGCAAAGGTGGAAGAGATATAGAAGATACCCTACGCATCACCGTAAGAAGTTTGATGTATGCTATGGTGTGTACACACCAGACATATCATATGCGGTTGGTGTTGTCACCCGGTATCTTGTCAATTCTAAGAATATTGGGGGGCGGTGAAATGGATACTGCGGTATCTAAGAGGCTCATCTAAGTTGAGCTTATGCTATGGTGACGAAAACCTATGTTAGAGGGATACACAGATGCAGATATGGCAGACAACATAGACTTCCAGGAAGTCTACATCGAGATTCATGTTCACGTTTGCGGGGAGCGGTCTCTTGGCGAGCAAACTATAGAACGGTCGTAGAAATAATGTAGATCTAAACCTCGTGGACCACACCGTAGGAAAACATTAGTAATTGAATGTCCACCATTAACAACCTCCTATGCCCAATGTAATGTTTATTGACATCCAACCTATTGGTTACGTCATACAGACTTAGATGGAGTGAAAAAAACCAAATATCAGCTTAATCCAATACTTTTGTGGCCCCAACAAGTTTTTAACGGTGGGTGTTCAATCAACACGATTTCGTGTGATGTGGTCTACTTGAGATTTATATCAACCTCATTTTTGGTCTCATGCAGTAAAATAATATGGAAAATCGATGAACCGTGTGGATGAAATACATATATCATGGTAGGGCCCAAAGAGCACCGAACATTATATTACCCATTGGCTAATGGCAGGATCACCGGCCAATCCACATCCCATTTTTTAAGATTTCTTGCCTATCGTTCATTCCTATGGAGAAAACTTTGATAGAGATTCCGTACACTCCCTATATATTATTCATTTATACATGGTAGAGATTCGGTACACTCCCTATACATTATAAATTTATATATGGTAGAGATTACGTACACTTTCTATACATTATACATTTATACATGGTAGAGATTGCTGAAACCCAAATTGTTATTGCGATTGAAATTTGATTGAATCTTCATACCAGTTGTAGTTGATTTTAATCAACATCTTTGCCAGTATCATCTTTGTCTATTTTCACCGTCTCCACGTCGCCCTTCTCTTCTAACAGAAGCGCTTCTTCCTTGGCCTTGGATTTCACTTCTTCCCTGGCGTTTTGGAGAGCTTGAATCAGTTTTTCGATGCAAGCTTCGGCATTTTCATTGGCTGTGAGGATTGGACTTGGGCATCAGGTTCTCAGCAACGTCTGCAGGGGTGATTTTGGCCTCTTCCATCAATCGATGGATGTCATCAAATAGAGGGTGCGAATCAAGGTCCAGGTAGTTCTTGGCAAGCACTTTAAACCCATTGAAGCTGCAGTATGACAGTTCAATGTGCTTGTCCATCCGGCCTCTTCGTATTAGGGCAGGATCCAGCTTTTCCAGATGGTTGGTCGTGAAGACGATGAGCCGTTCTCCTCCGCAGGCTGACCATAGCCCGTCGATGAAATTGAGAAGCCCAGAAAGAGTAACTTTGCTACTGCTATCTTCCTTGCTCGCTTCCGGTAGAACTTTCTTCTCATCTTGGTCATCGTCCTTTGGCTTCTTCACTTTCTTCTCACGTCTCCCTGACAGATCCAAAGAGCAGTCAATGTCTTCAATGACGACGATCGACTTGCTGGTGATCTCTATGAGGAGCTTTCGCAGCTCTGTGTTGTCCTTGACAGCCGTCAGCTCCAGGTCGTACACATCGTAGTCCAAGAAGTTGGCCATGGCCGCAACCATCGTAGATTTCCCAGTGCCAGGTGGCCCGTAGAGGAGGTACCCCCTCTTCCACGCCTTGCCAATCTTGGCGTAGTAGTCCTTAGCCTTGCTGAACATCACAAGGTCTTGGATGATCGCCTTCTTCTTGTCTGGGTCCATGGCTAGCGTGTGGAATGTTGCTGGGTGCTCGAACACCACGTGGCTCCACAGAGTCTTCTTGTAGCCATACCAGTTGCTACTGGGGCTGTTGGTATACAGCTTTCTCTGCCGGTTTCTCACCTCGATTGCCTTCCCTTCTTCCACAACGTAGCTCATGTAGTAGTCCATGACAAGCTGGCGGTGCCTTCGGTGTAATGTGAGGGTGTAATACCGTGGTTCCTCCTGTGAGGGGAACCAAGATATGCTCATCGACTTTGCGACCGCCCTACTGGATGACCACCAAAACATGGCCCCACGGAACTTGTCAGTAACTTGCTCGTGGTCGTCCATGCTGTAGGTAAGGTTTTTGGCGTCCTTGCCCATCTCGGCCTTGAGCCTCTTGGCCGTCCCGGAGGTAGTGGACGCTAGGTAGGTCTGGATTGCAACGTAGGAATCGCTGCGCTTGAATAGCTCGCCGTTGTATTCTGGGATCTTGATATTGATGTAAGGGTAGATGTATCCAAACAAAATATTGGCGTATTTCATCAAGTGGTCATCGAGACTATACGGTAGGTACCGGCGGACCGCGGGCCAGAAGAGCATGAGGCTGGCTAGAGCGGACCACATCCCTGGAAACAGATACTCCATCGTTATGCCTTCTTTTCAGCTACCTTAGGTGTTGTTTTCTTGGCTGCTAGAATCATAATTCCTTCTCTTTCCTTTATATCGGCAAGTTTTCCAAGTGGCTATTTCCTGGTGTTTGCTTACCATGGTCTTGTAAACGTATAGCGAGGGTCGGATCCGCTGGATCGGGTCACAAATGCACTCCTCTACACATGACATCCTGCATGCGTACGTTGGGCCCACATATTGACCACTCGTTGGTAGCCATTGTTGACCATTGTTTTCTATGACGCGGATTTCCTGCGAAAGCCTTTCATAGGAAGCTCCTGCGCAAGGATTTTGGGTGGGGCCCACTGCAATGTTTGTGAGCAATCAAACTTGTCCATCCGTTTTTCGAGATCATTTTAGGACATTTGACTAAAAATGATGTGGATCCAAGATTTCAAATGAACCACACGAGAGGAAAAAGTGGGGATTCAGTGACAACCGTTGAAATATTTATATGGCTACAAAAGTTTTGTATCCGTCTAATTTTTTGGTGCTTCACTTCATCCCATTGAAAATGACCTTATAAAGGGTTTGGATGGTATATAAACATCAAGGTGGAGCCTAGGAAGATTTCAACGGTAGGAATTCCTTTCCCCACTATTTCATCTTGTATGGCCCAGTTGATTTTTGAATACTCTTCTCTTTTGATCAAATTTCCTAAAATGATCTTAAAAAATGGATGGACGGGTTGGATTTCTCACAAACATCCCACTGGGCCCAACTCATAATCCTTGCGTAGGAACTTCCTGCGAAAGGCTTTCGCAGGATATCCGCGTCCGTCGTGGTGGGGGTAGCACCCAATCCGCGCCCGGCACATGCAGAACATGTGTACTTTCTTTTAGGCGTTTATTCAACACTTTTTCCTATAATTTGGTCCACTTGAGATTGGGATATACCTCATTTTTTGTGTAATACCATAAAATGATATAGAAAAATAGATGGACGGCATTGATGAAACACGTACATCATGGTGGGGCCCACAGAGCACCGACCACCCGCCATTGGCTGGTGGCAGGGGGAGTAGCCAATCCGTTTCCCCTATTAAAGGGTGCGGATTAGGTGAGACCCCGCCTCATCCAAGACGGTGCTGCCGTTACTGTGGGGTCCACCTTGATATAACTATTCTGTATCCACCTCGTCCATCTGTTTTTTCAGATTATTTCAAGGTATCATTCAGAAAATGAAGAAGATCCAAATATAAGGTGGACCATACTCTAGGAAACAATGGCGATTGAACATCTTACTATTAAAAACTTATTATGATCCACCTGATAATTGGATCTTCTTCATTTTCTGTATAATGGCCTGAAATTATCTGAAAAAACGGATGGACGGTGTGGATAGAGAATACACACATCCAGGTGGGCCCCTCGGTAAGTGCCGCACCCTCTTGGATGAGGCCGGGGTTTCACCTAATCCGTCCCCCATTAAAAGGGAGAAAAGGGAGAGATTCTCTTCTGGTGCTCTCATTGCAATGTTACAATGTTCCTAGTTGCATGTTGCATTGGGACACTTAGATAGTCCTATCCTTTAATCTAGACTGTTCATTAGATTCAGCGCACATGTCGTGGGCTACTAGGGACGACATAATGCCGATCTGACAAATACGAACCATTTGATCCATGGTCTTTATTATGGACAGTCAGGATACTTTAGAAAATATAGGTCTAATCAACAATTTGATCCATCCTGTTTGTTATGCTCATTTTGAATTGATTATGATTATGAAGAATCAATTTGGTTCGACAATTGTAAACATCCCATTCATGGATTTGAAAATGAATAATTTAGAAAATAAGGCCAAACTAAGCATGGATTGGATCGTTCCATTAAAGTGACTTTTTCATGGTAGCACATAATATATGTTATGAATCAAATGGACAGTTCGGATTGATCAATTGGATTGTTCAAGTAAACTGTAAACTGATCCAACTAGAGCATTATAATTAACTTGGCCCTTCCGTCAAGGACGTGGATTGCCTGGGCCCACAGAGATGCCCCTTATAAATCCACTCCGTCCATCGTTTTTCAAGATCACGATGAGACAGGATTCTAAAATTAAGGCAGATTCAAAAGCCATATCACATGAAACAGTTGAGATTGAACGCCAACCATTGGAAACTTTGTGGAGGCCGTAGAAGCTGTATCAGGTGATAATTGTGCTACTGTTTATCTGAGTGATAATAACCCTTATGAACGGTTTGGATTGTATATACACATCATGGTCGGCTTAGGAAAGTTGGGCGTTTCTGTTCCCACTCTTTGTCAACACGAGATTTGAATATACCTTATTTTTAGATTCATGTTCCAGCTTACTCTTGCAAAACTGATGGACTAAGCGAATTGAGATTTGTTACTAGCATCTCTCTGGGCCCTGCACAGCTCCAGACTACAGGAATTACCTAATGTTGCCCGGTGGAGGTTGAGTGAGGAAACATGCATCAATCCACACCACCCATTAGATGCTTCTACTTATATTCACAATTGGGTCGAATCAGGCTGATCTAGAACTCAGGTGGGCCACACTATAGGGAAATAACGAACAGTTGGGACATGGTCACGCACCATTATTTGTATGTAGACTCCACCGTGCTGTGTATACACCATCCAATTCATTCATCTGATGATCCATGCTATGCAAAAGGAACGCCCTAAGATCAAGGTAATTTAAAACTATGGTGGGCTCCACCTCCTGAATTTAGTAGCTTAGGCATACTTATAAACTTTTCCATGTGGTTTTTCCCACTAGTGTGTTGGATCAGTCACAATTTTCTCACAAGGTGTAAAACTTGTTCGTTGCACCTGATGGACGGATTGGATCTCATTCTTATAAGTAGTTCCCACCACTTCAACGGTAGTCAGTGCCCGCTCGCCTATCCACGACCCCGTGAGTCGCCCGCCTCCACGATGTTTATGTGTTTGGTGGAGTACGATGTTTGATACACACGAAATTCTTAAATTGGTCACTTCTCCGATGGCTGTTTTATAATTCGGACCATCATAAATTATTTTTTTAAGGGTCTCGCTTTCATCTCGCAGACGTGTTGCTGTGAGCAAGCATCCCCCAGTAAACGATGCGCGCTATAATCTAAGGACGGCAACAAAAATAAAGCCAAATCAAGGATGTATCGGATCATTAGTGTGATTTTTCATGTATTGGGGATGATGTATGTGTTACATCGACACCGTCCATCCATTTTTCTATATCATTTTAGGTCATGAGATAAAAAATGAGGTAGATCTAAAGCTCAAGTAGACTACATCATAGAAACCAGTGGGCACAAGGACACCCACTATTGAAACTATCCTAAGATCTACCATGATGTTTATTTACCATCCAACGTTTACAATGTCACACACCATTGAAGGAACAAAATATATTTTACAAAAATATGGTGCGACTTGCAAGCTTGGGCTAATAAAATAGGTGTTGGAGAGGATTCCTGACCTTGAACCTTAAACCACTGCCATTCTAAAACTGAAATACCCTGTTCCATCTGCCCACCCCAACAATTAGCTCTCTAACTTCTCAAAATCTTGCGCAATGTATCCGCAGACACAGTGCATTCAAAATCCAGACTTAGAGTTGACAAGCATGGCCCCATCGTCATCAACTCAATCACCTTGTCGGCCGCTATACTACATGCAGCGCTGTCACAACACGATGCAGAGAAGTCATTCGAGTCCAGCCCCATGGCATGAGAGAGAACGAGGAGAGGGGATGCAATGGTAACTCTGGTAAAGTGGCTGGGTTGCATAAACTAAGGGGCCATTTGAATGCCCGTAATTTTTTTAGTTGGAAACACATTACACTTAAAAAGAGTTTGAGGGGTATTTTGTTTACATGCAAGTTTGTTTGATTTTTAAGTGGTAATCTATTTACAAATAAATAGATTATGTGTTTAGTTAACTTGTAAGGTGCTTTACGATGAATAAATTAGGTGCTCATACCATAAAGCTCAGGTAATAAACCTTCCAAAATCTGTAAATCAATAATGATTTGATTGTTTTAGGAACTTAAGAAAGCATTAAAGCATGCACACAATAAACGGATTGGATTTCTTACACCTATCATGATGGGGAAGTACATGATAGGTAGATTGGATGTACCATATACATTATGGTGGGCTCTAAACATCATGAGTGTATATTAACCAATGTGTTTTAAGGGTATACACCAAAGACCCAATTTCCTGCCAAAGACTTTCCTGCAAAGTTCCCGTGCAAGGATGTTGGGTGGGGTTTATTGAATTGTTTGTAAGAAATCCACCCCATCTATCAGTTTTAACGGCTCATTTTAGAACAAAAAAGGAAATGGATCCAAAACTCAAGTGGGCCACATGAGATGAAACAGTGGAGATTCATTGAGCACGGTTGAAACATTCCTATGGACGTAAAAGTTTTGTATCAGGCCAGTGGGAATGACCTTACAAACGGTTTGGAAGTCATATAAAAGGGTCGAGACTGCTCAACTGTCAGCTTTTCTTTGCTGCCTCTCGACCGTTCAAAGTGAGGCTCATCGACTTAACAGTTGAGTCATCCGAAGATGACCTGTATTCGAAGGCTAACATCAAATCCGGATATAGCAGGAGCTGTGTGTTTTCGTTCTTAACTTGGCCTTTCGAAATCATGAGAGTCTTATATTCTTTGATAGTTGCCTGTGGTCTTTCGTCCTCTATTAAAATATAGAGGGTGTATTCCGCGTGCATGAATTCCCAGTCGATCTCACCACCTCTGCTGTAGGACAACCTGCCTGATGTCATTTGGGTGGGCCCCAACTGCATATGGTTCATATTTATTTATCTTTTATCCTTTGGTCGGCGATTTTTAAAGAAGAAAACTTTAATTAATACTCTGGCGAATTGTGATGGATGATACGTATGCACTTAGAAATTGCATACTTGGCATTCAAGTAATTCAAATTAAACTGTCCAATTTATAGGTCGATTTTTAGATGCATCTGGATTCAAAAGTTATGCATAACTTAATTATCTGATTTTCGATTGGCAGTCATTTGTTAGACCGTTAAAAATGAAAAATATTCAATGGTTTTGTATCTACCAACAAGTGTAAAAAAATATTAGAGATATGCATTGTTTAAAATCATCTGATTTTGGGATACTGATATTACCATAGTGGGTTCCATAATTTAGTTGGTTTAATTTGAGTTAATGTATGCCAAGTGTACAACTTTTGGGTGCCAGTATCAAAGTCATACTCTTGCAGAGTATCTTATATTGGTTTTAGCTAGATTTTTAAATTATTTATCTTTTATTTTTATTTTTCCTTTAGCTTAACCTCAAAGCTTTTGACCGAGTCTTTAGAAGTTATCTGTTTGACTAAGTTTTCCGGATATTATGGTTTGATCGAATATTTGGCCCAACGATAGTATATGTTGGCCCTCATCTCTACGCTAGGTGTCCGCCACGTCATTGTTTGAATTTCCTAGAAATGGTAATGCGGAAAAATTAATAAAAGAGAAGGCAATTGGTTTTCAAAAAAAGTTTTTTTAAAAACGAAAATTCCTATAATCAAAAAGGGATATTCTGAGCATCAACCACCGAGAAGTGGTTGTATCCTAAAGACTTTCGCTGAAGGAGATTTGGATAGTATGTTCAGACCATCTAATGAGTCGAATAGTCTTTAGAAAAGCAACATGGATCCACACCTCCACTAAATATACTGCATGTGATTTTGATTTAAACGTTTTTTTAGACTTCGATCCATGTGCCTTCCTTCCAACTTATTCTTAAAATTTCTTATCGCATTATCTGATATTTAATTTACATTTCTCTTTTTATTATATTAATTTCTTTGCATCGAGATAACAATTTGAAGACTAGTTGCTTATTTGATGCATAAAAATTATAAATCTGCTGATCCTTTAATTCAATTTATAACCTATATATTCTTCATTTCAAATTATAAATTTGCAGATCCTTTAATTCAGATTTATAAACTGTAGATTTTTTATTTCAGATTATAAATCTACATATCTTTTATCTTAGATTATTAACAAAAAAAAAAAAAAAAACATTTATAACCTACAGATTCTTTATTTGAAATTATAAATCTGCAGATCCTTTAATTCAGTTTATAACCTGCAGATTCTTCATTTCAAATTATAAATTTACAGATCCTTTAATTCAGATTTATAATCAGCTATTTTTTTTTTTTTAATTTCAAATTATAAATCTACATATCTTTTATCTTAGATTATAAATTTGGATATCCTTTATTTCATATTATAATTTTGTAAATCTATTCCTTTATATTATTCCAAGATTAACCAGTTATACATATTTTTCAAGCCCTTTTACGTATTCATTAATATTTCAGGATTCAATCAATTTATTCGATCTAATAAATCTAATAGGAACTAATTTCACCTAATTGGATTTTCACTATTATTCTGCAATTATTGATTTAGACGAAGAAATTAATTAATATTAAAAAAATAAAAAATAAAAGAGGAAGAAGAAGGAGTCCTTCTTTATATCTGATGTCCCCCTCTAAGAGTCACTTCCTATCCTTTGCGACAATTGATCTATTTGATGGATCAAATTTTAAAAAGTGGGAGGAGAAAATTGAATTTCTATTAAGAAAAGAGAAACTTCTATATATCGTAAAGGAGGAACCAAATACCAACCTGATGGAACCTTATCAATCTTGGAAAATTAAGAAATGGAAAGAAGATGATGATCTTTATAAAGATATTTTAAATTGCATGACAAACCCTATGTTTGATCTTTATTGTGACTACAAATCATCTAAGGATCTCTAAAATGCTCTCACAAAAAAAAATACCGCAATAAAGATGCTGGATCTAAAAAATATGCAGTAAGTCATTTTAATTGATACATGATGGTTGATGGAAAATCTATTGTAGCGCAAACAGAAGAAATCCAACTCCTCTTTAATGAGTTGTTACAAGAGGGCATTAAAATTGATGAACAATACTTAGTAGCATCAGTTATAGATAAGTTACAACCCCTTTGAAAGGAATTTCATAAGGGCCTTAGAAGGAAAATTGATGGTTTTACGATGGAGAAACTTATTGTGGACGTTCGTATTGAAGAGAAGACTCATCTTTAAGATCATAAAGATGATGGTCGTCTTAAAGTCCATAACATTGACACCAAAATTCAACATAAAAAAGACTTAATAATCCTCACAACAAATCAAATCATAACCCAAAAAAATCTCACAAAAATTTCAAAAAAACTAAGGTTAAATTGGATGTTTTGTGTGTGGCATTCCGGGCCATTTTCTTAGGAACTGCAGACATCGTAAAGGAAATGTTAAAGCTTATATAATGGAAGCAGATAAAGTTAATAAAGCTAATGAAGAGGAACAACTGGTGGATATGATCACGGAAACATGCACTGTCGATGTGAAAGGATGGTGGCTCGACTCAGGAGTTACAAGACATATGTTGGGTCAGACCGGTCATGGTTCAACACCTATGTACCGTCCCAACATCACTAGATTATTCATATGACCAACACTGCAACTGCTATAGTCGCTGGAAGAGGTAACGAATTGATCCTTAAAGATGTTCTGTATGTTTAAGATCTGAGGAAGAATATAGTGTCTCATCACTTACTAGATGAGGCGGGGATTAAAGCTATTATTGAATATAGGCAAGTTGTTTTTTCTAAGAATGGTAAGTTTGTAAGAAAAGCTTATAGAGTAGATGGTATGTACAAACTATCTGTTGACTTGAATAAAGCTTATTTTTCTGCTTATTTTATTAGTATTCACAATGTGAATGTTTGGCATGGTAGACTGTGTCACATCAATCCTAAATACGTAAAGAGGATGGGTGTATTAAACCTAATTCATAAATTAAGTTACAAGTTCTATTATGATAAATGTGTGCATTATAGTATGTCAAAATCTATTAGAAAAGTACCCTTTCAATATGTAGTTAAGGATTTTGAACTCTTAAGCTTGATTCATTCTGATATTTGTGACTTAAAAGAAACTCAAACTAGATGAGGTAGAAAGATATTTTATTACCTTTATAGATGACAACTCTAGGTTTTATTATGTGTATTTTATTAGGTCCGTAGATGAAGCCTTAGATAAGTTTAAAACCTTCAAACTTGAGGTAGAAAATCAACTTAGTCGCAAAATCAAATACCTAAGAAGTGATAAAGGAGGTGAATACACCTCTTTAGCCTTCAGTGAATTCTGTAAGTCACATGAGATCATTCATCAATTCACTGCTCTCTATACTCCTCAATAAAATGGAGTTGTTGAAAGGAAAAATAGAACATTAATAGACTTAATTAATGCCATGTTTAATTCTTTTGGATTACCTAATAGTTTATAGGGTGAAGCAATTCCAACAGCCGCCTACATCTTTAATAGGATTTCTTTGAGTAAGTGTGACAAATATCCTTATGAGTTTTGGAAAGGTAGAATTCCTAACTTAAACTATCTTAGGACATAGGGTTGTCTACCTAGTGTTAGACTAGTAGATCCTAAACGAGCTAAGTTAGAAAATAGAACTGTGAGTTGCATATTTGTCAGATATGCAATAAACAGTAACGCTTATAGATTTTTAACTTTAAGTGACTCTACGATTATAGAATCTAGAGACACAGACTTCTTTGAGGGAACATTTCCTTTTAAATCAGAAAATAGTTGGGGTGAACGTCTAGATACAAATACTAGATTGGTTGAATGGTTAAGTCCAGCAGAATCCATAGATCTTGATGCTTTGCCTAGGGTAAGTAAAAGACCAAGGGTATCTAAGGATTTTGGACCTGATTTGTATCATTACAACGTAGAGAGTGACTCGATATCATTCTGGGAGGCTTTGTCATCTCACGATGCTTCCTTTTGGAAGGAGGTTGTAGATTCAAAGATGGACTCCATATTGGCTAATTCATACTTGGAATCTAGTCGACTTACCCGATGGTCTTAAACCTCTTGGTTGTAAGTGGATTTTTAGAAAGAAACTTAGACTTGATGGATCCATAGATAAGTATAAGTCAAGTTAGTAGCCAAGGGTTATAGATAGAAGGAAGGAGTAAATTTCTTTGATGCCTATTCACCCGCTTTTAGAATTACATATATTAGAGTGTTAATTACAATAACATCTTTACATAACTTAATCATATATCAAATGGATGTTAAAACTGCATTTTTACACGGAGATCTTGATGTGGAAATCTATATGGAGCAACCCGAAGGGTTTGTAGACCTTGCTCAACCTTTAAAAGTGTGCAGACTGGTTAAATCCCGTATGGTTTGAAGCAGGCTCCTAATTAATAGTGTCATGCTAAATTTGACTTTGTTTTAAGATATGACATTTTTTAAATAAATGAAGTTGGTAAATGTATATATTATAAGAACAATGGAACATTAAGTATCATTATATGTTTATATATTGATGATCTTCTAATATTTAGATCAAACTACACCGTCATAAATCAAACCAAAACATTCTTATTCTTTAAGTTTGAAATGAAAGACTTAGGAGAGGCTAATATGATCCTTAAGATCAAAATTATTAGAAAGAATAATGAAATACTTCTTTCTCATGCTCATTATATTGAATCCATTCTAAAAAAAAGTATAACATGCCAGATTGCAAACCTGTTGGTACTCTTTATGATCCTAGTGTGCACTTATATCCTAGTAAATGAACAAGTGTAAATCAAAATGAATATGCTAGTGTCATTAGTAGTTTGATTTATGCAATGAATTGTACTAGACCGGATATTGTTTATGATGTAGGGAAACTAAGTAGGTTTAATAGTAATCCCAACGATGATCATTGGGAAGCCACACAGAGAGTCTTGAAATATTTGAAAAAAACTCAGCACTGTGGTTTACATTATGGTAGACATCCAACAGTATTAGAAGGATACTCTGATGCTAATTGGAATTTTATTTCTAATGGTTGTAAAACAACTAGTGGATACATCTTCCTAATTGGAGGAGGAGCCGTAACTTGGAAATCTAAGAAGCAATCTATTATTTCTTACTCTACCATGGAGTCTGAACTTATAGCTCTAACTTCTGCTACAGAAGAAGCCGAGTGGTTGAGAAATATATTGTATGAGATATTCCATTTTGGAGTAAACCTGTACCTTCAGTAAAATTAAATTGTGATAGTGTAAGTGCTAAAATGATTAAAATACACTTTAGTTGTCAAATTTTGTATAGTCAAAACAACTTGATAAGAGATCTTTAAGACCGGTCCAAGATCAAGAAAAGATTAAGCTCAAGATCAAGCTCAAGTTTGGTATATTCTCAAGAGAAGATCAAGTTAAAGATCAACTGATACTCAAGTATAAGATCAAACTCAAAGTTAATGATCAAGTTCAAGATAAAGAAATTTAGATATTTCACATATCTCAGGTAGTATAAAACCATAGAAAGATCTTAGGATTAGGTGCTTTAAAAAATTATTTAGATTATTTTTTTATACTTGTGTTTGCTTGGAATTCGACCATCCTAAGGTTTGGTTCGATTAATCTAAGTTTTCTCCGCCAGTCCAAGTTCAAGTCGAAGTAAAACTGTTTTTTGGTTGCAAATTCGATTGGTCGAATTTTTTAGTTCGACTAGTCGAAGCTTGACCTTCGATCAGACCGAGATAATTCGACTCGAAGTTCAACAACTAAAACTTTTCAGATTTTCAGATATTCGACTAGTTGAAGACCAAATTCGACTATTTGAATAGAGCTCTTTGACTAGTCGAACTGGTCCTTGAACTAATCGAAGTTTGGATAGATCTTATCCTGCGTAATCTGAAACCAGTTGAACCGTATTCGGTTTTCTTCGACTAGTAGAAGGCAACCTCAGGCTAGTCGAAGATTCAACTTCTTTACCTATAAATTGAATTCCTCTCTTAATCCAAAATATCAATTATTATTATCAAAATCCTTTTACAAGAGAGAGAGAGAGAGAGAGAAGCTCTAGTTATTAGCAAGTTATTGAACGGTATTTATAAATTTTATTTATAGCTTTTGTTTAATTCCCTTAATTTCAGATCTTTTCATTCTGATTCTAAAGAGAGTAAATACTACTATTCTTTTGAGATTTAAGAGAATTAACTCAAGTAGTCATTGGTTTGAACTTAATTAAAATTAATAGAACCCTGGACATTTTCTATTTGACCGAACATTGAACAATCAACATTTAAGAAAGCGGTTTTTCGGCTACAGCTTCTTATACGATGAAGATAAGTATACCTTCAATTCTTTATTTCATTTTTCTGATATAGCCAGAAAATCTCAATGTAGGTTTTGTCTAAGATAGCTTGAAAATCCCGGTGAGGGGTTTGATTGTGATAGCTTGGTAAAATCACAGGAACTGTATCAGGTTTTAAGGTAACCTTAAGAAAATATTTTTCATAGTGAAAGCCAATATTACGTGGAGAGTAATTTTCGGAGTGGAGTAGGTATGACTGTTTTAGAATAGTTGTTGACACATCGAACCAGTATAATTCTGTGTTATGTAGTGAATGTTTTTATCTTTTATGTAGTGAATGGTTGTATTTACATTTCGGTTCAAGTGGTGAATGATTGTAAAATTTATTTTTAATTACTCTTGCAAAGCTTGAGGTTTTGATTTTAAAGCAATTAAGAAATAAAGTTGTCCTGCCTAAACTTTTAGGTGAAGGTTGTCCTACGAATCATTTGGAATCAATGTCTCAATACTTAGGTAATTGAGATCTCTAATTTATTTATTATTCTGCACTTTATTCGATTATTTGACATAGTCCTATTCACCCCCCCCCCCCTTCTAGGACTTCTTAAGCTCTCCTTTTTAGATAGTAATGTAGCTATCAGACAAGCAAATAATACACAACATAATGGGAAAAGAAGACTCATAAGTCGAAAACATAGCAGGATTAGATAATTACTTAAAGGAGTATTCTCTATAAATGAAATCAGATCGCCAAACAATCTGGTGGATCCTTTAGCTAATGGCCTTGCAAGAGGAAAAAATCCACAATACTATGAGATAAATGGGTCTCAAGCCAATTGAGTGAATTACAAAAACGAGTTACATATTAGTTCTCAGAGGTACTAAAATGAAGAAATTGGGTTTTTTGACCCATTCTTATTGAGAATCAGTACTATTTGAGAATATTTAGATGATGAGGTTGGACCTCTTAATGAGTTCTATAGTCCTTATGGATGAGACGTATGGTCACAAGTGTGTCCTTGATAGACTCACCTATATGAGTATGAAGGTTTGGCTGCCTTCTATAAGAATCTGGCTAACTCTCTAGAGCACTGAAGAAAGTGGGATGAGTACATGACTTTAAAAGTGCTTGACATTATTTTCACCAGAGAGGTGGTGATCAAACATGTGTATGAGGTTTTGATCTCACCAATAAATAGCTTAGTTTTGAAAAGCTTGGTCCACTAAGTCTGTGGTCAAGGACAACCTCTCATTAAAGCAAGGTTAAGTCCATGAGACACCTTTGTCTATGCATGGAAGATCAGATGCTCGTATATCTTTTGTTGATTTAAAAATAGTGAGGGATTGTTGGTTTTAGCTAGATTTTTTAAATTATATATCTTTTATTTTTATTTTTCCTTTAGCTTAACCTCAAAGCTTTTGACTGAATATTCTGGAGCTATCTGTTTAACCGAGTTTTCTGGAGATTATGGTTTGGCCAAATATTTAGCCCAACAATAGTATACATTGGCCCTCACCTCTGCGCCAGGTGTTTTCCATGTCACTGTCTGAATTTCCTATAAATGGTAATGCGGAAAAACCAATAAAAGAGAGAAAAAAAGGCAATTGGTTTTAAAAGAAAGTTTTTTTAAACGCCATTGAGAAGTGGTTGTATCCCAAAGACTTTCGCTGTAGGAAATTTGGATAGTATGTTAAGACCATCCAACGAGTTGAATAGTCTTTAGGAAAGCGACATGGATCCGCGCCTCCACTAAAGATACTGCATGTGATTTTGATTTAAACGTTCTTTCAAACTTTGATCCAGGTGCATTCCTTCTAACTTATTCTTAACATTTCTTATCACATTATTTGATATTTAATTTATATTTCTCTATTTATTATATTAATTTCTTTGCATTGAGATAACATCTTATACTACAAGTTTGGAAAATATTCCTCTTAAATTAGATTCTCTCATATGTCACTCTGAAACAACCAAATATCGGCTTAGCTTTGGCTGGGATTATCAATGGGCCAGCCTTGCCCGATGGGCTTTAGGAACTGCCCCCTTGAGCCCAGGTTCTGCTGAAATATCAAGCTTGAGGGTAGAGCTTGAGCTTAAAATGTAGGCTTGTTTTTTAATTGGACTAAGCTTGAATTATGTACCCATCAACCCGATTAGCCCATTAGAGTTTGTGAAGGTAATTTTGTAATATGCACAATATGTAAAATTCTTCATTTACTATGTTGAGTAATACATATTTGTTTGAAGCCTCGACAATGTAGATTGCGCAGATTGGCCTTTTGGTCCCCCCCTAACCTAGTAGAATGTGATGGATGATATGCAGGCAGTGAGACTACATATAAGTAATTCAAATTTCCAATTAAGCAGTCTTAGGCCCCGTTTGTTAATTTGAAGTCTAAAGCTGAATTTGAAATCTGAATGATGAATCTGAAATCTAAAGTCAAAAACTTGTTTGGTAATTATGACAAAAGTCTAAAAATTAAGTACCGAATTTGAAATAACGTGTTTGTTAACAAACATCTGAAATGTCTGAAATACGCATTTGCCCCTATTTCCTGTTTGAAAATATTTTACATTATAAAGATATTATTTTTTATTAAATGAAAATAAAATTATTCTATTTAATTCAAATAAACATAAGTAATTACGAGAAAATTAAAATATCATTATTCTTAAAAAACCGATAAAATATCATTATTTATTAAAAAAACAGATAAATTCCTTATGTTGCCCCAAGAATATTTCAAATCAGGACATTCAATCCTCACGTTTTGAGCCCACTTGATTATTGGATCCACTTCAATTTCAATCTCATGTCCTAAAATAAACTCACAAAACCAATTGGCAGGGTGGATTTCCCACAAACATGAAGATGGGCCCTACCTACGTTTCTAGCGCAGGGAATTCTACCAGAGGCTTTAACGGTATATTCGGCATGGATGTGGATTTCCTAACAAAAGCCTTTCGAGTGAAGTTCCAACGTAAGGATTTTGTGGGTGGGGCCCACTGTGATGTTTATGAGAATCCAACATGTCCATCCATTTTTCGAGCTAATTTTAGGACATTCAACCAAAATGAGGAGTATCCAAAACTCAAGTAATACAAGATAAAACAGTGGGGAAAAGAATCTTACCATTGAAACCTTCCTAGACTCCACCTTAATGCCGACAGCCTCTGTAGTACCCCATTCTCGGCTTCCAGCGCCTATACGCCAGATTCCGATCCTGGGATCCTACAAGGAGGATTTTTTTTTATCTCGTAATAAGCATAACCACAAGTATACCCAAATCATAAAGGCAACATCATCATCGCATATCCACTAATATAAACAGTTGAATATAATGCTGAAAGGGGAAATACATATGAGTAAAAGAAACTCTAGAAGCTTGGCCGCACACTCCAAGCTCAATGTTGCTGCAACCTAACACCACCTGCACGCATCTATCATGCATAAGCTTATAAAAAGCTAAGTGAAGGGTGAGAGTGTGTGCACAAGGTAAGTGTCAAGTAAGTAATATTAGAGTAACCAGAGTAAGCGGAAATACTGACAAGATCATGAATCATACAATATTAGAGTAAGCAGAAATACTGACGAGTCCATAAAAATATCATCAACCTTATCTAGGCTATGCGATGCAAAAATATAATAAACCAATATCATATACTAAGGAAACAATGTAGATCAGCTATGCAATGTGGAAATAGTAAGCCAAATACTATGTGCTGATGATGCAATGCAATATGCGATGCGAATGAAATGACCAAGTTGGAGTGTGAAGTCGGGATGATAGTACGTAGTATCGCAAGCTACGGGGTCCATCACAAGGGACTTCTATCCAAACTAGTCTCATACCTAAATTTGGATAGTCAGACTCAATGTGGTAAACTCCTGATCTCAGGTTAGTCGTGCGCCCAACCAAAATCCTGGCCATGCGAAGGTACACAACAATTAGTTGCGCACCACCAGCCCGAGTGGATAGTGAATGAAATGAATGCATGAGTATATAACTCCTACTCAATAAGTCCACATATCAGTATGGTTCCTCTTTGGAAAATCACTGGGTCTATTACAGTCCAAACCAGGTTGTCGCCCCATCGCGCGCAACAAGGTGAGTGGAAGAGACCTCACTATCCGCCTACCAATATCGGGCCCGGCTCGTCGATAGCGGACTCATTCCTCGAGCTGATCAGACTCAGCCTAGCATTACCTCCTCCTCTCGGGCAGGTAAGGTCGTACCCCCTTCCAACCGACCACGACACAGTGGGAGACGAGGCCTAACGGTATACGGCCCTCATGCGCTCATGCATCCACTCGGTCTAGACGTTGGAGCAACCTCTGAAACCAAGAGGGTTTAGAGACTTTCACCCAGGGATATCTATAGCACCTCATGTAGAATAGATTTTCGGTGTCCCATCTGGCCATCCACGAAATACCTGTGGAGGCTACGACCCTGATGTCGCTAGGGCGTACAGTAATCACAACACACAATACAAGATGCATGAGTCATACAATCCAGTCATGCATCAATCCTGCGCATACCGTGTACTCATGTGAGACAATCTCCGCCTATCAGGGAGTCTTATAACAACATGCCCAATGTCATATGCAATGGTCAACCACATCTCATAACAAACAAGCAAATGATGCATATGGGTATGTATCATGATGCTATGTTGTCACATACTCATAATCGGTATCAATAACTGGCACCGACAATCGGCATCGACAATCGGCCTCGACAATGTGGACATTTAACCAACATTACCCCCAAGGAGTGGCCCACATAGAGCCTCACATATAGTGGACCCATGGGCTCACAAAGGGCTTGATAAACAACACCATGGGCCTCACTCAAGAGCTTAATACATATCACAATGGGCCTTTCACATGGGCCTAACATACATCGCAATGGGCTCCATCGCATGGCCCTCAAATGCATCACAATGGGCCTCATCACATAGGCCTCGACAATTGGCCTCGGGAATCAAAATCGGCCTCAACAAATGAAATCGGCCTCAACAATCAGAATCAACACTCGTAATCGGCCTCGACACTAGGTCTCGACAATCGGAATCGGCGTATATAATCGGCCTCGATATTCACCTCGACAAATCGGAATCGGCCTCGACAATCAGAATTGGCCTCGATTATTGAAATCGATCGATAATCAAGCAAATCGGTCACGTCAACTGGAATCGGCAATCGGTCATGATAATAGGCCTCGATCGCTAATCGGCAATCGGCCACGATAATCGGAATCGATCGATAATCGGAATCGGCAAATCGGTCACGTTAATTGGAATCAGCAATCGGTCACGCAATTGAAATCAATCGATAATCAGAATTCGCAAATCGGTCACGTCAATCAGCAAATCGACAATCGAAATCGATAAATCGGTCAAATTAATCGATAATCGAAATTAATTGATAATCAGAATCGGTAAATCGGTCACGTCAATCGAAATCGACAATCGATCATGACAATCGGAATCAATCGATAATCAGAATCGGTAAATCGGTCACGTCAATCGGAATCGGCAATCGGTCATGACAATCGAATCGATCGATAATCAGAATTGGCAAATCGGTCTCGTCAATCAGGATCGACAATTGGTCATGACAATCGGAATCAATCGATAATCAGAATCGAAAAATCAGTCACGTCAATCAAAATCAACAATCGCTCACGATAATCAGAATCAATCGATAATCAAAATCGGCAAATCGACCACGTCATTCAGAATCGGTAATCAGTCACGACAATCGGAATCAATAGATATCAGATCGGTAAATCGGTCACGACAATCGAAATCAACAATCGGTCATGATAATTGGAATCGATCGATAATTATAATCAACAATCGGTTACGACAATCAGAATCGGTAAGAATGGGCTTAATAAGGCCCATCAATGTGGACATCTAACCAACATTGCTCCCAAGGAGTGGCCCACATGAGGGATTCGTATGCAACGTAACAGCCACACATACATCACATCGGGCCTCACCCATGGGCCTTAAATATATCACAAAGGGCCACAACCCATGGGCCTCGAATACACAATCGGTGGGCCTACACATGGGTCTCGTATACATCAAATGGGCAACGCGTCATGGGCCTAATACACGTCATAATGGGTCGCACGATAAGGGCCTAATACACCTCATAATGGGCCTCGTGGACATCAAGTCGGGCCTCATCATATAGGCCTCATATATGCCAAGTGGACCGCATCAATGGGCCGCACTAATGGGCCTCATACACATTAAGTGGGTTGCATCAATGGCCCTGCTACACAACACAATGGGCCTCATACTTGAGCCACAAATACACAACAGATGGGCCTTGCATATGGGCCTAATATACATAACAAGTGGGCCCTGCACTTGGGCTTTAAGTACATAATAGGTGGGCCCTGTACATGGGCCAAAATACATCATGATGGGCCTCATGGATGGGCCGCACCAATGGGCCTCAAGTGGGCTTGGACCACATCAAAATCATTTCAACAGTTGTAAGTGTAACATGTGTACCATGTACACAATTATTCCATGGGACACATGGCCCACTAATGATGATTAACACTGTCCAAACATTTCCTAAGTAAATCCTCACCATCCAAACATTGTCCAGCATCGTCTAGCATGATTTGGACGATGTGGATGAAATAATACGTCATGGTGGTGTCAACGTGGTGGCCCACCAGAGATTTGAACCTGCCTTAGTCAGGCTCAAGCCTTAAAACGAGCTTGCTAATGGATGGACGGTTTGGACATCAAGTGCATGATATGGTGGGGACCCACTGTTCAAACAAATGGACGACTAGGATGTAAGGTGGGTCACACGTTACTAGGCAACATTAATATAGCAGCTATACAGCTGCTGTACACATACACCAACAATCCGTGTCCCAAAAAGGTGGGTCCCACATGGGGCCCACACGTGTAGTATGCCACTGACATGTATATATATTATATACATAATATAATATTATATCGTATTATAATATTATAATATAATATAAGATTATAATATATATACATAACATATATATATAATATTATTATGTATATAGCTGGTGTGAGGTACTCCAGTGGACCCAGCCTCCCATCGTCCAGAGGTTGGACGGTGAGGATGCAACACAACCATGGTGGGGCCACACGTGTGGCCCACCATAACATTTATTCTCCATCCAATCTGTTAATAAGGTCACAAAGACCTAGGTTAAGATGAAAAACAAATTTCATTTAGATCCAAAACTCTTCTGACCCAAAAAGGGTTTCAAAGGTAAACGTTCAATCCCCTGCTGCTAGTGGTGTGGTCCACCTGAGCACCATGAACAGCAGATTTTTGGGGTATTCCCATGCCTAAAGGGGACCCATCAATTGCATGGTGTGGATACTCCACATGCGTCACGGTGGGGCTTAAGGTGTGGCCCAATCTCCCTGCTTGTTTTACTAGTGCCAGGACGCTGCTCGCTGCAGCGTCCTCTGGACGCTAGCAGCAGCAGCAGCGTCAACTAGATTTTTATTTATTTATTTTTTTAAAAAGAATTTCATAGTTGGGCCCCACATCATGACGATCCGGTCCGTCTGATGGGTCCTATGGCTCGGGATGCATCTAAAGATTCAATATTTAGAATTTTTTGACATATGAAAACACTATAGTGGGCCCTAACAGATTTATCACTAATAAAACGATCTCTTTGATGGTGTAGCCCATTAGAGGTTGGGATTTGCTTCATATTTCGGCTCAACGCCTAAAATGAGCTGGGAAAAAGGGTGGACGGCGTGGATTGGATACATACATTAAAGTAGGGTCCATGTGAGGGTGACCCGCCAGCTCTTGAATTAAAGCTGATGTTTGTTTTTCCTTTACAGTCCAGCAGCAAAGGCTGCTGGACGTCCTAAGGTACGACGGTTGGATGTAATACATTCATCCAGGTGGGGTCACGTACAGGTGGCTCATCAGCCACATATGTTGAGGTGGCCCCAAGCACATGTGGCCCCCTGATGGACGGTTTGGATAAAACATACCTCATGTGGGTCCCATGGGATTAACGGAAAGTGTGGATGAAATCCACACATAGGTGGGTCCCACGGCATGTATGGCATGGATCAAGCATCAAGTGGGCCACAAAAAGGGAAAAGAGAGAGAGAGAGAGAGAGAGAGAGAGAGAGAGAGAGACGTGAGTAGCGGAGGGACCCCACCACTTATAGGTCCCTCGAGAACAATGCATACATCAAGATGGGTCCTTCCATATGTGGGCCCTCAAATCAGAAAAAATCACACAAATCAAACCTTAGAAGAAAACCCACCGTTGGATCTTGGATTCTTCCTCATCTTAGTTCAAATAGGACATGATTCAACGGTTGAGATTGATTAAGGAAGGTGAGATTGGGTGGTAGAAAGTGGGCCACACTAGCTTCTCTCCATGGGATGCTCTCTTGCTTGGACGGTTTCTTGCTTGGAGAATGAGAGAGAGAGAGAGAGAGAGGTGATGGGAGAGAAGTGATGGGAGAGAAGGATGGTGGAGTGACATGAGAGGTAAGGTGTTTGTTGACTTTTGGGAAAGGTAATTGTACTTGGGGATGGGATGGAGTGATGGGTTGTACTTTGATTGATTGATGGATTGACGTGATGTTTCGTAGAGATTTTCTCAGAATTGCAACGTGCGGTATTTTCCTCGAACTGAACGCGGGCCCACATCTCCTGGCACTGGTATTGCCTTGGCACTTGAGACGCGGCATCGGAACCGCAGCGATAGCGCGGTCACATGGGTACAAGTCTTATGTCAAGCCGACTCTGAAATACGGGATATGACTCAGGGTTGTACGCAAATGCCGATAATAAATCGCGGGTCGTCGAAATTCGACCGGGAGGACCACGAAAACCTATGGAATGGTACAGGTTAGGATACGGGTCTTGTACTACCCACATTCAAGGTACACTTGTATTTCTATTGGACTCTGTTGTTAGAAGTAGAGGTGGGCATCGGACCGAGTCGAATCGAATTGGGGCTAACCCGATTCGGTTCGAAATCTAGCTGGACTGATCTGAACTCGATTTGATCCAAGACCGGGTCCGGGACATACGACTCGATCCAATCCAACACACGGTTGGCCTGACTCAGGGAAACCAAGTCAGATCAGGTTGGGCGCATTTCGGATCAACTTTTTTTACGGTGAAAATCATTATACTCATTATTATTTCGGTGTGGTCCATTTGAGCTTTAGATATGATTCATTTTCTTTTCCAAATGATCTAAAATGATCACGAAAAATGGATAAACGGTATGAATATAAAAAATACATCTTTGTGGGGCCCATGTAATGTTGATATCATTTAAGCCATTCGTACAACTTGGAGCTCAAGGCGTTACAGCTGTGGACATCACAGCAGCTGTAATGTAACGTGTAGTGCAAGCTTTGAGCCTTTGACGTTAGCAAGTTCTGTAGGTGGTTATAAATCATATCATGGGATATTTGTTATATCCAAACCGTCCATCCATTTGGCAAGCTCTTTTTAAGGCTTGAGATGAAAAATAAGATAGATCTAACTATCAAGTGGACCACACTTGAAAAATCATTCTCAGCTACTATTTGTGGTGTGGTCCAGATGATCTTTGGATATGATTTATTTTTTGGATAATACTCTATAATGATGTCTAAAACTATATGAACAGTGTAGATATAATAAATAACTTTGACCTCATTTGATCCATTCGTACAACTCAGAGCTCGAGAGCGTCAATGCTCGACGTAGCACGACATGTGCCTAAGCTATAGGCTTATGAACGCGGATTGCGTGCTACCCCTGCATGTCCCTAGCTTCGAATGGGCAGTTCTGTGGGCGGGCCCACCATGATGTATCTGTATATCCAAACCGTCTATCCCTTTTCTCGTATTATTTTAAGGCATCAAAATAAAAATGAGGCAGATCCAACGATCAAATGGACCACACCACAGATGACTCTTACATTTAATGCAACTGACATTTAATGCTTTATGCATTTTAATGCAACCAAGATTATTATTTGGTGTGGTCCACTTGAGCGTTGGATATGCCTCATTTTTGTGTTCATGCCTTAAAATAATCTGAGAAAAGGGATTGACAATTTAGATGTACAGATACATCACAGTGGGCCCACCAACAGAACTGCTCGTTCGGAGCTAGGGACCGGCGGGGGCAAATTCAAAAGTTTATACTTGAGGTCACTATGGGGAGGCTTGTTGAGACTCAAATATTGCATAATTTTTCCCATTTATATCTTGGTTTAATGAACATAAATCATCTTAATATTCTATTTTACTCATGTATGTGTTGCAAGGTGAATTTAAGAGCTTGGATTGAAAAAGGGTGCTAAAAAGTAAGAATTTGATGCTAAAAAATCACCAAGACAAGGGATGGATCTTAGGAGACCAAGATTGAAGAATTCACATGCCAAAGATCCAAGAAAACCAAGTGAAGAATGAAGAAAATTGAAGATTTGAAGTGAAGAATCCTGAAATCATCCTAAAAAAGTGTATTCTGAAGCTGTGAAGTTTATTTTGAGAAACTGCGCAGCAGGAAGTTTGTTTTAAATGAACTATACAGCAAGAATTCTATTTTGAAAAAATACGTATATTTGAGGCGATTTCTAGGGTTTTTCAACTTTGTACGAAAATTGGAGTTCCCTACTTATAAATAGGGCTTCTTATGACATTACTAAGCATCATTAAAAGCATTCAAGAGAAATATTTAGGGTTTTTAAAGGATTTTCAGTTTTATAAGTTGTTTTTTTAGATCATTTCTATTTTCATTTATTTCTTTCTTGTTGTTTTCTTTCTCTATTCTAATTATGTTTTTCTAAGTTCCTTCTAGCCCAAGCTAGAAGGGAAGCACATGGGTTTAATAATTCTTTAAGTTATGATGATTGATTGTTTTAATGATGAGAAGAATGGTGTATGCATGTTATCTATTATTTAGGTTTTATTTTTTATCCTCTTGTGAGATCCATATGTTTCCATCATATGAGATCTACATTGATGGATAGGCTTACCCTAGATCAATCAGATTTCCTATTTAGGAGATGTTCTTAACCTGTTATATTTCTTTGATATTCATTATCCTATAGATATTGAATACTTAAAATCACTGGCGCTTGAGAATATATGTCAATGGTGCAAATCCATTATTTTCTAATCTTTTATATCATTTATTAAAATATTTAAACTATTTTATTTTCCGATTAGGCTGACCATAGTGCTCAGATCCTAGTTGTGTTATCCAAGTCATCATGATTTTGGAACATTAACCTATGTGTGGAACTTTGAAGCTTGGGTGTTATTTTATTCAGTTGAATTACATCCATTCAAAAATCTCAAAATCAAATCATCAGTTTAGTTTTTATTACTTAGTTTGTTTTACATTTAATTTTTCTTTCTCGCAATTCATCTCCCTGTGGGATCAACCCTGTATTCACAGGATATTAATTACGAACCTCTGCACTTGGAGGCAAGCAATCAAGTTTTTGGCGCCGTTGCCGGGGAGAGACTGAGATAGATCAGATCTGTGTAAGATAGCTAAGGTAAGTTTTCTTCTAAGGTAAGTTCTCTTCTAAACCCTCCAAATTTTCTATAGATTTTTTTCTCTTTTCTTTTTCTTTGAAAATAAATTCAGTTGGTTCTTCCAAGCACTAACTATAACATAAGGTTGCCCTTCTTGGGATTTTATCACCCCAAGTGCTATGATTATCCTACAGTTGCTGTTTGATCACAAAGATCATTTGTTAAATCTATTTTCCAGATTAGCATAGTTTAATTTCTACATTAGTTTATTTTGCTTTGTAGACTAAACCCTCATGGTCGGCCCACTGGGTTGTTAATTTATTGTTTGGATTGAACCCTCATGGTCGCCCCTGCCGCCTGGGTTATTGGTTAAGTTTCTATTTTTATTTTAAGTATCATACTTGCTATTTAAATTAATGGTATTTGTTGTGTGGTGTGGATGGTTTATGTCCTGTTGGAGTAGGGATAAAAACAATCGACTCTCTTCCGAAGGTGGACTAGTTTCATGCCTTGATCATTCACTTAGAAGAGGCACTCACTTGGATTCCATGACAGACCCAGTTGATAATCCAAATCCAAATCTGTCAAATCCAACTATAAATCAAAACAGAGAAAATCAACCTAATCCTCCTCTTGAGGATGAAAATGAAGTTCATAGGAATGTGTTAAACCAACCACGGACTTTACGTGAACATCTACACCCTGAGAGATCAACTTTACCATCTTACATAGTGTTCCTTGCTCACACAGGGAACATTGATTTTAAACCAGGTGTGATTCAATTAATTCCTAAATTTCATGGCCTGGATTCTGAAAGCCCGTACTTGCACCTCAAGGACTTTGAGGAAGTTATTGTAACGTTACAAGTAAATAATGATAATAGAGATGTACTTAAACTTAGGTTATTCTCATTTTCTCTAAAGGATCGGGCCAAAGCATGACTCAACTCTCTAAGATTTAATACCATCACTTCATGGCAAACCTTAAGTAGAGAGTTTTTGAAAAAGTTCTTTCCTGAGCATAAAACAAATGCACTAAAACAAGAAATCATGTCATTCTCCCAAAAGGGGAATGAACTATTTTTTTCAAGCTTGGGAGCGCTTCAAAGACATTCTAATTACTTGTCCACATCATGGTTATGAACCATAGCACGTGATTGATGCTTTCCGAAAGAGGCTCACCATAGATACCCGTCAGTTGATAAAGATGATGTGTGGTGGAACCTTTCTTGACAAAGATCATAATGAGGTTTGAGATTTTTTAGATATGTTAGCAGAGAATACGCAGACATGAGATGTCTCTGCTAAATCAGACCAAACTAGACCCATTCCTAGAGAGAAAGCGGGGATGTATGTCCTAAGAGAGGAAAATGACCTTAACGCAAAATTCGCTGTATTGGATAGAAAGTTCGAAGCCTTGGAAATTAGGAATGTTGATATGGTTAAAGCAAACACTTCCTTAGGTAATTTTTGTAGCATTTGTGGTGGTATAAACCATGATACAAAGGATTGTACAATAATCTCAGTTGTACAAAATATCACGTATGAGCATGAGTAAGAAAATGCTATAAATAACTACCAAACGTCAGTTATGAAACCAATGAGAAACACGTATAATCCAAATTGGTGTATCCTAATCTTAGTTGAAGGAATGGACCATAAATTAATGCATCCAATGCACCTCAAACGCCTCCACAAAACAACTTCTTTGGGACACCTAATTATGCACCATATGTGCCCCCGCCAAAGCGATCATCTGTAGAGGATGCATTGACCGCATTTATGAACTCTCAAGCTCAAATGAATCAGTCTCTAATCTAATCAAATCAGGAATTAAAGACAGCCGTGGCTAGGATTGAGATTCAATTAAATGCTAGGAAAAAATGCACTCTTCCTTCTTAACCTGTGCCAAACCCTAGAAACACACATTTCATTGGAGACTCAAATCCAAGTGAGCTACATGAGGAATAAGCTAAGGCCATCATTACCTTGAGAGGTGGAAAAAAGATCGATAACAAGATAATGCAACTAGTAGAAATACCGGAGGATGAGCCACTGTCTCAAGAAAATAATGAACCGGATATGGTTCAAGAGTCGCAACAACAAAAGGATAAAGAGACTAAGTCATATGAGCCTCCAGTTCCATTCCCATTTAGACTTCGGAATCTGATTGTCCCCATGAAATATTAAGAGGTGTTAGATGTGCTCCAAAAGGTTACTGTTAATATTCCTTTGCTTGATGCCATTAGACAAATTCCATCATATGCTAAATATCTCAAGGACTTGTGCACTGTAAAGAGAAAATTAAATGTGCACAAAAAGGCCTTCCTTACTGAGAAAGTGAGCGCTATCATTCAACAAAGGGTTGTACCCAAATACAAAGATCCGAAAAGTCCCATTATTCCTTGTATTATTGGAAATTTCTAAATTAAGCATGCTTTACTAAATTTGGGTGCAAGTGTCAACTTAATACCTTATTCGGTTTACAAACAAATGCGGTTAGGTGAGCTTAAACCAACTAAGATTACAGTTCAACTCGTTGGCTGTCTATTATGGTATCAAGGGAAATTTTAGAGGACATGCTAGTCCAAGTGGAGAAATTCTTCTTCCCCATAGATTTTATTGTACTAAACACTGAACCGTGTGTAAATGCTAGCACTCAAGTTCCCGTCATTTTAGGCCGCCTATTCCTAGCAACTTCAAATATAATCATAAATTGCAGGAATGGAATGATGAACTTGTCTTTTAGTAACATGACTCTAGAGCTAAATATTTATAATCTATGTAAGCAGCCCATTGATAATAATGAGATCTATGAGCTGAATTTCTTGGACTGCTTGATAGAAGAAGAGGAATTGGAACTTAGTCTGACTGAGGAATTGATTCAAGTCATTGGGGACTTGAAAAATTCTGATTTAGAAAAAGTGCTTGTTGAAATTTCCGATGATAATGAGAGCACTACCACCCAGGACATTGGTATGTACCAATGGAGACTGTGCACTCAAATCCTATTTATCGAGGACTCGTGACCTCTGCTATCACCAACCAATGTTCCAAAGCTTGATTTAAAACTACTACCAAATAAGCTTAAGTATGTATACTTAGGTGAAAATAAAACTTATCCTGTGGTGATCTCTTCATTTTTAGATAGGGATCAAGAGATTAAATTGTTGAATGTTCTAAGGGATCACAAAGGAACCTTAGGCTGGACCATTTCTGACATCAAGGGTATTAGCCCTTCTATATGCACCCATCAGATCCACTTCGATGAGGATGCCAAACCAATTAGACAACCTCAAAGGCATCTCAATCCAAACATGATGGAAGTTGTAAAAAATGAGGTGATTAAATTGTTGGATGTGGGAATCATCTACCCAATATTCGATAGTGTTTAGGTGAGTCCAACTCAAGTAGTCCCAAAGAAATTCGGAATAATGAACTCATACCAACATGTGTCACCACAGGTTGGCGTGTTTGCATTGACTATAGAAAATTGAACTAGGTTACAAAGAAGGACCATTTTCCTCTACCATTCATTGATCAAGTTTTAGAAAGGGTAGCAGGTCACTCCTTTTATATTTTTCTTGATGGATATTCTGGATATAACCAAATAGAGATAGCTCTGGAAGACCAAGAGAAAACCACGTTCACTTGTCCATTTGACACGTTTGCTTTCAAACGAATGCCATTTGGATTGTGTAACGCCCCAACAACTTTTCAATGGTGTATGTTAAGTATTTTTTCAAATATGGTTGGGAAGTTTCTTGAGGTTTTCATGGACGACTTTTCTGTATTTGGGAGTAGTTTTAAGGAATGCCTCAACAATTTATCTCTTGTCTTGTCTAGGTGTGAAGAGAAACACCTATCTTAAATTGGGAGAAATGTCATTTCATGGTTCAAAAGGGAATTATTTTGGGCCATGTTGTCTCCAAAAATGGAATCGAGGTAGATTACTCAAAACTCGACATTATAACTAATCTACCTATCCCCCAAACTGTTAGAGATATTAGATCACTTATAGGGCATGCTGGTTTTTATAAAAAATTCATCAAGGACTTTAGTGCCATTACTAGACCCTTAACTAATCTTCTTTAAAAGGATGCTCCATTTAAGTGGACAGATAAGTGTGTAAGTGCTTTTAATAAAATTAAATCATCCCTTACCACTGCACCTATCATGCGTCCACCAGATTGGACACTTCCTTTTGAACTAATGTGCAATGCAAGTGATTATGCCATAGGGGTTGTTTTGGGCCAAAGGAAAGATAAACGACCCTACGTTATTCATTATGTGAGTAGAACTCTAAACGCAGCCCAAGTGAACTACTCAACAACTGAAAAAGAGTTACTTGTAGTAGTTTTTGCTTTGGATAAGTTTAAGTCATACTTGCTTGGATCCAAAGTAGTCATTTTCACGGACCACTCGGCTTTAAAATATTTGCTATCTAAAAAGAATGCAAAGTTGAGATTTTTGAGATGGATCTTCCTACTCTAAGAATTTGACTTAGAGATAAAAGATAATTAAGAAAGAAGTAGAAAATGTAGTGGCCGATCACCTTTTTAGATTGGTGTTAGATGATTTTACTGAGGAGATGCATATCCAGGATACTTTCCCTGATGAACAATTATTTACGATCTCCAAATTGCCTTGGTATGCGGATATAATGAACTATCTTGTAACAGGAAAAATGCCATATCATTGGAAGTCGCAAGATAGGAAGCGTTTTGAAACTGAAGTTAGGAACTTCTTCTGGGATGACCCGTATTTATATAAATATGGGACTGATCAGATTTTTATACGTTGTGTCCCAGAGGATGAAGTTCAGAGTGTTATTTCCTTTTATCACTTGGAAGCATATGGTGGTCATTTTTCTGCTAAGAAAACCACTATAAAAATCTTACAGTGTAGTTTTTACTGGCCCACCATGTTTAAAGACACTCATGCTTTCTATGTTGCTTGTGATAGATGTCAAAGGTTGGGAAGAGTGTTCCGGCACAATATGATGCCTTTATCCCCAATTTTACTATTGGAGATTTTTTATTGTTGGGGTATTAATTTTATGGGTCCATTTCCATCTTCTTTTGGATTTCTTTATATATTGGTTGGTGTGGACTATGTTTCAAAGTGGATTGAGACAGTTCTAAGTAGGACCAATGACAACAAAGTAGTCATACGATTCCTCAAGGAAAATGTTTTTTCTAGATTTGGAACTCCAAAGGCCATCAATAGTGATGGCGGGTCTCACTTTTGCAATAGGACATTTGAGGCTTTGATGAAGAAATATGGCATCAAGTATAAAGTGAGCACCCCATACCACCCACAAATGAGTGGGAAAATCAAACACATTTTAGAGAAAACTATAAGGCTAAATAGGAAGGATTGGTCCCTTAGACTATCCGACGCTTTATGGGCTTATAGGACTGCTTATAAGACCCCGATTGGAATGTCTCCATACAGATTGGTGTATGGAAAAGCTTACCACTTGCCTATGGAATTGGAACATAGAGCCTACTGGGCAATAAAGAAATTAAACTTTGATATAAATTAAGCAAGTGGACAAATGAAATTAGAGTTGAATGAATTAGAGGAGCTGAGGAGAGATTCATATGAAAATTCTAAAATCTACAAAGAGAGGACCAAAGCTTTTCATGATAAAAATATCATGAGAAAGAATTTTGAACCTCGGCAAAAGGTCCTATTGTACAATTCTCGTCTCCAGTTCTTTCCGGAAAAGTTAAGATCAAGATAGATAAGCCCCTTCATTGTGAAGAATGTTTATACTCATGGGGCTGTTGAAATTGAGAATCCACGTAATGACAATGTGTACAAGGTTAATGGTCAAAGATTGAAGACTTATATGTAAAACTTTCATTTAGGAGAGGAGTCCTTTCCTCTTCATGAGCCAAAATATTCAGATTGATGCTCTTGGTTTGACGGAGCATTTCTGTAGGATTTGTATCATATTCAATTCTTTTTAGTGTCACATAGCAGGTGAGTTTTTCATGGTAGGTACTATCCACCCTTTCTTTTATTTTTATTGTTCTCTGCATTACATTATCATTACATTGGGGACAATGTAGATTTTAGGTTGGGGGGTGTGGATAGTCATCCATGTAAGGTTTTTTTTTTTGGGTGGGGGATGGTTTCAGTTTATTTTATTATTATTTTTATTATTTTTAGGTTTTAGTTTATTTTTTTAAGTTTATGGGAAAAAAATTTCAACATTTTAAAAATAATATATACAAGAATGTGAACATGATATTATGCGAATTCCAAAGGCAAAGTTAATACTTAGTCTAGGTTGATAGTAGTCAGAAATCTGATAACTGAAAATTATAGACTTGAGTTCAATTATCTAATCACTAGTTTAAAGTGAGTTATAATTTGATATACTGAATTCACAATACACCCTAGCTAACTAAGTGAGAATATGATATGTGAACTAGAATAACAACTTTTGATTCAAACAAGGTTGAATGAACTAGTACCATTGATATATGCTTAAAAGAGAGAATATTGAAGGAAAAAGAATATTTTATTATAGAGCATGAATGCAATGACCATAACAATCGTGTTAGTAATCTGGAGTAAGGATACCTAAGTATCCATTACTGTTACCATTACAAGTACGATACCTTAGGTTATGAAGCAAACCCGGTGGGAATCTTCATCTAAGGGTGGTCTATAATAATGAGGATATGATGATAAAAGAAGAAATGTCATGAAAAAAATGAGATAACTAGAGATTTCATATTCTTGGGATGATTGAAAGGAGTTAGGATAGGGAACATGCATATTTCTCAAAGTTAGACTAGTGTCACGGAGCACCTAAGTATATTGGATCATAACTATTCTAAATTTTGATTAGGTTTCTGAACTCAAGGATGTAATGGATTAGGAAATTGAGATTCTAACTAACTTCAGACTTAGGGTAAGTATTGTTTTGTTTTGGAATTCATATGATGAATGGAGGCATAATTGTATGTTTTCAATGTTTGTGGGTAACATTTCTGTAAACCCTCACGAGACTATAACTCGTCCACTAGGGGAAACCTAGGGGTTTAAAGGCTTGTTGCATATGCTAAATGCAATCGAGATTACCTGCGAAAGTGGTGTAGTTAGAATTTTGTTTTCATTTTAATTTTGTTTCTAGAATTAATTTTTATTCTTATTTTTATTTTTCTTCGCTTATTTTGCTCGGGACTAGCAAAATGCTGGTTGGGGGGGGGGGGAGTATGTTGAGATTTAAATATTGCATAATTTTTCCCATTTCTATCTTGGTTTTATGAACATAAATCATCTTAATATTCTATTTTACTCATGTATGTGTTGCAAGGTGAATTTAAGAGCTTGGATTGAAAAAGGGTGCTAAAAAGTAAGAATTTGATGCTAAAAAATCTCCAAGACAAGGGATGGATCTTAGGAGACCAAGATTGAAGAATTCACATGCCAAAGATTCAAGAAAATCAAGTGAAGAATGAAGAAAATCAAAGATTTGAAGTGAAGAATCCTGAAATCGTCTTGAAAAAGTGTATTCTGAAGTTGTGAAGTTTATTTTGAAAAACTGCGTAGCAGGAAGTTTGTTTTAAATGAACTATATAGCGAGAAGTCTATTTGGGAAAAATACGTATATTTGAGGCAATTTCTAGGGTTTTTCAACTTTGTACGAAAATTGAAGTTCCCTACTTATAAATAGGGCTAGGGCATTCCAAAAGATTATTAAAAGCATTCAAGAGCAAGATTTAGGGTTTTTAAAGGGTTTTCAATTTTATAAGTTGTTTTTTTCCTTTTAGATCTTTTCTATTTGCATTTATTTCTTTCTTGTTGCTTTCTTTCTCTATTCTAATTATGTTTTTCTAAGTTCCTTCTAGACCAAGCTAGAAGGAAAGCACATGGGGTTTAATAATTCTTTAAGTTATGATGGTTGATTGTTTTAATGATGAGAAGAATGGTGTATGCATGTTATTTATTATTTAGGTTTTATTTTTTATCCTCTTGTGAGATCCATATGTTTCCATCATATGAGATCCACAATGATGAATAGGCTTACCCTAGATCAATCAGATTTCCTATTTAGGAGATGTTCTCAACCTGTTATATTTCTTTGATATTCATTATCCTATAGATATTGAATACTTAAAATCACTGGCGCTTGAGAATATATGTCAATGGTGCAAATCCATTATTTTCTAATCTTTTATATCATTTATTAAAATATTTAAACTATTTTATTTTCCGATTAGGCTGACCATAGTGCTCAGATCCTAGTTGTGTTATCTAAGTCAACATGATTTTGGAACATTAACCTATGTGTGGAACTTTAAAACTTGGGTGTTATTTTATTCAGTTGAATTACATCCATTCAAAAATCTCAAAATCAAATCATCAGTTTAGTTTTTATTACTTAGTTTGTTTTGCATTTGATTTTTTCCTTCTCGCAATTCATCTCCTTGTGGGATCAACCCTGTATTCACAGGATATTACTTACGAACCTCTGCACTTGGAGGCAAGCAATTAACGTGTAATTCACTAGTTACTACACCCGGTCTGGTCCGGATCGAATCGGATTGGATTTCGGTTCGGTTCGGTCGGATTTGCTATTTACCCGAATCCGATCCGATTACCGTTCGGATCTACCCGATCCTACCCAAAGCTGACCGATCCAGGCTATCGGTTCTATTCGAATTGGGGCAGATCAGGTTGAATCTGCTGGATTGGGTCCATCTTGCCCACCTCTAACCTTGATGTTTATATTCCATCCAAACTGTTTATAAGGTCATTTTGATTGAGATGAAGTGAAAACACCATGAACTTAAGCTGATACAAAACTTTTGCCGCTATATAAATGTATTAACGGTGGTCATAAAATCTCCATTATTTTCTATTGTGTGGACCATTTAAGTTTTTGATACATCTTATTTTTGGTCGTATGTCCTAAAATGAGCTCAAAAAATGGATGGATGGATTGGCTTTCTCACAAACATAGCAGTAGGCCCCCCACAGAATCTTTCGCAGGAAGTTCTTGCAGAAGGCTTTCACAGGAAGAGGCGGTCTAGATACTGAAAGGTTGAGTAGCCAGACTCGCTACTGAAGTGACATCACCAAGTTCTATGGGACCCACTATGATATGTGTGTGTGCGTGTTGTATCCACAACATCCATCCCTTTGGAGATATCATTTTAGGGCATGAGACAAAGAATGAGTCCGATCCAAATCTGGAGTGGACCCCACCACAGAAAACAGTGGGAAGAGTGATGCCCACCGTTGAAACCTTCCTAAGGTCTACTATGATGTTTATCTGAGATTTAACGTGTTCATAAGTTAAGATAGATATTAAAGAAGGTAAACCACAAATTTCAACTTGATCGAAAACTTTTGTGGCCCTTAGAAATTTCTAACGGTGGACGACACTCTCTTCACTGTTTTCTATTGTGGGGTCCACTCGAGCTTTGGATCGGACTCATTATTTGGCTCATACCCTAAATTTATATCACCAAATATATGGACAGTGTGGATACAACACATACATCATGGTGGGTCCCACATAACTTAGTGATGTCACTTCCATAGCGATTCTCGCTAGTTGTTATATGCGTCGGAAGTAGATTTCCTACGAAAGCCTTTCGCATGGGTTCCTAAAAAGGATTGTGTGGTTCCACTGCAATGTTTTCGAGAAAGTCACTCTGTCCATATATTTTCAGAGCTCATTTTAGGACGTGTGACCAAAAATAAGGTGTATCCAAAACTTAACTAAGCCATACGAGAGGAAACAGTAGGGATTTAGTGACCACCATTGATACATTTATATGGCCACGAAAGTTTTGTATTAGTTTAAATTCTTGGTTTTTTCACTTCATCTTAGTGAAAAGGACCTTATAAACGGTTTGGATGGAATATAAACATCAAGGTGGAGTCTAGGAAGATTTCAATGGTAGTCATTCTTTTTCGCATGGTTTCATCTCGTATGGCCCACTTGAGTTTTAGATCCTCCTACTTTTTGGTTACATGTCCTAAAATGATCTCAAAAAATGAATGGACGGGTTGGATTTCTCACAAAAATCACAGTTGGTCCCCACCCAGAATCCTTGCGCAGAAACCTCTTATCAAAGGCTTTCCCAGGAAATCCATGTCCTTCGATGGATATCCACCTTTGATTTGGACGGAAGCTCGATCAGGTAAGTTCTAATCGTTAGATCTTTTTAAATTTTTATTATGTTGTTAATTTCTTCTTGATCTATATAATGGATGGTGTGGATCAACCATATTATCATTGTATAGGTGTGTAGAAACAATTTTAATAAAGTGATGTTTTTATAATTTCAGATCTGGTTAGTAATATTTTTAGAATAAATTGAATGGATGAAATCTAATTGTGTTAAGATAGATCTGTACGGATCATATGATCCATAAGGGCAAAATATACAAGGGCCCTAATTTTCAGATCAATCTAACAATTCGGATGGGCCACATTAGCCAGATATAGAAGTGTTTAATAAATGAATCTTAGATTTTTTTCGCAAGTGTTGGTATCATTTGGCGTAGAAGGTCGAGATGGGCTATCGGTGTATGTGTGGTTAGATCCACACCATCCATCTAATGTGTATAGGCAAAACATGGTAACACCTCAAGAATTTAGGTGATCCAATCATCCGGTGGGCCACCCCGATTAATTATTTGACATTCAATTTCAGGATCATAGAAAGAAAATTTAAATCTTAATAATTAAATTTTATATAAAAATTTAATTTTAATTATTTGATCATTTAGGGTTTGGCCACTTAGGATGTATATTAAAGGTGAGCCCCACCATGTAAAATAATTAGATGAATAATAATGTTGTTGATGTAACTGATAGGATCTCTAAATTCAAACCAACCTAATTACCTTATGGATTCTACATTACCAAACTCAGGTGAGTAACCCAACTTGTTTAATGATTCATTAAAATTAAAATAAATCATTTGTGATTGTTTGATTGATTGATATACTGAATTGAGTATTTTGTTATGATAATTTTACGATAAATTCATATGTGAATATTCTGATCAAGACAATTATGCCAAATATGAAAATATGCATTTACATATCATATATCATTCATTGCATTTGCATAATGCATAGTCGATCCTAGGAGTCCTCCCTGGAAAAAATGTTTATCCTGGTAGAACGTTAACAGATGCGGGCTACACTCAAGCCTATCGAAAGGTGGAAGCCTACCCAACAGGTGGATGTGGGTTGACGACCTCCAACCCAAGCAGATGGACGATTATCCTATCTGATGCATTCATACATCATTTGCATCTATATCATTGTACATCCATTTTTATGTTATTTTAATTGCTATGATTATGAACCATCTGAATTATTTCACAAAGCCTGGCCAGCTTACATTTTTATTGATGAAAAAATCATACATAGGAGCCATTAACAAATGATGTTGCGCAAGAACCGGAAGGATCCACCATACCTGAACACGATCCATGTGAAACATGGCTATACTTATCTGAAGATGAAGTGACGGCATTGACCATTTCTGATTATGTGATTTATTTGTTAGAATAGTTTGATTAACATAAAATGCATATCGGTATTGATTTTGAGATTTTAAGAAATTATTTAGATTTATTTCATTGACATAATCTTAGTATGGAATAAACATAATTATAATATGATAGTATAATAAATGAATGATTTTTAATATTTATATTATTTTAAGGGTCGTCAAGATTTATATATGCTTGGTTGATTGGTATTAAGTGTTACGTATGTGTGATTGAGATTATGGTGGAACTTAGACTGAATATAGTTATCATCTTTGATTAAATTGATTAAGGAATTAAATTAGTATACTTTGTGTACGAGTTATGAATTGAAACTCGGGTCTGAAGGTGCATACTTTGTACCCGGATTTCGGGGTGTGACAGAAGCGGATTCGCTGGTGTACCACACATCAGCTATGTAGCTAGTGTATTCACATCAGCAAGTTCTGTGGGTCACATCATGAAGTATGTGTTATATCCAAACTGTTCATCCATTTTTTGAGCCCGTCTTAAGGCTTGAGATGAAAAATAGGGCAGATCTAAAGATCAAGTGTACCATACTGCAAAAAGCAGTGGGGGATTGAATGTCTACCATTGAAATCCTTTTGGGGGTCACAGAAGTTTCGGATCAATATGATTTTTATTTTTATTTTTTTTATATTTGTGACCTTATGAACAGATCAGATGGAAAATAAACATTATGGTGGGCCCTACGAATTTTTTAACAGTGAAAATCATTATCCTACTGCTATTTTTGGTGCGGTCCATTTGAGCTTTGTATATGATTCATTTTTTGGTTAATACTCTAAAATGATCTCGAAAAATGGATGAACGGTGTGGATATAATAAATACATCATCGTGGGCCCATGTAACTTTTATCTCCTTTAAACCGTTTCGCACTCGGAGCTCAAGGAGCATAGGCGCTCTACTCCCCTAGCCACCAACCCCTTTGATGGTGGTTGGTGCTCTGTGGGCCCTATCATGATGTATGTGTTTCATCCATTCTGTTCATCCATTTTTACTAATCATTTTAGGGCTTCGCACAAAAAATGAGAGGGATATAAAAATTTCTCGAGGCCATAGAAGGTCATGCTGAAATTTGTATTTTTCCTTTTTCATCAAGGTACGTGTGACCTTATGAAGATTTTATATGAGAAATAAATATTACATTGGATTCTTGGAAAGTTTCAACACTAGTTTTATTTAATTTTCATTGGTTTTTATGGTGTGGCCCACTTGAGTTTTACAAGTATCTCATTTTTGGGCTCGTGCTCTAAAAGGATCTGAAAAAGTTGATGGACGGTGTGGATCAAATACATAAATCACAGTGGGGCATAAATAAGTTTCACATGTTAAAAGTTAGTTTTCTATTATGCAAACAATTTAGTAGAGAAAGAATTTCTGCCGCAACTTGAAAAGAGATAATTTTGTAAGCAAAAATTTTTTTAATAGAAAAATTTATGGAGCCACCTTAATTTTCATTGGTTTTTATGGTGTGGCCCACTTGAGTTTTACATGTACCTCATTTCTGGGCTCATGCTCTAGAATGATCTGAAAAAGTTAATGAACAGTGTAGATCAAACACATAAATCATGGTGGGGCATAAATAAGTTTCACATGTTAAAAGTTAGTTTTCTATTATGCAAACAATTTAGAAGAGAAAAAAATTCGGTAGTAACTTGAGAAGGGATAATTTTGAAAGCAAAAATTGTTTAAGTAGAAAAATTTATGGAGCGCATTCCGCATTTACCATTAAGCCAGACTCTTATCACGAAAAAAATTCAATGAAATATTGCAGAAAATCACTTAACACTTTCTGATTTCCGTGTTAACAAACAACTCCTAATACAGGGCATTTTCTCAATTCCGTGTTAAGTGTTAATTTTAAGAGTTAACAAACAGGCCCTTATTCTTGGGTCCTAGCTTACCCAAAGATGCCAATTTCCAGCCAAAGATTTTCCCGTAAAATTCCTGTGAAAGGATGTTGGATGGGCCGGGTTCACTTAAATGTTTGTAAGAAATCCATCCTGTCTATCAGTTTTAACAGCTCATTTTAGAATAATAAATGAGATGGATCCAACACTCAACTGGGCCACACGAGTGGAAACAGTAGAGATCCATTGAGCACGGTTGAAACATTCCTATCACTACCAAAAAAACGGGTAAAGGCTACGGATTAAATCCGTAGCCATAGACCTAAGGCTACGGATTAAGTCCGTAGCTAGTCCGTAACACGACCGTCGTCGTAGGTGCCATAACGATAGGTCTGGAACCTATAGCTACGGATTTAATCCGTAGCCTTAGGTCTATGGCTACGGATTTAATCCGTAGCCTTTTCCCCTGTAGCAAAAAAAATAAACAGCTATAGATATTATTTGTAGCTGAAAGTCCGTAGCAATAGGGTAAAATTTAAAAGGCTATACCTATCTGATTATTGGCTACGGATTTAATCCGTAGCTATATTGTAAATAGCTACAGACATAATCCATAGCAATTATATCTGTAGCAAAAACTTCAAACAGCTACGGATATTATTTGTAGCTGAAAGTCCGTAGCTGAGTGCCAAAATTAAAAAGGCTACACCTGTTTGATTAGTGGCTACGGTCAATATCCGTAGCTATTTTGTACATTGAAAAATTAAATCACCTGTTCATTCAATTACCACCTGTTCATTCAAATACCACCTGTACAATCATTCATTCATTCATCACCTGTTCATTCAAATACCACCTGTACAATCATTCATTCATTCAATTACAATCATTCATTCATTCAATTACAATTACAATCCTTCATTCATTCAATTACAATTACAATCCTTCATTCAATTAATTACAATTACAATCAATTACAGTTACAAATACAATAATGCTGAAAATACAAATCTTTGGCTTCATTAGAGAAATGTGCTCGACTTCACCGAATTTCAGCAGCTTCGTATATTCCATCATCCTACAAACAGTCATGTCATTCATAAATTAGAATGCCCATTAGAGAAAAGAAAGACAGTAAAAGAAGTGCATCACGTATAACCACTTTTTTTTTCTTAATGAATTAAAAAAAAAAACTCAAAGAGGAATGAAATTGACACAAAAGAAATGGTCTCACCATATGATTATAGGTTTAGGTTTGGTTTAGGTTTAGGTTATAGGTTTAGGTTAAGGTTAGGCTATAGGTTATAATTAAGTTTAGATTATAGGTTAAGGTTTAGGTTATAGATTTTGGTTTAGGTTTAGGTTAAGGTTTAGGTTATAGGTTATAGCTTTTGGGAACTTGATTACAGGTTAAGGTTTAGGTTTAGGAAATCGGGTTCGGGTTCGGGATCGGATTTAGGTTTGGGTTTTCAAGTTTAGGTTTAGGTTAGGGAGTTGAGATTAGGATTAGGTGTAGGTTTGGGTTTAAGAATTTGAGAATACATTTAGGTTTTAAGTTTAGGTTTAAGTTAAAGGTTTTAGGAAAGGTTATAAGTTTATGTTTAGGTTTATGTTTAGGTTTAGGTTTAGGTTATAGGTTATAGCTTTAGGGAATTGAGAATGGGTTATGGTTTAGGGAAAGGTTAGGTTTAGGTAATAGGTTTTGGGATTTGGGAATAGTTTTAGGTTATAAGTATAGGTTTATGTTAGGTTATAGGTTAAGGTTTAGGGATTTCAGTTTAGGTTATAGGATTAGGTTTAGGTCTAGGTTTAGGGATATGAGTTTAGGTTATAGGTTTAGGTTTAGGTTTTATGTTTAGGTTTAGGTTTATGTTTGGGTTTTGGGATTTGAGAATGGGTTCGGGTTTAGGTTATAGGTTTTGGAATTTGAGAATGGGTTCGGGTTTAGGTTATAAGTTTTGGTTTTGGTTTAGGTTTATGTTATAGGTTTTTGGATTTGAGAATGGGTTATGGTTTAGGTTTAGGAAATCGAGTTCAGGTTCGGGATTGGATTTAAGTTTGGGTTTTCAAGTTTAGGCTTAGGTTTAGGCTAGGGAGTTGAGATTAGGATTAGGTGTATGTTTAGGTTTAGGGAATTGAGTTTAGGTTATAGGTTTAGGGAGAGGTTAGGTTTAGGTAATAGGTTTTGGGATTTGGGAATAGTTTTACGTTATAAGTATAGGTTTAGGTTAAGGTTTAGGGATTTGAGTTTAGGTTATAGGATTAGGTTACGGTTTCGGTTTAGGTTATAGGTTTTGGGATTTGAGAATGGGTTCGGGTTTAGGTTATAGGTTTTGGTTTTGGTTTTGATTTTGATTTTGGTTATACGTTTGGGTTTAGGTTATAGGTTTTTGAATTTGAGAATGGGTTCGAGTTTAGATTATAGGTTTAGGTTTAGGTTTAGGTCTAGGTTGAGGTTAGGTTATAGGTTTAGGTTTAGGTTTAGGTTTAGGTGTCGGTTTAAGTTTAGGTCTAGGTTGAGGTTAGGTTATAGGTTTAGGTTTAGGTTTAGGTTTAGGTGTCGGTTTGGGTTTTGGTTATAGGTTTAGGATTAGGTCTAGGTTGAGGTTTAGGGAATTGAGTTTAGGCTATAGGTTTAGGTTTAGGTCTAGGTTAGCGGTTAAGGTTTAGGGATTTGAGTTTAGGCTATAGGTTTAAGTTTAGGTGTAGGTTGAGGTTAGGTTATAGGTTTAGGTTTAGGTTTAGGTTTAGGTGTCGGTTTGGGTTTTGGTTATAGGTTTAGGTTAGGTTATAGGTTAAGGTTTAGGGATTTGAGTTTAGGTTTAGGTTTAGGATTAGGTCTAGGTTGAGGTTTAGGGAATTGAGTTTAGGCTATAGGTTTAGGTTTAAGTCTAGGTCTAGGTTAAGGTTTAGGGAATTGAGTTTAGACTATAGGTTTAGGTTTAGGTTTAGGTTGAGGTTTAAGGAATTGAGTTTAGGCTATAGGTTTAGGTTTAGGTCTAGGTCTAGGTTAAGGTTTAGGGAATTAAGTTTAGGTTTAGGTTTAGGATTAGGTCTAGGTTAAGGTTTAGGGAATTGAGTTTAGGTTATAGGTTTAGGTTTAGGTTTAGGTTGAGGTTTACGGAATTGAGTTTAGGCCATAGGTTTAGGTTTAGGTCTAGGTCTAGGTTAAGGTTTAGCGAATTGAGTTTAGGCTATAGGTTTAAGTTTAGGTCTAGGTTGAGGTTAGGTTATAGGTTTAGGTTTAGGTTTAGGTTTAGGTGTCGGTTTGGGTTTTGGTTATAGGTTTAGGATTAGGTCTAGGTTGAGGTTTAGGGAATTGAGTTTAGGCTATAGGTTTAGGTTTAGGTCTAAGTTAGCGGTTAAGGTTTAGGGATTTATGTTTAGGCTATAGGTTTAAGTTTAGGTGTAGGTTATAGGTTTAGGTTTAGGTGTCGGTTTGGATTTTGGTTATAGATATAGGTTAGGTTATAGGTTAAGGTTTAGGGATTTGAGTTTAGGTTTAGGTTTAGGTTTAGGATTAGGTCTAGGTTGAGGTTTAGGGAATTGAGTTTAGGTTATAGGTTTAGGTTTAGGTTTAGGTTGAGGTTTAGGGAATTGAGTTTAGGCTATAGGTTTAGGTTTAGGTCTAGGCCTCGGTTAAGGTTTAGGGATTTGAGTTTAGGTTTAGGTTTAGGATTAGGTCTAGGTTGAGGATTAGGGAATTGAGTTTAGGTTATAGGTTTAGGTTTAGGTTTAGGTTTAGGTTGAGGTTTAGGGAATTGAGTTTAGGCTGTAGGTTTAGGTTTAAGTCTAGGTCTAGGTTAAGGATAAGGGATTTGAGTTTAGGCTATAGGTTTAGGTTTAGGTTTAGGTTGAGGTTTAGGGAATTGAGTTTAGGCTATAGGTTTAAGTTTAGGTTTAGGTTGAGGTTTAGGGAATTGAGTTTAGGCTATAGGTTTAGGTTTAGGTCTAAGTCTAGGTTAAGGTTTAGGGATTTGAGTTTAGGCTATAGGTTTAAGTTTAGGTCTAGGTTGAGGTTAGGTTATAGGTTTAGGTTTAGGTTTAGGTGTCGGTTTGGGTTTTGGTTATAGGTTTAGGATTAGGTCTAGGTTGAGGTTTAGGGAATTGAGTTTAGGTTATAGGTTTAAGTTTAGGTTTAGGTTGAGGTTTAGGGAATTGAGTTTAGGCTACAGGTTTAGGTTTAGGTCTAGGTTTAGGTTTAGGTTTTGGTTTTTTGCTTTTGGTTTATGTTTAGGTCTAGGTTGAGGTTAGGTTATAGGTTTAGGTTTAGGTTTAGGTTTAGGTGTCGGTTTGGGTTTTGGTTGTAGGTTTAGGATTAGGTCTAGGTTGAGGTTTAGGGAATTGAGTTTAGGTTTTAGGTTTAGGTTTAGGTTTAGGTTTAAGTTTAGGTTTAGGGAATTGAGTTTAGGCTATAGGTTTAGGTTTAGGTCTAGGTCTAGGTTAAGGTTTAGCGATTTGAGTTTAGGCTATAGGTTTAAGTTTAGGTATAGGTTGAGGTTAGGTTATAGGTTTAGGTTTAGGTTTAGGTTTAGGTGTCGGTTTGGGTTTTGGTTATAGGTTTAGGATTAGGTCTAGGTTGAGGTTTAGGGAATTGAATTTAGGTTTTAAGTTTAGGTTTAGGTTTAGGTTGAGGTTTAGGGAATTGAGTTTAGGCTATAGGTTGAGGTTTAGGTCTAGGTCTAGGTTAAGGTTTAACGATTTGAGTTTAGGCTATAGGTTTAAGTTTAGGTCTAGGTTGAGGTTAGGTTATAGGTTTAGGTTTAGGTTTAGGTTTACGTGTCGGCTTGGGTTTTGGTTATAGGTTTAGGATTAGGTCTAGGTTGAGGTTTAGGGAATTGAGTTTAGGTTTTAAGTTTAGGTTTAGATTTAGGTTGAGGTTTACGGAATTGAGTTTAGGCCATAGGTTTAGGTTTAGGTCTAGGTCTAGGTTAAGGTTTAGCGATTTGAGTTTAGGCTATAGGTTTAAGTTTAGGTCTAGGTTGAGGTTAGGTTATAGGTTTAGGTTTAGGTTTAGGTTTAGGTGTCGGTTTGGGTTTTGGTTATAGGTTTAGGATTAGGTATAGGTTGAGGTTTAGGGAATTGAGTTTCGGCTATAGGTTTAGGTTTAGGTCTAGGTCAGCGGTTAAGGTTTAGGGATTTGAGTTTAGGCTATAGGTTTAGGTTTAAGTCTAGGTCTATGTTAAGGTTCAGGGAATTGAGTTTAGGCTATAGGTTTAGGTTTAGGTTTAGGTTGAGGTTTAGGGAATTGAGTTTAGGCTATAGGTTTAGGTTTAGGTTTAGGTTTAGGTGTCAGTTTGGGTTTTGTTTATAGGTTTAGGTTAGGTTATAGGTTGAGGTTTAGGAATTTGAGTTTAGGCTATAGGTTTAAGTTTAGGTGTAGGTTGAGGTTAGGTTATAGGTTAAGGTTTAGGGATTTGAGTTTAGGTTTAGGTTTAGGATCAGGTCTAGGTTGAGGTTTAGGGAATTGAGTTTAGGCTATAGGTTTAGGTTTAGGTCTAGGTCTAGGTTAAAGTTTAGGGAATTGAGTTTAGGCTATAGGTTTAGGTTTAGGTCTAGGTCTAGGTTAAGGTTTATGGAATTGAGTTTAGGTTATAGGCTATAGGTTTAGGATTAGGTCTAGGTTGAGGTTTAGGGAATTGAGTTTAGGCTATTGGTTTAGGTTGAGGTTTAGGGAATTGAGTTTAGGCTATAGGTTTAGGTTTAGGTCTAGGTGTAGGTTAAGATTTAGGGATTTGAGCTTAGGCTATAGGTTTAGGTTTAGGTTTAGGTCTAGGTGCAGGTTAAGGTTTAGGGAATTGAGTTTAGGCTATAGGTTTAGGTTTAAGTCTAGGTCTATGTTAAGGTTTAGGGATTTGAGGTTAGGTTTAGGTTTAGGATTAGGTCTAGGTTGAGGTTTAGGGAATTGAGCTTAGGCTATAGGTTTAGGTTGAGGTTTAGGGAATTGAGTTTAGGATATAGGTTTAGGTTTAGGTCTAGGTCTAGGTTAAGGTTTAGGGATTTGAGTTTAGGTTTAGGTTTAGGATTAGGTCTAGGTTGAGGTTTAGGGAATTGAGTTTAGGTTATAGGTTTAGGTTTAGGATTAGGTCTAGGTTGAGGTTTAGGGAATTGAGTTTAGGCTATAGGTTTAGGTTGAGGTTTAGGGAATTGAGTTTAGGCTATAGGTTTAGGTTTAGGTCTAGGTCTAGGTTAAGGTTTATGGAATTGAGTTTAGGTTATAGGTTTAGGTTTAGGTTTAGGTTGAGGTTTAGGGAATTGAGTTTAAGCTATAGGTTTAGGTTTAGGTCTAGGTCTAGGTTAAGGTTTTGGGATTTGAGTTTAGGCTATAGGTTTAGGTTTAGGTCTAGGTCTAGGTTAAGGTTTAGGGATTTGAGTTTAGGCTATAGGTTTAGGTTTAAGTCTAGGTCTAAGTTAAGGTTTAGGGAATTGAGTTTAGGCTATAGGTTTAGGTTTAAGTCTAGGTCTAGGTTAAGGTTTAGGGATTTGAGTTTAGGCTATAGGTTTAAGCTTAGGTCTAGGTTGAGGTTAAGTTATAGGTTTAGGTTTAGGTTTAGGTTTAGGTGTCGGTTTGGGTTTTGGTTATAGGTTTAGGATTAGGTCTAGGTTGAGGTTTAGGGAATTGAGTTTCGGTTATAGGTTTAGGTTTAGGTTTAGGTTGAGGTTTAGGGAATTGAGTTTAGGCTATAAGTTTAGGTTTAGGTTTAGGTTTAGGTTTAGGTTATAAGACATAGGTTTAGGGAATTGAGAATAGGTTAAGGTTTAGGTTTAGGATATCGGGTTTAGGTTCGGGGTCGGGTTTATGTTTGGGTTTTCAAGTTTAAAGATAGGTTTAGGTTAGGGAGTTACGATTAGGATTAGGTGTAGGTTTAAGTTTAGGGAATTGAGAAAGGTTAAGGGTATGGTCCCTGCAAAGCAAATACAGATATAAACAAGGCCATCCGACGCAAATGCCAGGCCCCTTCCAATGCTGTCCATAAAAAATGGACAGCTTCATCATGGTCATAATAGCGGTTCCCTCTTTTCAGGGAACCCCGCTCTTCCGAATTGCTCCGACGCACATCCGGGACTGCTCCATTAATTTCGATCAAATACATAAACACGGCCTATCTAAATGGACAGGCCCCTCTAACGCTGTCCATAGGAAATGGACAGCTTCATCATGGTCATAACAGCGGTTCCCACCTTCCAGGGACCCCCGCTCATCCGGATAGCTCCGACGCACATCCGGGTCTGCTCCATTAATTTCGAACAAATTTAATGGAGCAAATACGTAACCACTTGGTCCCAAATACTTACTTTATAAAAGAAAATCTCCCATGTCTTCTCAAATTTTCTATTTCGATCTTTTTTAGCTCAAATCCATGTCAATGCATGAGAATCATACATAAACATGGATTTTAAGCAAAATACATGAGGGAAATTACAACATAGATATCATGCACATGATATCACATAATGTATTGTTTGATGAACTACACATGTGCATTCTTGACAAGAGACGTACCAGATGCTTGAATCTGAAATATGCAGCTCCAACCCTCCCACATGCAACATCCACCTGAAAGAATGCGCATAACCGTCATGCTTGAGTAATCAATACAGGAATGTACAAGTAAAACTATAAAACCAGAGATACTCACTGCATTTTCAAGATCTCCTCCATAGTTGACGATTCATTCTAAAGCCCTTCTCCCTCCTCCTTTACCCGAGCTTGGGACCGGCAATGCAAGGAGTTGCATTGGCGGAGTTAAAAAAGAGCTTAGGCTCCATTTGGTTTTTTTTTTAAAAATGTTTTCATAAATACTAATGTGATGACCAAATGGAGCCTAAGACTATAAATACGTTCAAATATAGAGTACAAAATTCATTCAATATTAAAAAAATAAAAAAAATAAGTGCCAAATTAGTTCAAAATGCACACAACAAGTTCAAAATTAGTTCAAAATGCACACAACAAGTTTAAAATTAGTTCAAAATGCACACAACACATGTTCAATTATACAGTACCAAATTTGTTCAAATTATTGAATTCTCAAAGCCTCTTTCCCCCATTGCACAAATGATCCTGGACCGGCCTCTCCAAGTGTAGATGCGAACCCATCTTCTTTCCACAAAGGAGCGTGAGGTTGTATAACCTCAGTCAGGACAACAACAAAAGCTCCATCCTCCAACGGCTCGCAATGGACAGTTGCATTTGGATTAACTTCATGTACTTCACCACGAGCAACTACACCACGTTTTCCAAAACCAAGCAAGTCGCATCTCTTACCGATATATATAATATCCGGCTACATTTACACATAAAATGGCATTGGTATTGTTAGCGTTTATAATATAATTGCAAGCTCATTATAGTAAAAAATTTATACTTGCATACCGACGACGCCTGAGTAGATTTAGCGACTGTTGGTGATGAGAGATTTTGAGTATACTGTCTATCTTTCTGCATATCAACTAATGTTTTCTTCATCTCAACTATATCTTGGGTCATACCATCCAATTTTTTCTTCACCTGAGATAACTCTTGAGTTACGCTCTCTTTTTCTTTTGTCACATTCTCTACCTTTGAACGAGCAGGGGCTGACTTCTTCAGTCCGACCTTGCTTATTGAGCAACCTAGACCCCGCATTCGCCCTCTATTGTCAGACCCAACCAACTGTAAAACATTGTAAATTAAGTTATTAGGATATTCATAATTACCATAAAACTCTACTAATTTTTAAATTTTATTACTACCTCTGTAAGGGCATCATCCATGCCGGTCATCCTAGAAGCAGAATTACTACTATAGAGCTCATCTAGTTTTTCCTGTGAAAAAATACAAATGAATGCAATATAATTCAAAGTTATACTTAGGCTTTTCACAAGGGTACTAGTTAGTGGTACGAGGGATACACTTACAGCAAGTTCAGGATATTGGACAACTTTGTCCTTTCTTGTATGGGCTCTTAAGAAGACTTCACATCTACCTATCTCGACATCGGAGGTAAGATTCTTCTCCATCGCCTTTGGCACATTATATATCATTGAAATACACATCATTAATAGATTTAGATGAATGGTAATTCAAATTTAAATTCAATTTTAAACTATAATATCTATTTTTAAATACATACCATCTTATGGCGAGTAACAGTCATGCTGGGCCTCCCAAGTCACGCCGGTCCTTTTAGCTTGGCACGATTGACTTTATTCGTAGCGCTTACCCTCTTGAATTCCTCGGTGGTACGTTGATCCACGAAGGCCCTACAATCCTCCATAGGGATACCTGGGGGAGCAGGACCATCTCATACAGCAATAAGATCCTTGTTTGTAATATATTTTGCAGTCAATCTTCTCTTGTAATTCCTCCACGCTTCATTGATGCGTTTTGTAATGTAATCAAGACTTGCAGCCCAACTTTAACCCTCAAACTCATAAAACTGTGACAATGTTTCTGTGACCATATGAATTTGTTCATAAGGCACTTGGCGAAAGTCCGGGTATATGATCGGGATATGAGAACGGGTGAGGACACCGACATGCGATGCAAAGTCCCTGTGATCGGAACAGTCCTCATTCGGTTGCCCGAATTCATTCGTCTTTAGGACTTTTTTCCTATCAGGTGGCACAAGTAAAGAGACCCCCCTAGTAATGCCTCTTTTTTTAGATGAAGAAGAAGCTGACACAATTACATAAAAAGAATAACAGTTATATATACACATTATTGATTACTGCCAATATATAAGGAAAAGGAAATTTACATATATAATTAAGGAGAAGTATCTTATTACCTTTGGTATTGTTTGAATCTGTACTCCCAAGCACCTGCGCACCCAATACCTCTGCTTGTGAATCCATGTGCCTATTTCTTCCCTAATATGAAAAGATAAGAAAAGATTTTTTTTTAAAAAAAGCTAATAGTTAAGAAATAATTTAAATCACAGATAAAGTACAAAAAATTCACTATATTATCCAAACCTTGTTTAAACTTCCTCCAATAAATATCATTCTGTTACATTCTTAGAAAATACAAACAAATCAGTAGATTCTCCTCGATCGTTTTCTTTTCTTTGTTTTCTCGACCACAACACTGACATCTTCAGATTCATTGAATATCAATTCATCAATCATTGCTAATGAGGTGAGATCAGGTCCTGCATCGGCATTACTTACAGCCCTTAATCGTTCCGATAGAACGCACGTCTCTTCTTCGACAAAAATTTTTTGGGGAACCTCCAAGACCACATGCCAGTCAGGATTTTTTGGATCTCTGGAGTAGAAAACTTGCGTGGCATGCTCTGCAAGAATGAAGGGCTCGTCACCGACTTTGTCTGAACTGTAAAGACTAGCCAAATTTACTAATCTCAAATTCGCTTCTGCATCAAAAGAAACACCATGATGTGTCACTTTCACCCAATCACACTTAAATAGGATGGGCTTGTACCCTGTTCGGTACTCCAATTGGATAATTCTACGAAGGACTCCGTAGTAAGGTTGATTTTCATCCACTGTATTGATATCCTTAGCACTTGATCGAAAGGTTGTCATACCCTCTGTCCTAACCCCACTGTTTTGGTTCGTTTTATTCTCCTCATAGTCCTTAGTGACAAAGAGGTAACCATTAATACAATATTTATTGTATTGCATAGAAAAAGCTAGAGGTCCTCTCACAACATCTTTAAATTCATTATCGTTAGATTCAATGAACTCTGGTTGCCTTTTCAACCAAGATAGGAATTTGTCCTCGCTAGGCACCCTGTTGGTCCTCTTATAGCATCGCTGTAAGAAATCTTTGTGATTCCTGCGTGATATTCGATAACATTGTTATATTGAAATCGCATAAAGTAAAGAAGATAAATATATATATACATATATATATATATGAGCTTATTATACATACCATTCCCACTCGTCGTAGCTGGGATGACTCTTCAGTACCCATCTACGAGCTTGTTCGTATTCGATACCCGCTAGGATAACACTTTGACCCGAACCTACTGGACCAACATCGTCATCATTAGGGTCATCATCAACGATATCTTTCAACTTACGTAGTCCTGGAATGACTCTGTTAAACCGTTTTTCCAGCTTCTCCAGTAGGCTTGTTTTCTGTTTTCCTTTATATTGATTGCAGAATATAACTGTCTCCTCTTGGATGTACTGCTCTGCAATACAACCCTCAGGTCGTGTCTTGTTACGGACATAGGCCTTGAATGTCTTCATGAACCTGACAAAGTTAATGATACATTATATATACATGCAAATGTAGATGTTAAGCCGATTTATTCTTATTAAGCTCACAACGTACCTTTCGAATGGATACATCCATCGATAGTATACAGGACCACATATGCGAGCCTCGTAAGCCAAATGGATCGACAAATGCATCATAATGACAAATATCGATGGCGGGCATATAGTCTCAAGCTGACATAACGTCCTAGCCATGCCTCTCTCGAGAGTAAGGAGTGTTTGAAGGTCTACGGTTGTCGAGCACAAGGCATTAAAGAAGGTGCAAAAGCTTGTAATTATAGGACGAATGACCTTTCTATCCCTGAATGCATGCTGGATGAGAACTGGGAGCAGATGTTGCATCAACACATGGTAAGAATGAGACTTCATTCCCTTTAAATCCATGCAATCTTCCTTTACGATGGTCCTCCAATTCGTACTAAAACCGATTGGAACACGCAACTCATGCAAAGTCTGGATGAAAAGTTTGTTCTCTTCTTTTCTTAGACAGAAAGGACTTTGTTTCTGAATCACCTTGCCATTGTTCTTTTTCAGCCATAGACACTTCTTAATTCCCAATTGTTTCAGGTCCCTGCGTGCATTAGCATCATCCTTGGTTTTGCCAAGCGTGTTCAACATCATGGCAACAAGGATTTCACATATATTTTTCTCAATATGCATGACATTAAGGTTGTGACTAACGGGAATATCTTTTCAATACTCCAGATTAAATAATATAGACCGTTTGAAGAACCACGGTGATTCAACATCATCCGCTAGCTCTTGTCGGCCTCCATCAATACCCCTTATATTACTCTTCTCAGTCTTCTCCCACAGCATATTCAAGTTCGCGGTTTGTCTTTTAACCTCAATCCCATCCAGACGGATCGGTTTACGTCGTATCTCCACCTTCTTGTTGAACGTGCCAACACTTGTGTCCTTCCTAGCCTGTTTTGACATTGGCAACCATCGTCTGTGGCCCATATAAACATGTTTCTTTCCATATTGAAGTCGCAAAGAATCTGTGTTAGGACCACATATAGGACAACCATACTTACCCTTTGTCCTACAACCAAAAACGTTACCATATGCTGAAAAGTTATGAATTGTCCAAAGCAGAACGACACGCATGTTGAATTTATTTTCATGGTATGCATCGAACGTCGTGACCCCTTCTCGTCATAACTTTTGCAGTTCATCAATCAATGGTTGTAAATAAACATCAATATCCTTTCCCGGTTGTCGCAGTCCCTCAATGAGCAAAGTCAACATAGTAAACTAAGGTTTCATGCAAAGCTTTGGTGGAAGGTTGTACGTTACACACATAACGGGCCATGAACTATGCGACATACTGAAAGTGCCGAATGGGTTAAACCCATCTGTAGCCAAACCCAATCGAACATTATGAGGCTCAGCTAAAAAATCTGTATACTTGTCATCAAGATTCTTCCATGCAATAGAATCAGCCGGATGCTCCATCTTTTCATGTTGAAATTTCCTGGTTGAGTGCCAAGACATTTCTTTCACCAACCATGGCACACTGAACATTCTTTGTAGCCTTGGTGTTAATGGAAAATACCTTAACACCTTCCTAGGTATTGTAGATCCTTTTTTCTCAGAACCCATTTCAGTCTTGTACCTAGAAGTTTTACAATTTGGACAAATGGTTTTCATCTCGTTCTCTCTCCAGTATAAGATGCAGTCATTTGGACAAGCATGGATTTTCACATAATCAAGACCCAACTTTGTAATGATCTTCTTCGCTTGGTAGGTATTAGTTGGGGCCTTGTTACCGGAAGGTAACACCTTCTTTAGTAGTTGAAGGAGCTCTGTAAAGCTTTTTTCACTCCATCCATGATTCACCTTTAATTTGAAAAGCTGTACAATGAAAGTCAGCACGGTGAAATCTTGGGCCCCAGGGTATAGCTCAGCCATTGCGTCTCGTAGATTTGCTTCAAACTCATTAGTTTCATTTTCTCCGAAGACGCCTTCAACTATAGGGGTCACGTTGGGCTCATCCTGTACAACTTCATCTAGGTTATTACCACCAAGTTCTTGAACGATCGCGTTGTGAACCTCATTTAAGTTCGAGACACTATGGTATTGTTGGGAACTTGATTTACGTACAGTACACTTAGGTGATACATGCTCCCCATGCATGTTCCAAACCCTATAGCTTGGGTCGAATCCATTTTTCATTAGATGTATTTCCATATCATCATAAGAAACCAAAAAACGTGCACATCTGCAAGTGGTGCATGGACAAGGAACAAATTCTCTACCAGGAAGGTTTTCTTGTGTAAACTTTGAAAAACTTCTGATTCCAGAAAGAAAATGTGGGTCAGGGAAACTTAGTGTCATCCACTCTCTATTCATTACAGCCAAATCTCGATTAACCAATGGGTCCATTTTCAACCCGCACCTTACTAAAAATTAAAGTTGGAAATTAACCTAATGCACCATCCTCCTTAAAAGTTAAAAATGAAGAAAGTGCTATCAGATGATTGGACCCATACAGATATTATCTACCAAATACAATGTATTAAGGAGTTTGCCATCATTGTATTTTTACAAAAAATTAATAATGCAATTAATAAGTATAATATTAAACCACTTGCATAGATGAAAAGTCTCGCATGCAATTCTAATATATCAAGCTAAATGATGGATCGTACCAGTCAAAGACTTCACCACACAAGGGCAATGGAATGCTTACAGGATTAACATGTTTTATGACACGTGGTGGATGAGTCACCAACATTTAAAAAAATGGTGTACATGCACATGCTAGTCCAACACTTCAATCATATTTCTCAATATATATATATGAATGCCTATGCCAGTAACATAAAAGACATTGTAAATAAAAAAATTTAAAAAAAATAAAAAACATAGAAATTCAAATTGATGTCACAATCTGACAAACCCATAAAAAAATAATTCTGGAATTCCTTTCAGGATCTTAAGACAATCCACTGACATCACCATCATTACCTTTAAATCCCATCCAATCCACCCTAATCCCTTTAAAATTGCTTGGGACGTGTTTGGTTCAAGGGATTAAAAGGGATTGGAAAGTTTAATCCCGGGATTGGCCAGGCGTCCCAAACAGACCAGAAATAGCAATCCCGGGATATAGCAATCCCATAGATCTTGCACCAATCTATTGACGCAACTATCATTACCTTGAAATTCGTACAATCTACTCTAATACCATCCAAATCCATCCAATCTGCCCAGCCAAACAGGCCCTAATGGTGGGCATTCAATCACCACAGTTTCCTATGGAACATGATGCAAGTTTCAAGTAAATGATGCCACGTTACAGGAGATTTAGGGTGAGAATTTTATTGGTTGTTTCTTTCCGGGCAAGTGCCTCCAACCTAGGCACACTCAATTCCCTTATACGAATGGGAAAATTCATCACTAGGAGCCTGTTTGGACTGGGAAAAGATGAGAAAAGTACGGTGATTATCCAATCATAGACTCTATGAGCATTATTTAAACATGGATTCCCATGGATTCTATTTTTTGAGGATCTTGTTTCGATAGAAAGTGGAAATCTCACATTCCTCTCACAATTTTCACGTTCTATATTGTGCATGAAAATTTGACTATGGAAAGGCTAGCAATCGCTTCCAATCTCACCATTTCCTTTGCTATCCAAACAACAAAAAAGGTCCAAATAATGGAAAACCCTCGAGTTTTCTTTTCTTTTCCCACAACCCAAACAGGCCCTAGATTTCAAAGCATGGAAGAATGATCTAGCTGAGAATTGTGAACTTTCAGATCCTCTTCTCATCTATACTCGTAAAGAAAAACACATCAATCAACACCATCAACAATACTTCACATATCTTTGTTTGTTATGCCTTGAACTACCAAACAATTAATTCCACACCGACACACCCCTAAGAACTCAAAGCACTCACTAAGAAAGCACTCCTTTAGCGCATCCCCCAAAGGGACGAAGCTCCAACAAAGAAGATATGATCTTATATGAGTGTGTCAAGCTTTCCGATGGCTAGTCGGGAGAAGTAAGGTGTTCAAGCAAGATCACCTAAAGAGAAGAAAGACAAAGATTTGAATCCTTTGCCTTCATAATCTCCACTAGGTAGATCATGTATTGATGCACTACAACTTTGTGAGGGCCCTATAGTGGAGATTCTCCGATTTTTCAAGCAAATTTTGGTGATGCCTTAGATGATTGGCCCCTTCTTTCAAGTATGGCACGGAGGTTGCCAAGGCCTAGAAAGAATGGTCTGTTGAAGGCTAACTTAGCTAGCAGGGTTTTAGTCGATATGGCCTAAACGCAAGTAGAGAACTTTCGAAATCTTGTGGGTTCACCAAAAGAGGTGCATCTCAAGGAGGCCTTTCTAATGGAAATTAGGGGAGCTAATTCCATGTTGCGTTGGAAGTTTGGAACAAATAATCAATGTTGTCAAAATCATTATTGTATTGCAAATCATAATAGGGGTTGAATCATATCGAATCGAAAATCATATTGTAAATTGTAAGATTTTTATGATTTTCTACAAAAAGGAAAAATATAAATAAGCAAAAAAAATTAAAAACTTATCAATCATCCTTTTGCCATCAATATGCGCCAAGTAATACCATGTTATGATAGCGATAAAGGATTCTTATCTTCCCTTTTTATTATTATTTATCTTTCAAGAAATTTCATTTAAAAAACATACAAGGATCCTTTGATAATTTATGTTCTTGTGACATTTCATGAATTAGAATCACGTTGGAAAAGTGGCATTTGATTATGTAGACCAACAGAAAAAGATATTTTGATTTCTAACCACTATTCCACAATACAGATAAGTCCACATGATCGTAAGCACCCATGAAAACATTCCAGATAAGTCATACATTAATTTGGTGTTTCAACTAGTTAAGAAGTAAGAGATCTTAAAAAGAGTGAGAGAGAGAGAGAGACACACACAGAGAGAGAGAGAGAGAGAGAGAGAGAGAGAGAGACAGCTCCATGATTTAATGTTGAAGAAAATATATATCATTTAATCTCTCATAAAGAGCACAATAAAATAATTTACCTTTTCTAAATGATTCTTAAAGCCCCCACCAATTTAAAAACATAATATGAAAGCCGAGGGAAGCTTAAATAGTATAGGCACGAGTTTCACCGAATGCACCCAGAATTTCACTTAAGCCACAGCATTCATATGCACATTCTTCACCATGCATACGGACACAAGCGCAATGGGCGAGATTGTGAGATTGTGTGGAATGTATGACAAGCAAACATCATGGCACATGAGCCTGACTTAATGTGTATTACTTTGCATCGTAACAAACCTACACAACTTTTGGATTTTGTTAAACCATATATGGAATGTAGACTGAATATGTTTATCTGTCATTGGTAAGTGGCCTACACAAGTTTTGGATTTGTCGAGCCATATTTGGATAGCTAAAATCACAAGGTCCAAAATATTGGTTTCAATGTATGTGGTCGAAACCTTAAACCGCATTGGTACGTCACTGATTTGATGCTGGACATTCGATGAATTGAGCCATTCAGTGCATTTCTTTTCTTCTTCTTCTTTTTTACTTTTTATTTAAGAACTTAAAAGATTAAAGGGGATTTATTTGAAACTCTGGCAGAATTTGATGGTTGATGAACAGGCAAACCATAAACATTGCTAATGGTTTGGATTATAGTTTCTGATGGAGCTCAAGCATCAATGGATGAACACCCACCAATAATAGTAGCTTCATCTATAAATAAAACAATACTCACTACCTTCTCATTGCCTATACTTTGCAAGAGTTTAACGATCCAAAAATCATTTCCAGCATAGAGAAGTACTAGACCAAGCATAATTTGAATTGTAAATCAGGATTTAAATCATAAATCATAGGATTCAAATCAGAGAATCGTAGGATTTATATAAAATGGGATACAAGGTGAGATTCAAATCGTCTTACTTAAAATTCAATTCAAATCATAAATCGTAGATATTAGGATTTTGACAACACTGCTAATAATTGCTCATCCATCCGTTCCTCTAAGGCTGTTTGAAAGGTCCAGACCATTCATCAGACAGAGCCCAACATGAACATCCCCTGGGCAAAAAACCAAACTGGTCTACTCATCAGGCGGACCATACGTGTACATTAACTATGGACCATTCATTGCCCTTTCTTTCCACCATCCATTTTACTCAGAAACTAGCATGCAACCTAATGAGTGGACCACAACCACAGGTTTATAATCCAAGGCATGTTCATCCCACCTGATTACTGGCTAGGATCTTACACCCTTGTGTAACAACAGCATGTTCCCCCCAATTCACCGTCCAAGCGAATCTCCTTCGCATTTCTCCTCACAAATTCCAACTTCCAATCACCGAACATATAAATTAAAACCGTAAATAACAATCTGCAGAATCTAACCAGCAAAACCTAAACAAAGAATTATAATTCACAAGGCAATACCTGACACCGGCACACAATTCTCCCGACTGCACAATCCCCGTTGCTGCCGACTCAGCAGCCGGCGATGCCTCCTGAGCAATTATTACAATTATCTGTAAAAATAGATGGACGGCATGGATGAAACACATACATCATGGTGGGGCCCACAGCACCGACCATCAGCCATTGTGGCAGGGGTGTTGCCAATCTGTTAGCGGTTTGGATACGGACAGGTTGAGTAGCCAGACTCTAGGTATTGATGGTGTTGACAGTGGATTGTCTTCAGATACATGGGATTGCTATATCCCTGGATTGATATATCCAGTCTGTTTGGCACACCCGGCCAATACTGGAATTAAACCTTACCATCCCTTCCAATCCCTCGAGCCAAACGCGTCTCAGTTGGCTGTTGATCACCGACTCTGTTTGGCACGCCCGACCAATCCCAGAATTTAACTTCCAATCCCTTCTAATAACATCCAATCCCTTCCAATCAGAAATGCCAAACGGCCCTTAGATTTCAAAAACAGAAGGGGCAAATCCTTCCAATCCCTTCCAATAACATCCAATCCCTTCCAATCCGACCGGCCAAACGGCCCTTACATTTCAGAAACAGAGAGAGGGGAATGCAAATTGAACCTCTGAAAGATTTGAGAAAGAGATAAATAGGGAAAAAGAAATATACTCACCGTACGATGCTTCTTCTTCTTCTACTTCATGCAGCGAAATGGGTTTCAGAGGACTATGGAATGCGGCCTTGAGACAGTGAGAGAGGGTGAGGGAGATCGGGAGATGAAGAGAGGGCAAGGGAACGAGAGAGACTGAGTGCGAGAGAGAGAGAGAGAGAGAGAGATGGAGACGGAGATGGAGAGTGGGTTTCTGGTTTGGAGGGCGGGAGATAATGCCGCTGGGTTGGGTTTTTGGAGGGAGATGGTGTTTTCGACGGGCGCGTGACGGACGGCCCTGAGCGGTTTTAGAATTTTAGTTACGTGGGGCCCACTGTGATGTATTTCATACATCCACTCCATCCAATAAATTTAAAATATTATTTTAACTATGATGAACAATTCATTTAGATCAAATCTTTAAGCTGACCACACAACAAATTAACAGTACACATTTAATTTATATTATTTCTTATGGTGTGGTCCACCTAAATATTCAATCCACATAATTTTTCGGCTTATGCAACAACATTATATATCCGAATTTTCGGACGGCTAAGATCAAATACATATATTCCAGTGGACCTCATGGATCCCCCTCAGCACCATATAGGTTATAGGTTGAAATATATGTTTTAGCTACAGAGAACCTAGGCTATAGCTACGGATTAAATCCGTAGCTATTTTGCTACGGATTTAATCCGTAGCTAAAAGCTTTCAACTTCCATAGCCTTTACTCGATTTTTTGGTAGTGTATGGGGTCCATCACAAGGGACTTCTATCTAAACTAGTCCCATACCTAATTTGGATAGAGCTCATTTTAGAATAATAAATGAGATGGATCCAACACTCAACTGGGCCACACGAGAGGAAACAGTAGAGATTCATTGAGCACGGTTGAAACATTCCTATGGACATAAAAGTTTTGTATCATGCCTGTTGGAATGACCTTATAAACGGTTTAAAAAGCATATAAACAACAAGGTGAAACGTATCCAAAGCTCAAGTGGACCACACCACATGAAACAATGTGACGCACCATGGGAGTTTTGAGAGCTGATTTAATTAAAAAAAATTCCTTCATGCATGTCTTTGTGATCTTATGAATGAAATGGATGACAAACAAGCATCAAAGTGAACTCTTTTAAGGTTTCAATGGTGGAAATCATTATTCCCATTATTTCCTGTGGTGTTGTCTACTTGAACTTTCGATATTCTTTAATTTTGGGCTAAAGCTCTAAAATGAGGGATAAATAAAGGACACGCATTCGCATTCACAGTTGGGACCAACAGAGTTTACTCAGTATTATAAAATGATACTGAGTATGCAATCCGATTTTACTGAGGGCTGGGTTCAAGTCTCGCGTCCGTTTGCCATGTGCTTAAGGGAAAGCAGGTCCCCCGCGGAGACGGTTTCAGTAATGCGGCCACTAGCCCGGTGGCTAGTGGTTGGTTCTCTGTGGGCCGATCATAATGTGTGTATTTTACCTACGTTCATATTGGAGATCATTTTAAGATTTGATCCTAAAAATGTTGCAGATCTAAATCTCAAGTGGACAACAGTAGTAATTGAATGTCCACCATTAAAATCCTCCTTGGCCAATGTCTTTTTGACATCCAACCTGTTGGTTACGTCATCCAGACCTGGATGGAGGGAAAAAAAACCAAATATCAGCTTAATCCAAAACTTTTGTGGCCCCAACAAGTTTTTAACGGTGGGTGTTCAATCAACACGATTTCGTGTGATGTGATCTATTTGAGATTTATATCAACCTCATTTTTGGTCTTATGCAGTAAAATAATATGGAAAATCGATGAACCCTGTGGATGAAATACATATATCATGGTAGGGCCCAAAGAGCACCGAACATTATATTAGCCCTTGGCTAATGGCAGGGTCACCGGCCAATCCGCATCCCATTTTTAAAGATTTCTTGTTACCGATCATTCATTCCTACGGAAAAAACTTTGGTAGAGATTCTGTACACTCCCTGTACATTATACATTTATACTAATAATCTCATTAACCACTTACAAAACAAATGACAGAAATTAAGTTTCAAAGAGATTCCGTACACTCCCTATATATTATAGTCTATATTCCGTACACTTATGATCTCATTAACCACTTACAAGTTTATATGTTAGCTGATAAAATGTGTTTTGATCTTAATGGACGGTTCAGACTGATTGATTGGACAATTCATATAAAGCTATCATTTACTTGATGGATAATAACCCGTTACTTGATGGGCTACCCTGGGATTGGATATGTCCACGAGATAGTTTTTAGAATAAGTAGTTCAACTCATTGATTATACAAATATTCAAATGAGTTAAATTATCAAAGGGTTAAAAGTATCCAACTGCAAGATTTTCTCTGCTGCCCTTTCCACCATACAAAGTGAGACTAGTCAAATAAACGGTTTGGATTATTGGAAGATACGTAGATTCAACGGGGAAGGAACCTTGTGTGCACTGCTTGCAAGTCCCTGTGGAAACCACTGGGACGCGGATTGCGTCCTAACCCCGCCCGGACGGTAATCCGTCCGGGCAGGGCTCTGTGGATCCCACCGTGATGTAAGTGTTTTATCCACGCCGTTCAACGATTTTTTGAGATAATTTTAATGTATAAAACAAAAAATGAGGCAGATCCAAGGCTTAAGTAGACCACACCAAAGGAACATACACTGATAATGGCACCCACCGTTGAAACCTTGGCCAACATGATGTGTTTTTTTACCATACAACATATTCATAAGGTAATGTAGATGTGGATGAAGTGAAAGCACAAATATCAGCTTCATCCGAAACTTCTCCATCACCCAAGAAGTTTTTAATGGTGGACGTTCAATCCCCACTTTGTGGTCAACTTAAGCTTTGAACCTGCCTCATTTTTTAATTCGCATATTAAAATCATTGAAAAAAGTGTTGAACGGCGTGGATAAAACACTTACATCACTGTGGGTCCCACAGAGCCCTGCTTGGACGGATTGCCGTCCGGGCGGGGGTAGGACGCAACCCGCGTCCAAACCACTGCCACTGCGAAATGACAACTCACGTATTATCGAAACCAATTTTCACGTAAAAGACTCTAGTACACGGCTTGTAGGTCCCAGAGAAAACCACCGAAAACCACCACTTCTGGTTAAAGATAACTCACGTACTATCACTTGGGTGCATGGGCCAGCCCCATATGGTTCACATTTATTTGTATGGAAGAAAACTCTAATATTCTGAATATACAAGACCTTAGAGATTGTATGCTGACATGCATTCAAGTAATTGGATTATACCTATGTGAACGCAGACATTGATTTTGGAAAGTAGACTATTCATTTGAATATTCAACAAGAGAATGGTAGAAATATTACCAGTCAGTGTGATATTAGAATTTCACTCTCAGTGCAATTATTTCCACCATTTCCACCTCAATATTACAGTAATCATTCACTGGACCTTTCTACCTCAAGATTACATGATAATTATTCACAGGACCTTTAAAATGGTGGTAAACTAATACCTATATAAAATTTGAAGTTTATATGCAATTCAACGTGAGCAAAGATAATGTGGCGCTTAACATGGGCCCACCTTGATGTATGAATCGACGCAGTTGATCTGTTTAGCCTGATCATTTTAGGACATGAGTCGAAAATGAAGTAGATTTAAATCACAGGCAGACTGTGCTATCGGAAACGGTGGTGGTTGAATGTTTCACCATTAAAAACTACCCAGCATCCACCTAATTTATATTTTTGTAATGTTTATGTGCCATCAAGCCTCTTGATAAAGAAATAAAATAAATAAATATGGGATTGATTCAAAACCTAATTTGTAGCCTATAAGAAGATTTTTACGGCCAATCACCATTGTTTCTTATGATATAGTCCACTTGAGATTTATATCTGCTTCATTTTTGGTCTCAAACCATAAAATATTCTAGAAAAATGAATGGCCGGAGTGAATAAACAAAGGGTCGCACCTAACATGCTCCCCAGTTTAATCTACTTGCAATGGGAGAGTAGTGGGTGTTGCCCTTATTGTGTGGGGCTCACCTTGTTGAATTTTTGTATATCCACGTACGCTGTTTGTCTCTTTTCCCATATTATTTTAGGATGTGATCTCAAAACATTAGCGCATCCAAATCTCAAGTGGACTACAACACTAGAAACAGTGGTGAATGATCATTAAAAGCTTTTTGTTGGCCACATAAGTTTTGGATTTAAAAAATCAAAATAAAAATGACGGTGGATGTTATTGGGGGCCTTAGGAAGTTTTTAAGGGTGGGCATTCAACTACCATTATTTATTGTGGTGTGGTTCACTTGAGATTTTTGATCTGCGTAATTTTTTAAAACACATCCTAGACTGGGCTTGAAAATTGATGTGGATATACAACATACCATTAAGGTGGCCCCATGGTAAGGGTAACACTTAATTGTTTCCGCCAGCAACACCGAGGTTGGTATTGTGTTCATGTGGCCCCATGATGTATGTGTTATATACACACCGTCCATCCATTATTCCAGATCATTATAGGGCATGAGCTCAAAAATGAGGTAAATCTAAAGCTCAAGTAGACTACATTATATAAACTAGTGGGCACAATGACGCATGCCATTGAAACCATCCTAAGGTCTACCATGATGTTTATTTTACCATCCAACTTTTATAATGTCACACACAACCGGAGGAACAAAATAGATTTTACAAAAACATGGTAGGACTTGCAAGCTTGGGCTAATAAAATAGGTGCCGGAGAGGATTATTGTCCTTAAACCCTCCTTAAACCACCACTATTCTAAAACTGAAAACTCCCGCTCCAACTAACCACCCCAACCCTTCCCTCTATCTTCTCAAAATCTTGTGCAATGCATCCATGGATACAATGCATTCAAAACCCGACTTAGAGGTGACAAGCATGGCCCTATCGTCATCGACTCGATCGTCTCGTTGGCTGCTGTACTACATGCAGAGCCATCACAACACGATGCAGAGAAGTCATTCGAGTCCAGCCCCACATGGGATGCGGGAGAACGAGGAGAGGGGCTATGATGGTAACCTGGTAAAGCGGTCGGGTTGCATAAACAAAGGGATAATTTGGATGTCTATAATTTTTTAGTTGTAAACATATTACACTTGAAAAGAGTTTGAGGTGTATTCAGTTTACATGCAATTTCATTTGATTTTCAAGTGGTAATCAGTTTACAAGTAAACAGATCGTGTGTTTAGGTAGCCTGTAGAGGAGAAATTTACGACTGTGGACCCCACCTTTGATCCATCGGATATTCTCGAGGCAATACAAACTTAACATACGAACTTAGACCTCCTCGTACGGACACCGAATTTCAGGACGAAAATACCCCTCCTTTCACGGAAATGGATTGGGTACTCCCCCGGCCACCAGCCAATGGCGGATGGTCGGTGGTCTGTGGGCCCCACCATGATGTATGCTTTTCATCCATGTCGTCCATATATTTTTCCAGATCATTTTATGGTATGAAACCAAAAATGAGGTATATCCAAATCTCAAGTGTACCACATTACAGGAAACAGTGTTGAATGAGTGTCAACCATTAGAAACCTTTGGGGGGGCCATAAAAGTTTTGGATGAAGCTGATTTTTGGTTCTTCCCTTCATCTGGGCCTGTATGACCTAGTCAACAGATTAGATGTCAAATAAATAGATCATTAGGCCTTAGGAGAATTTTAATTGTCAATATCCAATCAATATTATTTTCCTATTTTGTGGTCCACCTAAGATTTATATCCCTCTCATTTTTTGGAACAAGCCCTAAAATGAACCGTAAAAATGGATGAAACACATACATCATCGTGGGGCTCACAGAGCACCGACCAGCCATTGGCTGGTGGCAGGGTGAGTAGCCAATCCGTTTCCATTCATATTTTACTCCTTGCTTTCACTCCGTTGCGTTCACTTCCTTAACGAAAAACCCTTCCTTCTCAAAATAATAGCCTTTCACTCCCTTTCAACGATAAACCGAGCCACAAAAGTAACACAGCAAAAAAAAAAAAAAAACACGCACAAAAGACTGATACGGCGGCAGTGCCGCGGCAGTCTGGCAGATTTTTTATTTTTTTAACAGGGAGAACTTTTTCCCCCTTACACTTTTCTCTAATACATAGTTATGTAAATATGTATATATAAGTATATAAAAATATATTTTTTTATCTTTTAATTCATTTATTTGTCTATTTATTTAACAAGCATATCTCCTAAATTAAAATGAGTTATTTAATGTATCACATATGATTTTGGGGTAAGAGAAGCTAATTTATCCAACAAACGTAGTTATTTTCCAAGATTCCATCGGGTCAATAGTTGAAAATCCATTTCATTCTCTTTGTGGTCAATTTCAATCATCCAACAAACGTAGTTATTTTCCAAGATTCCATCAGGTCGATAGTCGAAAATCCATTTCATTCTCTTTGCGGTCAATTTCAATCAGTTCGTGGTCAAACTGGAAATTGAGCGGGGCAAACCAGAAATTGAGTGGGGCAAAGTAGAAATTAAGCGGGGTAAACTGAAAATTGAGTGAGGCAAACTAAAAATTAAGCGGGGCAAACCGAAAATTGAGCGGGGCAAACTAGAAATTAAGTGGGACAAGCCGAAAATTGAGCAGGGCAAACTAGAAATTGAGCGGGGCAAACTGAAAATTGAGCGGGGCAAACTGAAAATTGAGCGGGGCAAACTAGAAATTGAGCGGGGCAAACTGAAAATTGAGCGGGGCAAACTAGAAATTGAGCGGGGCAAACCGAAAATTGAGCGGGGCAAACTAGAAATTGAGTGGGACAAACAGAAAATTGAGTGGGGCAAACTAGAAATTGAGCGGGGCAAACTAAAAATGAGCGGGGCAAACTGAAAAATTGAGCGGGGCAAACTGAAAATTAAGCGGGGCAAACCAGAAAGTGAGCGGGGCAAACTAGAAATTGAGCGGGGCAAACCGGAAATTGAGCAGGGCAAACTAGAAATTAAGCGGGGCAAACTGAAAATTGAGCGGAGCAAACTTGAAATTGAGTAGGGCAAACTGAAAATTGGAGGACTACTTCATTATGAACACAAGGAAAACATCATTAGTTTCACCATTTCTTCTTAATTAAACTAATGCTTGCAATTCAATCTATTTCCATTTTACATCCAAACACAGCTTATGTGTTAACTTAAACTATTTCTAAGAAGAACAATTTTTAAAAAAGAGCGGGGCAAACATGAAATTGAGAACATAGATTCCTCTGTCCTTGAGAATCCTAACATTTTGATTGAAATGACTCAATATATGATGTATCAAAAAAGACAAGTATTAAAATGTGGTTGATATTTATCCGTACCTCCCAACCTCCTCAAGCATCTTAGCAATATTTTGTTGTGCATTGTGTCTACACTAAGCATCAATATTTGCTATAAGTAATTTGGTTTTTCAATGAGAGGAGCTATCTAAAGTACACAATACTCACCATTAGAGAGTCTAGAGTTCCTGAATACATAAGGTGTCATCAGAAAACAATATTTCAGCAACGAATTTTCCAAATGTCATCAAACCTTCAAATGTATAGGACTCATTGTATCAATGCATTGATGAATTGAATTGTAAACATTCACAAGATAATGACGTTTCCTAGAAGTAATGCCGAGGAACCAGCATTTAAACCATAGTTATACTTCTTTCAAGTCACCTTGAAAGCTGCGGCATTACAATTGGATCCCACACACTCAATTTCTAGTTTGTCTCGCTCAATTTTCAGGAGGGCAAACTAGAAATTCAGCGGGACAAACGTGAAATCGAGTGGGGCAAACATGAAATTGAGCAGGGCAAACTAGAAATTTAGCGGGACAAACATGAAATTGAGTGGGGCAAATATGAAATTGAGCAGGCCAACGAGAAATTAGGCGGGGCAAACATGAAATTGAGCAGGGCAAACAAGAAATTCAGCGGGGCAAACATGAAAGTTAAAGGTTATCAAAGAAATTTAAATTTTTGACAAAAAAATTAGACAATTTTTGGAGTTTTCGACATATCGAAAACTTTAGTTAACATGTCGACCTGATCGATCAAAGTGTTTCGACTAGTTGACTCGAAGGATAGATAGGTTACACGGTTTTTAATGCTTTTATGCAATTTGTTTCTAGTTCTAGTTTTGATTATATATATTGGTGTAATCGATATTAGGGTTAGTGCTAGACATGCTTAAGGGTTCGAAAGGATTACACCCTGGACCATATAATACATTATATATTGAAGAATATCATGATTATCCCAAGTTAGAGAATGTTGGAATCATTGGCCGGGGTGGCTAGTAGTGGAGTGTGCACTGACAGTGGATTGTACTAACAAGCTAACTCTCCCCCCCTCCCAAAAAAAAGGAGGGTTTGAAAGGATTTTTAAAGAAAGAAAAAGATATGATTTTTCTCATGAGTCTTCAAATTGGTAATGCAGTCTAAATGAGCATACACTAAGGTTCTTTTAAAGAAAGATGATCTGTAATCATCAAATATTGTTTGTAAACCCTATCTGATAATTGTATCGTAGGATGCTCATATTCAGTACGAGTACAAATATTAAGTTGGCATATGCATTTCAATAAATTAAGATTTAACCACTGATTCAAGTTTCAATTTTTTTTAATTAAGATATACTCATTGCGCATGCATAAGGTGAAATGAACAGTTATGAATGTCTATGATTAAAGCTAAGACATCTCTTGATAGAGATGATTGATCCACTTAGAAGTGTGCATGCTAGTTACACCTAGCGTGAGATTTTCATGTTTTACACTAATGTTTTCAGTATTTATGTCATTGGAAATTTCGGGGCATGACAATCGACCCGATGGAATCTTAGAAAATAACTAGGTTGGTTGGTCTAGTGTTGATAGTTCCAATCGACCAAATAATTTAGGATACTTTACAGGATCTATTAAAATATCTAGTAGAATCAAGATCGTTAATGATTTACCATATAATACATTGCATATTAAAGAATATCATGATTATCCCAAGTTAGAGAATGTTGGAATCATTGGCCATGTATGGCATGTTTTCATCTGGTAATGCAATGATTGGTTTAAATTAATCACATTGGGTATATACGGTTTTATAGGCATGAAGTACTATAGACAACTCAAGATAGAATTGTATTGAAGAATGACTTCTCTCCTTGTACGTGAGAGATTGAGAAGACGTAGGTAAGTGAAAGAGTTCTACAATGGGTGGACTCTCTCCCATAGCCACTCCCCTATATAAAATGCATTCGGTCCCTAACACAAACCTCATGTTTGCCCCACTGAATTTCTAGTTTGCCCCGCTGAATTTCTAGTTTGCCCCGCTCAATTTCATGTTTGCCCCGCTCAATTTCTAGTTTGCCCCGCTCAATTTCATGTTTGCCCCACTCAATTTCTAGTTTGCCCCGCTCAATTTCATGTTTGCCCCGCTCAATTTCTAGTTTGCTTTCATGTTTGCCCCGCTCAATTTCTAGTTTGCCCTGCTCAATTTCATGTTTGCCCCGCTCAATTTCTAGTTTGCCCCGCTCAATTTCATGTTTGCCCCGCTGAATTTCTAGTTTGCCCTGCTCAATTTCATGTTTGCCCTGCTGAATTTCTAGTTTGCCCCACTCAATTTAATGTTTGCCCCGCTGAATTTCGTGTTTGGCCCGCTCAATATCTAGTTTGCCCCGCTCAATTTCATTTTTGCCTCGTTCAATTTCCAGTTTGACCGTGAAGTGATTGAAATTGACCACGAAGTGAATGAAATGGATTTTCAACCATCGACCTGATGGAATCTTGGAAAATAACTAGGTTGGTTGGCTAAATTAGCTTCTCCTACCCCAAAATCATATGTGGTATGTTAAGTAAATCATTCTAGTTTAGGAGATATGCTTGTTAAATAAATAGACAAAGAAATGAATTAAAAGATAGAAAAATATTTTTATATACTTATATATACAAAAAAAAAAAAAAAATCTGTCAGACTGCCGCATACTACTACCGTACCGACAGTAGTTCCGCAGCAACATGTGGTTATTTTTCTTTTCCTTTTTTTTACTGTGTTGCTTTTGTGGGTCCCTTCATACGATCTGTGTTATATCTAAACCGTCTATCTATTTGGCGAGCTCATATTAAGGCTTAAGACGAAAAATAAGACAGATCTAACTATCAAGTGGACCACACTGTAAAAGGCAATGGGGAATTGAACGTCTACCATTGAAACCCTTTTAGGGGTTACAGAAGTTTTGGATCATTATGAAATTTGTTTTTCCTCTTCATCAAGGTCTTTGTGACCCTATGAATGAACTTAGACGGGGAGGATTTCTCACAAACATAGACCACCGACGATCTGCCATTGGCGGTGGCAGGGGGAGTAGCCAATCCGTTTCCGTGCAAAGGAGGGGTATTTTCGTCCTGGAATTTGTCGTCCGTACGAGGAGGTCTAAGTGCGTATGTTAAGTTTGTATTGCTTCAAGAATATCCGATGGATAAAAGGTGGGGTCCACAGTCGTAAATTTCTCCTCATAAAGTGTTTATGATGAATAAAGTAGGTATTCATAATATAGAGCTTGGGCAGTGAACCTTCCAAAATCCGCAAATCACATAAAGACTTGATTTTTTTTAGGACCTTAAAAGAGCATTAAAGAATACACACACTACATGATTTGGATGTCTTCCGCCTATCACAATAGGCCCTAAATGCAATCTAAGAAGTTTTTAATGGTGAACATCCAATCCTTCCCTTGTGTGGTCCATTTGATAATGGACGAGCTGTTTTTTTAGAGCCACAAAGAGCATCAAGGGAAGTACATCATGTATAAATTGGATGTACCATACACATTATGATGGGCTCCACATATCATGAGTGCATATTAACCATTGTGTTCTAACTTTTGTAATACCTTTTTAACTGTAAAGACTTTATCTTAAATATAAAGCATATATAACTTTTTACCAAGTTTCAAATTACAACCACAAGCTAACAGTAATTTGTTAACAGCCCGGAAAGCCTTTATAGGTAAATATGTACATCCAAATATCCCTTGTAATTCCTTTACAACTTACTGACTTTACGCTTCCAAATTAATGACCCCTAAAGGGCAGTTTTATCATTTTCAAGATAGAGCTCTTAATTTGTTTATAACTTAAACACCGTAAAATGCCAGGCATTGGGATGTCTAACAACAGAAAACCTAATCATATTATTTTAAATATTTTCAAAGTTGCATCCTTCTCTTCTTTCACATCACATTGGGTAAAAAGGAAAGTGACGGATGAGTTCAAAGGTAGGCACCAGAGACACCAATTTCCTCCCAAAGACTTTCCAAGATGGTTCCTATGCAGGGATGTTGGGTGGGGTTCACTGAAATGGTTGTAAGAAATATTTTTTTTTTTTCCTTTTCTTTCATTCATGCATGTCTTTGTGATCCTATGAACGGAATGGATGACTAATAAGCATCACAGTAAACCTTACTAAGGTTTCAATGGTGGAAATCATTATTCCCACCGTTTCCCGTGGTGCTGTATCCACTTGAGCTTTCGATATTCTTCAATGTTGGGCTAAATTAAGCTGTAAAATGAGCTTAAAAAACGGATGGACAGTGTGGATCAACGAAGCGCATTTACGATAGGACCAACATAGTTTACTCGGTATGATAAAAGGGTACTGTGTACGACAATCCGATTTTAGCTAGGGCTGAGTTCAAGTCTTGTATCCGTTTGCCATGTGTAGGAAAGCAGGTCCCCCAACGGACGTGGTTTGGCTAGTAACTGGCCACTAGCACGGTGGCTAGTGGTTGGTTCTCTATGGGCCTCATCATGATGTGTGTATTTTAATTAAGATTTGATCCTATAAATGATGTAGATCTAAATCTCAGGTGGACCACACCACAAGAAAACAGTAGTAATTGAATTTCCACTATTAAAAACCTCCTAAGCCCAGTGTAATGTTTATTTGGCATCCAACCTGTTGGTTATGTCATACAGACCTCGAAGGAGGATAAAAATTAAAACCAAATATCAGCTTGATCCAAAACTTTTGTGGCCGCAACAAGTTTTTAATGGTGGGCGTTCAATCAATAAGATTTCGTGTGATGTGGTCCACTTGAGGTTTATATCAACCTCATTTTTGGGCTCATTTAATAAAATGATATGGAAAAATGGATGAATGGTGTGGATGAAACATATACATCATGGTAGGGACCAAAGATCACCGACCATTACCCATTGGCTAATGGCAGGATCACCAGCCAATCCACATCCCATTTTTTAAGATTTCTTGCCTATCGTTCATTCCTAAGGAGAAAACTTTGATAGAGATTACGAACACTCCCTATTCATTATACATTTATACATGGAAGAGATTACGTACACGCCCTATACATTATACATTTATACATGGTCCGTAAACTCCCTATACATTATACATTTATACATGGTCCGTACACTCCCTATACATTATACATTTATTGTCTCCCCACCGCCCTTCTCTTCCAACTGAGCTGCTGCTTCCTTGGATTTCACTTCTTCCCTGGCCTTGTGGAGAGCTTGAATCAGTTTTTTAAGTCTGGTGTTTGCCTTATCGGCAGCAGTGGCTTTGGAGGACTTGGGCATCAGGTTCTCGGCTACATCTGCTGGGGTGATGTTACTCCCTTCAATTAGTTGCTGGACAGTCTCGAATAAAGGATGCGAGTCGAGGTTGAGATAGTTCTTTGCAAGCACTTTAAAAGCCTCGAAGCTGCAGTATGATAGCTCGATGTGCTTGTCCATCCGACCTTTCCGTATAAGAGCTGGATCCAGCTTCTCCAAATGGTTTGTGGTGAAGACAATGATCCGTTCTCCTCCGCAAGCTGACCACAGTCCGTCAATGAAATTGAGTAGCCCTGAGAGAGTAACTTTGCTAGTATCGTCGTCCTTGTCTACCTCAGGTGGAAGTTCTGTGTCCTTCTCCGATTTCTCAGCCTTCTTTTTTCGCTTGCCGGCCAGATCTAAAGAACAGTCGATGTCTTCAATAACCATGATAGATTTGCTGGTGGTCTCGATCAGGAGCTTCCTCAGCTCCGTGTTGTTCTTCACGGCCGTCAATTCGAGGTCGTACACATCGTAGTCCAGGAAATTGGCCATGGCGACGATCATCGAGGATTTCCCAGTGCCAGGTGGGCCGTAAAGGAGGTAGCCTCGCTTCCATGCCTTGCCAATCTTTACATAGTAATCCTTTGACTCGCGGAATGTCTCGAGATCCTCTATGATCTCCTGCTTCTTATCTGGGTCCATGGCTAGAGTCCCAAATGTCGCCGGGTGGTCAAACAGGACATGACTCCACAGAGTCTTCTTGTAGCCATACCAGTTGCTACTGGGGCTGTTGGTATACAGCTTTCTCTGCCGGTTTCTCACCTCGATTGCCTTCCCTTCTTCCACAACGTAGCTCATGTAGTAGTCCATGACAAGCTGGCGGTGCCTTCGGTGTAATGTGAGGGTGTAATACCGTGGTTCCTCCTGTGAGGGGAACCAAGATATGCTCATCGACTTTGCGACCGCCCTACTGGATGACCACCAAAACATGGCCCCACGGAACTTGTCAGTAACTTGCTCGTGGTCGTCCATGCTGTAGGTAAGGTTTTTGGCGTCCTTGCCCATCTCGGCCTTGAGCCTCTTGGCCGACCCGGAGGTAGTGGATGCTAGGTAGGTCTGGACTGCAACGTAGGTATCGCTGCGCTTGAATCCCTTGCCGTTGTACTCTGGGATCTTGATCCGAATGTAGGGGTTGATGTATCCAATCAAAATGTTGGTGTATTTAATCATGTAGTCATCGAATCCAAACGGCAGGTACTGGCGGACCACGGCCCAGTAGAGCACGAGGCTTGTTAGAGTGGACCCCACCCCTGGCAACAGATACTCCATCATCACGCCTTCTTTTCAGCTACCTTTCAGGTGTTCTGTTTTCTTGGTTCCTGGAATCATAATTCCTACCCTTTCCTTTATATTGGCAAGTTTTCCAAGTGGCTATTTCCCGGTGGCTTTCATAATAAAAAAAAGGCTATTTCCTGGTGTTTGCTTACCTTGGTCTTGTAAAAGTATAGCGAGGTGGCGTATTAGCTTGCGTGTTACCACCAGCTCACATGACATCTTGCATGCGTGCGTTAGGCCCACATATTCAGCACGCGTCCGCAGCCATCGTTGACCATTGTTTCATGTGGAATCGTCGAATGTGTTGTTTTTTTATTTGCAATCAAACCTAATTATCAAATGAGCTACACGATAATGATTAGGGGTGCACTTCCAACATGTAGAACTGTGGAACCAGACCGGAGCCGATCAAATAGTCCGGTTCTAGAGTGCACCGGTTCTGGTTCCGGTTCCGATTTTAAAAATTAAAGAACTATTTAGTTCAATTCGGTTCCAGTTTGGAGGTATGCAAAACCGAATGAATTGTGGATCCGAACCATGAATCCAAAACGTGGAACCGAACTTAAACAGTGAGTTTACAATTTTTATTTTTATTTTTATTTTTTTAATACAAAAAATGCTATTAGCAAACCATATTCCTCTCAATCAAGGGTCCGCAAAAGACATTCTAATTTTCTTTGCATTGATACTCAAATCAAGGGTCAGATGCAAAAGGCTCCCAGTCTTCACCAGTCAAAATCTCAATTCTAGTACTCACATATATAGTGGGCCACCAAAGTCACATGAGCTAAGGATCACATCAATAAGCACCACCATTCAATCTAAGAGGCCTCACTTTTCTCCTGAGTGTTGTAATTGAGGAGCTTCTCAATCAGGTCAACGTAGGTCATGAGCATCCTCTTGTAACAAAAGCGGACCAAACCCAACGCATTAAGAGCACCTCCGTCAATGTAATCGGCTTGGAGAAGATCATGCAATTGGGCTGGATTATAAAAAGCCCAGAATTGTGGAACCGATCCGAACCGAACCGGTTTTCACGGTACGATTCCGGTTTGGTTCTAGGGTGTTAACGGTTCGGTTCTAGTTTCGAAAATCATAAAACCATAAGGAACGGTTCGGTTCCGGTTTCACCCAAAACCGGACCGATCCGAACTATGTGCACCCCTAATTATGATGATTGGATTTCCATTCCCATTAAAGGGTGCCGATTAGGTGAGACCCCGGCCTCATCCAAGATGGTGCTGCCCTTACACTGGGGTCCACCTTGATATAACTATTATGTATTGACCTCGTTCATCCGTTTTTTATCCAAATCTCAGGTGGACCATACTCTAGAAAACAGTGGTGATTGAACATCCTATTATTAATAACTTCTTGTGGTCCACCTGATACTTGGATCTGCTTCAATTCCTGGATAATGCCCTGAAATTATCTGAAAAATGGATGGACGGTGTGGATACAGAATACACACATCCAGGTGGGCCCCTCGGTAGGTTTCGCACCGTCTTTGGTGAGGCCGGGGTATCACCTATTCGGCTTCCCCCATTAAAAGGGAGAGATTCTCTTCTGGTGCTCGCATAGTAATGTTATAACGGTCCTGGTTGCATGTTACATTGGGACGCTAAGATAGGCTGATCCTTTAATCTGGACTGTTCATTAGATTCAGCGCACATTCCATGGGCTATTACGTTAGACATAATGCCGATCTGACAAATATGAACCATTTGATCCATGGTCTTTAATATAGACGGTGAAGATACTTTAGAAAAATAGGTCTAATCTACAATTTAATCCATCCTGTTTTTTATGCCCATCTTGGATTGCTTATGACTATGAAGAATCATTTTCTTTAGACAATTGTAACCATCCCATTCATGGTTTGTAAAATGAATAATCTAAAAAATAAGGCGAAACTAAGGATGGATCTGATCATCCGATTAATGTAACGTTTTCACGATAGCATATAAAATTTGTTCTAAATCAAATGGACGGTTCGGATTGATTAATTGGATTGTGGAAGTAAACTGTAAACTGATGCAACTAGAGCATTATAACTTTGGCCCCTCCGTCACGGATGCGGATTGCCTGGGGCTCACAGAGATTCCCGTGATAAATCCACTCCATCCATCGTTTTTCAAGACCAACTATAGGACAGGATTCTAAAATGTAGGGAGATTAAAAACTCGTGTAGGCCATACCACACGAAACAGTTGAGATTAAACGCCACCATTGGAAACTTTGTGGACACGGCAGAAATTGTATCAGGTCGATATTTTTGCTATTGTTTATCTGAGTGGTAATAACCCTATGAACGGTTTGGATTGTATATACACATCATGGTCGGCTCTAGAAAGGTTTGGCGTTACTGTTCCCACTATTTCGTATGGTATGGTCAACATGAATTTTGAATCTACCTGATTTTTAAGTCCTCTTCTAAGTGTACTCTTCCAAAACTAATGGACGGCGTTGATTTGTTAAGAGCATCTCTGTGGGCCGTACATAGCTTCCGAACTTTCTTTGCGCGGAGTAAGGCAATCCGCTCGCCTTTGGTGACGGCGCCTAATCTTGCCAGGCGGACGAGGAAGCGGATTGGCTCGTGTACCACACATCAACTATATAGCTGGTGTATCGACGGCAGCAGGCTCTGTAGGTCACATCATGGGGTACGTGTTATATCTAAACCGACCATCCATTTTTTGTTATTGTCTTAAGTTTTGATCCGAAAAATAAGGCAGATCTAAAGATCAAGTGGACCACGCTGCAAAAAGTAGTGGGGGATTGAACATATACCATTGAAATCCTTCTGGGGTCACAGAAGTTTCGGATCAATATGAAATTTGGTTTTCCTCTTCATCCAAGTATTTGTGATCTTATGAACATATTGGATGGAAAATAAACGTTATGGTGGGATTTACGAATTTTTTAATGGTGAAAATCATTATCCCCGCTGCTATTTTTGGTGTGGTCCATTTGAGCTTTAGGTATGATTCATTTTTTTATTAATACTTTACGATGATCTCTGAAAATATGTATAAACAGTATAGATATAATAAATACATCGATGTGGGGCATGTAACTTTGATATCCTTTGACCCGTTCGTACAACTCGGAGCTCGAGGAGCGTCGGCGCCGGTCTTCGCACGACACGTATCCACACCAGCTGTATAGCCGTGGGTGGTACACCAGCCAATCCGTTTCCGGTGGGTGAGGAAACATGCATCAATCCACACCGCCCATCAAATGGTTCTACTTATATTCACAGTTGGGTCCAAGAATCAGGATGATCTAGAACTCAAGTGGATCACACCATAGGGAGCAGTTGGGACAGGGTTTTGTATGTAGGGTCTACCATGCTATGTATAAACCAACCAATTCATTCATCTGATGATCCATGCCATGCAAAAGGAACGCCCTAAAATCAAGGTATTCAAAGCTATGGTGGGCTCCACCGCCTGAATTTAGTGGTTTAGGCATACTTTCAGGGCGTGTTTGGGCGGGCTACTTAGGCGGGAGTAGGAGGGATGAAATTGGAAACTCCGGGATTCCTTCGTCTATAGGTATTTGGACCCCAAGCAATGGGAGGCTGTCTCATCCATCGTCGGGACGAAGGCTAGATATGGAAGGATTCCGCAATCCCGTCTTGGATTTGCCGCCGGTCTATCTCCCGCATCGAGTCCGGTTCCGTGTATTTCGGACCTGGCAATAGCTGCTCGCGAGTCGCTACACGTGGAAGTGTGTCATGTATTCATGAGATTTTATCCAATCATCCGGTGGGCCAATGTTCAGCCTACCTTTTAGATGCCTTGGCCTGAAAATCATCCATTCCAGTCCACTTTAATTCAGCCAAACACGTGCAAAAGAGGGACGGTTGGACAATTTTGAACAATGGTTCACGTTCAAAATACATTTATGGCATGAAATATGAGTCAGGACAGCATAGATTTTGGGTCATAACACCTAAACAGAGGAATTCATCCTGATGAACGGTTTGGATCTCACCATTGCGTGACGTGTCGACCCGTGGGAAACGCGAGTCCATGAAAAAAATCCTGCGCGCGTATTATCCCATGGAGAGCAGCGACGCAGCGCATGGCACTTATATGCAGGCACTCAAAAAATGTACACGTGGCATACATTAACTAAAATTAAACCGACTACGTTGTGTAATCAACTTTCTATAATTCAAGATCAAGAATTCAAATTAGTTGAACAATTCTAACCTCTGATAATACAACCATTGGATATTCTTCATTCTCAGCCGTCCAATAAATGGCCACCAATTCGATATACTTAGGGGTCATTTGGCACCTTGGATTGGAGGGGATTAGAGGGGGTTTCAAATCCCCTTGGTTGTTTGGCCGCATAAAGCAACCGGGGATTGCCAATCCAGGGTTCCCGATCCCCTCTTTGAAGGGGTTTGTAATACAAGGTGAGAGCTTCGATTACACCTAAAATCATTTCAATAATTGTAGGTATAAATAAATGTATGTCACTGTACACTATCATTCTACCGGGCACATGGCCCACTAATGATGATCAGCACCGTCCAAACATTGTTCATGTAGATTAGCACCGTCCAAATATTGTCCAGCACCATCCAAACATTGTCTATATTAATCAACGGTTAAAAATCATTGGTTAGTCACTCGGACATGATCTTGTGCTTGCGGTCATTTGAGACTTGGAATTTCATCATTTTTAGGCAAAGCATATATTTTAGTGGGCTTATCACAACCATAGTGTCAAAAATTATATATCTCACTAATTGGGGATATTAAAGTTGATTTAGTAATTAAATTCAAACCCCCGTAAATATACCATGTATAGGTATTTTTGAATTAAAGTTGATTCACACTCCAGGGTGCCATACACACAGAAAGGATTGCCAATCCAGGGGGTTTCCAATCCTAGGGGTTGCGAATCCAAATCCACGCTCCCAAACAGGCCCTTGAATAATGTGGAAAAAAATCTAAGTTTTGTTTCATGATAAATATAAAGTATAAACCATGATTTCTACAATTAATCGACTTAGTTCTGGCCACATATGCAATTTCTAAGTGCCTGAGTATCATCCATCACCGTCAGCCAGAGTATCAAAGCTATTCTCCTTTCAAAATCTCCCACTCAAAATCAACTCTCTCGCGAAAGAAGAAAAATACCGATGGCTTCTATATCGGCAAACCCCAGACCGACGGTCCTCATCTCGGAGAAGCTCGGTGAGGCCGGCCTCGATCTCCTCCGGGCATTCTCCAACGTCGATTGCTCCTACATCCTCTCCCAACAGGAGCTCTGCTCGAAGATCTCGAAGATTGTGTGGAGTGGGACGAAGGTGACGAGGGAGGTATTCGAGGCTTCCAGGGGGCAGCTCAAGGTTGTTGGGAGGGCAGGTGTTGGGATCGACAATGTCGATCTCCAGGCGGCGGCGGAGCATATCTGTCTTGTGGTGAATGCACCTACAGCGAATACAGTCGCAGCCGTTGATCATGGGATTTGCCCCAATGGGATCAGTCTAATCCCATGTGCATCCAAACAGTTTTAACTTTACCGATCCCAGGATATTCCATGTTATCCAAACAGCCCACAGATTTCAGTCCCGAAATATAACAATCCCATGGAACGTTCGACCATCCACTGACACCACCTTCATTACCTTAAAATCCATCCCATCCCTCCTAATCCCATGAGATCGGTCCGACCAAACACGCCCTTAAACTGTTCCCACTAGTGTGCTGGATCATCAGTCACAAATTTCTGACCACGTGTAAATATTGTCCGGTGCACCTGATGGACGGATTCGATAGCTCCCACCACTTCAACGGTAGTCAATGCCCGCTCGCCTGTCCACGTCCTTGTCACACGCGGGAACGGATTGGCTACTTCCCCTGCCACCAGCCCCGTGGCTGGTGGTCGGTGATCTGTGGGCCCCACCATGATGTATGTGTTTTCTCCATTCCGTCCATCCATTTCTAAAGATCATTTTAGCTTGATCACAAAAATGAGAGGAATATAAATCTCAGGTGGACCACACCATAGGAAAACAATATTGATTGGATATCCACAATTAAAATCCTCCTAAGGCCCACTGTACTGTTTATTTGAAATCCAATCTGTTGATTAGGTCCTGCGGACCCAGATGAAGGGTAAAAACAAATATCAGCATGATACAAAGCTTTTATGGCCCTCAAAAAAATTTTAATGGTCAAAATCATTAAACACTGTTTGCTGTAATGTGGTCGACTTGAGATTGGGATATAACTCATTTTTGGTCTAATACCATAAAATGATCTAGGAAACTAAATGAACGGAATGGAGAAAACACATACATCATGGTGGGGCCCACAGAGCACCGACCACCAGCCCCGGGGCTGGTGGCAGGGGGAGTAGCCAATCCGTTTCCGTCACACGCCCGCCTCCGTAAACATCGAGGTAAGGATGTTTAGGTGTTTGGTACACGCAATAATTAAATCGGTCACTTCCGACGGCTGTTTTATAATCCGGACCATCTAATGACTTCAGATTATTTTTTTTTTAATTTTTTTTATTTATTTTGGACTCGTGTCATGAAAAAGTTGACAAAACGGACGGAAGTTACGCGGATTAGATACGGACAACTGACACGGTGAGAAGACAAATGGCTACTGAAGTGACGTCACCAACTTATGTGGACCCCACCACGGTGCGCGTGTTGTATCGATACCGTCCATCCATTTGGAGGGACAGTTTAATGGCATTAGAAAAAGAATGAGATAGATCTAAAGTTCAACCGGACCCACCATAAAAACAGTGGGGACAGTGACATCCACCGTTCAAAACTTCTCAGGGGCCACAGTAATTTTCGATCAAGCTGATATTTTTGTTTTCACTTCAACTATCTCTATATTAACTAATGAATAGGTTGGATCTCAAAAGTACATCATAGTGTGCCATATAACTGTTTCAACGGTGGGTGTGACTGCTCCCACGGTTTTCTGTGGTGGGTCCACTTGAACTTTAGATCTATCTAATTCTTTTTCTAATCCCATGAAAAGATCTCTACAAATGGTTGGACGGTATAGATACAACAAATGCATCATGGTGAGGTCCACATAACTTGGTGACGTCACTTCGGTAGCCATTTGGCTACTCCCTTGTCAGTATCTAATCCGCGTCCGTAAATCATATACAAACTCGTACATCGAGGTAGGCCTACAGTCAGTGACCACCTACATAGCTGGTTTTCTCTTTAGACTAAGACCTGTTAAATAAATGATTTAAAAAAAAAAAAAAAAATTCAGATGCCCCACACACATCTATACACTCACGCGGTGTGGGGGACCGCCTACATAGCTGGTTTGCTCTTCAAAATAAGACCTGTTAAAATATATGAATTGTTTTCAATTTTTACATGCCCCCACACACATCTATACACTCACGCGGCAGTAGGATTTCACCAACTACGGGATTTTGAACCCAAGATCTTGTGTTGAAAGCCCGGAGAGTAACCACCAGGCAAGGACTTGAAAGATGACCCAAATTCAAAAGCTAATGTCACAGGATGTATTCCGGCAAACCTATACAGGGGAAGGAACGTCGTGTCTTCATTCTTGGCCCTGCCCTTCCAAAATTAGAAGTTTTGTGTTATTATTATTATTATTATTATTATTTATTAGTTGCTTTTGTGGCCCCTCATCCTCTATCTATTGAAGTATAGAAGATGATAGTCTGCGTGCTTGTGGTCCCAGCGGTGACTGTTCATTTTCAAAGGAAAATAACCAAATTATCAACCTCATTGGAACAAATACTTGTCAAATAAATTATTTGGATCATTGGAAGATGACATAGATTCAAGCCTGACCCACCTCTAGCCAGGCTTAGACTGGACAATTTAGCAGAGATCGAACTTAAAATTCAGGCCCATTTTTCAATCAGGCTGATTTTGGATAATGTATGACAGAATCTTCATTTTATAATATGCACAATATGTCAAAATCTTCATTTATTTTGTTGCAGCTCATATTTGTTTGTAGCCTGTGACTCATCTAAGAGATACTCGGGCTTGAGCCAGCCTAGTATAAATATTTTGGGTTAGACTATTTTCGCTCACCATGTCTAGGCTGGGCTTAGGCCTATGTTAACAATGTGGGTTGGGCTTGGAAAGAACTCAATCGGCCTCTTGGCCCGGCTCTAACCTGGCCGTTGACACCCCTAGCTGGGGTGCTGATATTTCTAAAAATAATAAAATATTAAATGTAAATTATTTAAATAATTTAAGTGATTAATTATTTAGAAAGGATATATTGGCTGTAATGGACGATGTATCATCCGCCAGGGAGATCTGCCTGTTTCAGTAATAGCAGCCGATATCTTTCTGGCTGGTATCGCTGATATCTTACAGGTTGGTACTGCACGTTTTATTGCAACGATTGTTGATTGGGATGATAATAACAAAAGCGATATGTAAAAGAGAAATTTTTTGATACTCTGGCAGTGTGATGGATATGCAAGCACTGATACTACTTAATCAGTAATTCAAGATTCAAACTAAGCTGTCTTATTCTTGGGTCCTAGTTCAAATTGACACTTAGTTAGGGGGAGCAATCTCAACCTGTGGTTCATGGGCATTGTTTCTTGAAGTAAGACTGTCGTATGTTTTTCATTTTTAACTGTCCAATAGGTGTCCTGCACTGTAATAAGAACATTTTTTATTTTTTTTCCTTTCATGATGCATGTAAATTGGTACCCATTATTTGAACGGTTTAGTTCTAATTACTAATATGCCTCATGCGTTTTTTTTTTTTAGTAATTGCTAACTGCTTTTATGTCCATCATTCTGACAGAGTATCAAAGTTTATTATTACTATTTTTATTAATTCTAAGTTAATATATTGCACATGCACAATTTTTTAAGTGCCTTCATGTCAAGTGTCTTTTTTAATGCATGCAAAATTCGACTAAGAGGTGACAAGCATAGCCTTATCATCATCATCGACTCAATCGCCTCGTCAGCCATTGTACTACATGCAGAGCCGTCACAACACGATGCGGAGAAGTCATTCGAGTCCAGCACCATGGGATGAGAGAGGAGGAGAGGGGCTGTGATGGTAACTCTAGTAAAGTGGTTGGGTTGCATAAACTAAGGGCCAATTTGGATGCCTACAGTTTTTTTTTAGTTGTAAACACATTACACAGCTGAAAAGAGGTTGAGGCGTATTCGGTTTACAGGCAAATTTGTTTGGTTTTCAAGTGATAATCTATTATTGTGTGTTTAGGTAGTCGATAAAGTGTTTACAATTAGTAAAGTAGGTATTCATATTATAGAGCTTGGCAGTGAACCTTCCAAAATCTGCAAATCACATTAGGACTTGATTTTTTTTAGAACCTTAAGAGAGCATTAAAGCATACCTAAATGAATGGGATGTCTTCCACCTATCACAATAGGCCCCAAATGCAATGGAAGAAGTTTTTAACGGTGAATGTACCATCCTTCCTTCGTATGGTCCATTTGACAATGGACGAACTATTTTTTTAGAGCCATAAGAGAGCATCAAGGGAAGTATATAATAGATAAATTGGATGTACGATATATATTACCATGAGCTCCACATATCATGAGTGTATATTAACCATTGTGTTCTAACATATGTAATGTTTTTTTAATCGGTAAAGACATTATTTTAAATATAAAACATAGCTTTTTACTAGGTTTTAAATTACAACTAAAAGTGATAATTTGTTAATAACCCATAAAGCCTTTATAGGTAACTATGTATATCCAAATAGCCATTGTAATTCATTTACAACTTATGGAGTTTAGAACACCCTGATCCATAGCTCAAGTGGTAGACTGAGTGAAAGATACCTCGTTTCAACACTAAGGTCTTGGTATCGATCCCTAGTGGGGGTGGTTAACGGTGAAGTGTGAACTGACAGTGGGGTGTACTAACAAGCTAACCAAAAAAAAAAAAATTAAGGAGTTTAGAGGCATCCAAACAACCCCAAAGAGCAATTTTATCATTTTCATAATAGAGCTCTTAATTTGTATATAACTTAAACACCATAAAATGTCAGGCATTGGGATGTCTAGCGACAGAAGACTTAAGCATATTATTTTAAATATTTTGAAAAAGTTGTCTCTCTCTCTCTCTCTCTCTCTCTCATTTATTTATTTATTTTTTTTATTATTATTATTATTATTATTATTTTACATCATACGGGGTAAAAAGGAAAGTGAAGGATGAGCTAAGGGTAGGCAAAGACAGCCAATTTCCTGCCAAAGACTTTCCCATAAAGTACCTGTGCAAGAATGTTAAGTACGGTTCACTGAGATGTTTGTAAGAAATTCACGTCTATCAGTTTTGAGAGCTCATTTTAGAACAAAAAATAAGATGGATCCAAAACTCAAGTAGGCCACACAAGAGGAAATAGTAGAGATTCATTGAGCACAATTGCAACATTCCAATGGATATAAAAGTTTTGTATCAGGCAATGGCCTTATAAATGGTTTTGAGGGCACATAAACATCAAGGTGAATCGAGTCCAAAGCTCGAGTGGACCACACTATAGGAAACAGTGTGACTCACCACGGGAGTTTTGAGAGATGATATTTGTTTTTTTTTTTTTTTTTCCCTTCATGCATGTCTTTTTGATCTTATGAATGGAATGGATGACAAATAAGCATCATAGTGAACCCTACTAATGTTTCAACCGTGGAAATCATTATTCCCACTGCTTCCTATGTTGTTGTCCACTTGATCCAGCTTTCAATATTCTTTAATTTTGGGCTAAAGTTCTAAAATGAGCTTGAAAAACGGATGGATGATGTAGATAAACGACATGCATTCACGGTGGGAACAACAAAGTTTACTCATAAAAGGGTACTAGGTACGCAATCCGATTTCAGTGAGGGCTGAGTTGCATCCGTTTGGCATATGTAAGGAAAGCAGGTCCCCACGGATGCGGTTTGGCTTGTAACGCGACCGCTAGCCCCGTGGTGGCAAGGGGTTGGTTCTCCGTGGCCCCATCGTAATGTGTGTATTTTATCTACGTTGTTCATCCACTTTTTCAGATCATTTTAAAATTTGATGCTAAAAATAGATAGATCTAAATCTCAGGTGGACCACACCACAAGAAATCAATAGTAATTGAATGTCCACCGTTAAAAACCTCTTAGGCCCACCGTTATGTTTATTTGACGTCCAACCTGTTGGTTATTTCATTCATACCGACCTGAATGGAGGGAGAGAAAAAAAACCAAATATCAGCTTGATTCAAAACTTTTATGGCCTCAGCAAGTTTTTAACGGTGAGTGTTCAATTGACACGATTTCGTGTGATGTGGTCCAGTTAAGAATTCTATCAACCTCATTTTTGGGCTCATGAAATAAAAAGATATGGAAAAATGGATGAACGGTGTGGATGAAATACGTACATCATGATAGGGCCCAAAGAGCACCGACCATTAGCTATTAGCTAATGGAGGGTCACCAGCCAATCCGCATCCCCTTTTTCATCCCTAGGAAATTGGATTGCGTACGGAGTTACTCAGTACGCTCTTATCATACTGAGTAAACTCTGTTGGGCCCACCGAGAATGCATGTGGTTTATCCATGCCGTCCATTCGTTTTTTCAGATCATTTTAGGGGTTCAACCTAAAATTGATGCATATACAAAGCTCAAGTGGATCATACCACAGGAAAAAGTGAAAGTATTGATTTCCACCGTTGAAAACTTTCTAAGGCCCCCAGTGATGTTTATTTGTCATCCAACCTGTTCATAATATCAGACAGACATGGATGAAGGGAAAAAACAAATATCAGCTTGATCTAAAACTTCGGTTGCCCCCAAGAATTTTTCAACCGTAGATGTTCAATTCACACTGTTTCTGATGGTGTGATCCAATTGAGATTTTATATAATCCATTTTTGGTATAAAGCCCTAAAATAATGTGGTAAAACAGATGGACAGACTAGATACAGTGCATAAATGACAGTGGGGCTCACAGAGTTTACTCAGTACGCTTGAGTGCGGATCCTCTGCCTCCCGGAGGCAGGAACTCCCTGCCTCCAGCGTTTTCATTGGTCAACGTCAGTTTAAGTGCCATGAGATTTTTAAAATATATTAAAAAAATACATTTAATAAGAAGCGTAACGGAGACGTTAAACGGAAGCGGTTTGCCTGCCGAGTAAATCAGTAGGGTAAGCGCACTGAGTAAAGTCCGTGGAGCCCACCGTCGTCATTCGTGCATTGTATCAACTCCATCCATCTCTTTATCCATCTAAATTTACGGTTTTATAACAAAAATTAATCATATCCAAAGATCAAGTGGACCACACCACCTGAGACAGTATAAATTGAATTCTACCGTTGAAAAGTTGTTGGGGCCCACAGAAGTTTTATATCAAGATGATATTTGTTTTTTCCATTCATCCATGTCCTTGTGATCTTATGAACAGTTTGGATGAAAATAAACATCATCGGGGGCCTAGAAACATTTCAATGATGAAAATCAATACTTCCACGGTTTCCTTTGGTACGGTATACTTGAGCTTTTGATATACTTCAGTTTTGGGCTCAACCCCTAAAATGATCTGAAAAAACGGATGGACAGCTTGGATAAACCACATAAATTCATAGTGGGCCCAACAGAGTTTACTCAGTACGATAAGACTTAGCACGCAATCTGATTTCACGTGTCTAATGGGGACGCGGATTTCCTGCCAAAGCATTTTGCAATAAGATCCCACGTGACGATTCTGGATGGGCCCACTGCAACATTTGTGATAAATATCCAACCCGTTCATCCATTTCTAGATATCATTTTAGGACATAATACCAAAACTAAGGTGTATGCAAAACTCAAATGGGCCACATGAGAGGAAACAGTAGGGATTTAGTGTCCACCGTTGAAATATTTATATGGCCACAAAAGTTTTGCACCGGTCTAATATTTTTGTGTTTTCACTTCATCCTAGTAAAAATGACCTTATAAACAGTTTGGATGGCATATAAACATCAAGATGCTTGGGAAAGCTTCGACCGTAGGAATTTCTTTCTCCACTGTTTCATCTTGTATGGCTCAGTTGAGTTTTTAATCATCTTAATTTTTTGTTACATGTTTTAAAATGAGCTCTAAAAATGGATGAAAGGATTGAAATTCTTATAAAAATCATGGTGGACCCCACCATACATCCCAGTGCTGGAACTTCATGCAAAAGGCTTTCCCCAGTGAATCCGTGTCTACGGTTTCCATTGGAAACGGACTGACTACTCCCCTGCCACTCGGTACTATGTGGGCTCACCATGATGTATGTGTTTCATCCATGCCGTCCATTTATTTTTCTAGATCATTTTATGATCTGAGACAAAAAATGAGGTATAACCCAATCTCAAGTGGACCACATTACATGAAATAGTGTTGAATGAACGTTGACCATTAAAAACTTTTTGGGGGCCGTAAAAGTTTTGGATCAAGCTTTTCCTTTCGTCTGGGTCTTTATGACCAAACCAATAGAATGGATGTCAAATAAACAGTACGGTGGGCCTTAGGAGGACTTTAATGATGGATATCCAATCACCATTGTTTTCCCTCTCATTTTTGGGGTCAACCCCTAAAATTATATGTTAAAATAGATTAACGAAATGGATGAAACACATACATCATGGTGGGGCCCACAGAGTACCGACCACCACCACCACTTGGCTGGTGGGGGAGGGGAGTAGCCAATCTGCTTTCATTTCCATTTGGGATTCAGTGCCACACTGAAAAATTAGTTGAATATAAATATTAATGTAACGCCCTGAAAATCGGGGGTCGTACATACGCTCGACTCCCGAGTTTCCGGGGTCACTTATAACTAGTTTTCATTAATATGCGATTAATCCAGTCTAAATGTGCATTCTGGAACTTCCTGGAACATGAAGCACAACCACACAAGTCTACTGAAATAGAAGAAAATCAATTATACTTATATATATACATGCCCAAAAGAATACAAACGGGCGCACAAGGTGACGCCCAACAAATTCACAAAAAGAATAACATGACCAAAGGAATAAATCTGAGCCGCTACTCGACAATCCAACGACTCATCTACTGATTCGACGGGGTCCCGCTCATCAACAGGAAGTAAGGGAACTCGCCCTCCTCCTCGAGGCTCGCGTCGCCAGGCTCCATGAAATCTGTATCACCTGCATCTATGAACGGGTCTGGTTGGTGTTTTAAAACACCGTCCCAGAGTGGGAGTGAGTGATCAACTCAGTGGGTGCTATTAGCCTTAAGTTGCAACAAGCATCAATTATAATAAGAATTTAATGAAAAGAAAGCAATCATAAACATCTATCTAGTCTTGTTAATGTGCATGTATGCAGGATGATATGATGTATGCCCTCACCACAACGCTCCCTCGTGCGACAACATCTAACGATCGCCAATGCAACACTCCCTCAGTGCGACTACCGAGTCGCCAACCTAGCTAATGTCATGCAATGATAATGTTAACCAGGTTCTTAGTTAAGTCCATTCATCCAAGAGATGGGGAATCGATACACCCCACGTATCAAATACCCTGAACTAGTCTTGCGAGGCCAAGACCCCCAATGTGTGAAGCCGAGACCCCGCATCCTTGACCCGTCAAGTTTTCCCCATCCCCGACTTCAAGCATATGGGGGTGCGAATGTGGGGTCGCTCGCGGTCACTACGGGAGGCGCGTCACCCAGCGTAGGCCGACGGCTCGGACATAGTGTCCCATTCCACTATGCCCGGCTCACGAGGCCGTGGACCAATTTTCTATCCGGTATCGATGGGCTACAATGGTGGTGGGGTGTTCCGGTTTCCATACATGTGTGAGCAAACAAGGTTAACAAACTAGGTGGGTCGGCCAGTGGCTAGGCAAGTATGTGGTGGAACGACATCGGTACAAGCGACCCATGTAGCCTAACCACTCTGCCGCTCACACGTACTCGTCCAAACCCATGGGTTTAGCCTCAAGGTGGTCCTACCAATGGAACCACCTTCGCTCTCCTCATGTTCGACCAACCCAAGGGTAGGAATAGTGACTTATAACATGCTAACTACCAATGTAACATCAAACATATTCAACACCTTGATCTCATATTGCTCAACATACAATTCAAATTTTCCTACAAGCAAAATCATTAATATTATAAATAAAGTGTATGTGTGTGGTGTGGGTTATTGAGGAAGTTAACACTTCCTCCATGTTGAGAAATCATACACACAAGAGTAATGAAATCATACGAAATATGAAGCAACAACGTATAAAAATCAACACGGCATGAGCATATGATCATCCATACATCAAATCATGTGAGAAACATAAACGACATCATGACAGAGAGAGTCAAACATATAAATCCATACCATTTCAACCAACATACAATTCCTAGGATTTCCTAGGCTTTCAAAAATAACATCCAAGCAATCAAAATCATTAATCTCGTATTAAAATTGGTGCTAGGTCACCTAAGAGTAATAGTCCGCACCTTAAGAGGAGATTTCCATTCTTTGAGATCTTAGGGTTTGGGGATTTGGGTAAAACCACCATTTCCTAAATCAAAATCAAGAAGACAACATTAATGCCTATAAATCTACACTAAGTTGCTCTATTGAAGGGAAATATACCATTCTTACCTCCTCTTCTTGGCATGGGTGGGTTTGGTGGAGGTTTCCTTGGAGAATGGGTAGAGAGTTTGCAAGTTTGAGCTTCCTTGGGCCCCACCTCCTACCACATACTCTTTTCCTTTCTTCTTCCTCTCTCTTTCTCCTCCTTTCTCCTCTTCCTCTTCTCCCTTTCTCTCTTTTCTCTCTTCTCTCTTTCCTTTCTCTAGGGCAAATTCGTATGGGGAGAGGGGTGCCCCAAATGAGGCCTTTATATAGTCTCAGGTTTGGTGTAAATGGCCCTAAGGGATGGGTTTTCACTATACTAGACCTATGAGAGGGTCTTTCTAGCCTCTAGGGCCCACTATGGGGTGTACAAGTCAATATACACCGTAGGATAGCTAGCCCTAATGATGATCTACGTATGAATATGATCGGCCCGCCATTTGGATGCGCCGATCGACAGATATGATAAGAAGTCTATTCAACGGTCACTGATAGTCAATCAGGGCCACGGCTATCTGGCTATGAGGAGAAAAATATCATTACTCTATGGGTAAAGTTTGGTCACAAACCGACGGTCCGAAATCCTCAACTTTGCATAAGAGTGGACGACTCAATTCACTTAAGTTCCAAATCTTTCCTTTAGGGTATTTGCACTTCTCATGCACTCGTTCTTCAGCTCAAGTTGACCGGTTCTGGACCGTACCCAGGTCCGATTCCCGCGATGGACGTCAAGCCCAATGAGACGGACATTATTCTATAGTTTTGGAACTAGTGGTCCACCAACGAGCGGTCTAGAGCTTGTTTAGATAACTAAGGCAGTTTTGGTGGTCCTCTGGCCATGAAACTTATAGGATAGGTGCTTCATGGCCCGATGAAGGGCCATGCAAAATTTGGGGATGATCGGATATGGGGTTTGGTCGCACGGGTCTGATTTACGATCAACGGTCATTGTGCCACGATCGGAACCCAGATTTTGTGGGCGGGTGTAGAAAAATACATTAGACCCTCATCCTAGATTATGAAGAAATCTGATGGCCGAAATGTCTTACATTTCAATTTTTATTTACACGTGGCAGATTCTAATTTTGGCATTGATGGGGCGCACTGGCAAGTGCCAGATTACACTTCTCGGTATCCACTGGATCCGTGGTCCGCGATGGTCCCCAAGCCCAGTGAGATCTATGCTCCCCTCAATTTTTATAATTTTCTGAACTTCCTATGTCACGGTATAGCCCGCACGGGCTGCTGCCAAGTGTAAATGGCCATTTGGCTTGACGGCCCGCACTTGGCCCAATCACGGCCCGACTGGTCTACTCTAATGGGCTAATCCTAACTTAATTTAGTTATGACACCAAACCATGAGTAGTTTAAATGAACGGTCCTGCGGCAAATCCTACGAGGACGCCTCAGTACACTGTTCTGGTTGGACGGGACGTTACATGATTAACCGAACTTGTGCGGTTCTTCACTGGTACACCCTGTATAAACTGACATTGAGTGCTAATGGTCATTAAGTAATATTTAGGTTAATTAAATAAAATAAAAATAAAAATAAAAATTAATGAATTTTTGAAAATCCAAAACAGTGCTACTGAAGTGATGTCACCTATTTATATGGGTCCCACTATGATGTCTGTTTTGTATCCACACCGTCCATCCATTTGGAGAGATCATTTTAGGGCATGATCCAAAGAATGAATCAGATCCAAAACTCGAGTGGACCCCACCACAGAAAATAGTGAAGAGAGTCACACCCACTATTTATTATGACTGAATCCAATCCAAACCTCGTCACTTTGTCTACTGAACTCTGTCACTTTGTACTGTAACCCCATCACTTTATCTACTGAACCCTGTCACTTAGTGTTGCAATCTCGTCACTTTGTCTAGTGAACCCCGTAACTTTGTACTGCAACTCCGTCACTTTGTCTACTGAACCCCGTCACTTTGTATTGCAACCCCGTTACTTTGTCTACTGAACTCCGTCACTTTGTACTGCAACATCGTCACTTTGTCTACTGTACTCCGTCACTTTGTGCTACAACCTCGTCACTTTGTCTACTGTATCCCGTCACTTTGTGCTGCAACCTCGTCACTTTGTCTAGTGAACCTCGACACTTTGTACTGCAACCCTTTCACTTTGTTTACTGAACCCCGTCACTTTGTACTACAACTCCGTCACTTTGTCTATTTTACCCCGTTACTTTGTCTACTGTACCCCGTCACTTTGTGTCACTAACCACTTTCTGCACGCCTATCACTTTGTCTCATCGAACCCCACTTTGTCACTGCAACTCGTCACTTTGTCAACCTCGTCACTTTGTCGCAACCCGCGTCACTTTGTTTCAATCCGTCACTTTGTATCGACATCATCACTTTGTCTACTATACTCCGTCACTTTATATCGCACCATGTCACTTTGTCTATCGAACCCCATCACTTTGTACGAACCCCGCCACTTTGTCTACTGCAGCATAAAGTGACGATGTTGCAGTACAAAGGTTCCACGAGACAAAGTGATGGGGTTTAGTAGATAAAGTGACGGTGCAATACTAAGTGACAGGTTCAGAGACAAAGTGACGAGTTCAGAGACAAAGTGGCGGTTGCATAAGATAAAGTGACGAGGTTCACTGACAAAGTGACGAGGTTGCAGCAAAAAGTGACGAGGTATAGTAGACAAAGTGATGAGGTCAGAAAGACAAAGTAATGGGGCATGAGACAAAGTGACGATGTTGCGTATAAAGTCACGAAGTTCGAGACAAAGTAACAAAAAAGAGTTTCTCTATGGCCTCCGTGACGGGTGCAGATAAAGTGACGGGGTTCAGTAGACAAAGTGAGGAGGTTGTAATACTAAGTGACAGGGTTCAGTAAATAAAGTGACGGGGTTCAGTAGACAAAGTGACGGGGTTTGGATTGGATTCAGTCGTAATAAATGGTGGGTGTGACTCTCTCCACTATTTTCTGTGGTGGGGTCCACTCGAGTTTTGGATCTGATTCATTCTTTGGCTCATGCCCTAAAATGATCTCTTCAAATGGATGGACGGTGTGGATACAAAACATACATCATAGTGGGACCCATATAAATAGGTGACATCACTTTAGTAGCGAGTCTCACTGCTCAATGTGGCACTGAATCCCAAATGGAAATGAAAGCGGATTGATTACTCCTCCGGTGGTGGTGGTGGTTGGTACTCTGTGGGCCCCACCACGATGTGTGTGTTTCATCCATTTCGTTAATCTATTTTTACATATAATTTTAAGGGTTGATCTCAAAAATGAGAGGGATATAAATCTCATATGGACCACACCACAGGAAAACAATGGTGATTGGATATCCATCATTAAAGTCCTCCTAAGGCCCACCGTACTATTTATTTGACATCCAATCTGTTGGTTTGGTCATAAAGACCCAGATGAAGGGAAAAGCTTGATCCAAAACTTTTATGGTTCCCAAAAAGTTTTTAATGGTCAACGTTCATTCAACATTATTTCATGTAATGTGGTCCACTTGAGATTGGGTTATACTTCATTTTTTGTCTCAGACCATAAAATGATCTAGAAAACTAAATGGACGGCATGGATGAAATACATACATCATGGTGGGCCCATATAGTACCGAGTGGCAAGGGAGTAGCCAGTTCATTTCCAATGGAAACTGTGGATATGGATTCACCGGGGAAAGCCTTTTACATGAAGTTCCAACACTAGGATGTATGGTGGGGTCCACCATGATGTTTATAAGAATTTCAATCCATTCATCCATTTTTAGATCTCATTTTAAGACATGTAACAAAAAATTAGGATGATCAAAAACTCAACTAGGCCATACAAGATGAAATAGTGGAGAAAGAAATTCCTACAGTTGAAGCCTTCCTAGGCGTCTTGATGTTTATATGCCATCCAAACTGCTTATAAGGTCATTTTTACTAGGATGAAGTGAAAACACCAAAATATTAGACTGGTGCAAAACTTTTGTGGCCATATAAATATTTCAACTGTGGACACTAAATCCCCATTGTTTCCTCTCGTGTGGCCCATTTGAGTTTTGTATATACCTTAGTTTTGGTATTATGTCCTAAAATGATATCTAAAAATGGATGAACGGGTTTGATTTATCACAAACATCGCAGTGGGCCCATCCGGAATCCTTGCACAGGATATTACTGCAAAAGGCTTTGGCAGGAAATCCGCGTCCCACGTGAAATCGGATTGCATACGAGACTTATCGTACTGAGTAAACTCTGTTGGGCCCACTGTGAATTCATGTGGTTTATCCATGCTGTCCATCTATTTTTTCAGATCATTTTAGGGGTTAAGACCAATACTGAAGTATATCAAAAGCTCAAGTAGACCATACCAAAGGAAACAGTGAAAGTATTGATTTTCACCATTGAAATATTTCTAGGTCCCCAATGATGTTTATTTTTCATCCAAACTATTCATAAGATCACAAAGACATGGATGAATGGAAAAATAATAATAATATCATCTTGATATAAAACTTCCGTTGGCCCCCGACAACTTTTTAACGGTAGAATTCAATTCACACTGTTTCAGGTGGTGTGGTCCACTTGATCTTTGAATATGATTAATTTTTGTTGTAAAACCCTAAAATTAGATGATAAAAGAGATGGATGGAGTTGATACAATGCACGAATGACGACGGTGGGCTCCACAGACTTTACTCAGTACGCTTACCCTGCTGAGTTACTCGGCACGCAAACCGCTTCCGTTAACGTCTCCGTTATACTTCTTATTAAATGTATTTTTTTTAATATATTTAAAAAATGAAATACATACATCATGATAGGGCCCAAAGAGCACCGACCATTAGCTATTAGCTAATGGAGGGTCACCAGCCAATCCGCATCCCCTTTTTAAAAGATTTCTTGTTATTGATCATTCATTCCTATCGAGAAAACTTTGGTACTGATTCCGCACACTCCCTATACATTATTCATTTATACATGGTAGAGATTCCATACACTCCCTATTCATTATACATTTATACATGGTAGAGATTCCGTACACTCCCTGTACAATATAGATTTATACATGGTAGAGTTTCCATACACTCCCTGTACATTATACATTTATACATGGTAGAGATTCCGTACACTCCCTATACATTATAGGGAAAGTTACAAATGAGGAACTGCGCTACTCCCAATCTATTGTTGCTGAAACCCAAATTGTTATTGCGATTGAAATTTGATTGAATCTTCATACCAGTTGTAGTTGATTTTAATCAACATCTTTGCCAGTATCATCTTTGTCTATTTTCACCGTCTCCACGTCGCCCTTCTCTTCCAACTGAGCTGCAGCTGCAGCTGCTTCCTTGGATTTCACTTCTTCGCTGGCCTTGTGGAGAGCTTGAATCAGGTTTTTAAGGCAAGTGTTTGCCTTATCGGCAGCAGTGACTTTGGAGGACTTGGGCATCAGTTTCTCGGCTACATCTGCTGGGGTGATGTTACTCCCTTCAATCAGTTGCTGGACAGTCTCAAATAGAGGGTGCGAGTCGAGGTTGAGATAGTTCTTTGCAAGCACTTTAAAAGCCTCGAAGCTGCAGTATGATAGTTCGATGTGCTTGTCCATCCGACCTTTCCGTATAAGAGCTGGGTCCAGCTTCTCCACATGGTTTTTGGTGAAGACAATGATCCGTTCTCCTCCGCAAGCTGACCACAGTCCGTCAATGAAATTGAGTAGCCCTGAGAGAGTAACTTTGCTAGTATTGTCGTCCTTGTCTACCCCAGGTGGAAGTTTCTCCTCATCTGTGTCCTTCTCTGATTTCTCAGCGTTCTTTTTCCGCTTGCCGGACAGATCTAAAGAACAGTCGATGTCTTCGATGACCATGATAGATTTGCTAGTGGTCTCGATCAGGAGCTTCTTCAGCTCCGTGTTGTTCTTCACGGCCGTCAATTCGAGGTCGTACACATCGTAGTCCAGGAAATTAGCCATGGCGACGATCATCGTGGATTTCCCAGTGCCAGGTGGGCCGTAAAGGAGGTAACCCCGCTTCCATGCCTTGCCAATCTTTACATAGTAATCCTTTGACTCGCGGAACGTCTCGAGATCCTCTATGATCTCCTGCTTCATATCCGGGTCCATGGCTAGCGTTTCAAACGTCGCTGGGTGCTCGAACAGGACATGGCTCCACACAGTCCTCTTGTAGCCATACCAGTTGTTACTGGGGTTGTTGGTATACAACTTTCTCTGCCGCTTTCTCACCTCAATTGCCTTCCCTTCTTCCACAACATGGCTCATGTAGTATTCCATGACAAGCTGGCGGTGGCGCCGGTGGAATGTGAGGGTGTAATACCGTGGTTGCTCCTGTGCAGGGAACAAAGTTATGCTCGTTGACTTTTGGACCGCCCTGCTGGATGACCACCAAAACTTGGCCCTACGGAAATTGTCGGTGACTTGCTCGTAGTCGTCCATGCTGTAGGTAAGGTTTTTGCTGTCCTTGCCCATCTCGGCTTTGAGCCTCTTGGCCGACCCGGAGGTGGTGGATGCCAGGTACGTCTGGATTGCAACGTAGGTATCGCTGCGGTCGAATCGCTTGCCGTTGTATTCTGGGATCTTGATCTGAATGTAGGGGTTGATGTATCCAATCAAAATGTTGGTGTATTTAATCAGGTGGTCATCAAGCCCAAACAGCAGGTGCCGGCAGACCACGGCCAAGATGAGCATGAGGCTTGTTAGAGTGGACCCCACCCCTGGCAACAGATACTCCATCATCATGCCTTCCTTTCAGCTACCTTAGGTGTTGTGTTTTCTTGGTTGCTAGAATCATAATTCCTTCCCTTTCCTTTATATTGGCAAGTTTTCCAAGTGGCTATTTCCCGGTGGCTTTCATAATAAAAACAGGCTATTTCCTGGTGTTTGCTTACCTTGGTCTTGTAAAAGTATAGCGAGGTGGCGTATTAGCTTGCGTGTTACCACCAGCTCACATGACATCTTGCATGCGTGCGTTGGGCCCACATATTCAGCAAGCGTCCTCAGCCATCGTTGACCATTGTTTTATGTGGAGTCGTCGAATGTGTTGTTTTTTATTTGCAATCGAACCTGATTATCAAATGAGCCACACGATTATGATGATTGGATTTCCATTCCCATTAAAGGGTGCGGATTAGGTGGACCCCGGCCTCATCCAAGACGGTGCTGCCCTTACGGTGGGGTCCACCTTGATATAACTATTCTATATTCACCTCGTTCATCCATTTTTCCAGATTATTTGACAGCATTATCCAGAAAATGAAGATCCAAATCTCAGGTGGAGCATACTCTAGGAAACAGTGGTGATTGAACATCCTATTATTAAAAACTTCTCGTGGTCCACCTGATAATTGGATCTGCTTCATTTTCTGGATAATGCGCTGAAATGATTAGAAAAACCGATGGACGGTGTGGATACAGAATACACACATCCAGGTGGGCCCCTCGGTAAGGACCACACCATCTTAGGTGAGGCTGGGGTTTCACCTAATCGGTTTCTCCCATAAAAACGGTGAGAGATTCTGTCTGGGTGCTCTCATAGCAATGTTATAATGCTCATGTTGCATGTTACATTGGGACTCTTAGATGGTCCAATCGTTTAATTTAGACTGTTCATTATATTCAGCGCACATTTCATGGGCTACTACAATTGGACATAATGCCGATGTGACAAATATGAACCATTTGATCCATGGTCTTTAGATCCATGTTCTAGTGTAGTCTTGCAAATCTAATGGACTGAGTAGATTTGTCACGAGCATCACTGTGGGCCCTATACAGCTTCCGACTACAAGAACTTCATGTGCACGGAGTATAGGTATAGGTGGGCATGGGACGACTCGATCCAGTTTACTCGATTCGTCCGATTCATTTTGATCCAACTCAACCTGAATCGAATGGTGAGTCGGTCTGAACCGAGTAACCTTTGCCCAATCCAAACTCAAAACAAGTCAAGTTCGAGTTACCCAGTAACTCAACCCGACTCACCTAAAACCCGATTTGGTTAGACTCGACTCGACTCTCTAACCCTACGCCGACCCGATTCCAACCTCTCCCTCTCCCTCTCCCTCCCACATCCTCCTCTTCCAAGCCCGGCAACCACTCACTACCATCACCCTCCTCCTCCTCATCCTCTCTCTCCTCTCCACTCTCTTCCTCATCTCTCAATCTAACTTGGTGCCAACTCGACCTGACTCAATACTTCTAACTAGATTGGACTCAGTCCAGATCAGTCCAGGCCAGACCAAACTCAGATCAAGTCAGGCATGCTAGACTCGATATTGAGTCAGATCGAGTTTAGGTCAAGCCTATTTTAAAACTAGATCCATTCGATTCAGCCCTGACTCGGTTTGACTCGTCTCGGTGCGGTGCTCTAAGTACAGGCAATCTATTCGCCTTGGTGAAGGCGCCTAATGTTGCCAGGTGTTGTGAGGAAACATGCATCAATCCACACCGCCCATCAGATGCTTCTGCTTATATTCAACGTAAGGTCCAAGAATCAGGATGATCTAGAACTCAGGTGGATCACACCATAGGGAACAGTTGGGACAGGGTCGCCCACCACTATTTGTATGTAGGGTCCACCATGCTATGTATAAACCATCCAATTCATTCATGTGATGATCCATGCCATGCAAAAGGAACACCCTCAAATCAAGGTATTCAAAACTATGGTGGGCTCCACCGCCTGAATGTAGTGGTTTAAGCATACTTTTAAACTGTTCCCACTAGTGTGTTGTATCAGTCACAATTTTCTGACCAGGTAAAAATATGCACCTGATGGACGGATTCGATCTCATTCTTATAAGTAGTTCCCACCACTTCAATGGTAGTCAACGCCCTCTCGCCTGTCCACGTCCTTGTGATGAGCCAAACGATGTTTAGATGTTTGGTACACGTAATAACTAAATCGGTCACTTCCGACGGCTGTTTTATAATTTGGACCATCTAATGACTCGATCATGGATGGATCACAAAAAATGAAATAAAAAGGTCTCGCTTTCATCTTGCAGACGTATTACTGTGAACAAGCATCCACTTTTAAATTACTATCCAAGGACGGCTATAAAAATAACGCCAAATAAAGGATGTATTGGATCATCAGATCAGTGTGAACTTTTCATGTTAGCCGAGATGATGTCTTTTGAACTTAATGGACAGTTCAGATCGGTTGATCAAAAAATTCAGATAGGGTGACCCCACTCGAGTTTGGACAAGACTTTTGGGCCCACTTCCATGTATACGTCCGTTTTTCCAACTCAGTCACGAGGCTGAAAATGAAGTAGATTCAAATCTCAGGTCAGGATAAGTGGTGATTGAACGCCCACCATTAAAAGTTTCTTCCAGCTGGCTATCCAACCTATTAATAAGGTCAGGCAGACCTGGACGAGGGGATCCAAAACCTCGGTGGCCCACAAAAAGTTTTTAATAATTATTCACCATTGTTTCGTATGGTGTAGTCCACTTGAGATTTTTTTTTTTTTTTTTAAATTATTATTTTGGACTCGTGTCGTAAAAAAGCCGGCAAAACTGATGGAAGGACGGTGTAGATCATATACAAACATCGAGGTAGGCCTACAGTCAGGGACCGTCTACATAGCTGGTTTGCTCTTCAAAATAAGACCGGTTAAATAAATGATTTTATTTTATTTATTACATGCCCCCACATACATCCATACACTCACGCGGGAGTGGGATTTCACAGCCTATGAGGATTTGAACCCAAGATCTTGCGTTGTTAACTCCAGAGAGTTACCACCAAGGTAAGGACTTGAACCCATGTGAATGGTTTGGTTAATTGAATGATGACCCGAATTCAAGGGCTAATGTCACAGGATGTATTCCGGCAAACCTATACAGGGGTAGGAACGTCGTGTCTTCGTTCTTCGTCCTGTCCTTCCAAAATTAGAAGTTTAGTATTTTTTTTTAAATTTTTTTTAGTGGCTTCTGTGGCCCTTCATCCTCTTATCTATTGTAGTATCCAGGATGGTAGTCTGCATGCTTTGAAGTCCCAGCGGTGATTGTTCATTTTCAATGGTAAATAACCAAATTATTAAGTGTCGAAATTAACTACCTCATTGGAACAAATACTTGTCAAATAAATTATTTGGATCATTGGAAGATGATCTAGATTCAAGCCTGACCCACCTCTAGCCAGGCTTAGACTAGAGTATTTAGCCAGGATTGAACTTAAAATTCAGGCCCATTTTTCAATCAGGCTGATTTTGGATCATGTATGACAGCCCATCAGAATCTTCATTTTGTAATATGCACCATATGTCAAAATCTTCATTTATTTTGTTGCAGCTTGTAGCCTGTGATTCGTCTAAGAGATACTTGGGCTTGAGCCAGCCTAGTATAAATATTTTTGGCTGGACTATTTTGGCTCACCATGGGTCGAGGCTGGGCCTAGGCCTATGTTAACAATGTGGGCTGGGCTTGGAAAGAACTCGGCCCCTTGGCCCGGCTCTGTTTGGATAGTAAGCTACTTTAGCTATGCTACTAATGTTATACGTAGCTTATCTTGGTTTCTACTTGATCAGAAGATGAGTATGTTTAGTAAACCATACTTATTATCCACAAAGTAGAAAAGCATATTTGGTGTTCAACATCGTAAGTACTTATCTCGAAATTCTGTTTGATCCCCCTCATATCCACCATCCATCATGTGGAGCCAACCTTTGATGTGGATAGTTCATTATGTGGACCCCACCTTTGATGTGAGCCATCCATCATGTAGAGCCCACCTTGGTTGTCGGCCATTCATTATTAGGGGTCAGCCTTTAATATGCACAATTCATTAGGTACGGCCTACCTTTGATGTTAATCATCCATTATGTAGGGCCCACCATTAATGCTATTGTCCATCATGTGGGACCCATTTTCAATATCCACTACCCATCATGTAGAGCCCACCTTTGATGTAAATTGTCCATCATGTGGGCCCACCTACAATGTGGGTCGTCCATCATGCAGGACCCACCTTGGATGGGGGCCATTCATCATTAGCCCAACCTTTTATGTGGATTGTCTATCATGTGGGGCCCACCATTATTAATTGCCCGTGATGTGATGCTCCCTTTAATGTGGGTAGCCCCTCTTGTGGGTCCCACCTTAAATGTGGGTTGCTCATCATGCGGGGGTTGCCTTGGATGTGGGTCATTCATCATTAGGGGAAGGGGTACACACGAATTGAGTTAGCTCAGTTAGCTCACTCGACTCAGCTCGAAAAAGTTCAATTCGATTCGGTTTGAAGCTGAGTTTGAGCTGAGTCAAGTTGATTTTTTGAGCTCGAAAAAATTTCGAGCTGAGTTCGACCTTGCCCGAGCTCGACTCGACTTGGATCAAACACCAACTCAAATCGAACTCGAATCGAACTAGTTCGATGACTTGGTTACTTTGATATTGATGTTGCTCACCAAGTGTTTGATGAAATGACTCAACGAAGTGTCGGCTAGTGGCAAGGAAGGTATGTATATGAAACAAATACCCTTTTTCCTTGATTTTGATGTTGTCTACTGAGTGTTTGATGAAATACCTATAAACTATTACTCTTGTTTTACATATTGTGATAAATTGAAGGTGCACTCCATGTGTTTGTGAAAATGCTGCAGAGGCTCGATTTTGGCTCGAACTAGCCCGAGCCATTGACTGAACCAAGCCGAGCTGGCCAATCAAGCTCGAGGACCGAGCTGAGATGAGTTCGAGCTAGGGTCACCTAGCAGCCGAGCCAAGTCAAGTTGACGCTAGCTCGACTCAGTGTACAGTACCCCTAATTGGGGGCGGACCTTTGAAGTGGATTGTCCATCATGTGGGGCCACCTCAATATGGGTCATCATCATGTGGAGCCTACTAGATCATCTACGCATTCATTAGATGATTTTTCAATCTCATGAACTTACAGGCGGTGGTTGATGGCTACAGAGAGCATATTCTCCTAAATAATCTTCTAAGTTGTTGTAGCACTAATGAAAATGAAGCAAATAAGTTACTTTCTGAAGTTAAAAAGAAAATAAGCTTACTAACTAAGTTAAAGAAGTTACTTATTTGGTAGTATCCAAATGGGCGCTAAGTGAGAAAATGATTTGTCCTTTGAAGAATTGGCCACTTTATCCCATTCAGCGCTCATACTCTCATTTCACTCCATGGCAACATTGCAATTTAGTGGGGCCAGAGAACCTTTTTTACCAGCAACTTTGGGTGGGGCCACTACAGTGTCCATGTGACATCCACTCTACCCATCCTTTTCGAGAGCTAATAGAAAGACGAGAGCCAAAATCATTAACGTCCAAAATTTAGGTGGGCCGCACCACAAGAAATAATAGGATTGAATTAAAACCATTGAAAATCCTCTAGCCCACTGCTGCCTATGTGGTGGCCCACCTGATCGTTGCATCTGTTGAGTTTTGGGCTCTGATAATTCCACCAACTCGCAAATCCAATTGGAGTGAATGTCATTTGGACACTATGCTGACTACACCATATGAAACAGTGGGAAGTGCATGCCTACCCTCGACAACTTATTGGGGACCACTTAAGTTTAGGTTGAATGAGAATTAAACATTATCCCATGGTCCACTTGAGCTTTGCATCTGTCTCATTTATGGGCTCATGCCTTAAACTGAGCTTTAAAAACGGATGGATGATATAGATACCACACATGTCAAGATGGGCTGCATCCTGATGGAGGAATTTTTTTATAAATATGTGTTGCAGGCGTACACCCAGATCCATAGCTCAACTGGCAGACTGAGTGGAGATACTTCCTCTCAACACTTGAGGTCTTGGTATCGATCCCTAGCTGGGGTGGCCAACTTGGAGTGTGTGCTGAGATGGGTGTGTACTAACCCAGCTTATGCTACGACTTGAGAAGGAAAAAAAAAAGGGGTTAGATCCAAAAATCAAGTTGGCCACATCACAACAAAAAATGGGGATAGAAGCTCCACTATTGAAACTTTCCTGTTTGGTGGAAAGGGTTACAGAGGGAAGGAAAGAGGGTTCACCGACTCTTTGTTCCGGGGTGCGAGGGGAGAGGAGAAAAGGAAATGGGAGGGAGGCAGAGGGTTTAATGGCCAGCCAGGAAGGGAGAGAGGGCTTACTCCCTCCTTGTTAGGTAGGTGCACAAATAAGGAGGCATATTGCCTAGGTGGGCCCACAATAATATTTGTAACTAATCCACCTCATCCATCATTTTCACCAGATCAATTTAGGTGGTGGGCCCAAAAGTGAGGTAGATCCAAAGATCAAGGGCAGCACACAACATGAAACATGAAATTGTAGGTATTTAACAACCACTCTTGAAACACACAAGGCTATTGTGATGCCTATGAGAAATTCACCTTGTCTATGTTGAGAGTCAAATATTGTATATTAGACCCCAGTTATTGCTTAGTTTTATGAACATGATAATGTTTAACGTCCTATTTTAATCGTGTTTATGTTGCAAGGTGAATTTAAGAGCTTGGACTGAAAAATGGTGTTAAGAGCATGTATTTGATACTCAAAAATTACCAAGGCAAGGGACGAACCTTAGAGGACCAAGATCGAAGAATTTACACGTCAAAGATCCGAGAAAACCAAGTGATTGAAGTTAAAATGGCCTGAAAATCATCCTAAATGTAAGATCACAGGGTTTCTATCATCCATTTGAGTTGAAACTTTATATCTAACCTGAGAATCCTAAATTAACTGTACACGTAGAATTTTAACCATTAGATCTTTGTAGAAGTATCTTAATGGATAAATCAGCCCATAAAACAATGATCTAGGGCCCACCTAATATCTGGATATACTTTAAATTTGGTCTCAACCCCTTAAATGAGGTGAAAAAACGGATAGACGGAGAGGATTTCTCATATACATCACAATGGACCCCACCTTCGAATGAGAGAATGCACAGGCGATGCACTCTTGCATCACACCGGTCGGTCAGCCCGGTCAAAGTCGGGCTGACCCGACTCCTCTCGCACAAAACACCCAGCGAGAGGGCATTGCCACGCCGGGCGTGATCAGTGGGCCTCTGTGATCATCCCATTGGACGATCTGAACCGTCCAATATCTCTGGGGAGTGGCCACGACCTCACCCATGCTCTCCTTTTGGTCCTATGCATACGTACACATGTGAATCGTCGGAAAACGCACGATGAACGACGAGGCGATTTGAAACAGTGGATTGCACCAAACTCGACCAAAACTACTCTTTTCTGACTAAAATTTCACCAGTAATCCAATTAACGGGGTAGATCTTTTCAAAAACATCACTGTGGGGCCCACCGAGCACGTCAGCGCATGTATGTGTGTAAACAACGCACGTCAGCAAGATCCGGGATTCTCGGGCAGTCGTGTGATCTTAATTGTGGTCGTATCAATGATCCAGACTGTCCAAACTCATCAACAGGGGGCAATGACTCTCACCATGAAGACCAAAAGGGGTTTGGGACAGTCAGCGTCCCAAAACATCCATACAAACGCAACTTGTTTGCATTTTGCTGTTTTACGCGCACGTTGTTGCTGCGTAACATATATTCCCACCAACCTAGCCTCCTTTTGTCTATATAAAGGAGAAGAGAAGGACGTGAGAACCATCATCTGGACATGGAGATCATCTTGGGTAGTTATGAAGGCATCTTAGAAGCTTGGACATGGGAAGAAAGAGAGAGAGAGAGAGAGAGAGAGAGAGAGAGAGAGAGGGTGGATGGCCATCCGTGTGGAGTTTTCCTTTTTCTTTTCTTCTTTAATTTTTTTCTTTCCTTTGATGTTTTAAGTGCCTTTAACTTGATCATGTCTAGCTAAACCTCTTAGTTATGGCTAAGAGGTGAAGCTTGTAGCGTGATTGGGATAGTTGCTTTGTTTTGATTCATTTTTTGTTGAACTCTCATGGATTCTAGTTTGATTATGAAGGAATATTTTTAGTTTTTAATGGTTTGTTGTGACTCAAATTACAATAGATCTACAATAGCTTGAGATATTTTCTTTTCATGTATTGAGATTGTGAAATTAGACAATCTCGTTGTTCACTATCGTCTCATGGGCATGGTTGGGTGATGGAATCCTCCTAATCTTCTCAATTCTCTTATAATTGATTGTGGGTTTGGTAAATTACTGTTGTTTATCTTGTCTCCTAGGCATAGTTTAGTAACGGAATCACTTCCAAATCTTCACCATTCTCATCTTTTGATGATTAGATCCATGAGAAGTTCAGAAATCTGACAAATCTCTTCTTACTAATTGGATAGGATAGGATTCTGATTCCAGTTGTGTCCTTGAATCATTACAAGGTAGTTACCCAATTGCTACAAGTGAATCCTTGGCACCCTAGTTTCCCACCTTTGAATTTTATGAGTTTTAGTTAAATAGTTTACAGTTATTCCCTTAAATTCTTCAGATTTAGATTGCATCTTCTTCTAGTTCTAATTCTAATTACTTTCAGAATACGTACAAGGTTCAGTCCCTGTGGATTCGGCCTTGGTCTTACCGAGATTATTACTACATCACGACCCTACACTTGGGGTTGTAAACAATCAACCATATTCACCATATGCTTTTAGGTGGTAGGTCCAAAGCTCAAGTGGGCCAAGCTAAGGAAACAGTGACGGTTGAACCCACCTTTGAAACACTCAGGGTCCACCATTATTTTTGTGACAGAGTTACCCCATGGACCAGTTTTGCTATATCATTTTAGGTGTGGCCCAAAAATGAGGCAAATCCAATACTCTAGTGGGCCACACAACATGAAACGATAATATTGATGAAGTCAACTCTCTCATTAGTAAAAGAGTACTATTAATCACACATCAACAATATCGTGGGCCCACCATGATGTCTGTGACAAATCTACCTTATCCACCAATTTTGTCAGATGATTTTAGAGGTGGATCCAATGCTCAAGTGGGCTACATAAAATGAAACAATGGATGTTGAATATCCAAGTTGAAACACTTGAGGCCCAATGTGATGTTTGTGACAAATCTACCCACACACACACACACACACACGAAAGGAAACAATAGATGTTAAAAGGCTATGGTTGAAACACATGGGCCCATAGTGATGTTTCTGACAAATCCACACCATCCACTAATGCTGCTTGATTATTTTAGGTGATGGGCCCAAAGATGAAGTAGATGCAAAGCTCAAGTGGGCCCCTGGAAGGAAATAGTGAGGATTCAACAACCACAGTTGAAGCCACCTGCATGGGAAAATGTATGTTTTAAAAGCATGATAAAATCATAGAGCCCATTGTGATGTTTTTGAAAAACTCACTTGTTCATCACTTTCTCCGCATCATTTTAGGATGTGGGCCTAAAAAATGAGGTAGATCCAAAACTCAAGTGGGACAATGGCAGGAAACTATGGATACCGAATGCTCACCATTCAAAAATTTATGGGGCCCATCATAATATTTTTTAGAAATATACTCCATCCATAATTTTGATGGATCCTTATAGAGCGTGAGCCCAAAGATAAAGCATATTCAAAGCTCAATTGGGCCACAGGACAAAAAACGAAGGGTATGAAATGCCCACCATTGACACAGCCAGGGCTATTATTTTGGTGACACTGAACTGTTTGAATGACCTTGTGAACAGATTGGATGGAAGTATAAACATCACAGTGGACCCCGAAAAGGTTTCAACGAGGCATTTTCCTCCCCGTTGTTTCCTTCCATGCTGGCCCACTTGAGTTTTGATTTGCTTCATCGTTTGGCCCATGACCTAAAATGACCTGGCCAAACTAATGGATGTGGTGGATTTGCCATAAACATCACAAAAATGGCCCCACCTAGCTTCCATGGTCAAATGCAAAGATGTTACCAGGGCTTGTGCATGGTAGAGAAAAGACATTTCCATCATTTTGAAAATACATTAGTCAAACCTTAATAAGAATAATAGCATACAATTTTTTGGATTAATAGTGAGAAAGAAGTGATTCTATAGGAATAGTTCAAAAGTGACATATTTCTTATATATATCCCAAAACAGTAGTGGTTATATTTATAAATTAAAAGAAAATTTTAAAAAAAAAATCCTAAAATATAAAAAATATTTCAAAAAAAAAAAAAAAAAAGTAGCTTGGGATAGAAACTAGGAGTTTTGGACTAAATTTGAGCATGGAGGGCTTCTTTGCATCATGTGTCAGCATGAAATACGCATAATAGATCAAGATCGTTCATCAAGAGAGACTTATAAAACTCAATATGCAAAATTGAAAGAATTGAACAGTGCATCAGTAATGAAAATCCTATAATCTGAACTGAAATCCGTACATGTTGACTCCGCACCTTACACCTTTAGAGAAAAGCCGAAGTGGAAAAACAACTTCAGAACATGTGTAAGTTTGGAGACCCAACCAGGTTAAAATAGTTGCAGGAGGAGTTCGAAACCCATCGAAAGTTCTCTCGTAAGGCTCCACATGAATTTAAGCATTCCAAAAAGGACATTACACGTGTAACATAGTTGTAGCGTGTTACCTCTACATGACTTTAGATTAATCGCAACTTTAGTGGGGCCCATCGGTATACCAATCACAATATCTAATCTTTAGCTAGATCTAGACCGTTGATCAGTTAAGCCCACCAAATAGAATTCTTACAAAACATGCACTAGGTAGAACATAAATAGGTGGGTGCACTCATTGGGTTATAGATGTTTGATGTGGTCCATACATGTGTAGTCGAGCTGATGAGTTGACCCACTTGGTTTTAAACTAGTGAAATTTTCATGGCAGGCCATTTAATTAACATGATGGACCTTGCACACATGTCAGATTTTTGAACGTGCCATGAAGAACCCTTGCCCCTAGGGCTATCCAAATAACTGGCATAGCCTCCTGATGAGGGGAATATCATGAATTTGTGCAGATTTTAAGGTAGATTTGGTCTCTCGCAAAAAAGGCTTGGTTTAACGATGAACTTAGTCCATCCCTATCGGAAAACGTAAAGGGTTGGATTTAGCGACCGACCACTATCTGTCGCTAAAATTTGCTTTTGCGGTGGACACTTATTAAACAACAGTGAATTTTCTTTTGATGACTATCAGGTGTAACAGATTTACGAAAGAAAAACAAAAAGCAAAATTAACGCGGATGTTATTTATATGCAGAAAATTTAGGGACGGACTAAATCCGTCACTAATTTCTGAACAAGTCCTTGGAGGACCTTGTCCGTTGCAAAATTCTATAATCACAATCCAGCTGCGTTTTTCCATAGATAGCAACGGATTTTTAATATTTGCGACGGATAGGATCCGTTCGTAATTGGCGACGGACTAAATTCGTTGCATATCTGTCTCAAATTTGCAACGGATACCATTCGTGATTTAATTTTTGCGACGAGGCAAACAGCGACGGACCAAAGCCGTCGTTAATTTAGTTTTGCGACGGATCTACTCCGTCGTTAATCTGATTTTCACTCCGGGTGTTCTCATGATGAGGCCGACCTTTGCATAGTTTTTCCTCCCTATGGGAAGGCCGGTTCCAATCATTGTAGATTAAACTAATCTTGTATAAGGATTGTGCATGGTCCCACCATTGTCTATGCATGGCATCTAACCTGTTCAGCAGTTTCACTCTACTATGAAAGTTCTACGTCCCAAAAAATAGGCAATCCAATGAATTTTAAGCTTTTGTGTGATCGTCAATTGTTTCCAATGGTGTGGCCCACCTAATGATTAAATAGGCTTGATTTTGGGCACATCCAACCATCAAACTTAATATGCAGGTTCGATGGCAACACAACACAGTGGCCCACAAGGGAACAACATACAAGCAGGCGGGTATTCATATGAATAGAAAGGTGAACAAGCAGGTGAATTACTATTTAAGTGCATGCGGTTCTTCTACTACACTTAGACCCAACAATTCAACAACGCAGCGTTTAATTCGAATATGTTGGCCGCTTCTCTATGATGGGACCTACATTATTGGAAATGGCCAAAAGATTAGCATTTGTGTCATGGTTTTTAGCCTAGGCAACTTGAATTGACTTATTTGATCTGGAGTTGAGTTCAGACTCGGCTGAGTTAGGAGTGACTAGTGTGCAACGGCTTTCTTCGCCACTTCACAACTTCACAATTGCATTGAGAAGATTGGCCAATTGAATGACTTGAAATGTCTGAAGAGAGATAATGGCATTGCTGATTTGCTGAGTTAGGAGTGACTAGTTTGCAGCAGCTTTCTTCCCCACTTCACAACTGCATTGAGAAGATTGGCCAATTGAATGGCTTGAAATGTCCGAAGAGAGCTAATGGCATTGCTGATTTTTTGTCTAAATCAATAACAACAATCCACCAGCAATGTTGGGGCTCTCTCCAAGACTATTTTCTACATACTATGATTCTGGACTCTTCTCTTGCGTTTACTCACTCCTAATATCAATCCCTCCCACAAATAACAAGTACAAAAAGCTTAGTTGGTTGGATAGGAATGGTGCTGATCATCACCACAGTACAAAAAGCTGGGTCAGTTTCGACCCAAAATGCACATTAGATGATGATACAAAACATTCACCTCTCGTATTCTTGCTGCACCGTCCATCATAAGAGGGAGCGACCCTTACCGTGGGGCCCACCTTGATGTATATATTCTACATCCATGCCATACATCCGTTTTGCAGATCATTTGAGGGTATGAGCCCAAAAATGAAGCAGATCCAAATCTCAGGTGGACCATACCATAAGAAACAGTGGTGAGCAACCATTAAAAAGTTTGTTGGCCTCAAAAGTTTTGGATTAAGCTGATATTTGTTTTCCCCTTAATTTAGATTTTCGTGACCTTATAAGCAAGTTGGATGGTAAATAAACATTACAGTGGGCCCTAGAAAGTTTTTAACAATGGGACATTCCATCACCATTTTATAGTATATATGGTCCAACTGAGATTTGGATCTACTTCATTTTTTGGCTCGTGAACTAAAATATACATACAGAATATAAACATACATCAAGGTGGGTCCCATTGCCAAAGTTGCACCTAATCCACTCCCATCATAAGTAGCATGTGTTGAACGGGTAATTGCATGCCTATGAAGATAAGTATAGCACACTGAAAAATATTTTGTTAACGGTTCGTATTCAAATCTATAAAATTCTAAGGCTAGGATCGTCATTAAAGTATGATTATGAGGTAATAGAATCTGTACAGTAGTAAATGGTTCATATCAATCTAACGATGCAATATCCAGGGCCTGAAACTGGTTAGTACTGTATCGTACATCTTATGATTCAAAGTACCTCAGGAGCAAACGGCTCCTTGGTGGGGCCTACATTAGCTCATATGTTGCATACACGTCACCCATTGGCAATATGCATTCGACGTTGGTGAATGGTCCCTTGAAATCAATGCACGTGAATATTCCTTCTTCCCATCGTTAGATTACGTTGCTAACTCAACAAACAGCTGATAGGTGCAAGGAACAACGTACCTTACTGATGGACGCGGATTTCCTGCCGAAAGCCTTCCACGGGAAGTTCCTGCGCAAGGATGCTGAGTGGGGCCATCGCCATGTTTGTGAGAAATCTACACCGTTGATATTCTTTGCGAGATCATTTTAGGCTATTCAAACAAAAATGAGGTGGATATAAAATTCAAGTGTACCACACGAAAGGAAACAGTGGGGATTCAGTGAGAACCGTTGAAACATTCCCGTGGCCATAAAAGATTTTTTTTAGGATACATTTTTTATATTTTCACTTCATCCCAGTGGTAATGACCTTATAAACGGTTTGGATGGCATATAAACATCACTGTTGACCCAGGGAGGTTTCAACGGTAGGAATTTCCCTACCCACCTTTTCCTTTAGTGCGGCCCACTTGAGTCTTGAATCCTACTCGCGTTTGGTCTCAAGTCCTAAAATGATCTCAAAAAACGTATGGACTGTGTAGATTTCTTACAAACTTCAAGGTGGGCCCCACCTAGGTTTGCGCAGGAACCTCCTGCGAAAGGTATTTGCAGGAAATCCGCGTCCTCATTGATAAAGTGAGTAGCTGCCACCTAAAAAGCAGGCGAGGCAGGGATATCCCACAGCATTAGTGAAGGCTTAATTAATATGAGAGCTTAAAATTAGGTGGTGAGTTTTTGTGCCAACATATAGGAACCACAGGATGCATGGGCGTATGCAAAGAAGCCACGTGCCAATATATAGAGTCAGTGTAAGATCTAAGTCGTCCAGAAGCAGTGGGGTCCACCTTGAAGATCGTAAGGGAGCCATCGTATTGACGGTCTGGATCAAAGGAACATGGGCATGCTTCCTTTAATCAGATGCTGTTGGATGATTAATTCATTGGAGCTCAATTCAGTCCAGACAGGACCAGGACCAAATCCCTATCCTCTCTCCCATAGGATTTGTCAGCTAAATTGGATGGGCTGACATATACACCAAGCATGCGAGTCCAAACAAGAGGAAAATCCAAAACTCAAGTGAGCCACATGAGTGAGGTTTGAATATCCACTGTTGAAACCTTAGTGGGGTCAAGGAAGTTTTGGATCTATGTTTTATTTGTATTTTCACTTCATCCAGGGAATCACCTTATGAAGAGTTCGATAGCATCTAAACATCGTGATGGCCCCAATAAGGTTTTAACGGTGGGTGTTTCCATCTCTATTGTTTATGTGGTATGGCCCGCTTGAGTTTTGGATCTCCCTTGTGCTTGGGCTCATGTACTTATAAAATGAGCCAAAGAAATGGATGGCCCGAGTGGATATAAGACAAAAATCATGGTGGGCCTCACAGATCTTTGGGCTGAAGGGGAGCCTGGTAAGACTCGGTTACAGCCAAGTTGTGTGTGGGGTGGGGGCCACATAGAGGTGGGCATCGAGTCGAGTCGGACCGAGTTAGGTCCAACTTGACTCGATCCGGTTTTGCCAATTCCCTGACCTGAACTCGATCCGACTCGGGACCAAGTCTAGCAAGCCTGACTTGATCCAAACCGAATCATAGCTGGGCTGAGTCGAACCGAGTCCGACTCAGTCAAAGAAACAAAAGTCGAATCGAGTTAGGTACGATTTGGATCACGCCACTAGTGAGGTTGAGCCAGGCGATCCACTTGCGAGGTAAAGCCAAGACGAGCCACCAAGTCGAGCCAAGGCGGGCCACCAATGTCACCAGCGAGGTCGAGCTAGTGCAAGCCACCATGCCTTAAAACGATCTCTTCAAATGGATGGATGGTGTGGATACAACACATACATCATAGAGGGGCCCAAAGAACATGACAATGTCACTTGAGTAGCTAATCCGCATCCGTCCAAAGCCAGGGGGCCACGATCGAGGTCCTGATCTTGGCTGGACCACCAGCGGCCTACACCCGAGCTCCCGAGCCAGGCCAGACCACCAGCGACCTGCACCTGAGGTCTCGAGCCAGGGTGGGCCACCAGCGGCCTACATCCGAGATCCCGAGTCCGAAAAAACACAGGAAAAAAGAAGTTAAAAAATAAACATACCTGATGAATGGACAAAGATGACTGGTAAAGATCAGGTGCTAGGCTACTGGCTAGCTTGTATTCCAATCGGGTTTTGTGCGGCGCCGGCACAGGTAGGGTTAGGGCAGATGAAATGGTAAAGGTAAAAATAAAAATAAAAAGTTTAATTTATACTACCTAATTCCAGTATGAGTCAAGTTTCAGATCAGAGTGGCTCTACTTGATTCCAACCCAACCTGGCATTCAATTCGGGTCAAGTTGGACGAGTCAGATCCACCAGTTCAAGCCAGGTCTTCCCCAACTCTAGGGCCACATGAGAAGTATTTTAATGAGGGAAAGGGGGGATATTTTTTATTTTTTATTTTTATTTTAAAGAGAGAGAGAGAGAGAGAGAGAGAGAGAGAAGGTAGTTTTTCTCTCCGGGTATTGGATCAGCACCGCATCAAAACATGTCACCTTGTAGAGCAGGACGCGGATTTCCTGCGAAAGCCTCCCCCAGGAAGTTCCTGCCCACTGCTGTTTGTGGGAAATCTACCCGTTCATCCGTTTTGCGAGCTCATTTTAGGACAAGTCACCAAAAATGAGGTGTATCTAATACTCAAGTGGGCCACACGAGAGGGAAAATTGAGTAAAGAAATATCTACCGTTGAAACCTTCCTGTCCAGCTTCAGCATGGTACGGTGCCACAGGTAATGGTCCTCTTGCCTGTAGGTCGCAGCTTCAGCATAGGACTTCAATCATAGCCTTCCTGTTTGGTCTGGTTGGGCATTAAAGCTTCCACCGCACAACGTACGTTTGGGACTCTCCACACTGGATAAGTTATTAGGAATAGCCTCACTTGCACTTTTACACGCATGCGGTCCCACCCAATGAATGGATTTGCCTGATTTCAAGCCACGACGCATGGACATTAGACCTCACAGAATGAACTGTCTCCATCTCATACACATGACAAGTCCATGTCACATCTTGAAAGAAGATGAACTTGCATTCAATCTTAAGGACCGGTCGATATTTTTTTTCCAAACAAGAGTGGCCCACCTATATAATATTAAATGGTGCATCCATAACCTTAACTATATATACCAGATTAATTTAAAGTACTGTCCCAATCCGGTAGGGCATCACCCATAAACTTTATGGGTGTATCAGTCCCTGTAGGTCCCAAACAACCTGATAGGAAGGGCGACATGGGTCGGTATTGGTGGTTAATGACACAACACCTTATACATCAACTTAAAACCTTGATACTAAACATGATTTATAGAACTGGTATGTGCAGCCCCATGCATATTGATATCGCTCATGAACGGTACAACTGTATTTGTTGAAACTTGTAGAAAAGAGATGCAACCGTTAGCATTATGCACAGACATCGTTGTCTTCTTTGAGATAGTTTATGTATCTTGAATAATTTCAAGTCTTATAAAAATGATATTATATAAATACATTTTTCTTCACTTTTTTTATCCAATGCCATGCAATACTTTTGCATTGAAAATATAAAAAAATAACACAAGTTTTACTCCTTAGTTAATATATTTTTTGTAATTATTAAAATACTTATATATAACAGTATTCACTAAAGATATCTAGTATGATAAAAAAGGCAACACATGATTTGTGGTGATGATGTTTTTATAACTTGAGTACACATGTGGTTATGCTCCTTTAAGATAAAAATTTTCACTTTAAAAATCTTATAGAATCTTAGGATTGGGACCTATCGCGTGGAACCAGAGATCTGAGAATTAAGTATTATGGAAGTTGTCCGCACTGGATTCTATGGCCAGAAATTTTGCGAGTGCAGTTCCTAATTTGAAGCCTGACATGCTATATGTCAGGTGAACATTATTATATCAATTGCAAATCTTGATACTACTTAAAAAGCATGAGCTTGCTCTTAAGGTGAGACACCACGAACTTATCTCGTAAACTTACACCTTAGTCTAGCCTGGCAAAGCCTGTAATGCAGACCTTTTGTTGAATTGCACAGGGAATGGTTCAAAAATCTCCCGCACCGGAAGATCCTAACCGTCAATATTTCGACTCTTTTGAAATTGAACATAGATCATTGTTGCTTTTTCCCATGAGGAGATCAACGTGGGTTATCTAACGTTGGGCATCATTTATCCACGTACATTGGGACTCCACAGGCTAATGGTACATATTGCAAACATGGGCTCCGTTTTCCAGAATTTAGAACCCACTGGAGGATTGCTAGAATACTCTCGTGTATGGAGACCAACCTGCTACACGCATAGAGCATCCAAGCCATTGAAATTTCAACCCCACCTGAAGATTATTGGGTACAAGATCAGGCAAATAGTACACTGCATGAAGAGAATAATGGACGGCGGAAGATCCATGCGTATCCAACGTGTTAAAGTGATTCAACCACAAAACGTAGCTAAACTTGGCACGTGCTTATGCACGTGCAAGCCCTCCCTTAGATAAATTTACAACTGTACGAACCCATTTAAGGCCCATTTAAATTTCTAAGCCCACTTCTTTTTACCTTTCAAAAGTAAGCCCCAAATGTACGGACGGCTTGCCAAAGGTCGAAAATGCCCATGCTTTTCCTTCAAGCGGATCGGTGGTGCTCGAAGACGAGCGCTGACGCTCCTCGAACTCCGAGTTGTACGACGGTTCAAAAGATATCAAAGTTACATGGCCCCACAGTTACGTATTTATTATATCCACAAAGTTCATCTATATTTCGAGATCATTTCGGAGCATTATCAAAAAAAAAAAAAAAAAAAAAATATACAAAGATCAACTGGACCACACCACAAAGAGCAGCGGAAAAATTGATTTTCACCGTTAAAAATTTTGTTAGGCCCACCATAACATTTATTTTCCATCCAATCTATTCATAAGGTCACAAAGACCCGGATGAAGAGGAAAAATAAATTTCATAATGATCCAAAACTTCTATGACCCCTAAAAAGGTTTCAATGGCAGACGTTCAATCCTCCACAACCTTTTGCAGTGTGGTCCGCTTGATAGATAGATCTGTCTTATTTTTCGTCTCAAGATTTAATACGAGTTTGCCAAATAGATGGACGGTTTGAATATAACACATACCTCATAATAGGACCGACAAAAAGCGGTGGGGATTACAACAGCAAAAAATAAAATAAAATAATAATAATTTCTATAGCTACGGATTATAACCGTAGCCATAGCGGTAGCCCTTGCCATTTCGATATGTCATTTTATATGTATTAAAGGTCTTTCGATATGTCTTTCAATATGTATCGAAGGTCTTCGATTAATCGAAAAAAGTCCAGAACTATCCAGCAAATTTGCCTCAAAAATTCTGTAATTTTCGAAGCTGATTTGACCAATAGTTATGGATTATAACCGTAGCCATAATTGTAGTCTGTGTTATTCTATAATTTTTTATTTTTTTTATTTTTTTACATGGAGAACTTTATCCTACCTACAATTTTCTCTAATACATATTTATATAAATATGTATATATAAGCATATAAAAAAAATTCTCCCTTTTTTTCATTTCTTTCCTTCTTCATTGAACAAGAATATCTTCTAAACTAAAATTAGTTACTTGATGTACCCTATATGATTTTGGGGTAGGAGAAGCTACTTTAGCTAACAAATCTAGTTATTTTTCAAGATTCCGTCAGGTCTATGGTCAAAATTCCATTTCATTCACTTCGCGGTCAATTTCAATCAGTTCGCGGTCAATTTCATTCATTTCATTTACTTCGTGATCAATTCCATGCATTTCATGGTCAATCTCGGCGATTCCGTTTTGATTCAGGGTCATTTCCATGCATTTCACGGTCAATTCCCTTCACTTCACGGTCATTTCCATGCATTTCACAATCAATTCCCTTCACTTCACGGTCATTTCCATGCATTTCACGGTCAATTCGCTTCACTTCACAGTCATTTTCATGCATTTTACGGTCATTTTCATGCATTACACGGTCAATCCCAGCGATTCCGTTTTGATTCACGGTCATTTCGGCGTATTTTATGGTCATGCCCCTTCACTTTACGGTCTTTTCGACGCATTTCGCAGTGCAATCGCTTCACTTCATGGTCATTTCCATGCATATCACGGTCATTCCCCCCTATTCCGTGTTGATTCATGGTCATTTTGGCGCATTTCACAGTCATGCCCCTTCACTTTACAGTCATTTTCGTGCATTTCGCAGTCCAATCGCTTCACTTCACGGTCATTTCCATGCATATCACGGTCATTCCCGCCTATTCCGTATTGATTCACGATCATTTCAACGCATTTCACAGTCATGCCCCTTCACTTCAGGGTCATTTCTGCGCATTTCGCGATCCCATCACTTCACTTCACAGTCATTTTCATGCATATCACAGTCATTCCCGCCTATTCTGTGTTGATTCACGGTCATTTCGGCGCATTTCACGGTCATACCCCTTCACTTCACGGTCATTTTCGCGCATTTCGCGATCCAATTGCTTCACTTCACGGTCATTTTCATGCATATCATGATCATTCCCGCCTATTCCATGTTGATTTACGGTCATTTCGGCGCATTTCACGATCATGCTCCTTCACTTCACGGTCATTTCTGCGCATTTCGCGGTCCAATTGCTTCACTTCATGGTTATTTCCATACATATCACGATCATTCTCACCTATTCCGTGTTGATTTATGGTCATTTTAACGGTGAAAATCAATTTTCCCACTGCTCTTTGTGGTGTGGTCCCGTTGATCTTTGGATATGATTTTTTTTTTTTGATAATGCTCCGAAATGATCTCGAAATATGGATGAACATTGTAGATATAATAAATACATAACTGTGGGCCCATGTAACTTTGATCTCTTTTGAACCGTTCTTACAACTCGGAATTCGAGGAGCGTCAGCGCCAACCGATCCGCTTGAAGGAAAAAAGCAGAGGCATTTTCGACCTTTGGCAAGCCGTCCGTACATCCGGGCCTTATTCTTGTATGGTAAAATGAGGTGGCCTTCGTCTCGTAAGTGGGCATAAATGGGTCGTACAGTCGTAAATTTCTCATCATTTTAAAGTGCGAGCAAAAAAGTGAGGCAGATCGACAGCTCAAAATCAATGTAGACTATATATATACACCTACTGTTGAAATCTTTCCAGGGCCCACCGTTAACCTTAACTGACATCCAACCTCTTCATAAGGTCAGGACAACCTTGATGAAGGGAAAACACAAATATATGCCTTGATCCAAAACTTTTGTGGCCCTAGGGAATTTTCAATGGCAGGAAATGATTCCCACTGTTTTCTGTGGTGTGGTCTACTTGGGCTTTGGATCTTCCTCATTTTTGGACTCATGCCCTAAACTGATCTGAAAAAAATTAATAAATGGACGGTGTGGATATATCTCATGCATCATGGTGGGGCCCACACAACTTCCCCACGTCATAACGGTAGAGGGAGGTGCCGTGTTATTGCAGGGAGCGGATTAGGTGTCATTGGGTAACACGCCAGTGAGTGTCGCTCTGACCGTGGACCACCTCGTTGTATGTTTTATATATTCAAGCCGTCCATCAGTTTTTCTAGATCAGTTGAGGCATGGTCCCAAAAATGAAGCAGATCCAAATCTCAGGTGGATCACACCACAGGCAAAATGAAGCAGATCCAAATCTCAGGTGGATCACACCACAGGAAAACAGTGGTAGTTAAATGCCCGCCATTAAAAACTTCGTAAGACCTAATCTTTATTTTCCACCTAACTTAGTGATTAGGTTACACATACCTACTGAAAAAAGAGAACACAAATGTCGGCTTCATTCAAAACTTTTAAAGCCTCGAGAAGCTTTTAAGGGTCGGCGTTTAATTACAACAGTTTCGTTTGGTATGGTCTATTGGTCCACCTGGGATCTGGATCTGCATCATTTTTAAGCTTATGCACTACAATAAGTTATTAAAATGCCCTAAAATAAGTCGTCAGAATGGTGGGACGGCATGGATGTAAAGGTGGGCAACCTCATTTTTTCACCGTGTTACGGTGTATGGCATATGACGGTAGTACGTGGGCCCACCATGATGGATGTGTTTTATCTCTACTGTCCATCGAGTTATTCAGATTATTTTAGGGCATGAGCCACCAACCTTGGCACTTTTTCAGCTGAATGTGGACCGTTGCTGTATTTTGCTTCCAGTTGAATGTGAACATTGCAGATCATCAAGCCCACCAAATGGGTGTATGCACGCCCGATTCAAGATCCAAGCCTGCAAATCTAATCTCAGCTCATCCAACTCCTGGCGATTGCATCAGCTTTCTTTCGCATTCGAAAAAAGAGGACTACAGGACCTCGGTTTTTTGATTCCTACCATGGATGGACCATGGTTCAGTGATCCGTACAAATGGTCTGTTGAGACCCACCATGGTTAGACCATGCCTCAAAAATCTTTTAAATTAAAAAATCCCAACCTTCTAATCTCTACAAGAAAACATTTAAAAAGACAAATGAACCAAGGGTGGCCATTCAATTAAAAATAAAATAAAATAATTCCAACGATTAGTGCCTGCGAAGACATTTTCGCCCATGGATGTCCATGTAGGTTCACGTCATGCCAACGACCTAGATCACTACAACCATGGCCCCACTTGAAATATTGTAGGACGACTCTATCCTTCTTATTATATCATAGAGAAGTACTCCAAGATCCTAAGTCAGGGTGCACTTTGTATAGGTGGGTTCATTGGTTCCATGATCAATAATATTGTCAATAGGAAATCCGCTATGGATGCACCATGCAAAATAATAATAATAATAATAGAAGAATTAAGAAGAAGAAGAAGATCATCCTGACCCTCTAATTGACTTTTATTAGTTAAATATGAAATGTTATTGTATTTCTCTTACTAGTTATCTAGTTCAAGGATACCCAATCAAATAGTTACATGTATTCTATCAAGAATAATATTGTACATGGGAAATTCATCAAAAGGTTATGTTATAATTGGGCATAGGAATGTCAAATTTGATGGCATAGCAAAGATATACATCCTCTCATACCGTTAAAAAGATAGAAACTGAGACAATAAGATCAAATACAAAGAATTGTCAATTTTAAGACATTTATGATTATATTTGCCTAACAAGTTTTTGTGAAAAATATACTTAGTTTTTAGATATCGTGATTTTTTCATGACAACTTATCAAATACATTTTTTAGTATTTATAAGTTCTAAAATTCACTACTTCAAATTTTTAGTACTTAAATTAATTTTCAGACCTTACTTTTAATTTACCAAATGGCACCTTATTAAGTGCTTAAATTAATTTTCACTGAAAATATGATTTTTTTTTTTTTTCAACTCTCATTCCTTCACTTTTAATATTGAATGTTGAATGCTGAGAGTGGCAGTGCATTAAAATTTATTTTCACTTTTGGCTAAAATATTCTTAAAATTATTTAAAAACTATAATTCAGTACTTTAAACTTTCAACATTTAAATTAATTTTCAGAGATTATGTTGGAGACACCGCTAATGTTTTTAAAATTTATCCTTAATAGCATTTTTTGTGAATTGATGTCCTTGATTAGATTATGCTCTTATTTTCAGATTAATTTTCTTCCCTTCTCTTTCCTAATTGCATTTTCCTCCCTTAGAAGCCATTGACACAATTATATTATTCACACATTTAAAACCGCACGATAAAAGCAACAAGATGCAACTCCAATCTTTAATGGTTTTTGTACAAAGTCTTCTTCTATGACTCTCTTTTAACTCATTTCTTTTAAAAACCACCCACGTTCTTGCTTTTCTTTTTTTTGTTTTTGTATGCCCTTCACTGTAAAGAAGAGTACAATATATTAAAAGCCAATCTAACACCGAACTTATAGACCCATTGGCATTTATAGAGTTGGATACAAACAGACTTCAATTATAACAAAGAGTTAAATTTTAAAGTAAATATAAATTTCCACATCTATCTCTCAATCCATTTGGTGATAGTTGCAGATGAGATGGTGAAGATACGTGTAACATACCATAGGCTTATTGATAGAGTGCTTTTAAGGCATGCTTGGTATGTGGGCTTATGTGGGATAGAACTGCATTTGGTTCCGTGTAATTCCATTCCTCGTTTGGAGATGGTGAGAACAATTGAGATATGTGGGATGGAATCACATTTGGTCTCAGGCGGGATTTCTGATTGATAGAATTGCATTTGGTTCCATGTAATTCCATTCAAATGACGGCAAAAATGATTGAGATTATGTGGGATGGAATTACATTTGGTCTCATGCGGGATTTCTGATTTCATTGAAATCCATTACATTTGTGGGACACACATTTATGCATGTGTTTTATTCACACCATCCATTGATATGTGTCATTTATACGTGACATTCAAGTCATATACGTGTGTGCAGCAGGTGAACCACAACAATTGTGAATCTGGTCCATTAATTACAATTTCATAGTCCACCAAACACAGGGTTGGCTTAATATAGTTTTTGTTGGAGGAATAATTTGATTCAAACGTAGGAGTTGAATGGCTAAAATACCATGGTATTTCCAAACATACAATCATTGTGCAATAATGGTGTTAATCCCATCTAATGCAATTCCATATCATTTAATCCTATGAACCAATCAAGCCCTTATTCTAGTATAGCGTTGTTCGGTTGACTGAAGAATTCTTGTGTCAACCGAAGCACACTATGATGTTTTCGGTCGATCTTGACCAACAAAATCTGTTGATGTCTGAGGCGGGTGACCGAGAAAAACATGTAAGTGCTCGGTTTTGTTGTTAAGTCTATACGGGGGTTATCTAAACTGGGTTAATATGGGATTAGAGTTACTCTGAGAGAATGGAATGAGTAACATGTTTTCAAGAATTTTGAGGGAGAATATAGGATATCTCATCCGTAAGTTGTTTCATCTCTTATAACTTCCTAATTATAGTGGATTGTTTATCGCTTGATATGGTGAGTTTTTTCCGTCAAGAATTTTTCCTCATAAAATCTGATGTAGAGCGGGTCATGGACAGTTTCATGGCCAAGATGGATCAGAAAAGGCCCGGTCGACGACAGAAGTGATCCGGACCATCGGACCTTAGATCGGGCGTATCTCGCAATCCGGAATGAGTTAGCTGACGTAAAATATATGATTTTGGAGTAGAACGAGCTACTTTAGCCAACCAACCCTGCTATGCCGGGTTGCGAAGCCCGAAATTGTGAAAAACCCCTTGATTGACGGTCGTTTCCCTGTTTTAATTTCGTTTTTACTATAAATAGTAAGTTTTAGTTTGATTATAACTCTTCATCCGTTGGGCTTTAGGAGTTGCGCCCAACGTGAAAAGAGCTTAGAATAATTAAGGGAACGGTTTGGTGAAGCCAAATAGGACACTATTTTTGGCCGAAAACCTTGCGCACTAGTAGACATCACGACCGTCTATAAATAGTAAGTTTACTATTTATAGTAAGTCGCGGATTCTAGGAGTTTGAGTTGTAGTTTGAGTATGATTTCTTTCCCATTGCTTGATACCCTTATTTAAAGGGTTGTGAACTCGTTTTTAATCATTCATCAATCAATTTCGAATTTATTAGAATTTACTTCTATTTTCTGCTTTCTTTCCTCGTGGATTCGAGAAGTCTCTGTGAGGAGTCCAGAGAAGTTCTGTGGATTCGGAATAGTTATCCTCTTGAGGAAGATGGTGCTCGACTCACGTCCTTCCCTGCGTCAAAATCCGTGTGTTCTTTGTGATTGCTTGTACGTCGTGTGATTCCATTTGAGGTTGCTTCTGTGTCGGACAAGTCATGTTAAGACTTGTCGCATCCCCAACAACTGATATTAGAACGTAAGTTAGGTTTTCAGATAGAATTTGAGACATGGCATTGATGGGATCAAATGTGAAGTTCAAGATAGAAAATTTATAGGTAAAAATAAATTTGAATTATGGAGGTTTAAGATAGAGGCCTTCCTAATTCAACAAGAACTATAGCAAGCACTCTTTGTCAAAGCGAAACATCCCGATTCGATGAAAGAAGAGAATTGGGATGAACTTGATCAGAGGGCAATTAATGCAATTCAATTATGCTTGGCCAATGAAGTCTTTTATAATATTATTAATAAGATGACTATCACAGACCCCTAGGTGAAGTTGGAAAGCATCTACATAACGAAATTACTCTGCAATCGTTTATATCTGAAAAGATAGACTCGTTTGAGTCATTGGGTTAACTTACTTGAGTATTGGCTCAATGGTTGCTCCTAATAATCAAACGTTAAAGAAGGTTTTTTTTTTTTTTTTTTAATTGTTTTTTCAAATTTACATTGACACTTCAACCGTACAATGTATTGATTTAGATTGTTCATCAGGTCCAGCACACATTTAATAGACTACTATTGCAAACATCACACTGATGTGACCAATGTTAACCATTTGATTAATGGCCTTTAAAATGAATGGTCAAGATTGTTATATAAAATCAGCAATTTTATCATCTATTTTTTAGGGCTCTTCATGGATTACCCACGACTCTGAACAATCACTTTTGTTAGGAAATCATAACCATTCCCTCCATCACTTGATCAAAGAATGGCTATAGGAAAAAAGGACCAACCATGGATGGATAAGATCATCTGATCAGTAAATTTTTTGCATGAGAGCGCATGAAATGTCCTCTGGAGGGAAATGGATTGGCTACTCCCCCTAACACCAGCCGGTGGCTGGTGGTTGGTGCTCTGTGGGCCCATCATGATGCACGTGTTTCATCCATGCTGTTCATCCATTTTTACAGATCATTTTAAGGCTGATCCCAAAAAAATGAGAGGGATAAAAATATCAGGTGGACCACACCACAGGAAAACAATAGTAATTGGATTCCACCATTAAAATCCTCCTAAGGCCCACTGTATTGTTTATTTGGCATCCAATCTGTTGATTAGGTCGACCTAGATGAAGGGAAAAAACAAAGATCATCTTGATCCAAAACTTTTATGGCCCCCAAAATGTTTTCAATGGTCAACATTCATTCAACACTATTTCCTGTAATGTGGTCCACTTGATATTGTGATATAACTCATTTTTGGTCTCATACCATAAAATGATCTAGAAAAATAGATGGCCGGCATGGATGAAACGCATACATCATGGTGGGGCCCACAGAACACCGACCATCAGCCATTGGCTGATGGCAGGGGGAGTAGCCAATCCGTTTCCCCTCTGGACATTAATCAACAGCTCAGGTCCGTCGACTGGACTGTCCAAGTGAACCGATGCACCTAGGAGCACTATAACAGGGCATTGGAGCTCTCCCTCTCCCTCTCTCTCTCTCTAGGAGAAGTAGCTGTAAGTACTGTGCGTGCCCAAGAATGCCCCTATGCCACTCCCGTCGAAGGGAGTCCCTGTGACCCTAAGCTCTGTGGGTCCACCGCGATGTCCTTGTGACATCCACTCCCTCTATCAGAGCTCCGCAGCTTATGTTAGGACATTATGCAGATCCAACACTCGAGGGATGCGGTTTGGCTAGTGACCCCAACACTAACCAGTTAGCTGGTGTCAAAGCTCTGTGGGCCCCATATAATGTATGTGTTTTATCCATGCTGTCCATCCATTTCGCCAGCTCATTTTAGGTAATTTTCCCAAAAATAGAAACGATCCAAAGTTGAAGTGGACCACACCACAGGAAACAATGGAAATCGATTAATGCTTACTGTTGAAAACTCTCCGGCGGCACAGAAGTTATTGCCTATTTGAGACCACCGTGTTGTGCACGGGTAATCAACCTGGGCATTAAGTGAGCCGCGTGCCAATGATAAATGCACAAAAGTTAGGATAGAAAATCTCAAAGAAACTTCAAATTCACGTAATGGCCTACATGATTATTAAACTGACCTTTCGGGGAGTCCAGCGGTCATAGTGGGGAAGCTCTTTTGAACTAGTTGGATGCCATACATCCATGATTATGGACCACGCACAACCCTTATTATAAAATCCACCCTCAGCCCCATAAAATATCCAAGACGACAGTATGCACCAAAACTTCTTGTAATTGGCCACAGCTTGTTTAATAGGCACTAAAAAATGGGCTCTTTATCTTCTTCTTCTTCTTCTTCTTCTTGTAATTGGCCATGAATAGGGAAGTAGGGACCTAGGGGCTCATCTATTCCTAGTTAATAAGGTATCATAGATCATATATTGTTGGTTACGAGTAAAATTCATATATAATCTATAGGATATATAGCCTCGGTAGTTTTGAACATTTTTCTGTTACAATTAGTCTTAGAGATTTATTATTAGAGGATAAGCTGTCATTAAAAACGTAATTCCCTACTAAGGGACCCTTGAGAGTTTCAAAATTACATTTATTGCATTAGCTCATGTTAGAACATTAGTTTCAAAATTACTTAGACAGAGATTTTGAATGAGCCCACAATGAAGATAATAATGAATGTAGGTCGTCCTCCCTTCCTTTTTCTTTAACTCTTCATCAGTAGACCTCACCTTTCACTCCGCCTCTCTTCTTTTTTCTCTTCCATATGAAATCTCTCACATTTTTCTCTCTATCCCCTTTTTTCTCCACATGCATCACACGTACTATATCTCTTAATTACAATTAACTTAAATGAGATGGACTCATTTTTAAGTGGTTAGCAAACATGCCCTAGTTACCAATTTATTAATTACAAATCACACGTGCAAGCATTATATAATACAGTGTGATTTGGACATTAAAGACAAAATAGAGTATATGTTTTTGTATTTTTTTTCAAAAGAAAGAAAGAAAATGGTAAATATGGGGGCCCCGGTTACATGCTTTATTACAATAATCTCTATTTAGAAATTCTCACACAGCTTGACACAAGTAAGAACTTTCATCTCATGCCCTAACCCCAACATCTTAAACCCAAGAAGAAGAAAATACACTACCATTTTAATACTTAAAAGAAAAATGGACCATCCTCATGTTCGGTTACTCATCCAAGGTACGCATTTGCACGCATATACATCAATCTAAACCATTCAAGTCGTAGGGCCCATTGTGATTGAATGATGAAACTATCAACTTGTCCTATCAAAATGGATGGATGAGAATTAAACCATTGAATCAGGTTATTAATATCGTCCGATCCATATGATTTTTAGGCTACGATCCATCCAAGTAAGGCCCTGCGATTAGGACGGTCGGGATTGCCATGTTTACATGCAACAGATACGGTGGACGTGTGTAACCGCTTAAACATGGGGTTTTCTAGCAACCCATGACTTGGTTGCGCTTGAGCTTGGGTTTCTCTGCGACGGTCCCATCGTTCCCAGCAAGTGCTCTGTATTTATCTTTTCTAGTGAAACTGGTGCACTCATATGAGAGACTTGCAGCTATGACCCTTTGTATGTAGTTAGCCACTTCATGGCTAGATTTCCCAGCACTGCATGTAAGTTCATGTGGCAACTTACTCAGGAACGTGACTTCATACGCCGGACTCGGGTTCATGAAGAAGTAAAATGGGTCCATCCCTTTCCACCCTCGAGCTGTGGTCCCATGGAACATGCTCATCCGATTAGCCATCGCCACTGGGACAATCTGGTCCGTTAGTTCTGCAAACAACGCCGAGAACCTCAGCAAGAATGGCTCGCGACAGGTGGTCCCCTCTGGGCATATGACAAGGTCTCCCTCCTCTAGTAGCTTCTTGATCATAGCGGCATCGGTGGCGCGGTCACGTGTGAGACGCACGGTCTTAATGGGGGAGAGGAACTCAGAGAGGCGGGACACGGAGTATGTGACTGCAGCGATCGGACGGCCCAGGGCCGTCGAGAGGAAGATGGGATCGAGAAGACTCCTGTGGGAGCAGATGAAGAGGACGCCAGTTTGGCCCAGTGATTTCTGAGCTGGGGGAGGTGGGGTCCCTTTAACAGTGACTCGGACTCCAAGTGCCCAAAATGCATAGTAGACCAACGGCATCGGGAGAAGTGCACCAGCGGCGATTCGAAGGCAGGCAAGCAAAAAGCCTACTGGAATCCATAAGATGGTCAGTAAGGCCATCAACGGCGTAGGTTTCTGGACCAATCGACCATCATGGAAGACGATCGGCTTCGGTAGCTTGTCTCGGCTTACTGGGTCCACCTCAGGCTTTGGTGGGACCATGTAGCTTTCCTGTGCACACGCAAGTATTATGTTAATTTATTTGATTTTGTAATTATCAAAGCATTATCGGGTTCACTTCTGTAAATGATCTTGTACATCCATTTTTGCATGAACAGATTGGACAGTTCCTGATCAACCTATGAACGGTGGACTGGACCTGATGACGGTACAGATAGGTGATTTGGATCCCAGCCGATCCATTTGGAACGGAGTGCATGGTTATCCTAAGGCCCACTGTACTGTTTTTCTGACATCGAATCTGTTGATTAGGTCATAAAGACCCAGATGAAGGGAAAAAACAAAGATCAGCTTGATCCAATACTTTCATGGCCCTCAAAGAATTTTTAATGGTCGAAGTTCATTCAACACTGTTTCCAGTAATGTCGTCCACTTGAGATTGGGATATACCTCATTTTTTTGTGTAATATCATAAAATGATCTATAAAAATAGATCGACGGCATGGATGAAACACATACATCACGGAGGAGCCCATAGACCACCGAACACCAGCCATTGGCAGGTGGCAGGGGGAGTAGCCAATCCGTTTCCATTCTATAGACGTTTGTATTAGAAATAATCATATACATCGGATGTATGTGGACTTCCAATACAGCCATTTCTTTTTTACCTATTAATCGGATGTTAATAATATCAGATCCATGCAAAACCATGAGGCCATCACATGGTACGAAAATCAGTCAAATCCAAAAGTGGAGGACACAACATCGTAACCATTGTATAGATGGTGTATGATTCTCTGTACTTGTACGATGCACCTAATAAGCAGGTCGGCCTGATTTTTATACTAAGTGATCATCATGGTGTGGTCCACCTTTTGAAAGGATAGAATATTCACATGTAACAAAAATGATGGGAAAATTCACGTACAGCCGCTGCATGCATGTGATCATTTCTACGTTTGTCCATGCGCGTCGTACAGCCCCACATGCACCGAAAGAAAACCGAGTATTTGAAGGACTAGGTGTCATTGGTGAAAAGAAAAGATGCTTTTTTCGATAATCGAAACCACCGAAAAGTCGTTTCATCCTCCATACGGTGGTTTTGAAAGATGCAACCTACGTACGTCCACCAAAGATCTCAATTTCAGCTCTTAAATTCAAATTTTATGATTAGGTGAGTGGGGCCCACCGCGCCTCCATATCAGATGAATATTGAAATTCAAGAAGTTGGTAGATAAGCTTTTAATCTAATCTAATTGAAAACATATTAGCAATAATCAGGGCTATCTAAACCGTTCAATTACAATCGATCGGATCCGTTCGTAGCCTGATTCACCACACAAATGTGTAATCTAATATACATGTGAAGAATGCAAACCTGGCAAAGTGACATGAACGGGAAATCGGTCCTCCGATCGCCGAGTCCGATCTCCGGGGAAGCATCTCCAAAGGTCTCACGTAGTGCGGTCGCCTTGTTACGGCCGACCAAGACCCCAGTGCGAAGAACAAACCCAGTGGCTCGACCTTTGTAAGTAGAGATCTCAGTCCCGATGACTTTATCAGCACCCAAGTATTCCTTAAGGAATGCTTCCACCATAATCCTTGGATTGGCCGTGAGAACACATCGCCGACCGCACGATGAGAATACCCGCCACGACTCGGGGTGGAGATCGGTCGAGTAGAACTTCGGAAGGACAGCACGTGCCACCGATTCAATATCAGCCACCTTCATCCCCGCTAGCGTCGCGAAGATTAGAACTTGGATCCCAGCCGATTCCGATACAAAGTAGTAAAGAACGCCAGCGATCGGCGATGCAAGGAGCAAGAATAGGAGCCGTAGGATGCCACCCACCTCAAACGCGACCAGTGCAAAGTAAGGGAATGAGCTGCGGCCACGTAGGAGTGTCCCATCCATGTCGGCGACCACCGTGTGCTTTTCACGTCCGATCGATGCGCACTTGTCGACCGACTCGAAACGATGGTTGGATTGATTAGGATGGTGGGCCATGATCAGGAGATTGGCGTATGTTAGAAAAGAGGCGAAGGTTGTTTTGAGGTTGGGACGCATAGCTATGTTTGGTGCATGTATATATAGAGAAAAATGGAAAGCCCCACGTAGTATAAGTTAAACGCAAGAGAGCATTGCGTGTGAAAATAGAGGGGAGTTGGAAGCAGGAGCGGACAATGCACCCTGTTTACAATATCAATGGTTGCGCCGAGATTTCCAAAATGACGGAAGGGCTTTGGATTCACCGCGCAGGTGGGCGCACGGTAAAGTTATCGTTCGCACCGCCAAGTCTGTCTTCTTTCACTCTACCTTGATGTTGACTGGACCCCATTTCCTCGCCCTTTAGTTAGTTACTGTTGCTTCCTCTTTCCAAAATGACGGTCTCACAGGTCGTTTGGTAGTCCGCTGACTACGAAATCATTTAGTCAAGTGGGGCCCACTGTTAGTTACCGAATGCACTTTTCTGGGACTCGCGGTTCGTAAGTGCCCACGTGGCGCCAGTGTGAGAGATCCGGTCCGTTCATGATGGAAAGGGATTGGCTACTTCCCCTGCCACTAGCCAATGGCTAGTGGTCGGTGCTCTGTGGCCCCAGCAAGATGTATGTGTTTCATCCTTGCTGTCCACCCATTCTTACGGATCATTTTATGGTACGAGCCCAAAAATAAGGTTGATCTAAATCTCAATTGGACCACACAATGTTGATTGAACACCCACCGTTAAAAACTTCTTGGGGCCACAACAGTTTTAAATCAACCTGATATATATTTTTTACCCCTTCATCCAAATCTGTATGACCTAATCAACAGGTTAGATGTCAAATAACCATTACAGTGGCCCCAGGAGGTTTTTAATGGTGGACATCCAATCACTACAGTTTTCTCATGGTGTGGTCCACCTGAGATTCAGAACTACCTAATTTTTGGGATCAAACCCTAAAATTATCTTTCAAAATGGACGGACAGGGTGGATAAAACACATACATCATGGTGGGGTTCATATGGCGCTGACCACTAGCCACTTGGCTGGTGGCGGCGTCACTGGCCGAACAACGTCCGTTCATGGGACGCAGATTAGTTATAATGACAGGTTGAGTAGCGAGACTGGCTTCTGAAATGACGTCACAAAGTTCTGTGGGCCCACCATGATGTATGTGTTATATCCACACCGTCCATCAATTTTGAGAGATCATATTAACGGATGAGCCAAAGAATGAGACAGATCCAAAGCTCGAGTGGACCCCACCAAAGAAAAAAGTGGAGAGAATGACGCCCACTATTTAACACTTGTAAGGGCCACAAAAGTTTTCGATGAAGCTGATATTTGTGTTTTCCCTTCTTTAATGTGTGTGTTGATACATGGACACGTTGGATCTCAAATAAACATCATGGTGGACCTTAGTAAGGTTTCAACGGTGGACGTCACTCTCCCCACTGTTTTCTTTGATGGGTCCACTTCATCTTTGGATCTGCCTCATTCTTTGGATCATGTCATAAAATGATCTTTCCAAATGGATGAACGGTGTCGATATAATACATACATCATGGTGAGCCCACAGACTTAGTGACGTCACTTCAGTGGCCAATCTCGCTGCTCAACCCGTCAGTAGCTAATCCGCGTCCCCGTTCACGTCGCTTCCTTCCGGACGCGGATTGGGTACTTCCCAGCCCGACCCTAGCTAGGAACGGTCAGGGACTATGAGGGCCACCGCGATGTATGGATTTTATACATACCGTCCGTCCGTTTTGTCCTATCATTTTAGGGTTGAGTAAAAAAATGAGGCAATTTGCATGTTAAAAACTATTTCACAAAATAATATTTAAAAACAAAAGACAATATAGTTTTACATTAGACTGAATCACATATGTAATGTGTTGTCTTTAAAGTTTAATTCACCCCCTTTTCCCTTTGAATTGAGATTGCCGGTGAATTTACCAGTGAATCACTACAACCACATTGCCTCACTGCACATGTGTTCTAATGTGTAAACTGAGCATCTCTCTCTCTTCATTTATCTGAGTAAGAATACTTGACATACAAGCATTTATAAACTAAAAGTCTTCTCTCACTCTACCGGAAGTGGGACTAAACAAAACATTTTTTATTTGATTTTTTAAAATTATTTTTGAAAGAAAAACAAATTTTCAAACTTTTTGAAAATATTATCTTTTTATTTTTAAATTAAAAATCTCAACAATCTCCCACTTAATTTCAAAATAAAAGAAAATTCTGTCAGAAATAAGAGGCAATTATTATGCATAAAGATATCCTTACGATTTGAATCTTTGCTTAATATAAGTATTGTGGGTAAAAACGAACTGGTTAGAAAGGTGAGGTCGGCTCAGATATCTGTATTTGTCTCATGGTTGGCTAGCATCAATCTTAACTAAGGAGCTCCTCAAACGGCCAGATAGTGGTAGTAAGGAGATCAGCCAAAAGATGAAGTACATTCATTTCTTTCGACAGAGAACAAGAGTTGAACCCTTTCACGGTCTCATCCATTTTCGAGCTTCTGTGAGGAAATCTTTCTGTGGACTACTAAGAGACATCCAAGCCGTGGTCTCATACGTGGGGCTGTGCGATTCGGAACTTACGATGAAGTCCCTACACTATATGATAAGATGAAAAGGATGGTCATCCCTGATGTCATCTATGCTACACTAAGGAAGAAAGCTCGACTTCAGTCCTTGGACATGGCCCTTATAAGCAGATCGGCAATCTGGTTGAGGTGCAAGGACTTGAGGCCTAAGACCTGACCTCAAGGCACAGACTACCAATATTGGAGGAAGTTCAACCATGACTCACCAAAGATCAGCTCGAATGGTCGGCCCCAATCTCCTAAAACATGTCCTGACTACTTGATCTTATCATCACCGATGATCTCGTGAAATGATTGAGCAACAACGGCTAAACGCACACATGTGATTCAGGAAGCGTTTCTCTCTATGTAATCGACTCGTGTACTATAAATAAAGGCCCCATCTATAGTGAAACGTACGCACTAGTAAACCCTCAACTCTACTGAATCCAATTTGCTTGATTTTAACTTAGGCATCGGAGGGCCACCCTGTTACCGCCAGGATCTCCTTTGTTGCCTTCATGTGCAGGTATTCGAAGGTCTAGCGAAGGTTAACCGGATTTCTGCATCAACAGAAAGTATCTTAAAATTTTATCAAAATTTCTGTTAGTCGCAGCTTTAAATCAGTTATTCCTAAATGATAAAATCAAAGATACTATACACATAATAGCATCTGCATTGTATGAGTTCTCTTATAGTACTCGCTTAGCATTTTTAATAGTTATGTGCTTATCCTGTTTCATGAATACTCGTGGAACAAGCTATAACTCTCGTGAGAGGTGGTGCCACTTCTATATTCATATAGGTGAAATCCTTCTAATATTTCTATTATTATTTAAAACACTTGTTCTTTAAACTAAATTTTATCAACTTTTTTTTTTTTTTTTGGTATCCTAAAATGATATGGCAAAATGAATAGACCTTGTGGATAAAATCCACACATCATGAGGAGTTCTATCAGCTCATAGCTAGGGATTGATGGGGTTAGTACCCAATCCACGTACCCTCCTTTGATGGGGCCCGAATGCGGGTTGGGTACTATCCTCACTAGGACCTCGCTAGAGACAAATGTCTAACAAGGGTTCCTTAGGACTCACCATGATGTATATGTTTTATCCATGCTGTCCATCCATTTTGACAGGTCATTTTAGGGTATGATCCTAAAATGAATGTAGATCGAAGACTCAATTGAACCACACCACAAGAAGTAATGGGGATTGAATGCATATCCTTGAAAATTTCTTGAAGGCCATGAAAGTTTTTAGATAAGCTAATATTTATGTTTTCCCTTTGTCTAGGTCTGTGTCACCGACAAGACAAAACGTATGAACATGTTAGGTGTCAAACTAACATCACGGTGGCCCCTAGGAAGACTTCAACCATGGGCATCATTGTCACCATTGCTTCCTGGGTATGATCCACTTGTGCCTTTTATATGTAAGCACGCGCCTTGAGATAATCTTAAAAAATAGACAAATAGCATGGATAAAAGTAAAACACATACATCCTGGTGGGCCCAATGGAGCCCTGCCAGGACCGTCCGTCTCTAAGTTCTAGCTAGGTCCTGGTGAGGATAGCACCCAGGACCGCATCCGTTGGCCCCACAGGCCACATCCTTGTTCTTTAATTTAGAACCCTTATGTTCACAGTAAATCCAAATGATTATTCAGGTAACAAAACTAACATGGACCATACCATTAGGAACAATTTAAAATTGCACCCAAAACCTCAAAGTTTCATGTGGTATTACCCACCTGAGTTTTGGATCAGGATGATTTTATTTATTATCCACTCATCCTGATTAGCCACACCTGATGGACGGATTTGATGAAATATACAGATCGTGGTGGCCCCATTCGCAAGCCTATGGTAAGTGTCCCATCCCCATTGTTTCCTGTGGTGTGTGGCCCACCTCGGTTGTGGATACCGCTAAATTTTCTTCCCATGTTACAGGTGAATATCCCACAGAAAAAACGGTGGGACCAAAGAAGTTTATTGTCGAAAGCCCCGTGTGAAACTGGTGTTGTGGAGGATTTCGGTCAGTTGAATCTCTTTCCAAAATGACGGTCCCGCTTCTTATATATAGTCCGCTGACTACGAAATTATTTCGTCAAGTGGGGTCCAGCAGTCGTTGCTAAATGGACGCCGATTGGGTTACACCCCTGCTAGGACCAACTCGGTCTTGGCAGTGGCTCCGTGGGTCTATGCCGTCCATCCAGTTTAAAGATCCAAGGCTCAAGTGGGCCACACCACAAGAAGCAGTGGTGACAATAAGGCCACCGTCATGTTTATTTGCCACCTAACCTGTTTATAACGTCACATATACCTAGATGAAGGGAAAACATGAATATCAGCTTGATTATAAAAATTAAAATTTAAAAAAAAAAAAAAAAAAGAAAAAAAGAAAAAAGAAAACTTTCGTGGCCTCTGAGAAGTTTTCAATGGTAAGAGTTCAATTCCTATTATTTTGTGTGTGGCCCACTTGAGCTTTGGATCTGCCTACTTTTTGGGTTCGTGCCGTAAAATGATCTGTTAAAATGGATAGTCGGCGTGGATAAAACATATACATTACAGTGGGCCCCACAGAGCCCCAGATGGCAGTGGTAGGACGCAATCCATCCACTTGCTAAGTGTACCTTTTGGGACTTGCGGTTCGCATCTGCCTAGGTGGCACAACTGTAAGAGATCCAATCCGTTCATCAGGTGGGCACCGTCATATAGACACCATGTCCGGTTTGCTTGTCAGATGAGCCACATAAGCAAGGATCTCTATTCAATGGAAACAGTGGCCCAACAAATGAGCGTACTACCGTGCTAGATGAGTTGACCAGCTTGATTTTAAGTTTAAGGGGATTTTGAAAGTGTATTACATACCATGAATGGCTCAGATCTAGCACAGGTGTTCGATTTTGGCACGTGTTCTGATGAGCCCTCATATCCATCTGGCGCAAGAGAGTACGCTAGGTGCTACGCTTCCTGATTTTGAACTCAGATGCTCGTCATCTTAAGGCCCACCTTTTGTACGGATGGGATATTCTGTAATTTATGACCATTTCTCGTTTCAAAGTAGGTATTGATCTCCTGCGAGGAAAAAAGGACGGTTGTCCGTTGAGTCCGTTGAGACCATTGAATTAACGGGTCCACCATCATTCCTGCGGTGAAATCGGACCCGATCTTGTAATGATGCAACCCAGCCCACGCATTTACTCCATGGGTCCTATGTCAAATGGGGTGGGCACCGTCTTTTCTAGTGGGCAATGTATCTTACATCTACAATAACCCCCAACCTATTGCCCTTGGATCTGGAAACATGTTCGGCAATCCAAACCGTTGATCCGACGGGAATCAAAGTTGATAGTGTTTGCTTGAAAAATCTTTAAGAGTGGATATTGTAGACTTTCAATCAATGGCCGGAAATCTGGACAAGGAAGAATATAATAAAATGATCAAAGGTCTGAAATGTTCTAAATATGATTTTCTTTTTATTTACTTTTTTTAGTTGTCCTCATGTAAGGCGAGGCCCATCATATGAACGGTTTGGATCATTGAACATGACCCATGTCCTTTGTTAATCACACCATTTTCCCTTTAGCTTGCCAAGTTGCTAGTCTTTCTACCAGGCGGTTGCTCGTCTCACACGGGCATCCGAAGCCGCCTTGCGTCTCAGGCCCACAGTGATGTATTTGTTTATCCACGCCGTCCAACTCTTTTGTCGGATCATTTTAAGGTATGAGCTCAAAAATTAGGTGGACGCAACTCTCAAGTGGACCACAACACAGATGACTCTTACATTTAATGCAACTTGCATTTTAATGATATTTGCATTTAATGCAACCCAAGCTTACTGTGGCACACTTATATACTTTATTTTTGGATTCCAACCTTAAAATGAGATTAGAAACGGGATGGAAGGCGTGGATGAACAGATACATCGAGGAGGGCGAGGTTAGGATGTAATCCGAATCCAGTTACACCTTATTCTGGTTGTTCCGCCCCATGGGGGGCCCACCATGATGTATTTGTTTATCCATGCAGTCCAACTCTTTTGTTAGATCATTTTAATATATGAGCCCAAAAATTAGGTAGATACAATTCTCCAGTAGACCACAATTAAGGTGACTATTACATTTTAATGCAACTTACATTTTAATAATATCTGCATTTAATGCAACCCAAGCTTACTGGGGCACACTTAGGGTCTGTTTTGGGCCGGGGGGATTAGGTGGGATTAGGTGGGATGGGATTCATCTGGTCCCGTGCCAATTGCACGAATTACATTAAATGGAATTGCATTGGTCCCGTGCCAATTTCACTCAATGTTTAGCAAGTTGTGTAGGTCCCACCATGATGTGTGGGCTATATCCACACCCTCCACCTATTTATCGAGATTATTTTATAGTATGGAGCAAAAAATCAGGTATATCTAAAGCTCAAGTGGACCCCACCATAGAAAGTAACAGGGATTGAATACTTACCGTTGAAAACTTCTTTGGGGCCACATAAGTTTTGGATCTACCTCATTCTTAGGCCCATGCATAAAATGAGGTCACAGAGCAAATGAACGGTTTAGATATAACACATGTGTGTTATTCTTAGTAATTTCAAATGATAGTGGGTATATTCATTCAATATACAATCGTATTATCAACAAAGTATGGCATTAATTTTATCCTATGGTATCAGGGGACAATCCCTGCCATGGGTAATAATTATGTTTTTTGAATCCCATCCCACCTAATCCCTTAATCCCACCGCCCAAACAGACCCTTATATATATTATTTTTGGGTTCACATCTTAAAATGATATTAGTAAAGGGATGGAAGGCGTGGATGAACAGATACATCGTGGTGGGTGAGGTTAGAATGTAATCCGAAACCGGTTACACCCTATTCTGGTTGTTCCGGCCCGTGGGGGGCCCAGCCATGATGTATTTGTTTATCCATGCAGTCCAACTCTTTCGTCAGATCATTTTAGGGCCCGTTTGGCCGGGAGGATTGGAAGGGATTGGATGGTATTGGAAGTTAAATCTCAGGATTGGCCGGGCATGCCAAACAGATTAGGTGATCTGATCCGGGATATAGCAATCCCATGGATCTTAAGACAATCCATTGACAACACCATCATTACCTTTAAGTCCCATCCAATCCACCCTAGTCCGTTCAAATTTGCCTGGCACGTGTTTAGTTCAAGGGATTGGAAGGGATGGGAAGGTTGAATCCCGGGATTGGCCCCGCATGCCAAACAGCCTGGATATGGCAATCCTGGGATTGTGCAATCCCATGGATCTTAAGACAATCCACTGACAACACCATCGTTACCTTGAAATCCATGCCATCCACCCTAATACCATTCAATCCCTTCCAATCCACCGGGCCAAACGGGCCCTTAATGTACGAGCCCAAAAATTAGGTAAATACAACTCTCAAGTAGACCACAATACAGGTGACTCTTACATTTTAATGCAACTTGCATTTTAATGATATCTGCATTTAATGCAACCCAAGCTTACTGTGGTACAATTCCACGTTGTATCTACCTTATTTTTAGGCTTACACCTTAAAATGATATTAGAAAAGGGATGGAAGGCATGGATGAACAAATAAATCAAGGTGGGCGAGCTTAGGACCTAATCCAAATCCAGTTATATGACTGTAAGTGGGCCACATATTGATGCAAAATGGTAAAAATAGCCTTACCTTATTGTTCCGGCCCCACCTAATCATCTTCCTTTGAAAAGAGAAAATCTTTCACATGATGGTGCGTGCATCACATGCAGAAGAAATTGGACACGTGGCATATTATTGAAAACCCATAACTTGAATTAGACCCATTACAGTGGGGTCGGTAAGGTTGGTTGCATGTATTTAAGGTGGTCTAGTAAGTGCACATGCTTGTATATGGCAGCTCATTTATGGGAGGTTATTCATTCTGTCTAATGATATTTGTCACTAATTAAAAGCACCACCTGCGTATATCAAATATGAGAATGTTACTTTCTATAGTATCTCGTATATACATGATAAGCGTGTATAGCTCTTGTTTTTCTTTCTTTCATTTATCACATATCATTATGAAACATGGTGCATGGTTTATAGGATAACACATGTACGATCATCACAAAAGTATTTTAGATCTAAGCCATCCATCATGTGAGTGTCATTGTTTACATGGCCATTTTTCTGAAAATCAGGTCAATTCATTCATCATATATGCCATAAGATCATGATAAGAGATGTCCTAATAAAAACCCACCAAAATTTTGGGAAGACTCGACCAACCAGCGGATAAACCCAATTTTGGCCACAGTCAGCTTCCAGTGGGACCCATTTGTTGGATGGATTGGATTGAATCTTGCACATGTGTGCCGCTTTGACACATGTGGCTTGTACATGGGTTGCCTTTACTTGTGTGTGGGGTTAGTAAAGCTCTAGTTAAAGATTTTAATGGTACCTTGTAATGGGAAAATAAGTTCCTAACAGTGTGGTGGATTCAAATTATTTTAGATAGGTTTTATTTGAATTCGTGGAAAGGAGCTAGTAATACCTGGTGAATCTAATTTTCCAACCTTTGTTGATGCCTTTTGGAAATACTATTTCTTACTTTCTCTTTTTATTGAAAAATCAATAAATTTGTTTTATTAGCCCCTTTCTAAAAATGTGTTTTCCCGTGGTGTAAAGATAATGGATTTCTCCATAGATAAATTTACATACACTACCATCCATTTTCAATTGCATCACGTGTGCAACATGTGGCAATGTTTCACCATCCATTTTCCATGTGTCACACATGTGCTACTGTTTAGTTTTGCTTGCGTACCATATGTGTAAAGTGCCTCAAACATGCCAATCTTTTACATGTTGAGCCTGTGCCACCATCCATCTTGGCTATTACACCTGCAGAACAAACTAGCTAAGCACATTAAAAGTAGGGATGCCATAAAAAGATGAGAGAAATGTTTTTACGGCGTCACTACTAGCTAAAATTTCTGAATTTGTTGTAGGCTAAACGCCGTAAAACCATGATGACTTAATAATTTAGTGGTTTGAGTTTGAATAACTCGGCATGGTCAGTGTCTATAAATTCTAAGTAAATGCTTCAATTCCGAAAAAGAAAAGAACAAGGTGCACTTTGCTGCCATACATATGTATGATTTTACTTTATGGAATTTGAAATTATTAAGGATTCTAGCTCCATATTATTGCTTGAAAGTAAATGAGTAAGTAATAAATAAAACAAATTTACTATAAGGAAATGTATGATAAGAAAAAATATAGCAGGAAAACATTAAATGAATCACTTGAATTGTCCGAGGGCCTAAAAATATGAGTAAAGAAAAGTGCTTCGATATTCATGTGAGAGAAGATGATCGACACTCTTAGATCTTCAGCTTTATGAAATTTTTAACTATAAGACAACGTGCCTTTTTTTGAAGATGCGAGTAGGAAATGAAGAATATTAACACTTCTCAATTAGAAAAGATGATTATATCAAGTAATAAAGTCCCTTGATATAGGTGTTACTTTCTCCATAGAACCAGTGGGAAGATAGGCTTAAAGAGATGGGAGCATTTCACCCTTAATCTCTAAGGCATCCAAACCTAATCTTTAAAGCTTCTCACTTGGAGTTGTGGGAGAGAAGTCTTAGAGAGAGAAGAGCACTCAACTCTTAATTTCTAAGATGTCCTTATCTATCTTTAAGACTTAGTGTAGTAGTGGTTATTATTTATTTATTTATTGTATAAAAAAAATTTGTAGTGTGTGTTGAGAAATGGAACCATCTGATTTCATTCGTTCATAGTAGCCATGAGATAATCATCTTAGGATGATCCTTTTGTCAACAAATGCACCTATTACAGTCATAGTCTTCAAGAGACGAGAACCAATTGTATAACATCTACATCGATAATGCAAGTATTGTATACATTGGTCCAATCCCTCATAAGAACTATGCATAATAATGAACTTGCAAAATTAATAGATCTATTATCATAAAGAGATTCATTGTCCTTGACTTGGAGGTGATAGCATTTTGATTGTTTTGTAGATAAGCAAGGAGTAGAATATCATGTGTCATGTTTTGATTGGCTCTTGATGCTCTTAGAGACATAGAACTATCTCAGTGGTTGGTTGGGGTAGTTGGTTTGATGATTAGGCTATGTTTATGGTTGAAAGCTTAAAAGATATTATTTTTAATGAAAATAATATCTTTTGAAGAAAAAAATTAAAAATAATGTTAGGAGAAAATGAAGAAAAAAAAATGTTATAAGGATGTCGTGGCCACTGTCATCCATTACTGACGCTAAGAAGCGAGCCACTAATTGCGAGAGGAGCAGGTGCACACCTAATAAGTGCTAATTGATTGATAATTGATTGTAGAGACACTTAGCAACTTTCAAATAAGAAAATGTGGCAGCGAAAATTTGATTACCACTCTTATGATTTTTGAAAAAGTTGTTAGTGTCAAACAACCATTCACTCTAAAAGCTTAAGCTGTTAGAGTGTAGTATATCAATGTATATCAAGGGACTTTATCACTTCAACACCCCCCGCACATGCGGGATGGGAACTCTGCACGAGAACATACTGACAGGGGTGGAGGGACACTCACACCTATATCAAAGGACTTTATCACTTGAACAACCTTCCACACATGCGGGGTGAAAACTCCGCACGAGAACATACTAACAAGGGTGGAGGGACACTCACACCATAAATAGGTCGGGCTTGATTTCCCGGTCCTTAGGCCGAAGTTGATTTTCTTGTCCTCTCGTGAGAGAATAATACATTAGCGAGACTTATTTACTGCTCTTGAGATTCGAACATAGGACCTTCCTCTCTGATACCATGTCAAACAACCATTGTTGAAGTGATAAAATCCCTTGATATAGGTGCGAGTGCCCCTTTACCCTTGTTAGTATGTTCCTATATGGAGTTTCCACCCCGCACGTGCGGGAGAGTGTTGAAGTGATAAAGTCTATTGATTACATTGATACACCACACTCTGACAACTTAAGCTTTTAGAGTGAATTGTTGTTTGACATAGTATCTGAGCGAAAGGTCCTATGTTTGAATCTCGAGAGTAGCAAATATGCCTCACTAATATATTATTCTCCCACGGGGGGTCAGGAAAAATCAGGTCCAATCCAAGGACTGGGCATTCAAGCCCGGCCTATTTCTGGTGTGAGTGTCCCTCCACCCTTGTCAGTATGTTCCCATGTGGAGTGGGACGTGCGGGGGAGTATTGGAGTAATAAAGTCCTTTGGTTGTTTGACAGTTGGTTTTTCCACGATTGACTACTTTATTATTGAGTTGGGTATCTATAATCCCACATTCATAAAAGCGTCACACATGCCTATGTTCTACTATTCATCTTTTGTTGTGCTACACATGTGTCACTATCCATCTTCGATTGTACCTCACATAAGCCACCATCCTTCTTCACTTGTTCCCCACATATGGAAAGCACCCACATGCCATCATGCATCCATCTTCAATCGCCCTATACATACCACATGTGACAAGATCACATGTATGCTAATGTGCTTGTTCTTCCACCTATCTTTGAGTGCCCACATGGATCAAATGTGTCCATGTTTCACTAATGCCATGTGCCTCGGTATAGCTTCAAACACCCTACTTGTGTCACATATGCTATTAATAATCCTCGGCATCTCACACATGTCACTATTAATCTTCAAGTATCTCATATGTTTAACACACACACACACACACACACACACACACACACACATACTTAAATAAATAAATAAATAAATAAAAAGCAAGCCCTAAATTAAATTTAAAAAATTTATTGAAAAACAAATAAAGAAAATAATGTTTAATTTATAATAATTTCCTATAAATAAAGTTTCTTACAAGGATGAGTAGCAACAGATGTCCCAATGGGCGATATCAAAGTTGCTCGGATCCCCTGAGTCTCATAGGAGACCTAGTGGCACTAAATAAGGCCCTGTTTGGGCACGTGAAATAAGGTGGAATAGAAGGGATGGAATTACGGCCGCCACTGCATTTATGAGTTGCAGTGGATGCATGGTCGAATGCATTGTGTGTACACGTCCATCCCATGCATCACACATGACCTGTTTGGGATTTGTGGGATTGCAATCATCTCATGGTTTATCTCACATGGGTTTATTTGGATTTTACAATGGGATTGAAGTGGATTTCAGAAACGGCGTCAACTCCTCCATCTTCACCCAATCGGAGCCCAGAGCTCAATGGAGTTGGCGTAGTCGGCGTACTCGGTTGGAAATGTGAGTTGCTGGCGACCGCAAAAGCCAGAGACACGTTGGAAAACTTGGCGTCAACATCGACGGATGGCAATGCGTCGTCGTGAGATCTAGGAATGTCGACGTTTTGCTCCACCTACTCGCCATTCTCTTATAGATCTGAAGTTCTTCAACAGAATCTTCGAAAACGAGCCTTCAAATCCCGAAAACGAGCATAAGGAGCAAAAGCAATAGCATTTCTGTACCTTTTTCTTCGAATCGAGGGGAGTCCGCGGTGGAAGAAACGAGAGGAGAGTTGAGATAGGAAGGGCTGACAAGGGTTTTTGTATTAGAGGTTTGAAAAAAAAAAACCCAAAAAGGCCAAAAGAGCAAGATCGGGTCAAAAAAGGAGCTCTTTCTCCTTCTTCTTCTCGTTCATGACCGCCATGAGAGGTCTGGTTTTGACTGCGTTAGGAAGAGAAGAGGTGCGGCTCGAGGGATTGAATGTTGCGATAGGGCGTATCTCGGTGGGATTGTGAAATCCCACCAACTCCACCGCACGTGCCAATCCATCTTAAGACATAGTGAGACGTCCGCCATCCAAACAGCTCTTCGTCTGTCACATCAGGGATTAGCAAATCTCATCCTCCTAATATCGATTAAGCTAGATACCTAAACAGAGCCTAATGCTAGGGTGGGAACTATTAGGGCGTGTTTGGCCAGGCGCTGGATGTGGGCTATCCTGGGATTAGGAGAGTTATCCTGTAGATCTCATCTCATCCCCCGTTTGGGATGGCGGGATGTACCTCGCCTCGTAAACACTGCCCTTTAGCTAACATGGATTCTGCCAATCTTAGGATGTGATTTTTCACCTCTATGTGGGGCCCACCAAGATATCAATGAGATATCCACTCCGTCTATCATTTTCACGGGCCTACATTTAGCAATAAATCTGTTTTAAGGCAAATATAAAACAATGAGTGGGGCACACCACAAGAAGCAGTGTAGATGCAAACCCATCCATTTGGAATGGTCCAAACAAGCTGCTGTATATCCCATGGGCTATCCCAAACCCATGGGATCAAGGGACAAACACTGACACCAACATCATTACCTTAAAATCCATTCCATCCCACCTAATCCCATGGAATTAGTCCGGCCAAACACACCCTTAGGGGATAAAAAAGTCTCGTGGGCTCACTGAGCAACTGCTTTGATTCTTTTTCTGTGAAAGGTATATATAATATAGGGCCTGTTTGGCCAGAACGATCCCACAGTATTTGGAGGGATGGGATCCCGTGATGAGCCAAATAGACCCGGTGAACTTTTCACGAGATATAAGCAATCCCATGGATCTTAAAACAATCCACTGACATCACCGTAGTTACCTTAAAATTGATCCCTTCCCTTGGACAGATTGGAAGGTAAAATCTCGGGATATGCCAAGCATGCCAAACAGACCCAGTAAACTTGTCCCCGGATCTAGCAATCCCATGGATCTTAAACCAATCCACTGACACCACCATCGTTACATTAAAATCCATCCCATCCCTGTTAATCTCATGGGATTTGCCCGGCCAATCAGGCCCCAAGTGTGGCCCGTCAGTTTTGTTTGGGGCCATCCAAAGTGAATGTGTTATCCAAAAGTGAATGTTTGTACATCCCTTTTTACCAATTCAACAATAATTGACACTCAATCCACTCAATGGTTAATATACGTCATTTTGAATTGGACCATCTACACTGTCCATTCAATGGTGTAGAAGGCCTTTAAAATGGACCGCAATGATTTTCATTCCAGGTTATCTTTATGATTGTCCCACCACTTTTATTTTTTTTATTAATTTAAGCTGTCCCACCATTTTCATGGAACAGCTCCAACCAACGTTGGGTCATCTCCAATTAAATCTGGACCGTTGTTCTGTTTCTGTTTAACCTTGTTTGTTTCTTGGCTTAGAAATGATGTCCCATCAAGGAGACTTTTAGACCGTGGTCCGAAAAATTAGATTTGTAATAATTGCACGACGTGACACTTACAAGAGTGCTCTTTAATCACATCAACTTGATTAGGATGTACGGCAATGGCTAAATCCTGACACATGAAGAGGTGGATCCAAGTCGTCCATCTGGCTAATCAGACCATCCTATCTATCATATACTGCTATGGAACTAATTTTCATTTTGACCATTCATCAGAAGACCACCGTATGTATAGAAATTGTCCATAGTGTGTTTTTTTAACCATGGACCATCCATGGACAGGATCCACTATATGGACGGTCTGGTTCCACTGCCCGACATTCTATGCATCAGGTACTGTACGAAAACATTTATCATTATCAGGACCATTGGCCATTTTATTCGTGACCATCAATTTGAAAGCCACCTAATACACGGTTAGGAGCGTTTGATATGTTTTATGTCTGGAAATACCATCAGCTATGGACCTCACGATTTGGATGGACTTATATGAGATGCACCTACCCAAATGGATATCTCTCCATCCTATTTCAAAAAGCCAAGGGATGAAAAGTTCATAGAAAAGCATGCATTCAACATGTACCTGTGGCCCTGATGCCGACTTAGGGTATGTTTGTTTTCCAATTACAACGGTAACCATAAATGGCTGGACATGGGTACTGATTACTTAGCTCTTGTAGTTGGCGTGTGATAATAGCTACCAACTAACAATCATGATGAATGTACTATTATTGTTTTAGTTAAATATTGCTATGTAAATAATAGTTTTATAATATAGAAATAAAATGATTGTTTTTTACCCGTATTTTCACAGGTAATTTTAACTCTTGATTTACTAGTCATAATTCTTATTTAAATAAACACCCTGAAACCATGATAGTGACTCATTTACTTTGCATTATACAAGAACTTATACAACCAGTTGATAATTAATGTCACACAAGTTTGGTTGAAGGAAAACATAAATACCAACTTATCCAAAACTTATAACCCCCAAGAAGTTTTCAATAGTAAAGATTAATTACTACCCACGGGCGTGGCCTACTTAGGGTTTGGATTTACATCAATTTTGGAGTCATACTTTAAAATGAAATAGCAAAATGGATGAACTGTAGCTTGGATAAAACGCATACATCATGGTAGGGCCCATTTCGCACCAGCTGGCTGGCTGATGGTAAGGTCATCAGCCAAAACTTAATGTCCATGGATTGTGTAGTGAGAATTCCCGGTGCACCTACATTAATAAAGGTGTTTTATCCATGCAGTGTATCCATTTTTACCGTTTGCTTCACAGTATAAGCTCAAAATTGAAGTATATCCAAACCTCAAGGGAAGAACACACAAAGCAGCGGGAAATTAATATATACCATTGAAAACTTACTGGGACTATAAAAATTTTGGATCAAGCTGATACCTGTGCTTTCCTTTCATCCAATTCTGTATAACCATATCAACATGTTTCAATATTGGGGCCAAAGTACTGAATTGACTAAATTATTTTTGTAAAAACATATATGAAGTTGGACCAACCTTATGGATGGATTGGATCTTCCCGCTATGTGCCATGCTAGCACATATGTCTCGTGTTCATTAGATTTATTTGACACACGTGTGCAGTCAGCAAAGCTCCTTATTTGTGGATACGGACTGTACCGTGACGTATATGTTTTATCCAAGCCATTTAGCGATTTTATCAACTGATTTTGATATGAGCCTAAAATTGGAGGGTTGATTAGGTGTGGCCCTTGCCGTGTGGCTTAACTTGATGCATGTACTGTACATCCATGCCATTCATCCATTTTTTTTTATTAGATAATTTTAACACAAGCTCAAAAATAAAGTAAATTCAAATCTCTCAAGTGTACCATACTATGAGAAGCAACGGTGAATGAATGTTTCTCCATTAAAAACTTTCTAAAGCCCACCGCAATGTTTCGGTAATACTTATTTTTCATCCAATTTATTTATAATATCACACACACCATGATGAACGGAAAAAAAACAAATATCATTTTGATGCAAAACCCATGAGAAGGTTTTAATTGTCAATAACCACTGTTTTCTATGGCCTTGAGATCAAGATACACTTCATTTTAGGCTCATGCTCTAAAAGGGTCTGAAAAAACAGATGAAAGGTGTAGATGTAGAATAATCAAGGAGGCCCCATAGTAAAGGCGGGCACCATCTTGGGTGAGGCTGGATGCACCTAATCCGGTCCCCAATTTTAAGCTCATGTCCTAAGATTAGCTGGAAAAACGTATGAATGGGGTGGATGAAACATATACATCACAGTAGGGCCCACATAGAATCCACACCACGCTGTAACGTGGTGAGCTCCTCACTACGCAATCCGCGTCCATAATAAATTAAGGAGCCTTGCTAACCGAACACACGTGTGCAATAAAGCTAATAAACACTTGGCATATGTGCTGTCACATATCCGTGAGATCCAATCCATCCATCAGGTTGGTCCGACCTTTTACATGTTTCCTAAAAACCAATCTGGTCCATTCAGCATGCTGTCCCTGATATCAGAAACAGGTGGATGGGTTGGAAAACTTTAGCCAAGCATTATAGAACCGTACATTTTTTCGAAAACTGTGGGCCACCTTAATTGTGGATCAAAATGATTCTTGGAATACAGAATAAATATACTGGTGCCGTTCTAATAGGTGGATTGGATCTCACCGTATAAATATACAGATATAAATTGATTATTTTGGTTTACTATCATTACTTACGCTTGATTGTGTTGATAATATGTATAACTTAAAAAATAGTACCACTAAGTTAGTTACTTGCTCCATCGAATGATACTGTTTTAAAATACCAACTAGATGATATTATTATGCCAGTACCATTGAGGTCTTAGATGTGCAGGCATAGATCGATTTGCTTCATTGCTGATGTTTTTGTGGCATTGGATGAAAATAGAAAACTTTGCAATTTATTTATTTTGAGCATGTATATATTAGAGTCCTTAGCTGGGTAGACTCCGTGGTTTAGTTTCGTTAAATGTATATTGTGGCTTCTGTAGATTTCATTTGGACAAACATCATTTTTTAATATTAATTATATATTTGTAAGTTTAGTTATCTCTGCTTAACTTTTGATACTGCCGATTTAATACTACTCTAATTATTGATCATGTGTGAATGTGTGAATGCTGGGGGACCGGCGCCTACGCTAATTTATCTTGTTTGTGGGTGGTGGTGATTGGGTTGATTTGGATTGATGATGTAGTAGACTTGGAGTCGTCACTGGCCACTTAACTCAAAATCTCGCAGTTGACTAGAACTTGCAGAATATGTAAAGCTAGAAGATTCGAAGACTCTCTTGCTTTAACTTGACTCCTGATTTGTGATTCGGAATTCTGAGTAAGGGACTTCAGTTACAAAGAGAGAAGGTGTTAGGCACCCTTTCTGCCCGTACAGGTATATAGTCTCTAATTCATGTGATAAGATGATCTTAGGAGATAAGATGATAGGATGCAAAACATTAAAATGAGACTAGAAAGACTCGAATTTCTGATGTGACAAGGTTCGAAATTTCAGTAAGCCACAGAGCATACATCCAAAGAATGTCTAGGAGAGTAAGGAGGTTGAGAATGAATGAGTGATGCTAGAATGTTATATAAGAGGACAATTTCCGAAGTGACAGGATCCGGAGTTCCGGCAAGTCACAGAGCATACATTTGATGGCAATCTAAAGAAGCGGGGGGGTTGAGAAGGGAAGTAATGATGTAACGTGATAAAATACGAATGCTAGTGATAATTGCATGATATTTGACTTACGCTTGACATGGCTTGGATGTTTAGGTGCATCATGGCTGAAAGGATTGACCTAAGTGGAATTAAGAGGCTAAGAGTGGTTGAAGGAGGCTAGAAGGAAGCTAAAAGGATGGGAGCTTGAGAACTCAAGCACTCTCTCTTACTTTCACTCACTTACTCTCTCTATCTCTTGGATTTTTCTTGGTATATGAAATAAAAAGAGGTGAAGGCTATTTATAGTCTTTTGGGATGACATTTTGGTAATTATAGGGTTTTTGGAGGGTAAATACTGATGTAGCAGCTTGTGATTGGTTAAGGGAAGGGTAATGCCACATGGTATGCTTTTATAGGCTCTTTGGGTTTGGTTGGATGGTAAATAGAGTGAACTTTAGAGATAATTGCATATAAAAGTTGACTTTGGGTTTGGTAGTATAGTAAATAGAATGAACCTTGGGGTAATTATATATGAAAGTTGACATTGAGTTTAGTAAGATGGTAAATAAAGTGAACTTTGGGGGTAATTCCATATGAAAGTTGCCTTTGAAACGAGGGACAGCTGTGTGCTCAGAGGAGACACCTGTCAAATCTGGAGTGGCACTCTGATTACCACGAGTGGTAGTTCGACTACCGCCCGAGAAGGGTTTGCTTTGGTTTTTATCCAATGGGCTTGATTAAGTATTTTGGCTCGTTCCCAAGTCTATTTCTGGAGTTTTGGCTCAAAATGGTTGGATGCTTTCTAGGGACAAGCTTGGGTTAGGGTTAGGGTTCAGGCTCAGGCTTAGGGTTCGGATTAGGGTTAGGGTTAAGTTTGGAAAATGGTTGCGGTTTTGGGTAGGGTGTGGGATTCAGGTTTAGTTCTTAAAGATCATCCATGCCTTGTCAAGTTGCTAGCCTGGGTGGGGTGTCTATAGAATGTTAATCAGACTACGTGGGTACGTAGAAACTTGTCTACGTGCATTTTTGTTAGGTTCACACATGAAAACTCAGGATCAAAATCTCCATACTTGGGTGTAAATTTTTAGGGCGTAACGTAATAGAATGCACCAAAAAATCGTAATAGAATGCACCAAAAAATTGGCCTATTCAATCATTAGGTGGGCCACACTATAGAAAACAATGGAGCACCATCCAAAACTTATAAATTCACATAGTAGCCTACATTACAATTGAATCACCTAATTTTTTGAGTGTCCAACTTCTATAGTGGGGCAGCCATATGATACATGTTAGATGCCATATACACACCACGGTAGACCCCACCCTAATAAAGATCCCGAGCATCATGCGACAATAATCACAAAAATCGGCTATCATTGTCATGGGAGCTAACCCGTAAATATTACTTATGCCAAATCATCTTCAACAATTTTTAATAAATGCATTTTTTCAGCAATTTTGCTTGTGGGGTCATGTGGTTTGTTTATGCAATTCAATCCATCCAGACAGGTCACCCATGTTAAAAGTGAGATGCCCATGAAAATAACATCATTCCAATTATCACGTGAGCTACCACATGAATTTAACAATTTTCGGGTAGAGAATGTTCATGGTTATTCAATTTTGAGAAATCCCACTATCATTGTGGGGGCTCACTTGATATACTGATTGAATGGCACACACATCACGAGTGGTCTCTCGTACAGAGAGTTGAATAACATTTACCAAAGACAGTTGATTAACTTTCACATGTTTTAATAACCCTTGTGCCTAGGTTAATAAGAGCTGTAGAAATGGACGTTTGCAAGGATCTGGCCGACGTAACATTAAAAAAAAATAAAATAAAAAACAAACAGGTACTTTTGAGGATTTTTGTCTGGGTTGGATGTGACCCAATGCAATTTTTGCACACGTGATATGCACGGTCCAGATTGGGTGTCTTTATTGGATATAGATCAAGTAGATCGAGGATGGACCTTGGCCCAAACGTCACACTGCTTGGAGAATCCTAACCGTTCTGATCGGTGGCAGGCAAATGGACAAAAAGGACAAAAGTTAGCAATGAACATTTAATAGACGGTTAAGATACTCCAATCAAAGCATTTTTTTAGTACAGGGACCAATCAATGTAGATGCCAACAAGATTGCTATGGTTATCAGCAATGCACAGCTCGGTGGGGCCATCGTGATGTTTGTGTCATGTATACTATATTCATCCGTTTCAACATCTTAGTTTTATAACAAGAGACAAAAAATGGCGTAGATCCAAAACTCAAGTGGGACACATGAGTGAGGATTGATAACCCACCGTTGAGACAGCTTTGCAAACCCCATCCTCTATGTGTGTTTTATTGGCACTGTCCATTCATTTTGCTAGCCTATCTATTGATTAGACCCTGCGTACACACACCCAACTTAGGAATCAATACCAAAACTTCATTGTTGAAACGAGGTTATCTTCACTCAATCTCTACATATTGGGTGAGCCTCCAGTGATATAAGTTTAGTAATCACTTTTCACATGCTTTGCATAAACCTATATCTGAGAATAGTACGTGCCCAAAATCATACATATCACATTAGGGCTTTCCAGGTCTCTACCAATCTAGAACCGGAATTCTTTTCTTTACACCATGTTTAAACGCCCGCACACTTATACCATAATGGATGCTCGAACCCATGACCTTGTATTGAAACTCTCGTGGGAATACCATTGAGATAATTTTACATGATTTCATTAGTGCATCTCATGTGAGTGTCATCACCTGATTGATGGAGTAGATTTCACATATACAATATGACGAATGCAATAGCTTGGGTGTTTTATGCAGGTGTTGCGTCTCATTTGTGAAAACTTTGATTGAATGATCCGGTCTTTTAGAATAGGGGTACTTTTTTCTGTGGAATTTGGACCACTGAATATTTCTCATTTTGACTATCCATTGGGTTTCAATCAATAAACCAGTTAAGAAATCAAAATTAGTAACATTTTCGAGCTCATGAGCCATCAAAATTAATACCCGAGATTTCGATGGTTTGAGTTATCCATGTGTCACGCGTGCAATTTCTTAACACCGGAGTATGAAATATTATGCTCTGCCAGTGTATTGGTGTTTTTTTTTCTCATAGTCCAATTGGGACGCCTATAGGGTACTACCCCACCGGGACGTAGCTAGAGACGACGGTCTTGGCAGAGGCTCCATGGGGCAGCTTATGTATGTGTTTTATCCATGCCATCCATTCATTTTTCCAAATCATTTTAGAGCATTACCATAAAAAGAAGGCAGATCGACTTCTCATGTGGACCACACCATAGGAAATGGTGGAATTGAATGCCTACCATGGCACACTTCTTAGGAGCCACATAAGTTTTGCATAATGCTGATATTTATATTTTCCCTCCATCCAAGATTATGTGACCTCGTTAACATTTATGTTTTCTCTTTATGCATGATCTCATAAACAGGTTAGATGGCAAGTAAACATCACGGTGGGCCATACTAAGGTTTCAACCGAGGACATCATTTTCACCACTTCTTTATGTGAGCCATGGATCCATCTCCTTTTTGGGCTCATGAGGCGAGGAAGGACGTGAGGTTGAGTATTGTCTTCCTTTCGAGGATAACTGTTTTGAATCCACATCACTTCTGTGGACTCTTGATAGAGAAACCTCAAATTCACGAAGAAAAGAAAATAGAAATAATTTTAAGAAATTTAAAATAATTTTATTGATGATGAAAAATAAAATTACACCCCTTTAAATAGGTATGCTAAGTAAGTTTTAGAATTCAATTACAAATATAACTCTTATAATTCACGACTTACTATAAATAGCAAACTTACTATATATATATAGACAGTCATGATTCTTGCTAGTGTGCGTGGTTTTCAGCCAAAAATAGTGTCATACTTGGCTTCACTATGCTCTTCTTCTAATTATTCTAAGCACTTTTTAGGTCAGGTAAACTCATAAAGCCGAATAGATGAAGACCATACTCAAACTAAAACTTCCTATAAATAGTAAAATCGAAATTAAAACATGAATCTAATAGTTCATCTGAGGTATTTCACAAATTTGGCATGGGCAACCCGAAATTGGGTGGCTAAAGTAGTTCATCCTATTCCCAAATCATATATGGTATGTCCTATACCTTGTACAAGTTCGTGAGATATGTCTGTTTTAAGTTCTAATGGTCCATATTGCTTCTGTTGCCGACCGGGCCTTTTTTGATCTGTCTTCGCTGTGAAATTGTTTGCAACCCGTCTACATCAGCTCATGTACTTACAATAATCAGTCAAGATGGATGGACAGCATGGATAAACACAGATACATTACAGTGGGCCCCACAATGCCCCTACCAGGATCATCCATTCTAGCTAGGTCCTGCTGGTGGAGGTAGTACCCCATCCGCGCCCGCCCAATTGCCAGAGAAATTTGAAAAACTTTAGATAAATTTAAAAAATTAAATTTAAACAAAAGCGAAGAAAAAAAAAAAAGAATAAGGGATGAAATGGTTAACCGTGGAAGGGGCTTTGTTAGGACAAGCCGCCTTATGTCACAGCTACCTGATGGGGCTGGTACGTATACCACTAGATTGCACCTTAGATGACGATTGAAGCTTCATCCTGACCTTTGATTCTTGAAATTTGGATCTGATCTATTTAATAAATAAATAAATAAATAAAACTAAAAATTCAATGCTATGAAGTCATTTTGTGTAATCATTCACTGTTATCAGTTCAATATACGTTTCAATGGTTGTTACTCTTCAAAACTGCACACATAGTTGTACAACATTCCAAATCTCTACACAACTATGGATACAGCATGACAGAAAGAGAAATTGACCACTGTGAACGCCACCTTTTACCCGGCGTCTTTTCACCACGCTCCCAAACTTTACTTTCTCAAAGTAAATCATTTGGGATGGACACACTATTTGCGGACGAAAATACTCTTGCATCCATGGTGGCAAATACCTATAGCTACGGTTATAATTCGTAGCTATAGGTGATGAATGCAAGAGAATTTTCGACTACAAATGATGTGTCCGTACAGAATTGTTTACTTTAGAAAAGTAAAGTTTGGGAGCGCATTGAAAAGACTCCGGGTAAAAGGTGGCGTTTACAGTGGTCAATTTCTCTGACTAACAGAAAACATTGCAATGATCAAATAACATGGACCATCTTATTTCTCATTTAATTGGACCACTCACTATTTTCTAACCATCCATTTGGTAGATATTATTCGGATGGTTAGTATTGATTGATCCGTGAAAATTTTGTATATATGCTTCATCCACAATGAGACTAATAATTTGAATGGTCTAGATAGTTGTACATCAATGCCACGTGTGAATAGATGAATCATCGTTATCTTCCAACGGTGGAAAACCGATACTGGATTCTATTCTTTCTTTTGCCATCACGAGTTTCCAACTATGCCCTCCATCACATGGATGCCTAGAGGCGTAACTGCAGGCACGTGCACCGTTTAATTAATGTGACCGTGCATGTGCATGCACATGAGCCTCATAAACATCATCTTAAATATACCTATGCAAATTCGCATCTGTCAAAATCTACAATTAATAAGACTAATAGTGAACGTTTGCTCATTGCGTGTGGCCTGGTATTTTTTTAGTGGATATTTTATAAAATACTACCTAATTAATATAAAATTTACATTCAAGTACTTTTTCCAAAAATATTTAAAGACATTCACCCCATTAATCGTTATTATTGTCATCCCACGACCTTCTCTTACCTTTTTTTTTAATTTTTTTTTATAACACCCTCGGTAAATGGGTCAGCTGCTTGGGTGAGCCCCTCTGCGGTGTTTGTGTAAATTCCATGCCGACTACCGGGTGTCTCACTTCATGTTTTGCCAAAGTTTAAAAATAATATCCATTTGTGATTCGGGTAGACTATATTATTGGAAACAGTGCATAGGATAGTAATTACCCTCCAAACTTTTTTCTTAATATGTCCCACTTAAATCATGAATGGGCCTGAATGTTAGGCCCGATGCAGGGATGTCTAAATATTTGTGTGCCATCTAATGGTTGAATTAGATTTTATATAATCATTACAGTAGGCCAATAAGTGTAAGGGTTGACATCTCTTTCACATGTTTTTTTTAGTGTGACCCACCTAATTACAAGTCATATGCCTAATTTCATGTTGATGGGTCCTGCTAAAAATCAAAGGCGGGTGCATCCCTCCCTGCATGTACAATGAGTATTAGGGAAAAAAGAAAGCATGAATGGGACTTGCTCTTGATTTTGATGGCACCACCCTAACATGTATGTAAGAACCACTTTTAAAAAAAAAAAAAAATTTTACACACGCACACACACCCCACACACTCACCCCATAGTGGAATTTCACCGCCTATGGGCACTCGAACCCTTGACCGGGTGTTGAAACTCCTAAGAGTCTACCACTGGAGCGAGTAAGATCCACTCTAACTACTCCATATGTAGCACCATAGCAGGCCCAAGGCAAAAAGAAAAAGAAAAAAGAAATGAAGATAGACATCACCCTTTATTTTTATAGGGCTCACCGTGATACTTATATGAAATCCACTCCAATTATTGGATTTCATACAAGCATTTAATTCCATGTCCAAAAAATCATACCCATACATGATTCATGCTAGACACAGTAATGAAAACAATTTAGAAGGCAAGCATTGCCCCCATGTATTGTTTCCAATAATGTAATCTACTTGAATTACAAATGTAGCTGATTTTTGAGCTCTTGGTCTGTTGTGAAAATATTGATTAAAAAAATATTTAATATATATAAATATGTATATCAAAAAGTTTGTTTGAAAAACTTGAATTTTTTAATGTTTTGGTAATAGACTCGTATAAAAAAGAAGAGAAGAAAATAATGTGTTTATATATAGGGTGTGGAATACCTTATTATTTGTTTGGTAGATCTGTGGTGTACCCACGCGCACAGGCATGGGCTCAGACATGGTCTCGGGCTCGGTGCGAGGGTGTGGGCGAATGTGAGGCAATATGGTTGTAGAGGCGCTGGTGGCATACTTCACATGTGCGCATCGTGTCGTAGATGGTTGTCGCTCCTTCGCAACTTTACGCAAATCGGTGTGAGACAAGTGACTAGTGCGATAGAGAATATGGGTTGGGTGGCTGGAGTGTGCGAATGGTCTAAATGAAACTAGTTTATCTTTTTGTATAGGCTGAAAACTATCCGTTTGAGAGGGGTTTAACTGCTCATGCAAAATTAAACTAGATCATGCAGAAACTGTTGCATATGACTAACCCAACGGTCATAAAATGGCTAGCCCGTGTGTAACAACCCAAAATTTTAGGTGCGAGTTTACCTATACATAAGGATGTATGATTATACTTGTTCAACTCTACACTTGTAGATCCATTAATATTTATGTAATTTAACTCGAATCTAACCATAGGGAGCATTTTTTTACGGTTGATTAATTGGACAAACCCCTGAATACCTTAGTATTCTCACCCGTTCATCAAATCGACCGTTAAATCAACTATTTACTACTAGATGAGGATATCTAACCGACCACTTTGAATTTGGACCACTTGAGCAAAGTAAAGTAACTACTAGATCTTCATATCCACTCGTACACACGTCAAATTAACATTCTGATTCGTTTATCTTATTTGTTAATTATAAATATGCTTAATTTACCGTCAAAATCATAATTTACGCATTTTACACCTGTGAATCAATAACTTGAATCCAACAGTATACATTTCTAACATAAATCGCGTCCAAAAACTACTTTATACGTATCCATTTATAAAAATGACCATACAATAACTCATAAATATGATTAACATTTTAATCATATACTTATTTAAAATTTAGACCATCAATTGATCATCCATCACAATAAAATCTTCCAACTAGGTCATCCAAATATCTAAATGAATCATTCATTAGGTAGATCATAGGATATACATCAAAACTAATGGTTAATTTTTATATAGGATGTCGGTAAACTTTGTTTTAAATCATGGGTAGATGTAAGTCATTAGAAATGCATCTTGGCCATCCTTATGAGATCAAGGCTCAAACTTAATCGGTTGATAGAGCACACAAAATGACGAACCAAGCTAAAATTTTATTTTATTTGAACGGTCCAATTAAAAGATATGCAAGACCAAAGTTTTATGTGAAAAATGAGGATGTGAGAGGGTCCTTCTCAAGTACGAAAGACTTGAGTTGTTTTTTAAAAAAATTGAAAACCAACTTTTACATGCATCCACATCATATAATATGTGGCCTACTTAAAATTCAAATCTATCTTATATTCGGGCCAATGGCCCAACGTAATATAGCAAAACTGATGAATGGAGTGGATTTTGGTCCACATCATTGTAGGCCTCACATCTAAAAAAGAGAGAAACAGAGAGAAAAAAATGGGGAGAACGTTCGTAATAGGAAACGGCTCCACTGTTTCATACACACGTCATCTAATGTTTCCATCCTCCACACGTGTGCACACACATGTGTAAAGTACGATGGTAAAAAAATAAAATAAAATATAATATATAAATAAAATAATAATAATAATAATAATAAGGAGAGGAGTTTCAATGGTTGTTCTTCTTACTCACGGTTTATAATCAAGCGGGCCACTTGAGTACTAGTTTTACTTTATTTTGTGGACCCATATACTAACATGATAAGGCAAAGTGAATGGGCGGAGTGGATTTCTCATAACATGTTAGTGAATGTCATCAATTGAAAAGCACATGTAAGTATGAAAGAATTCCTTTGAAACAATTCTCTAAAAAATAGTTTTATCAAACAAAGTTTGAAACGGAAACTACCTATTTTCCCTCCCTATTCAAGATCGACTCTCCTTTTATCTTTTAGAGATACTCCCGTTGTTTAATCTAAGTCATTTATTAGATAATCATAATTATCTAGTGGGTTAAACTCATCCATCAAATCTCAACCATCCATATGGGATGTTCTCCATCGTATCTGGACCTTAATTAAATAAAAATACATCCTTAGGCAGTCTTTCTGTATGTTTTCTAGTTGATGGGCTATTTCAAGTGATAACTTGGAATCGTACCTGGAAGAGTCGAATCCTAACCACTTGGTATCATTAAATTCATGCCATATCTTTTATTGTTAATAAAACTTCCAGAATTGGATCCGAAGCTTTACAAACACTACCCTTTTTCAAATTGCTTCTTAGCGAAAAGACAAGAGAGAGATGAAAAAACCTTAAGCCGCCTTTGATACAGGTTAGTGATGGATATTTTAATTTTATTTTCTCATAATTTAGAATTATTCTTTAAGATCTATGTAATGAACGAGTGGGATTGACCACACGTTCATCGCATCAGCCTATGAATACATAATGATGAAAATAGTAAATCTTAGGCGAAATCTCTTGCTATAGAGATTGGTGTGGGATCACCTAATTTAATTAGATTAGATCCATGTTGATCATATGATTCCTAAGACTAAGATATATTAAGGCCTCAGATTTTGGATTGATCAGACCATTGGATAAGCAACATCGATATGAATAAATGATAAATAATAAATCATACGTTTTATTCATTATGTGTAATCGTAAGATTAAAGAAAATTCTTATTTAAATGTGATTTTAGGAAGTTCTAATTCAATTCAAACCGTTGGTTCATGGAATCATCTCCACCACATCAAGGTGAGTGATCCCGATGTGTTTCTCATCTATCAAGTTAAAATAGATGGATTGTTTGATGTGTCGTATTATTATCCTGATTTAATTATCATGATTTAATTAATATGATTTAATTGCCATGATTTAACCGATATGATTTAATTGCCATGAATTAATTGTCATGATTTAATTGCCATGATTTAATTTTTATATACTCTTAGTTGATTTAAGGGATTGTGATTTCTGTATTAATAATGATATAATTTGATTATGGTGTCAGACTATGTTGATTTAAATATGATAATCAAAATAACCTATGCAATATATGATTCATGATTATATGGTGCATTTATCAATTGCATGCACAACACGTACTAGATTCCTGGGAGACCTTCCTGAATTGTATATCCTGGTAGAATCGTTATTAGAAGCCCATTATATTAGTGGAAGCCTACTCAAGGAGTAGATGCAGCTCTTGCCTATGCCTACCAGATGGTAGAAGTCTGTCAAGTGGCAAATGCGGGTTGACGGGTTTCCAACTCAAGAAAGTGGACGGATTCCCACTTGATGCATTTATGCATTGCATTTGCATTTCTTTTTTAAAATTTATATTGTGTATGATTATTGACATCTATTATAATTTGATGTAAAGAATCATGTCGGGAATTCTCACTAGGCCTGGCCAGCTTATCCTTTTTATTGATGGAAAAATTGCACAGATGTGAATGAGGGTGAGCCAGTGGCTCAAGAACAAAAATACGTGGTCGAACCGGAAAAGACTTAAGGGATATGTGGCCCTACTTGATAGAGGAAGAAGTTGTTACCTTAGACTAATCATGATATTTTTTACTTTAATTATATTTGATTTTTTTAGATTGTTAATCAATTCTTTTAAGTTGTTGGACAGACTTATTTAACTCATAAGACCCCGAATGGGAGGGTCCTTAGTTATGTTTATGATAGATTATTAGAATAAATGATCGTTCTATTTTTTTGAGATGTTGTTGAGTATCAATGGAATGTATATCTATGGTAAAGCTACTAGGTAGATGAATAATTGTATAATTGAATGAAATTAGTACACTCAGTGTACGTGTCATGGGCCAAAACTCGGGTCTGAGGGTGCACACTCTGTACTCGAATTTCGGAGCGTGACACCGTGAGTCTAAACGACTACTATGCAATAGTTGGTTATCCGACTTGCATAACAGTCAAAAACAGCCAATAACGATCAATTTCTCGCTAACGGCCATATGTTGGTATGACCTTGGACCAAAACGGCTTGCAACACTGGCTTATATAAACAGTGCATGGGTGGTTCATTGAACCATCACCAACAACTCGAATTACTCTCACATATGACTCAACAAAAATAACAAGATCAAGCCAGTCAGGTTCAATACAAACCTTAACCAAAGATCCTTAAAAATAGGCCAAAGTAGTGGTTTGGTTTAAACTAGCAACAATTTCTCTAATTTTCTCTCAGATATATGATTTTATTTTATTTATTTGCCAGAAAAAATTTGTGTACACAGAGTTCCATTCGTGGTTCTTCGTGTTTGTTGAACGTAGAACCACAGACAAGCTCGTTGTATCCTTATAAGTTATTTGCCTACAACCTATCAGCATTCTCGATTAATCACAATGAGGATAGGTGAATAACGCTTTAAGAAAAGCATGATTACACTCGCTTTAACCTATCCTTAACTTTTCGATTTCTTATTATTTTAAAGAATTTGTAAATCTATAATTTGACGAGTATTTTACATGAGCATTATGGCACGCCCACCAAAGCCACCTATCCATTTACTTTCAAGGCTGCCCTTACGTGAGAGGGTGGAATGACACTTGAACCGATTTATGAAGTAGCTTTTCATAAACTACCATGAAAACGGTACCCAATGTAAATCTCATATTAATTGGATAGTTTTTTGAAAAATTCGACACAAACACTAGCAACCTACTCTAATAACAATTGAGAATTGACTACAACCTACTCACCGTCTAAAAAATGAAATCGGATTGCGTACTGAGTTAGTCGGTATGCTTTTATCGGACTGAGTAAACTCAGTTGGGCCCACTGTTAATGCATGTGGTTTATCCACACCGTCCATCCATTTTTACTAATAATTTTAGGGTTGATACCAAAATTGAAGTGAATCCAAAGCTCAAGTGGACCATTACATAGGAAACAATGTGGAATAATGATTTCCACCGTTGAAATCTTCCTAGGGTCCAAATTAATTTTTATTTGTCATCCAACCTGTTCATAAGATAAAAAAAGATATGGATGAAGAGAAACCACAAACATCAACTTGATCCAAAACTTCTTTGGCCTCCAAAAAATTTTCAATGGTAGAGGTTCAATCCAACTGTTTCCTTTAGTGTGGTCCATTTGAAATTTTAATTTACTTCATTTTTGGGATTTAGTCTAAAATTATCTGTTAATATGTATTAACGGAGTGGATAAAATAAATAAATAACAGCGGACTCCACACAATTTACTCAGTACACTAAGGGTACTGAGTTACTCAGTACGCAATCCGCTTCCCTAAAAAATGGTGGTGACTTGTCAAACCTACAGATAATGTAATTATATGGCAATGAGGACCGTCCAAACTGCTGGCACAATTGAGAATTGAATATAACCTTAAAATTGAACTGATAAGATAATATTAACCATCTGACTTTTCTCATTATTTGGACCACTCGCTATGTTAATTTTAACCATCCATCTAATAGCCATTAAGAATGGCTAGGATTGATCGATTAATGCAGTTTTAGATATATCCTCCATCCGAAATGGGACTAACAATTTGCATGGTCTCAATAGTTTGTACATTAGTGAACATATGAGGAGAGGAATCACCCTTATTTTTTAATGGTGCAAAACTAACAGAATAATATATTCATTCTCCAAAGACTGAAAAGGCTGATTAGGCGTTTGCAAAAGCATTGCTTTTGAAGCCTGGCTAGATGAATGTGGACCATTAGCCTGCTTATTTATTTATTTATTTATTTTTTCTTGACGTATGCGTGAGGTAAATGCATCAATGCCCATGAGGTTGACGACATTAATGCTAGTTTTGCACCATTTAAAATAGTTGGAGATAATTCCGATAAGCATAGTTGAAAAAAATGTACATCAAATCTAAAATTAACAAGAAATGAAATGTAAGTTATAGTAATCCTAGTTGCATTAGTTCACTTGGACAGTCCATTTAGTCAATTTGAACTATCGGTTAAGCTCATAATACTTTGATAGATTTCAAAACAACAACTCATTGATTGGATGATTCATCTTTGAGTTATTTATTTTTGAATCCATGGATGAAATGATTATAATTGTCTAACAAAAGTAATTTTTTTAAAAATAAAGGCTCATAATCAATGATAGAGCATAACAAATAGTAGATCAAATTGTTAGTTGGACCTACTTTGTATAAATTGTCTTGACCATCCATATTAAAGATATTTGATCAAATGGTTATTATTATCGTACTCAATGTGATGTTTGCATGATAGTCCATGAAATATGTGCTAAACCTGTGGGCATTCTTGATCAATGGTTGGACCATCTAAGAGCACTCAAATTTTTGGTAAGCACAGGAGCATCTCTCAAAATTCATCTATTTTAATTTTAATTTTTTATTTTAAAATTTGGTTCATTCACTGTTTTATTTTAACCATCTATCTTGTAGCCATTAATAAAATGGTCAGGATTGATTAATCAATGTGATTTTATCCATCCATTACATTCATTTTTCCAAGATAATTTTCAAATAAGCAAATTGAAGGCCTAAACCATTCTTGATCAATGCTCAAACTGTCTAAGTGTCTAGGTGTCATTGCTCTTTCTCTGGTGGTAGACTCTTTGGAGTTTCAACACCTGGTCAGGGTTCGAGTACCCATAGGTGGTGAAATCCCACTACGGTGTGAGTGTGTGGTGGTGTGTGTGCGTGTGTAAAAAATGAAAAAGAAAAAAAAGAGCACTATAAAATTGCATCTCTCAAAACTAATAATCCTATATTAACCTTTAAATTTGGATGAGTCACTATTTTTATTTAAACCATTCATCATGTAGCCATTAATTAAATGGTTAGATTGATTAATCAATATGATTTTAGATGTATACTCCGGAAATGGATCGGCTACTCGCTGGTGTTCGGTTTTCTGTGGGCCCCACCATGATGTATGTGTTTCATCCATTCTGTTCATCCATTTTTAAAGATCATTTTAAGGCTTTCGCCAAAAAATTAGAGGGATATAAATCCAAGGTGGACCACACCACAGGAAAACAATAGTGATTGGAGATCCACCATTAAAATCATCCTAAGGCCCATTGTTCTGTTTATTTGACATCCAATCCATTAAGTCCCAGATGAAGGGAAAAAATCAAAGATCAGCTTGATCCAAAACTTTTATGGCCCCCAAAATTTTTTTAATGGTCGACGTTCATTCAACACTGTTTACTGTAATGTGGTCCACTTGAAATTGGGATATATATCATTTTTGGTATCATACAATAAAATGATCTATTAAAATAGATGGACGTCATGGATGAAACACATACATCATGGTGGGGCCCACAGAGCACTGACCATCAGCCATTGGCTGGTGGCAGGGGGAGTAGCCAATCCGTTCCCGTATACTCCATCACAATGGGACCCATAATTTCGATGGTCTGAATAACTGTACATCAGTACCGGCGGTGAGTTGAATCACCATCATTAAAAAATGGTGCAAGACTTACACGAGAGTGTCGTCCTTCTCGTGGTTCCCGCTCCGCACAAGCGCCTTGGACCAGCTGTTAATACGAGAGGTGCCAATTAGCGGCCGCTCAAGCACACGCGCTAAATACCATCGCCACATAAGTGCTGGCTCATGGCACGCGTAACTAATCTAAGACGTTAAACATGAAATTTCATTATGATTGTTTCCTGTCCACAAAATTCAGATCATAGCCCACAGATATACTTGAACTATAGCCTATTAAAGTCGATCCGAACAGCAAAGTGTTTTGTAACTAAGAGCTTAATAGTAAGGATCTTCAATTAACGGTCCTGATCTAACACGCATGTGCTGAATTGACTCATGCGAGGCGCTTGTGTTTAGCTTGTGCAGATGCGCAAGACGAACTGAAACTCGTTGTTAAGGCCAAAACCAACGTGCGCCCCAGCATCTTGTTTTAACGAAAACATCCCGATGTACAAAATGTCATACGTCAGGACTTTTTCCTTTGTATCTAAGTCATTTTACAACGATCCAAACCGTTCATACGATGTGAATCATCTTCTACAGTAGAAAATTTGATATTTAAATTTGATTATTTAAACCGTTTAAAATTTGGATCTTTAGCTTTGAAAATGGACATTCACCACAAACTTTGTATGATCAAAGGTTTGAAATGATCAATATAATATAAATTTGGGAAAATGCCAAATGAAAGAGAAATAATATCACATAAACGGTTTGGATTCTTGAAATAGACCCTATTCCAATGGATAAAGCTGCCGACGTAGCATGTTGCAATACATTGGATGTATTCGAGCAAACCTTTCAATAGTAACCCCCGGTGTCCACGGTACTAGAAAAAAAATTGATACACTGGCAGAGTATGACGATTGATATACAGGCGCTAAGAAATTGCTGGATACACGGAATCTATGTAACTTAATTTGAATCGTTGGAATCACAATGTAGATGGACCATTAACCAATTTTTCACTGTTTTTTTTTTTTCCTACTTAGATGATCGATGGACGCTTTGTGAATGGTCGAAATGGGAAACCGCCAACGGTCTGCATTCAAACGTAAAAGGTTGGTATCATTTGAAGGTGTCCTATCTAAAATACTTCACAATATATGGCCAGTTGATTTTTGGGCAAGTGAAACCATTTGTACAGCAGCAGAGTGGCTGCGTATCAACTGTCACAGTCTGCCAGAGTATAAGTCCGAACCTGGACGGCCGCTGCGTAGACTTGAAAGGAGAAAAGCAGCGGCGACCCGACAGGGTCAAACTATCTACAAGCATTCATTTTTAGGGTACAATATTTACACGATAGATTCAATCCAAACCGTCCAAAGCAGCGTATCCATATCCAGATGGACCATGTAGAGCATCGAATTTATAAGGTAATCCTAACTTCCTATTGTACATCATTTATCCTTTGAATTTTGACTTTTGATAATTCCTAATTCTGACGGTTTAAGTTTTATTGAAAGTTCAAGAAATCAAGATCAAATGTCAATTATAAGATGTGATTATGGAGTCGCGTTGTTTGGACGGTTTAGATTTAGGAAAATGGGTGAATGTGTATGAATCTTCATACTCTAGCAGCGTAGCAAATAAAAAGCCGAGCATCGTTTTCTTCTTCCTCCGCCTCTCTGTCTCTGTCTCTGCCTGTGTGTTGCAGAAATGGGTTCTCGTCTTCTTCATGTATTCTTCTTCAGCTTCCTTCTCTCTCTTCCTTCTTTCTCTCACTCCTCCATTCATCTCCCACGCTGGCTTGGAGACCGGAAGTACTCTCTCTCTCTCTCTCTCTCTCTCTCTCTCTCTCTCTCTGTCCAAGAAAAAATCGTTATATTCGTTTTTTTTTTCTCCCATTTTCAGGATCGGATCGCATCTGAGACTCAAGAGTGATCTGTCTTCTTACGGTTTTGACCCCACCCGAGTCACGCAACTCTCTTGGCATCCAAGGTCAGATCCTTCTCTCTTTCTATCCCTTTCTTGCTTTCGTATTTACTCTTTTGCCCTTCTTCGTGAGTTTTGAGTTTTTATTTTTCGATTTTTTGGGGATCTAGGGCTTTCTTGTATACAGGATTTCTCTCCGGCGCGGAATGCGATCACCTCATTAACCTTGTAAGTTTTTTTTTTTTCTCGCCCCTTTTGCCGGTTGATGCCGGAGCCGATTGCCGGGACTGGCAATGTAGGGAAAAGATGCGAATCGACTGTGAGGGGGATCCAAAGGGAGATGCACCGGTGGCGTTCCAACGACTTGGATCGGTCTGATGGTGGGACCCACAGGATAACTGAGGGTAGAGACCTTACCCTCATTCTCTCCCTCTCACATAGAGGAAGGAAAGGCGAAAAAAGAAGAAGCAATTTTTAATCCAAAATTTCTCCCACATGTATGGCCCACCCATACTTGTCGCTGCAACTGCCTGTACGGACCGCATCACTGGTCATTGGTAGGATCCACCTGGTTAACGGCCCAGATCATGGATATTTTGGCATTTGTCTGATTCGAGTGCGCTGTGGCTCAATTGCATTTCACCTCTTAGAGAAGTGTGCGGAAATCCCAGAACCCTAATTTTTGTTTTGAAAGATAAGTAATATCTGTATTTTTTTAAATTATTTTTTAATTTAATTTAATTTAATTATTTATTATTATTATTTTTTTGTGGGAGAACAGGCAAGGGATAAGCTGGAGGTATCGATGGTGGCGGACAATGATTCGGGGAAGAGCATAAAGAGTGAAGTGAGGACGAGCTCCGGTATGTTCCTACAGAAGGGTCAGGTGAGTCATCTGTACTCTGTGTCACAGTCGAATTTGGGAATCTGTTTACATTCTTCAATTTTGTTTGGTGTCTTCTGATATATATATATATATATATATATGCTGTCGATACTTGTCCTATTATGTTTGGGTGTTGTTTTTTCTTTATTTTGAGTAGTTTATAATACAATTTGGCTGGTGGAATCGGTAGATGTACTATCTATTTGAAGCGCAGATATGAGAATAGTGCAATTCTGTTGTTATGTTGATTGAGGGTCCGTAGTTAATAATTGAGAAATTTGGGGCTACTTGTGTTTGATGAATTGACAGGTAGCATGCATTGATTACAGGGCTTTGGACATACCCATACCCCCTTTAACTGGCCCAAGAATCAGGCTGATCAACTCATAGGGTGGGTCAAACATGTATGTTGAATATGGGCCATTGGCATTTTATGTACTTGCTTCGTGTTTTTTTTTTTTAGCCCCATTGTTTTAATAGATGTGTGGCAACCTGAAGAGTTTACCTGTTGATTTTATGGGCGCCTTATGTGCAGCTAGGATCTCCCATGTGTTGTTACATGTGGTGTATGTAGTGGTGCCCAGGGGCTGAGTGAAGCTCCCATCTTTCACTATCATCAGGAGGGTTTCCTATGATCTTTAGTAGGCAAGAACATTTCAGATGCTAATCAGAATGCCCTGATCAATTGATTGTGAAGTTGGAGTTTGCCTTTAGCCATCCTAGAAACATGTTGAGATGCACGGTTCATCGTCTTGTTCGTAGCTTCTGTCACATGTATATTGTATTTTTACCCTCTTTGAACCATATTTCATGGTAGGCTTCAAGCCTCATGATGTCTAATAGATTTTTTTTTTTCCCTCTAATGTCCATTTACATTCTGCGTTCAGTATCTAATCTTTTTGGGCACTATCAGCCCTTATAGAAGCCTCGCGGAGATTCGCATTGTTCTTTGATGACCCAACTTGTCTTCCCTTCCGATTATTTTGCTTGCACCGAGGCTGCAATATCATTTTCAGGAACAACAATGTTTGTTTAGCTTTCTGCCATTGAAGGTTTAGATACTTTATGCTCGTTCATTACAAATGTCTAATGTTCGATATGATTTGATATTATTAACTCCACTGTAAATGATATGCAACCAAATATGCCCTATTGGGAGGCTTTTATTACTCTGGGAGCAAAGTACATTTTAGGCTATGGTCTGGCATGGGCCTTTATTTACATTCCTTGGGGAAAAAACCTTTGATTAGAAGATAAAAACCAGAGAACACTTGTCTGTTATGTGGTACAGAATGGAGTAATGCAAATAATGCATAAAGTCTAAATATGTTGTCTTTCATCTTCAGGGTGTCCAAATCATCGATTAAGCAGGGCATCATGGTGCTTCATGGACTCAAATAGCCTTAGCATTCATGTCGTGTATAGTCTTAGGAAGTTCGATGGTTTCGGCAGCATGTTTGTGTTGCCCCAAAGTGTTCAAAAGACCTCCGACAGAAACAACACTAGGCCATTCTGTTGGGGAAACTAATGGCCAATGTGAATTGCCTTGACAGTTTGTGCGAGACCACTTGTGGGTTCAGTTATCAGTCCAAACAGTTAGTTCAGGACCTCTGTTTGGGGCTCTGGATAGTCAGTGTGGAGCCACTACCAAGTCTGTGAACAGTCAACACTGGGCCACTATAAGTCTCTCAGACAATCAGTGAAGAGCCAGACTGCTAGTACTCAGACAGTTGGCGCGGAGCCACTATTAGAGATTTAAAGGCTAGTTCGGAGCCATATTTTAGAAGGATAAGTCCTTTGACTCTTATTCTCATCTCGTCCCAAGAGATGGTGTGGGGAGAAGGAATAGAGGGCTTTGCAAAGGATCCAAAGGCTTTTAAGCAATCTAAGGAACTAGATGGCATGAGTTGTAGAAATGAAGGATCCAAAGAGCATTTAAGCAATCTCACATTCTCTAGAATCTCTACTCGCTTACCATCTCATTTTCTTACTCTTACTCTTTTTAATAAAATTGGTAAGAAAACTAAAAAAAAACAATTCCCTACACTTGTATTTTTACATAATTTTTCTTAATGTTTTATAATTTTTTTCCTAATTTTCCTTATTATTATTTTTTTATTGTTTCCAAAATTTTTTTTTTTTTTTGGGGGGGGCGCTATGCGATGGCATATGCGATTGTGCAATCACATATGCACATAGACTGTAAAAAGTATAGGCACAAGACCACATATACTTTTTGACAACATTGGGAGGGTGAGAAATGTCTTAGCTGACGATGTTGTTAAAATGGGATCTCTATTTCAATCTTTTTTAATTAGAGAGCACCGGCCCTCTTAATGAATCTCATTTAATCTAAAAGGAAAAAAAAAAAAAAAGAAAGAAAGAAAGAAAGAAAGAAAGAAACCACCAGCTCTTCTATACTCACCTCACCCCCAAATAAATAGATCTTGATAAACTGGGCCCTTCTTCTTGACAAGATTGGCTTCAACTACGATCTTGGAAAGCCAACCTTGATTTTAGAAGCAGATATTAGAATGTGAGTTCCTTAGTCCGTCTGTGCACAATGAACACCCATACATTCTAGAATCAAGCTTGCTGTGAGGATTTCCAAGATTTTTGATTTGTCTTCAACTTCTTGCAATGCAGGTTTGCTAGAGTAGTTGTGGTTTACTGTTACTTTGTAGCATGTTGAGTAAAGAGTGAGATCCATGTAACAAATAAGAGTTCCACAGAGTACAGGGCGCTGCATAAGCCTGCTTGCATCATTGGACATTTTTTTAGGGGCAACAAAATTTTTAATAGAAGAGAAAACCAGATCTCATACAAGGGGGATGATTAGGCATCAGCCAATTAATACAAGGAGGAATCTCTCCTTGTGCCCCTAAAAAGATTGAAAGGCATCTCAACAAAACCCTTGGATGATCTTAGCCCATTTGGTTACGGGCCTTCTGAAGGATAGCTTCCAGCAAGCATGACCCATCCCAAACTATCCTGCAACTGAGTTCATGCCAAATCGTCCATTAGGTGACAAGAAGAGAGGGCCACCGTAGTGTTGTTCTCCTTTGTACAACCCCGCCTTTTGCCATGCCATGTTCCGAAGAATTCCCCAATTAAAGTACAGCATAACCCACTGAATTCTGAATAACCTCAAGACGTTCCAACATATCTTTTGCACAAAGGAATGGCGCAAGGACAGGTGATCTACAGTCTCTTTATCGCTTAGACATAAAATGCAACTGTTTACAGTTATCATATTTCTATCTTCAAATGGTGGATCACCAGCACCTTGTTTTTACTGGCAAGCCTCACAAAGACTAGAACACAAGGCAGCCCCTTCGATGTAGACCTCTTCCCAACTAACCACTAACCAGATGGAACCTCTTTTTACCCTCGGTCCCTTTCCGTAGAAAATCCCCTTGGATCCTTTCCAATTTGTATATAACATTAGCAGGACACTAGAACAAGGAATAAATTATGTAGGCATGCTAGCTAAAGCAGATTTGATTAAGGTGATGTGACCCTAAAGGAAAAATAATGGCTTTTCTAACCACATAATTTCTGCTCCATCCTCGTCACTGCATCCCCAAAGGTATTTTGCCTGCTTACCAGTGCAATTTTGGAAGGCCGATATAAGTTGACAGAAGATTTCTTGTTGTACATCCAGAGGTCTGAGCGAAAATGTAACCTCACCTTCACCCATATGAATTCCCAACAGTTCACTTTTAAAAACTGAATGGCCGATATTGCCCTCTTTTTGGGAACTAACAGGATGAAGCCTCTGTCTTTAGATAATAGTCTTTCTCAAAGAACTTTGACTTGCCTCCCAAAAGACTTGGAAGGAGGCGATTGTGAAACCATCCAGAGTTGGAGCTTTGTCTCTGCCAAAGACTATTCACAGCTTACAAAACCTTCTCCTTATTGAAGGGTCTTTCTGGCCAAGTGGTTTGTGCATCCTCAGTTTGAACAAAATCTAGGTTGTCCAACCTAGGCCCAATCAGTTTTCGAAATGTCAGTATCGCGACAAGTTTCGCTGGCCAGAGATACCGAAACAATATCCATATCGCCGATAATATCGCTGATAACCGGAAATTGGGGGAAACATGAGGAAAACAGTGGAATTTTCAGCGAAACTTCGGGAGATGTTAAAATGTACATATTTGAATATTTAGAAATAAAAAAATTTCAAAAAGAATGCATACATAACAAGTTTCCATTTAATGGGGCCTTAAAAGCATGTATTGTAAGAAATCAGTCCAACCATCCCATCCAGCCTATTTGACTATCCAACCTTCCATCCAAACATCCATCGATATTGCAAAATATCAACAACACGTGATATTTCACCATTAAATCATCAACAATTGGAAAGGAAACAAAAGATTGGGGTCTCAATATCGCGCACGTTGTGATATCGATAATATCGAGATATTATTAATATTATCAATGATAAATTGAAACTACATACAATCATGTGCCCATGAAAAAAAATTGAAATAATTTTTTTTTAATAAACAAATTTCTATTGATATCAATACATTGGTGATATTATTGAAATATCGTCGATACACTTACGATACAAGTATTACCTAGAATTTATATAGTCGAAAATATGGGCAATACATTGGCGATATAGATGCATTGGCAATACAAGCAACACCTAGAATTTACATAGTTGAAAATATTGACGATTACATTAGCGATATTGATATGTTGGCGATACCTAGTGATACATTGCTAATACCTGAAATTTCTGATACTACCAATGTTATCGGTATCTCTGAGATAGAGATAGAGATAAAGATAATATCGGAGATAATTCTAACACTGGGCCCAATCCACTCATCACTTTAAAAAAAAAAAAAAAAAAAAAAGGAAAGATAATGCACTTTTTGAAAGGCCAAAGGTTGAAAAGAAAACAAACAAAACTGAAAGACGAAGAGAAAACAAAATCAGAAATTTAAACAGGAAAAGCAAAAAAAACAACCCTCAGGGAGCCCTCTCCCTGATTAACAACATAATCCAATTAGCATCCCCCTTAACCGAAGAATTCCTATTACAAAAGCATTGATCGCTCCTTTCTCCCCAAATCAGCCACTGAACAGCAAGAAGAACAACTCTCCACCAAGCTCTCCCTTGCTTCCCACAACCACCGGGAAACAAAGAGATCTTCGATAGAGCCCAACATCACCAAAAGAAGATAAGATAGCAGACCAACCTGACTAAGAGAGAGTAATGAAGAAGCAAATGATCCTCAGATTCTGTGTCACAAAGGCAAAGAAGCCAGACATTAGGTAGCACCATTGCCCTTTTGCGCAGGTTATCATTAGTCAGGATCCTGTTCCTACCAGCAAGCCAAGTGAAGGCCGCCACTTTAGGCAGAGCATCATTAGACCAGATATCCGCCCATCATTAGCTAAGAGGTCAAAATAATTGTTTGCAATCATCCCACAAATGACATCTGCTCCTTTAATTCTCTCCTCATTAACCAAGAGACTGTGGATGAGGTTATTTCTTCTTCTTGCATTAGTGATGCCATGGAAAACTCTTGTATTTTTATCAACTTTGGACTCCATCAATTGCTTCCTGTCTGATATTCTTTTCCAGCTCAAGCTTCAGGATATGATGCTCCAAAAATAAATAAATAAATAAATCATCTGCCTAAAATTTCTCCGCAACAATGGAGGGCTAGGGAAAGCAAATTCTCTTGCCAGAATCCCATTTAACTTGGGGACGGCCATTTGAATCCTTGATAAATGTTGCTCCTTCTTCTTTATTTTATTTATTTATTTATTTATTATTATTATCTTGCTCTTCTTTTCTTTTTATTTTCTAAGTGGAATAAGTTGCATGGCAATATCCATGGTGCCAGGCTCAAAGGGGATTATGACATTTGTATGCACTGACTTGATTGCCATCAATATGAAAGGAACTTGATGCAAAAGGCTATAGCCTGATAGGGAGAACTTCTTCTTGTGAGATTCTAGCTGAAGCTTATGTTGTTTATCTTTGCATCCCTATCAAAGTAAAGAGGAATTGCTAAGATGCTACTCCAATCATGTAAGTACCATGCAGCTCCCTCCTCACAGTAAGTGGCAGAATATGAAGTGATTAGGATAGGTCTGGTGGGCCACCACATGGATAGGCGATATCCTGAAAGGAAGGGGCTTGAACTGGGTAAGCCATTTTATTAATTAGCTTAAACAGATCAATGGTCTTTATTCAACCAGTAAAACTCACATGAACTGGATGATCAGAGTTGGCTGGTTACTTTGATTTTTTGGCTTAGAGCTCATGCCATGCTGGTGCACCATATCAACAGTCCTGATTACAACACATGTTTGCCACATGTACCTTCAGGAGGGAGTTGCATCCTACTTGCATGGTGTGTGTGCTGTGTATAAGCATTTGGGTGTTCTAAAATACCTGCTGTTACTGTCTCCTGTGTTTGGAAATGTACTCGAGTTGCATAGTTTGGATTGTTATTTGTTTTATATTTTAATGTGTTTCAGGCCATTTGTTGTTATTGTTATTTGTTATTTTTTGTGGACAATGGATGCAACCATAACTTGCTATACGCTCCAAAAGTTGATGCATTTTCCTTCTCTTTTGAAGGATGAAATTGTTACAGCCATTGAACGCAGGATTGCTGCTTGGACTTTCCTTCCGCCAGGTTCTTATATGGCATTTTCCCTAGTGGCTTTATGATTCCTCTTCCTTCAACCTTACCATTGATAGTGTCTTGTAACCAGAAAATGGGGAGTCCATTCAAATACTACACTATGAGCATGGGCAGAAATATGAGCCGCATTTTGATTATTTTCATGACAAAGCCAATCAAGAACTTGGCGGGCATCGGGTTGCCACGGTATTGATGTATTTGTCTAACATTGAGATGGGCGGGGAGACTATCTTCCCCAATTCAGAGGTAATGATTTCTACCAGCACTGATATGCTTTCGGAAGTTTCCTCTGTTTCTATTAAGCAATCACTGTCTGCAGGGTAAAGGCTCTCAATTGAAGGATGACACCTGGTCTGACTGTGCAAAAAATGGCTATGCAGGTACAATACAGTCCGGATCTACAAAAAGAGTACATATTAATTTTTAAACTGCTCCATATTTTCAGGCATCTGTTTCTAGAAAATTTCATTTCTTCCAATTCATTGACAGATAATCATAAAACTACAAATTTATCAATTGATAATCATTGGAGAAAACCATGAGTTTAGCACACGTTTTATTTTTAATATTTCATCTTGAAACAAAAGAGAAAGGAAGAGAAAATGTACCAGAATGTCGCTATACATAATGGACCCATACTATTTGAATTTAAAAACAATATGATCTTATGCGAATGCTATATTATGGTGATTTTAAAACAATTGAATATTATGGACCCAGTACTGTGCATGTCATCATGCTGGGGGTTGAGGATTGAGGACCGTGTAATTCCTCCTTAGTGAAACCATGGACCCATAAAAAATATTTATCATGCTGGAGCAGTTATTAGACACTGACAGCCATGATTTGTCAAATCAATTTTACTCAAATGTAATCAGCTTTCATGGAAGTCCGACCTTGATGATGTAATGCCGTATGTTCAATATATTTGTTGAATCTTCAACAAAAAATAAAAGTAAAAAAATAAAAAATAAATGAAAAAAAATAAAATAACACCCGTGTAGTCTTCATACATTGAAATTATGTTGCTTGCCTCTATGGATTTGCACAAATCAGGATTTGAATGTACCCATAATCGCTGTTATACACTGGTTTACACATTCTAAACAGTTGAGGTTTCTGTGTGCAGTGAAACCCAAAAAGGGTGATGCCTTGCTATTCTTCAGTCTTCATCCAGATGCACAAACTGATCCAGACAGCTTGCATGGAAGCTGCCCTGTCATTGAGGGTGAGAAGTGGTCTGCAACAAAATGGATTCACGTGAGATCTTTTGATAGTCTAGGGAAGCGTGCAGCAAGTGGCGGATGTGTGGATGAGGATGAGCTTTGTCCCCAGTGGGCTGCCGCTGGAGAGTGCCAAAAGAATCCTCTTTATATGGTTGGCTCTCCGGATTCTGATGGCTTCTGTCGAAAGAGTTGCAAGGTATGTGCATCATAGGTATATCTACTTCATTTGAAGCCCATGAAATGGTAGGAATTGGATCTGTAGCAAGTGCTCTCTAGTTGTATATAAATATCAACTCAAGTTGGTTATCAGAGAATTTTGAATATCTAGCTTAGGAGTCAATTCACATCAACAGTTTCACTGCATAACATCCTCGTTGTTGTATCATGGTCATGAGAGCTAAGTACTGCCTTTTTGTATCAGCTTTACCGGTCCTATTTTACAAATCCAACATTGCCATATGGAAATGTAGCTGGTGGTTGGTTTTGAGAAAGTAATAGCCCTGTGTGTACCTTGTCATTTTTATGTTGCGCTGCCGTGATGGTTTTAAGAATTGGCAACTCGAATCAACTTCGTTGGGTCCTGAGTCAACTCAGGCCAAGTCACCCCCCCCTATTTTTCAACTAAGACTCTTGGTGCTGAAGTGGATTGGACCTGATTGAATCCGAGTTTGACTCTGATGAGTTGTTGATCTTTGGCCGACGTGATTCAGGCCCTATGCTCATCCATGATCCGTGAGTTTCTAGAACTGATATCTTGAAATTTCTAAAGAAGAAAAATGTTACTGTGTTGCCTCATCAAGTGAACTGTTGGTTCCTGCTAGAAAAATGTTTCTATCAAAATCTGGGCGCAGTTTCTCCTCAAGAAAATTGTTATTTCAGGGGTTGGTTTGGCAGCTTGGATTTTGGGCTTGTTGGATTTGGAATCTAAACCTATGCTAAAATCTTGTGTTTTGCCCTCTGGAATTTGGCAGATTTCCAAATCCTTCTTCCAAAAAGCCACTTTCCAATTCCTCTTCCTCTTTAGAAGCAGGGTTGCAAAATCCTAGGATTTTATCTCCAATGGTCCTATTTAAAATGGTTCTCATTCTCTTTCTGTAATCCAGGTTATCAAACAGTTTCTAGATTCCACAAATTGAAAATGCAGGTTGCCAAACATTTCTAACAGAATGAAAATCTGAAGTATTTGGCCGAAGTAAAAAAATCCAATTCCAAGCTGCCAAATGACCCTTCAATTTCAAGATTTCGAGTCCTGTCCTCTAGGCTCTCCCTCTCCATTTGGATACGTGGCTGACGTGTATATATGACTTTTTCGGGCCTGCCGAACTATAAAAAAAAATGGCCCTTGGTTAAAACTCACATTGGTCACCCGATCCCAGTAGTCCTTTCAGAGGTGGGACTCACTTTGTAGCTGATCTTGATCAATGAAAAGACAATCTAGAATGACCGATATTGATTAACCATTTCTGAAGCCATTGATTTGAATGGTTAGGATCATCCCACCAAATTGCTGTTTTCAGAGACGCCTGGTTGCACCATATCTGCTATAGTCAATGTGAGTCATCCATGTCCTTAACCATTCATTGGATGGCTAGGATCACTGACAAAAGATTTTTCTTTATTATTATTATTATTTGTTTAAGAGGGTTGGACTATCAAAGTTGTGACCCACTTAATGTACGATTTAGACTTGTGGTTGGACCGTGTAGTAAAGGTCTTCTGTTTCCCTAGCCAATGAATATAGTTCAGCCATTAAAGTCATTCAATCAAAGTGATTTTCTTTTTCCTTCTTTTTCAATAGATTGGGGAGGTGAGAGACCGACTTAGGTGGGCCACAGCACGGGACGCACGGGACAAGTCGAAAGGGGATGCCCACCCTTGATTTGCTTGGGGACCCACAATGTTGTTTGCAGAATCCAAGCCATGCAGACCCGCAACTCAGGTGGGCTGCAGTGAGTATAAGGGTAGGCGTCCACCCTCAACTTGTTTACTGTGCTGTGGCCCATCAGCAGGAGCTGGGTTTAACCTGATTGGACGTATCCAATGGACGGGTTTGATATGATGCTTATACCACGTGGGCCCCACATCTGCTTGGGACCACTAGGGCGGACCTGTGTAATGATATGGAAACGTGTACGTATCCACCATAATGTTTATATGTATTCCAAACCATTCATAAAACAACGGCCCAACCCTTCGTAAGGTCATTCCCACTGGGATGAGTCGAAATAACAAAAATATTAGCATGATTCAAAGCTTTTGTAGCTCCACAGATGTTTCAATGGTGGGCATACAACCTCCACTGTTTTGTCGTATGGTCCACTTGAGCTTTTGATCTGCCTCAATTTTGGGGTTATGCCATAAAATGAGCTGGCAAAACATATGGACAGGGTGGATTTCTCACGATCCCCACCTAGCTTCATACCATAAAGTTTAGTTTTTTAATGAAGAGTATTTTGGCCTTTTAGAAAATACGGTTCTAAAACTGTATGTAATACTCACGACATACCAGGCGGTTATATAACAGTGGAAAATTTAAGTGGATTACTCTAAATAATTTAAAAGCGAATGTGGATGGCAGCTGTTGGGTAGTCGAACTGTAACGGACCCACCAATGAGCTGCCCCGACTTGTAACCACAAGCTTTGTGGGGCCATTGCAATGTCTGTGTGACATCTATTCGATCCATCTGTAATTTTACCTTATTAAGTGGACCACACCACAGGAAAAACTGGGGCTGGAAATGCCAATGTTGAAACTTTCCTTGGGCCCCCTGTGATGTTTACATCCATCCAACCCATTTTATTCCCACCAGGATAAACTGATCCATTATGTGGCACCAGTAAGGTCTCAAAGGTGACCGTTCAGTCCAAACATGAGCTGGCTCAACCGATGGACGGATGGGATAATAACACAAACATAACAGTGGGCCCATAGAACTTGGGATTACGTAATTCCTGTAATCAGCATTACAGGAAATTCCAGCTGCGGCGTTTGCAACGGACCGTCGGGCAAATCGTTTGCGGAGGTTTTGCTAAGCCCATAGGCGGTGCAAGGCTGGTGGGTGGTCGACAGGCACAATATCCAAGCCGTCCATCAGGTAGGTCCCACCAGGTAGATGTTCTCTTACATTCAACCGGTACAAAGTGGGGCATTATGTTAGAAACAGTTAAGACGGTACGTAACTTTGGCCAAGTTTTTTCAGTCGTACATATTTTTTGTGAAATGTGGCGCACATGACGAGTGGAATGATCTGATTCTTGAGCAGGAGCAGTTGCATGGTGATATTCCTCTGATGAATGGATTGGATCTCACACCAATATGCCATGCGGGCACATGTGTGTCGTATGGGGCAGTGGGCAAAGCTCCTCATGATCAGGGATCCAGTACCACTACTAACCTTATCCCTGTCAAATTGACGTGGGCCTCGTGATCCGTGATCACCAACAGCCGTTGGGTAAGAGGGGTCCACTGGATTGCAACTGCCGCAGAATAACCATCATGGTGTAATCAAAGACATCCATTTTGTGGGTCCTTAATCGGATGGTTCTGATCATCGGATTGGATTGATATTAGGGTCATGCGCAATCCTAGGTGGACCCCACCTATCAAATGATCCCATCGATAGTAAGTTGGCCACCTGAACCCACAGTGATCAATCAAACTGGCCTCTCTCTCTCTCTCTCTCTCTCTCTCTCTCTCTCTCTCTGTTATAGTCCAAATGGTTGGACTTGGGACCTCCCTCCCTCTCTCTCACACACAAACACATACATGAAAATGCTATGAAAATACAAGTTTTAATGTAAGAATCAGTACAGATAATACTCTAAGAATCTAAGCTCACCCATCACTTTTTTTCTTTTCTTTTCTTTTTCATATTTCCTCTTAAACCTACTCATCATTTATATAATCATATTTGTCTATAATCCCATAATATATAAACCAAATAGAAATTATATTCATGGATTGCCATGTATTTGTCTATGGATAGTCGAGAAGATCCGGAAACTCCCACAACATTTCTCTGTCGCGATCCAAGATCGCCTCTACAAATGAATCATCTGAAGGAGCTCCCAACATGTGGCCTACTTCATCTCCTGTTTTACCATAACCATTCTCCAATACTCCATCCTTGATCTGCTTGACTACATTGCACTTCTCATTCTCCGGGCCCACATATTCAAATTGCGGATTTGGGGAGAATACATCATGAGAGGAAGATTCCGTCGACGAAAGCGCGTTGAAGTCTTCTTCTTGACTGGGAGGAAGGAACACGTCTTCGGCGAGGAAATCACTCCAACTGAAGGAAGAAGAAGACGACGACGACGATGATGAGGTGTTTTGGGATTGGAATGGTTGGGATTGAAAGGGTGGTTGGATGTGGCCTTGATGATTGGTGAAGTTCGTAGAAGAAGAAGAGCTTTCATTGAAGAAATGAGCTTGGATGGTTTGCTGGCCAGCGCGACTCGAGGCTTCTGCGAATCGTTGGATGGCTTGAAGCTGGACTAGAAGGTCCCACGTAGGTTTATTGCTCGAAAACCCATCTTGGGTCGGCTCAGTTGTCATTGTGAAATTCGAGATTCCATTTTGTGTGGCTTGAGATGGGCCCGATTTAGACATGAAAGCACTCCTCAGGTCTCGATTGAGGCAGCTGATCCGAGCAGCGTTTGAGTTCTGGTATCCAGCATGAGTATATTTGTTGTTGCTGCTGCCAGTGCAGCCTTTAGGGAGGCCGATCTTTCCGTAGTCCGCAAGGATCTGAGAGATGGGCTTGTGGGTGACGTGATCGATTCCCATTTCGCAGAGCTTCTTCCGTAGCTTGGTGTTCCAGTAGTTCTTGACGTCGTTGTCGGTTCGACCGGGCAACTGAGCCGCTATTATCGACCACCTACATAAGCTTATAAGAAATCAGTGACATGATATGATCGGGCCACCCGTTGATTGTCCATGTGATTGGGACCGTAAAAGTAATGGACCTGATAATAGGGAAGTGGATTGGCTGGTGGGTTGACGTCAGCAAGTTATGTGGGTCCCATCATGATGTATATGTTATATCCAAGCTGTCTATCCATTTGGAGAGATCTTCATAAGGCTTGAGCCTAAAAATAAGACAGATCTAAAGATCAAGTGAACCACACTGCAAAAAGCAGTGGGAGATTTAACGTCTACCATTGAAACCCTTTTGGAGTCACAGAAGTTTTGGATCGATATGATATTTTTTTCCTCTTCATCCACGTCTTTGTGACCTTATGAACAGATTGGACGGTAAATAAACATTATGGTTGGCCCTATGAATGTTTTAACGGAGAAAATCATTATCCCCGCTTTTATTTGTGGTGTGGTCCAGTTGAGCTTCGGATATGATTCATTTTTGGGCTCATGCTCTAAAATGATCTCTACAAATGGATAAAACGGTGTGCATATAATAAATACATCATTTAGGGGCCATGAAACTTTGATCTCCTTTGAACCGTTCGTATAACTTGGAGCTGGAGGAGCGTAAACGCTTGTCTTAGAGATGGCCAATGGTTAGAGACTTAGAGGCCTTCAGATGGGCAATAAAAGCCGAAAAAGAGCAGTTTCTGAACCCCGGGCCCTCTAAGGCATAGGACACTTGATGGACGGTCCTGATCCAATTCCATCTACAGTTGTTTATGTTCTATCATATTCTGATAGAGGTATTTTATCAATCCCAATGTTACTCAACATGCACATTGAGAGAGAGAGAGAGAGAGAGCATTCTGCATGCACTGGTAACAGAAAACAGGCTGTTAAAGCAGTTTTCGATTCCACGTCATGGGACGTTAAATCCGTTATGATTCCCTTTGGCACGGCCCATGACTCCATGCCATCATCATCTCCATGGGCTTTGTTAGTTTCGTACCATTTTAAAAGGGTACGGCCCCTGACTCCATGCCATCATCTCCATGGGCTTTGTTAGTTTTGTACCATTTAGAAAGGGCATTGACTCTTCAAACGTATACATGACTCAGTTGCAATCCAGACCGCCCAAATGGCCAACCCAACTGTGGATGAAGCATAACCAATAAATTGCATAGAGAATATGATGCTAACGATCTGATTTTCCATTATCCGGACCACTCGCAAATTTACTTATAACTAACATTTGAAATCCACTAATAGGGATGGTTAGGATTTCTTGATCAGTGTAGTTTTATTCATATGCTCAATGGACAATGGGGCCCACAATTTGGATGGTATCTGTACATCAGTGAACATGCTAAGAGAATGAGTCACTACCATTTTTTAAATGGTGCAAAACTAACAGAATCTACCCCCATCTCCACTTAGCTCAATGGCCAGACCTTGGCCTAGAAAACCAAAATTTTTGAAATGGGCTCAGATCAAAGATTTCAAAATCCAAGCCAAAGATAACCCCAGGCCCAGCCCGTGATATCCCTAGTATTTTATTTTTTTTTAATTTTTAATTTTTTAAATATTTAAATATCCAGACATTTTTATTTTTGGTATTTCAGATAATTATATATACGATCATTTGCCAGAGGATATAATAATATCCTGGGCTTTTAATTAGTACAACTGGGTGCACTGGTCTAGTGATCCAGAATGGTGATCTGATGGGCCCACCATGGATGGATCATGCCTCTAAAGTTTCCCGCGCTGGAATATCGTACACATCCGATCACAGGCCCTTTCTCAGTTAAGCATGGAACGTTTCCACATCGACCCATCAAAAGGTTATAATTATCCTATTAATGCCGTTTGGGGGTCAGGGCCCATCAGATGAACCGTCTAGATCACTTAACCATTGAGCTCCACTTCTACAAACAAACAGCGGAAGATACTATGGATATCTTTCGGTAGATAATCACAGAATCCTTAGACTCATGAAACAAACTGCAGAAACAAAAAAGAAAATAAATAAATAAATAAATACACACACACACACACAAACAAAAACAAGGCTCTTAAAAGTCATTTTCCAAAACTAAATCAATTGAAAATTGCATTTGGAAATATATCTTCATGCAATGCATAAAAAAGAAATGAATTAATAAACCCTAAGGGAAGAATTCCAACCTGCTTCCAATGGCAGCATGAAGGTTGACAATCAGCTGTTCTTCCTCTGGTGTAAAGCTCTCATGCTTCAGATCAGGCCTCAAGTAATTAGTCCACCTCAATCTACAGCTCTTCCCACATCTCTTTAGTCCTACAATTCTCAACCATAAATCCAAAACCGTATGTACATCACATAAATCCAATTGGATCATCTTCCCCATCAAAAATTTCCATCTGGGAGAGAGAGAGAGATAGAGAGAGAGAGAGAGAGAGAGAGAGAGAGAGAGAGAGAGAGAGAGAGAGAGATCCTAACCTGCTTTCTTGGGTACAGATGTCCAGTTACCAGTTCCATGGGTAGACATGTAAACAAGTAGCTTTGCATCTTCCTGTGCAGTCCAAAGACCCCTCTTCACATTCAACTTATCGCAACACGGCGGCCGTCCCATCTCAAAATCCCCACATTCGAAGCAATGGGAAACCGTAAAAACAAGAACCAAAAATAAAGAAACAGATAGAGATGAAAAGGCCTTCAGTCAATCAAGCAGATCAGCGGTCGGATCGACAGCAGTGATGCAACTCCACACCTCATTCTAAGTAGTTTGAGAGGAAGAGGGAGAATCAGGTTTAAAGGTTTTTAAAAATTGGGGGAGGCAAGAAAAGCATGGGATTCAATCCCAATTAACAATAATGGCATGATTAATGTCATCTTTCCAGAAAACGGTTTTGGGAGGAATATGAAATTGCAATGCCTCTCTCTCTCTCTCTCTCTCCTCCCTTCACACCTCATATGCTGGGAGCCCAAGAGCATTGAGTCAGGTTTAAGTAGGGTGGATTATTTGGTTAAACTCGGAGATTATTATAATCATTTTTTTAAATTTATATGGTCACACGCCTACCTTATGTGAGGCAAGCTCATCCCTTTTAGCTTGGGGGAGCAATGACATAAGCAGACTATGTAGAGAGAGAGAGAGAGTGCAAAATCAGTTGAGAAGATGACATGTGTTTTTGTGTATGACTAGTACCATTGCTTTTTGTGCCTGATATGCATGCAATAAGGCACTTTCTATTTTCCTTTTCCCTTGGGAATCCACATTTTAAGAGATTGTTTTGATTGGTGGAATCTTGTTTTCAACCGTTCAAATGAATTAGTTTCCTCCCATGTGACAAATTCCCCTTTTTGTGAAAAATATATGTAGAAATTGACTTCCATTTCCATACTTTCCATTGAAAAAGGGTGATGGCGCTTGCTTTTTTTTTCTCTCTCTCCTTTTACATTTCCATGAAATCAGGTGTGATGAAACAAATGGGTTAACATGGATTCTTTTCTACGCGTTTGGCCTTTCTCTTACGATAACACTTGGTTTTTCATACTACGTTTTGGTTTCCTCTAAACCAAACTGTAATTTTGTCCTTTGGTGTGGACTTTTATTTTCTATGAAAATGTAAAAAGGTTAATGGTTAAATAACAAAAGCTATATCTCTTATAATTGTGAAAATCTATATTTAAAAGTTTTTTTTTTTTTTCTGAAAAATGACTTGGTTTTATGGGAGAAACCAAGAAAAGGAAATCAATTTTCCTCTCCTTTTCTCTTGCTTAAAAAGAAACCTCATATTAGAGGAATTTCTTTTGTTTTCTTTCTAACAAATGGGAAAGACATAAAAATGTGGTAATAATAAACACAAGGAATTTTGGAGAATTTCTCAAGATGATTTTTCTTTATATTTGCTTTATTCTAAATAGAATTTATATAAAGATGTACAAAGTATATAGAAGGAAATATATTAATGAAAGTCAATATATACATATATACATGGAAGGAAAATCAATCAAGACAATGTTGATCAACATGGAGTAAAAAAGAATTTTAATTAAAGACATAATCCTAGCTATCTTGATGTATGGACCACTGCCAAAGCCATTTACGCGTGGGCTATGCAATCATCGTGATTGGATCATTGTTAGTTTTACTAAAACCAAACACTTATTCACGGTAAAGGAATTGCAAGACATTTCTAACAAGGTGTAATGATTGTAGAATTGATTTCTTTTACCACAGAATTCTCTCATCCAAAAATGGCCGTCAACATAATCTTAATGATGATAGATTAAGATTGATTGCAAGTGGGCCTTTCATCCGCTTTAATTACAATCATACTAAATCAAATCCACTAGCTAATCCAAGCACAAGCCAGAGTTGATGGATGAAATCCATATATTTTAGGCGTCCATGATTCCTTGATCTTGGCCATCAAATTGGATCCTGATGCTTCTCCATCTTGAATATTAAGAAACATTGCCCAATCAAAATCACAAAATCAACACTGTTTGAAATTAGCAGTAGGATAATTGGACTACACAAAGGTTCAACCATCTCAATTTGTTAAATATAATGTGCCAACATGTACAGATTGCCAACATGAAGTGTCTCATTTTAGTAACTCTGCACTTGCCTGCAGGCACATGTGCCAACCTGTGCCACATGTGTTAGGTCAATGTCGTTCAACGGATGGACCGCACGTAGAAGCCCTAGCCCGGAAAACAAGCCAATCCACTGATCAGGTGAGCCATAAGCATGCTGGAAATTTCTTTAACCATTCATATATTTTCAATGGATGTCTCACCCACACGATGAATAATAGGCTGGTTGAATTTTTGGGCTAGGCATTTAACCAGTGCGGCCCACCTGAAGGACTGCTTGAATTCACGCACATGGTACGCGTTCTCACATGTGTTTGCAGATGGGTGTGAAAGTAGGATTACCAAAAAGAAAAAGAAAAATCATTCATAGACAAAAGAAGAAAAAAAAAACAGAAGAAAGGCGTTGAGATTATCTATATATACAAGAGATGAAGAAACTAATGGGTTTTAGTTGGGGAAGAGCACAAGCATCTCATGAAGACAGAGGAGAAGCCGCATTTCTGCGTAGGGGTGTGAGAAGGCGGAGCGGTTTCTGGGTTGGGAATGATCATCTCCGGGCCATGGTTTTTCTTCTGTTTTTGGCGAGCGGCAGCAGCGGCTGGCCCATTTGGGAGCTCATTCTCCCATATGAGACCAGAAGATCCCTGCCTCCTGAATGAAACGGAAGATCTCTGCAACTGTGTTGTCATTCTCTCTCTCTCTCTCTCTCTCTCTCTCTCTCTCTCTCTCTCAATTTCTTCTGGCTCCTGTTTTAACTAACTAAACGGTTTTTTGGGCTGGCGGGGTTATTTTAGTACTTTTTGTTGGGTTTGGCGGGGCGTTTTGAGCGGTTGGTTACGTGCATGAATGGACCTGGTTTTCTCACGTCCCCACATCCTTCTCTACGATAGGTCTGGGCTACAGCCGTTGGATTTGTGGTGATATTTCTATGATCCAAACCGTTTATATGATAAGGCTTACCTTGGATGGTGGACAACTAAATAAAAAATTAAAAAAACTCTCACATTGTGATATTTCAACTTCTGATCATTTTAAATCTTTTCTTTCAAATAGGAACCCTCTATTAGCGATTGTTTCCTGGGCCATTGATGATCTTTCAATGTGAATGATTTTTCTATGTAGCCAAAATCTTTTGTGGATCTCATCTTATCAACGGTTTGGATCATGGTTTGAATCATTGAACATGACCCAAGATCCAATGGCTGTAGTCCCATCATATCCTATAACAATTCGTGGGGATTCTCTCTCTAATGTCCCCTCATAGCCATAGGTGAGAGTTTGGTAGCTCGCGGTTGATCCTCAAATCGGTAGCATGCAAACCTCATCTCCAAGTATCCATCAAACAGTGATTTGAACATTTCAAACCGAGGGCCCCACTGTGGCCTGCAAATGGGGACGGGGTTCTGGGCCCACCGTGATGTTTGTAAGAAATCCACCCCATCCATCCATTTTTCCAGCTCATGTTATGACATAGCCCAAAAATAAGGTGAATCCAAAACTCAAGTGGGCCACACGACAGGAACTGGTAAGGATTGAACATCCACCATTGAAGCATTCGTGGGGCCACAGAATTTTTAGATCAGGCTAATATTTTTGGAAACGGATTGGCTACTCCCCCGCCACCAGCCCCGTGGCTGGTGGTCGGTGCTCTGTGGGCCCTACCATGATGTATGTGTTTCATCCATTCTATTCATCCATTTTTAAAGATCATTTTAGAGTTTTATCCCAAAAATTAGAGGGATATAAATCTCAGGTGGTCCACACCACATGAAAACAATAGTGATTGGATATCCACCATTAAAATCCTTCTAAGGCCTACTGTACTGTTTATTGGACATCCAATCTGTTGATTTGGTCATACAGGATCAGATGAAGGGAAAAAACAAAAATCAGCTTGATCCAAAACTTTTATGGCCACCAAAATTTTTTTAATGGTCGAAGCTCATTCAACACTATTTCCTGTAATGTGGTTCACTGGAGATTTGGATATATCTAATTTTTGGTCTCGTAAAATTATCTATAAAAATAGATGGACGGAATGGATGAAACACATACATCATGGTGGCTCCCACAGAGCACCGCCCACCAGCCATTGGCTGATGTCAGAGGGAGTAGCCAATCCGTTCCCAATATTTTTGTGTTTTCAGCTCATCCAGAGGGAATAACGATATAAACCTGGGAGATGTTTCAGCTGTAGCCATTTCCCTCCTCACTTTTTCCGGTGGTGTGGCCCGCTTGTGTTTTGCATCTGCCTCGACTCAGGTCCTAACATAAGAGTAGGTGGATTTCTCACAAACATCACAGCGGGCCCCACCTGGCTTCCATCCTCAGGTCGCAACCCAAACACCAGCCAGCTAGCTATAGTGTCAAAGCTCTGTGGGTTCGACCATGATTTATATATTTTATCCACGCAGTCCATCCATTTTGCCACCCAAAAATAAGGCAGATCGAAAGCTCAAGTGTTGACACTTACCGTTGAAAACTTCCTTGGGGGCCCGCAAGTTTTGGATCAAGCTGATCAACTTTGTGTTTTCCTTTCATCGAGGTCTGTGTGACCTTGTAAACAGGTTGGATGGCAAATAAACTTCATGGTGTGCCCTAGAAAGGTTTCAACAGTGGATGTCGCTATCCCACTTTTTACTATGGTGTGGTCCACTTGAGATTTGGATCTGCCTCATTGTTGGGCTCATGCCTTAAAATGTGTCCACAAAATGGATGGACGGCATGGATAAAAACATACAATATGGTGGGGCCACAGAGCTTTAACACCAGCTAGCTGGCTGGAATCATCCAGTCCAACTGAATGACAATCGAGACCGTTGATCAGTAAGGCCCACTAAACAGAGTTCTTACAGTCCCCAGCTAAACGGCGTCCAGGTCGCAGCCAATCCATGTCCTGAAAATGGACGGTGTTTTTTCTTTAGCTTTAGATCACTGTGGACGTAACTTTTGCGTACTATAAAGAGATCCATTATCATATATGCCATTTTATTGTTCTTCTCAAATTTTTATTTTTATTTTTTCTTCTTCTTTTTAAAAAGCCATTTTATGGTATTATCTTTGGGACCGGTACATACACCCGGGCCCACATGCATGACATTAGCTATTCAGGGCCATGGACACACTGATATTCACAGCCTGCCCAGATCACATTCTTGTGAAAGATTTTAAGACTCATCGAGTAGGGGTGACTCAGCCATGTAGCCCATACTTTCAACTTGACTCACATTGTTGAACAGGATCGCGAGTCACATGGGACTCATTTGTCTTAAAACCAGAAATACTCGTACTAAACACAATGATGGTGGGTCACAGGGGCAGTTGATCAGATACCAATCAATGGTTGGATGTTGGTGACTGGGCCACTCTTGCCTTGACGTATCAGTGGTCTGATAATCTAGGACATAGTCAATCCTCTGGTCTGATAATCTAGGATATAGTCAATCCTGATCAAATACGTATATGGCATTAGGGCCACAGTTCGCATGGGTGTTTGACAATGAATTAATCTCCATAGCTTCAAGGGATTTGTATTATATAAAATCCAAGCCTTTGCACAGTGTACACATGTTTTCATTTCTGACAACTGCCATCAATAATATGGGAATCCAGACCGTTGATCTTTACTTCCTATGATGGATGGACCCGTACCCAAAACTATGGCATAGATTCAGAGCTGGGGGATGAGGCAGAGATGTGTCCCTAGAGTTTACATGATAGCTATTAAGAACAGCCATGCTTCATGGGACATGAGACAAAATGTTCATAAGATTAGGTGAATGGGTGGGCAGGATGAGGAAGGATAGAAATAGAAACAACCAAATACAAATTTACAAGCAGCACCCACAGGCAGCAAGAAGAGGGAAAGTAAGCTTAGATGGTTTGGCCATGTGAAGCTGAGACAAAAGAACGACACCAAACGTGCAAAGAGAACACCCAAAAGGACATGAGTAGAGGTAACAATAAGGTAAAAAAAAACGATGCCTTAAAAGGCCACTATTACTGCATGCGAACATGAGAAAGCATATTTTCTTTGCCATGCCACTTATACTTTATCTGCTCTGGCTATGGGGCCCATGCCTAGATAAGGGATTCCCCATTCTCTACCCCCATCAAGATATTCTCAATTTCACTCAAGAATGATTGAACCATCCCCTACAAAGGGATAGTGCTAAGTGGAGCAAAAAAGGCTTTTCATGAGATGGAAAACGAGAATTATTAGCATAGAAAGAAGGATTGTCCTTGCTCATTATCAAATAATCTCTTATTCACAAACTTGTGTGAGGTCATTCCCCTTTATGACACTGGGTGAGGACAAACCAATAAAGAAACAAATCTATTCAACAATCAAAAGGAGAAGGGTTCAAACTCTCTTGTTAAGAACTATACCGGTTTTTGAATCCAGAGCTATCAACCACTCGGACATCTCTCTGACCCATCGTTTAACTGAGGATATGATCCTTAATGAATCAGAATGGCAGACAGGATTCATGTAGCTGACCCCAATTAGTTGTGATAAGACTTAACATGGTGATGAATGGAAGATGCGGGTAGCATGCGTTCGACTCATGGGAAATGAGCAGCAGCAGCAGCAGTTGGAGGGAAAAGAAGAGCAGCTCCTTTTGAACATTATTTTCATACATTAAGTAATTAAATAAATCCCTTCACTCTATAAGAAAAGAAAAGAAAAATCACTACATCAGAAGATCCCTATGTTAAGAAATAAAAAGAATCCTTCATTCGCGCGTGTGTGTTGGGCACAGCACGGCCCACTCAAGTTGCCCATGTCCCCGGTGCCAACAGATCATTTGGTTCTCCATCAGCAGCATACAACTAAAGCCTTCTCATCAGTAACCACCCATCACCAAAATGTCATGAATGTGAATTGTTCTCCGGCCTCTGAATGCCTTGTATCCATGACCAGGAGATGACCTAGCATTATAATCATCTCAAAAAACCAAGAAATATCCACCGGGCCACATACAATAAGGGGACGATAGACGTGTATGCTACTTGCTATGTAGAAATGCTTGATTCGCACTTATTGATTGAATACTACAATACATCAACCCTTCTTTGGGGCTTATTCTCTTAGATTCATGCACAGGTGGTTGCTAGTTGTGGGTAGTTGGTATGGTCAATCCGATTTAAACGGACGCAACATAAGACCTGCTCTGGCAACTCTTCTGGTTTGTTTCCCTGTTTCACCGAGAAAATGTGTCGGAACTATCTATGGAAAATAAATGGATGAAAGGAAGATTTAGATAAAAACAAGCTTACCTGAATAGTCAAGCCAATGTCCAATTCGCAGAGCTTCAATCTGTCTTGAAATGCTTCGAACCCTTTTCTTGAGATGTAGCTGAATCTATGCATATCCAAATCAATCTCGAGGTAGTTCTTTCCCTGGATAGAAATGTAGTGAACCATGAGAAGGATACATCATAATAGGAGGGAATTATCTACAAATGAAATTTTCATGAGCCCTGCTAATGGACCCTCATACATCTGGATCCATCCCACACATGACAACGTGGCACACACATCTAAGATTCAGGTCGTTCATCTGGCAGGCCCCACCATATATGTGACCTGATCCAAAATCAGGCCATCCCACTCGACAGACACTATCAAGATAACAGACCTATTCTCCATCCTATCAATAGGATCAATTACAAGTCAAACTCATATTCCGGAAATATCGTAACAACAGAATTCCACAGTCAAACTATCAGAATGGCCTAGAAATCTTAGTCCAAGTGAAAAGGGCTACAAAAAATAAAATTAGCCAGCACTCTGCAGTCCATATTCAGCATACAAGTGTTGCCAACTTGATGAGTGGACCAGACTTTTGGGTCAACAAGCATGGGCCTGAACGCATGAGTCCAGTTCACATGTCTAGCATTCGTGCCAAGTCTCCCAGGCCGATGCCCTTTTGACTTGATTGAACTGAGAATGCATCCAATGCATAAAGCATTAAAAAGTGTCACAGTAGTCTTCAAAACTATGGTTGGTTGAAAATGAACTTACCAAGTGAAATTCATGCTGAGGGCGAGAAAGAACAGGCTTTTCATTGTAAGCATGCATGAGCTTTCTCTCAGCAGCACTTAGGTGAAGGTCCTCTATATTTACCACACGGCCTAGTATCTTTAACCTTTCACGGAAGGGTACAATCGTATCCATGGGAAAGGCTTTAACCTTTTCCACTTCATCACTGATTAATCTCTGTTCACACACAAACATGAAGACAAATTTATGAATATACAGTAAAATTGTTGGATTTTAATGAAAATGAATTTAAAAATGGTTAGGGACCGTTTGGGTGAATTCCAGAAGTGTTTTATTTCTACAAGGCCGAAGCAGGTGGGCCCTGCCAAGGAAAGCTCAGTATCCAACAACAGCGCTTGACGTGGTTAGTAAACAGCAATACAATCACTTGCTCAACAGAATGACTCTTCAAACAAGGAATGAGAGGCATCTACTTAAAAGAGGAACCGTATGATCCTCAGTGAAAGGAATAATATTCTCACACCCCTTTGATCCCCCATTCTGTTGAGTCACCTTTCTTTATTATGCTTTTGGTGGTATGAAAGCAAGATTAATTGAAAAAGGATTTTGAAAGAATTTCAGAAGGAGAGCTTTGACAAAAGATGAAATTTCTTTTCCTTTGAAAACTCTTTTCTTATTTTAGCAATTGGGATACCAGAGGCTTCACCAAAAACTGTGGTTTGCAAACACAGCTTCCTCAGGTCTTTTGGTCTTATAAAAATGGGGCCTGTGGTTCAGTTAGACCCTCGGTCTATTGGGCCCCCACTGAATTGACCATGTCCGAAAATATCACCTGTATAGGATAAACCTGACCGATTTGTGGCCTATAAATAAACTATCAACAAGAGAAATATAGTAACATCCACATTCGACTGCAATGAGGCGAAAAAATTGGATAGCTAAGACCTTGCAATTGAGAATTTTGGGGCATGGCCCATCCACGATCGGGCCCAACAAAACTCATGGTCCCCCAACCACTGATCGTGGACCCAACTTGTACAGATTGAAAACTCAAGGGTACTGTGCATACTCCATGGTCAAGGACCTTATAATTCCCTTTCAACTTAAAGAATCAAAGCAATGAGAACAGTTTCACTGCAGGAACTCTTTGCATATCACTCAGCTGCTTAATGAACAGATTCTTTGGACTCATTTATAGGGAATATAGCAAGCTTCATAACATTTCCCTTCATCTTCATTCATGGTTTAAGATAATTCAAGACATTAGACATCAGGTTTAAAATGTTTAATGAACTAAGCTTTCAACAATGATGTACTTGAAGAACTGCCTATATAAAGAGAACTTAAATATTTTCACCAGATCTAAGGTGCATCTAAGAACTATTGCTTCTAAATACTGAATAAGACTGTTTTGGGTTGGATAAAGAAAATACAAAGCAGAAGCCTAAGAATGATAAGTTATAGGGACTATATCTTACTTTGATGCTGTCCTGGAAACTTGGTGGAAGTTCTTTTGAGTAACTTTCTGAAAGCCTAAAATACAAAACAAAGCTCATCCCTTCGCCATCGGTTTCACTTTGAAAGATTGAGGTAGGATATAACGGAACCTGCAGAAACCATAGTAGTGTCTTAGTATGAAATAAAATCAAGGAAATAAGGATTTGGAAACAAAATGGACTTTCTTTTTTTAAAGATTAAAGAATAGCATAAAAGAAGCAACCAAATCTGCTGGGAAAAGGACCAGCAGGTAAGAAGACGTATCACCTTCTATTGGTCCAATGACTCCAAACCACCCAAAGGACAATATTTCTAGTGTTGGGAAGTTCTTGTTAGCTCTTAGCCACAGATCTTGGAAGCCAATCATTACAAGCATGCATTGACATTTTTTCAGTAAATAATACAATATGTACTCAATCAGAACAGCTCGGGTTCTGGCTGGGTGTTAAACTACACCATTATTGCCCCCATATTCCATACCATCACAAAGCAGGACCTATTCAGCCCTCCTCTTTTATCATAAATAAAAGAATAACAATAACACCATATATTCAAAATAACTGGATGCTGCTCAGCTTTTATTGCCCAACCACCCCTAGATCTGCCCTAAAAGATCCCATTTCTTTTTGGATGATGTGTCCCCAGACCATCTTCAGAGGTTTTGCATTGTAAATTCCTTCAAAATGTTGAAAAGAGCCATATCCTGCTAGGATGCACTCAAGTCAGCTTTACATCATCTCAGCTGTCCCACATGTCCACGAATGAAACCCTGATAAAGGGGCATATTTAATCCAATCCCTCTAACAAAAACCACCAACATCTGTCCCTCCATGTGAGCTCTCTTCCACATCATGACCACCCCTTACTCCTCCAGTGCTAGTGACCACCCCTAACACCTAAACTACATAATAAACACATCTGGCATCACCCCAGTGAGTTTTGTTAAATATCCGTTCAATGGTATTTCACTAAAATAAGCTGCTTACTGTAATTTATATATACTATAATGGAAGTTGGAGTGTGTGTGTTAAAAATTTCAAGGTAGGAATTATTACAAATTATAAGGAGACTGAATGGAAGTTTGTAAATAGAAACACGAAAAAAAAAAAAAAAAAAAAAAAGGTAGAATGTGGCAGTTCATGCATCATCTAGCCATAAAATAGTAAAAATGACAAAAAAGCTGTTACACACACATATATATATATATATATATATATATATATATATATATAAACCCAAGCAAGACGAGTTTCCATGATTGTATCTTTTCAATGCATGTATACAAGTTGATAAGGTTAACCAAACTAACATTTAATATGGATCAAGAGCGAAAGCCATCAGAAGTGCATGATAGGAATACCTGAACATTCACCACAAGAATAGGTGGAATTCCAGTTGAATCCATAATGGGGAGATCCACAAACCGAGCAATGTGATTGATTTTCCGCTGGCATAAGAAGACATCGACCCCAAAAGGATAAAATGCAGCATGGTTTGGAGCAAATTCTTTCTTTTTATCCCTGCCATGCAAAATCAGAAGGGGTCCTAAATTAGCACCACATACTGGCGTCAGGTACAAAAAGACCAGACATACATCATATCCAAGTTCAACAGTGAATGCATGGTGCAACCATTCCCATGACCTCAGTAGTTTTAGAACTGATAAACTGGATATTCTTCATACCTAAAATAATTCTTCCCCCGAACCTTGAATGTACTGGGCTCAATACGTGACCAGCAATCAGACATTTTCTTCTCTATTGGGCAGAATGGAACTTGGGAACCTGCTATTGGTCTTTCTACAAAACTCTTCATAGAAACTGGAACAGGCATAAGAAGAGGATAAGCCAAACTACATCTATGCTCTCAAGTATGAATCAGCCCAAGAGATTATCATGATTTAAACAGTTAGGTTCTACTGTCTATCAACATGATCCATGAGAAAGAATATAGAAACATCAAAGACATCAATATATAAAGTGTGATGATACATTATGCCCATTCAGAAGCATTATGTATTTGCCAAATAGAATGAACTATCCAATGTACGTATTGGTGCATATTCGCTACAATCATTTGTATAAGAAGTCAACATATACATGCAACCAAAGCTCAAAAATCCATGTCCCTCACAAGAAAAAAGAAAGAGCCTTAATCTCTATATAATTCTTTCTTTGCTGAGTTTTTCAGTAGAATGACTTCTTACTTGACCAAACCAGCCCATCAATCAAAGGATAACTGCAAGGGACTATAAACTTTGTTTCTCACTTCCCAGTGCCAAAAAGGGATAAAAAAATAAACTGTTGGTACTTCATGTAAATGCCTCAAATGACATACCCGGATGACTGGTAAATATTCCAATAAACATAAATTAATCACCCAAAAAACTGTAACCCATGATTATTAAAAAGTCTCTCTATCGTGTAGCATGGGTATTAAATTTCTTCTCATGAGTTAGGCTACCCTGACCAAAGAATTTTTTGGGGTGTGGATTGCACATCTCCAATTTAATTGGAACATGGTTATTCAGCACTTGCCTTCCACCCCTACGAGCATGGCTCAATCGGTCCAGCCCCCTACGCGCGTGGTTGTGGAATTTAAATGTCAATGGAAACTCTATAGGGAATCCCAGTCCATCCAATATTGGCAGGGCTATCCATGATCACAATGGAGAGATTTAGTTAGTCTTTTCAGGGCCTCTATTGGGGTTGGAGGCACAAGTTTCATGGAGGTTATGGCCATCAAAATTGGAGCATCTCTTTCCAAAGATCATTTTTTGGGTTCCCTTATAAATTGAGGAAGACTCCAAAAACACCATCACTTGGGCTTGGGTTTTCAGAAAATGTCCTCAGCCATGGAAACAGGCATCTCCTGTAAATGGTGTTATTAACACCTTGGAATCTGTATTGGTTCAGTTAGGTCAGGTGCCTCAGGTTGATAGTTCCCTTGCTGATTCACTCACTGAGGATGGCATTCCCACCACTCTCCTTACTGATTCCCAATCTCATTATCTTAATGAATAGGTGTATCTTCTTCTTCTTTTAATAAATTGATGTTATCTATCAAAGAAAATGAGAGAGAGAGTTGCACAACCGCATCATATACATGTTCCTAAGCAGTACGGGAACAATACTCATGGGTGCTCCAATGTGTACAGGCTCCCCATGGCAATGCAATATGAGTTAGATAAGAGCTGGTTTATATAGCTTTTTTATTTTTGTTTCGTATTACACGAGTGCAGCAGTTTGTTTCATAATGCAACATTTCAAAGATTTTGTTTCATGTAGCAGGGGTGTAGCTTTTCAATTTTTGTTTCATAATGCAGTACGATAGATTTTTTAGTCATTGTCCTAAACTCTGCTAGAAAAAACTGAGAGGCCTTCATGTGACCATTGGAGGCACCACAAAGAAAATTCTTCTTTTCATGGATAACAAGGTAGGAAGACAAAAAGGCTGGAACTAGAGTTTTGCTCTGTTTGGTTTCTAGAGATAAAGAGTCTTGAATTGACAATTATCACATCTCAAACTTTGCTCCACCGTAACCTTTCCAAATATGTATATCAGGTCAACTCGTTTAGTGAAGCTTTTTTTTTTTTTCATTCTTTCACCTTCTCTTCATATTCCATTACTTCTTCCATTGCCAAGCCCCTAAATAATAGTAGCTGGTTTAGGCTACATCAAAACTATTGAATTTCAATGAAATGTTCCAATGCTAGTTTTTCTAAGTCAAACAATCCACTCAATACTTGGGGTCTGTTTGGGTAGGGGATCCAACAAAATTAGGATTAAGCATAATCCCCTTTTTGGTACCCCATGCCCTCCTGATTTTGCTGAAAATGGGGAGGAAAGAAACGTATGTCATCTTAAGAAGGCTATATACAGTTTGAAGCAAGCTTCTTGAGCCTAGTTTGAGAAGTTTAGTGGACCCTAATTCATATTGGATTTACTCACATTCACTATGATCATTCTCTTTTTATTAACTGGCATGAATAGGGAATCATCATTATGAATGTGTAAGTGGATGACATCATTGTTACGAGTGATAGTGCTAATGCAATCTCTGAATTGAAACTTTTATCTGAACAAGGTTTTTAACCTCAACGATTTGGAACCACTAAAATAATTTCTTGGTCTCTTGTTCTAAGAAGGGCATTGTTTTGTCTCAATGAAAATATGCCCTTAATTTATTAACTTCAACCGGTAATCATGGTGTTAAATCTATTAATTAACTATTCGAGGTTAATAAGAAGATTCGAGCTAATGATGGAGAACTTTTTATGATCCTACCATGCACCGTTGTTTGGTTGGCTGGTTGATATATTTGACTATTACTAACTCAGATCTATCTAATGCAATGAATTTGGTTAGCCAGTTCATGCATGCTCCTTAATCCAGTCACCTTGAGGCCATTCCTTGCATTTTACGCTACATTAAGTCTTCTCCAGATGTGGCATCTTATTTAGCTATCACAATTATATGAATATTGAACGTTATTCTAATACAAATTAAGCAGGTTGACCAGATAATCGACGCTCTACAATAGAATACAATACTTTTTTTGGAGACAATCTCATTACCTGGAAGACTAACAAACAGACAATTGTTACAAGATCCAGTGCTAAGACTAAGCATCGTGTTAGGCGAATATCGGGTGTGAAATTTTGTGGTTAAAAAATTTTGTTGTTGAATTGGAATTTCCAATTAAGACTCTTATACCAATGTATTGTAACAATCAAACTACAATTCATATAGCTTCTAATCCTGTTTTTCGTGAGCGAGCAAAACGCATTGAAGCTGGTTTTATCACTTTATTCTTGAGAATATTGAATATTGCTACTACTATTATTTTTACTCCATTTATTCTGTCTACTACTCAACTTGTGGATATCTTCACTAAAGCTCTTACCGTTGAAGTTGGTTGATGTATTCTTGGCAACTTGGGCATAATCAATATCTATGTCTTAGCTTGAAGGGGAGCATAGATATTTCTGGACCGTGGGCCCTCTCTCTAGACCATGGGCCTTCTCTCTTTGAACCATGGACCGTCTTTTATTCTCCTCTTATTTCTCTTTCGGAACATTACTTAATACAAAATAAAAGGGGGGTTGGGCATCCAGCCCTAGTTAAGAGTTTTCTCTCCCAGAGGCTTTTTTTCTCTCTAGCAACAATTAACTAAAAGCAACAACATCATCTACATTTTTGTCATTATTTTTTTGAGATGCACGTCATCTAGAATATGAACTGCACGTATGTAGGAATGGACTTTTTGATATTTAGGCAAAAGGAATAACAGTTAAGGTGAAAGGATGCAGATCTGCATACACTGTAGTTTCTGCATGAGAATAACACTCAAGTTTGTCATATAACACCAACAAAATAAGTCCAGTTATGCTAGAGTAAGTGACGGAAAAACCAAACTTCAAAATAACTAGTGGCAACACTCACATAATGTAGGATTGGGATGTTCTTCCATGGACTTCCATTTGAAGGAAAGCTTCGAGGCTACCTTTTTCTTCGCACTTGGTGGGCCAGGGCTGGAAGGTTTCCTCTTCTCAATTGATGGGAGAGAAGGAACAAGGCAAGGCAAGCAAGCATTTGGCAGAAGGCCACAATGGCCCAGCACTACCGCTTCCTCATTAACCCCTTCATCTAAAGAAAGACTAGGGGTTTCATCACGGAACACAGGGGACTTCGCGTTGCTTAAAGCACCGTCAGATTTGGATTGAAGATCAACTTCATTTGTGTCATTAGCAGACTCAGTGACATAATCGCGTGCTGAATTTCCCGTCGACGGCTCCCCAGATTTCTGATGCTGGACAGTGGAAGGGATGCATGGAACACTGCCATCAGCATCTTCAAGGTTAGCGTCTTTCATAGATGAAATACTCGATACGGATGCACCATCAATGCCATTTAAAGATGAAACATCTGCGGAAATTGGGAATGTATTAAAAAGAGGGATATCTTCTCACCCAGAAACCTAAAATTTCAAGCCATCGTCATGCCTACTGAGCTTAAAAAATTCAAAGGCGATGACATGCCATCTACCTTCCTGAACACTTTCGTAATCTTCATCACAATCAGAGTCAAATTTTGCAACAGAATCAAACCAAGCCTCGTCAGTACTTCCTGCCAACGATACCATATTATAACAAAAACCAGATTAGGAACTCAGGTTTTAAAAAATCAATATTCTCAATAAGAAAAATTTCCAAAACAAGATGAGTCATTAAAAGATCAGAGTTTCAATTTGAATGTGTAGATGATGAAATAAGATGCAATGCCAATGTAAGGTAAGATTAATGATGTTAATGATTAAATTGGAAGAGCACGCCTTTCCAAACAATAACCAAGCTCATTCAATTTTAGACAATAAAAGCATTGTATGTATGTTAATGAAGCACAAATGCCACATATACAAAGAAAATGGAACCAATATACTTACAAAAATAGAATCGCCAATGTTCCATGTCTTTATTCTTCCATTTATAGATTAGAAACCATCATTTCAAAAGCTAATGTACTCTGGAAGCAGTGAGTCATCTAGCACCCACCCATTTAAAATAGTCTTCCTGTTTTGAAGGCTGCATCAGGGACACACGTTTCACCAAAAGTACATTGTTCACAAATGACTTTGGCAAAGGTGGGGCATCTGGGAAATGCTGGAAGAGCATTATTCACTGATCAGAATGGTCTTTCTCATTGAAACTGACCCAAAGTTTCCGCTGAGCTTATTCTTTTGTAGTAAAAGAAACAAGCTCAATGGGATTGTGGGCAAAAGCCTGTTCTATGAAATAGGAATTTAAGAAACCCCAAACACATCCTGAGGACAGATAATTTTGTTTTACTAATGTCACTCTTTACCAGTAAAATCTTTAAGATGTAGAAGACAAGTACTGACAAAAATGCTTGATAACACGGAAAGATTTTATGGAGCAGCCGTGACCTTGAAACCTACGAAATTGGGTGATGATATCAAGAACAATCCCTCTTCAGAACATCTGACCAGCCGTCGTTATTGATTTGGCAAAGGTCCAAGGAACAGAAGATCGTATGACTTGGACTCAACGGTACATTTCTATACTTAGACAAGGATGACAATCGAATGCAACCAGAAAAATCCCTCATGCAAATTGCATCAGAACCAGCCAAGCAATCTTCAAATGGCCCACGTCAGAGGAGTATCTAGGAGGCATGTGCAAGATCCAATACACTCATCAGGTGGGCCGCGCCATGTAGACACCCTGTCCTAAAATACAGGCAATCGAATGCAGACCATACATGTAACAATAACATGCGAGCATGTCCTGACAAATGAGCGGACCAGCCTGATTTTTGGGCCAGGGCATATAAATGGTGGGGCCCACCTGACGAGCCTCTTCCATGTTGCGAGATCATTTCACATTGGCACAATGCGGCCACCAGCGCAGTCGCACAACATTCAAACTTCCCCAAATCAATAGATCCCAACCATCAAAATTTACAGATGACTACAGCAAGCATATGCAATCATCGATCAACCAAGATCCAATTCTCCTAACCCAATTATCACCAACGCATCCTTCTCCTCCGCTTCAAAGGCTTCTTTACTAAATTACCATTAAAATCCCAAGCTTTGACAGTGAAGATTAACCGTTAACTCACAATGCAGCAAGACGGATTTGAGAATTCTAATCTTCGAAAATCGCAGCAAAGTAAAAAAAAAAAAAAATCAAATCTGAACTTACTTATAAAATCAAACAACTGAAAGAAATTCACCAAACTACCAAATTTGGAAGTGTAACAAGAAAACAGAGCAAAATTACGAAATTACCACCATGGAAAGCAAGATTGCTGTGGGAGCGATCCGGAGCGTCGGAACAGCCTTCGTGGCCCACCTTGCCGGCCGATCGCGCAACCTTCTTAGAGAAAACACGCCTCTTGAGTCCTCTCTTTCGCTTGCCGTGAGTCTGCCTCAAAGAATCCGTACGGCCGCCTATACAACGTCCCGTCCTAGAAACGCAAGCTCCCATGTCTCCTCCTTCCTCCTCCTTAATGCGAAATTACCAAATTGTCCTTCGATCTTCCTCCCTGCACACCACTGTCAACAGAGGCAGACGAAGAGCGGGAAATGGTCAAAATGGTCCAGTAATCCCTCTCTCTCTCTCTCTCTCCTTCTCAGAGCTCAGGAAGTCCTTGAAAGGTCAGTAAAACCGGAATACGCCCGCCCCCGGGCGCACGACGTCTTGGTGGTGGGGCCCATGCTCTGGCCTTCTAACACGTGTTGCCAGTGATTCGGACAAGATTGGGTGGTGGGAGATGAGGCGAGAGGAGCGCGTTGCGTGCGCGCAGCTGCCGTCGGATTTGCGCGTGAGAGATCTTACGCGTCTAGTTACGGATTTCGCTTGGTTTGTACGCGTAATAGACGATGAAGTAGTAATAAAGAGACATTGATGAGAGAATAATAGCACACGTGGGGATGTAGAAGACGTGTGACAGATCATGTCAGTTCATCGTCTCGAGTCGGCTTTGAATGTGCCTTTTTTGAAAATCAGGCAGTTTCGATTTTAATGTGGGCCACACGTTAATGAGAAAGATGGACGGCTATCCAACGGCATATATTCGAAATAAATGTCTATTATGGATCTTGATCTGGACTAGGACATTATCAAGGTGGCCCACACTTGATGCGGATCATGAACCGATACAACAAGTTAACGTGTTTCCCGCGAATGACAACTCAACCTTTCCTCGCGCAAATAGCTACGCCATTTATTTAATTGAAATGGAATACATTCCGACGTATTATAATAGGATGCGTCGAGACTCAAGCTTTTGATTTGGGCTTATTTTTTCAATTACTACAAACCGTTATTTGATATGGCTAATCTCAGATTTAAGATTTTAGTCCGTTGATGATAAAAAGGATATGGTGAGCGTTCATGTTCAAGGCAAAAGGGTCATATTATCAAGGGTTAAATAATCTAATTGAAAACTTTTATTTATCGTATGTCTACTATCCAAGATCCTCAGGTACGTTTCAATGAACGGTTTGGATCAATGGAAGATGACCTAGATTGAAAGACTTAAAGCCCCCGACGTACCGTATTGTAGTGCGTGGGGATGCATTCGAGCAACAGTCATGTAAATATGGAATTAGTAGATGCTTAGTGTTGTGGGGACAGCCTATTAGTGAGAAGTGAGATTGGTTGGTGGGGAAAACGGATTGGCTACTCCCCGAGGGCTGGTGGTCGGTGATCTGTGGGCCCCACCATGATGTATGTGTTTCATCATGACGTCCATCTACTTTAATAGATCATTTTATGGTATGAAAGAAAAATTGAGGTATATCTCATTCTCAAGAGGACCACATTACAGGAAACAGTGTTGAATGAATGTTGACCACTAAAAACTTTTCGGGGGCATAAAAGTTTTGGATCAATTTGATATTTATTTTTGCCCTTCATTTGGGTCTTTATGACCTAATTAACAGATTGGATGTCAAATAATCACTTCAGTGGGCCTTAGGAGGATTTTAATGGTGGATATCCAATCGTTATTCTTTTCCTGTGGTGTGGTCCACGTAAGATTTATACCTCTATCATTTTTTTTATTAACCCTGAAATGACCTGTAAAACTGGATGAACGGAATGGATGAAAGACATACATCACGGTGGGGCCCACAGAGCACCGACTATCAGCCACGGGGCTGATGTCAGGGGGAGTAGCCAAACCGTCTCCGTCGGTGGGATTAATTGAAAAGAAGGGAGGTATTACGTGTCATTGAACGCCGTAATCTTGGACGCATATTGCCTGCGAAAGCTCCTTTGGCAGGAACTTCCTGCGATGGAAACCTAAGGGGCCCACCGCGATGTTTGGACTCTTGTGAGAAATGGACGCGGATTGCGTACTAACCCCGCCCGTCCCTAGCTCCGAACGGGCAGTTCTGTGGGTGGGCCCACCTTGATGTATCTGTACATCCAAACCGTTAGTCCCTTTTTTCATATTATTTTAAGGCATGAAAATAAAAATGAGGTAGATCCAACGATCAAATGAACCACACCATAGATGACTCTGGCATTATGCATTTTAATGCAACCAAGCTTATTATCTGGTGTGGTCTACTTTAGCGTTGGATATGCCTCATTTTGTGTTTTATCCCTTAAAATAATCTTTGAAAAGGGACTGACGGTTTGGATGTATAGATACATCACGGTGGGCCCGCCAACAGAACTGCCCGTTCAGAGCTAGGGACGGGCGGGGGCAGTAAGCGATCCGCGTCCGTCCGATAGATTTCTCGCGACGCGGATATCCCGCGGAAGGCTTTCGCTGGAAGTTTCCGCGCTGGAAAACTGGGTGGAGCCAAACGATGATATTTTTAAGAAATCCACCCCGTATATCCGTTTTCTAAGCTCATTTTATGACTTGAGATCAAAACGCAGAAGGATCCAAGTCTCAAGTAGGGTGCATTAGAGTAAAAGGTGGGTAGGAAAATTACAACCGTTGAAAACTTTCTAATGTAGAAAGTGAGGTTTACATTACATTCATACTGTTAATAACATCATTCCTACTTGGATGAACTGAAAACACAAATATTAGCTTGATTCAAAACTTATGTGGCCCATGAATATTTCAACCTTGTATGTTCAATACTCACATTCTAGGTTCACTTGAGTATTAGTTATGGTTTATTTTTAGCCTATTAACCTAAAAATATCTCAGAAAATGGATAGCCAGGATGGATTTTTCAAAAATATCACGTTAGGCCCCACCTAAATTTCTAGCACAGGATTTCGCAGAAGGTTCTTGCGCTGGAACCTTGGTGGGGTCCATCGTGATGTTTGTATGGAATCCAACAAGCCCATCCATTTTGTGAGCTCATATCAGGCTATGAGGCCAATATTGAACAGGATCTACAACTCATATCGACTGTACTAAAGGAACATGTGGTTAGAGAAATTCCCACGATTGAAACCTCACTGGGTTCTAAAGTGATGTTTACATGTCATCCATACCGTTAATAACATCATTCCTACTGGGATGAAATGAAAAAACAAATATTAGAATGAATCAAAACTTCTTTGGCCCAGGAATGTTTCAACTGTCAAAAATTCAATTCTTACAATTTCAGCCCATTTGAAAATTGGGTATGGCTCACTTTTGGCGTCATGTCTTAAAATGAATTCACAAAACGGATAGCCAAGAGGATTTCTCAAAATCATCACAGTGGCCCCACCTGAGTTCTCAGTGCAGGAACTTCAAGATCCGCGTCCAAATCCATCTTGTCTGTCCATTTTTCCGGATCATGCTAGACATTTCCGGAAACGGATTGGCTACTCCCCGCCACCCGCCCCGTGGCCGATGGTGGGTGCCCTGTGGGCCCTAACATGATGTATTTGTTTCATCTATTTCATTCATCCACTTTTAAATATCATTTTAGGGATTTATGCCAAAACTGAGATGGATATAAATCTTAGGTACAACACGCCACAGGAAACAATAGTGATTGGATATCGACCATTAAAATCGTCCTAAAGCCCATTGTACTGTTTATTTGACATCCAATCTGTTGATTAGGTCATGAAGGACCAGATGAAGGAAAAAATAAATATCGATCCAAAACTTTTATGCCCCAAAAAGGTTTTTCAATGGTATACGCTCATTCAATACTGTTTTTTGTAATATGGTCAGATTGAGAATGGGATATACCTAATTTTTGGTCTCATACAATAAAATGATCCGTCAAGATAGATGGACGGTATGGATGAAACACATACATCATGGTGGGGCCCACAGATCACCGACCATCAGCCATTGGCTGGTGGCAGGGGGGGTAGCCAATCCGTTTCCAACATTTCCTACCCACTCAAACGTCACAGTGGACTCAGGGAGGTTTCAACTGTAGACATTTCTTTACCTACTTTTTCCTTGTCGTGCGGTCCACTCAACGACCTCATATTGGAGCCCAAGTCCTAACATGATCCAGAAAAACGGACGGACGGGGTGGATTTCTCACAAACATCACCGTGGACCCCACTTAGCTTCTCGGCGCAGGAAGTTCGGCGCGTCTCCGTAATCCGGTACTGTCCAAAGCGAAGGCGGCTTCGGTGGATCCCTGACTGTGGAGCCCACGGTTATGTACGTGCTTTACATCCGCACCGTCCATCCGTTTTGAAAGCTTATTTCAGTCAATCGTCTCAAAAACGAAGCGGATCTAAAATCTCAGGTGGACCACTAAAAGAAACAATGGTGAATGAATACCCACCATTAAAAACTTCTTGGGGACTACCGGAATATTTATTTTTCATCATTTCTTGATAAGCTGACAAAGAGCTGGATGAAATATCAGCTTCACCCAAAACTTTTGTGGCCGACAGGAAGTTTTTAACGGTCAATCACCACTGTTTCCAGTGGTGTGGTCCACCTGAGATTTGGATCTGCTTCATTTTTTTTAATAATACCTAAAATGAGCTGTCAAAACTGACGGACGGGGTGGATGTAAGGCATATACATTAAGGTGGGCCCCACGGTCAGGGATCCACACTCGGATCAACCAATCACGACCGTCAAATACTGGAACAAAAGGTCGGAATTTTTAAAGCCAAAAGTCCTCTAATCATGACAATTATGATAATCTGATCCCTGTATTTTTAGATCCATGACCCCCTCCAGTGGGGCAACCTGATGAACGGTCCTGAGCTCGTCCAAGTGTCCGATCATCAGGTACAAGATTTAATGAAAATAGGCGGGCGTGGTTTGACTTGCGCGTTCTTTCTTCGGACTGTCGTGATTCAACAAGGGGAACTCATGCGAGGGGAGCAAACACGTGTTAGAGATCTCGGCGGATGGCACACGTTTTGTAGATCTAGGCCACTCACCAGTGGTGCATGGGTCTAACAGGGACGTTGAATCTGGATCATTGGATTTTTTTTTTTCTAACAGCCGATGTTTCTCATAGACCTGCTTGATGAAGACCAAAGCTGTTTTCATCCGCGGATTTTTATTTTTTATTTTTTAAACACGCACACACACACTCACGCTGTAGTGGGCTTTCACCAGCTATGGATACTCGAACCCTTGACCGCGTGTAAAAACTCCAAAGAGTCTACCACCCGAGAAACAGCAGGGATCCAAATTTCATGATATTTGTTGCAACCAATTTCATGATATTTGTTGCAAACAAAGTCACCCAAAATAAGGCGGCCTTTGGGTGGGCATCAGATTCACGATGTTGACTATTCCTCTGCCTTAGTCTACGATGCAGTTCACGTGCCCATCTTGATGTAGGGCTAGCATCCAATCCATCCATAAGGTGTGCCCTTCGTGTCTACGCCACGTTAAAAAAATCAGCACACTAAGAAACTACCGTGGGTCACACCAAATGAGCGGTTGGGATGGAGACGCCCACCATTAAAACGTTGCAGGTTGTATGGGTGGGCCACCGTGTTTTTGTACATCGCAAAAGATCTAATCTTATTTGCACCCGAATAGGTTAGGTGGACACATAAACAAAAAAGGCCATTTGAGAACTCAGAGGTTGACCTACCATTTTAGATGTTTTAGGATATTTTTATATGGTATGGCCAACTGAAGTTTTTTATTAACTTCTGAATTTGGGATTAGTCAAAGAAAACAAGAGAGGAATCACATGATACATGCATTAAAAGGTTCTACACTTGAGCCTCATTTGACTAAGCCCAAGTCTAAAGTGTGAGTGAAGAGAATAGAAAGGGAGCGGATTAGGTGTGGCCGGCGGCTTTACACAAGACGGTGCAGCCCTTACTGTGGGGCCCACCTTGATGTATGTATTTTACACCGACACTTTCCATTTATTTTTTCAGATCATTTTAAGGCATGATCCCAAAAATGAAGAATATACAAATGTAGGTCACAAAAGTTTTGTGGCTAGTTATCAATGGGTTGGATGTTAAACCAACATTATGGCAGGCCCTGGAAAGATTTTAATGGTGCAGCATTCAATCACCACTGTTTCCTACAATATAGTTTACTTGAGATTTGGATTTACTTCATTTTTTTAGCCCACACGAACGGTTAGATTTAGAATACATATATCAAGATAGGGCCCATGATAAGGGTTGCACCCATTTGAGATCTATATCTAGACCCATGTCGGTACACAGTCCATGTTAGCCACCCCCGCTAGGGATCGATACCAAGACCTTAAGTGTTAAAACGAGGTATGTCCACTTAGTCAGTCTGCCAGTTGAGATATAGTTCTCGGTTTGATCTATATCTACCTCACTTTTAGGCTCATGAGATAAAATGTTTTAGCAAAACAAATTGGCAGCATTGATTTATAATACATACATCAAGGTTGCCTACTCTAAGGGCTGCACGATCTAGGATGAGGTTAGGGCCGGACGTGGATTGCGTCCTACCCTCCACGGTAATCCATCCGAGTGGGGCTCTGTGGGCCCCACCTCGATGTAAATGTTTTATCCACGCGGTTCATCACTTTTCACATATCAATTTAAGGCATGGTCAAAAAAATGAAGCAGGTCCACAGCTCCAGTGGACCACACCAAAGGAAGCTTCAGTGATAATGACACTCACCGTTGAAACCTTTCAAAGGGCCACCGTGACGTTGTTTTACCATCCAACTTATTCATAAGGTCATGCAAACGTGGATGAAATGAAAACACAAATATCAGCTTGATCCGAAATTTCTCCAGCTCCCAATAAGTTTTTAATGGTGAACGTTCAATCCCCACTTTGTGGTCCACTTAATCCCTGGACCTGCCTCATTTTTTGGTTAATTCCTTAAAATGATCTGATAAAAACTGTGAACGGCATGGATAAAATACTTACATCACGGTGGGCCCCACAGAGGACGCAATCCGTCTCCATTAGGGCCACACCTAATCGGCCGGGAATAGAGGAGATGGAGTCACACAACTCCGTACCGTCGACGTAGTCTCGACAGTTGATGTGACTCCACACCGAGGCCTCAATGTTACCGATTAATTAATTGATGCGTAGGATATTTTATAACCATAGCTTTCCAAGAGCATATCACGGCGGCAGAATAACCTTATTCTACAACGTTGGAGAGGACGTAAGTTCCTCTACAAGTTATAAGTAAAATAAACATATTCTCTAAGTGCCTACTCTAGAAGCAATGCACTTATAATCAAAGAGTTATTCACCTGTGTGTAAAATTCATTTGCTTGCTTGCTGACATTGCTCATCGTTTGGCACTATGGAATTTGCTTGTTGACATTGCTTAGGGCCTGCTTGATTTTCCATGATACATGTAAATCATGGTAAATAAGTAATTATTATTTTTAATCTAGTTTGAAAAGGTGAGAGTAATTCCACATCGAAAAAGCGATACAAAAATGTTGACTTAAATATGTGGAACCCGTTGTAATATATATGATATATCCACACTGTCCATCTATTTTATAGAACATTTTAGGGGCATTAGACAAAAAATGAGGTTGATCCGTTGAAAGTTATTTCTTTAACTAGGCCCACATTGAGATTTTTTCATCATCTAACTTGTTCATAGGGTCACATGGACATGGATAATGGGAAAACACAAATATCAGCTTTCGTCAAAACTTTTAAAGGCCCCAAAAAGCTTTTAATGGTAGGTGTTCGATTCCGGTTGTTTCCTATGGTGTGGTCCACTTGAGCTTTGGATCTACCTTATTTTTTTGCTTATACCCTAAATTCAGCTAGCATAACAAATGAGCAGTGTGGATACGTCACATACATACATTACGATGGGCCCCACATTGATTTTGTAAATTTCTCCAAGTTTTAAAAAAGTAAGTTGTCACATCTACATTAGGAAAGATGTGATAATTACCTAAGTAAATAATTATTACCCATTTACATGGTAATTACAGTTGAGCCCAAAAATCAAACAAGCCCTTATCGTTTAGCATCATGGAATTGAGGGAGATTTCAATTGTCTTGGTATATTTTGCATTTGGTCCGGTGCAATTTCATCCTGCATTTGGAGAGGATGGGAAAGGCTGGGATTAGGTGGGATGGAATCCCATTTAGTCCCATGGAATTACATTTGGTCCGATGTAGGATTTTTGTGGATTTTGAAATTCACTACACATGTGGGCCCCACATTGATGCATGTGCTTATCCATGCCGTCCATCCATGTACGGCATTTACACGTGATATTCTGGTTATATATGTGTACAAGTGAACTACATATGTTGTGAATTTGGTCGGTTGATTACAATTCAATGGTCCACCAAATATGAATTTACTTAATCCGGTGTTTTCCCACAACAAAAATTTTATCCCAAACATGGAATTGGATGCCTACAATATCATACTATTTTGTGCAATAATGATGTTAATCACATCTACTACCATTTAATTGCATGGACCAAATACACCCTAAAGTAATTGAAGGATTCAAATCACTTTAAAGGAGTTTGAAATATAAGGTGAAAGTTTGAATTACATCTAAAATTCTTCAAAGAGTAGCACATGTAACATGTGTGTCACTAATTTATTAATACCACGATATTTTATAACCATAGCTTTCCATGAGCATATCACAGTGGCCGAACAAGCTTATATTATTCTACAACGTTGGAGAGGACGTACGTTCCTCTACAAGTTACAGAAAAATAATGATACTCTGTAAGTGCGTACTCTATAAGCAATGCACTCATAATCAAAGGGATATTTACCTGTGTAAAATTCATTTGCTTGTTGACAATGCTTATCGTTTGGCACCATGGAATTGATGGGGATTTCAATTGTCTTGGTATATTTAGCACCATAAAGTAACTGGAGGTTTCAAATCACTTAAAAGGAGTTTCAAATATAAGGCGAAAGTTTGAATTACATCTAAAATCCTTCTAAGATTTGTATATGTAACGTGTGTCACTAAGCTATTAATATATCCAAAACAATCATATTATCAATTGCATTGCTATAGTTACTTTATTACGATGATATGTGTTGTCCAGACATTGACCATGTAAATCAATGGTTGAAAATCGTTGGTTAGTCACTCTAATGTGATCTTGTGCTTGTGGTTCATCCGAGACTTGGAATTTCATCACTTTCAGGCAAAGTATATATTTCAACGAGCTTATTACAACTATTGTGTCAAACATTACATACTTACACTAATTAGAAATATTAAAGTTGATTTAGTAATTAAACTTAAACCCCATATAAATATACTATGCATAGTTACTTTTGAATCTAGAGCCATAGGTGAATTTCAAATTCACGCTCCCAAACAAGCGCATCTTATCTGAAGCCAATATGCATCACTTGATGGCAAGTGTTACACTCATAAATGGTACAGCCGCCTAGGCTTTATGAAAAAGCCATTATAAGGGCCATAGGGGGGTTATATGACCCTATATGGGTGGAGGATGATAAGGAAACCCCTAAATCGATTTACAAACCTTGTGTGGGGCCTACCATTTTGTGTATATTACATCCAACATGTATGTTAAGTGAGTCCCGCATTAATGGAACGCTCCAAAAATCTAGCTAATCCAAATAATCCATACCAAAGAAAATAATTTGCAACCAAAAACCTTTAGGTTTACGTGGCGGCCGACATCATAGTTGAATTGGTACGATCTTTTGTGGGTGTTCAACTTTTAAATTTGAACCAACTATATAAGAATTCTATTAGGTGGGCCTTATAGGATCATTGGTTTGAATCTAATCATTAGATTATTTGAATTGAGTATACTGATGTGCTCCACGGGATTATTGGTTTGAATCTAATTATTGGATTATTTAAATTCAGCATGCAGGTAGGCTCCATGAGAATTGTGATCAATATAGATAGGTATGTGCTTAGACTATGCCACCTACGCATAGTGTTTGGATACACATGAACTTTAGAGACTACAATTCTCATCCACTATATATACATCTCCTTGCCTAAAAACCTTAGTCTTAGTCAGGGAATGGCTTTCCATTCAAGTACATAAATTAAGATAAAGTTAATATTATCTCTATATTGATGCATAGTGCAATCTTTTATTCTGCAATTAAGTTTAATATTATCACTGCCATTTATAGCAGCATTGAGCCAAAAAAAAAAAAAAACAACTTAAAAGAAGAGAAGGGAGATGCTATCGATGGTTGCGCTCTTCCTCGACCAACACCCGTACTGGCATCCATGAAAGCCTGTCACATGCATTGCCGAACCTTGATGGACTGCTCCTTTCAATTCTCTTTCAAAATCTCATGTAGCCTCACAGTCGCTCATCACTATATATAGCACAGGCGATCAAGCCACATCTCTTGTGAGATGTTAGAATGGCTTAAAAAAGAATCCTTCACTCTCTAGACTGTTCTTACTTAACTCTCCAATCTCAAGTTCCCTAAGACCAGAGAATATAATATGTACTAGCCGAATGACCCAATAATATCAATGTAATACTAATATGTTTCAAGTAAACAACACATGTTCAACTCGAACCCATGGTCATCTAGATCAACAGCTGAGATCTGCCCAATTATATCCACATGGCCAATTGATTCAAACGTACATACGTTTTTCAGGGCACTAACTCCAACATGTAGGGCTGGTGACGGTGTCAAAATCCATGCATGTCGGGTAGTACAGATGAGTGGATTGGCATTGAGGATGGGTGTGGCTAAAAATTTTCAGTTGAAATGGGTTCTTGACAAGACCAAGGAAGTCTGTCAAACAAAGATAGTGGTAGCCAAGGGTGGGTGATGGTGGCGTGCAATGAGATTAGTAACAAACATGATTTTAAATAGCTGAAGAGTGTTGTTGAAGATGAACAGCTTCGATCAGCGCCACATTTTACCCTGATACATTGCTATAGAGAATGCCAAGAATACATGAAAGTAGAAGATATATACAGATATGTAGAGATCTTAATGTTCTATATATGAGAAATGCTCACACACAGCTAGTTAAACGGTTCAAATTGGTCCAATTAATTGTGCATTAAATAATAAAAACACCTCTTTTTGTCCACATGTAATGCTTCCTCATGAAAGGCTATGTGACATCAAGTCTTATATAGGTAGAAAGGAAATGCATATCATAGTTTCAATCCATTCATTAAATAAGACCTACTAATTAAATTTTATTTGTCAAAAACTAGTAAATGATGTTTATCATTAGAGTCATGCATGCAAGTTGAATTTAAACTATTGAAATAGATTTCTAACAACACACATTTTTTTAAATAGAAGAATATCGTACTATTAATTATAGAGAAATAATATTTTATATCTTTCACATGTTTATAAGGGAATCTACGTTATTAATGGACCAAATTTGTTGCCCATGTGATGCATCACCCAAATACATCAAATGTACAACTTCTCTAATTATTCCATTTACTTTGAAAACAAACCTCCTCCTCCTCCCTCTCTCTTCGTTTAGGGCCTATTTGATTTTTCAATGCAAGTGTAAATACCCAGTAAATGGGTGATTAAGACACTTTCACCCGTTTGGAAAAATTTAAGAATTCCTACCTTGAAACCGGTTCAAAAGTGCTAGTTAAAATTTTTGGACCTCACGATGATGTATATGACATATATGCTCCGTCCATCAGTTTTGCCATAACATTTTGAGACATGGGCCAAAAATTTATGTAGATCCAACACTCAAGTGGCCCACACCAAAAGAAACAGTGGCCCGTAGAAGTTTTTAACGATAAGTGTATGATTCACTTTTTTTGTAGCGTGGTCCACTAGAGCTTTGGATATGCCTCATTTTTTAAAGTTCATGTCATAAATTCAGCTGGCATAATAGATGAACAGTGTAGATAAGCAACATGCATCACGGTGGGACCCACAATTATTTTGTGGCTTTTTTGTTTTTTGGTAAGCAGTCAAATCAAATAAGTGAAGAGTGCAGTAAATAAGTAAGTAAATAATCATTACGCATTTACATTGCATTTACCAAAGAATTGGAAAATCAAACATACCCTCTCTCATTTATTAATGCCCACTCTCTCCTAATACAATTGGAAAATGATGCCAAATGTCCTTGGAAGCCTCTGCCTACAAAGGGAAGATAGGTAGGGCCCACCGTGATATATCTAATAGGTTAGCCCAACCACGAAGATCACCTGGTTCAAAAATTAGCCCATCTCCTCATTGTGCGGACCTCAAGAAACAATTTCTAACCATTGATAAATAGCAAATTACAAGTGTAGTTCAGAAGAAAAGTAGATGCTGCTGATTTTTTATTTTTGTTGAAGCCAATCTTCATGATAGAGTCAACCTATTAGACAGGTTGGATGTTGCACACGCATCAAAGTTTGAAGTCATCTGCTCGGTGGACTGCAATTTAGGAGGTGTTTGGATATCTTAAGTTAATTAAGATAAGCTACTTATACCTCAAGTAACTTATTTTGATTTCTAATCATTAAACTGAAGCGATTAAGAGGGTAAAGAAAAGATAAGCTACTTGTGCCTTAAGTCGGAAGTAGTTAATTAATTTCAAATAAATAAATAAAAGTTACGTTTAATTGATCATAAACCAAACGTACTTATTTATTGCTGTAAGTAGAAAAAGTAAATTATTCCGTGGTATCCATTTACAGTTGAATGAGGGGTTTGGAGAGTCGAGATTGGAAAACAGTCTCCCAACTAACGATGAGCTCTTTCATGAGCTAAAAGCGTGTGGCACGTGTAATAAGAAAGTTCTCGCACCATATCGGGAATTTATTGTGAGAATATGGAAATGAAAACGATATGTTTTAACCTTAATTGGTTTTGGATACTTCATCAGGTTGGGCCCCACCGTTGATGGGCAACAAAGAAAAATCATAAAAGTGAGTATAAATGATTGTAAAAAAGGTGGGACCGGTGAAATCCCATACTTTAAAAGCTTCCCAATTTTCCACCACATGCAAGCTGCCATTAGGTGGGCCACACCGTCATAATGATCTCGAACAAAAACTATGCCAGTCCATTTATTAAGTGGGCCCACATGTGCTTGCCGAACGTGGAACACCGGCTATTATTTTTTTTTTACTTCCATCGTTGTCATGAGCAGCGGCCTCTTGAAGCGCGGCAATGTTTGTGCGTGGATGTCGTTCTGAACACGTGGTACACATGAACGAGTTCGGAACCGTCAATCCCCTATTTAATGGTAGAGTATTTTACTAATCCAAAAATCAACATGTTTGGACGACTAGAGTCCTTTAACTGATGGTAACTATACTATTAAGTGAACTATAAAGTGAGGAGAGCACCATTTATTAAATGGTTAAGATAGTCGATCTTGCGCTCAATTTAATCAAACTGCACCGTTAAAATGATCGGGGGTTTAAATTATGTGTGTGTGTGAGTAGAATGTGCAGGTGTGCCCAAGCATGCTTGACTCAAGGGTTGATTGAATTGTTTGTATCTCATTCTATGAGGTGGACATATTAAAGATTGGGATCGGAGATCCAAAGTCCTTTTGACCATTAAAATTGTATTTGATTCAAACATTTAGTGAAAGTAAGCGAAGCTGATTCCTTTCAAAAGAGTTCTTTTTATCTTGTGATGATGGACGTGAGTATATGAACTTAAGAACTTGTTCTTTCATCAACATTTTAAGTCCAAAACATTTCTCAAATGGACAAACATACACTTTCAAATTAAAAAAGGTAAAATATTGCTGATTTTATTAGATTTTGTAAAATAATATTTATTGTAATCGACAACCCGTGAACCAACTAAATGAATAAACAAAATGAAAATGGAAGAATACCTGATACGCTTATTAGAGATAAATCGAAGTAGGTGTGATCAACCAAATCAAAACTTAGATAATCATGATCTACAATTTAAGGTTGCAAAAAGACTATCTCTACTCCTAAGATATTGTGGCCGGAGTTACTGGGCATTACATATAAACTAAGCTAATTTATACAAGAAAAAATAAAGAAAGATTAATAAAAAATAAGTTGATGTGTTTGACATAAGGCATCGTGCTCTTATTCAATTGATGCTTTTATTTATTCAATTGATGCTTTTATACATCGTTGAAGTAGTGAGATCCTTTGTTAGGATTTGCTTATTACTCCTGCATCATTTGCGCTCATATCGCTATTCTGGATATGAAAATCGCTTTTATTGCTAAGAACTAGCGACTTGGATTGGGAAAAGGACTCACTCTAGTTAGTTTCAAACTCTCTGGCTTCTTAGATCTTCATCCATCTTGGGGTGTCCATAGTCTATCATGGATCCGGTCAAGATCTGTTGAGATCCCTCTGATTAAGATAACTCAATCTAGGGCTGGGTCCAGATCAATCTTAACTGCTCAGTGTCAGAGACGACTTTCTGTTGAATAGATTTAGCTAGAGGTCACCAAGAAGTGTTGGATAGTTTAGATCAAACCTTCTCTGGCATTTTTACCATTCATAGCGATGTGATTTTGGATTATGAGAATGATGGATGGACAGGATCCATCACATCCTGACCCCCCAAGTTCTTTATCGAGATGTAACTCTAGAAGCATCTGGGTGCTACTTCTGTCTCTTCCTATCTCTAAATTGTCGGGTGGCCTAGATCTTGCCTTCTCATCTAGCTCTCACATTGTCTTTGTCCTAATCAATGAATTGCTCCTCCTTTCTCTTCCGATCTCCAAATTGTCGCGCAAACTGGATCTTGCCTTCTCATCCAGCTCTCCCATTGCCTTTGTCCCAATCAATGGACGGCTTGTGATTCTCTGATGAGAATTTATCCCCCAACTTAAGTTCAGACCCAAACTGGTTGGCTTGTATTCCTATTTTGGAAGGACGGTGAGAGATAGCATCACAGAGAATATCATCACCAGATTCATGATAGATCCATTGTTCTTTGACTGGTGTTTTATAAAGCGCGTCTTTTATAAGCATGCCCAATCCGTTCCCTCATAAATGGACACATTGTTGATCATGGCCACACGGCACCATTGAGTATGCTTCTTATGTATACCAAGCGCGTAGTGATCTTAAATGGCAGTTTCTCATTGTGCCAAGTCAAGGCGCCAAAAATGAATGCAAACAGTCCAATCAAAGAATATTTTGGTTAGAAGCCAATAAACGGCTTAGCCCACTGGATGCCTGGTTCGTATCATAGTACACCATACGGTGGACCCCTCATTCCATCTGAGACTTCTTATGGTGGACATTACCCTCCCCACCATCGCCCATTTGTTACCTTTGATGTGGCCCATCTGAGTAATGATTAGGCTGGATTTTGGGATCAGTCTAAAAGGCGGCACATCTCATGGACGGGTTGTTGGATGGCACTCACACATCATGGTGGGCCCACATAGCTCAAACATAAGTTCGAACGTGTGTGATCATTCCCCATTTAAACATGTGCGTGCACATAAGGTTGATGGATCTTAACCATCCATCTCGTGACCCACACCATGAACAGACCATATGATGCAACACTTCACAATCCTAATCCATTCACCTGGGGAGCCACACCAAAAAAATCCAAACTGACTGGAATTTGTAAGTAACAATCCACCCAATGCATTGAACATAAAAATGATTTTGGATGCACTTCTCAGAACAGGAAAATGATTTTGAATGTGAAATACCCAAAGACTTCTCATACAGAAAAAAGAAAATTCCATGGAAGTTTTTTTTTTTTTTTTTTTTCCATTTCCTTATAAATAGGACCAGATCAAGTGGGCCCGAAATTTTCAGGCTACTGAGGTGCACGGATCAAGCGGCCTGCATTTTGTTCCAATCAGGCTAATTATTAAATTATTTAATTAACTAGGGTCAGATATCCGTTTACCCGTGTTAATTGAGTGTCCAACATATCCAACCTGAGAAAATCAGATTCAGATATGAGACTTTTACCATTTTTCTGACTTCTAAACAGGTTCAGTACAGATAGTACAGCCGGAGTATCGAGGGCATTTTCATAATTTACCTAACTAATGATATTTTTAATTGAAATATTAAATGATAGTAGTAATAGATCCAATGAATACAATCAGCTAACCTGGAATGTGTTTGGCCCATTCTACATCGACAGTGACACTAATCATATCAACAGTTCAGATCACCAAACCATGGGTCTTCGAATCCCGGATTCTACTTGTATAAAATGAATGCATTAGGATGCAGTGCATCTAATAACGCCGGCACGGATATCTGTTTACCTGATTACCAACATATCCGACATAAGAAAATCGGATTCGGATATGGGATTTTCCTGATTAAAAAACTCTACCTAATTACCTGACTTCTAAGCAAGTTGGATAAGAGGTCGCCGTATCTGACCCATTTACACCCCTACAATTAACCCTAATTGATGTAACACACCATTTAATTAAATTTATAGTATTGTATTATACGTTATAATAAATATTTAAGTTTTTTGAAAATATTTTTTTTATTATATCTCTCAATATCTCAGTCGGAAATGCCCAATATATATTTAAAATAATAAAATGACCGTTATAGCCATGATGGCCAATATAACAGCTAGTAATGGTTTCCACCCCTGGCTGTCATAACCATCATATATGGAAACATATCATGTACCATCCCCAACAAACAATGAAAGACCTATGTATGATATAATACAACTCGTCTATGGTTATAGTACTACTCTTGTAATCTAGGATTACTGTTATAGAATACAAGTTTAAGCAGTCTATTGTTTGAAAGCTTTCATCTATGTTGTCTGTATATATCCTTACCTGTAAATTTTAATTTTCTATTATATAGTAAATATATAGGATAAGCAGTCTGCTGTTCAAGAAATTTCTTCTGAACTTCTGATGGATTTCTTCATATTTCATGCCATATCGGCATCCATTTTTTTACCGCCTTATTTGGGTAGAAAACAAGGACTGAAAACAGTGCAGATGTACAGTATCAATCACCATAGAAACCTGAGTCATATCCATGGGTGTAAGACTCAGATGAGTCCAATACAGCTTGTCTGAGTCGACTCGGATTCAGTACCATCTGACCAAGTTCTATACCACTAGTCATCCCCGAGTCACTGCCAACTCTGGCAAGTTAGGCCAATACACCCCCTGATTCAGACAAGTCGTGACTCGACACGAGACTGAATGAGTTGATCCGAATTGCCGAGTCTAAAAACCATGGCTGTGACCCCAGAACCGGGCCGTTTTGGGCTGATACATCCATCTCAGGCAATAAATACAGGCTTCAGATGATACTTTAACCCTTGGTCAAAAATCCAACACAGAGGCATTACTCCATTGAAAAAAGAAAAGAAACAAAAAAACCGACAAGATGATAGCACCACTTAAGAAAGAAAAGAAGAGAAGAGAAAAAAGCATTCCTTAATTAAGGAGTAGAAGACAGTATATGAAGAATATTATTAGTGAAATGTCTCGTTTAGATTTACTGTTACAGATAAGAGAAGGATACACTATTAGACAACATGCGGTTACTAAAAGAATGCATTCTCTAACACCAAAGGAAATGGAGACCGTTCGATCACATTAGTGGAAACAGCAGTCCACAGTGCATATAGAGAGAACATACTAGGAAAACACCTTTGAACTGAGAAGATGGAATTTTTTTCTGCAGTGGTTGACTTAAGGTGCATTTTGGTTTAAGCCCTTATTGCCAGCATGGATTTTTTTTTTTAATATATATATATATATAGAATTACATTGCACTTTCAAAGCCACTACCGACCTGCATATGCAGCCATTCTGGTGCTGCTCCCTGGACATACTCCCTTGTTGATTGTGAGGTGAGTGCCATGCCAGCAGTATCAAACGTCTGCATCCCAAACTGAAACATCGTATAAAAAAAACAATTACTCTTCAGGCAGCATACAAATAGACGGTTAGGAAGGTAAGTACAACAACAGTTCATATTCAACCAAAGAGGCCAAATATTCTATAGAAAATATGGGGGACTCTCGGTGCATGGGCCATCCACGGTGAGACCCATCATATAAATTGTTTGCATCACTTAACCTTGGCCCTCACCTTTACAAACTAAGAACCCAGAAGTGTAGTACAAACTCTCTTCTTCTCTCTTCCTCCTTTCCTCCTTTTTCTTTTATTTTTTAAAGTGTCTAGTACAAATTCTCTGCCCGAGCATTGTATAATTCCTCATATTTGTATGTATGGAAAAATGGCATCTTGTTTCAGACCAAGGAATTATATGATTCTCATATGCATAATATCCTTGGGTCCACACTTTGTTTAATGGGGCAAATGATTCTCATCCAAAATGTTGATCCAAAGCCCCAAAAATCTCCATGCATTCAACTGAAAAAAGGCCTAATATTCAATGAAGGATCTTTCAATTAAAGAGATTGTTGGGCATGGTCCTTTGCGACATTAGGATCACAGATCATTGATGGTGGGGGCACATCAAATCAATGGTCTGCTCTGGATGGGAGAACAATGGGCCACACTGTAAAAATAAAAATAAACCCAAGGATACTGGGGTCAAGGATCAAATAATTCCTTAAGTGTGTTCAATCATCCTCCTTATCACAAGGGTCTAGAGGTTCATCTTCGGACCCAACATTCTACCAAAACAGAATAGTTTTATTTTTATTATTTGAGACCCCCAATTTGCAAGATGTGGTAGGAATAGGTTTAGCTAAATATTCATTTGGGCGTCTCAACATTCTAGAACTTATTGATCAGCTGGGAATACTGAGCTTATTGGGGTTGTGGACGCTTGTAATAGGCTCTGGTCAATTTAGAAGTGGGGGCGGAGGTGAGTTGTGGGACACCATGGAGTCCTCAGTTGAAGGTGAGTTGTGGGAACTCTCTTGCAGACTCTTCTAATGCCGAGGTGAGCATGGCTTGCAATTAATGGTTAGAGAGTTAGCTGGTCAGAAGGTAACGGTGACATGGCCCCCTGCATGCAAAATGAATTTTCTGAGTTGGACCCACCTAAACCAACATTCCTAAGACCACATTTGGGCCAATTTCTAGTGTACCTCCTCCCATTGGCCAGGACCCGCATTCAATAAGAAAAACTCTTAAAGCATCCTTTTCAACTATGAATGACACTATATCCTGGAGTGCAGCACCAACAGCCTCTTCTCGCCCCTCTACCTTCAGAACAGGAAAGCAAAGTTTTGCAAATTCCCTCTTCCAGGCAAATGCAGACATCTGAAGCATTCTCGCTGTGTTTCCCTTAATTTGTAATGTCCTTGGTCAGATTTCATGGAGCTGAGCAGGACAAGACTGCGCATCAAGTCCAGAAGAAAAATAGAAAAACAAAACAAGCAAAGAAAAGACACTCAGGAAGTTCACATCCTTCATTCCTACTAGCCCACCAGCAGTCTTAACTATGTCATCAGGTAAGTTTTCTCCCTCCCTCACCTGTAGAGTTTACCAGAGGGTGGTCAAATGCACTCTGGTTCTTTGCCTATTTTGGAGGCTATGCACCCAATAGTGGTATGCTGGTTACTTCCTCTCCAACCATGACGAAAAAGACCATGTTTCAGGATAAAATCTGTGTCCCAAAAGAAATTATTTCCTTTCCTCATTTCAAAAGACTCATGGCATAAGCTACACAGAAAGTGGGGAGTTGGAAATCCTTGGGCCTTCATGGCACTTAAAGCCTCCCTCATGGATTTCATTTCATGACTTCAGCACTCGGTTGAATGAGCTTCTCCTATTAAATAGGCAGTTTTTGGCTTCTTCGGGATGTAAATGGATATCGTTTACCAAGAAGGTAGTGGAAGAGAAATAATGTAAAATGGAAATATAAACGAATTTAAAGGAACTTGACAACTTCCATTTCATCATCATCATAGCCTTGTCCTAGATATTTGAGGTCATCTACATGAATCCCATTGCGCCAATCATTCCCATCTTGGACCTTACCCCGGTATGTGAACACAACTTCCAATCCCTTCTTTCCAGCTCAATATAAATATTTTTAGGCCCCTCCCTTCATCCTCCCTCCAAGCCCTTCAACCTAATCAAAGTTCCCTCCTTATTGAGGCCAAAACCAGGCTTCATAGCACATAACTGAACCATCTCAATCTGCTCGTTATCATTTCATCCCGAGTCATTCTAAGGTGCCTCAGACCTTGCTCTTGACTCTTCATTCTTCCAGGCTCCCCACATGTCCATCTCAACATCCTCATCACTACAACATGCATTCTCTATTCATGTTGCTTCCTAGTTACCCAACACTCTACCCCACATAGCATAGCCAGTTGAATAGAAACATTATAAAACTTGCTTGCCTATGTTCTTTAATTACCTAGGAGGAACCAAGAAGATTTGTGAGGAACGTAATGATTTGGGATTTGTAATAATTTTTCCAATGGGTCAAAGACAGAGTGTGTAATGGAATTCAGGTTTCCCAATGGCTCAGATGGCATGTTTGCCGCATCTGGTAAGGATGGACTGTGTTACTTTGAGAAAAAAATAGAAAGCAATTCCTTGATCAATCCCTGTGAAATCTAGGGATAGAAACTGAAGCAATTTCTTTGCCTGTGGTTGTCTCTGCCAGCAAAGCTTGGATTACACTATAAAAGGTTTGGTACCATTCATCATGTCTTTAGAAAATCCATTTTCCTTGGATATCAATGGCAATGTGCTCTGTACAATAAAAACAGTTGAGAACTTCTCAAAGGAAATCTAGGATTTTCAAGTTACTTTAAGAGCACCCTTGCATATGATTTGTTTCCAAATGAGAATGTGTTGCTACTTCTATTACATCAAGTCTGAATCTTTTTGTTTTTATGTTTTTCTTTGCTTTGTCCAGTTAGAAACAAGAGTGAAAACATACATGGTCAAAATGTCTACAGTCTGAATCCTCCTATTATGTTTGGAGGATTACAGGATCCCCAAACCTGTGGCTTTACATAGTATATTACTATATTGGGTTTTCGGTTATGACAAGTAGACCTTTGGTTAAATGATCAATAACATTGATTGGATCCCCTTTGGTCTCTCTTCTGTTTTGATTAGAAACTGATCTTTCAATCAAAATAAAAAAGAAACATATAAACATAAACTTGCTTCAAAGTTTTTTAGGATGATGCTTCTTCTTTTTTGCAAAAATTAAACAAGGTAGCTTTGTTCACTTTAGAAACTTTCAACTCACATCTTTGGCTGGAAACCCTTCCGTGCTTGCGTTAATTCTTGAATTGACGGCTTCAAGTTTCATTGACAAAAACTACAAAATCCAATAATTTTATGCAACTCAAATTCAATTGTAGAGTGAAGAGAACCATAACATAGTCCAGCTACTCATAAAACGCAATTACTCTTACCTCAACCTGACGCTCTAGTGATTGAATGTAATTTATTATCTCATCAAGGACCAATGCTTTGCCAATCACCTGAACAAAGCAATGTTTTCATAAGAATACTCTTCAGCAAAACTTAAAGCAAGGCTGCTCAAATGGGCTGGTACTACTACCTACGTGACTACGTCGAATCAATCGGCGAAGAAAGCTATGGAAGAAAGAACTCTTCCCCAAGATTTATTCATATATATAAATAACCAAGCCATATTCATTACATGTCCAGTTAGAAACTCCAACATATGATACAACTGGAAAAAAATAAAAATAAAAAATCCACACCTTATTACATCCAGGAACCAGATCTTGGAGAATCTTCATACGCTCACTGATCTTTTCTCTCCTAGCCTGTTCAATAGACAGATTCAAATCAGGGAGATTTTTTCAATTGGTATGCATCTGATGAGGACCGGTATTTTTCCTCCCAAATGTTTTTTTTTTCCTCACACAATTTTACCATCTATGTCAAAATTCTTTAAAATGTCCACCATCAGAACTAGCACAGATGTTTTCAAAAACCATCAGTCATAGTCTCGAACATTTCAAAAACCATTGTTGGGTATTCTAGAAAAAGGCACAGAGCATAAAAAATGCCTACCCTCTCAGCCAGGCTGTGACTATCAGTAGCTTGACCCCTTCTCGCTCTCACATGGATGTAATCTTGCTTTGCTGCCTCTGAAGATTGAGCACGTTGTTCGACCAGCTTGTTACCATTGCCCGAACTTGCTTCCACCTCCGCTTTTGAGTCCTCGTTCTCTTCTTTGAGTCCTGCAACTTTGAGACGCTTGCCACTGGAGTCTGTCTGCTTAAAAACAGAACCAAAAATCACATTTCCAGCGATTTAACCACCAATCTCATATAACTCGTTTATCAAAAAAACTCCAGGTTCCAGACACCATGAACTAAATCATACCGAAATTACCCAAGTTTAGATAAATAGAAACCTCAAAACCATTTCAAAATAATGCAACCAATTCTTTCTACATCAGTTGAATCTAAGGGCACACAGAGACATGGAAATTTTACAGTACCATCTCTCTTCGTACTATAAACCACCAAAAACACTTCAAAAAATAAATAAATAAAAAGAAAGGAAGAAGGAAGGAAGAAAAGAAACCAAAACAAGAATATTGACATAAAACAGAAAACAAAATTCACATTCCTAAGACAACCCATAACAAATCCCACCAACCTCACGTACCCGATTTCTCTACAAATCCAGCTATTGGACATCATCAATACCAATAACATATGAAACAACGCGTCCTTGTACACATCAAGATCTTAAGAGCATTAAAAATACAAATCTTCATTCAAATCCGTTCTGCCAATCTAACAATCACATATAAAATTCACAATACAGCCAATCCACAAAACAAAAACAAATCTCCAAAAAATAACCAAAACAAAGAAACCAAATTATCGAAATAAAACAGAAACCCAAACCCACACATAGCGCCAATCTCACATATATCAATTACCAACAAACCCAACTTCAGGCATCCACGACAAGAATATCATAACAAACACAGAATTACAATATCATATATATATAAATCATCAACAACCAAGCTTTGGGCAGCGGCAAGAACAATATGATATGAAACAGAGAAAATTACAATAGTGCCACTCTTCTCAGTGCTAAACACTACTAAAACCGAGCTGTCGAAAAGAACAGTAATTGAAATTGATAAAAGGAAAAGGGCAAACCATGTCATTGCCACCACTCGTCGATGCAAGCTTCGACGACTCGTCTTCCGACGCTGCTGGGTCCCGCCTCTCCTCTTCCGCCCTCCGCCACGGCTCACGCTCTGCTCCGTGACCGTCGATTCCTCGACCGGCAAATCCCGGCTGCTTGTCTCCAGGAACCTCAAATTCTGCCCGAAATGCCCCCTCCTCGGATCGCCAGCCCCGTCAGGGAATGACCATATCTCCGCTACATTATACGGCGCGATTGGTGGAGGGAATGGGCCACCTTGCATCGGAGAGTGGGGATCCATCTCCAAATCTCGAATAGTCTAAAACCCAAGGAATCAACTCAATCTCTCATCCACTCTCCTCACATTTGGAGTTTTTTCCTTCTTGTTTGAGAGAGAGGGAGAGAGAAGAAAGGAAGTTGGGAGGACCGTTGAAAAGGGAAGGGGTACAATGGGAATTAATGGGGGAAATACAGAGGCTGGTGTTAAGGAGCTAACCTTATTGCAGCCTGCGGAGGGGGTGCGCAGTGCGCACTCTGTGGTGGGGCAGCGGCCTGGGGAGTGGAAAACAGGAGTTGGTTTTCCCTCCGTCGCGACTTACTACGTGGAGTGTGTCGTGGTTTACTGGGGCCTACGTTACTGAGTGGTTCGATCATCGGAACCGTCGATTTGTGGAATGTATGTTATTATGACCAGTTCATTATCTGTAGATGAATTTAGAACAATGAAGAAAAATTTTAGTGGGTTTCATTCAAATCCGTACATCAAAGGTTAGGATCATTTCTGAAGTGTGATTATGTGATAATAGTTTAGCTAGAGTGGTAATGAGAATACGTGCGGTTCAAGTCATTGGACCACTTAGCATGTGGGCCACAGTGGGCAGCGATAAACGATCGAATCCGAGTCGCGACAGAGGCAAAAGGAACTCAGATAAGAGTGGAGGACGGTCTATGAGGAAGGGATGGTCCAGCCCAGTTGAAGGGACTGAAATCCTCTGCAACGTAGAGCGTGCAACGCCCGAGCTCTTTGGGCCCACCATGATATATGTTTGAGTTACATCCAATCCGTTAATCAGTTGAGGAATCCAATTTTAGGACCCCCAGCATAGAAATCAGAGTGATCCAAATTCATATGGGCCACACAATAGGGTACAGTCTCGATGGGAACCTCACGCCATAGAAACCTTCCTACGGACAACGTGATTTTATATGCCATCCAATCTGTTCATCAGGTGAGCCCCTAAAACATAAAGATACATGTTAAAAATCATTCTGATGCAAATCTCATGTGGGCCACACTGAGTGAATTTATAGGTTTTAGTTGGGACTTCAAATTATTCCAAGCTGTGGCCGGATCGACGTGATCTTTTCATCACACTACTTTTTTGATCTGCGGTCAAACTGATGTGTCTCAGCTGATGGAAGGAGTAGATATCCTGCGCACATTTCAGTGGGCCCCAGAGAGCTCGAGTGGTGCACCCGCTGCTTACAACAGGTGTTGTAGAGGATTCAGGTCCGGGTTCAAGTGACTGAGTCATTCGTGACTCGAGGGCGAGTGTCCGTACTTTTGACCTCAGACCCGCCTCCTTTTTTTGGAAAACGAATTTTTGGTCAAGGGGATTGATTTAATACTCTGACAGAGTATGTTCGTTGATACACAGGCGTTCAGAAATTATACACGTAGCATACATAACTCAAATTCAACCTCTTAAATTGTGGAAGCCAATGTAACTGAATCACAATCTCAAAATCAGATTGGCAAAATAATCCTAACCTCTGATTACGGGCGCTTGTGTGCTGAAACGGCCCTGTCAGATATTTTTCATTTCAACCGTCCAATAAATGTCAACCAACCCCTAGCTTATATATAAGTTATATATAAGTTAGATATATAATTTTTTTATTTAAAAAAAAGGATTATCTTTTGTTCACGACGTATCTAACCTCGGACCTATAAGTTAGCCAGTTAAATTTTTATTACTTGTATGCTATTTTTACAATTTCTCAGTTCTGCATATCATCCGCCAGACCCCGCCAGAGCATCAAAATTTTCCGCTTTAGTCAACAGCCACCGCTATTAGCGGTCATCCACATCATGGGATTGGGATGATTTGGACCATTCATCCAGTGGGGCCCACCATGATAGGGACATAACCATCATATTGGTAGTGTAATATGGTTGCATCTATTGGATTCGGTAGTGAACCCTCCAGCACTGAGGTGTGCTGGTGGGTACTTTGGGCTCCACCATGATTTATTTATTCCATGGACTTTGTTCGTAGATTTTGCTAGCGTATTTCACGGCATGAGCCTAAAATTGAGATAAATCCAAATTTTAAATGGACCACATCAGGAAACATCAGTGATTAAACGCCAACCAATAAAAACTCTCTGAAGCCTAGTGTAACGCTTATTTGCCATCCAACCTTATGATAAGGTCACATGGATGAAGGGGAAAACACAAGTATAAGCTTGATCCAAAACTCTCTGGCCATATTGTGGCATGGTCCAAATGAAATTCAAATCCACCTCATTTTTGGACTTATACTCGAATGATGAGCTGGCAAAATGGTCGGACGGCACAGATAAAACACATACACCATGGTAGGGCCCACGGAACACTGACTAGTACCTACTTGGGTGCTAGAGGGGTCGCCACCAAATTTGAGGCTGAGATTGATCTAGGTCCACCATTAATGTTAGCAGTGCAAGTGGGGCAAGTTAGGTCAGGCTGAGTGTCAATCCAAACCCCAAACCATTTCAAGCTAGCCAATCTAAGTTATTGGATACTTGACCTTATTCAAAATCTGGTTGGGTCAGTTTGGATTGAGTTGACCCTTAAAACATCTAATTATCAAATACTAAAAAAACACATGTAACAACTGAAATAATACTAGTAACATAAGTTTGTAATCATATATACTCATAAATAAATAAAATTCAAGAAATAGACAAAGCAAATGTCACATAAGCAACATAGCAAGCCATATGACACTAGGATTTTTTGGAGACAGCATAAAACATGTTATGTATGATTCCAGTTTGTAATAGAGTCATAACTTGTGAGTAGCGATTCAAGAATATTCATTAAAGAGCTCTTAATGTGATGAAGCGGATCCCAATAGATGGCAACGTCACATGTCGAAGATCTTTGTCATTTGTTAAGTAGTGATCAACGTAAACATGTTTTAACAAAAATAATAATAAGAGCATTAATCGTGCAATTTAAGTTTGCATGAATTTTATTTTTTCTTTTTGCTGTGATTTTATATTTATATTATAATAGTCATGATTTTTGTTAGGGGACTATGGAATCACACATAGATAAATCAAGTAATCCAATCATAACAAGCAAGCACAATGCAAACACTCTAAATTTAACGTGGAAAAAATCATAACACAAAGTGACGGATAATCACTAAGAAAGCAGAAAATTACAAGAGAATAGAGATTACTCGATCCGAATAACCTGGAATTAATCTTAAGCTACACCCTTGAAATCGTAAAACAAATTAAAAAGCCTTAGATACCTCTCAATCCTGATTACACCCAAATATATAACCTTTGAAAGAATCACAATCGAAATTGGAAACAAATCTAGCAAATTTACAAATTTGCACATACATTCGATGGCATCTTCGATGAGTCTTCAATGACATTGAACTTAACATTCGATGTCATCAAAATAACACCAAAATTATTTAGAGACAAAACATGGAAAATCACATTTTCTTGATTACATAGAATCATCTTTGATGACATCGAACTTAGTATTCGATGTCATCGAAATAACACTTAATATGTTCATCAACCAACTGGAGAAAATCCTAAAATTCTCGATGGAATCGAGTAGCTATTCAATGGTATTGAACAATACCTGATGACATCGAATGGTCTGTCAATGCTATCGATAGACCATGTTTCTAAATAGATTTAAGACATCAAAACACAATAATTTTACATTTATATCATATATGTTAGTTATAGACAATATATGTTTTTATAGAACTGATCCAAGCCTATATGGTGATTAAATGTCTATCGTTAAAAACTTCTTGAGAGGCACAAAAGTTATGGATGAAGTTGATATTTGTGTTTTCCACTGATCCAAGCCTACGAGACCTAATTAATAGATTGGATGGCAAATAAACATTAAAGTCAGCGTTATGAAGATTTTAGTGATGAATTTTTGGAACCCCTTGGATTCGGAACCCCGGGCTTAGAAACCCCCTGGATTTGCAATCCTCCACGTGTGTTTGGCACCGTGGAGTGTGAATCAACTTTAATCCAAAAGTACATATCCATAGTATATTTACAGGGGTTTGAATTTAATTACTAAATCAACTTTAATATCTCTAATTAGTGAGATATGTAATTTTTAAAACAATGGTTGTGATAAACCCGCTAAAATATGCTTTGCCCAAAAATGATGCAACTCCAAATCTCAGATGGGCCACAAGCACAAGATCATGTCTGAGTGACTAACCAACGATTTTTAATCGTTGATTTACATAGACAATGTATGGACGGTGTTGAACAATGTTTCGATGATGCTGATTTACATGAACAATATTTGGATGATGCTAATTTACATGGACAATGTTTGGACGGTGTTAATCATCATTAGTGGGTCATGTGCCCAATAGAATGATAGTGTACAGTGACACACATGTTATACTTGCAACTATTGAAATGATTTTAGTTGTAATCCAAGCTCTCACCGTGGATTACAAATCCCCTCAAAGAGGGAATTGGAAACCCCCTGGATTTAAAACCCCTAGTTACTCTATGCTGCCAAACAATAGGGGGATTTGAAATTCCCTCAAATCTCCTCTAATCCCCTCCAGTCCACGGTGCCAAACAACCTCTTATTGTTTTCTTACTGTGGGATCCAAGAGATTTGCATCTCTAATTTTCAAGTTCATGCTTTAAAAATATTGGAAAAACTAAGTGGACAACTTGGATAAAACACCTGGGGCCTGTTTGGACAATGGTATTAAATGGAATTGCATTACTAATACCACTTTGAAATTGAGAATGACATGTTTGGAAGGTGCATAAGATGGAATTAAAATTAACTTTGTAAGCTTTGAAAAATAAATCTTATGTTGGAAAGTGTGAGATGGGATTACTAATCCCATGTAAGATGAATTTTTTGTTTCATCCAAGTACAATTTAAAAGTAAATCCTGTAATTTATTTTTTAATGCATATATTGCCAACATGGTATTTAAAAACATGAGATACACCGGATCCATTATCAACATGGTATGTGAAAACATAACACACCGGATCCTGGACAATACCTTATAAAGTGCATTTATTGTAATTTTTACTATTCCATCCACTTTCATCGTACCTAATGCCGCTGGCCAAACAAGCCCTAGGACGAAGGGGCACTGACAACTGTCCAATAGCCACCTCGGTGCTTAAAGTGTCAGTAAGCAGTCCGGTCAGGGCACCAATGTATCGCCTGTCCTTTCATCAAGCCGGTCGCACATGTACCTTAGAGATGACAGGTCGTCTTTTTCCTAACCGTCTGTATCCCCGTACACGTACCGCTAATCTGATTAGTGCACTAGCCAGCCACGTTGCACTGAAAGAGCTCCCAGTAGAGCCACCTAAATGGCACGAGACCTTCAGCAACCATACCATGTCAAAGTACTATTTTATCTAAAAGCTCGAGTCATTAGAAATGACGTATCAGTCAAAGGTTAACATGTTTCACGTCGTACCAGTAAGGAAGGTCTCGAGTTCAGTATAGACTTTTAGGGCCTGTTTGGCCGGTCGGATTGGGAAAGATTGGATGGTATTGGAAGGGATGGGAAGTTAAATCCCGGGATTGGTCAAGTGTGCCAAACAGGGTCGGTGATCTGATCCCAATCCCATGGATCTTTAGACAATCTACTGACAACACCATCATTACCTTTAAATCTCATCCAATCCACCCTAATCCGTTCAAATTTACCTAGGACATGTTTGATCAAAGGGATTGGATGGGATGGCAAGGTTTAATCCCGAGATTGGCGGGGCGTGCCAAACAGACTGGATATAGCATTCCAAGGATAGAGCAATCCCTCGAGACAATCCACTGACAACACCATCATTACCTAGAAATCCATGCCATCTACCCCAGTACCATTCAATCCCTTCCAATCCACCTGGCCAAACGGGCCCTTACGGCCTGTTTACCCAGCGAATCCCATGAGATTAAGAGGGAAGGTGGTGTTAGTGGATTGGTTTAAGATCCATGGGATTGCTATATCCCGGGACAAGTTCACTGGATCTGTTTGGCACACCCAGCATATCTTGGAATTTTACCTTCCAATCCGTCCAACCAAGGAATGGGATCAATTTTAAGGTAATAATGGTGATGCCAGTGGATTGTTTTAAGATCCATGGAATTGCTTGTATCCCGGGACAAGTTCACCAGGTCTGTTTGGCTCGTCATGCATATCTCGAGATATCATGATCCCATTCCTCCTGATACCGAAAGGATTATGTGGTGGGATGGGATTCAAAAAAACATAATTATTACATGTGGCAGGGATTGTCCCCAGTTAGCAAGGGATAAGCTTAATTCCATGTTATGTTTGTAATATGATGGTACATTGAATGGATATACTCATCATCATTTGAAACTATTGAGAATAACACATGTGTTATGGCCAAACTCTTCATCTGTTTTATAACCTCATTTTATGGCATGTGCCTAAAAATGAGGCGGATCCAAAACTTATGTGGCCTGAAAGAAGTTTTCAACGGTAGGTATTCAATTCCCGCTGCTTTCTATAGTGAGGTCCATTTCAGCTTTAGATCTACCTGATTTTTCGGCCCATGCTCTAAAATGATCTCAAAAAATGGATGGACGGTGTGGATATAGCCCACGCATCATAGTGGGACCTACACAACTTGCTAACATTGAGTGGAATTGGCATGGGACCCAATGCGATTCCATCTAATCTAATTCCAAGCTTTTCAATTCTTCCCAAACATGAAGTGAAATTGGCACAGGACCAAATGCAATTCCATCCCACCTAATCCCATCTAATTTATGCCAAACGCACCCTTAATAGTGGGAGTGGCTCTCCACCCTTCTCTATGCCAGAGCATGTTATAAAGTGAGCACAACAATCTACCAGATTAAAAACCCAAGTGGGCCACACCACAATAAACGCTGATGATAGGGACATCCACTATTGAAACCTTCTTAAAGGCCACGAGAAATGAAGTTTTGGATCAGATCTTTTGCTTTCTGAAAATACCAGGAGAATGGCCACCAAAAAACTAAAGGGATAGTTAAACACCTCCTCTCTTGTTTGTTTGGATTACTACAAGCACCTCCCCTGGGGGGAAAAGGAATCACCAAAAGACAAAAATACCCCTCTTAGGAGTTCTTTTGCTCACATGTGGGGCCACCACTATGTATAATTAATATCCAACCTATCCAGAAAAGTCCCTTCATCGTGAATAATGGACGGCTGCTTTCAGGGTTTTCCATTTTCATGGTCGCGTGATCAAGATGAACCAGTTAGATAACATATATGCATTATGGTAGGCTAGATATCTATATATTATTATAGTTACCTAAATGGTAACTAAAGGTAGTGGTAAAATGGTCAATTTGCAGTACTCCAATCTAAGGAGAGCTGTTACAATTGTCAGAAACGTGAGGGAGCTGTTTACAATTATCTCAGAATGAAAATACATGGAGAGTGTCCGTATGGTTCGGGCATGATAGATGAACAGTGCAGATCATGTGGACATCATGTGGGTGGGCCCGATCACGAGAGTTCCCTATCTTAATAAAAGCAGACTAATACCAGATGCATGCCACAACATTCTAACATTCTAGCGAAATACACGTTCCCATGAAGGAGCCACATACTTGAGAATTTGGTTTACACCACAAAAATGAGACACGTGGCAGAATATCTGATGAAGTAGACAAATCATTAGGTGGACCAATCATGCAAAAATGTCCCACTTGAAACATGCTTTCCAGTGTATTCATCCAGACAGTCCAAACCGGATCCTTACTCTTGCTCCGGTGGTAGACTCTTGGGAGTTTCAACACATGCTCAAGGGCTCGAGAATCATAGGTGGTGAAATTCCACTAGCGTGAGTGTGTGGGGATGTGTCTGCGTCTGTAAATTTATTTTTTTTTGGAAAAAAAAGACAGTCCAAACCGTGACCATGATAAGATGATCTTAACCCATTTATGTATGTAGACTGTTTAGTAAGAATACCAAATGTTATATATATATATATATGCTCCCCTGTGCACCTACGCACGTGCGCACCTTTGCACACGTGCCATGGGTGTCTAATCTGAACGGTCCATGTGATGCGGAATCCCATGAAATCTCATGTGACAAATTTTCACCCCGATCTAAAATTCTGGTAGGCCATAGAAAAGAGAAATGCAAATCAAGGGAGTAAACTGTTTTAATTTTTCATGGCTTATCAATGTGTTAGATCAAAGTAAAACTTGGGCACGGGAAGTTTCACGAGGTTCTGCTTCACATGAACGATTCAGATTTTGGATCCACATCACGGATGATGGGTTCTCAAAAAAGTTTGTACGTAGCACATACGAACTGGTTCACAGGGCGAGCGTTTTCCTATATATATATATATATATATATATATATATATATATATATATATATATATATATATATATTCCATTTAATGGCCACCATTTGGACGGTTAGGATCTTCTGAGGATTTTAACTTTCGGGATATGGTCCATTCCCAGTGAGACCCACAATTTTTATGGTCCGAGGTGATATGGATTTCAGTTTTGTGGTCTGAGGTGATATGGGTAAAAAATCAGGCTGGCTTGTTCTTTTCATCCTTTTTGCATTCACTTTTGTGGCGATGGGTCTAATTTCATTACAAAAAGTCAATTTTTTACAATGATATTCCAAGTTGTTGCAAAAATCGTTTATTTATGATGGCAGTTTAAATCATTGCTAATAGTCAACTTTTTCGTGACGAGCTTAAATTATTATCGATAAAACTTGCCGTCGATAAAAAAAATAAAATTCAACGACACAAAAGTTATCGCAAACAGTAGCTTTTACGACGACTGGTTAAGCTCGTTGCGAAAATACAATATTAGACTTTTTTCCACAGTTCATTTTACAACAACTAGATAAACTTATTACAAAAAAATAATAAATTAAACTTTTTGCGACAAATGCAGTTTCGTCGCTAAATAGAATTTGTAACGCCTTATTTATAACAAAATTGGTGACAAGTGTTATTTGCAACAAAATTGGCGATAAAAAGTTTTTAGCAACGAGTTGACTTGTTGCGAAAAGTCTGAATTGTTGTACTGCATGGGGCACACATGTTATGCCCACTTACACACCTTTGCACATATGTCATGGGCCTAAAATCTAAACGGTCCATGTGATGTGGCACCCCATGAAATTCTTAGGGACCAATTTTCACCCTAATCCAAAACTCTGATGGGCCATAGTATAGAAAAATGTAAATTAAGGGAGGAAGCTATTTTCTTTTATCATGGCCCACTAAAGTTTTGGATCAGGGTAGAATTTGGGCCATAGGGGTTTCATGGAGTGCTACGCGCATCACGTGGACTATTTAGATTTTGGGTTCACTTCAAGTGTGATGAGTGATGAGTTCTCAAAAAGTGTGATGCAACAACTCATGGAATCCCTATGGGCCAACTTTTACTTTGATCCAAAAGTTTAGTGGGCCATAACAAAAGGAAATAGTTCCCTCCCTCGATCTGCCTCTCTCTTTTGCCATGGCCTGCCAAAGCTTTGGAACATGGTAAAAGTTGGGCCTGGAGGGTTTTATGGAGTGTTGCCTAACGTGGACTGTTTAGATTTTGGGTTCATGTCACGGGAGATGAGTTCTCATAAGAACTTATGAGAACTAGTGCGAAGGTGAGCATTCTTCTATATGTGTGTGTATGTGTGTGTGAGATAGATATAGAACTAGAATTTACTTAGATTTATGATCTGACATAATCTGGATATTCGACAAGCTACAGAGCATATGTCTTTCATAAACCTAGAAAATATTATATGATCAGTTGATACGAGCAATAGCATGTGAAAGCTCAAATCCAAAGTCTATCTAGTTTCAATGAAACCCGTAACTAAAACCTCCATACCCGAACCTCGCAGAGAGGTTGAAAAGAGAAGGTTAATGATTTTAACTGCTTGGTGGGCAATAATGTATGAAAGTCCAAATCTAGGGGGCGTTTGGCGCATGGCATTAGATGAGATTAGGTGGGATGGAATTGCATTTGGTCCCATGCCAATTCCACTCAATGTTTAGGAAGAATCGAAAAGCTTGGAATTAGATTAGATGGAATTGCATTGGGTCTCGTGCCAATTCCACTCAATGTTAGCAAGTTGCGTAGGTCCCACCATGATGTGTGGACTATATCCACATTGTCCACCCATTTTTCGAGATTATTTTAGAGCATGGGCCAAAAAATCAGGTAGATCTAAAGCTCAAGTGGACCCCACCATAGAAAGCGGCAAGGATTGAATACCTACCGTTGAAAACTTCTTTAAGGCCCCATAAGTTTTGGATCTACCTCATTTTTAGGCCCATGCCATAAAATGAGGTTACAAAACAGATGAACGGTTTGGATATAACACATGTATTATTCTATAGTTTCAAATGATGGTGGGTATATCCATTCAATGTACCACCGTATTACAAACATAACATGGAATTAAGCTCATCCCATGCTAACAGGGGACAATCCCTGCCATATGTAATAATTACGTTTTTTTAATCCCATCCCACCTAATCCTTCCCAATACCATGTGCCAAACACCCCTTAAAGTCAATCCAAATCCAATAAAACCCATGGCTAAGACCTCCGTACATGAACCTCGTGAAGGGGTTGAGAAGAGAAGCTAATAAGTATACTTATATCATTCGTAACACCTCATGCAACATGCTCGTATTCTTGGATGTTAAGCCCGAGGGAGACTAACTTGTAAACTCAGTTTAATTTTGTATTACCTTCCACAAGATTAACAAAATGACTTGTCAACACCGTAGGATTCACCATTAGCAAAAATGAAGTTTCAAGAATCCACGATTGGCTATAATCTATGGAATCTGGCTATAGTCTATGGAATCACCTATAGATCGAAAAATTCAAAGAATTTCTGACTCGAGTAAGGGCTTCGATTATTAAAATTTAAAATAAATAAATAAATAAAGAAGAAGAAGAAGAAGAAGATGTTAGGTACCTTTTTACCGCCCGTGTAAAATACAGTATCTACTTTGCTAGGTTGTACGCTTTCAAATAAAATTTAAGGAACTTTTAATAAAATACTAAGATTTAAATGTTTAAACTATAAAAGATAAACGGAAAACGAAATGAAAATAGTAAAAAATAGGTTTTCCGATAGAAATACAGAAAAGAAAAGAACACATAATTTTTTGTTATTCTTTTAACTGGCGTATTCTGATACATAAGATCCTCAAGAGATGCAAGTGAGTAAAAGTCTATCTTTGTCTTAGAATCGAAGACGGGCTCTCACTTTCTGTTTCATAACTCTCTTCAGGCTCTCCCATTTTCTTTTGTTAGTTGTGAGGGCGAAATCCTTTTTTATAGGCATTTGAAGCAGTGACACTTAAAGCTAAATGGATAAGATTGAGCACGTTTGGTTCTCCTAGCCTTAGACTTTTGCATTAATGTCAGACTTAGACAAACCGAACCACTGTTGAAGAAATAAGAGTGAAGAAGCCTAGGACAGTTGAAGAGATAAGAGTAACCAAACTTGGGATAGAGCCTGGTGACCCTGCTGAAGAGATAAGAGCAACCAAGCAAGCAATTGAGCTTAAGACAACACTATCTTTGTGCAAAGTCTACGTTGGTAGCACCAACTTTGTGCAAAAAGCCGGCACTCAACTATGCCAATGCTAAGGTGCAAAGTCGGCACTTAGCTATCTTATCTTAACCGTTGGTTGTGTTGGGGAACTGCGGAAGCACACAGAGATGAATCTAGGAGAGTAATCCAATCGTACAAACTAAGCACTAAGAGAACACAACGATTTTAACGTGAAAAAATCTTCGCAGGAAAAAAACCACGGCACAAAGCGACAGATGAACACTATGAAAGTAAAGATTACAAAGAGAAAGAGCTTACCCAATTCCAACAACCTCGAATCTCACCCTTGCTTTACCCTTTGAGCCCCTTTTTAAAAACTCCTAATAATGTTTTCTAATTCCGTTTACACACAAACACATACATATATATAGCCTTGGGAAGAATCTCATATGGAAAAGTAAACATAAAACTTGATTAAATACACAAATACAACAAGTTGCCTTTCTACAAGGATTTTAGCCGTTTGTATCCTGCTCAAATCAAAAGCCCACCAAAATTATCAAGCCACATGATCATGTTTTGATTGTGGGGTGTCTACACCATATATAACCCATCCATTGACCAAGGAATGCATCTATGACGTTGGATTCACCGGATGAACTGCTTGGATCTTGCACACTCTTGCCATGTTTGCTTTCCTGTTTGCAAGGGCAAATGAATTTTAAAGTAACAATTAAAGGGACGCTACATAAGTGGATCTCGGTACTTCCCAGGTTATGGGGCCCACCAAGATGCATTTGTTTAATATCCACACCGTCCATCCATTCTCACAGCTCATTTTAGTACATGAACCCAGAAATAAAGTAGATCCAAATCTCAGGTGGACCACGCTGCATGAAAACAGTGGTGATTGAATGACCACTACTAAAATCTCCCTAGAGCCACCGTAAATTGACGAGGTCACACAGACCTAGTTGAAGGGAAAACACAAATATCAACTTGATCCAAAACATTTTTGGGCCTCCAAGATTTTTTTGATGGTGGGCGTTCAATCATCACTGTTTTCTTGATAGTATGGTCCACCTGATATATGGATCTGCATTATTTTCTGGCTCATACCTAAAATTAGCTAGAAAACTGGATGGACAGCGTGGATACAAAACGCATACATCATGGCTGGCCCCACAGTCCCACAACCACTGAGCTGGATCACCAAAGCGCGTTCCTATTATTAAAGTCATCCAGATTGCCAACCACCAAATTCACTCCATTCATCCATTTTTTTCAGATCATGTTAGAATGTGAACCCAAAAAGAAGGTACATCCAAGTTAGCCATACGACAGAAACCCTGAGACATCCACAGCATTGAAACGTTTATTGGGCCACGATTTTTGCATTAGGATAATATTTGCGTGATTACAGGTCATACTAGCAAGAATGACTTTATCAACGGTTTGGATAACATATAAACATCACGTTCACCGTTGAAACATTCATGGGGCCACAAAATTTTCAGATCAGGATAATAATTGCATGTTTTCATTTCATCCCAGTGAGAATGACTTTATGGACGGTTTGGATAGCATATAAATATCAAAATGGGATGGGAAGGTTTCAAATAGTAATCATTTTCATATGTAATTTTTTGTCACATGGTTACTTAAGTCTTTCATATGCCTCGCTTTTGGTCTCATGTCGTAATATGAGCTGGAAAACTGGATGGACAGGCGAGGTTTCTCATAAACATCACGGTGGGCCCCACTAGCTTCTTACCTTCGGGGTCATAAAAAAAATCCACATCTTGATTAATGGGAACGGGCTTGTTAGCCAGTAGAGTTGGACACAAACCAAGCTAGTTTGAAAGTTCGGCCCAAATTGGCTTGAAAATTTTCGGCTTGGATTGATTCAAATAGAAGTTCAAACCAAGCCAAGCTTTAAAGTCGAGGTTTTTATTTTTATTATTATTATTATTAGTACACCCCACTGTCAGTTCACACTTCAATGTTAGCCATGTAAGAATAGTGTCTCCTTAGTGTTGAAACGAGGTATCTTTCACTCAGTCTACCACATGAGCAATGGATCAGGGTGTCTTCGAAGCCAAGCTTGTTTAAAATAACAAGCCAAGCTCAAACTAAGGCAACATTGGCTCAACTCGATTTGATTCAAGTTGGTTTGATTTGGCGTATATATTATATGAACATTGTTTTCCTATGGTGTGATCCATTTGAGCTCTGGATATGATTCAATTTTGGGATCATGTCCTAAAATGATATGCAAAAATAGATGAATAGCGTGGATGATATATATACATGACGAGGTGGACAATATATAATTCATGGCGTCTTATGATTAGAAACTTTGAAATTCATATATATTTGTGTTTTAAGTGGTAACCTTTTATTCATTGTTATTGTCTTATAATGGATATTAAATTTTATGTTATTTTTTTGTATTGTTACTTTTATATTAGTCTTTTTTTAATATTATTTTGTAGTGTTATTTTTGTATTAAAAAAATTTATATTATATATATATTGTTAATTTAACAAAAAAAAATAAAAAATACATGCTAACCTACCCCAATTTGGCTAAGGAGACCCTGGCTAGAGCAGGGGACCTTCCGATGCTAAAGTCAGGCCAGGAATCTGGGTCTTATTGTATTGAGGGAGTTCGGGAGAGAGTTTTTGCATACCTTTCATCCTTGGAGTCTCTCCTCTTTATAGGAGAAGGGGGATCCCGTCATATGGGGATTCTTTCTCGATATGTTGGAGATTTGATTTAGATGGTGTTTTATTTACGGATACTTCCCGATCCCGAGATTTTTGGGACCGGCGATTCTTTTATAAGAATCTGGGGACGGTGTTTAAGATTACACCATCTCTCCTTTACTTGACTCGGCCTCAATAGATCCGTAATCTCGGCTGGCTCACATAGGAGACTTTTTACCTACTATCGGACCAAACTGGGTCGGTTTAGGGCCGATGTTTTCCTTCTATCAGATAGCCGATACTACAACCAACCATACATGGGTCATTTTTATAGTCGGTCAGGTGGCTTTCTGATTTAGGACCTTTAACAAGTCTTTTTAGACGTTGCTGCCTCATTAACCGAGTCAGCTTGATGTGTCCTATACCTGTCTAAGGCTCTTGACTCTTAACTTCAGTCGGGATTCATTCCCTACAAATCCGAACAAGTCTCTCCTTTGGCTTTATCATGCTCGATCCAAACTATAGGCTCAGATCCTTCGGTCAGTTTTAGTAGAGTTGGTCCATTCCATAATTGAGTCTCCGGACTTGTCATATTTTTTCCCCAACAGTAAGCCCCCTAGTCCTTGTGTCAGTTACACCAGCACTAAGGAGTACTGTATTGCAGACCGAGATTATGATGGGGTATTTATTGCTTCTTGTGTCGTTCTTAACGTATGACGGATCGTTACTCGAGGTCGCACGATCGGACAGCTATCAAATCGTTTCGTCCGCTTATGAGCGTCGGACACGTGGTGGAAGCATTACTTGCGTCAGTCGGCGTGTGCCACGCATCGAGCGGGGGAGTCGAAACAGGCGATTTGACTCATCCTTAAATGCTGCTGCCACGTGGCTCGGCTATAAAAGGAAGAGCGGGATCGACTTTCGCACTTTCGTCTGCTTAATTCATTTTCCTCTCCCATTCTCCTTTCTCTCTTCTTAGCTGTGTTTGCGGTCTGCCATTCTTCTCCGTCCTTGCCTTTTTCCTTCCTCCTCAACTATGTGCTTATCGTCTTTCTAGTGAGTCTTATCTTTCTCCCCATTTTCTTTTCAACATTTATTGACTATGCATCCTTTAAATCCCTAGGGGGAGATTTCCGGTGATGAGGGTGAAATGGAGCATTTTTGGAATGTTTCGAAATCACCTTCCTTACTGGCGGAGATGGCGATGAGTGCTAATGAGGCTTTCCAGCTCACCGCTAGGATGTCTAGTAGGACTCCGGCGGAACGCCTTGCTCCGGAGGGCCTCTCTGTTTTGAGACATGCCCCAGGCAGGCCCACCCCCTTTTTCCCAGGGGATGACTGAGAGGAAGAGGAGGAAGAATTAGGAACCTTTGAGTCGGCTCTTCTTAGGAGATCGATGAGGGCCGAGTTTGCGGGAACCGCTGAGTTAGTCCCCCTACGGAGATCGGCTCGATTTGCTGAGTCGGCAGCTGAAGAAGGAGAGGCTGCCGAGAGTGAGGAGGTCGGAGATGAACAAAAAGGGCCGGTTCCCTCAGTTTTGACTGAGATGGACTTAAATATGATCCGAATAGGGTATAATGTCCCTGCTTAGTAATTCTTCAACTTCTGCTTCCGAATGAATTGCCTGACCATCCCCCTCCTGGGATGGTCGCAATTTTTCAAGTCACCATGCAATGTGGCTTGCGTCTGCCCTTACAACCCATTGTTCGGGATTTTCTTTCCTGGCTCAGAATTGCTCCCGGACAGATAGTCCCGAATGGGTGGAGGAACTTGTTTGGATGTGCAGTGTTGTGGGCTGAGACAGAGTAGCTCCCATTGACTGTGGACGAGTTCCTCTCGGCTGGTATTTTTTGAGTGCTTGGCGAAACAAGGGTGGTTCTTTGATAACCGACCCTCCTACCTCTAACAAGCACTGGAGAGAGGTGGTTTTAAGCATGAGGTCGCTTGGAAATTGCCGAGCCTGGGCTATTCGAATCCCTCGTTCCTCGGGTGTTCTCTAAAGTAGGTGATTCGGCACGCCTTTTTCCTCGTCTTTTTTTTCTAAACTCCTCTTAAGTCTAACTGAACGTCTTCCGCAGATATCTCCAAGAGAAAGCCGAAGCTAGCAGTCAACGCATTAGCTCAGATCAGAGACCTGTGGACGTTGAGCCCGAAAGACAGGTCTTGGAAGTCCCTTTTACAACCAGAGTGTCTTCTTCTCTCGGGCCTGGACTCATCCGTGACAGGTAACTTTGAATTATTCAGGCACATCCTTCTTGAATTTTTTTGACTCTGCGTTTTATCTGACACAAATGGTCGAAGCTCGACCCCTCCTGAGGCCGTCGAAGTTAAAGGCTCCTCCTAGGTCAGTCCTTCTGTCGGAGTCTCGGCCCCCGAAAAAGGCTAAGACTGGTCCCTCGGTCGCGGAGCCCTCTGCCCCAGTCGCCACTACCTCATACGTCCCGCCCGTCGTCGATCTTTCTAACCCCAAAAAGAGGGTAGAGGACGTTCCTATCGAGTCTCGAGCGATTCTCGAGCCAGGACCTATTGTCGAACGAGTCTTGAGGCGAAGAGAGGAGCAGAGTGGGGAGAGTTCAAGGGAGGAGTTGGCTCCGCAGGAGCAATAATCCTTCCGTCGGGCCGTGACAGATATGATGCCTTGGGCTGTTTTTACCGGGAGCGAAAGAGAATTCGCTTCCATCTTCGAAGCTCCTGGGAGTCGGATACTCTCCCATGCTGCAAAGGTCTTGCTTCAGGTGAGATTTCAAATTTTATCATCTAGTTCCTTGTCTCTTTCGGCTTTAATCGGACTTAGTTATTTTTTTTATTGTGCAGCTCGCTCCTTGCCTACTGAGAGCCAGTGTAGACCTGACCGAGGCTGAGAAGGCTCAGAAAAATGTTGCGGACGTCGAAGCGGCTCAGAGACGGGCAGCAGAGGTAGAAGCTCAACTTGAGATCGCCTCGACTAGGGTCGGCCGCTTAACTGGCGAGTTGAGCTTGGTTCGGAAGGCGACTAAAGACGCTAGAGCTGAATGTGCTCGGATGGCTCAGGTGCTGAAAGGGGCTACTAATGAGAGTCGGCAACTTCGCCTGGCTCGTGACGCCTCCGAGGATAAGCTAACCCGGCTGAAGGCTAATACAAAAATGGTGCTCGAGGTGGCTAAGAAAGAGGCGGGAGAGAAGGCCGTAAAAGACTTCCTTGAGTCTCCGGAGTTCGAGGACGAGAGAGATCGCCTGTATGCGAGCCGGTACCAAGCTTGCATCCAAGTGGTGAAGTAATTTTTTTCCGACCTTGACCTCTCGAAATTTGAGGATGGGCCTCCCGAGGATCCGGCGACTGAAGCGGCTGAGCCTGACGATGTTGCGAGTGGTACTGGGGTCGAGCCTGAAGCGGCGCTCCATTTTTGACACTAACACCAGCTCCGCTGGAAACTCAATTTTTGGTACCATCATCGGCTCCATTTGTGGCACTAACACTAGCTCCGGGCAAGCTCGAGAATAGCGTTAACCGAAGAAGACATTCGCACGTTGTGGCCGATCTTTCTTTTGCCCCTTTCTAGTCTAACAATGTATTGCCGAAGCAAGATGTAACTCTATGTAACATGCTGATAAATGAATATGATCAGTTTCATTTTATTCATTTTTGACTCAGTTTACATGCCTGTTTTTTTCGAGTCTTTTTCATTGCTTTGCCGTGCGGACTTTAGGGGTAATAGGTTTTCAGATGCTCGGCGTTCCACGGGTGAGACAGTAGTCGTCCGGTTAGGTCTTCCAACTGATATGTCCCTGGTCAAATGGTGGCTGAGATGATATAGGGCCCTTCCCAGTTGGGTCCCAACATTCTTGAGCCGACTTTCTTAGTATTGAGGAACGTCTTTCGGAGAACCATGTCTCCCACTCAAAAACATCTGACCTTGACTCGGACGTTGTAGAACCGAGTAACCTGCTGTTGCCGAGCTCTTTCTCTTCGTTCGTGCACAAGATCGAGTCCGAGTGCTAGGAGTTGTTCATTATCCTCTTCGTTAAACGAACTGACTCGGGCTGAAGGCAACCCGATTCGAGCCATAAGTAAGGGAGAAATGAGTTTCGCTTGTAGCAGTTCATGCTGTAGTTTGATATGCCCACAATATTTTTGGGAGTTCCTCAGCCCACGCTCCCTTAGCTGGGTCGAGCTTGGTCCGGAGGTGGTGTTTGATGATCTTGTTGACTGCCTCAATCTGCCCGTTCGTCTGAGGATGGTGGGGCGATGAGTACACGTTTCTGATCTTGAGGTTGCCACACATTTCACGAAAGCTATTATTATCAAACTGCTTTCCATTGTTGGTAACAATGGTCCATGGTATTCCGAAACGACAGACAATGTTTTTCCACACGAAATCAATGATCTTCTGCTCGGTTATTTTCCCAGTGGCTCAGTCTCGGCCCATTTCGTGAAGTAATCCACGGCCATGACAGTGAACTTAGTCTGGCCTCTTCCCACCGGGAGTGGCCCTATGATGTCGATTCCCCATTGTGCGAAGGGACAAGGACCGGTCATGGGTGTCAGCGCTTCTGGAGGTTGTCTCGGGAAAACTGCGAATCTCTGACATCTGTCGCATTTCTGAACGAGCTTACGAGCTTCGTGTTGGATAGTCGGCCAGTAGTATCCCTAACGCAATACCTTATGCGCAAGTGACCGTCCTCCTGAATGGTTTCCGCAAATCCCTTCGTAAATTTTTCATAGTACATAATCCGCTTCACTGAGGTTTAGACATCGCGGCAGTGGAGTATAATAACCTTTCTTGTATAACGTCTCATTGAGTATGGTATAACGGGAGGCTCGGACCTTTAATAGTCGGGCCTCGGGGCGGTCTTCAGATAACTCACCCTTACTGAGATATCGGACAATCGGATCAATCCAAGAAGGTTTCGAGTCAATCGTATGTATGATAAAACTAACTGGTTCATCGATACTCGGCTTAGCGACGTACTCGACCGAAACAGACCTAGGTATATCGTCTTCGTCGGCGGAGGCGAGTTTTGCTAATAGGTCGGCTTTGGCATTCTCTGTCCAAGGGATCCGCGTGACGATACAACGTTGAAAGCCTTTGACCATTTCTTTGGCTTTCTCCATATACGTTTTTAATTGTTCTTTCCGTATTTGATATGCACGGTAACTTGGTTAACAACCAGCTGAGAATCACTGAAAACATTTAGATGCCTGACACCTAAGCTGGCCGCGAGTCGAAGGCCGAGTAACAACGCTTGATATTCTGCTGTATTGTTTGAAGCTTGAAATCCAAGTCTTAAGGCATATTGCATGTAGGTTTGATCTGGAGTTTCCAAAACTACTCTTGCCCTGCTTGCCTTAGAGTTGGAGGAGTCGTCTACATACAGCTTACAGGGTATTGGGTCGAGCGACGGTACAGGAGAAGCAGTAGTTAATTCTTCAATGGGCTCGGTAGTATGCTCAGTCATCGGATTGTCTTGTGGTGTTACTTCAGTGATGAAGTCGGCCACAACTTACCCTTTGATTGCTACTCTCGGCTTATACTGAATGTCGAATTCGCTGAGTTCCATCGCCCATTTCGTGAGTCGGCCGGATGTATCCGGTTTCTGTAGAATCTGACGCAGTTGAAGATCGGTCATTACGACGATGATATGGGCTTGGAAATATGGTCGAAGTCGGCACAAGGAGACTACTAGAACTAGGGCCACCTTTTTCAAGAGTGGGTATCTCGTCTCCGCCGGTAATAGAGCTTTGCTGACGTGGTAAATCGGCAGCTACTTTCCTTCGTGCTCACGTATCAGGGCCGAGCTCACTGCTGCCTTGGACACCACTAGGTACAGCAGCAAAGCTTCTCCTGACTCGGGTTTCGATAAGATTGGGGGAGATTCGAGATATGACTTTAACTGCTGAAACGCTGCTTCGTACTCTTCTGTCTAATTTAACGTTTGTCGTCCCTTCAATTGTCTAAAGAACGGGAGACATTTATCCGTGGCTTTGGACAGGAAGCGATTAAGTGCTGCTATCCATCCAGTCAGTCTTTGTATATCTTTAATCATTTTTGGAGACTCCATGTCAAGCAAGGCTTTTATCTTTTCCGGGTTAGCTTCTATCTCTCGCTGACTGACCAAGAAACCGAGGAACTTTCCCGAGCTTACACCAAAGGCGCACTTGCTCGGGTTTAGTTTCATTCGAAACTTACGTAAGATGAGGAACATTTCTTCTAGGTCGGCTATGTGGTCGGTCGCGCGTACACTTTTGACGAGCATGTCGTCAATGTACACTTCCATCGTTCGGCCGATCAGCCGAGCAAAGATTTTGTTCACCAATCTCTGATAAGTCGCACCAGCATTTTTCAAACCAAACGGCATCACACGGTAACAATAAAAGCCTTTGTCAGTGACAAAGATTTTTTTAGATTTATCGGACCGATGCATTACAATTTGATTATACCTTGAATACGCATTCATAAAACTAAGAAGTTCATGCCCCGCGGTACTATCCACCAACTAGTCTATCCTTGGAAGAGGAAAGCTATCCTTCGGGCAGGCTTTATTTAGGTCGGTATAGTCGATACAGACTCGCCACTTCCCGTTAGCTTTCTTCACCAGTACGACATTTGTTACCCATTCTAGATAATATATCTCGTCTATAAATTTTGCCTTGAGGAGCTTGCTAACCTCTTCTTTTATGACAGCGTACCTTTCGAGGCCGAGAGGTCGTTGCTTCTGTCAAACTGGTCGGTAGATCGGATCAATATTGAGTCGGTGAGTGATCACTGACGGGTCGATTCCTTGCATATCTTCATGGCTCCAAGAAAATACGTTAACATATCATCGAAGCAGAGCTATCAAATTATCTCTCAAGGGTGGTTGCAGAGATGAGAAAACTTGCACTGTTTTGGACTCGTCTGTCTCGACCAAAGGCACTGAGACAAGATCTTCAACTGACTGCCCTCGTTCATGTGTCTCGACCTGGGGGTCTAGCGACTCGATCATTGATACTTCGGCTAGAGCTTTTTTCACGGTGGGTGTTTTTACAGCTGTCATATAGTAACGTCTCGCGTCCTGCTGATCTCCTTTGACGACTCCTACTCCCAACTCAGTCAAAAATTTCATGGAGAGGTGGTATGTAGATAACACGGCTTGGAGGAGACTCAGAGAGAGTCAGCCGAGTATAGCGTTGTACACGGACGATTGGTCGACTATCAGGAAATCAACCATTGTTGTCGCTTGGTGCGGATGATTCCCGGCTGTGAGGGGCAGTGAAATGATCCCCTCCGGGAGTATCTGTCCCCCCGAGAATCCTACCAACGGGGTACGAACCGGTCGTAATGCGGATCGTTCAACACCCATCCTGTCGAAAGCCTGAGTGAATAATACGTCAGCCGATGACCCTGTGTCGACGAGAATGCGGAACACCCTTCGGTTTGCAATGGTCAGAGTAACGACCAATGCATCATCATGTGGATGATGGATCCCTCGGGCATCTTCATCAGTGAACGAGATACAATACTTTTCCTTCTTTTCTTTTAAAGGCCGATCTATGATCAAAATGTCGGACTTAGGTCGGCTGAGGCTTCTAGCATGATTTTTTCAGGCATTATTTGAGTCGCCTTCGCACAGGGGTCCTCTGACTATCATCTGAATTTCTTCTGTAGATCGGTTGTCGCTCGGTCGTTCTTGCATTGTTCCGTTCTTTCGACATGTTCTTTAAGTCAGCCTTCTTGGATAAGCCTTTCGATCTCCTCCTTCAAGTGATAGCAATCACTCGTACTATGATCGTGATCGCGATGATAGTGACAGTACTTATCCTTATTCCGCCAGTTTGGATTACTTCGAAGCTTATTCGGCCAACTTAAGAATCCTTCACTTTTGATTTCCATCAGCACCTGTTCTCTAGGTTTGTTAAGTGGGGTGTATGTAGAAAACATTCGGTCGGGTCGCTTGCCTGGCTTGCATTCGTCGCGCGCTCAGTCGTCTTTACGCTTTTTTCCTCCGGCCAAGTCAGCCTCATTTTTGGCAGACCCTTTGGCCGTGGTTTTTGCGTTCTGGACGGCCTCGTGTAAGTTCTGCGTATCCTCAGCGTCTGCGTATTTGTCTGACCGAGTCATGAACTTTGCTAAAGTTTTGGGTGGATTCTTGTCTAAGGACGCCAAAAACCGCTTATCCCTTACACCTTGCATGATAGAGTTGAGTGCTATCTCCTCCGAATGTTTTCGAACTTGGAGCGATTCGAAGTTGAATCGTTTGATATAATCTTTCAACAATTCTCCCTCCTTCTAGAATATGTTGTTCAGATGTGCTGGAGGCTTCAACTTCTTCTTCCCGCCAATAAAATTGGTAAGGAAGGCGTCACTAAGTTCTGTGAAGGTTCGAATGAACTTTGGTTTCAGCTGTTTGAACCAAAGTCGGGCCACATCGGCTAAGGTGAGGGAGAAGGCCTGGCACATCACAGCGTTCGAAGCATCATGTAGTTCCATGTAGTTCGGAAGCATTCGATGTGCTCAGTTAGGTCGGTTTTACCCGTGAAAGGCGTAATTTGAGGAAGACGAAAACGTTCCAGTAGTCGGGCCTGCATTACTTCCTCCACAAACGGGGACGCTTTTGTTTCGGGCCGATTCTGACGCAAATCCCGACCTTGCTTCACGTCTTCGATCTCCTCCCGTACCTCCCTCCTGAAATCTTGAAGGTCGGCTTTCCAAGGTTCGTTACTTTCGGCCATTCCCTCAACCGGAGGCCGACATCGCCTTCGCCGATCGATTTCATGTCGGAGGTCAACGGGAGGCAAAACGGCAGTAGCCGAATGAGCGGGGGCCGGCTCGCACGGACCTTGGGGCTGACTTTTCTTAGGGATTGTCGGTTGTGGAGCATTAGGCTCGGGATCAACAACTTGCTACGAGGCATTAGTCCTCTGAATACCCGGCGGAACTTGCTGCCGGTGTATTTGTTCCAACAGCTGTTTCATGATGTTGATGTCGGATCTGAGTTCTTGTACCTCTTTATCCAGTCGCCCATTACCTCGGTTTCGCTGAGTGTTCCTCGTCCCAGCAGAGCTCGCTGATCGAGCAGTGGAATTCTGACCTTGAGTCCCTCGAACAGCGTTTGCATCCGATGGCTCAACGGCGACAGCCTCATTCGGATCTTCTGGGACCGTTCTTCTAGTAACCACCATTAAAGCACATTTTTTAACCTCTGGATAGAGCGTAGGAAACGACTTTTTGTATTAGTTCCCACAGACGGCGCCAAACTGTTGATGCAAAAATCTGGTCGTCCCTCCTTCTAGCCGTTGAGTGCATGCATAGGAAGAAGACAAGGGAGACCCTGGCTAGAGCAAGGGACCCTTCGATGCCAAAGTCGGGCTAGGAATCTGGGTCGTATTGTATTGAAGGAGTTCGGGAGAGTTTTTTGCGTACCTTTCATCCTTGGAGTCACTCCTATTTATAAGAGAAGGAGGATCCTGCCGTATGGGGATTCTTTCCCGATATTTTGGAGATTTGATTTATATGGTATTTTGTTTACGGATACTTCCCGATCCTGAGATTTCTGGGACCAGGGATCCTTTTACAAGATTCTCGGGACGGTGTTTAAGATTACACTGTCTCTCCTTTACTTAGCTCGGCCTCAATAGATTCGTAATCTCGGCTGGCCTATATAGGAGACTTTTGCCCTACTGTCGGACGAAACTGAGTCGGTTAAGAACCGATGCTTTTCTTCTATCCGATAGCCGATATTACAACCAACCATACACAGGTCGTTTTCATAATCGGTCAGGTGGCTTTCTGATTTGGGACCTTTAATAGGCCTCTTTAGACATTGCTGCCTCGTTAACAGAGTCAACTTGATGTGTCCTATACTCGCCTAGGCTCTCGACTCTCAACTTCGGTCGGGATTCATTTTCTACAAATCCGAACAAGTCTCTCCTTTGGCTTTATCTTGCTCTACCCGAACTTTTGGCTCGGATCTTTCAGTCAGTTCTAGTAGAGTTGGTCCATTCAATAACCGAGTCTCTGGACTTGTCATATTATTTTCGCCAACAGTAAGCCCCCTACTCCTTGTGTTAGTTATATCGGCACTAAGGATAACCTACCCCAATTTGGCTTGGCTTAGCTCAAATATTTCGACCAAACCTTAAGACTCAAAGATGGGCTCATGCAAAGTTCAAACAAGGGGTGTTACATAAATAAGTCCAACAAAACTTGGGTGGCCAATGTCGAGTGTGTCCCCACATCCCACAGACTACCTCTCGGTGTGAAAATGTTCCTACATTAATCACCCCTGATGAGGAGTCTCGAACACGAGACCTCCCACTTTGATACCGATTTGATGCAGGACAATTAACCACTTACTCTAAAAGCTCGAACTGTTAGAGTATGGCGAATTAATCATTTTATCTCATAGCCCAGGTCTCACATCGTATGTACTAGGACCTCGGCCAAACTTTCTTTGTGGGCCCCAAATCACATGGGTACCGCCTCACACAGGTCACCCACCCCGAGTGTGTCCCCGCATCCTATAGACTACCCCACTCAAGCCCGGTGTGAAATGCACATCAATCACCCCCGGTGAGAAGTCTTGAACATAAGACATTTCCCGTGGGCCCCAAATCACATGGGTCACCTACCCCCGAGTGTGTCCCCGCATCCCACGGGCCACGTCACTCAAGCCCAGTGTGAAAATGCTCCTGTATTACGCTGGCTTGGGTGCAATTTTTTGAAAATTTTTCATTTTTTTTTTTTAAAAAAAAATTCAAAAAAAATAAAACAAAATACTCAATCTGAATCATACCCAACTCGATTCGACTCGGTTTCCCTAACCGAGTGGGACTCGATTCAGGTCAAGCTAGCTAGGAATCGGTTTGGATCGAGTCAGCCTTACTGGATTCGATCCTGAGCTAGACGAGTTTGGGTTAGGTAGTTGGCAAAACCGGATCGAGTTGAGTTGGACAAACTGGATCCAGTCGAGTTGGACCTAACTCGGTCCAACTTTGACTGGATGCCCAACTCCAGTCACCAGGCAAACCGGGTCCAATCTAACGGAGCCCAAAGTCCCATTCAATGACAGCAGATGATGCACTAACGCAGGATCACCGGTAACGTGTGCTCTCAATTGATAAGGTTCGGTCAAGATCATAAACTTAAGGGAAGTGGGCCCAGCTCAGACCCTACCACCTCACAAAATAATTGGGACCATTTCCTTAGCTGTCCAATCTGGCAATGATAAGATTCATCAACGGCGAATTTTCACCGTTAGTGTCCGACATTGGTTCATTTCATTCCCCTTAGATTAAGGGGCCAAAAGCAAGGGTAGCTATCGGAGTGTCGTTATCACCACATGATTCATGCACATCCGGCCATCCAAGTGACCTATGGGTTCTACCTCCCAGCAGTCGGGATGGGGAACGGCCCTCGGCATACGTGTGAGAGATCCGGACCATCCAGTATCATGAACATTCACATCATCATCATCAGGTCAGGAATACTTTCGCTGGATAAAACGGACGGTTAGAAAAAGATGAGAACAATCCACATTAGAAGACACTTGTGGCCCAAATGATGACTGGACCAACCTGATATTTGGGTCGTGGGATCTTTGCAGTGGGCCCAATCTGATGAATGGCTCTGATAACCGTGCAAGGCTGGCACGTGTGCTGCAAGGCCCCTTCTCCATCTCACTTGCGAGGGTTCCCATCATGTTATGGTTTGCAAGTTGTTGATTTCATCAAAGGTCCACATTCTATTAGTGGATCATGTGTAGCGCTCCGTATAAGAAGGTTGCATTGTCTTATACTAAAAACCCAAGTGCCTGTACCTACATTGATGAGATCAGACGACAGGCAACGGTTGTCCAAAGGAACACGACAGCCGTTGATTGCAACCGCTCCTTCAAAGAGCATTTTTTAAGTATGCTTTTTGCGTAACTTATGTAAGAGAAGAAATGTGGTCAGGCACATGCAATCACTGTAACAGGAGGAATGGACCGGAATCCTCTACAACGCCCTTTGCACGGAATGGGTACAACACCCCAACTGTGTGGGGGCCACGTCTTTTGTGTGTGATATCCATTCGGTACATCTAGAGGTGTACACCGAGTCGAGCTGAGGTTCGGCTCGGCCACTGGCTGACCTCGACTCGAACTCAGCTGGGCACGGGCCGAGTTCGAGCTAAGATCGAGTCGAGTTCGCCACTGAGGCATTTCTACAAACACCTGGACTGCACTTTTCAAATACCTTAGACAGAAGCAATGGTTTTACAAGTATTTTATCAAACACCTTCTTAACAATATAAAAACCAAGAAAAAAATGGTATTTGTTTCGTGTACATACCTTTCTTGCCACCAACCACACTTCATTGTGTCATTTTTATCAAACACTTGGTGAGCAACATCAATGGCAAAGTAACTGAGTCACTGAATTGGTTCGATCCGAGTTCAATTCGAGCTGGATTCGATCCAAATCCCAGCTCGACTCATTTTCGAGCTCAAAAATCAGCTCAACTCGGCTCGAACTCAGCTTCGAACCAAGTCGAATCGAGCTTTTTCGAGTCAAGTCGAGCTAGCTTGGTTCGTATACAACCCTAGGTACATCTGGTGAAACTCCTGATGATCATCATGAATAATTAAAAAATAATGCAATATACATGTTGTGCGGATGCTTTGTATTCTGCTCCGTCTGAGAGGTCAAGCAGGGCTCTATCAATTGGATTGAACTGGGTATTGATCAGACCTATAGAGTGAAAGTTTTCTCACCATGAGAGTAAGACTTTGTCAGTCCGACCGAAGGTAATATTGGTCCGACCAACGTACATGAACTCCGTCAGGTGGTTTTGCAAAAGTTGGGTTATTTCAGTCCTAATTTAATTGGAGTTCAGAGAGAACGCGTTGTTTTATGTTTTATCTTGTAAGGCAAGAAATTTATTGGGTGAGAGTATTTTCTATGCTTATAAATGCTTTGGAGCGGATTTTTTCAATGGCTAAGATTTTTACCAGCGTATGCATTGCAGGGAGAGATCAGATTGCTTCTGTACTGATCTGAGAAGGTGAGTTAAGTAACTATAAAGTTTTGATTATAGTGGAGATCTATGTTCCTTTGAACAGTGGATTTTTTTTCCCCATAATGATTGTTCATGTTAAAATCAAGCATTTGTGATTGCTTAATTGGCTGTTTCTAATTTTGATTGTTTTATCTTCATTAAATGTGCTCTTATAAAGGGTAGGATAAACAGAATATTTGACTCGAATTTCTAATATTTAGATTTGATCCGAATTTATTGTGGGCTTCGAATTACAATAATATATAACTTGGGATCCGAATTACAATAATATACAACTTAGGCAGCGGTAGAGGTGTACAAGAACCGAGCTAAAAAGCTTGATTTAACTCAGTTCAAAGCTGCGTTGAGCTGATTTTTTAAGCTCGAAAATGAGTTCGAGATGGACCCAGCTCGACTCGACTCGACTCGGATAACTCGGTTCGAACTCGGATTGAACTCTGCTCGAATCGAACTAGTTCGGTGACTCGGTGACTTTGATATTGATGTTGTTCACCAAGTGTTTGATGAAATGACTCAACAAAGTGTGGCAGGCGGCAAGGAAGGTATGTATATGAAACGAATACCCTTTTTTTCTTGATTTTTATGTTGCTTAGAAGGTGTTTGATAAAATACCTGTAAAGCCATTGCTATTGTTTTACATACAGAAGGATTTCGAAAGTGCAGTCTAAGTGTTTGTGAAAATGTTGCACAGGCAAGCTCGGCTCGAACTGGCCTGTGTTGTTGACCGAACCGAGCTAAGCTGGCCAATCAAGCTCGAGGACCGAACCAATCCGAGTTCGACCTGAGGTCAGCTAGTGGCCAAGCCGGGTCGAGGTGAGGCCAGCTCGACTCAATTCGACTCGATGTACACCCCTGCCAGCAGTAGAAAGAGATATGAAGAGTGGACACCAAAGATTTTACATTTTTACCTGTTGTACGGCCAACTCGACTTTTGGATCTGGCTGATGGTTTGGATCGTTCATTAGGTGGGCCCCTCCATCTATGCATAGTAGCCTGAAGATGAGTCCCTTGTCGGGCTATCAAGTGGGTCATACATGTTTGGAAAGATGGACGGTGGTGATGACCGCACAGGCCTGATTTTCTAGGACACTGCATGTTCAAAGTGAGCCCCACCAGATGATCTGCTTGATCTTTCACACACGTATTGGCAGTCTAGCATTGATTGAGAATACCGGATAAAAGGTGCTCGCCCCGACTCTCTGCACTTCAACGTAGAGGTCTGTGTTCAGACCCACCTTAGAGCTTGCCCACCAAAGTCCAAAAGCAGAGAGGTACCTCACTGCACGTGCCAACATGGCATGTGCATGCAAGATCGGAACCATTCATTAAGTAGGGAGACACCATGACCATGCCCTGACATAAAACAAGCTAATGAATCCGCTCATCAGGTGGGCCATGGTTGCATGATGAAAATAGGCGGCCAAAAAAATCCACAGGTCCCAATTCGACCTGCACTTACTTGTAACCCACCGATGGTATCTGCCTAATGAACAGTTTGGATCTTTTACATCTGTGCTAAGACGTGTGCAGCAAGACTATCAAAATTGATTCATCTATTTTGAAGTGGGCCCTTGGTTTGCTGATCCAGACCGTTGTTATGATCAGTCCCACCATAGATGAACTCTTCTAAAACGGCATCTAAGATTAGATAATTCTAATCATCCAATCAGTGACTGTTATTATGAACCATTGCTATGTCTTCTCCCTAACCATTTGTTGCAGGTAACTGATCCAAGGATTAGGATCATCTATCTGGGACAACGCAAACTCTGGATTCCGTTGGTTTAATGGCTAGGGTGATCAAAACATACATATCCAAACTATCAAATCAGGACCTCACATTTCCTCCAGGCTCCAGACATGCACAGGTAGAACAAAGTGGCAATCAGCCTACCAATATATCCAACATCCAGTCCCATCAATATCATCCTAGTTAGTTATCAGGCATTCAATGTCCTCAACTTGGCAAACCTGCAAAACATCACCACCTTTCATCTATTAGGACGCGGTTTGGCTACTGGCTAGTAAGCCCAACAACAACAGCTAGCTGGTGTCAAAGCTCTTAAGTGGACCACACCACATGAAACAATGTAGATTGAACGATCACTGTTCAAAACTTTTAGAGTCCACATGTTTTGGATGTTTGTTTTCCTTCATCCAGGTCTGTTTTCATGGGGATGTCGTTCACCTGAAATTTTGATGTGCCTATTTTTGTGCTGAAATAAAGTTTATTTTAAGATTTTATTTTAATAGAAAATATGAAAATTATGCAAAATTTTTTATCCAATAGTAACCGTATATTTTATATTAGATGATTTGACTATGAAACATGTTGATGATTGTCCCGTAGTTTTCCATTATGACACCTGCAGTCATCCATCATATGGGATATCCAAACAAGTACGCGGATTTCCTGCCAAAGGAAGTTCCTGCGCTCGAAACTTAGGTGGGGCACACTTCCATGTTGGAGTTGAACTAGGATGCTACAACGTGGAGCATGGGAGAGAGAGTTGTGATGGGTTTCAAACTCCCTCTCCACAGACTCTATAAAAGAGAGCTGGGTCCCCAATCCTACACCATAGCAGAAATTTGAGTCCCATCTTGTGAATTGCAGAAAGGGTGTGAAGGAGAGGAAGATCCTAAGTTCTACAGGTATTCTGGTATTCTTATCCGGCTTCCATGGCGGCGTCTCAGCTAGGTAAGCTATCCGACCCCTGATCGCCATGTCCCATGCACAGACAGATCCGTGGGCCTATTCCGCATATAGATAAGATCCCACATTTGGTATCAGAGCGATTGTGCATAGGTATGGATGATCGTATTTAGTCATATCAGATCAGCATCAAAAAATTTTGAATTCCTAGAACAGTTGAAATCAGAGATTTTTCCCTGAATTCAGAAATCAACAATTAGGGATTTTTCCCGGAATTCAGACATGAGTAGTATAAAAGATTTAGGATTCGAAATCCCCAAATCAGGAGATTAGAGATTTGAATCCCAAATACAGAATCCAGATTGGGGATTTCAGCAATATAACCCCAAATCCAGTTGTAATTAGGGATCTCGAAATCGTATCCCACATCAGTATCTACGGATTTCGAAAACTCATATTCATATTAGGAATTCCAGATCTGAAACTCCAAAATTGTGAAATTAGGGTTTTCAGATTTGAATCCCCAATTTCAGATTCCGATTAAGGATTTCGGAACCCAGATCCCGAATCCAGTTACAATTAGGATTTCAAATCCTTAAAATCCTATATTCGTTCGTGGATTAGGGATTTGAATCACACGATTAGGGATTTTTTCCCAAAATTCAACAGACAATCAGCATCATAGGGTCTTGGCATAGATCTCGTCAAACCCTTACATGCCATCAGCTAGGGCGGTAGCCATTACCAACCTTCAACCTTGCTTCAATGGAGTGAAGAAACATCAACGTCTTCATTGCTGGCAACCGCCATCACCGTTCCCGTGGCCTCATCATCGTCACAGCGAACCCTGTATCGACGGAACTGCCAGAAAACCGAATAGAAGGGAGATTCAGGAAGTCACCTCGGCTCACCGACGGACAGAGAGAGGATCTCCCTCTCGCTCATCTCCCTTCAGTCGCTGCTTGCAGACAAGGGTAGGCGACTGGATATCCCTGTAGGGCAAAAACTATTATATTTGTAATCTGGTCTTCGGACCCGATTACCATTCCGGTTCAATTCTCGGATCTGGGGTCTTTTAGCTGGGCCTGACGCTTGATCTAGGGCCCACTGCCAGTAATGGACCCACCTAATATTTGTAATGGGCCTGACACCAGTGGGCCTCATCAGATGATTTTAGTATGGATGTTGATTGGACCCATTTACTTGGACCACGTATTTCACATTAAATTCAGATTTCATCTAGGCCCACTGATACATTAGGGACCTATTTGGATCCGTTAACCAGATCTGAGTCATTAGTATGGATTAAAATGAGCATATAATCTAGAAACAATCACTTGATGGACATATATTAGGATAAAGAACTATCATCAAGTATCAGATCTAACACGCCCATCTAATGGACATAAATGTCAGGATCTAAGCAACAAAATTTGTGGATCGTTCAATACTATATATCCATCGTGAGAGTATTATAGACTAGACTTATTGTACTCATTGATAATGACCAGATAATATAAAGTCTTGACTCGGCCCAACTGTAGGCCCACTACCCATCATTAAGGGTCTTATATAGACCATTGGATTATAGAGAGCGAAACATATACGTCTGTTTCTATCAAAAGTTTCTATATTGTCCAATGATCAATATTGACCATCTTGTGGGCCGTATCAAACTAATTTAAGTATAATCCATTGAGAGGCAGGATTATAATAGCAATCCTAAAGTCTATATTTGTAGATTTGGATTCGGTTGTGTTAGCCACCATAGTGACCTCAATCGATGAAAACTTTACAAGTACATACTTATAACATTGGGATAATGAGGGTTGCATACAGTTGCGTTCACTTTTTCATGCGTACGGTAACGAAAATGCAGACGATTACCGTTTGGCAGTCATGTGAACGGGTGAAGTAAATGGTGCTGGTAATGTAAAACTGAAAGACTCATCTCACCCATAGGTGTTGAGTGTCTCAAATTTACATGACTTACATCACTCAGCTTCATATTCAGGAGGATCACTAACATATTATTATTACCTCCCACAGGAGGAATGATGATGATGTGACAGATTCTCACTAAGATGTGATGGTTGGGCCCATCTTCATCTTAGATGATTCAGCCAATGCCTCCCTTAGCAACTGAATCAGTTATCTTTACCTGATATTTGTTTACATTCACTAAATTGCTTTGTGAAATAATGAACTAATGTGAGTATATGTGTATCTCTTATATTTTAGTCTCAATACCAACTAATACGCATCAAGTCCCTGCCTTAAATGGGTCTAATTATACTCAATGGAAGAACGTCATTGAAGTTGTACTGGGTTGTCTTCAATTAGATCTTGCCCTGATAACACCAGAACCGCTAAAGTCATCTGATAATGCCACTGAAGCTGAATATAATCGATGGGTTGCATGGTTTAGATCAAATGATACATGCCTGAAAGTCATTAAGTATTCAATTTCTGAATCGATGAAGGGTGTCATGCCTGAAACAGATAAGGCTAAAGTTTTCCTGACTGAAATGGGAAAACGATTCAAGAAATCTGATAAATCTGAAGTGGGCATTCTTCTGAATAAATTGACTCGCTCGTCCTACGATGGAAAAGGCAACATCCGTGAATACATTGTAGAGCAGATCGAAGTTGTTTCTAAGATCCATGCTCTAGGGCTTGTACTCACTGATGATCAACTGGTTCATTTGATCATGAACAACCTACCTCCCCAATTCGGCACGTTCCTGGTAAACTATAACACTCTGAAGGACATGTGGACATTGGATGAACTCATCACTCAGTGCGTCCAAGAAGAAGACAGGATCAGACAGATGATAAAAGTTCAAAATATTAATATGGTAACTTCAGGACAAGGGCATGGGCAAGGGAATAAAGGTAGAAGGAAGAGGAAACAAGGTTCTAATAATGGATTCTCTGGTCCTCCATCTGGAAACCATGAGAATCAATCTGGAAATGGATCTAAACGCAAACGGGTTAAAGGCAAACCGTGCTACTTTTGTAAAAAGACGGGTCATCTAAAGAAAGACTGTGAAGGTTTTAAGGAATGGCTCATAAAGAAAGGTAATCATTCTGTTCTTGTCTGTTTTGAATCTAATCTGACCGATGTGTCAGTGGATTCCTGGTGGATAGATTCAGGAACTACTATTCACATATGCACTTCTATGCAGGAATTACTACAGGCCAGGCCACCAACTGATGCGGAGCGCTCAGTATACGTAGGCAATAGTGTCAAAGTTGACGTGGAGGCAATAGGAGTCTATAGGCTTAAGTTGAAGACTGGTCATTTTTTGAATTTAGTAAATACATTCTGTGTGCCGTCTATAAGGCGCAATTTAGTTTCAATTTCCTGTTTGGATAAGTTGGGATATTCGTTCCACTTTGGAAATAAAAGTTTTAGTATTTACTTTAATTCGATTAAAGTTGGAACCGGCTCTTTAGTAAACAACTTATACCAGTTAGACTTGATTGCCTCTCACGTCTATAATATTAATACCTTGCATAGAAATGTAGTGAGATCCAAGCGAAGACTAGACTATGAGAATTCCTTCATGTTGTGGCATAGACGTCTATGTCATATATCTCATAAGAGATTAGACAGGCTTATGCGAGGAGGAATTTTACATTCTCTAAACTTCTTTGACTATAAAGTATGCATTGATTGCATAAAAGGAAGATAGACTAGAACAAGAAAGAAATGTACAACCAGGAGTGTAGATCTATTAGAGGTTATACATACAGATATCTGTGGACCATTCCCTACAGCCTCAAGGAGTGGCCACAAATATTTCATTACCTTTATAGATAACTACTCTCGCTTTGGGTACCTATACCTTATCAGTGAGAAATCAGATGCCCTGGATGCTTTTAAAATCTATAAAGCCGAGGTTGAAAATCAACTCGATAAGAGAATTAAAGTTGTCAGATCTGACCGTGGTGGTGAATACTATGGCAGATATGACGAATCAGGACGCAATCCAGGGCCATTCGCTAAATACCTACAGGATTGTGGCATTGTTGCTCAGTACACTATGCCTGGTACTCCAGAGCAGAATGGAGTTGCTGAGAGACGTAATCGCACCCTTATGGATATGGTGCGAAGTATGGTCAGCAATTCAACATTGCCAGAATCTCTGTGGGGTGATGCGATCAAAACCGCAGTTCATATATTAAACAGGGTTCCCAGCAAAGCAGTAAGCAAAACTCCTTTTGAGTTGTGGAATGGGAGAAAACCAAGTCTCCGATATCTACATGTTTGGGGTTGTTCTGCTGAGGCCAAAATTTATAACCCGCATGAAAAGAAGCTTGATCCTAGAACCATAAGTTGTTTCTTCATTGGATACCCAGAAAGATCAAAAGGCTATCGATTTTATTGTCCTTCCCACTCCATCAGGATTGTTGAGACTGGGAATGCCAGATTCATTGAGGACACTGAAAACAGTGGGAGCACGAACATAAGAAATTTTGTATTTGAGGAACAAAGGACTGTGACTCCTGTCATAGTCAATCCAGATCACGTGGACATTAATAATGCAGTTGATTCTGCAGTCACTGCAGAGCACCACGTAGAACCTCATATACAAACCACTGATGAGGAAAATCAAGATCAGACCCAACAAGCTGAACCATTAAGAAGATCTGAAAGAGAGGACTGTAAATCGAGACGATTACATCGTATACTTACAGGAACACGACTTTGACATAGGGGTGGAAAAGGATCCTGAATCCTTTACACAAGTCAAACAAAGTGTTGATCCTTCTCGTTGGTTTAATGCCATGAAAGATGAGTTGAAATCCATGCAGGACAATAAAGTATGGGATCTTATAGAGTTACCCACTGGAATAAGGCCGATTGGTTGTAAATGGATATTTAAAACCAAACGGGACTCCAAAGGTAATGTCGAACGATATAAAGCCAGACTTGTTGCCAAGGGTTTTAACCAACGTGAGGGCATTGACTTTAAGGAGACTTTCTCACCAGTATCAAAGAAAGACTCATTCAGGATAATAATGGCTCTTGTAGCTCATATGGATTTAGAGTTACATCAGATGGATGTAAGCATTTCTCAATGGGGATCTAAATGAGAATGTGTACATGTTGCAGCCCGAAGGTTTTGTAGCTACTGGCGCAGAACATTTGGTTTGCAAACTTAAGAAGTCCATCTATGGGTTGAAACAGGCATCGCGGCAGTGGTACCTTAAGTTTCATGAAGTAATTTCTTCATATGGCTTTGTAGAAAACACTGCAGATGAATGCATCTACATTAAAACCAGTGGGAGTAAGTTCGTTATGATGATTTTGTATGTTGATGACATTCTGTTAGCTAGCAGTGATACCAGGATGTTGAGCGACACTAAGAAATTTTTATCTCAAAAGTTTGAAATGAAAGACCTTGGTGAAGCTTCTTACGGCATCGGCATTGAGATTCTCCGTGACAGAATACTTGGACTGCTCAACTTGTCACAGAGGACCTATATTGCTAGGGTACTCGAAAGGTATGGCATGCAAAATTGTGCTTCAGGAAAGTCGCCCATTGTGAAGGGCGACAAATTTGGTTTATTTCAGTGTCCAAAGAATGATTTAGAAAAGAATCGAATGAAAGAATTTCAGTATGCATCAGTAGTACGTAGCATCATGTATGCTCAAGTCTGTACACGACTGGACATTGCCTTTGTCACTAGAATGTTGAGAAGATATCTATCTAATCCAGGAATGCAACATTGGATAGCTGCGAAGAAAGTATTGCGGTATATTCAGAGAACGAAAGACTTCAGACTCACATACAGATGGTCTGATCAATTGGAGTTGATCGGATATTCAGATGCAGACTTTGCAGGCTGCGTTGATACTAAGAAGTCTACTTCGGGATACATCTTCATGATGGTAGGAGGAGCTGTGTCGTGGAAAAGCGTGAAACAATCTACCACAACCTCATCCACTATGGAAGCTGAATTTATTGCCTATCGTGAGGCATCTAATCAGGCATTATGGTTATAAACTTTCTTCTCAGGTTTATGAGTACTGGAGTATATTCTGAAATTATTGAGAATATTTTGCGATAATTCGGCTGCTATTTCCTTCTCTAATAACAACAAGCATTTGTCAAGGTCGAGGCAAATCGACATTAGGTATCTTGTTGTAAAAGAAAGGGTTCAGAATCATCAAGTGTCCGTGGAATTCATCGGCACTAAGCAGATGATTGCAGATCCGCTCACTAAAGGGCTCCTTATCACGCCATTTCAGGAACATGTAACATCCATGGGAGTCATTGATCCCACAGATGTTCTCAGTTAGTGGGAGTTGAGCGTATTTTAATTTTCATAGACACTTAGAGATCTCGTTTTATACAGTTTGTTTGGATGATTTTGATATAAAGATTTATTTCTGCTTATTTATATATATGCGCAAATTTTGAATAAGTGGAACTACAGTTGTGTCTCGTTGGAGACATGAAAAAGCTTCAGGACCTCTTAAGGATAGGCACATATTATCACACTAAAGTGTGTAATCCTTATACCACATTTCCTAATTCGTGATCTATGTCGTTAAGATTGAAAGTATTTGTGATCGCGCTTAGACTCACTTCGCCTAAATTAAATGTTGTGATGACTACCGCGTTTCGATACTGACTGTCTTGATGGACCAGATTGAATAGCATTACTCATACTGTCCAATTGTTTTCATTGGTTAACCATTTAGATATTTTCTTAAAATATCAAAAATTGTTTACAAAATTATTATATATATGATTATCATTGACGTTGCTCAATAAGGCCCAAGTGGGAGAATGTAAGAACTCTATTTAGTGGGCCTCACTGATCAACGGTCTGGATTGTTATACAGTTGGACTGGATGATTGAGTAGACCAGTGGGCCCCACTTCAGGTGATGCGCTGCGCAGTCTATCTGCACAGCTCTGCGTACTAGGGCTGGAATGCTATAGCACGGCAGTTTGAGTTGAACTAGGATGCTACAACGTGGAGCATGGGAGAGAGAGTTGTGATGGGTTTCAAACTCCCTCTCCACAGACTCTATAAAAGAGAGCTGGGTCCCCAATCCTACATATATAGCAAGAATTCGAGTCCCATCTACTGATTTGTAGAAAGGGTGTGAAGGAGAGGAAGATCCTAAGCTCTAAAGGAATTCTGGTATTCTGGTGTTTTTATCCGGCTTTCATGGCGACGTCTCAGCTAGGTAAGCTATCTGAACCCCTGATCGCCATGTCCCATGCACAGACAGATCCGTGGGCCTATTCCGTATATTTTATATTAGATGATTTGACTATGAAACATGTTGATGATTGTCCCGTAGTTTTCCATTATGACACCTGCAGTCATCCATCATATGGGATATCCAAACAAGTACGCGGATTTCCTGCCAAAGGAAGTTCCTGCGCTCGAAACTTAGGTGGGGCACACCTCCATGTGGTGAGGAATCCACCCTTGAAGTCTCCCCGGGTCGGCTACGTAGGGATGAATTGAAAGGCCGCGGATTGCGTCCTACCCCCGCCCGTCTCGAGCTCCACTGTGATGTATTGGTTTATCCATGCAGTCCATCCCTCTTCTCAGGTAATTCTGTGCTACGTGAGTAAAAATGAGGCATTTTATGATATGTGAACAAAAATGAGGCAGATCCAACGGTCACGAGGACCACACCAAATAATAAACTTGGTTGCATTAACTGCAAAAAAGCATTAAATGACAATTGCATTAAATGCAAGAGTCATCAGTGGTGTGGTTCACATGAGCGTTGGATCTATCTCTTTTTTTTCATGTACTATAAAATGATCCGAGAGGAGAGATGGACAGCATGGATAAACCGATACATCATAGTGGGCCCTCCCAAACTGAAAACCCAAGTAGGCGATCAGATCATTTTTGGCCTCATGTCCTTAAATGATTTCACAAAATGGATGGATCATTTTTGGCCCCATATCCTTAAATGATTTCACAAAACGGATGGACAAGTTAGATTTCTAGCCAACATCACAGCAGACCCCACCTAAGTTCCAAATGCAGAAACTGTCCCTGAAGGCCTTTTGAAGGAATCTGTGTCCTCCAAACAAGGCAATAAGATGAGATCAATGAAAATCATTTTCATTTTCCCTTTCTTTTCTCTTCACGCTATCCAAATAGGTTGGTGAAGTGCCCACAAAGGAGGTTGGAGATCTTTCAATCTAGAGCATCCATCATCCACTGATGGGTCCATCAAACAACAATTTGGATAACTGGGGCACTGGAACTAGGGTTTGAGTTGTTAGTAACAGTGGGGTCCACAATTTAGTCAGTTTAATTTAAGTTAATTACACAATGTGAGCCATTTAACAGCTCCCATGCCATATTATGTTGGAGAATAATGAAATATTTCTTACTAGAGGCTGGGTTCCCTAGTTGTTCTGAGCAGGGGATTTAGTTTGTAGAACGGAGGCCATGATTGGCCTATCCAAGCCGTTAATTTGAAGGCCCCCATGATAGATGGACTATCCCCAGAAATCCCCAAATTGAAAGATCCCCGCTGTTAAATTTTTGGCATTTTCTCCATTGTATGTGATTTGTTCATGCATTTCTTTTTAACAACCGTGTATTTGCATCCTGGCAACGGGAAGGTTAGAGTCAACAAGTTAAGAGGATATTCATGGAATGGTCCATCCATGATGGGGTCCTTCAGATCAATGGCTTAGATAGACCATCCATGGGCCCACCTCTACAAAGGGAACTCGGTCTCATCTTATTAACATAATAAAATTCGAATTTATATACACTAACCACGAGTGTAATACGTGTATACAGCTGGACTACAGATAATAACTAGATACACCTTAGTGTGTATCATATGCACACTAATATACATTAACAATGAGTGGCTCCGTATCAAGCGTCACAGGCGGCCAAGTATCAAATAACTCACCGATCCACTACTTAACGAGAAGTATTTTACCAATGTTACAAGAGATTGTAAAGGTGGGCCCACTGTTTAACAATCTAAGCCGTTGAGTTATGAGGCCATACTTTGATTGGTTCATCCACCAAAAATCTCTCAGATCAGAAAGTCAAAATGTAAATAAAGAAATGTAGCAACATTTCCCACTAAACCAATACAGGGCCAAATGTTCTATGGCTAGGATCTTCCTATTTGAGGATTTTTTGTGCACGGACCATCCCAACCTAACAATGTCTGAAACCCCGAATGGCAGGCGTTTCATCAATCTCATATGTCCATCTACTGATGGTTATCATGGATGGCCTATGTTCAAAAGTCACACGCGTTGGATAATCCTGGCCATGGGGAATGGTCCATCTATGATGGGGCCATCAGATCAATGGCTGGGATAGACCAATCGTGGCCACACATCTACAAACTAAGTTCTGAACGGGGATTAAGGACCGACTACCTCTTCCTATTATTTTTTATTCTAGCCCGCCTAAGTATGCTAAGTAATCACATCTACCAAGGAGCACCTCTTTTATGCAGTCCATAAAATATACAAACTCCGTTTGGACTACCATTTTTTAATCTGAAATCCCGTCCGTCCATCAAGTGAGGACCTTTATATTCACTATACATACAAAATATCAGCCCATAAAAAAATCACAATGGGCCACATCAATGGAAACCATGTAAATTGTGGCTAAAACTTCTGTGGCACTCCGACCTTCAGACAAGCTGATGATTTTCTGAAATTCTCTCCATGTGTTTGAGCCCTACCTGATGAGTGGGTTATTATGTAAGATATGCGATGGCTCCACATAGAAACCTATGGTTGACGTCCCCTTCCATTTTTCCCTGTGGTGTGGCCCACCTAAGATGCTGATATGCCTGATTTTTGTAGAGCCTAACATTTGAGGAGGGAACCTGATGGACGTAGTGGATGTCATATAGACCCCACAGAGCTAGGGTGTTTTACGAGTTCCATAGAACAGGTGTTGCAAGTATATCCCAAAAGGATCATCTGCCAGTGGAGAATAAGCTTATTCCACAATGGATGTGGGTGTGGCCCACCTATGTTTATATTTAGCATCGAAATTGACCAGAAGGTTCCCCTAATAATGAAATTGGGTGAAATTGGGATGCCCAGAAAATCAGACCAATCCATGTGAGCTAACATGTGAGGTTGGAGAATTTTGGGTGGTTGTCCATTGCTTTTTTGGTGTGGCCCACTCAATCCCAAAGTTTCAGAAATCACATTGCCATAATTTTGCAACGTGTAAAAGTATAATAGGCACACACTCACACCCACAAACACCACAATTAGGGGTGTACATCGAGTTGAATTGGGTCGAGTTGGCCTCAGCTCGACTCGGCTTGGCCACTAGCTGACCTCAGCTCGGCTCGGACTTCTAGCCTGATTGGCCAACTCAGCTCAGTTCGGTCAGCAGCTTGGACTAGCTCGAGTCGAGTTCGAGCCAAGATCAAGTTGAGTTTACCCATCCAACATTTCCACAAACACCTCGACTGCACCTTCAAAATCTCGCTGTATGGGAAATAACAGCAATGGTTTTCAAGGTATTTATTTCAAACACCTTCTAAGCAACATAAAAACTAAGAAAAAGGGGTATTTATTTTATGTACATACCTTCCTTGCCACCAGCCACACTTTGTTAAGTCATTTCATCAAACACTTGGTGAGCAACATCAATATCCAAGTAACTGTGTTACTGAACTGGTTCGTTACGAGTTCAATTCGAGGAGGATTCGAACCGAGTCGAGCTGGGGCCAGCTCGAACTCAACTTCAAACCAAGTCAAGCAAGCTAACCGAGCTAGCTTGGTTCGTGTACACCCCTAACCACAATGTACAATTTAACTCATGATATCCGTGTTAAAACTCTTGTGAATCTACGACTGAGCCATGAGCAGGGACTCCTCCTCTTCCCTCACAAGCAGTGGTGCATTAAAATTTCGGCATAGCATTGCTGGGATGGTGTTCGCAACCCCACCTAATCCACGTCAGATGCAGAACACCACTCACAGTGGTGATTTGTTGATGGGTTAATTGAACACAATAGCATTGCTGGGGTGGTGTTCGCAGCACCACCTAATCCACGTCTGATGCAGAACACCACTCACAGTGGTGGTTTGTTGATGGGTTAATTGAACACAATGTGCAAGATATGAGCTTTCCATTTAGTAGGCTACACCTTTTAGATCTTTTCCCATTAAAAATATGGCAATCTCTTAATGCATTTTAGGATTTTTGCCCCGATAGGAAGTAACGAGGGTACTACTACATCTCATATGAGGGCTCATTTGGGAGCTTATAATTGGAGATAAATGAAATCCATTTTACAATCACACTTAAAGTGTAAATGTAATGTTCAGTTATATTTAGTAGCTTTTAAATGAAATGCATTGGAATACAAATATTTTGTTTTGATGAACTAAATACAAAGAATTGATATGCATTAAAATTCTTCAATTTATTCACAAGAAAATATGTGATATATCAAATTATTTTTAATATTCCAAATTAGTATACATATATGATATTTGATAGAGTGATTGAAAATTTAAGGATCATAAACAATTAGCTTGCAACTAATTTTTAACCATCTATTTAATGGCCAATGTTTGGATGGTTTGAATCATTTTAGTGGTGTGATTTTACCAATGTAGCTGATATTTAAATTGTTTCATAATATCAATAGCATGCCACATATACGGTGGAATAAGAGTATGATGACACCTTTGTTTACTTTGTGACTTTATAAGGGAGCCAAAATAGACATTTCACATCTTCCATTTTTCTAGAGTTACAAATCAACCTCATTTACCCTCATCCAAATGCACTTCTCACTTTCATTCACTTTCAAATCCTTTTAACTCCTTACATTTACTCTTCATCCAAATGACCCTGAAGAAAGTGGATATTTTATTTTAAATTTTAAATTTAAAATTTGTTTCTCTCCTAACTGATTAAGAAAAGAATGGAGGATAATTTGGAAAAAAAAGAAGAAGAAGAAGAAGAAGGGGAGCAATGGAATAGTTGTTATGTTAGACGCAAGGGGTTTTGAGGAGCATTTTGCAATAAAGAGAAGCATGTGGTCCCAAAAAACATGAAGAGAGTAGTTGGTATTCATTAATGTTTAAAATTATTCATTAATATATAATAAATATTTTTAAATATTTTATTTCAGCCAAAAATTTCCAATAGCATCGCAAGAAAAAAAGAAATGTGAAATTCAGCTGATGTGTCTCCCATCCAAGCCCTCTTGCAAATGACAATACTAGCCCTTAACACTTCTCCTTTCTTTAAAAATCACTCCCTCCTCCGTGTAGTAAGCCTCCTACATACCCCTCCTGCAGCTGTGTGTATGGACGGCCTCTTAACTTGCTGTATGATTTATTGCCGAAATGATGGGACACATTTAACAATTGCAACTGTTGTTGATTTTTTGTGGGACCCACCAAAAATGTGTCATTTTCAAACGTACGGTGATGATTACAGCTTTTATAGATCATGACTATGAGTTGATCTTCGATTCACAATTTTTATTAGAGAGATGCTTTTAGTGCTCTAGTTGCAACGAGACACTTAGACAGTCAGATCCTTTGATCTAGACCGTTCATTAGGTTCAGTGTACATTTCATGGGCTACCATGCAAATATCATACCAAACTTACAATTATGAACCATTAAAATCACTGATCTCTAATATGGTTAGAAATTTAAATAAAATAGGTCCAATCAACAATTTGACCCATGTATTTGTTAGGGCCCACCATATGCAAAACAAGGCCAAATCAAAGCTGGATTGGATTATCTAATCAATAAGATTTCGTAGGATAGCCTATGAAACAGTTTAAACGACTGAATGGAATATCCAAATGAAGAGCACTATAAGTTAATGGGAGCACTGGAGTATTTATCATCTTATGCAAGTGGGTTTTGCGATGCAAGCTTTGGAAGATGCCATGTATGTATAACCACATAAAGTGGTTTTAAAAAGTATGAAAATGTATATACCTGAAAATGAATGTACCGCCCGAATACAAACTGGTTTTTGAAATGGCCCAATATAAGTGGTATGGTGCAATAACACCCGATTTTGATAGTAAGGTCCATTTGGAGCTTGTATTTGAAATGAATTGGATTCTAAATCACAAATTAATGTGATTCTAAATCTTCGATTGTGCTCAGCTTTGTAATTAAAATACATTGACTTAAAAAATAGGCATGCATTGAAATTCTGAAATGTATTTATAGGTATTTGATTTTGATTACGAAATTAATTTTGAAATCTTTACTGAGTGTACATATGTAACATTTGATAGAATGATTATGATAAGTTCATGGAATATATATTTTAGCGAAAAAACAGTGATGAAATTTCAAGCCGTGGGTGGTTCACAAGTACAGGATCATAAATGAGCAATTCACTGATATTTTGTAACCATTGATTTACATATCCAAGGTTTAGATCATTTTATTAATGTAATTTTAGTAATATAGCTAGTAATTTGATTGTTTAGGGTGTCATTATCATGCTACGTGTACAGTGAATTAATAGTTTACAGCCCGCAAATAAGTTATTTTTTAACTTAAGTAATTAAGTTATGTTTTTAACTTAAGTTAGTTTGGTAAGCATTATAGTAAAAGTAACTTACGTGCCAAAAGCTACTTCTCTTAATGAGTAATTATTTTTAGCTTATTAACTTATCACTTTTTCACTTCTCTTTGACTTCCCATATCAAAGGAAACTCTCTCTCAGTCCATCTAAAAAAAGGCCTCACATGGTGGATTGTCCACATTGAAGGTGGAGATGGTCCACATAAAAGGTGGGCCCCACATGATGGATAAACCCATATTAATGTGGGCCTACATATGGATAGTCCACTTCAGAGGTCAGTCCATAGTGACAAAAAGCACACATCCAAAGATGGCTGGTATGATGGACGACTCATTTTAAAAGTGGGCCTGCATAATAGACAGTCCACATTAAAGGTGGGCTCCACATGATGGGCAGTGGATAGTGAAGTTGGGCTCCGCATGATAGATGGCCCATATTAAAGTGGCCCCACGTGATGGGCGATCCACGTCAAAGGCCTGCCCCTAATGATGAATGACCCACATCCAAGGCGAGCCTTGCATGATGGGCAACCCACATTGAAGGTGGGTTCTAGATGATGAACAGTCCACATCAAAAGTGGGCTCCACATGATGGGCAATTAATAATGGTGGGCCGCACATGATGGACGATCCACATCAAGATGGACCCCACATGATGGACGATCCAAATCAAAGGTCAACCCCAATGATGAGTGGTGTATATCCAAATAGATGGCCAACGTCAGAGGTGGGGCCCATATGATGGATGGTCCACATCAAAGGTGGGCTCCACATGATCAGTGGATATTGAAGGTGGGTCCCACATGATGGACAATAACATTGATGGTGGATCACACTTGATGGATGACCAACATCAAAGGTGGGCCTCACATAATGAATGGTGCACATTAAAAGTCGGGCCATAATGATGAATGACCCACATCCAAGGTTAACCCCATATGATGGACAACCCACATCAAAGGTAGGGCCCACACAATGAATGGTCCACATCAAAGGTTGGTCCGGCATGATAGATGGTGAATTTCAGGAGAATTAAACAAACTTGAGGAATAATTACTTATGATGTTGAAAATTAAAAACATTTTTCTACTTTCTAATTGATAAATATGCTGGTGCTACCAAATATATTTACCAACTGAAAAGTAGAAATCATAAGTAACTTATCTGAAGTAACTAACTACCCAAACAAGTACACTTCTCCTTGCTTTCGCATTGCCAAATGAATTTGTACAGATGAACGATCTCCTTGCTTTCGCATTGCCAAATGAAATTGCACAGATGAACGAAGTGAATGTTGCCAAATAAAATCATGCTTGTGAGCAGTTGACCCACGTAGGTGGGAAAATAGGTGACTAAAAAGATTAATCAACGGTCCAAAATCAATTCACACAAGTATTAACTTAACTTGAGGCCATGGGCACATTGACGCAATGGCCCACCTAGATAATAAATAACACATGATCCCATTCAAGGCTAACATTGTACATGCATCATCAACCCCGGCACATTTGAATTTCAGGCTTTTACTACGAGCCCGAAAGTTGGACCCAAGCCAATGGCAGATGATGGCTGGATTTGGGCTGGCCCATTGCAGGTTCGCCTGAGAGGCCAACTGCCGGCCCAGCCTATAGACTTTTTCACTTCGTGATGGGGCCCATGTGGTGGAACTGACAGTGAAAGGACAACTATACAAACATTACGTTGCTCGACGATCTTATCCTTATAATATGTGGTCGTCAAACAGATGGCTATAAATAAATTAAAAAAAAAAAAGAAAAAAAAAAAGAAGGTGGAAAGCGGATTGGCTGGTGTACCACAAACCAGCTATATAGCTGATGTAGGTAGGACGCAACTGCGTCGTACCCCTTCCGGGCAGGGCTATGTGGGGCCCACCGTGATGTATATGTTTTATCCACGCTGTTCATATATTTTCTAAGATTATTTTAAGGTATGATCCTAAAAATTAAGTAGGTCCACAGCTCTAGCGGACAACACTGAAGGAAGCTGCAGTGATAATAACATCCACCATTGAAACCTTTCTAAGAGCCACCGTGATGTTTTTTTACCATACAACCTATTCATAAGGTCATGTAGATGAAGTGAAAACACAAATATCAGCTTAATCCGAAACTTCTCCAGCTCCCAAGAAGTTTTTTAACGGTGGAAGTTTAATCCCTACCTTGTGGTCCACTTAATCCCTAGACCTGCCTCATTTTTTTTTAATATTTTAAAATGATCTTAGAAAAACGATTAACGGTGTGGATAAAACACTTAAATCACTTTGGGCCCCACGGATCCCCGTCCGGGCGGGGGTAGGACGCAATCCGCGTCCCTCTGGTTAGGGCTGTTAACGGGCCGGGCCTATGTTGATCTAAAGACCGCTTTGAACTTTTGGGTTGGGCTGCCTGCCCTGCATATTCAACATTTTGCATTTACTAGGCCCAGGTCCAGCACATGTGACGGCCCAAACTCTAGTACGTTTGCTACAGTGCTTGAGGTCAATTGCTTGATGTGGCCCACCATATGCATGTTTTAGATCATCTAATAGACGGTTAAAAGCAAAAGGGTACACCAGATGCATGTTTGAGATCATCTAATCATGAATCCATCTACCAGGCTTACATTTAATGACCAACGTATCTATCCTAGCTTTAAAATCGAATGGGCTGTTCCTTTTGAATGTGGATTTTTAGTCTCATCAGAAGGTGGGCCATCCGAGCAGCTATCCTTGCCCGTTTTCAACCGTAGGCTACCATACATGGCCAGATGGAAGATCTGGATTCGCCTAGCCACATCTACGATGGGGACTAGCAATGAACCTTGACTGGTTCATTGCGACAAACCAGAGTGGCCCCCTCCTTAAAGAGTAAAAGAAAAAGAAAAAGAAAAAGAGAAAAGGCATTGGATTGGGGGGACGCCACGCTACCATATTGCGTGCCGTTCACGTGGCACGTGTATACAGTCATCCGCACCGTGCATCTCGCGGGCTCCACCAGTGTTGCCCACCAACTAAAATTGCTTGGATTGGACTATCCTAACCACCCAATAAATGAATATTTTCCCCACAAAAATTAATCTGATGTTATTTTGGCCTTTATAGTTTCTAATTGTACCCTACCAATTAAGCGGTTAGGATCATTGGAATACTGTGATTTTTTTGTCATGGTCAGTTCGCTGTAGGACCTAGCGAATAAACGGTTTTGATCTCATCCACGTGTGCGAGCAAGGCGCACGGTAGGTATTCCTGGATGCTACTACTACACAATGCGTTGGATGTAAGATACAAAACACTCCCGTTCGTTTAGTACGAGCGGGTCACATCTTTTCTTGATCAGAACCGTTGATTCGATGTGCCCTTCATTGGATGGCCTAGCTAACGAGTCTACAGACTAAAGAATAGTACACAGCTCGGATGTTTGGACACTGCTAGCTGTTAGAGTATCTCCCATATTAAATTACATTAAATTCCTAATTTATCTCTTAAGAATTAAGATCTCCTAAGATGCATTCCATCTTGTGCGTGAGAATGTACACACATTAAATCCCTAGGGTTTTGCCAATTGGTCCTGGCAGGGGCTCTGTGGGGTCCAACGTGATGTATTTGTTTCATCCACGCCGTCCATCTATTTTGGCAGATCATTTAGGGGATGAGATGGTAAATGAGGCAGATTGAAGGGTTAAGTGGACCATACGACAGGAAGCAGTGGTGACAATGAGGACCACCGTTGAAACCTTCTTAGGGCCCACCGTGATGTTTATTTGCCATCCAACCTGGTAAGAAGGTCACATAGACCTGGATTAAGGAGAAACATGAATATTTATTGATCCAAAAATTCTGTGGCCCCCAAGAAGTTTTCAACGGTCAATGTTTAATGATCACTGATTCCTATGGTGTGATCTACTTGAGCTTTCGATGTATATAATTTTTGGTCAAATGACTTAAAAAGATCTTCCAAAATGGATAGACGGCGTGGATAAAACATATAAATCACTATGGGCTCCAAAGAGCCCTTGTCAGGACCGTCGCGCTCAATTCGCGTCCGTGGAGTACCGTAAGATGAAGGTGGAAAGTGGACGCGGCTTGGTGAGCCCACCTGGATGTTTGTGATAAATCCACTCCGTCCATCCGTTTTGCAAAATCATTTTAGAACGTGCAACCGAAAACGAGGTGTATCCAAAACTCGAGTGAGCTGTACGAGAGGAAGTAGTGGGGATTAGGATAACTTTTTCTTGTTTTCACTTCATACCGGTGGGAATGACCTGTAGACGGTTTGGATGGCATACAAACATCAAGGTCGAGCCCAAGAATGTGTCTACGGTAGGAATTATTTTTCCCATTTTTCCCTCTCGTACGGCCCACTTAAGTTTTGAATCCACCTCATTTTCCGTCCCATGTATTAAAATGAACTCGCAAATTCCATAGACAGAGTGTATTTCTAACGAACATCGCGGTGGGCCCCACCTGCATCCCATCACAGGAACTTCATGGGAGAGGCTCTCAGAGGAAATCAGCGTCCGTGGAAAGCGTACCGGGTTTGGGTACTACCCCCACCAGAACCTAACCAGAGACGGACGGTCCTGTCAGGCGATCTGTGTGAAATATGTGTTTTATCCAAGCCGTTTATTCATTTTTAAAGATTATTTTAGGTTAAAGGACGACCGTACCTTAAGTCAGACCACCATCTGTCCACTGATTTCTACGCCGTAGCCTGTCATACGAGTGGACCTTTTTGGGCTTTTTTCCCTGGACGAACTTTATTTGGAGCGAATATTGTAAAAATCCACTTATCAGTCGGACCATGCGTATAAATTTGAGTCAGACCATCGACTGTACATTGCTTTTAATGGTGTAGCCTACAGATTGAACCGTCCGTCCTTGTTTTTGTCTCAGGTAACTTTATGATGGGTCCACCTTTCACAACTCTGATGCCATGCACAGGTGACACGTCAGTAGAAATAAAAACGTTGCATGTATGCCGTATGATCCGTGGGTGAGGACCATAAATCATAGCTGGTAATCGGATGTGGATTTGGTGGTGATCCTACCATCATATATGGCGGAATTTAATTGGGCCACATGCCATCATTGTTAAAGATGAGGCTGCTGACTGCTGAGTAAGTACTGGACCTAACAAACCAATTATAACACGTGGCCCAACCAAATCCTATCAAGACGGAGCCACCAGACGCATGATTTTGATGTGAAATCCACTAAGGCCGTGTGTTATTTGCAAAAAATCAGCTAACCTACATGAAATAATGGAGATGGAATGCCAACCATACATATATGTGTGGGACCACCATGATGTGCATCTTTTGTTGAAAGAGTCAATCACGACTGTATACGAAAAATGAAAGGAAGATACAAAATTCAGCGTAATTCAAAATTAAGACAGGCCAGATGGGATGAACTTAGCGTTTTTTTATAACAAAATTTAGTTGTGGTTGAAAAAGACAAACTAAAATAATAGTTTAGTGTAATTCAGTACAAATATTGAACTTATTCTATATTTTGATTTTGAACTCTGTTGGAAAAATAATTATAATTTACTTGTTTAGATAATTTAAATTGACCTACATGTCTCGCGTTTTTAGTTTATGATCTATCTAAAGTGGGACCAACCAGGAATGGTTTATTTTTGAATGATATATGATCATGTATGGTTGCAAAAGGTTGGGTGGTTTGGCCAACCTGACATGAGGCTTGGACTAGTTGGCTTGATTCATGTTTTGGATTTGGGCTCGACATGTATGGTCCAATCAAGTATTTTAGGTTTAAGTCATTTTAGTCTAACTTGACCTAACCTGGCTTGGTATGTACATTTTATATCGTACAAATATCATTCTAATATTGGATTAACCAACCCATGTATCTTAAATGTAAACATTAAATTTATTTATTTTAATATTTTTTGTTGTTGCACATGTGAGGATTAGGAACATTTTGTTGGAAAATAGAATAGAATTTTTTTGTTAATTCCAAGCAAAACTTGTTGGGCCATGTCTAATATATTCTCCCTAACATCAAGCATGGCCTCATTGTCCCAGGTCTATGCCAAGTGTCAAGCTCAACGGGCCTATTGTCACCCGTTACTTTGCATTTAGGGTCGTTTGGCACCGTAGAAAGAATGGTGAAGGATGGTAATTGGTAGTAAAGGCAAAAGGTAAGGGTATTTAGAGTGTTATATGGGTGGTAAATGAATTTCATTTATCAATATTTACTCGTCTTGAATTCCTTGGCTATAGGTGTGTTGACTTGAACCGTGACCTGGTTTCAAGAATTGGTAGGCCCTGGTATAATGTTTACATGAAATCCACCTCAATCACTAAGTGCTTCAACACAATTTAACTATAGTACCGAAAGATCATCACGATCTATGATTTAGATGGGTTGTTCAAAGCGAAAATCTAAAAGAGAGACGCCCACCCTTAATTTTTTTAGGGCTCAAAATGATGATTATATGAAATCCACTCTAACTATTAGATACATGGCTAAAATATTAGCTTAGGGACAAAAAATAGATCCATCTTAGATTTTATGAGCCACTAGAAAGGAAAAAATTTGGAGGGTAAGGGCTACCCTTTCCTTTTATGTGGCCCACATAAATCACAAATTAGATTGATATTTTGTCCCTATGACTAAAATTAAGTGATGAACCTATTGATCAAGGTGAATTTTACGTAAACATCATGACGGGCCATGTCCCATAATATTTTCAAGGCCTAGGTGAGTTGACGTTATGGCTCTGCATGAAAATGACTCTAGTTGACTTCAAGAATTGGTCAGTGTACCCCACCTTAATGTTTATGTGAATTCCACCTTGCTTGCCAGGTGCGTTGCCTCGTTTTGATTGTATGACCCAAAAATCAGTCAGGTTCATTATTCAGGTGGGCCATACAAAGGGAAACAATTAGAAGAAGCATGCCTTGTATATTGTTTTCGATCGTATGGTTCATTTGAATCATGAATCGGGCAAATGTTTGGGCCCCACAACTAAAATTGAGTAGTACACCTATTAATTGAGGTGGGTTTCTGTAGACACCACACCTTAAGCCAATAAGTCAATTGAGTTTGAATTAATGGATGGTCAACCAAAACTCCAACCCCCAAAGCATAGAATCTAGGAACCCTAATTTTAAACCCTGAACTCAACCGAGTCAGCCCATTCAACCAAATCAACCAATCAACTTAATCAACCTAATCCTAAACCCTATAGCCTTAAGTTAACTCAACTAGTCAATTTTTTAAGTCAACTCATCCGGTCGACCTATCTAGTCCAACAACCCAATTAAATTATCTAGTTAAGCCCAAAACCAATCCTGAACCAGAAGCCCAAAATCAAGCATAATCAGAGTACCATGCAAAACATCAATGCATCATCCATCGCAGCAAAGCTTCCACACGAGTAAGGGAGGCTGCCTGTCAAAGTAGGAAGTCCTAATGAAGATCAGCAGCAACCAACTTGCCACCAGCCAGATAGCACTTTCCCTCTTTGGGATGGTGTCCCTTGAGCATGTGAAGCCCCTATTTTCCATACTTTAAGTGTGCAACTAGTGTGTATCTACTCTGATTCTCATTTCTTTTCCCAAATTTACCATTTTATACCCCATCTAACCCATGAGAAGATGTCATGTGACAATCTCTGATCCTAACCCTTTAACTACCTTTTATACACGGACTTTATAGAAATTGTAAGAAAATCGGGATTGGGGGCTACAAATAGCTCCATTTCTTTCCTACTTTCACAATCAAGTAGCGTGGGAAAGCATCTACCCCCATTTCAAAGCACCATCATCCATTAGGAATTTAGTCATCCAGTCTCATCCCTCCATCGAGAAGAGTGAGAGTGAGAGAAAAAGAGTTCAAACTTTGATATAGTCTATTTTAGCCAGAGTCCAAGTCTCCATAGACATTTAAGCTTAATACGGGGCTACTCAATCTAGCCTTTGCAATACCAACATTCATCCAACCATTCAAGTTTTAATTAGTTTAATCAAATATGAGCATTAGCATTATACAATATTCGTTCTCTTCTCAACCCTCTACTCCTTAAATACATTGCAACTGCATTACATTTCATCCTTTTCTCATATTTAACTGATGAGTGTATGTTCTGTGACTTGCTGATATAACTGGAGACAACCTCACTAGAAACGTATCCAGTTAGCCGTCGTTTTGTCATAAGCATCAATATAACATCGAGCATCCACACACATCATATTTCTAAACACCTTACACTCTGCACTCAGTTGGTTCGAACATATATTTTGCGGCCTGATGATATAATTAGATCTTACCTAACAGAAATTCGGACCGATTGATCATCGTAATCATTTCATTACATTATATATTTTGTGTGTGAGAACTAATCATATTCCTTATAAAAATTAGTCAAATTTTGTGAAATAGAGACCATGCATCTCTATAAGTAGAATGAGTGGTTAATACCTTTCTTTTTAATAACCATTGTTCCTTACTCAGAATCTATGGAACATAAACTCAATAGTTATATTAGGGTTAATGATATTCAAGTTTTCAATTCTAAGCATTTCTACATGGTGTAACTGACTTTAGAATCAAAATAATTATTTAGTGACAACTTTAGTAAAACATAACACCCTCTTAACTCCTAACAAAAAATAGTTATAAAAAAGGTAACTTGTGGAAATCGAGTCAATTCCCCCGCCTAGGATTTCTTATTAAATTTACAATATATCATTAGTGAGAATTGGTAAAATATGCACAAAGTATCACATTAAAATTTTAAATTAACATGAAACCATACTTGTGGTAACAAACACAATTGATGATTTAAATTCACATAAATTCTATGGTAATTATAATTTGTATTACAATATGTGAGAAAAGAATGACATGAAAGTCGATAAAAGAAAACTAATATACGGGAGATTAAAAATGTTTTTTTTTGAGTTATTTTTAACATGATCGCACTGAAAGGCTTGGGGCATAAATTTACATTGCTTCCATTGGCGTGGCCCATACGAGATTTTCATCATGGTGATAATTTCCATGTAGATTGAATATAAGGTTTCTAACCCGATCGACGGAGTGGATTGCATTAATGCAGCACGGTGGGCCCTACAGAGCTTGGGTTGCTTTAAGCGTAAAACAGGTGCTGTGGACGATTTCGTTACTTGGGCGGAGGCACTTATTGGCAATCTAGAGGAAGAATGCTACTTGAAGATGCACACGCGGGTGTACAGGCCCGACTCGCGCGCGTGAGATCCAGGCCATTCATCAGGTGGTCTTCAAGTCCCCTCGCGCTCTTCCAGTAGAGAGGCTCGTCAGGTTATCAGATGGGCCACACAAGTACAGAAAAACGACGACTAACGATGGCTATCCTCGGGTTCACATTCAACCTACAAGCGTGGCCGGCCTTGCATGGAGGTTAGGATGCATTCACACGCGCGAAAACGGACAGATCCCACACACGTGCGCCATGTCGGCCCAGATGTTTTTAAGATGTGAGCCCAAAAACAAGGCCATCCATAATTCGAGTGGGCCACACAGAGAGACACTACGGAAGGAAACAGCGATCATTGAAACTTTCTGAGACGGAAGGCGGAGGGGGTTGGTCCCGCATACAAGGTCCTGATAAAAACCTTCGGTGTTCTCAAGGAAGGTTTCAATGATGGGCGTTCCCATCCTCACCATTCCCTGTGGTGTGGCCCATTTGATAATATAAGCTGCCTGATTTTAGCGATCACGACCTAACACTAGCGGGCTCAAATGATGGACGGTGTGGATGTCACCCAAACACATCACACTGGCCCCACAGTGCGTTTTCTTGAATGGACTTTCTGCAGCGACACGTAGGAAATTCGCGTCCCGCGTACCGTTGACCTCCTGCAGCCTCCACCCACGAACCACCCAGGCGCACGTTAGCTCCGACGGAGCAGAAAGAAGGCATCGGTCCTTGTTTCCTGCCCTCGCTCCATTAACCGAGTCCTCTTTAGAAAATTCTCTCACGCATATCCGCGGATTTTTATACTTGCTTTAAAAAATAAAAATCAAAGGCGAAGAAAGAGAAGAAAGGGGGAGTGAAAACGATACGCAGGGGTGTTGAATGCGCCCTCCCCATTTCTTGGGAACTTCTCCCCCTGCTTTTCTATAATACCAGGCAACGCTTCCATAACAGCGGCAGAGATCGGGAAAAAGCCTTCGAAAGCCAGTGAAAATTGCCTTTCCTTTTCCTTCCTTCCGGTTTCTAAAATGAGCGGATGGGATAGGATTAGGGCATCGGGTTCCCGTCTTGGAGGAGGAGGGAGGTCGAGGAATTCGCAAACGACCGTCCATCTCGGCCGTGTCCAGCCCCAGCACCCCGGCCACCGCACGATCCACTGCAATGATCGCGAGGCAAACCTTCCTGTCAAATTCAAGGTTCGTCTAAGATCCACTGCCGATCTGTTCTTTTTTACGTGTTTTTTCTTGAATTGGAGGAGAATTTCTCGATCCTTCCTTCTGTCAGATTCGTGTATGGGCGTAGATTTGTTTTTTTATTTCTTTATTTTTATCTGCTTCCAGCGTAATTTGAATTTTCTGTGGTTCTTGTTTTTCGGTTGATTCGGAGTACGCGCGCCCTTAGTTGAAGAGTCTGGATTTTGTGATGTCTTTATTGTGAACGCGATGTTGTCTTGATCTTGATGTTTTTGGTGGGAATTTGAAGCATGAAATTTTCTTAGTTGTGGAATTATCTGGCTTTCGGCAGCCAAATGATGACTTATGAATCTTTCTATCACCGCAGAGTATTCAGTTGAAACTTTCTTCAACTGTGTCTCTATTCTCAGCATCGAACATGCCGAGAATTTATTTGGGATTGACATTTTTCATGGTCTACTATTTGCATTTTATTTTATTTTATTTTGTAAATTCAGTCTCCAACTCTCAGTATTTTAACTCTCTCTCTCTCTCTCTCTTATTCTTTTCTTTTCATTTTTCTCTTTCTTTTTTGAAGGATAACCACTAAATTATTAAAATTTAAAACAAAATGAAGGAAACAGAGAGCAGGGTGGAATTCTCGGGGGTGACCACGAGGTAAGTGACTCTCTCATCACTGCAGGCTCCTTGGTCCTGCCCCACAAAAGATAAAAAAATAAAAATAAAATTCAAAAGCTTCGAGAAAACAAATAATACAAAGGTTCTCATTCTCTACCCTTGGAGAATTGCAGATATTTGGTGTTACAATAGACCATTCAATTATAGATGCCATGATTTCTCCGTTGATAGAATCCAGAGAAGAAGTTCTATAATAATAATAATAATAATAATAATAATAATAATCTCCTGTTTCTTTCCTCCCACACTCCACACTTTACGGTGGACTAGAACATTTTCATACAATATTCCCTTAACCAAGACTGGCCCAAACATCCAACTACTAATGAGATTTGCAGAGATTTGGGTGCAACATGTGAAGGCTAAACAATTGAAAGAAGTGGTGCCACACCTCCTTTATAGCCAAACAATGCAGGAATAGATGCTCAGATGCTTCTATATCCCCCAATGCATAAAGCACGTATTCGGAAGGGAGATTGTCTTTTTTTTTCTTTTTTTTTTCAGATTATGTGGAGTAAGTGTTTTGTTTTCTATACATGCAAAAGCTTCTGCCCATGGCGGGATTGAGTAACCCGCAAATTTTGGCGCGCAAAAGCTTCTACACCCTCTCCTTATCTCCAAATTGCCTTTTTTGTTTTTGGAAAAGATTACTGAATCTTATTGGGAAGGCACGGCACAAAGAATTACAACCCCAAATGACTTACATCCCTTGAAAGAAAAGAAAAATTACAATTCTCCAATGCCTTTAAAGAGGAGGCCCACTCTATTACAAAAAGCTTTGCCTTGTTGAAAACAGCCCCCTCTAAACCACTTAGGGGTCGTTTGGACGCCGATATAGTTTTAAATAGTAAACACTTTACACATGAAAGGAGTTTCATGTGTAAATTGTTTATATGCTATTTTGTTTGGCTTTTAAGTGGTAATCCATTTATGGGTAAATAGATTATGTGTTTGGTTAACTTGTAAAGTGTTTGCAATGTAAAAAGTAGACATTCACACCACATAGAGCTTAGAGCAGTAAATCCCGCCAAAATTGCAAATCAAATAAAAAGGACTTGATTTTTTTTTTTCGAGGGGGGGCTGGGAGAGCTGGACGGATTGGTTGTCCTCCACCCATCATAATGGGCCCCAAGTGGCAATCTGGAAGTTTTTAATGGTGGGCGTCCCATCTTTCACTCATGTTGTCCATTTGATGACCAATTAAGCTATTTTTTTGGAGCCATTGGAGAGCATCAAGGGAAGCACATGATGGGCATATTGGATGTGCCGTACACACTGCATAGGCTCTACACATCACGAGTGTGTATCAACCTTCGTGTTTTGTTATGTATAATGTCTTTTTAGTTGTAAACACTTTACCTGTAATTTGAAACATGACTTATTGCCAAGTTTCAAATTACAACTAAAAGTTGCAACGTGGCCTTTATAGGCAAATGCAGGTATCCAAAGAGCCTCTGCAATCCGATTACCTATAATCCCTTCTACAATTTAAGGATTTTACAGGCATCCAAACGACCCCACAAATTCTGGAAATATCTATCGTTTCTTTCTCCCCAAATCACCATAGGCCTTCTAGCAATGCTAATCTCCAAGTTGCTCTTCTCATACTTTCAAGCCCGACATTATGCCATACCATCAAGATAATAGGTTGCCAATTAAGCCCGAAATCACCCAACACACCTTGAACAAATTTATGAAACTTCCCCACATCTTTTGAGTGAATGAACAATGAACGAAGAGGAGAGCAATTGTCTACACATTAGCCATGCACATTACACAGATGTTTGGGGGTCATTATTGACCTTTTTTTGAGGTTTTCAATAGTTAGGACTCTTTCTCCCTACACGCCAAGCAAATGCTGCTACTTTCCTAATTTATGAAACTTTTCTCACTCCAAGTTGCAGATTTATTCATTTATTTTGGATGAATAACAATCTTATTAACAAAACGATGTAGGACGTGGCACCGGTACATTCCTAGCATGGTTGGACCAAAAGAAGGTGAACCATAAATTGGCCATAACTTTTGATTCGGGTATCATTACGCGGCGCGCAACCTATCAATCTTTACTGCAATAGGCCATCCAAGGTGAACCTACCTACAAAGTGGGTCACATCTGTCCGTTTTGCCAGAAAACGTGCGCTTTCAGCTCAAAAACAAAAATTTAAGAAAAATTACTATTTTTAGTAATTTCAATTTTTGTAATATTTTCTTATTTTTAGAGTTTTAGAGTTTTTTCTTTTTTAGAAATAACTTTTAAACATGCTAGGACTCTTCTAGCAAAAGTTTATTTGGAATTTTTATTTTTAGAAATTAGGCTTGGCTTTAGAAAAGTTTTACTAGAATTAGGATTTTTATTAGAGTTAGAATTTTGCTATTTTTGATAATTACGAATTTTGGTTTAGTTTCAGAGGAACTTCTTGTGTGAAGGTAGGGGGTACATAAGTTTCATCTTATGAAGTGACATGATGTGTAAAAGTCGAAGATAGGAGGAATAGAATGTGAAGGAAAGAAATAGGGCTTTCTCAGTAGGTGGTGGTAGAGATTTGGGAAGGAGCCAAAATAAGAATACTTGTGATATAACATTAATATGGGAGTGGAGTGTCAGAACTGTGGAAAACCATAATTAAGTTTGGGGTATCATCGGATGGAAAACTAAAGATTTGGTAGCCAGTGGAATATCTTGAGGAAAGGGGTTCTCTTCTGGACCAGAGCCAGAGACAAGCATTGTTTTTGGGAGGACCTGTGAGTTGGAGAAGAGGTTCTTGCAGAGCATTCCTTACACTATCTTCCATTTTCTGTGGAAAGGGGGTCTTGTCAGAGAATTCTATGAATTTCTAGGTGACAGCATGGTCTGGACACCCTGTTGTTACTTGAAGTATGAAGAAATAAGTAGTTTCGGCAAATTGTTGAGCATTTTGAGTGGTGGAGGTGGGTCATGAGTGGCACATTTACATTGAAGTCTTTTTTTTTTTTTTCCTTCTTCCTGCAAATGTATAAGGGGTGCTGGATCCATGATTTAAAAAAAAGGGGGGTGTTAGGATCCCACTTTCTTCTTCAAACATTTGTTTTATGCCTTGGGAGGATAAGGAATTTGTCATCCCTCTCTTTTGCATTGCACGTTTATGCAGGTGTTGTATCATTTTTTTTTATTTTTTTTGTTTTTTCTGTTCGGCTGGAATGGGTGCTCTCAAGGTTGCGATGATCGATCTTTTTTGGGGGCTGGAAAGGGGGTCCATTTTCAGTGCAAGGAAATACTCACGGGCGAGTTTCCCATTGCTATTATGTGGGAGGTGTGCCAGGTATTGGAGACTTTTCAAAAGCAAAGTTGTGATAGTGGATTCTATTAAAAGAAAAAAACTGCTGCGATGTTAGAGTGGGTAATGTTGAAGCTAGAATTTTGTGGCGAGGCAAGGGAGACTTTCTTCAGGAAAGGGGAAATGCAGTGAGCTCAAGAGGGCTTTTTGGTTAGTTTTTGTAAAGGCTCCTTTTCCCTTGGGGATGTGCAGCCTGTGTTTTTCGTTTTTTGTTATTTTGTTTTGCTTGTCTCCTTTGTTTTGTTGCTGGGGGTTGTTTGGTGGTTTCAATGTTGAGTTGGGGGAAGAGGGTCACTCAGTTTTATGTTGCTGCTGGCTCCCTTGCTGTATTCTGTTTCCTTTGATTCTCTTCTTAATAATTTCATATTTATCTCTCTCCCTCCAGAGGGAGTTGTAGAAGATCGATGTGGATGTGTGGATTTAACCCTCACACTGTACTACCTTGTTTCATTGGCATCTTGTTTTTTCAGACAACAGGTTACTAATTAGCTCTTCAACTTTTCAGGGGAATTCTGTATCAACAACAAAGTACAATCTTTTCACCTTCTTGCCAAAGGGTTTGTTTGAGCAGGTAGCTAAGTTAATCTGTGCTGATTAAATACTGAGCTGAAAATGATGCCTTTATTCATTCTCTTCTCGATATCTTTGTATGTCATTTTTTTTTCTTTTAATAAATATTTCATTTGTCATATTCTCCTAAAATGTTTGTGTATGCACTGGCAGTTCAGGCGGGTGGCAAACTTGTACTTTCTTATGATCTCAATCTTGTCTACAACACCAATCAGGTAATTTCCCCCAGCTAAACTAGTGTTTGTTTAATGTGTTCTTGTGTTCTCGTTTGATCAGTCCTTGCGCACAGCAGAATTCACTGTTTGAATGACCAACCCTCGTACCAAGAAGGATTCTTGAGCTCATAACTTCACTGAAGATATATAAGAGAACCTTAGTTTTGTTTTGTTTTTTTTTTTTTTTAAAATCGTGTTATGCTTCAAAAAGATTATGTACTAAGAAATTGATATTTGTGCAGTCCTGTGCATCCTGTTACGAACGTGGTCCCACTGAGTCTAGTGCTTTTTGTATCTCTTGTTAAGGAAGCATTTGAGGATTGGGTGAGTATCATTCTGTAGCGTGCCTCATGTTTTAGCCTGCACTCACGGTCTTTGCAGTGATATTTTGAGATCTATATTTGTTATCAAGAAATAGTCTGTTTGTCATTTTATTCTGGGTTACTTGAAGGTGGTGTTTCATTTTGGATATTGTGCATTGCAGCAGCATGTAATGTCTGGTGATGTGACATATCCGTCTTTTGCTAATTCATTGTGCAGAAGCGCTTGCTCAATGACAGAGTGATAAATAGTACACCTGTTGATGTATTGCAAGGTCAGAAATGGGAAAGTATTCCATGGAAGAAGCTCCAGGTTGGGGATCTGGTTAGGGTGAGTTCTCCTGACCTTTTTTGTCTTTTGTTTTTGCTATGATGTGATGTCTCAAGTGACTTTTCCAGAACTGAACTTTTTATGATCGTTGTCACTTTTACTTGTGGGGCTAAGCATGTCTATCCAATGTGAAAAACAGATGTGTAGACAAGGATTGATGCTATGGAAATTGACTGGCTTTTACCACTATAACTTTTAAAAATAATTAGTGAAAATCAGTGAGGGTTGTATGGATGTTTGGTGGTTTATGGGACGTGTTGCTCTGATGGGTGGGTTTGGTTCTGAATGAGACCTAGTGCAAGTGGGGAGGGGAACATTTTGGTCGGAGAATTTGTGGAGATTCATATGTGGGTGGTAACAGACAAACTCTTCTTCATTTATCAAAATCACGGTACTAACTGATCACAAGTTGGGTGGCGATGATGCTTCTCAGCTCAATTATATCTGGAAATGTTTCAGGTCTGACCTGGAATGTTTTGGATATTCATTCAGGGTAGAAAGGTGGTCCCAGCTTGATGCAGTTCCTGAACCTGCCACCCTAAACACATTTCTGCCAGCTGACAATTTTGGGTACACCAATACAAGTCATAAGTCTGTTCCTAGTATTGTTTGGATCCCGTGATCTGAACTAAAAAACGAATTGCATCCAGTTTGCACCTTCATGTTGCCAACTTACTCTTAAATGGATTTGCAGAACTTTCACCCTGCATATTATCTATAGGGCTCTTATGGTGGGGTTTTTTTTTTTTTTTTTTTAATATAATTGTTATCACATTTGGTGCAGATTAAGCAGGATGGATTTTTTCCAGCAGATATCTTGTTCCTTGCTAGTTCCAATCCAGATGGTGTCTGTTACATTGAGGTTTTGTTCTCTCTCTCACTCTTAGAATTCCTTTGAAAATCTCTTTACCTTTTCATTATAGAAAAATACTTGCTGGTAAGAATATAATGGAAGCACTTGATTTATGATGTAACTGATAGTAAATCTTATTCCTGGGTTACAGACTGCAAATCTTGATGGAGAGACAAATTTGAAGATCAGGAAAGCCCTTGAAAGGACTTGGGATTACTTGCATCCTGATAAAGCTGCTGAATTTGAAGGTCAAATATTTCCACTACTGTTTTAGCCATTGATGTTTTGAATGCATTTGGTCCCAAAAATTTCCTGTGACCTGAATTATGTTATGGGGATTCATTACTTTGGAGTATAATATTATCAGCACTTAAAACATCATCCTGTAAATTATTTGACTAATTTTTCTTCAATCATTTAACTTATTTCTGTCATTCATATCCCTCATCTGGCAGTCCATGATTATGGTATTTCTTGGTAAGTAAGCTCTATTAGTCCCTGTAGGGGAAATAATTGCAGAACACTAGGCCAATTCTTCTTCTACATGCTGTTGTTTCTATCCCTTTGTTCAAGCACCCTTGGAGAACTGAACAAATTAACAGAGCCTATGCCAAAAGGTCAACAGCATTATCCTATATCTGACAGTTGTTTTTTCCCCTGTCAACCATGAATAAATGTGTCGAAACATTAGGCATATTATTCTGTTTTCACATTGAAAGCTGATTCCGGTTGCATTGTATGAGCCGCTCGTTAAGTATAGCTGCTTGTTATCATCACCATGACTATTCCAATCGAAGCACGTTTTTTGATGTCCAATCGACGCATGTTTTGTGATGACCATATTAAAAATAACTGGAATGTCAATAACAAAGGGGTGGAATGACTCTTAATAGGGCTCATTGCTACATTATTAGGCATCCACTTCTTTTTATTTTTTGGTGGGAAAGATGACTGGATTTTATTGAGAAAGCATGGATGAGGAATCTAAGCAGAAAATACATGGGCAAAGGATACAAGCATAAATGAGAAATCATCCGCCGGCTTTAAATCATGATCATGAATACATCATAGTGAAACATTAGGCATATTATTCCATTTACACCTCAAAAGATGATTGTGGTTGTGATGCAGGACCGCTTGTTAATTTGCTGCTTGTTATCGTTATCATGACTTATGCCAATTTAAGCATGTTTCAAGAGGGCCATATTAAAACATAACTTGAGTTGTTGATAGCAAAGGAGTGGAGTCAATCTTAATAGGGTCTATTGCTGCATTCTTGGGCGTCTACAAAAAAAAAAAAAAAGACTGGATGTTGACAAAGTGTATATGAGGAATCTATGCAGAAAATACAAGGAAAAAGCAAAGGAAACACTTGGGTACTGATTTTTTTTTTTTTCCCTTTTTTGAAAGAAAAAACTCCAAAGTATTGATAGACTTCCTTAGTAGAAGAGGCCCACTTAATAGCATCCATCTCCACCTTACTAAAAACCTTTGACAACTCTCTTTTGCTAGTTCTTGAATGTTCTATCATTCCGTTTGTCCAAATGGCCCACAACCTGCCTAAAAGAGTCTCTAGAGTTCCCTCTCATTTTTACCAACACCTCCTCTGTGCCAAGCTAGGAGAAAGACCTCAGTCAACTGCGGCATCACCCAACAGCAATGAAAGAACCCCCCAAAAGAAAGCTCTCAAACTGATCTAATGAAAGTGGAACGCAGGAACAAATGATCAATTGACTCCACATCCCTCCAACACAAGACAAACATTAGGGATTACCATATATCGTTTTTGGAGGTTATCTACTGTAAGCACTTTTTTCCTTCCCACTAACCAAGCAAAAGCCGCCACTGTTGGCAATCCCCATATGACCAAACAAACTTGGTGGGTTTGCAATAAGACCGAGGCTTAGGGGAGCGAATTACCCCATAAAGTGAATGTACTGGGAACTTGGCAAAACTCTCCCATTTCCATATCCACCATGGTTTTAAGATTCATCTGAGTCGAACCCCCCCATTAAAATAAAAGAGAAGCTCTCAAACGGATCTAGTGAAAGTGGAACGCATGAGCAAATGATCATTTGACTCCACATCCCTCTAACACAAGGCATAAATATTAGGGATTACCATATATCGTTTTTGGGGGTTATCTACTTTAAGCACTTTTTTCCTTCCCACTAACCAAGCAAAAGCTGCCACCATCGGCAGTCCCCATATGACCAAACAAACTCGGTGGGTTTGCAATAAGACCGAGGCTTCGGGGAGCGAATTGCTTGCCAGAACTCTCCCATTTCCACATCCACCATGGGTTTAAGATTCGTTTGAGTCGGGTGTGACTTGGACGAGTCAACTTGGATGCGGAAGGACTAGATCCAGTTTGATAGCACGGATCAAGGATATGGGGTTTGGCTTGGGATGCCTTGTCCGACTCATTACAACTCAGATGATACTAGGTTTGGCTGATTCAATCCCGTGGTACACTCTCTTTCGTAGTTGTCTCACAGCTGTCACAAGTGCTCTCTCTACAATTACTCCGTTTGCGCATGACAAGTGGTATGCAGGCACTTGAAATTGTACAATTGGTATACAATCAATGTTGTCAAATCACATACAATTGCATAAGCCATTAGCCTAGCTGATCACTTATGGCATTGCATAAGCGCACAAGTGATCGCTAAGGCTGATGACTTTTATTTTTGTTTGAATTTTTATTTTTATTTTTTTGAAAAAATGGAAAAGTGGGTGTAAAAAATTATGTCTAATTACTTCAAGTGAATGGATTGTTATTTATTTATTTATTTTTATATAAATTTTTTAATACCTATTTCATTTTAGCTTGACTATTAGACCCATCCATAAGTTTTAAGTTATGTCATATTATATAATATAACAAAACATTTAAAAAGTTATACTAGGAGAGGGGTGTACGTGTAGGTCCTTGTGTAGGGCTGTAATGGTTTGTGGTGAACCTATTGAAAACTATTGAGATAATTAAATCCAATACACTTGAGTTTGAGTGTGTCTGCCGGGAGTGGAGTATGTACTTAACTGAACCACTATACACCTTATATTTGTCATTGCTTATGTGAATGCATTTATATTCTTGCCCGTGATTGGATGTTTTTAATTCATATGGATGCATGATTTGAGTGTTTGCTAGGCACTTAATTTGTTGCACACATAATTGGTATTTTTATATCTCAATTCATAAACTAGTTACACAGTTGAATCTATTGTACTCTATGCTCTTGGGCCCACATAACTTAATTGTTTTTAAATTGGCAAATATTTTAAGTAGTCATATTCACTCCCCCTCCCCCCTCATTCCCTCCCTCCCTCCCTCCCTCCCTCTAGAACTTAGCCATAACTTTAAGCTTTGTAAGCTTCGACGCACGGTGTCGTGTTAGACAATTCACGCAATTTCATATCTATGTTCATAGGCAGTAGCACAAAGCTTTCTTCTTTATTAAAACAAAAGAAATCAAGAATACAAGGCTCACCTCTCTCTCTCTCTCTCTCTCTCTCTCTCTTTCTCTCTCTCTCTCTAGCTGTACAATCTCTCACCAATTAATCAACCTTCAAGAAATTGAATCTTGATGAGTTGATGTGTGCATGACATAATACAATACAAGTTACGACTTACAAGTTACAAACAACTAAACCTACAAGTTACAACCTTGGGAAGTATGCCATTGCATAGGGTGTATGCGATGGCATCATCGCATAAGCCATCTCATACATTTCGCATACAAAAGTATGCCATCACATACACCCCAGACTAATGGCATATGCAATTTCAGTGGCTCATTTGACATATGCGATCACATATGCCAACACTACAATAACACAAATTAACCATCCGAATTGTAGAACGCACTTTCTCTAAGTTACAATCCAAATCAAATTGGTTGAACAATCCTAACCTTTGATTCCTTGATACTTGTTAATAAGACCATTAGATGTTTTCAAATTTAACCTTTAAAAAAATAATTTCATTTTTTACCGTCAAATAGATGTCCCTCAATTTGATAGTCAGATGATAAAATAAGGCTAATATTTTGTTCATTGCTCATCTAAATTAGGACCCATAATTTGGGTAGTTTAGTATGAATTACTTATATGCTACATATGTAATTTATAAGTAATTACTAAGTGCATGTGCATCATCCATTGCATCTGCCGGAGTGTCATGGTTTTTTCCCTGTGAGGTGGGGCTAGCTCAGTCCATTAGGACACAAATTTCCTACAAACCCATTGGTCATTAAGCATTAAGGGAGCTTGTGTAACCAAAAGCTTTATGGGGCCCACAACAATGTCTGTGTGAAATTCACTCTGTTTAGCAAGCACATGCTAGGATATCAGCCTGGAAATGAGGCAGATCCAAACTTATGTGTACCAACTAGAGGAAACAATGAGGATGGAAACTCTCATCACTGAAACCTTCTTGGAGCCCACCGTGGTGTTTATATGCCATCCAATCTATTCTTGAGGTCATTCTTAGAAGGATTAAGGTAAAACACAAATATCAGCCTGGTCCAAAACTTTTGTGAGCCCCAAGAAAGGTTCAATTGTGAGTGTTCAGTCCCATTGTTTCTTATGGTGTGGTCCACTCGAGTTTTGAATATGCTTGATTTTTAGTTTATGTCCTAACATGAGTTGGCGTAATGAATGGACGGAGTGGATATAACGTAGACATCCCGCCGGGCCCACAAAGCTTTTGGAGTAGTGATCGGGGGCGATTTGGCCCGACCTGTCTAGTTCAATTTGACTCAGGACCTAATGAGTCAGTTTGAACCGCCGAGACTTTTAACCATGACACCCGACTCATCCCTCTTCGCAAGTGGCCTTTTTGGATGAAGAATAAAAAGCAGTGAGATTATGTCCTGCAGTTCCTCCTAGAGATTCTGTGGCAAGGGGGAGACCATATTTGCATGAGATAATATCATTCCCCAAGATGCCTTCTTCTAAACCAAACCTCCAAAGCCATTTAAACATTAGGGCGAAGTTCACAGATCTTGGCTCTCTAATTCCTGCTCCACCTTCGCAAGTCGGCTTACAGACCTTATCCCATTTCAACAAATGGTACTTCTGCTTGTCCTGTGCACCTCTCCACAAGAAATCTTAGCTAATTCTTTCCAACTTGTCCAAAACAGAAGCCGGACAATGGAATAAGGACATGAAGCAGCATGTTAGACGTCTCCATCTTGATGAGGGTTAATCTTCCTCCCAAAGACAACTGTCTACTTCTCCACCTTGACAATTTCTTATCAATCGTGTCTATCACATCATCCAAAAGATGTTTCTTGGGCTTAGTGATTCAGAGTGAGAGACTTGGATATGAGGATGGGAGATGACCAACTCTGCAGCCAAATGCTTCTGCCATCAATTTCACTTCCTCATCTGATGTTTTGTTGCCCAGAATATTGCTCTTATGAATATTGACTTTCAACCCTGACACTACTTTCAAGGAACCAATAGTTTTCCACAAGTTGTCAGCTTCCTCCACATCTGCATCACATAAAATGATAGTGTTGTCCGCAAGGTAAAGATGAGAAACTTGGAATGAGTCATTTCCCACATTGAATCCTTTAACTAGACCTGCCATAGCCCCTCTTCTTAACATCTTACTTGAGAGCCTCGAGCCACCACTACAAACATGATCCCCTTGCCCGGGGCCTCTTGAAGCATTGAAGAAGCCTTTTCGGGTGACCCATAATCTGGCGAAACTATTGCACTCCTCCATCCACATCTGCTGCTACTCCCTGCAACCCAACCGGTCGAGTGTATAATCGAGAAACTTCATGCCAAGTACGCAGTTTCCAAATCTAGCTTGCAAATGATGCTTCTACCTTCTCTATGCCGAGGGTCTATACATTCATGTGGAATCAAAGCCCCCCATCTATGATTTGCTCCCAAACACAACAGCTCCCTGCGCCTTTGATATACGCCTCTCGAAACTTTTCAAAACCTAGATGCCAAAATTTTCACTAGTATTTTCTGTGGACCCAATAAGGATAATAGTTCTAAAATCTTTTAAACGTTCCGCCCCTTTTTTGGGATGAGAGCGATAAATTGACGCAAATCAGTTGAAAGAATCCCTATTTTCAACAAAGTCCGACAAAAAAGCCATCAAATGATCCTTAACCACCTCCCATAACACTTGATGGAATGCAATAGGAAACCCATCTTGCTTGGGCAACTTGTCCCACCCAAAGAGTAAACCGCCTTTTTTACTTCCTCTTCACAGCCAGCCTTTTCGAGTTCTCTGTCTGCACTGTAGAAATCTGATCAAAAGCTTCATTGCTTTCAATTTTCTTCGAATAGTTGCTAAAGGCCAATGTTCACTCACCCACTTCAATGTTTTGGGCTGGTCAGATTCGGAAAGCTGCCAAGAAGTTTGCCCAAATTTTTCATTCAATCACTTGATGATTTGGATGGACACATGGCATCCCTTTGCAAATGTCATGTTTCTTCTAACATTGTAGTGGGTGCAACTAAACATGCCAAGGCTGCCTCCCTTTCTTTTCTTAGAGCAACACCATTATGAATTAGTAAGAAGCTTTATTCTATGGTAGGTGGATGGATTGAGTGGCATTGCTTCCTCATTTGTAAGAGACCATTACTAGGATTATAATGTCTCCTAACCCATCATATACCTAGACAAGTTGAGTGCTTTTGGCACCTAAAATATGAATTTGCTCAAAGCAGCACACATCTATTTTTTTACGACTTTTCTCACTTCGAGATGAGTTCCTAACAAATAAAAATAAAAGATCGAATGTTATGGTGGATTCTGTGCTTGGTGCTTCCATTCCAATGCTTACATCTCCCTTTCAGTAACCAAGTTAATTTAGTCTGGTGATGCTTGCAAAATCTTTTTCTTTCTGTGTTTGTTCGCCTCCATTAAATTTCTCTGAAAGATATTTATTGTGTTTGCAGGGGAAATACAATGCGAGCAACCAAATAACTCATTGTACACTTTCACTGGCAATCTTATCACCCAGAAGCAAACATTGCCTCTTTCCCCAAATCAAATTCTCCTGCGAGTATGTTTTTTTTCCCTCACCTTTTGAATTCTTATAATTTTCATGTCCTAAAACACCCAGTCTCTGATCAATACGTGCATGCTGGATTGGTTGTGATAAGTTTCTACTTAATTGTACTTCTCTCCAAGATATTGTCAAGAATCCAATAAATTTATGTTCTTTGAGGCTGGATCACTTCTGGTACTATCCAGTAAATGCTACCACTGATGTACCACTTTCGGACAAAAGCGGATGGGACATGCTCAAGTAATGGGTTGCACATAGCAAGCAACCCACCGATGCATGTTTAACAGACAACATATGCCCAAAATTTCCACTGCACCCTAACTGTTGTACATGATCCAAAAAGGGAAATTTGCAAACAGTTAAGGTCTCTTGCATGCAATTCCTGACAAGACTGCTAGGCACAATAAACACGTGTTTGTCTTAGCCGTCCATTTGTTCGACACTACTATTATTGAGCTATGATGCAAACGTCATATTTATTTGATGAACCTAACCACCCAATCTACAACATGAATATTATAGCTGAGATTGAGCAGATGAAAAGTGGATCTGATCACCATCTTGGAACATCTATTTAATAGGCCCATGCTTTGGACTGCTTATGATGCCAAAGCACTTTGGTTAGATGATGCTAACCATCAGATCTCTGACTCATTAAAAAGGATGGTAAATGGAATGACCAACATTCAAAGAGTTAGGATTCATCCGAGTAATGTGACTCTTGCATCTTGCCTTGAGAATGGTGGTATGTAATGGATGGAAACATTGGGTGCATTTGTGTTACCTTGTGTGTGTGGAGTGGACACACCTACTAAGAAACACACTTATGATCATATGTGTGCTCATCCTTTTGGGTTTGGCTTATTCTCATGGAATGCCATTATTTTGAAAAAAGAACTTTTTGTTTTCTCTTTTTCATGTGATATGTAGAATACTCCATGTGATTTGAAGCTTGAGTGTGGTGTGATTCCATTCCCCATTCAACGGAGGCGTGAGGCTTCCCATCTGTATCTTCCTTCTCTCTTCTTTTCTATCCAAAAGTGGTATCAAAGCGAGAGGTCTTGTGTTCGAGACTCTTCACTGGGGGTGATTAATGCAAGGGCATTTTCACACCGGGCTCGAGTGGGGTGTCCTATGTGAAGCGGGAGCTCACTTAGGGTGGGCGGCCCATATGAGGTGGGTGGCTCGTGAGGTGACACCCATGTGAAGTGGGGCCCATGAGGGGGGTTCGGCCGATGGCTTGACTTGGGTTATGAGATAAAGGGACTGATTCACCATGCCCTATCAGTTCGAGCTTTTAGGGTCTGTTTGGGCGGTGGGATTAGAAGGGATTAGGTGGGATGGGATTCATCTGGTCCTGTGCCAATTCCACTCCACGTTTGGGAAGAATGGAAAAGCTTGGAATTACATTAAATAGAATTGCATTGGGTCCTGTGCCAATTTCACTCAATGTTAGCAAGTTGTTGTAGGTCCCACCATGAAGTGTGGGCTATATCCACACCGTCCACCCATTTATCGAGATTATTTTAGAGCATGGGCCAAAAAATCAGGTAAATCTAATGCTCAAGTGGACCCCACCATAGAAAGCAATGGGGATTGAACACTTATTGTTGAAAACTTCTTTGGGGCCACATAAGTTTTGGATCTACCTCATTTTTAGGCCCATGCCATAAAATGAGGTTACAAAACAAATGAACAGTTTAGATATAACACGTGTGTTATTCTCAGTAATTTCAAATGACGGTGGGTATATCCATTCAATGTACCACCGTATTATCAACAAAGTAGGGCATTAATCTTATCCCATGGCAACAGGGAACAATCCCTACCATGGGTAATAATTATGTTTTTTGAGTCCCATCCCACCTAATCCCTTCTAATCCCACCACCCAAATAGACCCTTAGAGTAGGTGGTTAGTTGTCCTACATCAAAAGTGGTATTAAAACAGGTCTCATGTTCGAGACTCCTCACAGGGGGTTGGGGCATTTTCACATCGAGCTCGAGTGAGGTGGCCTATGTGAAGCAGGGGCACACTTTGGGTGGGTGGCCCGTGTGAGGTGGGTGGCTTGTGTGAAGTGGGACCCACGTAAAGGTGTGGCCCACGAGGGGGGTTTTGGCCAAAGGCTTGACCTGGGCTATGAGATAAATGGATTGATTCGCCACGCTCTATCAGTTCGAGCTTTTAGAGCAAGTGGTTAGTTGTCCTGCGTCACATGGTAGGTTGGTAAAAGTTCAACAACCCACTATCCACCTAACATTTTCGTTTCCCCGGTTGGGGACTGAGTGGTGCAATTAATATAGGTGGGGCTTTGTGTGTGTGCATGTTCCATCATCATGGTTTTGAATATCGGTTACGATAAGGCTACCCCCCCCCCCCCACCCTTTTTTTTTTTTCAAAATTTCTTTCATTTTCCCACTCCTATCCTCCTTTAAACTATCAAAGAAGCTTAGAAACTCATTTCAAACTAGATCTAGGCCTAATTCGTGGGATCAAAATGCAAATCCGAGCAGATTCGATGAACTGAAGTAGCATGGACCATTTTGGGAAAATAACGAAAGGGATAAACTATCACTTTTTTATTTTTGTATTTCAATGTAATGGGCCATATTCCACCAAATGATGCTTGATCTGACTAGGGTCTATTTGATTGACTTTCTATAGGTGAAGCTGATGGATGACATTCTTATTGAACAATGGTCTGATACACCATTGAATACATGTAAAAAACAAAAAATTAAAAAAAAAAAAAAAAATTTAAAAATGATAGATTCTGGTGTTTTACTTTTTCCTGAAATTTTTTCAAATTTTTTTTTTTTTGGACAAAGATGTTTCTGGGATATGAGTCTGTATTGTCCAATACATTCTGATACATTAAGTTTTCAGGCCTGGCCGATAAACTTGACGATACTGATATTTAAAACATTGGTCATCATTGCCTTGCCCCAGCTACTAGGGGTAAGCTGAAATGACATTCTATTCTCTGGTAGCTTGGCAAGAGTTTGATGACTGGCCACCCACATGATATGAACCCACTGTTGATCTAGTCTGGGGGTTGAAAAAAAAAAAAAAAACAGAAAGAAAGAAATAAAAAAGCTGGGGACTAACAGGTGCAGTTGCTACTACTAGGTAGTCTCTATCTATGGATCATGCCATATGTGTTCTTAAAGTATTCCAATATGAATTCAGTGTCTCAGCCATCATCCTTGTTCTGTCCTAAATGTGTTAATTTTGAGTTTTTCCTTTTGGTCAGTGATGATACAATGCAGTATGCAACTCAAGATACACTGCTCTCTCACTGTTCTCACAAACAGAAAACCTTCATACTAGAAGCTTCTAGTGCCCACTTCATTTTAATTGCTCATCTTCATCATGGCCTTATATTGTTGTAGGGATGCAGCCTCCGAAATACAGAATACATTGTTGGAGCTGTTGTATTTACTGGACATGAAACAAAGGTGTGTTGTCTTTGTATTGTTGAATTCCAGTCCCTCCTTTTTCTTCAGTCGCATATGGCATGAGGCTCAATTCCTTTTATTTTTATTCTTTGGGAGGTATCTGCTCTCTCTTCTGCAATCTGGATTTGTGTTGCAATTTTGTTAGTTGTTTATGGGTTTCATTGATTAAACTGCAGGTTATGATGAACTCTATGAATGTCCCTTCCAAAAGAAGCACCTTGGAGAGGAAATTGGACAAACTCATACTCACTTTATTTGGTGTCCTCTTCCTCATGTGTTTTATTGGAGCGATTGGCAGGTCTAATCACTATCCAGTTAGTTCTCCTTTACAAGTTGTTACTAATGCATTCTTTCCTGACATCATTCACATGACAGTTCAGGGAAACATTTGCTTCGAGGATTTGTTAACAATAGAATTTCACTATATTCCTTTCGTCATTTTTTTGGAGGATTTTTTTGTGGTTGTGTTAGGAGTCATGCACATCAATTTAAAAAGCCCATGCCTGTTAATTGCTTGCTGAGCTGCATTTGCCACACAAATACTTGCCTTCTTTATATTGAGATTTTGTTTTTCCCTGACTGATCAGTTTCAGCTGAAAGGGCATGCATATGTTTCTGGTCATTGTTTTGTCTTTCCTTTGAATTGAGGTTCTGTTATTAATGCTGGTGACTAAAACTAGTAATTGTATGTTTGGAATCCCCAGTGGTATATTTATCAACCGCAAGTACTACTACTTAGGTCTTAGAGAAGGTGTCGAAGATCAATTTAATCCCAGCAACAGATTTGTGGTACTGATTCCTCTTTCGAAGAACATTTGTTCTATAATGAGATCCATTTGCATGCCATTGGCAACTGTGCTATGTACATTTCATTTCTTGTTTATTTGCAGGTTGCCATTCTCACCATGTTTACCCTTATTACGTTGTACTCAACCATTATACCTATCTCTCTTTATGTTTCAATTGAGGTGGGTGCCATGAGTTATTCAGTCGAAGCAGTTTTTCTGCAGATATGTGGTGACAGATTTCTCTTTTCAAATGTTCCTAATAATCCATGTTGAATGGTATTTTATTTTTCTGTTAAAATTTCAGATGATCAAATTCATTCAGTCCACTCAGTTCATCAATAAGGATTTACATATGTATCATATTGAAAGCAACACCCCTGCATTGGCACGGACATCCAATCTGAATGAGGAACTTGGACAGGTATATCTGTCATATCTTACTACCATACAGGTGCAACTTCATTGTTTTTTAAAGCAGATTTTCATTCTTCAGTTTTATATCTCATGGAGATTCGGTGGTGATTGAATACTTTGTTGTTAATTCTTGAAGGCCAATTGCTGCTAATATATTCATTGACATGCTGTTTGATTAAACTTTCTAGGAATTTTATTTGAATATACTTCTTTTCTTAGGACAGGTGGAGTACATATTCTCTGATAAGACAGGAACCTTGACAAGGAACCTGATGGAGTTCTTTAAATGTTCAATTGGTGGAGAGGTGTATGGAACTGGGATCACTGAAATAGAAAGAGGAGCGGCTCAGCGGAATGGTTTGAACATCGATGAGGTATGTTCAAAGATTGTGGTAAGAACATGTTATTTATTATATAAAATTTTACTCATTCTATCTTGTTTTATAGGTAAAAAAGTCAGCTGCAGCAGTGCATGAGAAGGGTTTCAATTTTGACGATGCTAGGCTTATGCGTGGTGGTTGGAGAAATGAAAGCAACGCTGAGACTTGCAAGGTAAATTACCAGATGCAATTATAGCAGAACAAAATGCTGGTTCATTCATCTTTTTGGGGTCATGTTTTGCATGAAGCATTCACATAAGTCTGGGGCTAAAAAATGTATATTTATCCATTCCATCTTAGGAAAGAATCATTTTAATGGGCTGTGCAGCAATAGTTATTAATTCTGGAACTACTAGCTTTATGTGGAACTAAGATACATATTCCGTAACTTCAAACAATACTTATTCAAATTCTTAGATACATAGTTATTCAAATGCTTCAACTTTTCTTTTTTTTTTGGTCTTTTCCTTTGGTTTTTTCAGTGGGGTGATGTATTTTTAGAAATTCTCTTGATGCTCCACATGCCTCTATATGCCACAGCTACCTACTTAGTTTCCTCTGTTGTCATTTAATCTTTTAAATAAGTCTAATGTACCCCTTTTCTTGAATCGTTTACATCGCCTTCTTATAGCTCCATTTCTATAATAGAAATCAATTTCAGATGCTTCTTTATTTATAATTAACTTTTCATTCATGGACACTCTTATTCAAGTATATCAGAATATTTTGTTTTTGCAGTGATAATATGAGAATACTTTTTTATTCAGTCATGGAAACTTTTTTTTTTATTTTTTTATAAATTGTATTTTGTTTTTTCAGTGATAATATGAGAATACTTTTTTATTCGGTCCTGGAAACTTTTTTTAAAAAAAAAATTGTATCAGAACAATTAACTTTATAATATTTTGTTCGTTTCATTTTGTTTGACTTGCTTTAGCCTTCTCTTTTAAACATAGTTCTTGGAACTGAATATCTTGTCAGAACTTTTGTTGGGGAAGGATTCCAAATGCAAATAAATGATTTGTAACTGTTGAAAATAGGTCATTGAAATACATTTCGTTGATCACAATAGAACCTATTGATAGTCATCTATAATTTTGTTCTCATATTAGTTGCTGCACTTTCTCAGAGTTCTTTCCTTTAATTCAATTCCACTGTAAAATTCTTAATGGAAGTTTCTATTCTCTGAGTAGGAGTTCTTCAGATGCCTTGCAATATGTCATACTGTGCTTCCTGAAGGTGATGAATCCCCAGAGAAGATCACATATCAGGCTGCATCTCCAGATGAGGCTGCTTTGGTTACTGCTGCAAAAAACTTTGGCTTCTTCTTTTATAGGTAATTTTGCCATTGAAATATCGGCAATCACTGTGGAAAACTCAGGCACCTATAATATTACTGTTGCTTCTGATTTCCTATTTACAACATGAACCAATGTCAGTGCTTGGTGTTTTAAATATCGACGATATCGGCCGATATATCCCACGATAAATCTTGTATCCCACCTATGCAATACGAAACACACAAGTAGCAGGATATATCCCACACGTTCGATCCAGTGAGCATTTTTTTTTTTTCGATTCTTTTTCCTATAAATCATGTTAAATCAGTGTCAAATTGTTACAAATCCATGATTTTTCATGTTTTGCATTCCATGAAAAATCATGGATTGGGAACTTCGATTTTGAGATTTGGAGGAGAAGGAACGATTTGCGGAAAATTGAAAAAAATAAAAAAATCGAAATCAAACATGTACGTAACCTAATCTAGTGATTCTTCTTTTGCTTTTGAATGTATTTCTTGTGTTTCCACACGTCTTCTTACATTTATAAATTATATGAATAGACTTTGAATATACTTGCATCAATTCGGTTAGACAATGCATAGATTAGGACCCCATAAAAAGAAAACCTATTATGTGCAATTGTTTGTTGTAATGTTTTGATTTGTAAGTGTGTATCGATGTCTTTTTGAACAATCATTAAAATTTTGTTGAAAAATTCGACCAATTTCCAATGTTTCCCCATGTTTCCAACAACAGTGATACATTATGCGATACAATTGATATATCCCATGCGATAACCGATATGTATCCGTATCCCAAGGGTGCTAAACGTAACGCGATACCGATATTTTGAACATTGGTGCTTGTTAGTGTTTTCACCATAATCCTCTACAATAACGTGTCTTTGTTGGTCACATCTTTAATGCTAGGTGATGAAAAGAGGATAATGTGATACATGGCTCACGTCTTTGTACTGTATGCAAGGGTTTGGAGTTCTGACTAGTGGGCTCCATGCTTCGATAATCCAGACCATTGGTGTGTTCTGCACCAGTATACTATATAGATGAAGTAAATTCTTTGAGATTCGAATATCCCAGCGAACAATGTTAGGACCTTCAGTTGAATGTGGATCATTGTTGTACTTCTCTTCTTAAATGTCTCTCTGACAAACTAAAAAGTTAAGATTATCCCATCAAGGAGTTTTTGAGCAGTGCAATGCAAGGTAGGACACAACATACTAATAGTCTGGGTCAAGGAACCACAGGCACCACTTTGGGCCCGATAACCCATGTTATACTAGGCAACAATTTGGGCCACACATAATATGATTCCTTGTAATGAAAGTTCCTTTGAGCTGCGATCTTTGGTTGCACTTTTCAAGATCAGAACAGTAAGCTTCAGGTACGACAGTTTCTGGAATTATTATTACTTTTGTGATGGTTGATATTTAGATGAATACTGAAGCATTTATCCCATTGGGTTTGTGTGCTTTGGCAGCTTAGGGTTCGTTTGGATGCCTGTAAGTTCTGCAAGTGGGCAGTGACTTACAGGTGGTGTTTGGGGGAGGAAATTCACCTGTATGTCACAGGTAAAACTGCCAGGAAACTTCATGGGCCTGGGGCCTGGGGGTGAGAAGTCACTTCCCTGTAAGTGACTTACAGCTGAAAGTCTCTTGCAACGTAAAAAACTTAACAGGCATCCAAATGGCCCCTTGTATTTTGAGGGAGAATGCTACCTAGGGCCAGTGCTTTCAGGGGCTTGGTTATGATAAAGTGCTTACAGCTGATTACCTCCCAAGCAACAATATGGCTATTGTGAATGGTTGCCGTTTGTGCCTCGGGAATGCTGAATGTGTAAATCACCTTTCTATTGGTGCCTCTGCCGGTGTTCTGATCAAAACTCGTCCTGGTGGTTGAGAGGTTGGAGGCTGGGGGCAGGCCCTAAAGGTCACAAAGGAAGATTGTTATGGTACATGTGTTTCGTAGCTCTTCTATGGACTATTTGGAAAATAAAGGATCAATCAAACCTTTGATAACAATATTGAATCGGTGGTCCAGGTGATTGAAAGAGTTTTAGATATCACTTCAGCTCTTGGGCATTGGTCTTAGAGGAGTCTTTGGGCCTTAGAAGGGAAGCTTTCCCAAGGGCCTGGTTGGTTGCCCTTTTGTAATATTTTAGTTGGTTATTCTTCTGGGATGTTCTTTTGCCTCTGTTTTCATTTTTGAAAAATTCTTATCGATGAACTATAGTACGCTCCATGCTATTATTTGTTGACTCTAGAATGGTGGGTTGATATGTTTGCTTTATTTTCTTGCTTGCCTTTGCTAATAAAGTGGTCATCTTTCAAAAAATAAAAACATACTTGCTATCATGGTTGGTGGATGATGAAGCCCTTTTATACACTTACGTGGCTGCTCAATGTTGCTTGTGCATGCTAAGCACATGTTAGTGCCTGTGTCATGCATCAGCTCAAACCATGTTCAAAAAATTGTTTGATACTTAGTTGACTTGATTTCAGTGGAGAACAAGATGAGTTGACTCACCGATACATGTGTACTGTTTGACTGATCTCGAATGATTCAAACTGAGTTGGAATGAGTCTTATTGTTTTCTTTCCTTGGGCAAGTTGTGATTCAAAACCGCTAAGTAGAACAATACAATGCCAGCTGACTCCATTAGGACTGAAACCAGTTTTGAACTGTATGTGGTGACAAAATTGTATCTTTTCTCACAATGAATGTACTCTGAAAACCATCAGTCTCTTTGGCTGGGAGCATAATGAAGGAAGCCCTTCTCACAACTCTAGAAATATATTTAGAAATGGAGTCCATTCTTTTTTGGGCCGAGGCAACAAGGTGAGTTTTTGGCATGATGTGTGACTTGATGAGATTTGCGAGAATCCTTTCCGTCTCTTTATTTGCTTTCCGTTAACATATTCCTTGTGCAATTATGTGGGGTATATGGAAAGAGAGAAATCATAGGATCTTTGAAGGTATAGGTATTCCAGTGGAGTCGCTAAAGTGAAAGATCCAATTTATGATGTGGACCATGTCCGACCCAGATTCCCTCTCCTCTTGGGATCCATTTGTATTGAAGCAAAGCTCTGTCTGCATGTTATACTCCTATTTTGTTTTCTGGTCTTGGCAGATTCTCGTTGTATTGAAGATGATTGCTCGTTATCTCCTTTTTGCTCTCTGCTTTCTTCTCTCCATCCTTCCGTTTTGAAATAAAACTGAGTTGTCATTCAATATGTGCATGCGTGCATGAGCGTGCACATGTGCCTCTTCTCTTAATTGTTATCTTTTTCAAAATCATATTCTTATGTTGGCAAAAAATAATAATAATAATAATAATAGTAATAATAATACTGCATATGAATGAAAGATTCTTTAGATGAGTATCCCATCTTTGGTTCGGTGAATGGCAATGTCTTCTCTAGTAACTGGTGTTGGCTGGGGGCTTGGCAAGAAATAATCAGATTATTGAAAGTTGCTTCCTAGATAAGATTGAATGAATATCTAATGCAGCATCCTATGTACTTCTCGATCGAATTCTTCATAAACGTTTGTGTTTCCAGGCGTACACCAACTATGATCAAGGTTCGTGAATCACATGTGGAGAAGATGGGTAAAGTTCAAGATATCCAATACGAGATTCTAAATGTTTTGGAGTTCAACAGGTGGCTGCCTATGCTTCTGAATATTAACATTATACTTGAGTTTATACTCTTCCATGGCACTAGCATTAACATATCTTTTTATGCAAATAGTACAAGAAAACGCCAGTCCGTCATATGTCGCTATCCAAATGGAAGGCTTGTTTTGTATTGCAAGGTGATCATTTGAGGCTCCTGACATTTTGGATGGTTATTATTGCTCATATCGAGCCAGGTTGCACTCAAAAGATATTGTATTTCACAGGGCGCTGATACTGTCATCTATGAAAGATTGGTGGATGGAGACAATAACTTAAAGAAAGTAACCAGGGCGCATTTGGAGCAGTTTGGGTCTTCTGGTTTACGTACGCTTTGTCTTGCCTACAAGGATTTGAGTAGTGAGTGGTATGAAAGCTGGAATGAGAAATTTATCCAAGCCAAGTCATCTTTGCGAGACCGTGAAAAGAAATTGGATGAGGTTGGTATTTTATTATGACATTTTTTATTTTTTTTTATCAATATTATTCATCTTCATCATCTATACTTGTCCCAACATTTTTTTAATTGAGATTTTTATGAAGTCTTTTATTCTGAAGAGAATTTGGATGAGGTTGGTGCTTTAAAATACATGTTTTCTTTACCTGTAAGCTTCAGTGGCATTATAGTTATCTGGAATTTTATTCTTAACGTGTATTTGTTTTTTTTTTGATAGATACAGTATCCTAGTGAAGTTACACTCGAGACATTTGTTTTGTAAATAGTTCCTGAAAGAACAACTTTTATCTGCAATATTTGTTTTGTTTGTTGAAATCACCTTTATTGACCAGGATAATGTTTTTGGCCACCCACAAACATCCATTGAAGTTGCATCTTAAAATTAGTTGGCTGTGTTTTTTGTGCTGTGGTCTTTATAGCCGACGTGGTATAACCCAATTCACTTTGTTAATGGAGAAAAGATTAGGGTAGAGAGAGCTCTCTCCAACAGCCTCTTATTTATAATAATCCCTAACAGAACTGGGTCAAAGCCCCTACAAAGTACAAAGCCCAAAAAAATCCAAGCCCACTCTAACACTTCTCAAGCTGAAATGTCCCCCATCCCAGCTTGAACACAATATTAACAAGATGACAAGAAGGAACCACCTTGACATGGACATTAGCTAGTTTATCCTGCAAAGAAACATGAGAAGGAAAAGTAAGACCCACAGTAAACTATTTGTGAACAAGCTGACACTCTACCTCGATATGTGTAGTTTGCTTGTGGAACATAAGGTTGGAAGCAATGTGTATGGCTGCCTGGTTGTCACAGAAAAGGAAATTGGAGTAGAGATATCAACATCAAGATCAAAAGAAGCATCTGGAGCCAAAGGACCTCACACGTGGCTTGACCCATAGAGTGATGCTTCGCTTCAGCAGAGGAACGAGCAACGACAGTGTGCTTCTTGCTCTTCCAAGGGACTAGGTTGCCATCAACAAATGTACAGTAGCTGATGGTGGAACGGCGAGCATCAGATAACCCAACCCAATCAACATCTAAATAGGCGTTCACATGAAGGCATCCATGATCAAAGAAAATAACCCCCTTGCCAGGAGACGACTTCAAGTAGTGGAGAAAACGATAAACTGCTTCAAGATGATGAGTGCACAATGACTACATAAACTGACTCATGAGACCACTGCATAAGCAATATTTGGCCATCTCATGCAGAGATAAATTAGCCTACTGACCAGTCACTTATATCAGCCAGGACCTGAAAGATGAGTAGACTCCTTGAGAGTGAAGATGATGATTCTCAGACAGTCGGGAACCCAACATACCGGTCTCACAGAGTGGATCAACTGTATACTTGCGCTCATAGAGGAAGATCTCATCCTTGGATCAGGTGTCTTTGATGCTTAATGTAGCAGTCCAAGATTTTTTTACCTCAAAGGTTGAGGCAAGGAACTCTTTGACAGCCTTGATATCATCTACCTTATCTCCTGTGACAATGATGTTATCCACAAGGACGGCCAAAACAATTGTTCGAGATGATTGCTGCTTGATAGCACGGAGTGATAAAAAAACCATGCACGAACCCAATTTGAGAGACAGCTTGTCTAAAGTATTCAAAGCATGCTTGAGGTGCTGCTTGAGCCCATACAGTCCCTTTTCAAGTTTACATACTTTCCCCTTCAAGGCAGGAGGTTGAAATTCTATAAGAATGCTCATATAAATTTCTTCTTTCAGATCACCATGAAGTAGTTTTTTCACATCCAACTGATATAAAGGCTGGTGATGATGTTATCCAAACAAATTTTAATTTTGCCATGGAGCAAACGTCTCATGATAGTCCACCCCATGTTGCAGTGTAAACTCCTTAGCAGCCAACCGAGCCTTATATTGAGCAATTGTCCCATCAGGGTTATACTTCTCTTATACCATGTTAGTGGTGAAAAGATTAGGGTAGAGAGAGCCCTCTCCTACAGCCTCTTATTTGAAATAAAATAAAACCTAACAGAAGTGGACCCAAAGCCCTAGAAGGAAAAAGTCCAAAATGTCCAACCCACTCTAGCACACGTCGTCGTCATCATCATCATCATCATCTAAGCCTTATCCCAATTAATTGGGGTTGGTTACATGAATCTTATTATGCCATTCCACTCTATCAAACGCCAGACCTTCAATTAGACCATAGGTCATCAAGTTTTTCTTACTATCACCATCCACTATAACATGCTTGTTATCCATAAATGCTGCAGTTCCTTTTTATGCCCACATGGAGATGAACTAGTTGTTGACTGTTCATTCACATAATTTTCTTCACGTGGCTCCAATAAATGGTCTAATCATGTAGGAAAGGAACAGTTGAAGAATTAGCTAGCTTTTTTATGCTTCATCTCAAGGCATTTCAGATGTTTTAACTTTTTATGTAGTGGAGAATCCGATAACAATGTTCATACATGGTAACAAATGTTAGTGTTTGTTTCTTCTTGATAACAATGTTCATACATGGCAACAAATGTTCATTTAAATGCATAGGGGTGTGCGTGTTTTCAAAATTTCTTTTGTTACTTCATGATAAAGGGTTCATGTGTTATGAATTGGATATATTGGTGTGTAGTGGTTGCATATAGTTGTGATATTACCATGCTTGCATGGGTATGCCTTGTATCTTGGTGTTGCTCTCTTACATCATCATGGACAGATAGTGTGCATATATCTATTTTCTCTAAGAAGATATCATATAATTGCCACTCGTTTTCCCAGTGGAAGAGGTTTCACCTTCTTTATTATGTGTTAAATTCATTAGGTGTCAGAACTGATAGAGAAGGATCTTATATTGATCGGATCCACTGCTATAGAAGACAAACTTCAGGAAGGAGTGCCATCTTGTATAGAGACTCTTTCTAGAGCTGGTATAAAGATTTGGGTTCTGACAGGGGACAAGATGGAAACAGCGATAAATATAGCCTATGGTAAGTCAATGTTCGTTGAAAGATTGTGTTCATGTCCACTTCTACTTGTTTTGCTTCCAGGACATCACATCCAATTTGCTAGCCTTTTCGTTTCCCTTGTGCAGCCTGTAATTTGATCAACAATGACATGAAACAATTTACCATCAGTTCTGAAACTGATGCAATTAGAGAGGTCGAGAGTCGGGTAAGATGCATTTTTAAAATCCCTGAAGTGTGTTCTCTTTGAAGTGTAAAATTCCCAGTGCATGTACACGTAGGTGACTAGATTGTTCTAGTGGGGCTGTTTCCTTGCTAAGATTGTCTTTATATTTTATGATTAGGGTGATCAAGTGGAGATTGCACGCGTTCTCAGAGACTGGGTGAAACAAGAGTTAAAAAAATGCATGGATGATGCTCAACACTACCTGCATACTGTATCTCGGCCTAAATTGGCACTTATAATTGATGGAAAGTGTTTGATGTATGCATTGGATCCCACTTTACGAGTAACTCTGCTCAACTTGAGCTTGAATTGCACTTCTGTAGTTTGCTGTCGAGTTTCTCCACTGCAAAAAGCGCAGGTAAATTTCTTGGTGATTATGCTACATTATATCTCAACTAGATGAGAACATCTTCGAACGTATCCATGAAAAAAGAAAGAAAAAAAAGAGTTCATTGTTAATGAGAAAAAGGGATACAGTGGAGTTGTTTCTGATTTTCTTTTGGCAAGTGTTGAAGGAGGCCAATGCCTTGGCTTGACTTTGTGTGTAAGGCATTAAGAGGCAATCGATACATGCGGCCTAGTTTTTGAGTCCACAGCTAATGGCTGACAGCTTGCTTTGCAACATTGAGGTCTTGGGTTCAGATCCAGCGTACCTAGGGAAAAAAGAAGAAAGAAAAGCATGTGAGCTCCATAATCATCTATTGCCTGGATGGATAACTGTGTAATTTTTCCCTCTTTAATAAAATTTTGTTTTCCTATGAAAAGTAAACTGTGTCAAACTTGCCAATTAAAGTTCATAACATATACCTATTTTGATAAAGCAAACACTTTTCTTCTTTTTTTTCTTTTTTCTTTTTTCCTTTTTTCTTTTTAATAGAGAAGTGTTGCATTATGAACTTAAATAATGGAATTCTTCTTTGTCTCAGTACAGCTAGCAACTTTTTAACCTGTATTAAACATTTTTTGTAAACTTGTTGTATGTATTCAATACCTATCATGGATATCTGGAACATCATCATGATCTCTTTTGCATCAACTTATTGACCTATGTGTGTTTACAATTTTCATTCCATAGTCACTTACCATGCACCATCATGCATTTTGAGGGAGTGGTATTGTGAAAGGATTGCATTCAGCCCTAACCATGACACACGTACTCTCTGGGCAATCAATAAATTGCTATGCTGTTTTGAAGGTGACTAGCTTGGTCAAGAAAGGTGCCCGAAAGATCACACTTAGTATTGGCGATGGTGCTAATGATGTGAGCATGATTCAAGCTGCTCATGTTGGCGTCGGCATAAGTGGGCTGGAAGGAATGCAAGCAGTCATGGCTAGTGATTTCGCGATTGCTCAGTTCCGCTTCCTTACTGATTTGCTTCTAGTGCATGGGCGATGGTCATATCTAAGATTATGCAAGGTTAAACTATTCCCTGATTTCCTTTACAGACTGTATAACTTTAATTGAATCTATTTAGCAAGTCTCTTACTTCCAATCCTTTTTTCTTTTTCTTTTTTTATTGCAGGTTGTAACATACTTCTTTTACAAGAATCTTACTTTCACATTGACTCAGTTTTGGTTCACGTTCCAGACTGGTTTCTCTGGTCAGAGATTTTATGATGATTGGTTTCAGTCCTTGTATAATGTTATTTTTACAGCACTACCTGTGATTATTCTTGGCCTATTTGACAAGGTGAGATATTTTTTCTTGTAAAATGCTCGTGAGGGTTAATCCATATATGGCAGACCCCCCCCCACGCTGGTATTGATTTCTGGAGTACTGGTCGCATGTTTCGTTCATGAGTTCCCATGGGACATATGTCAGGCATATAGAAGATGGGGACCACTCTTTTGGTGGGCCCAACCATATAAGGTCTCTGTCTGGACTTATGTCTGATCATGTTCCTAAATGCTGAATTTGAGGAAAGAAATGCCCACCGACCATTTCTTGTCTTGTTCCAATCATGTAGTTAGTATCCTAGAAACCAGCCTATCTTTTGGGACATGGCCCATATATGGTGGGGCCCTCTGGATAAGTTGTCCAGATCTTTTAAATGTCTACATTCGTCCCCATGGACACTCGTGCGGAAATTTGCATGCAATTGGTATCTCTTAATTCTTTTCTAGATAATAGAAAAGTCGGATGAGAAGAGTTCATGATTGGTTCAATAGAAAAAAGTTTATGCTTGGTTCAACCGCTCCAACGCTGCAATTTTTTGCCAGGACGTGAGTGCTACTCTATCCAAGAAGTACCCGCAGCTATACAAGGAGGGAATAAGAAACACGTTCTTCAAATGGAGAGTTGTGGCAGTGTGGGCTTTCTTTTCCGTATTTCAATCCTTGGTCCTCTATCATTCTACAGTCGCTGCCAGTCGCAGCAGCCTCAATACTTCAGGCAAGATGATTGGCCTTTGGGACGTCAGTACAATGGCCTTCACCTGTGTGGTAGTGACTGTCAACCTTCGCCTGCTAATGGCCTGTAATTTGATCACAAGGTGGCATCATATAAGTATTGGAGGGAGCATTCTAGCATGGTTTATTTTCATCTTCATCTACTCTGGAATAATGACCCCATATGATAGACAGGTAGGCTTTCTCGAGTATACTAGATCATGCTATCCCTCAAGCTAATGTGTTGTATCTTACTTCTCTGTTTTACATATTCTTGCAGGAGAACATATTCTTCGTCATATATGTTTTGATGAGTTCATTCTATTTCTATTTCACCCTTCTGCTTATTCCTATCTTTGCACTTCTTGGCGACTTTGCATACCAAGGGTGAGACTCTCTCTCGCTCTCTCTCTCCCTCCCTCCCTCCCTCTCTCTCTCTCTCTCTGGCCTGTTTTAGGCCCAAATACTTTCCAATAAAATGATTTTCCCCTCATTGGGAGTTCTTTTTTTTTGGGTGGAGAACATTTTCTGAGAATGTGTTTTATACAGTAGTCCTAAAAATACTTCTCTATCCAAATGCTTTCTTATAAAATGCCACTTTCTTGCCTTTTCCTTTTCCAAGCTCCCAACAGGTCCTCAGGTTGTGTTTGGTTGCACCAAATATCATGAAAGATTTCATGATATTTGGTGCAACAACCAAACACAATCTTTCATAATATTTGGTGTAACCAAACTCGCCCTTAATTAACTGAATCCAAATCTAGGTTTCTCATTTCCTGAGTTAAAGAGATTAAATCCAAGTCTGTTTGTTTTCAGGATTCAAAGATGGCTTTTCCCCTACGACTATCAGATTATTCAGGAAATCCACAAAAATGACCCTGAAGTGAGCAGCAGGGTCGAATTGCTGGAGATTGGGAACGACCTGACGCCGGACGAGCAGAGGAGCTATGCCCTCTCTCAGCTTCCAAGGGAAACATCAAAGCATACTGGTTTTGCATTCGACTCACCAGGATACGAGTCATTTTTTGCGCTACAGGCCGGCGTCTTGGCCCCACATAAGGCATGGGATGTGTGCCGCAGAGCCAGTATGAGGCAGCAGCCGGCACCACCCAAAAACTGAAATATGTACATTTTTGACCTCATCATTCTGTAAAATTAGCTGTGCCATATGCAGGTCTTGTTCTTTATTTTTGTTTCTTTTTTCTTTTTCCTTCACATCTGTTATATTATTTCGAGGCATTCCACTTTTTATGGTGTTTTCCAATGTTCTTATGAAGCTCCACGTTAGACCTCCAGGATCATTTGGCGGACCTAACTGGGCATTCTTTTGTATTATAACAGGTTTTCGTGAGTTATACTCTAATCAGACCTACATAATGCTGGTATTATGGTAATAATAATGCTCTGCTGATTATTATCATAATTGGTTTTCCTCAATCACTGTAACTGTGACGGTGAATGAGGGCCTTTTTTTTTTTTCTTCTTTTTGTTGCGTTTGGTTGCATCCAACTTCATGAAATGATATATATATATATATATATATATATAGAGGCATGCTCACCTATGCACGTGCGCACCTTTGCACACGTGTCATGGGTGTCGAATCCGAACGGTCCATAAGATGCAGAATCCCATGAAACCATAGGGGGTGAATTTTCACCCTGATCTAAGATTCTGGTGGGCCATAGCAAAGAGAAATTCAAATCAAGGGAAGAAACTGTTTGCATTTTTCATGGCCCATCAAAGTTTTGGATCAAAGTAATATTTCGTACCTGGGGATTTCATGAGGTTCTGCTTCATGTGGACCGTTCAGATTTTTGAGACTCGTCAGATATGATGAGTTCTCAAAAAAGTTGGTAGTACGAACCAGTTCGCAGCTGAGCGTTTCCGTGTGTGTGTGTGTGTGTGTGTGTGTGTGTGTGTGTGTGTGTGTATTGTGAGTACCCATCTGTTTGTGGAAAGACATTTTTGTTTTTCTTTCAAAATTGGATTATCTTTGTGGTGCTGTAAAATGAGGTGGCCCACAGACAAGATGGTTAAGAAAGAAGAAACAGGAATGACTCACATTCAATCGAAAGGAGGATAAATATTCCATGGCCAGGATCCTCCAATTTGGGGAAGTTTTAACTTCGTGTAGCCCTCACATATCAACGTTTGGATCACTGAACCGTGGGCTCCATTTGTATAATCAAAGCAAACACTCGTTTTGAAGTAACCTGGTTTTATTGAAGAGAAACTGATTACCTATAGGTTACGGTGGGCATATTTTTCCTTCCATCTGTACATGCAAACAGTATAGACTGCATCATGAAGATCACCTGCGGCACAATTCAGAGTGGTTCACTTGTCAGGTGGGCCACACTGTTGGAATCAATGAATAACTGACTTTTTCACTCCAGATACAGGTATGGCCCATCTAATGAGTGGATCAACCTGATTTTGGAGATGACCAATCTTTACCATAGGGCCGTACTATTTGGCTGGTACAGATGTCCCATCTCTCGGCACAATGAAACTTGTGATCTCAGTAGTTGTTCCTAGATTTATTAGTATTGCCCAATCATAATCATGGCATTATGTTTTCCCTTTACCATTCACAGGCAATGAAACTATCAGTCTTCATAGCTAGGCCTTGGCTATGCATTTAAGGACCTTTACCTGAGATTAGGCCTGGGCCTGTTCAATCACATGGATGGCCACGGTTTTTTTAAAAATAAAAATCAGGCTAGAAAGTTAGATCCAAGGGTCTAGCGTGTCTCATAGCTTCTTAAGGCCATAACTTAATGACCCAAGGGTCTAGCGTGTCTTATAGCTTCTTAAGGCCATAACTTTATAACTGCATATCCATTTTGTATATTTAAGGAAAGCTATTGATTAGCTGTACACGCTAGCCTATGCCAAAGGCTGTTGGCCTCAAATTGCTTTTCCAAAATATGGTCATTTTCTTTTGGGTTAATTTTAAGTTTTAAGTTAATATTTATTATTATTTTGTAAGTTATCAGTTTTACTATTTTTAGGGTTTAGAGTGTCCTAAAATAGCTTAAATTAGGACCCATTACGACATTCGGTATCAGAGTTGCTGCATCAATTAACAACAAACCTATGGTGCTCTCGAGGTATGAATCATTGATGAGCATGGAATTCCTGGCTCTTTAAAAAATAAGGGAATTCGTCAAATCAAGAGATAAAAGCGAGGATTGACTGCTTCATCGAGGATATGGATCACAAACATAAACATGCAGTAAACACGACCTATGGCCATTGACATAGCTCGCAGCTAGCTAGTTTGGGTCCAACAGCTACAACACCCATGTCAAATTATAGACCATGACCGTACAAGAGCAAGGCTAACTCAGGGAGTCGGATGCTTTTTGGAAAATCAGATGTTGAAAAAGATCCACCAACAAAAAGAAGAATATACTTGTGTAGATGGACCGCCTCTTGATGATTTCTCCATCAAATTACTTGATGAATCAACGGAATCAGTTGATGGATTCATGTTTGGCCTAGAAATGTCTCAATTGAATCAAAATATCAGTTAACAATTTTATCAACAGAAATAATCGATGGATAGGTAAAAACGGATGACTTGATGACCAAAATATGAACACTTTCGCAATCATCCCAATTTCCCAAAGTGCATAGATCCAAAGTCAGTAGTGACTACAATAATATTGTGGCAAAGGGATGCTCATCGAGAGTGTCTAATGAAGCCACAATCAACATCCTTACAATCCATGATTATAAATCCATTGTTACAAAAATGGTGGAAGTCAAAACCATAAACACATAGGAGACTGCAAAAAATAAGAAGTGAGATTTCATTTTCTATAGTTTCATCCTAAGTATAAAACTCCAATCCGACATGTAGGCCTTCACCATTAGTTGCTGCCAAAGATAAAATATACGTAACAAATACAAGTCATCATCATAGGCTACTAACGAGTTTAATTTTTTGAGATGAGTATGGCATAAGAAAAAGTCAACAACAATCACATTGACTGCCAAGATTGTAAAAAGAATCAGGTTAAATAGTTCGATCCAACGTCTAGGGTGCATTATAGCTTCCAATAGCCAAAGCCAAAGGCCATTTATTTATCCATGGACAGTTTTCTAAAATAAGTTCATTTTAGAGTTTAAGTTTTAAGCTAAAATTTATTATTTTTCACAAGTTACGGATTTGATTATTTTTAGGATATTTTAGTAGTTTAGAGGGATAGCTTAAATTACTCATGTGAAAGAGTTTGAGTCAATTTATAAACCATTTAATATTTTTAATAAATTTTTTATATTTTAGGAAATGTTCTACTATTTTGAAAAAAGTTGTATATTTAGGATTTAAGGTTGTGGGATTATATAAGCCTGTATCAATTGCTTTTGTAAACAGACTTTTGAACAACCATATCAGATTTTCTCTCATTTTATAGAGATTCTTTTCTTGTGTATTAATGGCTATTTTGAGAAGTAATCTCTTTTCTTCTATCCATGTGTCAACTATATTAATAGCACTTTCACAGCGGGCCCCACGTGATGAATGCTACCAACTTGACATAAGCATGCATGACCCATGAAAATTTGCTTCTTCAATCCTTCTCTAGTTTTCATTTTGGTTGCTATCTAAAGCTGCAATTTACAACTTAGAACTAGCTGTCATCATCGATATCAATTCAAGAATCAGATCTCTCTGGCCCTGAAAAGGCAAAGGCAAAGATCTCATATGCTGTTTTTTTTCACTTGATGTAGTGCCTCAGATGATAAGGTTAAAAAAAATCTCAAAGCAGAGATGTAGATACCAATGATAGTATTAATTGCCTTGGATGCTCATGTGAGAAAGTGATTCGGCTACCTATTTGGAGCATGGATTCCATACCATTCAAGCTATTATAAGCTTAATGAGTGGCCATCTTTTAGTCCACGTAGACACAACGCGGCCCGCTTGCATGCCTTCGCATTTGAACCACAGATCAAAAAATCCATTTAACCAATTGCTTAATGTTTACATAACAAGCATTTCATTCTTGTATCTGATATATATGCATGAGGAATGCTACTACTTGAGGCTGTTCCATGAAGCTTTGTGCATGTGGCACCAGTATGCGGCAATCAATTCCGTTATTTTGGTGGGCCGCCAAGTCCCCTATCTGATCAATGACCTGAAAAGAGCAGTGAGGGATGTGTTCAATAGGAAAAACTCACAACAATATGATGATCAGTGTTGTCTAATCACTGTAATTTTTTGGCCTCTATCAAGCAACAACATGGCCAATCAGCTCAATGGTCCCAATCACCTTACACGCTCGCGGCATGTAATTCTAGAAGCTACGATGTGAAGCTTGACTTTTACAACACCAGATTTTCAAAGGCTTCCAGTTTAAGTCTCATTGAGAAAAGTAAGCAAAATATGCCATCTGCTGTGGCCACGTTCCAAACTCAAAAAGCATCCAAGCTATAGAACCAGCTTCTGCCCGTGTCAAATCCAACTCAAGTTCATGTCCTTGTGAGATATATTTAATCTTCATATTCCCATTGATCATATCTCCTTTCAAAGGGACTATACATGCATTCCATTCATTGGCAAACTGTTTTGAACTATTTGAGATATGCACATGTATCATTCTTTTAAGTACTTGGACCCTAAAAGGTATAGAACAAGAGGTACAAGCTACTAAAGTATGATGGGTCTATTGGGGGGATTGCAGAAGCATACAGAGTATAATCAAAAGAAATAATCCAATCAGATTAGAACATAATGATTTTAACATAGAAAAACTCTTTCAAGAAAAAACCACAGCATAAAAAGATAAATGATCACTATGAAAGCATAAATTACAAAGGAAGAGAGTTTATCTCCCTACTATACCTTTGAAATCCTTTGGACGAATTAGAAATCTTAGCAATCACTCCCAATCTCATATATATATATATATATATATATATATATATAAGAGAGAGAGAGAGAGAGAGAGAGAGAGAGAAAAAATCCTAAGTAAAATCACAACTCTACAAAAAAATTTTGCGGAATCTGTCAATGGCATCGAACAGTCTTCGATGTCACCGAAACAAATTCTTTAATGGAATTGAAGCTACATTGATGGTATTGAATAAATTCCTCAACTGTCTAAGAAACAAAACATGATTTTCTGAAAATTCTCGATTTCATCGTGGTATATTTAATGGCATCGAATATTTCATTCAATGTCATCGAACACCCTCCGATGACATCGAAAAGACACCCCGAGTCTAGTGACCAATCAAAGAAAATCCAAAAAATCTTGATGGGATCGAGCACTGCTCGATGCCATTGGCAGGCCCTGTTACTAACAAGATTTCATACATCAAAACCAACACGGTCCTCTCTGATTTGCTCACCTAGGCCGTATTTGGAAGCACAAATGAAATCAAATTGCAAAATGTTAGTTTCTCGGTTTTTCCTAAAGAGGGCGCATGTCTGATTTGCAGTGTAGTTTTCCATAGATGCACCTAGAAATGTTTTTAAAAGGTCATGAACCAAATGGTCACTTTATTTTCTTTCTACAGTTAGAAATCGATTGAATGGCATTTTGGGGACACGTTGATTTCTCAAATTTTTTAGGATTAGATTGGAAATTGGGAACATATTCTATCTGATTTTTTTGTTGCACAAACAGCATCGAAGTAGGATTTTGTGGATACCATTTTCAGTTGGAATGAATTGCAAAAACAAAACAAAACAAAACAAAAAAAAAACAAACATTCTCTGATGTAGTCAAATTCCTTTCAAAACTGCTTCAAATTAATGCCTGTCACCTTCAATGCTAAGAAAATTACAGTTGAGTTATGTCCACTTTATCAGACTCATTATTGCATTCAAATTCCATAGTGTATCCAAACACACCCTAAGGATTCAGATATTGTTTAGACCATGTTTCAATCCATGTAAATAGTATAGCGACCAGTCTGCTTAAACAACAAGAAATGAGTCAATTTAGTGTATGCTGGGAGATTATGGTGCAATGTACGAGGGTATTCTTTGTAAATTCTATACACATGCGGCCATTCTTGTAATCTGAGGGTGTGTTTGGTTCCACCAAATTTCATGAATTGGTAGAACCAAAAGAATGTAAGAGATTCAAATAATCATCAGGTAGACCTACCAAACAATCCTAGCCCTTCAATCAGAGGATATAATTTTAGGAAAGAAAAGGGAATTCTTTTGTTTTAAGGTGGCAAGGAATGTACCTTATCATGGGGTGAAGGTGATTCCACTTACAATCAACATGGACCATTGGATAGGACGGATGCACCGTGGATTATATATGTCCTCAATATTATCCTGATTTGATGATGACAGCCGTTTAAAAAAGGGCCTGCAAAATGGACGGTAAGTACCATCGATTTCCAATGTACTTAATTGTATGGCTGTGATCATCCAAACATGGTTACTTTGGTCCCACTTGTCTACTCTGGATTTACATATCCAACGGTCTTGATAATCATAGGTGGGCCCACTTGGACTCCACTTAGGAATGTCCACCGTATTAATGTAAAAAAGAATGTATACTGTAGGTGCATGCAAACCAACTTGTTATGACGTACCATATTTCCAGCCAACATGGCAGAAGAAGATCCGTACCATGCAAAAGGTAGGCCCCACCGAAAAGATCACCAGGCACAAAAATCAGGCTGGTCCACTCGTCAGGTGGGATGCACTATTGAAATCAATGGATAATCAACGGTCCAACTCAACATACAAGTATGGCCTACTTAGTCACTGTAACAGCTAGCCTGATTTTTGAGAAGGATGATCATCAAGATGGGGCCTACCATTTGAATGGTAGGATGTACTACCAAAATCCACGTTGGCAGATCGACTGTAATACAGTACAAGCTATGGTGCAGGCACCTGTAGGTAATCAGCTCTTTAGTGAATGATAAAGCAAAGTAACTACACTTTTATTGGTAACTAGTCCACTGGCACGTTCCTTGCATGTGGTTTCTAAAAGCCCACCATACATTGGACTTACTCTGGATAACCAGAACCGTACATCTAGTGGACCCCACGTATCATTCGATTCTAATTGTCTTGTTGGGGGTATTCGAATGGGCCTAGAAAAGTCTGTTGGCTTTGGGCAAGATTATCCAGTGAGTTTGCTACATCTAAGAAAGTATTCACAATCACTGTTAATCAATCCAAGAAAAGTGTGACATACATGCATGCCAATCCCAACCGTCCAAACTATAGGCACGGTGTGGATGATTGGGTAAAATGTAACCCAAAAAGCATACATTGCTCATTGTAGTTTTGAAGCTGAAAAATGAGCAATCTTGCGTGAGACTTTGATGGCTCTCTGTGAAACTCCTGTCGTTGCTTTTCTTTACCTCACTACATGGGGGATGTATTTTGCTAGCTATTAGATGTAGGCTTTTTTAAAGAGCAAGCAATTAGCATCCAATATTTTTTCATTGAACTTGGACTATATTTTAATAGTTCATTTATGATCACCGATCTAATGGCTAGGATTGTCTAATCACTAGACCATAGCCTTCAGTTTCCATTCCTCTCATATGTGTATCATCAGGTGTGCCCAAGTTAGTATGTGCCATCAATGCATGAAGGACAAGGACAATCTCATTCACACCAAGTGTCAGGAGAAATTGGACCCGAAAGATAATCTAAGGTCCAATATTATAGCTTTTTATGGTTATAACTTTGCTATCAGTTACTTATTTCATATGTATAATATGCTATTGTGAAGAAATTAATGAGCTCTACATTACGTGCTGACCATTGCAAAAAAATAATAGACCTAAAAAGTTTTTCAAAAATACATTATTTAAGTGTTAACATTGAGTTTAAAGTTAAATTTTATTACTTTTAGTAAATTTTGATTTTTATTATTTTAAAGTATTTTAGAGTTTGAAGAAGTATAGCATACTTAAAGTCAAATATGTAAGAGAGTTGGAGTAAATTTAAAAGTCATTTAAAATCGTATATTACTTAAAATAAGTTACTTATGCCTTAAGTAGCTATCTTGATTTCTACTTATTAAGATGAAGTGATTAAGTAACTTTAAATAAATAAATAAAAACTACTTATAAAAAACCATAAACTAAACTTATCTCAAAGAAGTTACTTCTCCAATGTCGTAAATAGGAAAAGTAACTTATTTGGAGCTATCCAAATGGGCCCTTAATAATTTCAATAAATTTAAATATAGTTGAGTATTTCAAAAAAAGGTATGAATTTAATTTTTAAAAGTTGGGAATTTAAGGCTTTTAACTTATATAAATCACTACTTTTTCAATTCTTTTAAATAATACTATCTTTTTAGAGATTTTTCACCAAAGGATTCAAGGTTTAGGTTTACCTGTGGAGGAAACAGGCTGTGACCTCTAAGTTACCCATGGCTATAAAATTAGGCTAGTCCAGCGCAGTCGTACTCATACGCGTACATTGAATCCGGACCACCGTCACTTAAAACACATTACCTACTTGACCGGCTAGATTTTCAGGACACGGAACGTACACTGAACCCAGTAGATGATGGAGAATGACCACATACGTTCTAACATTTGGTAAATACCATAATTTTGAGTTGTGTGGGCCCCATTATAATGTGAGAGTGTGATCCAAACCGTCCATCAGATGTGGCCACCATTGTTTCATCTAGATCCCAGTAACCAGCCAGATCCATTACCTGGACGAACACACACCAAAGGGAAGACCGGAAGGAGGACACCTACAATAGAAACTTCCAGATGGAATGTGGAGTCCACCGTATTGTGTACATGCCATCCAACTCAATCATGACTTACGCATTTCCAAAATTTAGGTGTGAATATATAGTGTTTTGGTCGCTATCATACATTGCTCCCTGCGGTGTGTCGCACCTGAGTTTTTGATAGGCATGAATTTTGGGATTTACGGTGGACATGAGGAGGTGCACCAGATGCAAGGTTTGGATTCCACGTACACATCATGGGTGGGCCCCACATAGCTCAAATGTCGAACGTATGTATGATAATTTTCGCATATGAAATGGCCTGCATCTTGCCCACATGCCACACACATACCACATTGGCACGTGTGTGAGATTCGGATTCGGACTGTTAGGCTTGCATACGAAAGTAAGGGTGTGGTGGGCCCACTGTGGTATAAAGAAGGTGGTTCCCTCCATGTCACGTTCCAAGCCAGCTGCCTTTGTTCTCTCCTAATGGGACAAGGGTCCCATAAAAAAGTGCACTAGAATCGCTTCCTAATATTAAAAAATGAAAAGAAAGAAAGAACGAACAGTAAACCATCTTCTACTAAAATAGAAAAGCCCAGCCCACCAAAAATACTTGCCTTAGCCCACCACCCCTTCTCTCTCCTTTCTTCTCCTCCCATCTTCCTCCATCCATCAACTGGCCCTTTGCATCTCTTTCTTCTTTCCTTAGAGAGATAGGAAAGAGAGAGAGAGAGAAGATGGGTAGTGGGCCTTTGAAGGCCTTGGTTGGAGTCATTGCATGTGTTATGTTTCTTGGTTTTTTGTTTGTTGATGTTGATATTGTAGCAAATGGAGGAACAACCACAACAACGACGGCGGCGATGACGACAACGACTGCTACTACTAGTAGTACTGCTATTATTACCACAGGAAGTTTCAAGCAATCAGAGGTCATGGGAAGAGATGGGCCCACTTTTCATCATGATCTGGACCTCAATTACATGAGCAAGAGAAGAGTTCCAAATGGGCCTGATCCCATTCACAACAGGTACACATCTGCTTCGTACTCTTGTATTTTTCCTCTTGTGGAAGGTTGTTAGCTGGATACTGACCACCCATCCAGTGGCTCCTATCCTTGGATGGCTCATGGTTGAAAATCACACCAGCAAACAATCCTAGCTTTTAAAATTTTCATTTCGAATACTGACCATTAACTATTTCCATTTTCTTTACCATCATTTTAAGGCCACTGTTCATGTGGTTAGGATAGCTTGGTGTGATTTTAATCTGTAGCCCACCTTCCCATAGGAGGATGATTGCAGGTAGATTTCTATAATACATTAATTCCAAAATACCAGTAATTATAGTTTATTATTTTTTAATTTTACGTACAAAGTGTACCAAAAAATAAAAGTGGTGTTATTTCATACATATAGGGAAGCCAATGTGCAAGGTTGCAGATATTCTGTCCAAATCTGCATTTGATCAATATTCGGGAACGGCTGGATTTTACTCCTACCCATATTGTACATATTTTCAGTTCTTAATGTACTTACCTATTACCAAAAAAAGAAGAGTAAGATTCATTGCCGATGGACAAAAGTTCGTTAATTGGAGGTTATGACTGTCCAATTGGCCTGATATTGTTACTGCAGCACATCTAAAGTTGGGTCCACATTTTGGACGGTTTGAGTTGAGGTACGGCCGCCGTGCATGCATTTGGATCACCGTACTCTGCCAATGTATCAATATTGAAAATAGAATTAATGGTTTTCTTTCTTATTTATTTCCCTTTTTTTTTTTTCATTTTTACCACCTTTATCCAAATGATCATACATGATTCTTTGAGTGGAAGTATTAAAAAAGAATTGAAACCTTTCTTTGTATTAGAATAGTTCTAAACTGTATTATTGTAATGTAAAAGTAGGAAAGATGGAAATGTGGATAAAAAAACATAAGGTGTACGTATCATTTTCTTCATGATAAGGCTTTTTGCAAAATGGAGCTTGCAATTTTATTTTTATTTTTTTGAAAAAAAAAAAAACCCAACATAGAATAATATTCTGATCTCCTCTCTGAAATAATTTTTAATTATTTTATTGTAAAATAAAATCCCACGGTACGATTATCGTGCCATAATCTATATCTTATGTGTTCATGGGCCCACAGTTATAGGTTTCAGTAACCCCAACCACTCAAATCAAAAAAGGAAAAGAAAAAGAGAATCTCTTCACTTTATTCATTATATCCACATTTCCTAATCATGGTTAGCTCCCTTTTAATTTGTGTACACTTGTGGGGCCTATATTGGGGAAATAACCGTTGGATCCGGGGTCATGTTAGGTGATCCAAACCATTGATCTGACAAGATAAACAGCTGATGATGGACACTAAAAACCTTCAAGATTGGTTGATTCTAAACTTTGGATTTATAGCCTCACGAAATAACTTTTAAGAAGATGGTCCGTATTGAAAGGAGGAATATAGCTGAAAAATCAAAGGGCTGAAATAGTCCCATATATGAGATTTTTTTGGGTATTCCACATTCACAGTGACCCATCACGTAAACGGTTTGGATCGTTCAAGCATGACCACAGATCAACAGGTAGTCCCGACATATCCGACAACATTACATCGAGACGTACTGTATACCATAACTCTTAATTTCCACAGTAATTTTCTCTCTTTTTAGAAGGTTTCATGTCCAACCAGTTGGACCACGAGTTATGGTTCATCCAGTGGATAATTCCCAACCTATTAAGGGAATGCGACATCCAACCCTTCCAATAGTTTGGTCCAGCCACGAGGATTATTCAATGCAAGAATCAGAATCATCTACCCATCAGGTGGGCCATATCCTGGAAAATAATGTCTAGCCATTGATAAATAGCAAAAAAAAAAACAAGCATGGTCAATTCAATGAGTATGAAAAGTGAATCCTCATGATGGGGCCAACCTATTGGACGACAGGATTTCACTGGTCCCACCAGTTGGACTTGAGACCTTTAATTTCACTTACATATATGCGAAAGTTAGAATTTTCAAACGACTACTTTATATTATATTTATAATGAAATGCTTGTTGGGTGTATTTCCAGGAGGGCAGGGAACTCTAGAAGACCTCCTGGTCGAGTTTAGACGGTGAGGATTGAAGCTGTTTTGTAGAAGATGGATTACAAGATGTGGGGCCCATGTTGTATGTCATCTTTGGAATGGGAAACTATAAACACTCCTCTCACGTTAGCAAGCATCCCTACTCTGCAAAGTGATGTACTTTGTCTTTATACAGTGTAATGGGGAGGTGGTGGGTTGTTAAAGAAGCCATGCTTCTCTCGTACAAACTACACGTACAAAAGAACCTTAAAAAAGGATTTGATTGCTTTTACAGACTCCTGCTTTAATATGGATGCTAATTGCACTGACCTCGCACGTGGAAGTTATGCATGCATGTGTAATATCAGAGCCACTTGTGAGGCGATCCTAGTGGTCTGGATGATGGATCCAAAGAACCAGGCCTATCCAATCATCAGGTGAACCACGCGCACATGTATGAAACAAGTGAACGGTTGTGAGAAATTGAGAGATGGTTTTAATTATGCGTGCTTGTGTGGCCCACCTGATGATCGTCTTTTCCTGGTTTTAGGTGCATGGAATATGGATAGTGAGTGTCAGATAAGGTGCCGATCCGATCTTGCCCACGTTGCTCAAAGTGATCTCCTTTAATTGAGAGATGCTCACATACAAGCAGCTGGATAAATTTAAATATGCTACACCCAATCCGTCGAATAAGTTGGCCCCACCATGAGGCAGTCCCGTCCACTCATCAGTAGAACTAAACTTGTATTTTGCTATTTATCATATTTTCAATGGTGTGGCCCACCTAATGAGTAGATGGGGCAGATATTTTAACAAGGTGATCATCATGGTGGGGCCAACCTATTGGATGGGTTGGATGTCAAAGTACATTATAAGTTAAAAGTTGTTCATTGGGTGGACGGTAACTTATTGTCCAACCAGTTGTATGTGAGTATTTTCATCTTTAATAATTTCATTTGTTTTCCTTTAAAGAGAAGGAGAGTATATAGTGACTGTGTTTGCATGTAAAGACCAAACTAGCAGATGCCATAAAAGGAAAAGTGGATGGAACGTGCCCCAAGAAATGTTTTAGCACATACGAGATGATAGAGCATGTAATAAAGAATAATTGAATAAATAAATAAATGAGGCTGGCTCCTCTACCTTTTACAAGTTTGTAGAATAAGCTTACTTTAATTACAAAGCAGTGTGTGGGGCCCACTGTAACTTGTGTATGCCATGCAATCTGTCCATCATATATGGTCCCCTCATGTCTCGGTGGAGCCTATAAATTGAGGTAGACCCAAAACTCTGGTGTGTCATAACATGTAAAATCATGCCTAAAATCTCTAAATTTTAGTAATATAGTCCCTATGTTTTGGAATGGCCTTATTTTCAGGCGTCCATTCACCTGCTTAGGGCGAATGTTATGAATTGATGGGATGTAGTATGTGAAGGACCCACACACAAAGTGGAAGGTTTTGATGGCTAGCTGGTGTCCCAGTTTCAACTGTCACCTTTAGTGTCAACCACCTCTGTTTTGAATTAGCCTGATTTTGGTATACAGGGGGCACATGCACATGGACATATTGAATTTGAGCCATACATTACTGTGTGGTAAGGCTGCTGAGCAAGTGGCATAAAAATAATAAAATAAAATAAATAGAAAGGAGATGATTGTGATTGGCTCTTTTTTGGTTGCCGACCAGTGTAAATATCTCCCTAGAGATTTGGATTATCTTAAGCTGCTCACTTTCAGTTTGTAGGTTCATTGCAGATATTTCTATCAACATGTCAGTACAGTTATCTTTGAGAAATTGACCTGCTATCATGGATAACTTGTTGAAGACATTTAGTCCTATACCATGGTTGAATGTATGCCATCCTACCTGTCTACTATGGCCATATCACCATAAAAATGAAATTTGGAAACCCAAAAATCAAGTTATCAGGTGGCCCACCATGTAGATATGGAGATTTTTGGGCAGATGTGGCCCACTTGATGATTGGATTCGCTTGATTTTTTTGGTGTCCAATATTTATAGTACTGGAAGGACCCCATTAGCTAGGTTAGATACCATTAACACACAACAGCGGGCTCCACCTGGCCATTAAGAACTCATAAAATGTTGGTATTTTCACCAAATTTGGTGCAGATGTCTCCGATATCTCTGGCATATATAAGGACGCACTTGCAATATTCAAAACCAGAGAGGAGAGGTTTTCAATTATCCCAAACAGAAAATAAGAAGAAAAAGAAAGAAAGCGTGTGATTCCATCTATATATATATATATATATATATATATATATATATCGCTCAACCAAAACATATTTCCTTTGGTTTGGCTCTTTCAGGAGTTAATGTGCCCAACTAAATTAATCTCCACATTGAATTTTTGATGAAATGTACTATACTCCAACACAGTTCGATGGATCATTCCATTGTGCATGAGCATACGTGAACATGATCCAAACCGTTCAAATTTTGGGCATGGCCCAAAAAACACACTTAGCAGATTCCTCTAACAATTCGACTAGTGACTATTAACCGTTAGACAGGGAACCCATCAATGGTACAGATTCAATTGGAAATTTTCGGTCAATTGGATAGGAAGGAATAATCCAAATAAGGTGATTTTTTGTTGGGCATCAAATCCACTTTGGGCAACAATACGAACCTTTTGGATTGAGTGCACATCGACAATGTGTAAACACGTGGACATGTGATTGCCTATTATCCATCGTACTCTACCAAGTAAATTGGATTCTGTGAGGGATTGACCGTCTTTGTTCCATTCAAAATTCTAAAATTGCATGGGGAGGGCTAAACGACTATGCTAGTTTAACACCATTTTCGAAACGGTGGTGACTCATCCTCCTCACATGTGTCGACAATGTGCAGCTATCCAGACCATCCAAATTGTGGGCACATTCTGGATGAAGCATATATCTAAAACTACACTAATCAAGAATCCTAACCGTCCAATTAATAGTCATCAAATGGATGGTTAGAAGTAAAATAATGAGTACGGTTGAAGAATCACCACCACTTGTTGGTGCAACAACTAACAAAAAGAGTGTTGCTCGCATGAGAATTAATCTCTTACGTCTCGTAGTAATCATAAAAAAAAAAAAAATAATGGAAAGCAAAGGAAATGAAAGCAACAATCTCTCTCATATGCTCTTCTCTTTTTCTCTACTTTCTCTTTTTAACTTCTTTTCTTGTATCATTTTGAATGGATCGAGAATCAAAGATCCGGTCTAAAGTTGAAAAGGATTCAAACATAGGGCTGTTGATCCATGGACACCACAGCCTTTTGTGTCCTCTTGCTAACCCACCTAGCCTTTTTTCTCATACGTATGCCTCATACATTGATACGATTGGATGATGGGCCCACCATGTGGATGACGTGGCTCAAAGATTGTGGTGACCTGGTGACCTTTTTTTTTTTTCAGTAGCACATCGTTTTTGTATGTGTGGCCCAATTCACCATCCATATGGTGGATAATCAGTGCTGACCGTTTAGATTTTCACCTTGTTTGGATGCTTTAGAATTTGGGTTTTGTATGACATCTCTAGATTTGCATGGTGATAACATATCTCCGTAATTTTCTTCTAAAGGATAGACGGTTGTGGGATTTCAAATATCATTTTATTATTCTGTTGTGACTAACTATATCTATTTAATAAGATGGATATATAATTCGATCCTAGTATGGATTAATTTTGTGTTTGAATGAAAAAAATCATGGGACCTTATTAAGATATTATAATGCATTTAAATTATTGGACAACACTTGCTATATGTGGTACATGTGGGATCAACGTAAGTATGTGTAGCCTGATTAAAATGGTACACTCACTGGTGGGCCACACATATACAATCAATATTGATATGGACTGTCCCCTATGTGACCCTACGATTGATTGACCATTCTCCCAAAAATCTCTTTGACCAAATAAATCTAATTAACCATGCTATTACTCGCCTGGAAAATGAGTGGTTAATATTGATAATATTAAAAATAAAAATAAAAATAAAAAAATAAAAAAGTAAGACCATTGACTAGGCCAAGTGGAGTCCACCTTTGATTGTCCATCTTACTCAAAGATCGCTTTGATTAGATGCTCCTAACCATCCAACTAATGATTGAGAAAATGAATGGTGTGGATACCTCATTTTGACATCCCACTTAGACAAAACGAATATCACTTATACTTGTTATTGTTAGATTTTAATACCATTTAATTTAATTTTGACAATTTTCACTTCTCAATTGCTCCTAAGCCCCATGCATTCATTCATGCCTTACTTCTTTATACTTTTTTTTTTTTTTGGGTGTCTGTAAAGGTGTCAAGGTAAGTCCCCTTTGAAAGACATTCATTCCGATTCAATGCGCGTCATGGGCCTTCATGTGTCATTCATAAAAACGATGAAATGGACTAAAGCACTGCTCATGATAGCGACATTTGGATGTTGATGTATTGTTCGAAACAAGAAACCGGGCAAATACAACACCAGTAAAACAAGTTGTTGTATCATTATTCAGAACCTAATAACAAATTTAATTATACCATTGCTTTACCAAGAATAAAATAAAATGTAGCATTATTGATTATGTTAAATTATAAGAGATTATATTGTGAAAATTGTAATTTTTATTTTATTTTATTAAGAATGAAGATAATATATAACAGAGGTTGGAATTTTATGAAAGATTTGTAGAGTTATGAACGTATATATATTTCAATTATTTGAAATGGCTGATCTTCTTGGTAATTTAGGTATACAGCAGTCAACAAACCATTTGCATGAAACTCCAAGGAAGAGAGATTATCTTCTCAGGTACCCACATAATCTGGCCCATTCGTCAGTGAGGATGGCAATTTCATCCTGTGGTCAACCAGCCCAGCCCACTTTTGATATGAGCTCAAGCCAAGCTAAATAGGTAGTAGGCCCAGCCTGGACTAGAAAATGTGGCTCATTTAAGAAATGGGTCACATATAAGTTGAACGCTACCTGATCTGACCTGCCCATACAGGTTATCAATGTGCTAAGCTAGATGAATGGACATGATCAACCCGATCGGGGTAGGTGTAGAAATAGATTTGATGTATGTATCCACTAATTGGGCCATCTCGGCATGCTTTCCCACCTCACATTCCCTTCTTAAATTTGAGTTTGGTTGTGGACCTGTGGTGGGTCAGTTCGGTCATTCAAGCCCAACTGAATTATATTAAAAGGGTTGGGTTGGGTGCAGGCTTGAAGAATTTTAAGTGGGCCAAGTCAGGTTGCAAAGTTGAGAAAACAAGAGAGAGGGTCTACATCCAATGGATGAAAACAAAAGGGAGCAGGTTGTTAGACCCATCAGATCGATGATAGTTTTCAATACAGGCTGGGGCTGTCAATGGGCCGTCCTAGGCTAGGCCAAGGCTGTGAAAGCCCAACCCAATAGTAGATCAACAGCCACATTTACTACTGAGCTCATGAGAAGCCAAAACGAACAAGCCCAAGTCTTGGTAATGATGATTATGCATGGGCCGAGCCTACAGCCAGCCATACAGTGTTGTGCAACATCTGGGCTGATTGTTAGGTGTGCAGCAGCATGCATGATATATGACAAAAATACACATGAAACCCTAAATGAGCTGGGTTGGGCTGGTCTTAGGACCTTAGATCAGTCCCATCCCAGCCCAATTAATTAAATTTTAGATTAGGGCCAGTCCTCCCACCGAAGTATTCCATCTCAAACGGACGTGGATTAGGTGGTAGGGTGATGGCACAGTGATGTATGTGTTTTATATCCACGTTGTCCGTTAATTTTTAACTAATTGCCTGGCTCTAGGAATGGTCAAAGCCATACTCAATCGAAAAAGGGATGTTACCCAAACGCATCTCAAGTCGTCCATTTATTTTTAACTAATTGCCTAGCTTTATGAATGGTCCAATTGAAAAGTGATGTTATCCAAACGCATTTCAAGTAATTACAGTAAAACTCACCAATTGACTTTTGGCTTTTCCAGCTATATAAACATATCTAAGTAATTGTATGGCTCATTTTAGGGCATTAAATAAAAAATGAAGTAAATTTGAGGCTCAACTAAACCACATCACATGGAAGAGTGAGGATAATGACATCCACCCTTGAAATCTTCCAAAGGCCCACCAAAATATTTATTTTTCATTCGACCTGTTGATAAGGTCACATACACTTAGATGAAGGCAAAACACAAATATTAGCTTGATCCAAAACTTTCGTGGCCCCAATAAGTTTTTTATGGTTGCCATTCCATCACTACTGTTTCCTGTGGTGTGGTCCACTTGATCTTTGGATCTGTTCCATATTTGGGTCCATGCCCTAAAATAAACTGCAAAAGGGATGAATGGTGTGGATATAAAGCACATACATCACAGTAGGCCCCATAGAGCCCAACACACACATCAACACACCACTGCTGCGGTGGTGACCTGTTTCGTGTCCATCCCAAACTGGCCGGAAGTGGTTCAGGTTCAAAAGGTAGACGGTCCATCCTATCCTATTGACAGCCATAATCAAGGGCCCATCGACGGCTTGTCTCACTGATCAAAGGTACTGCTCACCACACTTTCGAATGTCTGTGACCAAAAACTCACAATGATCATATGATCCTAGCCATTGGATCAACGAGTCATTGTGCGTTGAATGAATGCTGTCTGCTACATTTTTGAGCCATTAGAACAAACTACTCTAATTCAACCGTTGTTTCGGTGTGTGATCTCCTGATTTCGGGGCAATAGCATCACCAGCTATGTGTCTGGGATATCCCACACATGTAGACCACCATTACATGCGCAACGAAGGGTAGAAAACACCTCAGGCTAGAGTACAGGTGGCAATGGGCTAGCAGCCAGCCCTGGGCCAGGGCTTGAGCCCCAAGCTTGGCCTCAGAACTGGAGACGAGGGCCTTGTATCCGGGCGATGAATGACCTGTCCCGACACACTAGCCTGATCCAATATCATTGGATGGATCAAGCTGATATATCTGTTTCCCTCCATTCATGTTTATGTGACTTTATGAATAGTTTGGATGGCAAATCAACATTGCAGGTGTGGTCCACTTAAGCTTTGGATATGCCTCATTTTTTGTCTCGTGCCCTTGAGCTTGGAAAAATGGATGGACGAGGTGGATAAAACACATGGATTATGGTGGGGAAATGGAGCTTTGACCCCCACCATGACCTAGGTAAGAGAGGATAGGTCCTGTTAGGGGCTCTGTGGGCCCACCACGATATATGTATTTTATCTACACCATTTATCCATTAGACATTTTAGATCATGATCCCAAAAAGGAGGCAGAACTAATACTTAAGTGGACCTCACTATGGAGAGTCGTGGTGACAATAATGCCCACCATTGAAATATTTTTAGAGCCCACCTTGATGTTTATTTGCAATCCAACTTGTTCATAAGGTTGCATGGACGTGGATGAAGGGAAATCATAAATATTAACTTGATACAAAACTTATGTGGTGCCTAAGACATTTTCAGCAGTAGGCATTCAATCCCAACTTCTTCCTTTGGTGTAGTCCACTTGAACCTTAGATCTGACTCCTTTTTTAGATCATTCTCTAAAATGACCTATCAAAATGGATGGATAATGTAGATAAAACGCATACATCATAATGCGCCCACATAGCCCCTAACAGGATCCTCTGTCCCCAACTAGGACCTGGTGGGGGTAGTACCCAATCCACACCCACAGCTACGCAGATGGGTGCGGCTTGGTCCACCGAGGTGGGTGGGATCCTAATCGGTGGTGCCTACTACGATTTATGTATTTTATATCCACGTCTCCGTCCATTTTGAAAACTCCATTTAGAGATGATTCAAAAAATGAAGTAAATCCAAAACTCAAGTGGACTACAATAAACGAGACAGTGGTGATCGGCCATTAAAAGCTTCTCGTGAGGCACAAAAGTTTTGAATCAAGTTGGTATTTGTGTATTATCTTCATCTTTGAGACCTTATCAACAGGTTGGATGATAAATAAACATTCCTGTGGCCTCCATGAAGTTTTTAATGATGCAGATTCAATCACTATTGTTTCCTGTGGTATGGTCCACCTAAGATTTGGATATGCTTTATTCTTAGGATCACACGCGCGAACCGGGGATCCACTCAAACTGTGCCCGGCTAGACGGTGAGCCAAATTGGTTAGGGTGGAGCAGGAAACAGATGGATGCGGATTTCCTGCCAAATCCTTTCACATAACTCATAAGTTCATAAAGTAAAATGCTAGGTGGGGCCCACCGTGATATTTTTGAGAAATTCACATTGTCCATCTATTTTTCCATATCATTTCAGGATATGAGGTGAAAACTCAGGTGGATCCAAAACTAAGGCCACCATATGAGAAGGAAAGCCAAGCAAAGAGGATATGAGGTGAAAACCCAGGTGGATCCAAAACTAAGGCCACCATATGAGAAGGAAAGCCAAGCAAAGAGTTTACAACTTCTAAAATTTTCCTAGGATCTACCTTGATGTTTATATGCCATCCAAGCCATTTATACTGTCATTCCTACTAAGATGAAATCAAAACACCAAAAACTCAGCTTAATACGAAACTTTATGGTCATAAGAATGTTACATGGTCATTGAATCCTCACGGTTTCCTCTCGTCCATACCGCTTGAATTTTGAATCCACCTCATTTTTTATCTCAGGATTTAAAATTAGCTCTTAAAAGAGATGAGAAATATAGATTTTTCACAAACATTGCAGAGCACAGAAATAAAAACAGGTATAAATCACAAGTAGATTACTCCATAAGAAACAACGCTGATTGAAGGCCCAAAATTGAATATTTTCTAGGCCACAAAAGTTAATATTTATGTTTTCCCTTCATTCCGGTCGTGTGATCTTTATAAGCTAGATGGCTAATAAATATCACTATGGGAGGTAAGAAGATTTCAACCTATGGCTCACTTGAGCTTTAGGTCTACTTTAGTTTTTTAGCTTATGTACTAAAATCAGCGAGTGAAATGAAAGGACGGCATGAATATAAAACCCATATACTACACGGGCATTTGGCGTATGGTATTAGATAGGATTAGGTGGGATGTAATTGCATTTGGTCTTATGCAAATTCCATCAAGTGTTTGGAGAGAATGGGAAAAGCTGAGATTAAGTTAAATGGAATTGCATTTAGTTCCTCTTGGATAACAAGCACAGTACCATTGCTTCCTACTTTGTGTTAGTAAATTTTTTAAAAGGTTTGTTGATGTCAGTAAGTTTTGTAGGTCTCGTCATGATGTCAGGATAATATCCACACCGTCCACATATTTTTTTAGATCATTTTAAGGCATTAGCTCAAAAATCAAGTATAACCAAAGCTTAAATGGACTCTACCATGGAAAGCATTGGGTATTGAATGCCTATCGCTGAAAACTTCTCGGGGGCTATTGAAATTTTGTGTCAAGCTGATATTTGTATCTTCCCTTTATTTATCTAGGTTTGTTTGACCTTATGAACAGGTTGGATGGCAAATAAACATCACAGTGGACCTTAAAAAAAATTCATGGTGGACATCATTGTCCCCACTATTTAATCCGCCCATGCCATAAAATGAGATTGCAAAATAGATGGAGGGTGTGTGGATATAACACATATGTTATTCTTAATTATTCTAAATATTGGTTGGTATATTTATTCAATGATTAACGAACGGCATGGAGTTATGTTTTTCCCATTGTATCCCACGGTGGTAATAGGGGACAATTCCTATCCCACGCAATAATTATATTATTTTTGGAAGTGAATTACGTAGTGAGTAAATTCTGTGGGGCTCACTGTCATTCATGCATTGTATCAACTCCATCCATCCATTTTATAATATAAATTTACGGCTTTAACCCAAAGATTAAGCATATACAAAGATCGAGTGGAACACAAGTGTGAATTTAAGTCTATCGTTGAAAAGTTCCTGGGGGGCCATAGAAGTTTTGTATCAATTTGATATTTGTGTTTTCCCTTCATTCATGTCTGTGTGATCTCATGAACAATTTGGATGACAAATAAACATCACTGGGGGTCTTAGAAAGGTTTCAACAATGGAAATTAATACTTCCATTGTTTCTTGTCGTATGGTCTAATTGAGCTTTTGATATACTTTAATTTTGGGCTCAACTCATAAAATGATATGGAAAAACGGATGGACAGTGTGGATAAACCACATGAATTCACAGTGGGCCCAACAAAGTTTACTTAGTACAATGAGAGCGTACCGAGTAACTTGGTACACAATCGAATTTCGTTATTTTAATCCCATACCACATGATGTGATCTAATACCATGCAATAGACAGGCCCTTGATGTTTATCCCTTGCGCCAGCAACCAGGGACATTCCCGCGGCAGATTTACTATGGAATCCGCTTCCGGTGGAGCAGGCCGTTCCTGCGCACGAGACATACACGGACCAGATCTAAACCCTTCATTTGAAGGTAAAACAGTGAACGGCCTGCAGTTTTTTTTTAAAAAAAAAAACAAAACAAAAAACCCTGTGTGGACAAATCCTATCCCTTCGGTACGAATGGACACCCATAGGCAAAAAATCAGCGATGACTCCCGTTCACCGAAAAAAGGTCCATTATTGGATGGTTTGGACAGTTCAATCAAAGACATTTTTTATTTGCCAGGCAGATCTTACTTGGTTCTTAGTGGACGCGTCTTTCGCAGGAAGTTAGTGCGCAAGTATGCTGGGTGGGACCGACCACTATGTTTATGAGAAATCCACTCCCTCCATCCGTTTTGCCACTCATTTCATCACATGAGACAAAAAATCAGAAGGATTCAAGTCTTAAGTGTGTCACATGAGAGGGGAAATTGAAAAAAGAAATTCCTACCATTGTAACTTTTTGGGCTCCACATTGATGTTTATATGTCATCGAAACTGCTTATAAGGTTATTCCCACTTGGTTGAAGTGAAAACATAACAAATTTAGGCTGATACAGAACTTTTCTGGCCAGTATAATGTTTCAACGGTTCTGGCTGAAAACCCACGGTTTACTCTCGTGCGACCCACTTGAGTTTTGAGTCATATTGATTTTTGTTAGCATATCATGAAATGAGCTCGAAAAACGGATGGATAGACTGGGTTTCTCGCAAATATAGCGGTGGGTTCCACCCATCATCCTTTGGGAACTTCGTGTGAAAGGCTTTCCAATTAAATCCGCGTCCACCCGGTGGGGCCACCGTGATGTATGCGACTATGAAGCGGATTGGCTGGTGCATCAGACACCATTAATGTCTTTCGAGTTGCGCGAACTGTTCAAAGGAGATCAAAGTTACATAAGCCCCACAATGATGTATTTATTATATCCACACCGGTCATCCATTTTTCAAGATCATTTCAGAGCATTAACCAAAAAATTAATCATATCCATAGCACCACACGAAAAATAGCAGCGGAGATAATGATTTTCACCGTTAAAAATTTTGTAGGGCCCACCATAATGTTTATTTTCCATTCAATATGTTCATAAGGTCAAAAATACTTAGATAACGTGGAAAAACAAATTTCATATTGATCCAAAACTTATGTGACCCCCAAAAGGGTTCAGTGGTAGATGTTCAATCCCCCACTACTTTTTGCAGTGGTCCACTTTATCTTTAGATCAGTCTTATTTATCGCCTCAAACCTTAAGATGAGCTCGCAAAATAAATGAACAGTTTGGATATAACACATAATCATGATGTGACCTACAAAACTTGTTAACGTCAATACACCAGCTATATAGCCGGTGTGTGGTACACCAGCCAATCCGCTTCCATGTGACTAAATCCTCACAGTCCAGCCATCCGTGTTGAAAGCTCATTTTTACTCATGATCGAAAAATTAAAGCGTATCTAAATCTCAAGTAGACTGATATAGAAACCGTGGTAATTGGCCATTAAAAACTTCTAGTGGGCCACAAAAGTTTTGGATCAAGCTGATATTTGTGTGATCTCCTCATCAAATCTGTGTGACGTTATTAACAAGTTAGATGGCAAATAAACATTCTAGTGGCCCTTATGAAGTTTTTAATGGTGGGATTCAATTACTACTGTTTCTTGTGATATGGTCCGCGTAAGATTTGAATTTGCTTTATTTTTGGGATCATGCTCTAAAATGAGCTTCAACACGGTTGAACGGGGTGGATATAAGGCACATACATCACTGTGAGTGTCACGCCCCAAAATTTAGGTATCCAACTACTCAATATCCAAATTTCAAGCACGTGAGCTACAATTTATATATTATCTTTAATGCACAAGTAAATACTCACTCTCACAAGGCTATGTGCATATAAAATAAGGAAGATAACTACAAATTTTTAAACTTAATTAAGCAATATTGTTCATATATCGATAACTAAAACAACTAATTAAATTAAGTAACTTAACTTATTACATTAACATTGAATTTTCAAATTAAACCTAACGCAACTAATAATATAGGCCCACTTGCTCGAAATATTCTAACTCAGCACCTATGTGGTTTAAATTTAACGTGAGTACAACGACTCGGTAGGATCATCTCAAACACAAATCTGAAGTATCGAATTTCATGTCTTTAAGTAAGTAATATATTTAGAATAAATATAACAACAGGACTTATGCTAACATCAGGTAAAATGAATGTAAAAATAATATGCATGTTGATACTACTTGATGATTCAATGTAATTAATTAAATAAACATCCAGGATTAATTTCAACACCGTACTTAGTGTATGGCCATGTTGCATTAACGCCCACACGCCGGTACCTTGTGGTGAGGGACCCACTTATACATTAGCTGGTCAGACTACTGCTCCAGTTGTACTTCTGACGTATGTTCACGCACACAATTATACTCATACGTCATACACAAAGGAGACTCCGAAGGATCCAACGGGTTCTAAGGTCTTTCACCCAAGGGATAAATTGCCCTAATTGCTGGTTTTAGGGTCTCTCACCCAAGGAACACAAGTGCCCTACTTACTGGCTTTAGGGTCTCTCACCCAAGAGACACGATTATCCTACTTACTGTTACAAATATAATTTATTTATTTCTTTCTCATTTTTTTTAAAATTCAATAAAAATAGAAGAGCATGAATGACATGAACAATTTTATCATGCCCCAAACCCGGAAATCGGATTCACGGGAATCCCGATCGCCAAATCCGGTGCCGACAACCTCCGTAGTACCCCATTCTCAGCTCCCAGTGCCCATATGCTAGGTTCCGATCCTGGGATCTTATAAGGAGAATTTTTCAACGTACATTTATCTCGTAAGAAGCATAACCACAAGTTTACCCAAATCACAAAGGCAACATCATCATCACATATCCACTAATAAAAATATTTGAATACAATGCTTAAAGGAAAATACATATGTCAAAATCAAAGCTCCAGAAGTCAGCTACATGCTCCAAGCTCCACATTGCTCCAACCTAACATCACCTGCATGCATCTATCGTGCATAAGCTTATAGAAAGCTTAGAGAGTGGTGTATGTGTATGTACAAGGTAAGTGTCAAGTATTCAATACAGTGTCATAATCATACAATATCAGAAATAGTAGCAAGATCATAAATCTTACGATATCAGAATAAGCGGAAATGCTGACAAATCCATAAGTCATACAATTTCAGAGTACGTAATACAGATCAGCTATATAAACGAGGAGCTATAAAGAGTCAAATATCAGATATCGAGGATGCAATGCAATATACAATTCCTGATGAGTTCACGAATACCATCAGCCGTTTCTAGACCATATAAATTCAGAAACACAGTAACTCAAAATGTCATATGTCGCGGATGTAATGCAATATGCGGCGCAAATGCGATGACCATGCTGGAGTGTGAAGTCGGGATGATAGTATGTAGTACCGCAGGCTACGGGATCCACCACAATGAACTTCTATCCAAACCAGTCTCATACCTAATTTGGATAGTCAAACTCAATGTGGTAAATTCCTAATCTCAAGTTAGTCGCGCGCCCCAACCAAAATCCTGGCCATTGCGAAGGCACACGTAACAAATAATTACACTCCACCAGCCCGAGTGGATAGTGAATGAATGAATGAATGAGTATGCAACGCCTGCTCCATAAATCCGTACTGTACATCTCTTGAATCATCACCGGGATCTAGTACACTCTACATACAAATCGCCGCCCATTAACGCACGACCATGCAAGTGGAAGAGACCTCACTATCCGCCTAACCAGTAGTCTCATAACAAACATGCAGATGATGCGTATGGGCATGTATCATGATGTCATTGTGTCATATACTCATAAATCGGTATTAATAACCGACATCGACAACTGACCTCGACAATGTGATCATTTAACCAACATTGCCCCCAAAGAATGGCCCACATAAAGCCTAATCATATAGTGGACCCATGGCCTTACTCAAGGGCCAAATATACAACACCATGGGCTTCACTCAAGAGCTTAATACACATCATGATGGGCCTTTCACATGGGCCTAACATACATCACAATGGGCTCCATCGTCTGGCCCTCAAATGCATCACAATGGGCCTCATCACATAGGCCTCATATACATCACATTGGGCTTTAAACATGGGCTAAATACACATCACAATAGGCCTTAAAATATGGGTCACATATTCATCACATTGGGCCTCGACAATCGAAATAAGCTTCGATAATTGACCTCGACAATCGGCTTATACAATAGGAATTGGAATCGGTCTCGATAATCGAAATCGGTGAGAATGGGCCTAACAAGGCCTAAAGGAATGTCACAATGTGAACGTCCAACCATCATTGCCCATCAATGTAGACCTTTAACCAACATTGCTCACAAGGAATGGTGCTCATAGGGTCAATCGTATAATGGTTCCACGGCCTCGTTCAAGGGTCTAATACACATCATCATGGGCCTCGCTCATGGGGCATATACGCATCATATTGGGCCTCACTCATGGGCCAATGTATATGACATCGGGCCGTATCAACGGGTCGAATCAAATGGGCCGATATAAATGGGCCGAATCAAATGGGCCAAGTCAATTGGGCCAAATCAAAATGGGCTAAGTCAATTGGGCCAATCAATTGGGCCAATCAAATGAGCCAAGTCAATTGGGCCGAATCAAATGGGCTAAGTCAATTGGCCAATCAAATGGGCCAAGTCAATTGGGCCGAATCAAATGGGCTAAGTCAATTGGACCAAATCAGACGGGCCGATTCAAATGGGCTAAGTCAATTGGGCCGATCAAATGGGCCAAGTCAATTGGGCCAAATCAAATGGGCCAAGTCAATTGGGCCGAATTAGACGGGCCGATTCAAATGGGCTAAGTCAATTGGGCCGATCAAATGGGCCGAATCAAATGGGCTAAGTCAATTGGGCAGATCAAATGGGCCAAGTCAATTGGGTCGAATCAAATGGGCTAAGTCAATTGGGCCGAATCAGATGGGCCAATTCAAATGAGCTAAGTCAATTGGGTCGATCAAATGGGCCAAGTCAATTGGGTCGAATCAAATGAGCTAAGTCAATTGGGCTGAATCAGACGGACCGATTCAAATGGGTCTATTACACATCGCTATGGGCCTCTACCCATGGGTTCTAAATACATCACAATGGGCCTCAACCCATGGGCCCTGAATACGTCATATTAGATCACTCAAATACAATAAGTAAGCCACACCACTTGGGCCGCACCATTCATCCAACTATAGAGATCATTTTAGAGCATTATCCTATCAATGAATCAGATCAAAAGATCATCTGGACCATACCACAAATAGCAGTAGTGATAATGATTCCCATAGTTAAAAATTTAGAGGGCCCACCATAGCATTTATTTCCCATCCAAACTGTTCCTAAGGTCACAAGGACCTGGACAAGGAGGGAAAAATTAAATATTATATTGATTCAAAACTTCTGTGACTCAAAGGGGTTTTAATGGTAGACGTTCAACACCACTGTTTTTCTACAGTGTGGTCCACTTGATAACAGGATCTGTCTCATTTCCTGTCTCAAACTTGAGACAAGCTAGCAAAATGGATGGACGGCTGGATGTAGTACACTCATCATGCGGTGGGTCCCACATAATGGACGAACGGTAGGGATACAACTCATGCATCAGGGTGGGAATCCACGTACGTGGCCCACTAGAGACATGAATCTGCCCCACCTGGCCGTCCAGCAGATGGACGGCCCTGATATAACACATTGTGTAGTGGGCCCACAGAATTGCTGACGTATACAGCAGTGGGACCCACAGAACTACTGACGTTAATACATCAGCAATGGGCTGGTGTGAGGTGGTCCAGCCAATCACCGTCCAGAGTTTGGGCGGTGATGATATAGGGGTGGGTCCCACCCGTCCAGGGTTTTGGACGGTATGGATTGACACATACCTCATGCTAGTGCCCACAAATCGTCCAGGCTCGGACAACCTGATATAACACATATATGATGGTGGTCCCCACCAACTTGCTGATGTAAAGCCAGCAGCTGGGTGCTCCAGCGATTGAACCACAATAGTGGGTCCCACGTGGGGCCCACCATAATAACATTATATATATATTATTTAAATATTATTCCTTTTTTTAAAGCAGGGTTGCAACGTCCAGCATCCAGATGGACGGCTGGACGAAGCGCACTCATCAAGTGGATGAAATCCACTTCAACGTGGGTCCCACATGGGAAATGTCCCACCATGATATATTATATAATAGATATATATAATATTATATATCATTAATATATATGTGTGTATGTGTGAGAGAGAGTGAGGACTGCCAGCGTCTAGACCCTGGACGCTGGATGGTGGAGATGTTGATACATACATCACGGTGGGGCCCACACACATGGTCCACCAAGATCTAGATCTACCTCACGTCCACATGGATAGTGAGGCGCCACAGATGGTTGGCGTGGAATATACATCACGGTGGGTCCCACACACGTGGCCCATCAAAGTTTTGGATTAAGCTGATACTTGTGTTTTTCCTTTATCTTGGCCGTCCAATGGACCCGTTGCAAGGTATGCCTCACGATCGGACGATCAAGATCATCTTGCATCATGGTGGGCCACAAGGCGTCACAAAAAAAAGAAGAGAGAGAGAGATAGAGAGAGAGAAACATGAAGGGGAGGGACCTCGCCACTATTGACCCCTCCCATATACAATACATACATCAAGTGGACCCCACAACAAGTAGCCTCTAAAATTCAAAATCAATAGTGAATTACCCACATATCGGCCTTCTCCTTAGTTCCTTGAACTCCTATGCTCCTTAGCTTGCGTTTTGATGGAGGTTGATGAAGAATAAAGGGTTGAGATGGGAGATGAGAGAGTGGGAAAGTGGGCCACACATGGGAGAGAGAGCTTGGACGTTGGAAGCCCTCATGGGATTTGGAAAATTGCTTAGAGAATGAGAGAGAAGGAGAGGTGATGGATTGATATGAGATGGGTGTTGTAAGGAAGATATGAGCTTGGTTGAAAATTGTGTAAAAAGGGAATGGGTAGGGAGAGAGAGAGTTGACTTAGGAAAAAAGAATGATGGCTGCTTGTACTTGAGGTATGGGGTGTACTTGACTTAACTTGATTGATTGATTGATGGGACATGTTGTAGAGATTCTTCTCGAAATTCACAACGTGCGACGTTTCTTTGGAATGAACGCGGGCCCACAACTCCTGGTCTGGGTATCGGATCGGTGCGCGAGTCGCGGCGTTGTAACCGCGACGACGGCGCGGGAGTAGGGTTACAAGTTTTAAGTCAACTCGACTCTAATATGTAGGACTTGACTTAGGATTGCGTGCAAACGTTGGATACGGGTCGAGAGTTGTCGAAATTCGACCAGAAGGACTGTGGAAGCTTACAGAACGACATGGACTATGATACGGGCCTTAAAAATTCTAAAATCAACAATAAAATAATTTAATAAATCTAATTTCTACATTACAATGCAAAATCTATACAAGGTGCATAAATTTAATGCTGATAAAAATTTAGTCCCTAAAATTGTAAAAAGACTGTTTACTGTATCGATAGTAAATTTGAATTTTCTAAGGTACAGGTCGTGTTCCGTAATAGTGTGAAAATTATGGCAAATCCCTTGACTTTTCTAAAAATTTTATTTAGGCTCTCAATTTGTGATTTTCTTTTTATATTTTATATATTAATATAACTAGAATTTTGAAATAATATAAAAATTATAATATTAAAATTCTAACTTAAATAATTATTTAACCATATATACTAAAGTTTATATTAATCGTTAACCACTAAATTCTATAATTCTCAACAATTCCATAAATAATATTAATCTCATTTAATTAATTTCAAATAGATTTAATTCTTAATATTTGAATTGGATTCATATTCCAAGTGAGTGTAATTACTATTAATTTTATAAATAATAAGTACAAATTAAATTATAATATAAACTTATAACTCAATTAAACATCTTTAGGTAATTTTTTATTTAGGTTAATAAATCAACTAATCTAAAGTCCTAGATCTATATTTGTATATATTAGATTTATTGAATTAATTATTCCAAAATATTAATTATACCTCAAATTAAAATTTTAAAATCTTCAAGAGGATTTATGCTACTAATTTAATTTATATACATCAAATTTTCTTATAATTTGTATTTAAGTTAATTAATTTATAATATAAATTTTTATTTTTATTTTTTACAAATTTCTGAATTAATTTGAAGTTGATATAAATGAATTTCAATTAATTAATAAGTCCATAAACTTAAAGTGGGTTTTAAATTATTGATGGCAAACCAATTCAATTCAAATGAGTCTATAAATTACAACAAATTAAAACCATAAATCTACATAAACATTTTTTTAGCAATAATTTAAAATTAATAATTCTTAAGAATTTTATATTTTAAATTAATTATATATCAATTTTTATAACAAAAATTTAATAGATAGAAGCGTCTAAAATTTTTATATATGAGTAGAATCACACCAATAATACAGAATAATTTATTTAAAAATTAAAGGATTAACTAGCCTATTATATGGATTTTAATTAATTAATTATAAATAAATTATATGAAAATTCAAATTTAAAAACATAAAAATATAAAATTCCAGATTCTACCTTAAAAAATCTGATAACCTGGCCCTACTCCAATCTCTCTCTCTCTCTCTCTCTCTCTCTCTCTCTCTCTCTCTCTCCCTCCTTCCTTTTTATTTGATTGTTTCTTTGTTTATTTCTTTCTTTCTCTTTAAAATAAAAAATAAAAAAAATGAGGTGAGTAATGGAATGGAATAGTGGGGATTATGGGACAGTTTCAATTTGGTGGGAGGCTTCGGTGCCCATTAGCATACGAAAAAGAAGGAAGGAGGGAGAGAGTGGGTTAGTCAGTGGTGACATGCGGAAGATAATTCATTCTTCTTCTTTTTTTAATTTTTAATTTTAGATATAATGGGTCCCACGATGATATAAATCTACTACGTCCATCATCTTGGCCTGGCCATGAAAAGGCAAAAAATAAGGCTGATCCAAAACTCAGGTGGGCCACACGCAAGCAGACGGTGGGGTTGGTTCCCACAAAAAATGGGTTGTTACAGTGAGCCCCACAATCAAGGGTCCCACCCACCTCAGTGGATCCGTGGCCTCATCTAATCCGCTCCCCAACCCAACACGAGCGCTTGGACCCACTCATTCACAACAACTGATACAGGGATTTGGTTTATTCACATCCAAGGGTTAGGATCGTCCCATCTATAAGTTTTTCAGCCCATTAGTCACCCATCTAGGGACCCATCAGTCACACACTAATCCAAGCCGGTTCGTGAAGCACACGCATGAAAAGCCATTCCCAACCACAGGCAAGCACACACAACACCACGTCACCGTACGTAAGATCGGAGCTTTCTATAAGGTGGGCCACAGTGTTTAGATGTTTAGGCCAAAAACTAGGGCTGTACATGAATCGAGTTAGCTTGGTTAGCTCACTCAACTCCACTAGAAAAAGCTCAATTTGGCTAGTTTGAAACTGAGTTCAAGCTGAGTCGAGCGGATTTTTTAAGCTTTAAAAATTTCGAATCGAGTTCGAGCTCGCCCGAACTCAACTCGACTCGTATCGAACCAGTTCGGTGACTCATTTACTTTGATATTGATGTTGCTCACCAAGTGTTTGATGAAATACTCAACGAAGTATGGCTAGTTGTAAGGAAGGTATGCATATGAAACAAATCTTCCTTTTTTTCTTGATTTTTATGTTGTGTAGAAGGTGTTTGCTGAAATACCTGTAAAACCACTACTGCTGGTGTGGTCATGTGCTTGTGAAAATGCTACATCGGCAAACTCGGCTCGAACTGGCCTGAGTTGTTGACCGAACCAAGCTAAGCTGGCCAGCCAGGCTTGAGGACCGAGCCAAGCTGAGTTCGAGTTGGGGTCAGCAAGTGCCCGAGCCGAGTCGAGTTGGGCACCTCCACTAAAAACTCATATCGTTTCACTCAGTTAAAAGACATTGTACAGTAAAAGGGACGACTGGAAAATTATACCGAAATAGTTGACCCACTTGAGGTGTGAAACTACCTGACGAAGCCTCTCAATAGAAAGCCAGGATACCACGCTTGTTAATATTAGCATGTGTGCTTGCCAAGGGTGGGGCCCACATAGCGACAACAACCCCACCGTACAAATCCAGATCATCGCAATGATTATTCCACTGTAAGAAAAGACGACGAGGACTCCACGAGAGGACAAAAACACAGCTACAAAAAGGTCATTTATATGCTTGTAAAATACTTTAGTTATAAAGGGTTTATAATTAGAGAGAGGATAACGCACTGCAAGGCCCAATTGTGATGCATGTGTCTTATCCACGCCGTCCATCCAGCTCATTTTAGGGCATGATCTCAAATTTTGAAGCGTTTCCAAAGCTCAAGTGAACCACACCACAAGAAATAGCTGGGATCTCTACTGTTGAAAGCTTCTTAAGGCCCACTATGATGTTTATTTTTCATCCAACCTGCTCACAAGGTTACACATAGAGTTGTACATGAGTTGAGTTAGCTCGTTAGCTCGCTCATATCGATTCGGAAAAGCTCAACTTGACTCGGATCAAAACTGTGTTCGAGCCGAGTCAAGCCAGATTTACTGAGCTCAGAACATTTTGAGTCGAGTCTGAGCTGAACCTACCTCGACTCGGTATTGAGCTCGACTCGAATCGGTTCGGCTCGGACTCGACTCATATCGAGTTTTGAGTCATATATATAGCTTTAAAAAAAAAAAAAAAAACCTTACTTTGCCCGACCCTAACCAATTCGCCCAACCCTAACCCAGCGGCCAGCGCCTAAATCGTTTGAATCTCCCCCTTTAGCCCAAATCAGCCAGCAACCCTAACTCGTTCGCCGCCTCTAGGTCGTCCATTCGCCCAAATCGTATCATCCGCTCACCCAAATCCATCACCGTTCTCCAATGCCTAATGATTACTCTCCTTCCAGCGTTTGTCCGGACAACTGTCATCAGAAAGTGGGTCCTCTCCTCCCCCCTCTCTCCATTTTTTCGGCAAGTAGCGTCCGTCCTATTAGTGGAACCCATCCAACCAGCGACCACTGGCCGGGTGGCTCTGGTTCTTCGGACGGTGGCTTTGGCCCAATTGGATGGTCAGACTTCTCAGACCCCTACCAATGGTAGCTCTAGTATAGGCGGATGGTCGGACTCAGCTCGAACTGGACCGAGCTGCTGTTCCAAGCTCGAAGGTCGAGCTGAGGACTCAAGCTGGCCAGGTCAAGCTGAGTTGGGCAAAGCTTGGCTCGGCTCAACTCATGTACACCTCTAGTTACACAGGTGTAGATGAAGGGAAAACATAAGTATTTTTAATTATAAGCTTTTTTACTACTCTCAATTTTTATTGTTTTCTATGGTGTGATCCACTTAAGTTTTTGATATATTTTAATTTTGGGCTCATGCCATAAAATGAGGCAGAAATGAATAGATAGATAAGATACATACATCACAATGTGCCTGCAAATTTTATTCATTGCATTAAAGTATAATGAGTTACTATGCAATCCTTCTATTATATGGTTTCCCTGTTTGGAAGAGTGGCACGTGACATATTCTCAACCTGTTTTCAAGCCAAAATTCTGTACCCCATTATGATGTGTTATAATAATACTGTCCCTTCATTTTTTGAGATCATTTTAGGGCATGAGCCAAAATAAAAATAATAAATAAAAAAGAAATGAGTCAAATTCAAAGCTCAAGTGAACTACTCTATAAAAATCAGTCTACTCAACCATGGGTGTCAATATTTCCTCGGCTTATTATAGTGTGGTCCACTTGAGCTTTGTATATGCCTTTATGCCTTATTTTGGAGCTTTGTGCAGATAAAACATAAACACCATGGTGGCACCTACACATTTTTGCCCCCTATGCACATAGTACCTGTGTCACACCACTGAACTCGTCAACTAGGGCTGGCCTAAGGAAAGTCTTGGGCCGTATTTTGAACTGTTTCATTTAAAAATTTGATTTTTCACTCCTACTATCAACGTCATATCTCATATAAAAAATAACAAATAAAATAATTATTACTCATTTACACCAAATTTACTGTAATTAAATACTTATTACTCATTTACAACAAATTTACTGTAATTAAATAATTATTACTCATTTACACCAAATCTACTGTAATTAAATAATTATTACTCATTTACACCAAACTTACTATAAATACCGCTGCAAGTCAAACAGTCCATTAAAGATATCAGGGAGGTGTTTGTTTTTTAATTCCACAATATAATTATATGTAAATAGGTAATGATTAATTGGCAATGTAATTATCCATTTTTTAAAAATTTTATTTATGTTCACTGACCATTTTCTTTTTTAGCACTAAAATGGAAGAGGGTGCGAGTTTTATGTGGGGCCCACTGTGATATATGTGGCTTATCCACATCGTCCATCCATTTTGTGGGATGATTCCAGGTTATGAATCCAAAAATGGGGGTAAATCCAAAGCTTAAGTGGAGCACGCCACACAAAAACAGTGGGTTGAATGCCTACCATTAAAAACTTTTTAAGACCACGATTTCCCGTGGTGTAGGCCACTTGAGCTTTGGATATGTCTTGTTTTGGGGCTCATTCCCTAAAATGCGCAAGTAAAATAGGTCGAAGTGGTGGATATATCACATACATCACAGTGGACTCAAATGATTTAAATCAATCTTTCCTAGACTAAATTTCAAGGTGGAAAAATTCAGGGAAATCAAACATACGTAAATAACATTAATGAACTATTTAAAATTATAAAAAATTGAAAGTTTAAAGGCTTTTAATACTAAAAATCTTGGAGCAGATATTATTCGTGTAACATCATATTTACCAAACGTTTCTCGAATGGTGGTGAAAAGTTTTGACTCTTCGTATTTACCAAACGGGCCTTGAGTGGTGGATGAAATCTGAAAACTACCCGTTGTCCGTACATGAAAGAGAATTTCTAAGAACAGGAATCCTGTATTACCCCTAAAGTTCCCCAAAAATAGAAGGTATATTGGCCCTAACTTGTTGTATTTTCAAAAATCCAATCCGAACACTACTTATATGACATAAATTTACCTATATATATATATATATATATATATATATATATATATATATATATATATAAGCCCAATCATGATTTAAATGGACCATGCAATTGAAAACAGTGTACACGGGATGCCCACCTTTCAAATTATTTCCCCCTTTATGACTCACTTGAATCATGGATTCTCTTGATTCTTGGGCCATACACCTAAATATTGTCGTGGAATCTAATGGTTGAAGTGGATTCCTCATCATCTTCACGGGGCCCTGTAAAAAATCATCATTGGACATTTTTCCAACTATTTCTTTTGGTGTGGCCCACTTGAATCATAGGTTAATTTGATTTTTTGGCCTTGGACCTAATGTGGGATTATACTACCAATGGTCCGAGTGGATTTTATAGGGAGATTATCCGTTGGCTTAAGCGTGCCCCCCATATTTTTTAAAAATCAGTTGCTGGCACCAGTGAAGCAGAATGCGTGGTGTGCGCTAGCAACACATTTCCATGGGCCCTACCATGATGTATGTGTTATATCCACACGAGTCCATCCGTTTGGTAATATAATTTAGGATATGATCCAAAAAATAAGCGGAACAAAAGCTCAAGTAGACCACATCATAAAAAGTAACGGAAGAATGATGCCCGCTATTATAACCTTTTTAGGCCCACCGTGATTTCTTTTGTCATTCAAATAAATCATAAGATCACGCGTACCTGTACGTAGGAATATATATATCTACTTGACCTAATACTTATAAAGCCTTCAAGAAGTTTTCAATGATGGGAGTTTCATTTTCACTGTTTTCTACGATGTGGTCCACTCGAGATTAGGAGCTGACTCAAATTTTGGGTCATGCTCTAAAATGATCTTGCCAAATCGATGTACATACATTATGGTGAGGCCCATAAAAATTGGTGACGTCAACACCCTCGTGAAATCTGCTTTAGATGCCACCATGTATAAAATCTAAATCTCTTCAGGTGGTTGCTGGAAAGACGTTGCTCCACTATTTATAGGGCTACCATGATGTGTATGTAAAGTCTACTTTGATCATTAATTGTGTAATCTGATATTACGCATACGGTTAAAAAAAAATTTAAAAAAATTTATAATTTTCTTCTTCACCGAAAACATAAGTTGACTTTCCGGTCAAAAATCTACTAATAAAGATAAAGTTGACTTTTCTATCCCCTTGTAGCAATGTTTTGGTAAATATAGAAAGTAAGAACATTTTACAATGATATCATATGCTCTTAAAAATTTTCAAATAAAAACCTAAAGAATTAAAAGGTTTGGTTGGACAGTGTAATTAGCCATGTATTTTTTTACAAACAATAAAAGCAACATAAGTTATGGTTGAAAATAGAAATTTAACAAAATGTCGTGCTTTATATTACAACAATTTAATTACACGGCAGTTTACTTTTTAGGCAATTATAAAGGGAGCACTGCATTTGGGAAGCTTCCTCACCATCACTATTACCTCTCTCCGTATAGTTTTCAAATTCTAATATAAATTTTCCGTTAAAATTTTTGAAATCTCTTCTCCATAAATTCCGATGATTTAGTTTTAACTATTTGCAGGTCACGCAAGTAGTACCCAATAATTTCCGAATGTGTATGTATTCATCACACACTGCCAAGTACTGAAATATTACATCCTGTTTTTTGGACCCAAAATAAAAAAAAACCAAGTGTACCAAAGCAACAATTTTCATCACAACCGTTCCATTTGGTGCCGCTTACCTAAAGTTAATGTCATGGACGACATCAAAATTTCTAAAGTAAGCTCTTATTTAAGGGATGTTTGATTTTCTAATTACAGCGGTAATTCAAGGTAAATGGTAATAATTATTTACCTTTATATTTTCGGTTGGATTTCTAAGGTTACGTCGACGAATAACTTCATTTATAGCATTCCTCGGGTCACTCGTGGAGAGAAATATTAAATCGTGGGACCCACTGTGATGTGTGTCTTATCCACACCGTCCATCCATTTATCCAGCTCATTTTAGGGTATGAGCCGAAAAATGAGTCAGATCCAAAGCTCAAGTGGACCACACCACATGAAACAATGTGAATTGAACTCCTACCATTGAAAGCTTCCTGAGGACCCAGAAGTTTTGGATCAAGATGAAATTTTTGTTTCCCATTTATCCATGATTGTGTGACCTTATGAACAGGTTGGATGACAAATAAACATCAATGAGGGCCCTAAGGAGAAAACAACTTTCAACCAGTGATGTCTTTATGATCATTGTTAGCTAAGGTGTGGTTCAATTGAGCTTTTTATTTGCCTTATTTTCCTGGTCATGCTTTAAAATGTTCTGTTAAAAAGGATGGATGGTATGGATTGGTTACACGTATCATTATAGGGCCCACCTATTTAAATCGGTAATAACAATATTTCCATGGAGTCCACTTCAAAACGTAAATCGTGACCAATTTACAGGTGGCGTAAGTCATAATTCCTTATTTCCCTGCGTTTAGCGTTGGAACCCAATGCTTATACACACCAATGTACACGTCAGATGCGTGTGCATGGAAACGGATTGGCTACTCCCCCTGACACCAGCCCCGTGGCTAGTGGTCGATGCTCTGTGGGACCCAACATGATGTATGTGTTTCATCCATTCCGTTCATACATTTTTTCAGATTATTTTAGGGCTTAATACCGAAAATGAGAAGGATATAAGTCTTAGGTAGACCACACCACATGAAAACAATAGTGATTGGATATCCACATTAAAATCCTCCTAAGGCCTACTGTACTGTTTATTTGACATCCAATATGTTGATTAGGTTATACAGGCCCAGATGAAGGGAAAAAACAAAAATCAGCTTGATTCAAAACTTTTATGGCCCCCGAAATGTTTTTAATGGTAGACGCTCATTCAACACTGTTTCCTGTAATGTGATCCACTTGAGACTGGGATATACCTCATTTTTGGTCTTATACTGTCAAATGATCTGTAAAAATAGATGGACAGCATGGATGGAACAAATACATCATGGTGGCGCTCACATAGCACCGAACATCAGCCATTGGCTGATGTCAGGGGGAGTAGCCAAAACGTTTCCCGTGTGCATCGATCCAGACTGCCCAAGTGGTGGGTCTGCTGCCGAAGAGGCACGTACACAAAAATGAGACCGATCGAATGATCCTAACCTTTGATCAATGGACATTTGTTCAACAATCCATAATCATCTAAACATCATTATGCAGATCACATGGACGTTATTGGATAAAACCATCCAATTGGTGGGGCCTCATGGCACATCCATGAAAACTGACTGGGCCAGTAATCGTAACATTTATTGGGTGGACAATTTGTTTGAAAAATCAGTGGGCCCTACTTTGTGGCCCACCTAATATATTGGCTTAGCATGAGGATGTGCTGGATACTAATTTATTTTAAATAAGGCTTTTATAAGTCATTTGAAAGTTTTTATAAAAATTTAATACTCCAATCTCTATCCAGTATGAATACCGGATTATGTAAGCAGATTCGGTGGTGGTTTGTTGACGTCACCAAATCCTGTGGGCCCCACTAGGATGTATGTGTTATATCCACGCTGTCGATCCATTTTTGGTAGATCATTTCAGGGTATTTACCCAAAAGTAAGGCAGATCCAAAGTTAAAGTAGACCACACCACAAAAAGCAGTAGAGACAATCGCGCCCACCGTTGAAACCTTCCCAGGCCCACCATGATGTTTATTTCACATCCAACCTGTTTATAAGATCACACACACCTGGATGAAGGGAAACTCAAATATCAGATTGATCCAAAACTTCTGTCGCCCCCTAGAAGTTTTCAAAGGTAGGCATTCAATCCACTCTTTTTTCTATGGTGTGGTCGAGTTGAACTTTGGATCGGCCTCAATTTTTAGTTCATGCCATAAAATAATACTGAAAAATAGATGGACGGTATGGATACATCACATACTTGATGATGGGCTCACAGGACTTGGTGACGTCAACACACAACACCAGGAAATCCCCTCCTCCGGATTAGAAGTGATAAACACTTCACGAAATATTCAAACACAAGTGTTTATCCGTAAACATTTCTACGACAAGAACACTTTACACAGCTTACAGCTATACTGGACAGACGGTTGAGTTTTTTTCCGTAAAGTATCAACGGCGTAAAAGAAAATACACAGTCAGTACGAAGTAAAACCCTATCAATCACTTCGGCATCAAATCAATGCATTTGTCGTCTTCAATTCAACAAAACCTGTGCATACACCGATCTGATGTGTATATTCGAATCCAACCATTTCTTCGTCAGCTTCTAATACACACATATACACAGAGAAAGATACATAGAGACAGAGAGACAGACATAGAAAATCTCTTTCATTCCAAGGTTTTATTTTCCCTCTCCGCTTCCGTAAGCTGTCGAGGCGAATGATTTCCTCGGTTAGGATCTCTCGATCAACGCTGGCGGATCTGAAGGTCCAGTGATGGCTGATCCGCCTGGCTTCTGCATCCGTCTGGGTGTCGGCTGCAGGTCTGGATCGGAGCTGGCTGTTTTGCTGATAGGGTTAGGGCATCGTGCGGAACCGTCGGGCCGGGAAGCATGCTGAGCGTGCTGCGGGTCCACCTCCCGTCCGACGTTCCCATCGTTGGCTGCGAGCTTACTCCGTACGTGTTACTCCGGCGCCCGGACAGCTCCATCACCACCGAGGATGCCCCTGAATCCTCGCCCATCAATGGGTTCTACTTGAGGTACAAGTGGTAAGTTTCCGTACTTCATTCTCCATTTTTTACAGCACCTTTTTTTATTTTTTATTTTTATTATATATATATATATATAATTTTATGCTTGTTTAGGGTGCGTTTGGATGCAGAATTGACTTCGATTGCAATATCCGAGTTGATCGCAATATTTTTTTAGTTTAATTTATAATGTTATTATTATAGTGTGTTAGTTGCATCCATTTGTGTTTCAAGTCCAACTTAAAATGAATGAAATTACAATTTTGAGACTGATAATTCACTCAGAATGAAGCATGTCTAACCAAAGTTCTACTTTGATTCTACTTATTTATTACAATTGAAGTTAATTTTACTTATTCCTCTGCCTAGAACAACATGGGAAATGAGAATGGATTTTACTGGCACCGGCCGGAAAAATACAAAAGTCCGTAATAATAATAATTATAATCATAAAAGAACTAGTTCAATGCCCTTATTAAAACCGAAGGTTAGGGAAATATTCCCACTACATGCTGTTGGTAAATCTATACCTTGTAACCACCTGGAGTCATTTATTTCTTGAATATATTTTTCGATTCTCCTTGCTTAATTTTGTCATGGCAAAGCTAATGTGCGCTCAGAGCACATTGATACTCTTAGTGTGCCCTGGATGCAAATGACACATGGATGGTCAAATCATTGATCTGGACAGTCCATCAGGTTCATTTTGCTTTTCATGGGCTGGTAAGAAAACCCTCATAGTGATTGGAGGATACTGACTAATGCAAATAGAATCAAATTGTTCATGCTAAATTCTGTTTACCAGATTGAAGCATGAAGATTATAAATGGAAAGATAAATATGTGGAGTTGCTCCAAGCAAAGCGGCTGAAGTTGCACCAACAGTTTCTAGGGCATTACACCTCTAGAAGAAAAATGCCATCACGGGAAATTGGAAGAAAATTTTCTTATTTCATGTAAGCATAGAATATAGTTCATATGCAAGATCTATTAACTTATTTATAGGCGAAGTACACAGGTTCCAAGTGAAACTCAAACTATCCCTATTTGGTGCAAACACCTCATCATAAACACTCATAAATCAACCCTATAGAATCGAGTATGGTCAACCCTATGCAAATATTCTCCATCTAGATTTTCATAGGGTTGAGTAGAGTGAGGCCGATCATGATATTGTTTTGGCATCCAATCGTCCATCAGTTGCACCAAGCCCTTTTAGTCCAAGAGCCCAAAAACGAGCTTCTTCCATGACTTAGGTGGGCCACACCACAAAAAACAGTTGATACTTGATAATGGACGACACCATAGGTGTGCGTGTGGGGCCCACCATGATGTGTTTCAGACATCCAACCCATCCCTAAGTTGCAACCCCCTGGATGAGGGTCTGTTTCATGGCATTCCCTCAGGTGGGCCCAAGTGATTCTGGAGGTTATAGGCATGATTTTGCAACATTCCAAATGTTTTGGCCAACTTGAGTTTTGGATATGGCTGATTTTTGGGCTCTGGACCTAAAAAGGGGTGGTGCATCTGATGGACAGATTGGATGTCTGAACAACATCATGGTCAGCCCCACTCTGCTTGACCTTATCAGAAGCTCCTATGGGGTCGATCTACATGAATATTCTCCTCCACACATTCATTCATACTTCATAGGGTCGATCTACGTGAATATTCTCCTCCACACATGCATTCATAGGGTCAACCTATGATGTCGTCCCATCTTGCTTGATGTAGAGGAAGATTATTGGGCCCCCAAACGTTTCAGATTCGAGCTTTCTTGGCTAGAGGTGGACCTATGATGTCGTCCCATCTTGCTTGACCATATGAGAAGCTCCTATAGGGTCAACCTAGGGTGTTGTCCCATCTTGCTTGATGTGGAGGAAGACAATTGAGGCCCCAAACCTTTCAAATTCAAACTCTCTTTGTTGGAGGTGGAAGGCTTCCACTCCTTAGTGAGTTCATGGTGGGAATCCTTTGAAGTTCAAGGTTATTTTGGTTTTGTCCTTTGCCAAAATTAAAGCTTCTAAAAAGAAAGGTTCGAGAGTGGGAAAAAGAAGTGTTGGGAGATTGCCAAGCAGAAACAGACTTTATGCTTTGTAGGATTCAAGCTCTTGATTTGAAGGAAGAAGGAAAACCTCTACTTGAGGAAGAAAAATCCTTATGTTCCAAGTTAGCTCTCGAATATGCTAGTAGGTTGAAAGAAGAGGATGTTAAATGGAGGCAATGGTTCCGAGCTACTTGGCTCAAAGAGGGGGACAAAAACACTGTTTTTTTCCACAAAATCGCGAGTGCCCATGCAAAGAACAACAAGATTACCTCCATTGTAGTGGATAATTTGAGGATAGATGATAAGGAGAGGGTGTGTGCAAAGGAAGTGGTTAAGTTTTATCAATCCCTCCTTAAAAGTGAAGATTGGAAACGTCCTACCTTAGACAATCTTCATTTCTATCGCCTCTTGGTAGATGACTCATCTTCGCTCGAGCGTCTATTTTTGGATGAGGAAGTTAAAGAAGCAGTTTTCTCGTTGGGAAGGGATAAAGCCCTGGGCCCTGATGGATTCCCAATTCCCTTCTTGCAAATATTCTGAATACAATCAAGAAAGATTTGATGAGCTTTATGTGTTAGTTCTTTTCTAAAGGTTGACTTTCATTGGGTATGTGATGCAAGACAATTAACCACTTGCTCTAAAAGCTCGAACTGATAGAGCATGTCGAATTAATCACTTTATCTCATAGCTCAGGCCCTACATCGCATGGGTTAGGACGTCGGCCGAACCCTCCTCGTGGGCCCCACTTCACATGGGCTCGCCTCTCACGAGCTGCCCACTCCGAGTGTGTCCCTGCATCCCATAGCCTACCCCACTCGAGACCGATGTGAAAATGCCCCTGCATTAATCACCCCTAGTGAGGAGTCTTGAACATGAGACCTCCCGCTTTGATACCAATTTGATGCAGGACAATTAACCATTTGCTCTAAAAGCTCGAATTAATAGAGCATGGCGAATTAATCCCTTTATCTCATAGCTCATGCCCCGCATCGCATTGGTTAGAACATTGGCTGAACCTTCCTTGTGGGCCCCACTTCACACGGGCCTGCCTCACATGGGCCACCCACCCCGAGTGTGTCCCCACATCCCACAGGCTACCTCACTCAAGATTGGTGTGAAAATGCCCCTGCATTAGTACGGGTGCTTCCTTCATTTTAATCACCCCTAAGGTTTCTAGAGTGGATAGGTTGACTGACTTCTGGCTGATCAGTCTTATAGGTAGTCCCTATAGGATTCTTGCTAAATTTCTGGCCACTAGATTTTGGCGGGTCCTTGGTAGCGTCATTTCTATGCATCAAGGGGCATTTGTCAAAGGTATGCAAATTATGGATAATGCCCCCATTGCTAATGAATGCATTGATTCTAGATACAAGGAAAGGAAGAAAGGGGTGGTTTGCAAAATTGGATATTAAGAAAGCTTACGATCTCGTTGATTGGAGTTTCTTGGACTGTTGGAGTGTTATGATTAGTTGGGATGGTTAGCCGATCCATGCAACAACCCACTGGGATGTGCCGATTCATGCGCCAACCCACTAGGATGTTATACTGAGAGTATTGCGCTACTTGAAGGGTGCTCCTGGGCAAGTCGTTCTTTACAAAAATAATGGACATCTTACAATCAAAGCGTATGCAGATGTAGATTGGGATGGATCTATGATAGACAAACGATCAACCTCAGGGTATTGTACCTTTGTTGGAGGGAACCTTGTAATGTGGAGGAGCAAGAAGTAGAGTGTTGTGGCAAGGTCAAGTGCAAAGCAGAATATTGTGCTATGGGGCATGTTGTATGTGAACTCTTTTGGATTCGATCCCTTCTTTGGGAACTTAAATTGTTTGATGGGACACCAATGATCTTATACCGTGATAATCAGGCAGCCACACACATTACCACAAATCTAGTGTTTCATGAGAGGACAAAGCACATTGAAACGGATTGCCACTTCATTCGTGAGAAAGCTGCACTAAAGGATATTACTATGGAACATGTATCATCCATGGATCAACTTGTTGACATATTTACCAAGGGGCTTTCCCGTGCACAAGGTTCTAAAATATGTAACAAGCTAGGCGTAGTCAATGTATACGCTCCAGCTTGAGGGGGAGTGTTAGAAACTATTGTAATTTAATGTGGGCCCAAGAGATGCGTGGGCCCAAGAGATGTAAATTGGGCCCCAAGCCCTTTCTATTTTTTAAGGTTTATTCTAATAGAGGGGAACAAACGTTTTCAACTATTCATGAAACATCCCTCCATCAACAACCTCCTTCCCCATTCTCTTTCTCTCACCCATCTTTCTTCCTCCCTTAAACTAATCCAAATCCATACTACCGCACCAGATTTCATGGTATTAGAAGGTCAAGTGTTCGAATCTTAAGAGCAACAAATATGCCCTAGTTAATATATTCTCCAATGACGGGTAAGCCCGGCTTGTTTATGGTGTGAGTGTCTCTCCACCCGACCTGTTTATGATGTGAGTCCCCCTTCACCCTTGCCTAGTATGTTCCCGTGCGGAGTTCCACCGTGCTCGTGGGAGGGAGTGTTAAAAGTCCCTTGATATAAATTGATACGCCATTAACGGCTTGAGCTTTTAGAGAAAGTGGTTGTTTGACATACTACATGCGTGGCAGGATTGACGATATGGAGGCAGTAGATCAAATAATGTGTTAGCTCGGCTAGATTCTCAGTTTTGATGAATGGATCCTTCAAAGGTTACTTCAAAAGCTTGAGAGGTATTAGACAGGGTGACCCGTTGTCCCCTTTTCTCTCTGTAGTTATAGCGGAAACAGTGGGCAGGATGCTCTCTAAGGGGCAAGAGGTGGGTTTGTTTTTAGGCTTTCAAGTGAGTCAGTCACTTCCTCCGATCTCCCATATTCAGTTTGCTGACGACACTATTCTCTTTTGCAAAGCGATCGATGTTAAGATTGATAATTTGAGCATGGTTATCCATTGTTTTGAGGTAGTATATGGGCAAAAGGTCAACTTGGCTAACTGTGAAATGCTTGGTATCCGCTTGAATAGTGGTGAAATCGGTCATCTAGCTGGTCTTTTCGGGTCCAAAGCAAGATCTTTCCCATCTTCCTATTTGGGGCTTCCTCTTTATGTAGGGAACTCGACTAAGCATCTTTGGGACAAAGTGGTGGAAAGATTTGAGAAAAAAAATGGAGGTTTGGAGAGGGAGGTACTTGTCTGTGGGTGGGCAGATTGCCCTCATTAAAGCGGTTCTATCCAAACTTCCCATCTATTTTATGTCCTTGTTTAAGTGTCAAAAGGTGGTTCTTGCTCACATCGGTAGGTTTATACATGATTTTTTTTCAAGGGGGACTCGACCGAGAAGAATAGGTTTCACCTTTGAGTTGGGATGAAGTGTGCAAACCTTATGAGGAAGGTGGCGCTAACATTTGTGACTTGGAGCCCATGAATGATGCCCTTTTAGGCAAATGGTGGTGGTGCTTCAGTACTGAGGAGGGAGCTCTTTGGAGAGAGGTTATTGCTAGCAAATATAGTTGTTCAGTTGATAGATAGTGGAACAAGGAAACTTCTCTCTATAGAGCTTCATTGGTTTGGAAAGGCATTTTTAGTATGAAGCCCAAAATCTTTAGTGGTGTAACCTTCTCGCTTGGTGATGGGGGTGAAGATCGAGTCTCGGGATGACATTTGGAGGGGTGATTTGCCTCTATCCATCCGTTTTCCACTCATCACTAGCCTTGCCTCAGATCGAAGTATCACGATTAATAGATATTTTGAACTTTACGATGAGTCGGTTGTTTGGACTCTGCCTTGTCACCGATCCTTGACTGACAAGGAGGTGGAGTTTGCCGCCCTTTTGGCATGGCTACACCCTTGTAGGTTCATCTTTGGCGAAATCGATGGTATTGTTTGGTCCAATAACAAATCCGGGTGCCTCTTAGTTAGATCTTTCTACTTCATGCTTTGGAGAAAAGGGGGGAGTGTTGCAAACACTTGTCATGTTTGGCATTATGGAGCCCCCTTTAAAATCAGGGCTTTTGCTTGTCTAGCTGGTAGAAAGAGAATTCTCACCGTTGTCAACCTCCAAAAGCGATTCATGACGATTCCAAACATTTGCCTTCTTTGTACGTCTGACGTAGAGATAGCGAACCATCTCCTCATTCATTGCTCTTTTGCTAGCCAAGTTTGGGCCTCAATTCATGCGAGATTCAGCCTAGCGTGGTCCATGCCTTTTGATGTTGGCAACGTCTTCTCTGTTTTGCACGGGTAGGCCTTGGCAAGAGTACCGGTGCGTTATGGAGACATTGTCTTCTTGGGAGTTATGGGCAATTCGGGGCAAAAGGAATGGGAGATGTTTCCATAACAATAGTCGTAGCGTGGTTTGGGTTGCCAACCATGTGCGGGATGTTGTCTTAGAATGGGGCGCAGCCTTAGGTCGTAAGAGTTAGTCTGGTTTCTTTGTTCTCTCTTTGATTTTTGTTTCTTCGTTTGTTTCACTTCTTGGCGCTATCTCAGCGCCTTTTTTAATTTAAATTTCAGTTATCTTTCAAAAAAAGTCCTAACGAAGGGTTGACCTTATGTACATTTATCATTGACCATGTGCATTTAAATGGGGAAGTGCTTTCATTGTGAAAAAACCAATAACTTGTGTAAACTCTCCAGAATACTCTCTCTCTCTCTCTCTCTCTTATGAATGGTTAAAAAAATGGAAGAGTGATGAGGACATCGTGCACACGCACGCCCGCACATCACCACCCCTACGCACGTACGTACGCAGAAGGAGGACCCCACCATCGATCTGGCTCGATGACGACGTCCAGGGAGGGCCTCTAGCTAGAAGACAAGTTTTGGTTCAGAAAAGTGGGCCCGATAGTCAAGAAAAGCCCATCATGGGATCTCATGATTGTGGCCCACTCGTCGGATTGATTTCATATTTTAGGTTTTGCTTATTGTTATTATTGAGAATATTGTGAACGCTTTAGATTTCTCTGTTTGGTTTTTATTTTAGTTTACTTTATCGCCAAGTAATAGGTTGCGCACATGGTGCGAGTTTTGGGATATATGATTTTCCCTATAAATAGGCACCCCTGTAGTTCTTTTGATTCATTGAAGTTAATAAAAAATTCCTGCTTTATTTTTCTGCTCTCTTCATGAGTTGTGGAAGAATTCAAAAGTGGGTGCGAAGCCCTCCCTTTTCGAAGGGCTAACTACCGTGGTGCGAAGCCACATTGATCCCAATTCACCCCCATCTTCCATCATCTTTTTTTTCCATCTTCCCCCACCATCTGTACTTCGAATTTGTCCTTTTGTTGCATCAGATTTCTTCATTACAGCAGGTTTCCAGATTTCGGCCCGCAAGCGAGCTGAAACTTCGGCGGAGCACCACGCACAAACCGTACATCGGATCGAGTTGAGATTTGGAGGTTTTGGAGTCCATCCCTAGCCGACCAGGGCCAAGGTGGCCTTTTTCTGAATAGTGGGCCCCACACACATGCGGCCGGGATCACACGCACGTCCGTCTGGGCCATTGTTGCTGTCCACACGCGGGATCATCTTTTGGCTCAGGTTTTTATCCTCTTTTATCCTCTCATAGCCGTTTTTCATGAATCCTAACCCTAGATTACATGATCCCTAATTGATTTGCCCCTTTTTATCACCTTAGGGTTCCTTGAATTGAAATTAGGGAATCCCTTGGATTAGAGACTGATTTTTATGCATGAATAGTTGATTTTATTTCCCTTTGACATCGTTTGGTTAATAATTTTATTGGTCCAGTCCTAGCCTGTGTTGGCTTGGACCCGCATAGATTCCCCTTTTTAATTGAATGTTTGGATTTTCATGTGGGACGTGGAATTTGTGTGATTGTTTCTGAATTGGTAGGATCTAAGCCTGAAATCTTGCATATCATATTTAATTTTCCATGTCCTGCATCAAAGAGAGAATTACCATATATGATTGTCACATTTGGTTGTGGGGGTAAGTTGATAATCACTTACAAAATTCAGATAAACTCTTGTGATCATGGAATAAGGTTTATGTCCAGTGGGCCAAGGAAAAAGACGAAGGTTGGTGTCTGGTGGGCAGTCAATTGTAAAACTTTTTCCAATCTACCACATGAAGGCTCACCCCAAATTGCTGGGAGAGCTACTAAGATGAAGAAGCTTTTGTGACCAAGGAAGGCTCTTTTACATCAAATAGCGAGCTATTGTTCTATTTTTGTTTTCAAATTAGTTTTGAGATTTGTCAGCTAGGAGTGCTGCTTTTCTAGGGTTACATGTTCCCTCTATGTAGGTCTGTAACGCTATTGCTGCCTCATTGCATCTTTCTAACACTTGGTCAGAGTTGTTTATTCTTTAAAAAAAGGAGTATAAATTTAGTTGCACAAAACTTCTCATGCCCTTTTCTTGCATCGATCTTCCAGTTGGAAGTAGGTTTAATCGTTTGGTGATAATCCTGCAGATGCCTTTAGTATGGGGTAGTAATTTTCAGATACTGTTGGTTCTAAATGCTAGTTACTCAAGATGCATTATGGTGTGGTGCTTAGTTCATGAGTTATGAGGATACTGTTTGGGTTTCAAGTGTGGAGGTTCTGTTGCAGTATCTGGATATCCCACATGTATCACATGCTTTAATTCTTTTTTCTTTTTTTTTTCAGGTACCGCATACAAAGTGACAAAAAAGTTGCTATTTGCAGTGTACATCCATCTGAACAAGCAACACTGCAGTGCCTAGGTTGTGTCAAGGCAAAAATACCTGTTGCTAAGAGCTACCATTGCTCTCTTAGGTGCTTTTCAGATGCATGGCAGCATCATCGTGCTTTACATGATCGAGCAACTAGTGCAGTAAATGAAAATGGAACCGAGGAGGAAGAGTTATTTGGGCGCTTCAGTAGTTCTGGATCTGGAGTTCTTAATGCGGGACTATCTGGTTCAACATCGGCTGTAGGACCAAGCCCAAGCTTGAATAATTGTTCTGCGCCTATATATCCTGGAGCTGTTACAGAAAGGAGCTCTGGTGAAACGTGGTTTGAAGTTGCACACTCGAAAACATATACGCCAACTGCTGATGATATTGGTCATGTTCTCAAATTTGAGTGTGTAGCTGTAGATTCAGAAACAAGAATGCCCATTGGACCTGTTAACACCCTTTTGACCTCACGTGTTATCCCAGCACCCTCCCCTAGTCCCCGGCGCTTGATTCCGGTGAATGGAGTTGATCTGATGGACCAGTTTGATTTGAATGGCCATACATCTTTGGGAACTTTCACCGTGCTCTCATACAACATTCTCTCAGATATGTATGCCACCAGTGAATTATACAGCTATTGCCCATCTTGGGCCCTCTCGTGGCCATACCGCAAACAGAATTTGTTACGAGAAATTGTTGGTTATCATGCAGACATCCTTTGTCTTCAAGAGGTACACGGTAAACCTGGTCATATTTATCCACCACCTGGGATTATTTACTTTGAAATTAAATAATCGAACATGCTCTTGTGAATTTTGTTCTGCATTGATCCAAGCCCCTGACCTCAAATATCTGGGCCCTTGAGCAGCCCACCCCCCCTACCCCCCCCACGACACACACATGCACATCTTTCTTCTTCTTCTTCAACTTGGTTAGAAATCAGAACATAATTTCAATCCTAAAAGTTCACTGCAGAGTTTTATCCTAACCCTACAGTTATAGATCATTGAACGTGGACCATGAGCACTGCTTGTTATTGAAGAAACAGCTTAATTTAGAGGCCTGGATCCTTTGCCTTGAATTTGATGCAAACGCAGTCTAGATTTTTTCTTTTTAGAATTGAAAAAATTATATTAAAAAGCAAAATGAGAATCTATGGCTGAGGACCAAATCTCTTATACAAAGAAGTGATCGTATTGCATCGTCTTTGGCTAAGGAATTGTCAACTTCATTTGCCTTTCTGCCCATGGGGATAACAGAAATGGTCAACCTAAAGGCAACATCCCTAATTTTCTCAAAAGCAAAAGGTAACACCCAAGGCTCCAAGATAACACACAAGGGTGGGACTGCTCGGAAGAAGCCCACAAGATAGCATTAAAGGATTATCGTTTAACAATTTAAGGACTGGAGAAGCTATTGTTGGAAATCTTTAAACCTCTCTAAGGCCTAAAGCCTCCACATTACTGCTTCTCCCCAACTGGATGTAGATGATATATTTTTTAAATTCATCCTTATTATCTCTTAGAATGCCACCCATTCCACAGTGGGCCAGGATCCCTTGGGAGGCCACCAGACATTTAACTCCCTATACTATCTAAAGAATCAGGATTAGATTGGAGAGCTAGTCTTATGTTGGCTACTTTGTTCAGTTCTGACATTGGAAAGCTTCAAGCAGAAACAGCATCCTCGATGTTTACAAACTCATGAAAGTTTAATGTGGTATTGATTCTTCCTTTCAGGTTCAAAGTGACCACTTTGAGGAGTTTTTTGCCCCCGAGTTGGATAAACATGGGTATCAGGCTCTATACAAGAAAAAGACGACAGAGGTTGTCTTACAATTGGTTGCTTCTCAAAAACTATAACCTGCAAAGTTTCTTCTTCTTTTGTATTCTCACCATTGTCATGGGATACAGGTTTACAGTGGAACTGCCTATTCAACCGATGGTTGTGCTACATTTTTTCGCAGGGACAGATTTTCACATGTAAAAAAATACGAGGTATGGAGAGATTTTGTAAAGTAGTCCATGGTTTTCTTACGTTCTTTCACATTGTGAGTGATTAATTCCTGTACGCAGGTTGAGTTTAATAAGGCTGCACAATCATTAACAGAGGCAGCAGTTCCAATTGCGCAGAAGAAAAGTGCTCTAAGCCGGTTGCTTAAGGTGATCTTTTTCGCTTTCAGTTTTTTAACTTAGATCAGTTATGTTTCTTAAGTTGCTGATACATTCTGGTCCTATAATTGCTTTGACCATCCTATTCCTGTCTATAGGATAATGTTGCGCTGATTGCGGTTTTGGAAGCAAAATTTAGTAACCATGGGGCTGATACTCCTGGGAAACGACAGCTTCTTTGTGTGGTGAGAAACTGAGCATATTTTTTAAATTCTCTTATCCATTTTGGCAATACATCCATGACAAGGTCTTGAATACTGGTGTCAGGAGTGTATCAGCCGGGACTGAAAACAACATGGTACAGGTTTATGAGACCCATTTTGGACCATATTTATGCAAATTTTTTTTTTTCCAAAAAACAGAAGTGAAAAAATCAGGAAAATGTAAAAAATTGAAAACACAAGAATCTATCATTTATTTGTTTGTTTGACCATTGACTCGTGGAATAGAGAAGACTGAAAAGGAGTCGTATGTAAGCTGGATATTGAGAAGGCCTATGACTATGTTGACTGGGGCTTCCTAGACTGCAAAAATGGAGAGGGTGAATCAGGGACTGCGTCAGTTGGCAAGATTCTCAGTTATGGTCAACAGTTCGCCCATGGGATTTTTCAAAAGTTCGACTTTCTTCCTTACTTTTCATTGCGGTGGCAAAAGCTTTGGGTAGAATGTTGGACAGAAGGCAGGAGGTTGGCCTTTTTAGTAATTTCAGTGTAGAGGGGTTGAGGTCCCCAATCTCCCACCTCAGTTTGCTGACAACACAATCTTTTCTGCCAGGCTGATGCCGCAGTGGTGGATAGAGGCTCAAAATGATCATCAGGTTCTTTAAAGTGGTTTCGAGACTGAAAGTGGTGCTCAGTTGCCTATGGAAGAGGTCAAGTAGTTGGCGGCTAAACACTTATGGGAAGCCGGCTTATCTAGGCCTTCCCCTTTGCATTGGGAAGCCGGCTTATCTAGGCCTTCCCCTTTGCATTGGGAAGCTGGCTAAACAGTTATAGGACAAAGTATCAGAAAAAATTGAAAGGAAATTATCTAGATGGAAGAGTTGATACCTGTCTATTGGTTGTCGTACCACCCTCATCAAAGTAGCCTGGTCAAACATGCCCCGGTGCCTTATGTCGTTATTTAGATGCTTAAAGTCTATGCTGGCTAAACTAGAAAGGCCGGGATGCAACTTATCATGGCAGGGATCAAAAGAGGAGAAAAGGATCCACCTCTAGGAAGAGGTGTGCAAACCTTATGAAGAGGGAGGAGTTGGCATCAAGGACCTGGAGACAATGAATCTAGTGTTGCGCTAGGCAAGTGATTATGGAACTTCGGATCGGAAGAGGGGGCCTTGTGGAGGGTGACTATTACTAGCAAATATGGATGCCAAGATGGACAAAGGACTCCTCTTTATACAGGGCATCTGCAATATGGAAGGCGGTTTCCACTGCAAAGTCTAAGTTCAAAAGGGGGATTGGATTATCCCTTAGTAGTGGGGAAAAGATTTGCTTTTGGAAGGACGTGTGGATAGGGGAAATCTACCAATAGTCGGTGTTCCCAATAATAGCCCATCTCTCTCTTGCAACCTTCCAGTAGGTAGATGCTTCCCTTTTCGTGGAGACGTAACAGTTTTGTTCTCCTCCTTCTCGAATGAACCTTCTAGACAAAGAAGTGGAGTACGTGTTTCTCGTGGATCGCATGCAATTGTGTTGTCCTGCGAGAGCAGAGTTGGATAAGCTGGTTTGGCTGCAAGACTAGTTGCATTGCTTCTCAGTTCGCTCATTCTACCATGTGCTTTGTGCACCGTAGAGGGATGATGCGCATGAGCAGACGCGGTTTTATGGTGCGTCCCAAAAGGTGCAGCATTGACAATCTTCAAAAGCAGTCCATGGCGCTCCCTAATGTTTGTCTTATGTGGATGGCAAGTGCAAAATTACTCTTGCTCCAGTGGTAGACTCTCAGGAGTTTCAACACCCGGTCAAGGGTTCGAGTCAAAATTAGTTTTTCATCTTTTTATTCATTTCCCATTCATGCGTCAGGTGTGGAACAATTTTCAAAGGCTGTTTAATATGTCTTCGGCGATGCCAAACACAGTTGGCCGTCTTTACGGCTTGGCATGGTGTCAGGCTAGGGAAGCAAGTGGGAGTTATTTGAAGGTTGTACTTGCTGGCTGGCCTTTGCTTGATATGGGGGGAGATGAATGGTAGATGCTTTCGGAACAAGAGCAATAGGGTGGAGTGGGTCTTTAGTAGGGCAAAAGTCTGTATAGTGGAATGGTCTTCATGTATAAATGTCTTAAAGGATTGTAATTTTCTATTTTTGGGTTGTAGAATTTGCACCTTCTCAGTGCATTTTCTAATAAAATATTGTTACCTTTCTAAAAACATGTATTGGGCCATCTTTTAATATGAAGGCTGTCTGTCCGACTAACCTGTTGAAAGCTGAACTTTTGAGTCTTTGACATCTATATTTGGTGTAAAAGCATTTGATAATTAGAAATTCTCAATTTTTAATGATTCTCATAAGTTGCTACGACGTTATCCATTATTATCTTCACATCTAAACTATATAGTCATTACCACGAGGTAGTATCATCATGTATAAAGAATTTGGCTACCTGCTCACTACTTGGAATTTTTGAGAATTTCACTAAGAATTTAGAATTTATTAAAACTTGAAACGCATACTCATAGGTTTGAAACTTTTAACCAAAGTAATGAGATGTGAGAATAGTAATTACCTCTTCAAGATCATCAAAATGTTAATACCGCACAGATGCTCAAAGGGGTTCAAGGTAATCATCGTCAAGGTGGTTGTAGTGTGGTTGTCCTCATCAATACTAACAGTGTTGAGAAGGACAGCCTTATCTAAGGCTTTACTAAATTGTCCCAAGGTGAAAATGGACCAAAAAGTTGATCATATTGTTTCTGTTTGGGCCATGCAACTGTCATCAAGGTGTCCCGTATCGGTATCGGTTGGCGTAACGGTGACCTCCAAAACCGATACGGATACGGGGGCGTAACGGCCCGTAACGGCGCAAAAATTTTTTTTTGCCAAAAAAATATGAAAAAATATGGATTAAATCCGGAATATTCTAAGCATTCCAAATATGCATTCATTTATAAATTGGAACATGTTTATGGTGGTGTAACGGTCCACTCTTTCGTGAGAAGTTGTATCAAACTGTCTGATGAATTTATGAACCAGATAACCTGAATTTGACTACAAAATTCATATATTTAATTTTCTAACTATCTACTATCAATGATAGATATATTAGAATGAATGTAATATGAAAATATCTTACATTTAGGTGTTTGCAATTATTTTTGAGGGTCAAAATTCATGCGTAAAAAGAAAAAAAATATATTAAAAAAATATAAAATGGCACCCCAAATATGTAAAATGCACATTAACATGTTCTACTATGATTAACACATCATATGGCATCATTAAAACAGCTAAAGAATCATTAAAAAATGATTTTTCAAATTTTCAAAAAAAGGGCCGAAATAAATGCGTAAATAGAAAAAAATATAAAAAAAAATATAAAATGGCACCCCAAATATGTAAAATGCACATTAACATGTTCTGCTATGATTAACACATCATATGGCATCATTAAAACAGTAAAAGAATCATTAAAAAATGATTTTCGAATTTTCAAAAAAAGGGCCGAAATAAATGCGTAAATAGAAAAAAATATAAAAAAAATATCAAATGGCACCCCAAATCTGTAAAATGCACATTAACATGCTCTACTATGATTAACACATCATATGGCATCATTAAAACAGCAAAAGAATCACTAAAAAATGATTTTTCGAATTTTCAAAAACAGGGCCAAAATAAATGCGTAAATAGGAAAAAATATAAAAAATATATAAAATGGCACCCCAAATCTGTAAAATGCACATTAACATGTTCTGCTATGGTTAACACATCATATGACATCATTAAAACAACAAAAGAATCATTAAAAAATGATTTTTCGAATTTTCAAAAAAAGGGCCAAAATAAATGCGTAAATAGAAAAAAATATTAAAAAAATATAAAATGGCACCCCAAATCTGTAAAATGCATATTAACATGTTCTACTATGATTAACACATCAAATGGCATGATTAAAACAGCAAAACAACCATTAAAAATTGATTTTTCGAATTTTAAAAAAAGGGGCCAAAATTCATGCGTAAATAGAAAAAAATATATAAAAATTATTAAATGGCACCCCAAATCTGTAAAATGCACATTAACATGTTCTACTATGATTAACACATCATATGACATGATTAAAACAGCAAAACATATTAAAAAAAGTATAAATACCTATTTTTGACGAATTTCTGAAAAATGGCCCACTGAGCTTTGATTCAAAAAAATCTGTAATATAATATGTTTTTATCTCAAATACCTAGCCAAGGTTGGTCGAAATTAGTAGTAGAAGGAGTGAGAAATAGTTTGGAAGCAAGAGGTTTCAAAAAAACAGCAAAAACAGACCTTAAAATGAAAAAAAAAGAAGCTACCGTTACGTCTGGTACAAAATCGGGTATCGGCCGATACGACCCCGAAACGGGTAACGGTTCACACCGTTACCGTTACGTATCGGCCGTAACGGCCGATACGTAACCATTTTGGCACACCTTGACTGTCATACACAATGGTGCAGCCTCTACTCTCCCATACCTTCCTAAACTCCTCTACATAGTGTTCCACTGGTTTATACTTCATATATTTTGTGCCAATTTCATATGGTGCGGGTGATCGTACCCCTAGGCATGCCTTCATCTATCAGAACCTGCCAATAAGGAGATTTTGTAGCATTTGGAGTGATGTTACCATGTATAAAGAAGCTTTGTTGCTAACCCCTGATGGCTATCTACTAGACCTTTTTTAAAGAATTGTTTCAACTTTTTCTGCTTCAAGATTCTTTCTATGCAACATCAAATCGCTTGCATGCATTGTTGGCTCCTTCTCAATGGCATGTTGAAATGGTGTTACAAAATCTTCTTACATTGCCTTCTAACTGCCTCTTTGAGTGTCGACTCTGCTCCAGACATCTGAAAAATCAGTAAAACATCTAAGACGCAAATGAGCAGTGAAGCATAAGATAGCTGATGGTTTTGGCCACAGTTAAACATATCAACATCAATGCTGAATGCCTAGGGAGAGCTAGAGAGAAATTTAACTCTTTTAGGATGGTGGTCATGGAGAAAGTGTTATGAAATATGACAATTTGTTTTCAATATTATTATAAGAATAGGGATTGGGAGTGTGTATTTCATAGAGCAAGGCATGATGTAATTTGTGGGGTTTCATATCATATGGATTTTGGCCAGGATGATAGGCTGCTGTTTTCTGGGTTGTAGGCTGTAATTGTTTGACCTTTTGACTCCCTTTTCAATAAAAATCCAAGGCGGGGCGATTGGGAGTGGTAGGACACCCTAGAATTATTTAAATTATCAGGATATAATTACTTGAAGGATTGTTACAATGAATAAGTACTATTATAATAAAATAATTCACCGATAATATTCTCGATTTAACTTGTAGCTGTGCCCACTTTGTGTTGTTCACTCTAAATCCTAAACAACTAGTGGGTTAGGGGAGTCACTATCCTTGCTCTTATCTGATAATCCAACTGGGGTGCCCTAGTTTTGAAGGATCTGGGTATCCCTGCGGAAGAGGCTTGGGCTTTGGAGATATCAGCAAGGTGTCTGGAGAGATTACTGGGGAAGGAGATGTCAGGTTTGATTTTGAGAAGAATTTGTGACAGGAATTCCTAGGTTGGATAGAATTGGGGAGTCGGGGGATGGAATAATCATGGGGGCAGTTGTCTTGGCATAGTTGATCCTACATTACCTTCCAGTGGTAATTGAAATGACATCTTCTTTGTCATCCTGTTTCCAATTTTCAAATGATTTTACTTCTTATGGAGCAAATCATGAGAATGCCATCCTCAAATAGCTGGACAAGTATCTAATGGTGGCAGTGGTGATGACAGTGATATGATGAAGATGACGAGGATGATGAAAATGATGATAATGATGAGGTTGATCATGGTGATGATAATTGTTCTTTAACTTTTCTGTGTGTGCCGCTTTATTATGCATTTTTGTGGGCAACCCATATCCATTTATTTTATTATGGCATGTTATTGCAGGCAAATACACATGTAAACGTCCAACATGAACACAAGGATGTTAAACTCTGGCAGGTTCTCATCCTGGCATTTTTCTGCTTCTGTGAAATTACCACAGCAGTGCTCTTGGATTTTTATTCAACTTGCTTGTTCTCATATCATCGTCAGGTGCATACTCTTTTAAAAGGATTGGAGAAAATAGCTATTAGTGCAGATATCCCGATGTTGGTTTGTGGGGATTTTAATTCAGTTCCTGGAAGGTATGTAAAGTTCTGATACAAATTCAGTTTCTAAGAATTATTTAATTTCTCTTTACACAAACCGTTACAGTTTCTTGTTATCTTAATGAGGATCTTGGACTTGATTTCAGTGCTCCTCATGCACTTCTTGCAATGGGGAAAGTGGATTCATTGCATCCTGACTTGGAAGTAGACCCTCTCAGAATCTTGCACCCTGCAAACAAGTTAACTCACCAGCTTCCATTGGTAACAGAACATGTTATACCCTTATTATCCTTATAAAAAACATGATATAACCAGGCACACGATGTGACAATGCATTTCTAACAGGTCAGTGCATATTCATCCTTTGCAAGAATGATGGGAGTTGGAATTGGTTTAGAGCAACAACGTAGGAGAATGGACCCCACCACAAATGAACCATTATTCACAAATTGCACCAGAGATTTCATTGGTACTGTTGACTACATTTTTTACACTGGTAAAACTCCTTAATGCATGTCTTATTGTTCTTTATTCCTTTCTAGGGTTTTTCAAAATACGTATCTTGCCATTCTTTTTCCCCCCATCTTGTAAATATTGACGGAAACTCGTTGATTGTAATCAACCTATGTAATAGACTATTAGATAGCACCCGATTGTAATCAACCTATGTAATAGTCTATTACATTGCACCTGTGGGAGTTTTGTGCTCTCATTGCCAATCCCCGGGCTGGATAAAGAGGGTTATGTCAGTTTAGCGGTTGGTATCAAACTTATGCAACAACTTTCAGCATGAATTCGAATAATATGACATTTCAAACTCATGCAATAACTTTCAGCATGAATTTGAATAATATGACATTTCAAACTCATGCTAGAGCATTCCCTGTAAGAGATGCATTTCATCGGAACCCGAGTGTGCTGAGAAATGGGTAAGGTTGGCTAGGGGATTTCCCGGAAGTGATGTGCCACAACAATGCCCAGTTGCTGTGAAAAGTAGGCAACGGTTCCCATGTTATTCTGGACCCGCACAAGTAGAGAAGCTAGTTCGGGATAATAGAATTCGTCTTGCCACATGGAATATAGGAACATTAACCGGTAAAAGTATGGACTATGGAGTTAGTAGATACGATCAAGCAAATGAGAGTTAACGTAGCTTGTGTTTAGGAGACCTAGTGGAAAAGGGCCAAAACTAGAGAAATTGATGGATATAAACTTTGGTGTGTAGGGAAGGACAATGATAGAATGGGATAGGGATAGTGATAGATAAAAATTTAAAGGGTAAAGTTATAAATGTTAAGAGAGTAAGTGATAGGATTTTATTAATAAAATTTGTGTTAGGAGAGGAGAGGATAAAATCAAGATAAATTTTTGGGAGGATATGGATAGACTAGTGCAAGGAATTTCCATCAGAGAGAGGATATTCATAGGAGGAGACTTAAATAGTCATGTAGAAAAAGAAAGTAGAGGATATGAGAATGTACATGGAGTATGTGGTTTTGGGAGAAGAAATGAGCTGGGGTATGCTATCATTGATTTAATTATGGCATGCAATCTAGCTCTAGCAAACACATACTTTAATAAGAGATGTGAACATTTAATAACTTTAAAAAATGGATCATGCACAAGCTAAATATATTTCTTTCTACTAAAGAAAACAAAATTATGTGTGGATTACAAGGGTATACCAAGAGAGTCTGGTTGCGCAATACAGGTTAAAGGTTATGGATCTTTACATTGAGAGATGGAAAGAAGGGAGTGAAATTAATAGGTGTCCAAAAACTAGCAGGTGGAATTTAAAAGGAGAGAACAATGTTAGAAATAAACTAATAGGAGAAGGAAAGTGAAATGTCAAGGAAGATGTAAATGTTATCTTTAATGAGATGGCCAAGTGCATTGGGAAAGTGGCAAAAAATGTTTTAAGAGTATGGAGTATCTAGAGGGAAAAGCCAATCGTATAAGAATTTGGTGGTGGAATGACAATGTACAAAAAGCTATTCATGAGAAGCGTTCATGTTTCAAAGCCTGGCAAGGGACCATAAATGATGAAAATTTTGTACAAAATAACAATTGCCAAAAAGATTTTCGAGACTCTAGTGAAGTTAAACTTAATGCTTCTGATGATCTTTACAATAAATTAGGGACGAGAAGATGATAAAGATGTTACAAACTTGCAAAAATAAGAGAGAGGAAGGATAGGGACCTAGATCATATTAGATGCATTAAGAACGATAACTAGAGGGTACTACTAATGGACAATGAGATCAATGAGAGGTGAAGAAGCTACTTTCAGAACTTGTTAATGACAATCACTCTAAGAGCATATGGATAGGATTAAGATAGCTAAATGACGTCGGAGACTATAGATACTTTTATCGGATTAAGATAGCTAGAGTGAAAGAACCTTTGAGAAAGATGAAAACATGAAAGGCCCTTAGACCATACAATATACCAATAGAGGTTTGAAAGTGTATGGGAAATAATGGGTTATCTTGCTTTGCAAAGTTTTTTAACAAGATTATAAGATCAAAGAAAATGCCAAATGAATGGAAGAAAAGTACCATGGTACCAATTTATAAGAATAAATGTGATATACTAACTATCGTGAGATTAAACTTATGAGCCATGCTATGAAAATTTTAGAGAGTGATTGAGCAAAGACTAAGGCATGAGACAAATATATCAGAAAATCAGTTTGGTTTCATGCCTGGGAGGTCTACCACTGAAGCTATTTTCCTACTTAGACAATTAATGAAGAAATATAGGGAGAAGGGGAAGGATTTCCATATAGTCTTTATTGACTTAGTGAAAGCATACGATAGGGTCCTTAAGAATTTTAATCTTGTGGATGTTGGGAAAGAAATGAGTTTTAAGAGGATATATTGACATGATAAATGATATTTATGAGGAAGTGTTAACAAACATGAGGAAATTAGATGGGAGTGGCAATCGAGGGAGACTTAGCTTAATGAAGGGGATAAAAAGACAATATTCTTCCATGCAATGGCTAGCGCCCAGGCTAGAGCTAACAAGAGCACAAGTATGGTGGTGGAGGGGGAAAGGTTAGATGACAAGTCAAAGTGTGTGCGTCAATAGTGAATTTCTATAAGAACTTTCTTGTTGGGGAAGGTTGGGAAAGGCTGGGGTAGATGATCTATATTTTGATTTAATTCCAAAAGAGGAGGTGGCCTCTTTGGAAAAACCATTTTCCAAAGAGGAAATCAAGGCAACAATTGAGGATTTAGGTAGGCGACAAGGCATCTGGATCGGAAGAATTCTCTATTACAGTTTTTCATGAGTTTTGGGAGACAATAAAAATCGTTGATGGGCTTCATTAATGAATTTCATGACAGTGTTCAGCCTGCGATAGAGTTAGATGCTACTTTCATCTCTCATACCAAAAAAGGAAGGAGTGAAGTGCTTGAGAGATTTTAGACCGATGAGTCTTCTAAGTAGGCAATAAGGCACCCGGAGCGGATGAATTCTCTATTTCATTTTTTCAGAAGTTTTGAGAGAGCGAAAATCGACTTAATGGGCTTTATTAACGAAAACAGTCACCGACAAAGTTAGATGCTACTTTCATTTTTCTCATTCGAAAAAAGGGAGGATTGGAGCGCTTGAGGGATTTTAGACCAATCGGTCTTCTACGGAGTCCTTATAAAGTTCTAGCAAACATTTTGGCTTCCAAATTTTGAGCAGTATTAGCAGGTGAGGATATTTAACAACCAAGTAGTGTTCATGATCGGGAGGCAGATTATGGATAGTATATTAATCGTGCATGAATGCATGAATTCCCATAATAAAGAAGGAAAGAAAGCAGTAGTTTGAAAGCTAGATATAGAGAAGGTTTACAATAATGTGGATTTGGAATTTCTCAGTTACATGTTGGGCTGACTGGGGTGTGGGCAGAAATGGAGAAGTTGGATGCAACTTTGCGTTATGTTGGCTTAGTTCTTAGTCTTTGTGAATGGATATCCGAAACGTTATTTTGTGGTATCTAGAGACTTGCGGCAGGAGAATCCTCTGTGGCGGCGGCAGAACCTTTGAGCAAGAGGCTAGACAAAGGTGTGGCTGTGGGACTTACTAACGGCTTCCAGGTGGACAGGTCAGAGTTCCATGTCGGTGGCGCCAGTTTTGCTCTATTCCAAAAAATAAAGTTGCTTAAGCAAAAGATAGGGGAATAGAAAAAAGAGGTCCTGGGTGGTCGAGAGGAGGAAAAGTCCAACCTTCTTTTATAAATTCAAAGGTTAGATTCCAAAGAAGAGGAAGAGAAGCTCATAGATCAGGAAAAAGCTTGGAGGGAGGCGTATAGTGCAAAATACAATGCTAGATTAAGAGAGGAAGAAATTAAATGGCGGCAAAGGTCTAGGGCAACTTGGTTGAAAGTAGAGGATGAAAATATCAAGTTCTTTCATGCGATGGTTAGTGTTAGAGCGCAAGCAAATAAGATTTCTTCATTATTGGTGGATGGGAAAAGGATAGAGGGGAAGTCTAAGATTTGTGAAAATATAGTCCAATATTACAAAAACCTTTTGTCAAAGGATAGGGGTCATAGGCCGACTCTTGATCATTTACACTTTGATGTTATTTCGGCGGAAGAGGCAGTTTCTTTGGAAGAACCTTTTTTTTGAGGAGCAAATCAAGAAAGCAGTGGAAAAAATTAGGTAATGGTAAAGCTCTAGGGCTAGATGGTTTTCCGTTAGCTTTTTTTTTTTTTTTTCCCGAAATTTTAGGAGTGTGTGAAGGGAGATGTGTTAGGCTTCATGCAAGAATTCTTTGAGAAAGGATTAATAGCAACACAACTAGGGAGATGGTTCCAAAAAAGGAAGGAGCAGAATATTTGTCAGATTTCCGTCCGGTTAATTTGCTAGGTGGCCCATACAAGATATTGGCAAAGGTGTTGGCATCCAGATTTCGAAAAGTGTTGGGCAGTGTGATTTCAGAGTCATAAAAGGCCTTTGTGGATGGTTGGCAAATTGTTGATTACTCTTTACTAGCTAACAAATGTGTCAACTCTTGCTATAAGAAAGAGGAGAAAGGTATAGTTTGCAAGCTAGATATTGAAAATGCATATGATCATGTCGATTGGGCGTTCTTAGATAATATGTTGGGCAGGTTGGGCTGCGGATCAAAATGGCGTTCTTGGATTCGAAATTGTGTGAGATCGGCAAAATTTTCCACATCAGTGAACGGTTCGCCAAATTCCAGCCAACACAGCCAATCTCCAAATTGCCTTCCTGACCTTCCCCACACCTCCCCCCATGCCAAATCAATAGAAAACTCTCCATTGAATCTGACATAACCTAAGACACCCCCAATAAATTGAAAAAGCTATCCCAATGCCCGTGGCAAATGAGCAATGAATGAAGGGATGATCAATGATCTCCTCACTATGCTGGCACACCACACATACATTCGGGAGAACCAGCCTTCTTGTGGAGATTGTCCACCACCACCACCTTTTTCTTTCACAGGTAATAGGTGGGAGTTTTTTTGTTTCCTCTTTCATTGTCTAATTTGTAATTCTTTAGGCTACGGCATTTTCACAGGAACATGTTCATATGATGAGTGTAGCTGAAATGAGGATGTTGAGATGGATGAGTGGTAAGACGAAGAAGGATAGAATTAAAAATGAATGCATTTGAGAGAACTTAGGAGTAGCACCATTAGGTATTAAGATGAGGGAAAGTACTCAGATGTTTTGGTCATGTGCAATGGAGACAAAGAACTGTGTTGGTTAGGAGTGAGTTGGTACAAGTTGAGGCCTCTAAAAGGGCAAGGGGAAGGCCCGAAAGGGCGTGGATGGAGGTAGAAAGAAAAGACTAATGACTTATGGTCTAGTTGAAGTTACAACCCTTGATAGAGTAGAATGGCAGAACAGGATTCATGTATCTGACCCCAATTAATTGAGATGAAGGCTTAGATGATGATGATGATGTAAATATTGACAGAAACCTATTGCGGGGTTCGGATGCATAAGTGAAAATGGACAAAAGGAAAGTGCGAGGGTTCCAAGTTTTTAAAATGATGAAGTATCCTTCAAATTTCAGTTATGTTTCTTTCGAGTCCCTTAATATGAATGCTAATGAAGGAAGTTACAATTTCGTTACTTACAATTTTTTAGACTGCTGCAATTCACTTCAATACTGCCTCCAAACACACCCATAGTAGTTGGCATTGTGTGGGAGCTTTCTGATATCAATTGGGTTGTGGTTTCAGCGGACTCTTTAACAGTGGAATCATTATTGGAGCTATTGGACGAGGAGAGCTTACGGAAGGACACAGCACTTCCTTCTCCAGAGTGGTCCTCTGATCACATAGCACTCTTGGCAGAATTCCAATGCAAGCCTAGGACACGGCATTGACACTGCAAGGTAAGGAACTGATTTGTTGACGTTCTTCGTTGTATTCCAATATGGACCTTGATAGACGCGCCCTTTTTTTTGTTATTGAAAATGCCAAAGAAACAAAAGAAGAGATAAAGAAAAAGGAAAGAAACTATACAAACCACCCCAAACAAAAAACCCGAAGAACTATACACAAGAAGGGAGTAGAAACAACACAAAAACCCCCCAACAAAGCACACCAGGAACCCAGCCACCCCCAAAGACTAAGCAGACCACTCGACCTTGATGCATTTATGCTGTTAGGACTCCAACCTCTTGCCTTCATTGGGTTTGCGAGCAAATCTGGCTGCTCATGGTTTGTTTGTGTAGCATTCCTGAGCTCTGACAGTTCCAAGCTCCTGTCATGCCTATACAGATTCCTCTGGTGCTTCATTTTTTTGTGCTCCTCACTGTAGATGGCAATGGCCTGGGTTGGACTGTTGGGATTTTCAGCCTGACTTGCGATTTTTGGTCTGTGACTGGGGCCCAGGCGACTGAACCTAGGTCTCTAGAATTCTGTATGGAAGTTTGGCTTGATCCCAGCTCCATGGCTGTTTATGATGGCCTGGGCATAAACCTTGTGCATGATTTATAGAAGGCCTTTGTGTCTGATGTTCTGAAAGTTGTACATAAAATTGTACTGCCTTTGTCTTGTAAATTGTAATCCACAATGGTGTTAGATATTTATATTTTTCAGAAAATATAACAGAATATCAGAAGATATTTTTAAAAATGGGATATGATAAAATATTTTATGTTCTATCATACCTCATCAAAATATGTCCAACACATTTTATGACTTGAAATAATACCATAGCATGTTGTTTAGAAACAACAAATAAACATGTTTGTGGACTTGTAAGGTTCCAATTCCAAACCGAAAAATCCCTAACAGAAAAAGAGAACACCCAGCCTGAGCCAAATTGTGTATCAGTTGATATCGTCATGTCCACTATGACCATCATTGTAGGAGCTGCCCATGTATGGCATTTTTGGAGGATATAAAACTCATAAATACCTTAGCAAGTGCTCGATGCAAGTGCAAGAAATGTTACTTGAGCTTGAAAGGCTGCTGGTAACTTTTGAAAGAAAAAACAAATAGCAATTTTAGAGACTGAATTCAATGCCGACAACAATGATCATTAGGTTTGAGTGTGATCATAAAGTTGAAACCATGACTTGTATCTATGATTTACTGAAAATCACAAGATTCAATTAAGATTTTTGGAGAATGGGATTAATAATATGGTTCAAATCATTTCTCACAAGTTCCATAAATCGTAAGATTCTTATAGCAATGTAGGATTCTTTGAAAAGATATTAATAACAGTACTGTGGCATGGACCAGACCTGGCCAAATGTTGCCCATAGTCATGCTGGCTGAATATTTTTGGCTTGCTTAAGAAAATGTTAGGTATTTTCTGTTGCTTTGCATGTGAGCCTTTCCTAGCCACGACATACATCTCGGGTTTGGAAACATGCAACTCCTCCTTCAATGATTGAGAGGGATGGATCTATGCATTCAATAATGTTTGTGTTATTGGTTATTGAAGTTAACAGTGTGTCCATTTCCCCTGCTCATGTTCCCAGTATCAATCCTGATGGCTAGGCTTATTGGGCATGTGTTAAGCATTCAATCCAATTTTGGTTGGCTGATATGCATATATTTTATAGTTCAGGCTCACCTCACTGGACATAGGTGTTCCAATGAAAGAGGTTCCACTGTATTTCACAATTATATTAGCTATATTTGCCTTTTTTGTTCTATTGGCAATTTGGCATCCAATTCAATGAAGTTTGCTATATCAATAAGAATCTGGTCTGGAAAATCTTGGATGGTTTTATTCTAATATGTGAGGTATCTAATAGGGGGTGCAACTTAGGTGGGTTGGGGCTGGGTTGAGGGTCAACCTGGGCCCTACCAACATCAACTTGGGTTAACCAGTGGCCCAACCCAACTTGAGCTCCCCAACCGAACATACACTATCCTCAACCCATGATTGGGTCAGGTTGGCCTCGTTGGGCCAAAGATTTTGCATCTTATACTATACATTAACTATAATAATTTATACTATATAAGTAACATGTGTTAGGTTCAGCTAGGGTTGCTCGATGCCAAAACCTGAGAACCTTGCGTGGGGTTGGGGTGAGGATTTCTGGACCGAGCCCAATCCAACCTGACCAAAATTTTGGGTTGGACCAGTTAGGTATCAGGTTGAGCCTGACCCAAGTTGCACCCCCGTCTCTAAGAACATTGTAGCTGTAAATGTCAGATGATTCCTGCCATCATGAAGTGCAGGTCAATACCATATGCTATGCTGACTGGGATGATATCATTGATTACTAGCATTTAATCTTTCCATTAGCTTTTTAGATGCATATTATTCACCACACGAGCCAATCTACATTTCAAATATTGGAAACCTATCAAGTGGTGGTACTAGTGTTGAATATGTATATATGGTTTTTAAAAATAAAAATAAAAAATCTTTTACTGCTTAATGGCTTTTAGGATGCTGTAGGTCACCAAGTCAAATTGGTGGTGATGTTTGAGAAAAGAGCGGATGATGAAGAGAATCCCATTGAGATGATGGAAGTGATCTAAGGTAGATCACTCTCCTTACGTGGCTTCAAGATGTTTCCTTCAGGAGTGCACTGGTCTACTTGTAACATGCCCACTCGTCTCATATAAAATTATGGAAATGTCTTATTTAAAATTTTCCAGTCAATTCATGCTTTAGCCACCATCCAGTATAAATTTTTATTTAGAAATTCAATGTATTAGATATTTACTTTCATTCTCAAAAAAAAAAGAAAAAAAAGAAAAGAAAAAAAGAAAGGTTGGATGAGCATCAGCTGTGTCGCCTTTTCAGGCCCAAAGCTTTGTTGTCTGAGTGAATAGGGAAGGAATACTATCATAGCTTCAGTCGTGGTCCACCTTTTGACTAAACCAATCGTGTATTGATTTTCAGATGTTAATGGCTTTTTAGATGTTTAGATGTTGTTGACAGAGGAATCATATGATCCTTGCCCTCCAGACATGCGGTAGTCTACTTGGGTTTTTATTGATAAAAACTTTGGCAGACCGTGATGGATGATGACACACAGGTGCTTAGAAATTGTATTCACGCATTCCTACAAGTAATTCAAAATAATCCATCTAAATTATGGGCCTCAGTTTAGATGTATCATGAACCAATCATTATGCTTATTTGATTATCTGACTATAGGATTGGTGGACATTTATTCCACGGTTGAGAATGAAAATACCTTTTGCTTCTACTTCTTCAAGAAAGTGTCCACAAATCAGGGTTTAGGATTCTTTAGCCAAGCTGAATCTAGGACTGTGAGTCTGTGACACAGTGGTAGTTGGTTCTACAATTTTAAATAGTCTAACTTGAGTTAATAACTTAATATATGCTGTGTATTCAATTTCTGAGTGCTTGAGCATCATGCGTCATACACAACTGCTGAAAATTAATATATGCTGTGCATACAATTTCTGAGTGCCTGAGCATCATGCATCATATGCATGCTGAATATCAAAATAACCCGTTTCTATTTATAAATGTGGGACCATGGTTCAGTGATGCAGACTGTTTATTTTGTGGGACCATGGCAAAAAAAAAAAAACTTTGATGAGATGATCCTAACCTTTTAGATCTGCGGCCTACAGAAACTATTAAGAAGAGATCAACACTTTGATGAGATGATCCTAACCATCTTTCCTGTCAATGTGTTTTAAACAATTAGCCCCACCATGGAGATCAACCTTCTCCAAAACCAGGCTGGTCTGCTCACTGTGTTAGGTGAGCTGCACTGGTATGTTTGTTGATGGTGTGGTCCAAACATCTCTTGAGAAGGAAAGGAAAGGGAAGGGATGATGTTGATGTTTTGCCTAAACTCTTGCCGGTAACTGTTGATGCTCTGCAGTGTCAGAGCCTGTTTGTTTCATTAGTTACCATGATAATATAAAGAAAATGTCCAATGATTACAAATTACTTTACCTCTCTCCATTAGACCACCAATTCTCATGTTTTATTTATCGGCAGTAAAATCATAATGATGATATTTTTATAATAATGTCAAATTATCACTAAAATAAATTAATATCACTGTTTGGATTCAAAATTTTACAGTTATATCAAGAAAAAGTACAAATTTCTTTACCCATCTCCTCTTGAATACATATGCATTTGATTGAAGATTAGCGTGTTTGGTTTGACAGTTGTAAAATCATGATGATAACACATTTACTTTGGATTACTGGGATAATTGGCGAAACAAATTAGTTCCAAGTATTTTTACATTTTTACTGTACATTCATTTGCATAGCCATATCATTTGCCATAATACAGGTATCTTATCATTAATGCTATTTTTGGTGTATTTTTCCCCTTAAAAGTTATTTTCCCCACCATTTCTGCTGGTTAGATGAGTTGGTAGAGACCCATCCCCGCTGGCAGAATTATTAAAGACCCTTCGAAGATGGTTTCTCATTAAAAAAAAAAAGAAAGAGTCATTTTCCCATGTTTGTAGATTATTTCAGCTAATTTTTTTTTAGTTGGTAGCATTGTTGCGCACATGCGAGGTCCACTATTTGTGTCCCACCACTGTAAACTATAATTTCTGTTTCAGAGCGATGTCTTGTACCTGTTGGGTAGCCATGAAAGCTCCAACTGTACAATGCTCCCGCGCATCTTTCATACTTTATAGCAACTCTTAGAGGCCGTTTGATAAAATTTATTTACAACACTAGTTACCAAATTTTGATAATTTTCAGTGATTCTCGCTAATTTAGATAGCCTAGCAAATCCAACTTGTTAAGTGCTCAAATTAATTTTCATTAAAATTATAAATTTTTTTCAACACCTCTCTCCATTTAATGCTAAAGGTTGAATGCCAAAAGCAGTGGTGCATTAAAATTTCTTTTCACTTTTAATTAAAATATTCCACCGCATGATGGTGAGGGGACAAGACGTGTATTAATACAGGCGTTTAGCAGTACCATCATAAACTCCTTGTAGGGTCACCACACTTATTAGACTCGCAGTCGTAAATGTAATGAGTATGTAATACAGTTCCAAGGTAGGGGATTGGCTGGTGTACCACACACCACCGACCTGACTGGTGTGTTGACATCACCAAGTTCTATGGGTCCCACCATAAGGTATGTGCTATATCCAAACCGTCCGATCATTTGACGAGCTTGTTATAAGACTTAAGCCAAAGATCAAGTGGACCACACTGAAAAGAGCAAAAAGCAATGGTGGATTGAACGTTTACCATTGAAACCTTTTTGGGGTCAGAGCAGTTTTGGATCAATATTATATTTATTTTTTCTCTTCATCCAGGTCTACGTAACCTTATGAACAGATTAGATGGGAAATAAACGTTATGGTTAGCCCTATGAAGGTTTTAGATGGGAAATAAAGGTTATGGTTGGCCTATGAATGTTTTAACGTTGAGAATGGCTGTCTCACTGCTATTTATGGTGTGGTCCAATTGAGCTTTGGATATGATTCATTCTTGGGCTCGTGATCTAAAATGATCTCACCGAATGGATGATAATAAATGCATCGGTGGTTTGTGGTACACCAGCCAATCCGCTTCCTTTACAGCCACATGTAAATGAGCCCCATTGCATATGTGAAAGCATGTCCATGCCATCGTTGGTGGACCATCCCTCTATAAAAATTCACACATCTTGGGTGACGTCCAGTAGCCATGGAATTGGACAGTCCATACTAATCATAATAAAAATATCCGATCATTAATTTAAACCATCCATCGTAAAGCCGATCCATCTCGAAAAACCGCACATAAATATTAGCATGAAAAAATCACACATTTATTTACATCCACAAATCGAAATTCTCACCTATAAATATTCTACACCCATCTCGTGTACAGCTTAACCTATGATAAATAAAAAGCCACAACCATCTCGATAACATGTGACCATGTGGGTATGTTAATGATATGGTTAAAAGATTTACCGTCCCTGAGTCGACTCGGATGAGTCACATCAGATTCGTCCATCTTAAAATCATGGTAATAACCAATCAATCATAAGTCCCATCTGTCAATGGGCAGTCCACATCTATCATGTATGATGCCCAGGTCTCCTGGATTAGACAATTAGAACCCTTGGATCAATGGCCCACAAATAAACAGTCATGTGAAAAGCGCAACAATGTCATGCAGACCATTTACAGATCCAATCTCAAGTGAGGCCCATCATATCAACGCTCAACTTCACCGGAAGATAGGCTCCATTTCTACGGCATGGACGTGTCAGGCTCATAATGGCACGTACAACGGAACGTAGATGCATGCATGTATACTATTCTGGTTTCACGATGCATTCGTTCTCCGTATTCATGTCAGTGTCTCTCCATTTCTGTTTTCTGATTAAAGCTAACCAAATCTCTGGAATGTTCATAGCTTAAATGATACCCCATTCCACTACAGGGAGTGGATTAACTGAGACCCCGGCCTCACCCAAGACGGTGCGGCCCTTACCGTGGGGCCCACCTTGATGTATGTAATCTGTATCCACACCGTCCATCCGTTTTTCCAGATTACTTTAGGGCATGATACGAGGAATGAAGAAGATCCAAATCTCAGGTGGACCATATTCTAGGAAACAGTGGTGATTGAACATCCTACCATTAAAAACTTCTTAGGACGCACCTTAATGTTTCCTTAGTATTTATTTGCCATCCAATCCGTTGATAAGATCACGTAAGCCTGGAGGAAGGGAAAAAACGAATATAAGCTTGATCCAAAACTTTTGTGGCCCATTAATGGTCAATCACCAGTGTTTCTTATGGTATGGTCCACCTGTTAATTGGATCTGCTTCGTTTTTTGGATGGCGCCCTAAAATGATCTGGAAAAACAGATGACGGAATATACAGAATACACACATCAAGGTGGGCCCCAAAGTATGGGCCGTACCGTCTTCGGTGAGGCCAGGTCTCACCTAATCCGCTCCCTTCCACGGTTCCACCGCAACTCAACGCTCCTTGTTTGGCAGTGGGATTAGATGTGTTTTGGCAGTGGGATTAGATGGGATTAGGTGGGATGGGATTCCGCTCCATGTTTGGGAAGAATGGAAAAGCTTGGAATTAGAATAGATGGAATTGCATTGGGTCACGTGCCAATTTCACTCAATTTTAGCAAGTTGTGTAGGTCCCACCTTGATGTGTGGGCTATATCCACACCGTCCATCCATTTTTTGAGATTAGTTTAGAGCATGGGCCAAAAAATCAGGTAAATCTAAAGCTCAAGTGGACCCCACCATAGAAAGCAACGGGTATTGAATATTTACCGTTGAAAACTTCGTTGGGGCCACATAAGTTTTGGATCTACCTCATTTTTGGGCCCATGCCATAAAATAAGGTTACAAAACAAATGAGCGGTTTAGATATAACACGTGTGTTATTCTCAATAATTCCAAATGATTGTGGGTATATCCATTCAATGTACCACCATGTTACCAATAAAGCAGGGAATTAATCTCAGGGCCCGTTTGGGCGGTGGGATTAGAAGGGATTAGCTGGGATGGGATTCAAAAAACATAATTATTACCCATGGCAGGAATTGTCCCCTGTTGGCATGGTGGGATTAGAAGGGATTAGCTGGGATGGGATTCAAAAAACATAATTATTGATAAGATTAATGCCATGCTTTGTTGATAATACAGTATTACATTGAATGGATATACCCACCATCATTTGAAATTACTGAGAATAACACAAATGTGTTATATCTAAACCGTTCATTTGTTTTGTAACCTCATTTTATGGCATGGGCCTAAAAATGAGGTAGATCCAAAACTTATGTGGCCCCAAAGAAGTTTTCAACGGTAAGTATTCAATCCCCGTTGTTTTCTATGGTGGGGTCCACTTGAGTTTTAGATTTACCTGATTTTTTGGCCCATGCTCTAAAATAATCTCGATAAATGGGTGGGTGGACTGTGTGGATATAGCCCACACATCATGGTGGGACCTACACAACTTGCTAACATTGAGTGAAATTGGCAAGGGACCTAATGCAATTCCATTTAACGTAATTCCAAGCTTTTCTTCCCAAACATGGAGTGGAATCGGCAAGAACCGGATGAATCCCATCCCACCTAATCCCTTCTAATCCCACCGCCCAAACAGGCCCTTATCCCATGGCAACTGGGATCCCTGCCATGGGTAATAATTATGTTTTTTGAATCCCATCCCACGTAATCCCTTCTAATCCCACCGCCCAAACACTCCCTTAGGGATGCTAGGTGCATTTGGTTGCATGTGATGGACCGGGTGCGTTGCAGCACACATGCTAACATGGAACATGTGTGAGAGATCGTGTCCATTAATCAGATGGAGCATGCCTTGAAAATACCATGGCCTGAAACTCGGTCTGCTCCAGTCATTAGAAGGCCATTCGTGAATAAGGAAATTGAATGGTTGAAAAGATAAAAGACCAGTAGTACATATCTACAAGGATGGCCTACCTGATTAGCAACCAGCCTGATTTTTGGGGTCGATCATCTTCATGGTGGACTGCGGCTGATTAATGGTCTGGATGACACAGCGGTGGGTCATATTGGCTTGCAAGCTGCAATGCCTTGTATACATCTCGCGCCGAGGAATACCCATGCTTTGTTTATAGGGAATACGTGACAGTCCTGACACAGACTTCAGGAACACAATCCACAAAGTGGTCCAACGTATTTTTTGCTACTATGTGGCATGAGCTCTGGTGGGGTCGCACGATCATGACCGCCCAAATCACTGACCGAGAGTTAGTGGAAGTTGGACACCTATCAACTGACTTAAAGTTGAAGGTGAATGAATCATCGGTTCAGATCACCTTACTGTTGTATGAATAATAACAGTAAGGTGGGGGCTGCTCATGGGAACCTTATCCATCCATATAGTTTATTTTGACCCAGTGGCATCCACATCACCTATCTGGACCGTCCATTAGGTCCAGTTCACTCCTCAGAGGCTTCCTTGAAAAATGCATATTAATCAGATAATCCAAACCATCTAATTAGTGGCATACAAAATGGATGTAGAAGATAACCCAATTACTGATGTTTAGAACCATCTAATGGCCGTGAATTTTCTCCACTAATAGACTAAGAAGGGACTGGACCTAATAGACGGCTCAGATGGATGATGTGAATTCCCAGAAGTCCAAATGAAACTATGTGCACGGGAAGGTTTCCATGCACAGAAGGGAAAATGACCACTGTAGACAAAGCCTTTTATCCAGCGGTTTTTATGAAGGAATACAAACTTATGTTACCAACTTAGACTAGCACGTGCGGACAGCAAATTTGTGGACGAAACTACCGCTCCTTTTCACTTTTCACTGCTGCGTCGTTTCCTCTCCCTCCCTTCCCTCGCTCCATTCTGGGAAAAAAAAAAGAAAGGAAGACGAAAACTCCACTACATCTTTTGCTTGGATCGCACCATGTCTAGCTGGATCCCACCCTCTCTATTCATCAGCATTAGGGCGCTTTTCTAAAAATGGTCCCTCCACATAAAAAAGTACGCACTACAGGTATAATGTAGTACACTTACCTAAACGGTGTAAATTTTTTGTGGGCCATTGAACTGCTGGATGAAACTTGCATCTTGGTTTTCGGTTCATCCATGCAAAAATCATCCTATGAACATGATGGATTACAAGTAAAACATCATTGTGGGGGCATAACAAGGTTTCTACGGTGGAACCACTGTTTCCTGTGGTGTGATCCACTTGATATTTCGATATGCCACCACTTTGGGCTGAAACCCTTACTTTAGATGGAAAAACGGATGAACGTCGTGGATAGTCCACGTACATTCAAGGCAGGCCCAACTCAGTTTTATTTATTTATTATTATTTTTATTTTTTACTATTAAAATTTTCTTTTTGGGTTAGCTTATTAGTACACACCCATGTGTGTACACACACTCCATGTTAACCACCCCCCCTAGGGATCGATACCAAGACCTCAAGTGTTGACACGAGGTATCTCTACTTAGTCTGCCAATTGAGCTATGGATTTGGGTGTGCCCAACTCAGTTAACTCAGCACTATAAGTGTGTACTGAACAAACTATAAATCTAAATTGCGAGAGGTATTGGTCCATTTGACCTACTTCTTGGTTCATGATTGGTGAAATTCCCCAAGCAATTCATAAATTTGACGGAGATATCATAAAAATATGAAGGGGAACTTCCACGGATTCATGTAATGTAACGGAAAATTTTATCAACCGGTTCGGTCAATTTCATTAATTGCTCGGTCAAATTCACCAAAGAGAATTTCATGTAAATCTCAGTCAATTTCATTAACTGCTTGGTCAAATTCACCAAAGAGCAAATTGTTAGGATAGGTCAATTACATTTAAAGTTCATTCCAATTCATGTTAGCCTCACCCAATTTTAAGCTTGCCTCGCTCAAATTCATGTTTCCCTTGCTCAATTTCTCGATTGCCTTGTTAAATTTTTACGTTGCCTTGTTTAATTCCTAGGTTCCCTCGCTCAATTTCTAGCTTCCCTCGCTCAATTCCTAGGTTGCCTCGCTGAATTGATAGATTGCCTAGCTCAATTCCTAGGTTTCATCGCTCGATTCCTAAGTTGCCTCGTTCAAATCTTAGGTTGCCTCGCTCAATTTCTAGGTTCCTTTGCTCAATTTGTAGCTTCCCTCGCTCAAATCCTAGGTTGCCTCGCTGAATTTCTAGGTTCCCTCAATTCCTAGGTTACCTTGCTGAATTTCTACATTACCTTGCTCAATTTCTAGGTAACCTCGCTGAATTCCTACGTTGCCCCGCTCAATTCTTAGGTTGCCTCACTCAATTTCTAGCTTTCCTCGCTCAAATCCTAGGTTGTCTCGTTCAATTTCTAGCTTCCCTCGCTCAATTTCTAGCTTTCCTCGCTCAAATCCTAAGTTGCCTCGCTCAATTCCTAGCTTCCCTCGCTCAATTTCTACCTTTCCTCGCTTAATTCCTAAGTTACTTCGCTGAATTCCTACGTTGCCTCGCTCAATTCCTAGTTTCCTTTACTCAATTTCTAACTTTCCTCGCTCAAATCATAGGTTGCCTCGCTTAATTTCTACCTTTCCTCACTCAATTTTTAGGTTCCCTCGCTCAATTTCTAGGTTACTTCGCTGAATTCTTACATTGCCTCGCTCAATTCCTAGGTTACCTAGCTTAATTTCTCAATTCCTAGGTTGCCTCACTCAATTTCTACCTTCCCTCGCTCAATTCCTAGGTTACCTCGCTGAATTCCTACGTTTCTAGCTTTCCTCACTAATTTCTAGGTTCCATCGCTCAATTCCTAGGTTACCTCGCTCAATTTTTGGCTTTCGTCGCTCAATTTCTACCTTCCCTCGCTCAATTCTTAGGTTACCTCGCTGAATTCCTATGTTGCCTTGCTCAATTCCTACGTTGTCTCGCTCAATTTCTAGGTTCCCTCGCTCAATTTCTAACTTTCCTTGCTCAAATCCTAGGTTGCCTCACTCAATTTCTAGCTTCCCTCGCTTAATTTCTACATTCCCTCGCTCAATTCCTAGGTTACCTCGCTAAATTCCTACGTTGCCTCGCTCAATTTCTGCCTTCTCTCGCTAAATTCCTACGTTGCCTCGCTAAATTCCTATGTTGCCTCGCTCAATTCCTTGGTTGCCTCGCTCAATTGATAGGTTGCCTTGCTCAAATTCTAGGTTCCCTCGCTCAATTTCTTGCTTTCCTTGCTCAATTCCTGGTTGCCTCGCTGAATTTTTAGATTCCCTCGCTCATTGTCTCGATTCCGTTGCTGAATTTCTTAGTTGCCTCGCTTAATTTCTAGGTTTTCCGCTCATTTTCACCTTGCCTCGTTCAATTTTTTAGGTTGCCTCGCTCAGTTTCATCTTGCCTCGTTGAATTTAATGTTTACCTTGCTAAATTTCATGTTTCCCTCACTCATTTTCTAATTTGTCTCGCTCAATTTTTAGTTTGCTTCGCTCGATTTCAACTATGTTTAATTTTTTGCGTTATGATTCTCTAAATAGTGAAATTTGATTTTAATATATTTTTCATTACATGTTTGTAGGTAACGATTCTTGTTCTCAATTCCCAAACTCATCCTCTAAGTGTTCATTGAGATGGTGGTTAGACACGGTGAAGGGTAGATTAGAGAAGCATAATACTCGGCTAAGTCTATTCAAGCAATCTTCATTTTCCTTCTTGTTAAACCTCTCATCCTTTAGATTTATATGGGCTCTATTTCACCTTCTTCTTATAAGATATAAAGGTGATCTTATATTTGAGATATGGGGGACACGGTTGCAATTCACGGAGATGGACTTCGCCCTCATAACAGGGCTTAAGACTGGGGAGCTTACAATACCAAAAAAAATCCCATAAGTAGTACGTTAATGGACAAATACTTCAGAGAATATCCAGTTTTTAAGAAGCATTTATTAGATGTGTTTAATAAATTAGTTGACACCAATAAGCACGAGGATGTCGTAAAGGTTGATTTACTTATGTGTGTAGAGTGTTTTGTTAGGGGAACCGAATCGAAAACTATGTGTAACATGGATTGCATGTACTTGGTAGACTCAATAGAGGATTTCTATAGCTATCCTTGGGGTAGTTTGGCCTACAATATAATGTCGCAAGGGGTCGCAGCTGCTGTGATGGCATCAGGTGTGGTTCGCTACAATGTATATGGTTGTGTCTTTCCTTTGCAGGTATAGTGAACAGGTAATGCATTCGTCACGTAACATCAAAATAGGTCGTAATATGCTCTTTGATCATGTTTTTTAACTGATAGCATACTTCTTAAACATGGACAGGTTTATCTACCCGTCAACCATGATAATGGTCATTGGTTTTTTATGGTCCTATATTCAAGACAACGGGAGATCATTATTATCGATAGCTTAGTGTCAAATACTCTCCCAAAGTATAAACAGATGATCAATTTGATGACGGAGGCGCTCCCGATTCTCTTCCATGCCACCGAAGACGTCATCGCGCTTGAAGGGAAGACTTGGACTGCCAAATCCATGAAATCTGTGCCGAAGCAATGCAATAGTTTTGACTGTGGCATATTTGTAATGAAATTCATCGATATACTGTGCAGCGATCGCACCTTGGAGGGAACAGACATGCAAAAATTCACTATACATTGGAGGAAGTCGATAACGTATGATTGTTTGTCTGTAACCTGTAAATGATACTTGTCGTAAGCATAAGATGAAAAGCATAATTTTATGGAATGTTGTATTATATAGTGTTGTATATACCCCGCACAATTTGTACTTCAGGAAAATTTATAATGAATTAAATTTCATAACGTGTAAATGTTTCCATCGCTCAACTTTCATGCTTGTTTTGTTCAACTTCTAGTTTGCCCTGCCTAATTTCAAGTTTTCCTATCTCACCTTATACTTACCCTTGCTCAATTCATATGTTGTCTTACTCAATTTCTACGTTGCCTCGCTCAATTTGTAGGTTGCCTCGCTCAATTGATAGGTTCCCTCACTCAATTTATATGTTGCCTTGCTCAATTTCTAGCTTCCCTCGCTCAATTCCTAGGTTGCCTCGCTCAATTGCTAGGTTGCCTTGCTCAATTCTTAGGTTTCTTCGCTCAATTTCTAGCTACCCTGGCTCAATTCCTAGGTTGCCTCGCTCAATTTCTAGCTTCCCTTGTTCAATTCCTAGGTTCCCTCGCTCAACTCCTAGGTTCTCTCGCTCAATTTTTAGGTTGTCTCGCTAAATTTCTAGCTTCCCTCGCTCAATTCCTAGGCTGTCTCGCTCAATTCATAGGTTCCCTCGCTGAATTTCTAGCTTCCTGAGCTCAATTTCTAACTTCACTTGCTGAATTTCTAGCTTCCTGAGCTGAATTTCTACGTTGCCTCGCTCAATTCTTAGGTTCCTTTGCTCAATTTATATACTGCATCGCTCAATTCCTAGGTTCCCTCGCTCAATTCCTAGGTTCTCTCGCTCAATTTTTAGGTTGCCTCGCTGAATTTCTAACTTCCCTCACTCAATTCGTAGGTTGTCTCGCTCAATTCAGAGGTTCCTTCGCTAAATTTCTACGTTAACTCGCTTAATTCGTTGTTGCCCCACTGAATTTCTACTTTGCCTTGCTCAATTGTTAGATTGCCTCGCCCAATTCCTAGGTTCCTTCGTGCAATTTATATATTGCATCGCTGAATTTCTAGCTTCGCTCGCTCAATTCCTAGGTTGCCTCGCGTAATTTCTAGCTTCCCTCGCTCAATTCCTAAGTTCCCTCACTCAATTTGTAGGTTCTCTCGCTCAATTTTTAGGTTGCCTCGTTGAATTTCTAGCTTCCCTCGATCAAATCCTATGTTCCCTCGGTCATTTCTTAAGTTGCCTCGCTCAATTTCTAGCTTCCCTCGCTCAATTCGTAAGTTGCCTCGCTGAATTTCTAGCTTCCCTCAATCAAATCCTATATTCCCTCAGTCATTTCTTAGGTTGCCTCGCTCAATTTCTAACTTCCCTCACTCAATTCGTATGTTGCCTCGCTTAATTTGTAGGTGCCCTCACTCAATTCTTAGCTTCCCTCGCTCAATTCGTAGGTTGCCTCGTTTAATCCGTAGGTTCCCTTGCTCAATTCGTAGGTTGCCTCGCTTAATTTGTACGTTCCCTCGCTCAATTCCTAGGTTGCCTCGCTTAATCCGTAGGTTCCCTCGCTCAATTTCTAGCTTCCCTCACTCAATTCGCAGGTTGCCTCGCTTAATTTGTAGGTTCCCTCTCTCAATTCCTAGCTTCCCTCGCTCAACTATGTTGAAATGTTGTACTATATACATTGTTGAATATACATTGTACATCGTTGTCCCACTCATGTACCATTTCCTGTTGTATACATTGTGTTATATACATTGTTGAATATACATTGTACATTTGCTATTTTTCTATCTTTGGTAGGGTGATGTGAAATGTCACATACGGGTTTGCATCTGCAATCCCTGAAAATGCTCAAAATTTTCCCTCCCTCATAGAGTCAGTTTGCCTCGGTGAATATCATGCTTGCCCCGCTCAATTTCTAGTTTGGCCTGCTCAAATTCGCTTCACCTCACGGTCATTTCCATGCATTTCACGGTCGTTCCCGGCGATTCCATGTTGATTAACCACATATGATACTTTATGTTGAGGGTAGACCCCAGTTATTAGCTGATTTTATGAACCTAATACCGTTTAATGCTCTATTTTAATCGTGTTTGTGCAGCAAGGTGAATTTAGGAGCTTGGACTGAAAAAGGATGCTAAATGCATGGATTTGATGCTCCAGAATCACTAAAGCAAGGGATGGACCGTAGGGGATCGAGATTAATAGATTTACACGCCAGAAATTCGAGAAAATCAAGAAACTAAAGCTCAAGTGGCCTAAAAAGGGACCAAAATGTGAAATCACAGGGTTCCCGCCATTTGATTGGCTTGAAACTGTATATATGGCCTAAGAACCATAAATTAACCGTACACGTCGAATTTCAGCAATTGAATCCTTGTGAAAGTTTCCCAACAGATAGATCAGCCCATAAACTGTCAATTTTTGGGCCCACCTGTTCTTTGGATATGCCTCAATTTGGGACTCAACGCCTTAAATGATATGACAGAATGGATGGACAGAGCAGATTTCATATATACATCACAAGTGGACCCCACTGGCATCACCAGTGCATAATGCATAAGTGCACTGGACGGAGACCCCCAGTCAACGAAAGGAGACCTGTCTCCTTCTCCTCCAGTACGAAAGATCAGCGGACGCACGTGGTCCGTCCGGTTTTGGCCAGTGGGCCCCACTCATTGCTCGGATCACTAATCGGGACCGTACATTACGTCTCTAGGGGGCAAGACCTTCTCCTAGGTGTCTGTTTTGTCTCTTGCAAATGTACACAGATTTTAACCGTTCAAACGTAAGATAGACGGTGATAAGAAGAGTCCATGGGCCACATCAAATTCGAGCCATAACGCGTCATACCTGAACAGTTTTTCGAGAGTATTGCAATGGATGGTGTGGATTTTCAAACCGACCTCAATCATGGGTCCCACCGAACACATCATCGCTTCTCTGTTTACGCAAGAACAGAGCTCGCGACTGTCGTCCGTTGGGAGGATGTGTGGCCCACATTCATCATCCGGATGGATGATCTGAACCATCCAACGTACTCAGGGGGAGAAATCAACCAAATCCTGATCCTTTCCATCCATCCATTCACAAGAACAGGAGTGCACAGTCCAGATCTTTCTCTGTACGTTGATCAAAAACTCAGATCCTCTTCAAATTTGGCATGATATCCTAAATCAACCTCAAAGAGCCAATGGACGACTCTGATGAGACGTGAAGTCGCTATAAGTGGGCCCCACAGACACCACCAACTCCAATACCCAACGTGCGTCCGCTTTTTGCTGCGAAAGGAATATTGCTGCATAACATCTTGCCCAAGGAGTTCCACCGCTCAACCGACTCCCTTGGTTCTATAAAAGGGAGAGAGAGAGAAGCCCAGGGGATCATCTTGGACTGGACGTGAAGCACAGAAGAGGGAGAGAGAGTAGAGTTGTTTCTCTTTTGCCTTTTCTTTTTTTATTTTGTTTAAGGGACTTAGCCTGATCATGTTGCTAGGCTAAATCTCTTAGCTAGGGCTAAGAGGTGAAGCCTGTAGTGTGATTGGGTTGTTAGCTTTGCTTAATTCATGGTTATTGAACTTTTATGGATTTTAGTATGATTATTAAGGAATACTTTTAGTTTTTAATGGTTTATTGTGACTCAAATTACAGTAGATCTGCAATAGCTTTGAGTATGTTTTTTTCATTATGAGATTGTGAACTTAGGAGGCCCTATTGTTCACCATTGTCTCCTGGGCATGGTTGGGTGATGGAACCCCTTCCTAACTTTCACAATTCTCTTATGATTGGCTGTGAGATTTGTGAATTGCTGTTGTTTACCATAGCCTCTTGGGCATGGTTAGGTGACGGAATCACTTCCAAATCTTCGTCATTCTGATCTATTGATGATTAGACCCATGAGAAGTTCAAACATCTGACAAATCTCTTCTTACTAACTGGATAAGATAGGACTCTGATTCCAGTTGTGTTTGTGAATTATGCAAGGTATTTTCCCAATTGCTACGAGTGGATCCTCGGCACCCTAGTTCCCTACCTTTGATTTTTATAATTTCTAGCTTAATATTTTCACCATTATTCCCTCATATTCATTCAATTTAGATTTCATCTTATTCTAGTTCTAGTTCTGGCTATTTTCAGATTACGTACAAGTTTCAGTCCCTGTGGATTCGACCTCGGTCTCACCGAGTTATTACTACATCACAACCCTATACTTGGGGTGTGAACACTTTAGCCAACCAACCTGGTTATTTTCCACTGTTTTCCATCAAGTTGATGGTCGAAAATTCATTTCATTCACTTCACGATCAATTTCAATCAGTTCGCGGTCAACTCAATTCATTTCACGATCAATTCCCTTCACTTCACGATGAATTCCATGCATTTCACGATCAATTCCCTTCACTTCACGGTTAATTTCATGCATTTCACGATCAATTCCCTTCACTTTATGGTCAATTTCATGCATTTCATGGTTAATTCTGATGATTCACCTTCACTTCATGGTCAATTCCCTTCAGTTTATGGTCAATTCCATGCATTTCACTGTCAATTCCCTTCTTCACGGTCATTACCATGCATTTCACGGTCATTTCCATGCATTTCATATAAATGTGTTAGAGAAAAATGTAGGTAGAATAAAATTCTCCATGTAAAAAATTAAAATAAATAAAAAGTGCATAGGGATACGGTTATAGGTACGGTTATAATCTGTAGCCATAGATCGGGAGTGGAATCGCAGAATCCGCGATTGATCACCGATCGGGACAGCGACTTGCAGTGGACTCACGGGAGCCGTGATTGAGTGTCGAATTTGCAGTTATCTATGGCTACGGATTATAACCATAGCTATAGCGCAGCAGCGGTGCCCCGACAGTCTTTTTTTTTTTTTTTTTGCTGTGTTGCTTTTATGGGTCTCATCATGAGGTCTGTGTTATATCCAAACCGTCCATATATTTGGCAAGCTCATATTAAGGCTTGAGACGAAAAATAAGATAGATCTAACTATCAAGTGGACCGCACTGTAAAAGGCAATGGGGAATTGAATGTCTACCATTGAAACCCTTTTAGGGGTTACAGAAGTTTTGGATCATTATGAAATTTGTTTTGTCTCTTCATCCAGGTCTTTGTGACCCTATGAATGAACTTAGACAGGGAGGATTTCTCACAAACATCACAGTGGGCCCCCTACAGGTTTCTAATGGTTGACGCTCATTCAACACTGTTTCCTGTAATGTGGTACACTTGAGATTTGGATATACCTCATTTTTCGTCTCATATCATAAAATGACGTGGAAAAATATATGGACGGCATGGATGAAAAGCATACATCATGGTGGGGCCCACAGACCACCGACCATCCGCCATTGGCTGGTGGCAGGGGCAGTACCCAATCCGTTTCCGTGAAAGGAGGGGTAGTTTCGTCCTCAAATTCACTGTCCGCACGTGCTAGTCTAATTTGGTAACTTAAGTTTGTATTCCTTCATAAAAACCGCTGGATAAAAGGTTTTGTCTACAGTGGTCATTTTCTCATTGAAGGAACATCTCACACAAAACTAGCTGGAGATGGAAAGTTGCTGCAACTACTTGCATGTGGGGCCCAGTCTGGTGTGTACATAGCATCTAAACCTTCCAGAAGGGGCATTCGACTATGAAACCTGGATGGACCAAAAATCAGTCCGATCCAATCATCAGTTAGCTACTCATGAATTTAAACTGATCTTGCCCGTTGTCCACTATTTTCTATGTTGCAGATGATTTGATTGTTGGGTCTGCTTGATTTTTGGGGCATAATAATTTCATAGTGGGCAGATTCTGTTGGATGGGTTAGATGCCATGTAAACAACATGGTGGGCCCCAAACGCAAGTAGCTGCACTAAAGATGAAGATCTAATAAAAGAGAAACAATGATAAAGCAGATTTTGACCCAAAGGATTTGGCGCATTTGGGGCAGCGCTATAAATGATGAGGGCGACCACTCCTTCTAAAGCTGTGGAGGAGAATCTCGAACGTGTGGTAATCACCATGCATTTAATTTGAGCCGTTTTGGGGCCCACCCATGATGTGTACGTGGAATCCAAACCGTGGATCTTGTGCGCCGCAAGTTCTGTGGGTCCTATCATGAGCTATGTGTTATATCCAAACCGTCCATCCATTTTGCGAACTCTTCTTAAGGCTTAAGGTAGAAAAAAAAGACAGATCTAACTATCAAGTAGACCACACTGAAAAAAGCAGTGGGAGATTGAACGTCTACCATTGAAACCCTTTTTGAGGTCACAGAAGTTTTGGATCAATATGATTTATTTTTTTCCTCTTCATTCAGGTCTTTGTTACCTTATGAACAGATTGGATGGAAAATAAACGTGATGGTGGGCCTTAGGAGTTTTTTAACGTGAAAATCATTATCTCCCCTGCTATTTGTGGTGTGGTCCAGATGATCTTTGGATATGATTCATTTTTTGGATAATGCCCTAAAATGATCTCTAAAAATAGATGAACGGTGTAGATATAATAAATACATCACTGTGGGACCCATGTAACTTTGATCTCCTTTGAACCGTTCGTACAACTCGGAGCTCGAGGAGCGTCAGTGCTCGTCTTCGCCGACACGTATTTACAGCAGCCAATCCGCCTCCTTATCCGCCATCCAATCCAGTTATCAGACACACCGTACTAATATGAAGGGACAACCCAAGGATCAGGCCATTAAATGACAAGGGCCATACCACGGGAATTTTTTTATTAGCCTGATCTTCGGTACGCATGGCAGACATGAGGAAGTGCACCTGATGCACGGTTTGGATTCGACACACACATCACGGTGGGCCTCACAGAAGCTCGACTGTGTGCGAACTCTGCCTGCATTTATCAAATTATGAGAGCCAGATGGCATCATGTATTAAAAACCTTGCCCGCAACGATCACAACTGGTCGAAGCTGATGTGGACCTTTTCCAGCCCCTACTCCATAGACAAAGACAGGGGCTCAGGCCTAAACAAGATGGGTACTAAAAGATAACGAAATCTGGAGCCCACCCAAACAGAGGCTTGCGTAAGGTTTTAAGCCATTGAGAAAAAACTTCGATACTCTAGCAGAGTATGGTGGATGATAGGCAGTACTTAGTACTTAGAAAATGCATGTTCAGTAATTCGAATTAAACTATCCAAATTATGGGGCCCAGTTTAGATGGATCAGGAAGCAAAAATTTATGGTCATTTGATTATCTGTCCATCAGATTGGTGGACATTTTCTGGACGGTTAAAAATGAAAATATCCAATGGTCCTATTTCAACAAACAAGTGTCCACCAATCGAAGGTTCTGATTGCCCGAGTAATCTGAATTTGGGATTTTCAATACAGAAGTGTGTCCCACGAATTAATCGGTTTAATTTTAGTTTATGTATGGCAGGTGTATAATTTCATAGTGCCTGTGTATTAAGTGTCATAATCTGCCAGAGTATAAAATAACTCCTCTTTCCCGTTAAGAAGGATATGGTGTTAGACGCATGTATCTAATTTACACGTCCAACAATCTGCCTCCCTGAACCAGGAACCCATCAAGATCCAGACCGTTAATCGTAACCGTCCAATAACACCAGCAGTCCTTTTCACAATAAAATTTCGACCTTTGTTCGGACCACTTCATATATCTATTGGTAACTATCGAAGGTCCAATCCACGGATAAGATCAACCAACCAGCATGATTTTTTTGGTTTATAGCCCATCAGCAGCACGACCCAAGATATGAACGGGTCAGGATCCCATACGTGCGCCACATCACCAAAATCAAGCTATCAGTAACATATGTGCACCCGATTGCACTGGATACCATTCAATCAAAACGACCCAATGCCATTATGCATTTGCCATTCCAGCGTCAGTCGTCCGGGCATTTTCAGACGGGAGCCTTTAGAGCCTCTAACCAACGGAAGCGGATTGCGTACTGAGTAAACTGTGTGGGGTCCACTGTTATTTATTTATTTTATCCACTCCGTTAATCTATGTTAAAAGATAATTTTAGGGCTTGAACCCAAAAATGAAGCAAATTAAAATCTCAAGTGGACCACACCACAGGAAACGGTTTGATTGAATCTCTACCATTGAAAAATTTTTGGAGGCCAAAGAAGTTTTGGATCAAGCTGATGTTTGTCCACTCTCTTCATCCCTGTCTTTGTGATCTTATGAACAGGTTGGGTGATAAATAAAAAATATTCTAGACCCTTGGAAAGTTTCAACGGTGGAAATCATTATTCCACACTGTTTCCTGTGTAATGGTCCACTTGGGCTTTGGATTTACTTCAATTTTGGGATCAACCCTAACATTAGCAGTAAAAATGGATGGACGGTGTGGATAAACCACATAAATTCACAGCGGGCCCAACTGAGTTTACTCAGTACGATAAAAGCGTACTAAGTAACTCAGTACGCAATCCGATTTCCTAACCAACGTAGTTATTGTATGCATCCAAACCCTTTCTTTATATTAAGAGAATCCTAGTTTGAGACGGAAACCACCCAAAGTCTTCTTCTCAAGCCTTTTGATTTTTGAACCTCTAACCAACACTCTGTCAATTCCTCCAAATCCACCTCCTTCAATAAGAGAATCCTTTGTTGAGTAGGAAACCATCCAAACTCTCCATCTCTCATCTTAGCCATGGCAAGAAGTTTTCCATACTCCCAATTAGCATTCATCTTAGCGTTTTGCTTGTTGGGCGTTGGCCAATCGGACTTCGCGAGTGATCGGGCCGAGTGCGCGACCCAGCTGGCTGGCCTCGCCACATGTCTGCCATTCATGGAGGAGAAAGCAAAGGTCCCAACTCCCGATTGTTGTAGCGGACTCAAGCAGCTCGTCGACAAGAGCAAGAAATGCTTGTGTGTGCTTGTGAAGAATAGAAACGACCCGCAGCTTGGATTTAAGGTCAATATATCATTGGCATTAACACTTCCCAAGACTTGTAGCGTCCCTGTCAACGGTTCTGAGTGCATAGGTATGTAACTTTTTTCTTTTTTCTTTTTTATATGAGAGATCTGAACCATTCATCAGACAGATCCTCTCTTGTACTTAATCTGACCCGGAAATCAGACTGAGCCACTAGATGGGTCGAATCACCGGACTTTCGCAGGGAGTCCCTGCGCTGGAATGTCAGTTGGGGTCTACTGTGATGTTAGTTAGAAATCCACCCCGTCCATACGTTTTGTGAGATCATTTTAGAACATTCAACCGAAAATGAGGTGGACCCAATACCCGAGTGGGCCACACAAAAGGAAACAGTAGGAATTCAGTGACCACCGTTGAAATATTTTTATGGCCATAAAAGTTACCTATCAGGATAAATTTTTAGTGTTTTCACTTCATCCCAGTGGGAATTACCTCATAAACGGTTTGGATGGCATATAAACATCAAGGTGGAGCCCAGGAAGGTTTCAACGGTAGGGAACCCTTTCCTCAGTTTTCTCTCTCGTACGGCCCACTTGAGTTTTGGATACATTTCAATTTCGGTCGCATGTCCTAAAATGACCTCGCAAAACTGATCGACGGGGTGGATTTCTGAAAAACATCACAGTCGGCCCCAACTGGCATCCCAGCTCAGTAACTTCCTGCAAAAGCAGGAAATCCGAGTCTGGAATTACCGGACTTTCGGGCCAGGGCACATGTATGATGGGACCCAAATGACAAACTAGCCGGATCTAAGATGTGCCAGGCCGCTACATGTGCCGCGTGCCGGCGAGCTGCCACATCCATGTATGATATACCCCTTAGCTAATGTTGAGGAAATGCTTTCAGATATTCTACACATTCCGCCGAATTCAACCGACGCTCAGATTTTCAAGCAAATTGCCAGTGGGGGTCCAACGAATGGTAACTCTCTTTTTCTCTCCTTTTCTGGGTAATGTAGGGTTGTCAATGAGCTGTTGATGGGCCAGTTAGGTCCTGGTTTTTGAATAGGTCGAACCGAACCTATTGGCCTGGGCTAACTAATGGGTTGTGAATACACCGAGCCCATTGATATCTCTAGTTCTACAGAAAGTATGATTCTTATGTCACATTTTCCTTGTGGTGGTGTTTGTTGTGTCAAAGGGAACTCTAGCAATTCCAGTAGTGGTGGATCCACTGCCGATGTGAACCATGGGAAAAGCGATGCGGGCCGGAAGAGCTGGTTGGTTACTGAGATGGCTTTTGTTGTTTGGATATGGTGTTTGGTATCACTTGTGATCTTGGGGAGGTAGAAAGACTGGAATCTATCGTGTGGAACTCCTGCAAGCGTCTGTGTAATTTGTTATGGTTTCATAATGCATTGCGATGTTGCTCTCACTCATACAGTTCATGCCGACTTAAAACCCTTCGAGTAAATTCGGCTCAGTTTAATTTCAAGTTTGGTTACGAATGCAATCCGTACAAGAAGTGGTCCATGGTTCGGTGATTTAAATAGAAGATGAAGTGCGCCCTACAGTGGATGAACGATGCCCCAAAAATCTCCCACATACAAATATCCCAGTCAAGTGAGGCTCATCAGATCATCAAGACCATTGTATCATAAGGCCATCTTTCTTTTAAATGCCATGAGCTGTGAATCAAAGTGACTAGGTCGGACATAGAGCTGGGCACAGGATGACTCGACTTGCCTAACTTGACTCATCCGACTCATTCAAACCCGACTCGATCCGAACTGAATGAGTGAGTCGGTCCAAACCAAGTACGCTTCGCCCAATCCAAACTCAAACCGAGTCGAGTCCAAGTTACTCAGTAACTCGACTCGAAACTCGGTCCGGTCATACTCGATTCGATCTGAAACCCGACTCAACTCAAATATATATATATATATATATATATATATATATATATATATATATATATATATATATATATATATATATATATATCTTAATTTTTAAGTATCTCTAACCCTATCCACCGCACCCGATCTCAAACCCTCTCTCAACTCAACAACCATCCACCACCATCACCACCCTCCTCTCTCTCTCTGTCACGCCCTGACATTCGGGTACCTGAATAGGGTATTCAAGACCTGAATCTCATGTTCGTGAGTTTTAATATATTGATTATTTATTACAATTCACATGATTCAATCAAATTTAATCGATATTCAATGCTATCTAAAGAAAATACTGCTGAAATGTTTATTAAATTCAACTCTCTTGATAGTTTTTTTATTTTTTTTATTTTTTTTTTCCTACATCGAAATTTGGAATATAAACTAAACCTAAATAACAAAAACTGAATTGAATTTAAACTAAACTTAATTTTTTAGAAAAATAAAACTAATAGTAGAGGCCGGTTTACTCGTAGTATTTCAGCTCTGCACCTCTTCATTTTTTGTAGTAGGGTGAGCATAATAGCCTAGTAAGGTCATTTCTTACTCAAAATTTAACATGTTCATATTATATCAATTTTTATAAATAATGGATAAAAATAGAATACAAATAATAAAAGAACATGAATTTAAGAAATAAAATTGTAAAACTGTGATGCATGTGATACTTTCCATGTATTTTCGTAAACGATGTATATTATTTCTTACAACACCGTACTCAAGTGGATGACTACGTTGCATTAACGCCCACCCATTAGTACCTCATGGTGATGAACCCATTTTTACATTAGCTGATCAGACTACTGATACAGTTGTACCTCTGACGTATGTCCATGCACACAATTGTACTCATACGCTATAAATAAAGGAGATTCCAAAGGACCTAGTGGATTTTATAGTCTTTCACGTAAGGAACACAATCGCCCTACTTACTGGCTTTAGGGTCTTACTCCCAAGAGATACGAACGCCGTATTTGCTTACGTTACATCCAACATATTAAAATCGATACTCAATGAATGTTAAACATGCATGTAAGATAAATCATTGTTTCGCAATCGAAAATATCAACAATATATTTTTTTAATTTCTAATTAATAATTCTAAATATAATTTTACTGAAACTTTAATGATTAAAACATTTAAATAAATATTATTTTTACTATTATTAAATTTAGAAATTACTGATTTAATAATGTATAAGAAATATAATTAAATCAGAATTTTTACTTAAATAATATTAAATATTAGCATAAATTATTTATTATTTTCATTCACTAAATTCTAAATTTTAAAATTTATTTTAATTATCACATAAACTTAACATATATATATATATATATATATATATATATATATATATATATATATATATATATATATATATATAATTCTAATATTAAATTAAAATTTAATAAATTTATATAAAGTATTTTTATAATTTAAGGATTTATTTATATTTATTTATTGTTTTATTCACTAAATCCTAAAATTTCAATTTTATTTTAATTATCACATAAACTTAACAAATATATATATATATATATATATATATATATATATATATATATATATATATATATACATATATATATATATAATTTTGATATTAAATTAAAATTTAATAAATTTATACAAATAAAGTATTTTAACAATTTAAGAATTTATTTATATTTAAATTTAACTTCAGATTTAAATCAATCAAATTATAATCTAATTTATTAAATAAATTTCAAAGTTGATGAATTTGATTATTTTAATAACAAAATTTATTTAAATTATTAATTTTTAAAAGTTTAGAATTAAAATTAGATTTTTTTTATCAAATTATACTTTTAATAATTTATTAACTGATCTAATATAAGTTATATATATATATGAAATTTAAGATCTATTAAAATTTTGGAATAAAATAACATAACAATTAACTGAAAATGTTAAGCTTCAAGTTAAGATCACCTATCTTAAAAAAATCCAACGATCTGACCTTGCTCCAATCTCTCTCTCTTGATCTACAGGGTTCTCTGTCTCCCTCTTTCTCTTTTCGATTCGATTGTTTCTTTTATTTCTTTCCTTCTTCTTTTTTTTTTTTAAAGGAGGTGAGTAACGGAATAGAAGAGTAGAAATTATGGGACAGTTTCGATTTGATGGGAGGGTTCAGTGCCCATTACCATACGAAACAGAAGGAAGGAGGGAGAAAGTGGGTTAGTCGGCGGTGATGTGCAAAAGATAATTCATTTATTCTTTTTTTAAAAAAAATAAATTTAGATATGGTGGGTCCCACTAACGATGATATAAATCTATTCCGTCCATCATCTTTGCCTAGCCATGAGAGGATATAAGGTCAAAAATGAGGCTGATCCAAAACTCAGGTGGGCCACACGCAAGCGGACGGTGGGGTTGGATCCCATAAAAAAATGGGTTGTTACACTCTCCCTCTCCTCTCCACTCCCTCCCTCCCTCCCTCCTCTTCCAAGCCTGGCAACTACCCACCACCATTACCACCCTCCTCCTCCTCCTCCTCTCTCTCTCTCTCTCTCTCTCTCTCTCTCTCTCTCTCTCTCTCTCTCTCCGATTCGGTGCCAACTCGACCCAACTCAGTACTTTTGACTGGGTTAGACTTGGTCCGGATTAGTCCAGACCAAACCTAGACTCAGATCAGGTCAGGCATGCTGGACTCAGTACCGAGTCGGGTCGAGTTCGGATTAGGCCTATTTCAAAACCGGATCAAGTTGGGTCAGCCCTAACTCGGTCCAACTCGACTCGATGCCCAGCTTTAGTCGAACACCCTGTCGACTTGGGTTTCAAATAATGGTCTCTCTAAATGGGGGGTCATAAAGATATCAGTGAGATACAAGCTCAACCCCCATATACAAGCATTTACAAATTGTGCCCCACCGCTACTTGCAGGGCCAAAGTAGTTGAGATGATAAAGATGTCTTCATTAGCAGTCCATGTCTGGTTTCACATGAAACAAGTGAGTAATTGCCCTTGGCTATAGGGCAAAACTGGTGATAAACATAATTAGGGTTTGCCTCGCTGAATTTCATGTTTGTCTCCCTCAATTGCTAGTTTGCCCCGCTGAATTTCATGTTTGCCCCGCTCAATTTCTAGTTTGCCCCTCTCAATTTCATATTTGCCCTGATTAATTTCTAGTTTGCCTCTCCAATTTGATGTTTGCCCCACTAAATTTTCAGTTTCCCCCGCTGAATTTCATGTTTGCCCCACTTAATTTATTGTTTGTCCTGCTCGATTTCTAGTTTGCCCCACATATGAATCGTCATTTTTGTAAACACAATTTTGCTATTTGCCTGTCATATATAATTGTTACACCTGCATACGAATCGCCATTTGTGCAAACACAATTTTGCTATTTGCCTGTCATATATAATTGCTACACCTGCATATGAATCGCCATGCTGACAGTGTGTACCAATAAAGCCTATTTTCTCTTCTTTTTTAGTACAACACTGACTAAAAAATGATGGGAATTCTTCCACCGTACACAGCATAGCTGCGTGACAATCCAAACCATCTAAATTTGATTGAAATTGACTGCAAACTTATTAAAATTGACCTCGAAGTGAATGAAATGTATTTTCGACCATCGACCTAATGAAATCTTGGAAAATAATAAGGTTAGTTGACTAAAGTAGTTTCTCCTACCCCCAAAATCATATATGGTACGTTAAGTAAATAATTTTGGTTTAGAACATATTCTTATTAAATGAATAAAAAAGAAATTATAAAAAGAGAGAAATTTTTTTTATATGCTTATATGTATTAGAGAAAAATGTAGGTAGGTAGAATAAAGTTCTCTGTAAAAAAAAAAAAAAAGATTGGCGCGGCACTACACCTATAGGGAGGCAATGCTGCGGCAGGCGACAATGGCTTCGGTTATAATCCGTAGCTATAGAGGGCCATACAGACTGCATAAGCTACAGCGGCACTACCGCCGGGCAGGAGCCTCGCCATGCGGCAATAGCTACGGTTATAATCCGTAGCTATAGAAGTCAGACACCATATACTTTCATCCTCAAATTCGCTGTCCATACGAACAGGTCTAGTTCGTATGTTAAGTTTGTTTTGTTGCATGAATATCCAGTGGATAAAAGGTGGGGTCCACAGTCGTAAATTTCTCTTCTAATTATTTCAGAAGGATATGGTGTTAGACGCATGCATCCAATTTACATGTCCAACAATCTGCCTCCCTGCACCAGGAACCCATCAAGATCCAGACCGTTAATTGTAACCGTCCAATAACACCAGCACCAATGTGGCGTTTTCCTTTTCCCAATAAAATTTCGACGTTTGGTTGGACCACTTCATACATCCACTGGTAACCATCGAATGTCCAATCCACGGATAAGATCAACCAACCAGCATGATTTTTTTGGTTTATAGACCATCAGCAGCACGACCCAAGATATGAACGGGTCAGGATCCCATACGTGCGCCACATCACCAAAATCAAGCCATCAGTAACATATGTGCACCCGATTGCACTGGATACCATTCAATCAAAACGACCCAATGCCATTCCAGCATCGGTCGTCGGTGCATTTTCACATGGGATGATGGGAGCCTTTAGAGCTTCTAACCAACGTAGTTATTGCATGCATCCAATCCCTTTCTTTATATCCTTCTCATTCCATAAGAGAATCCTAGTTTGAGACGGAAACCACCCAAACGCTCCTTCTCAAGCCTTTTGAACCTCTAACCAACGTAGTTATTGCATGCACGATCTATCAATTCCTCCAAATCCACCTCTTTCAATAAGCGAATCCTTAGTTGAGTAGGAAACCATCCAAACTCTCCATCTCTCATCTTAGCCATGGCAAGAAGCTTTCCATACTCCCAATTAGCATTCATCTTAGTGTTTTGCTTGTTGGGCGTTTGCCAATCGGACTTCGCGAGTGATCGGGCCGAGTGCGCGACCCAGCTGGCGGGCCTCGCCACATGTCTGCCATTCATGGAGGAGAAAGCAAAGGTCCCAACTCCCGATTGTTGTAGCGGACTCAAGCAGCTCGTCGACAAGAGCAAGAAATGCTTGTGTGTGCTTGTGAAGGATAGAAACGAGCCGCAGCTTGGGTTTAAGGTCAATATATCATTGGCATTAGCACTTCCCAAGTCTTGTAGCGTCCCTGTCAACGGCTCCGAGTGCATAGGTATGTAACGATTTTTTTTTTTTTTTTAATGAGATATCTGAACCATTCATCAGACAGATCCTCTCTTGCACCTAATCTGACACGGAAATCAGACTGAGCCACTAGATGGGTCGAATCACCAGACTTTCGTAGGGAGTTCCTGCGCTGGAATATCAGTTGGGGTCTACTGTAATATTAGTTAGAAATCCACCCCGTCCATACGTTTTGTGAGATCATTTTAGAACATTCAACTGAAAATGAGGTGGACCCAAGAGTGGGCCACACAAAAGGAAACAGTATGAATTCAGTGACCAGAGTTGAAATATTTTTATGGCCATAAAAGTTACCGACCAGGATAAATTTTTAGTGTTTTCACTTCATCCCAGTGGGAATTACCTCATAAACGGTTTGGATGGCATATAAACATCAAGGCGAAGCCAAGGAAGGTTTCAACGGTAGGGAACTCTTTCCTCAGTTTTCTCTCTCGTATGGCCCACTTGAGTTTTGGATACATTTCAATTTCAGTCGAAAATGACCTCGCAAAACTGATCGACAGGGTGGATTTCTGAAAAACATCACAGTGGGCCCCAACTGGCATCCCAGCTCAGTAACTTCCTGCAAAAGGCAGGAAATCCGAGTCTGGAATTACCGGACTTTCGGGCCAGGGCACATGTATGATGGGACCCAACTGACAAACTGGCCGGATCTAAGATGTGCCAGGCTGCTACATGTGCCGCGTGCCGGCGAGCTGCCACATCCATGTATGATATACCCCTTAGCTTATGTTGAGGAAATGCTCTCAGATATTCTACACATTCCGCCGAATTCAACCGACGCTCAGATTTTCAAGCAAATTGCCAGTGGGGGTCCAACGAATGGTAACTCTCTTTTTCTCTCCTTTTCTGGGTAATGTAGGGTTGTCAATGAGCTGTTGATGGGCCAGTTAGGTCCTGGTTTTTTAATAGGTCGAACCGAACCTATTGGCCTGGGCCGAGTAATGGGTTGTGAATAGGCCGAGCCCATTGATATCCCTTGTTGTACAGAAAATATGATTCTTATGTCACATTTTCCTTGTGTTGGTGTTTGTTGTCTCAAAGGGAAATCTAGCAATACCAGTAGTGGTGGATCCACTGCCGATGAGAACCATGGGAAAAGTGATGCGGGCCGGAAGAGCTGGTTGGTTACTGAGATGGCGTTTGTTGTTTGGATATGGTGTTTGGTATCACTTGTGATCTTGGGGAGGTAGAAAGACTGGAATCTATTGTGTGGAACTCCTGTAAGCGTCGGTGTAATTTGTTATGGTTTCATAATGCATTGCAATGTTGCTCTCACTCATACTGTTCATGCCGACTTAAAACTCTCCGAGTAAATTCTGCTCAGTTTAATTTCAAGTTGGGTTACGAATGCAATCCGTGCAAGTAGTGGTCCTTGGTTTGGTGATTTAAATAGAAGATGTAGTGGGGCCTACAGTGGATGAACGATGCCCCAAAAATCTCCCACATACAAATATCCCTGTCAAGTGGGGCCATCAGATCAATGGTCAAGACCATTGTATCATAAGGCCATCTTTCTTTTAAATGCCATGAGTTGTGAATCAAATTGACTAGGTAGGACATGGAGCTGAGCACGGGATGACTCGACTCGCCTAACTTGACTTGTCCGACTCCTTCAGACCCGACTCGATCCGAACCGAATGAGTGAATCAGTCCGAACCAAGTAGGCTTCGCCCAATCTGAACTCAAACCGAGTCAAGTCCAAGTTACTCAGTAAGCCGACCCGAAACTCGATCCAGTCATACTCAATTCTCGATTCAATCTGAAACCCGGCTCAACTCAGATTGAGTATATATATAATAAAAAACCCTAATTTCTAAGTATCTCTAACCCTACCCACCGCACCCGACCTCGACCCGATCCCAAACTCTCTCTTCGTCCCTCCCTCCCTCATCCTCCTCCTCTTCCAAGCCTAGCAACCACCCACCACCATTACCACCCTCCTCCTCTCTCTCTGTCACGCCCTGACATTCGGGCACCCAAATAGGGTATTCGAGACCCGAATCTCAGATTCATGAGTTTTAATATATTGATTATTTATTACAATTCACATAATTCAATCAAATTTAATAGATATTCAACGTCATCTAAAGAAAATACTGCTGAAATGTTTATTAAATCCAACTCTCTTGATATTTTTTATTTTTTATTTTTTTATACCGAAATTTGGAATATAAACTAAAACTAGACAACAAAAACTGAATTGAATTTAAACTAAACCTAATTTTCTAGAAAAATAAAACTAACAGTAGAGGCCCGCCTACTCGTAATATTCCAGCTCTGTATATATGCTTTTTTTGTAGTAGGATGAGCATAACAGCCCAATAGGGTCATTTCTTACCCAAAATTTAACATGTTCTGATTATATCAATTTTTATAAACAATGGAGAAAAATATAATACAGATAATAAAAGAACATGAATTTAAGCAATAAAATTGTAAAACTGTGATACATGTGATACATTCCATGAATTCTCATAAAGGATATATATTATTTCTTACAACACCGTACCCAAGTGGATGGCTACGTTGCATTAACGCCCACGCACTAGTACCTTATGATGATGGACTCATTTATACATTAGCTAATCAGACTACTGATGCAGTTGTGTCTCTGACGAATATCCGCACACGCAATTGTACTCATACCCCGTACACAAAGGAAACTCCAAAGGACCCAGTGGGTTCTAGGGTCTTTCACCCAAGGGACACAATCGCTCTACTTGCTGGCTTTAGGGTCTTACACCCAAGAGACATGATCGCCCTATTTGCTTACGTTACATTCAACATATTAAAATCGATGCTCAATGAATATTAGACATGCATGTAAGATAAATTATTGTTTCGCAATCGAAAATATCAACAATATAATTTTTTTTATTTCTAATTAATAATTCTAGATATAATTTTGTTGAAATTTTAATAATTAAAATATTTAAATAAATATTATTTTTACTATTATTAAATTTAGAAATTACTAATTTAATAATGTATACGAAATATAATTAAATCAGAATTTTTACTTAAATAATATTAAATATTAGCATAAAAATATTTATTATTTTCATTCACTAAATTCTAAAATTTAAATTTTATTTTAATTATTACATAAACTTAACAAATATATATATATATATATATATATATATATATATATATATATATATATATTTCTGATATTAAATTAAAATTTAATAAATTTATACAAATAAAGTATTTTTACAATTTAAGAATTTATTTATATTTAAATTTAACTTCAGATTTAAAGCAATCAAATTATAATCTAATTTATTAAATAAATTTCAAAGCTGATGAATTTGATTATTTTAATAACAAAATTTATTTAAATTATTAATTTCTAAATGTTTAGAATTAAAATTAGATTTTTTTTAATCAAATTATACTTTCAATAATTTACTAACTAATCTAATATAAGTAATATATATATATTTGAAATTTAAGATCAAGTTGAGATTTTGGAATAAAATAACATAACAATTATCTGAAAATGTTAAACTTCAAGTTAAGATCACCTACCTTAAAAAAATCTGATGATCCAGACCTACACTAATCTCTCTCTCTCTTGATCTATAGAGTTCTCTCTCTCCATCTCTCTCTTTTTTATTTGATTGTTTCTTTTGTTTCTTTGTTTCTTTTTTTTTCTTTTTTTTTTTTAAATTTTATTTTATTTAAAGGAGGTGAGTAACGGAATAGAAGAGTGGGAATTATGGGATAGTTTCGATTTGATGGGAGGATTCGGTGCCCATTACCATATGAAAAAGGAGTGAGAGAGTGGATTAGTCGGCGGTGACGTGCGGAAAATAATTCATTCATTCTTTTTTTCTTTTTTTTTTAAAGATATGGTGGGTCCTACTAACGATGATATAAATCTACTCCGTCCATCATTTTTGCCTAGCCATGAGAGGATATAAGGCCAAAAATGAGGCTAATCCAAAACTTAAGTGGGCCACACGCAAGCGGACGGTGGGGTTGGTTCCCATTAAAAAAATGGGTTGTTACACTCTCCCTCTCCTCTCCACTCCCTCCCTCCATCCCTCCTCTTCCAAGCCCGATAACCACCCATCACCATCACCACCCTCCTCTCTCTCTCTCTCTCTCTCTCTCTCTCTCTCTCTCTCTCTCTCTCTCTCTCTCCGATTCGGTGCCAACTCGACCCACCTCAATACTTTTGATCGGGTCGGACTCGGTCCGGATTAGTCTAGGCCAAACCTAGACTCAGATCGGGTCAGACATGCTGGACTCGGTACCGAGTCGGGTCGAGTTCGGGTCATGCCTATTTCAAAACCGGATCAAGTTAGGTCAGCCCTAACTCGGTCCAACTCGACTCAATGCCCAGCTCTAGTCGGACACCCTATCAACTTGGGTTTCAAATAATGGTCTCTCTAAATGGGGGGTCATAAAGATATCAGTGAGATAAAAGCTCAACCCCCACATACAAGCATTTACAAACTGTGCCCCACCGCTACCTGCAGGGCCAAAGTAGTTGAGATGATAAAGACGTCTTCATTATCAGTCCGTGTCTGGTTTCACATGAAACAAGTGAGTATTTGCCCTTGGCTATAGGGCAAAACTAGTGATTGACATAATTAGGGTTTTCATTTTTGGACCACAAATGGGACACGTCATCAAGTCCAGACTGTCCGTTCATTTCCAACCAATAGTGAGATAGGCCGCGACGGATAATTATTACAATTGAATCCTACCCATTTACACAATCGAATGTAAAAATGGATGACAGAGATCGAGAACAGAAAATAGGTCCAAACATTCAATTGGCCCCACATTGGATTGCTTCAGGTCCAAAGAAGCACTTCGGTCAGATGGTAGCCAACCTGATCGCTCATGAAATGGACTTCAACAACAAAATGACCAATGTTCAAAGTGCCAGGATCATCCGATGGGTCTTATCCTTGGAATGAATGGATGGTTCAGATTGATATGTGGACTGTTCATGGGTCACTCATCGCTTTGGGCACAACATAGACATGGTCATGACAGCATGGATGTTAGCATTTCCCTTGAAATACCAAGTAATGGCCGTGGTGTACAGCGCAGGATGGGTCACATGTGGTTGTAAATGAACCACTTTGATCAGTGCCACGTGTAGGTCTCAACAATCACCACATGGGACCTGAGTGCCCATGCAGTGGCCCATGAGAAGGAGAACAGCAAGGAAAGATCTTTGCCAAAAATCAGACAATTTGCAAAAGATGAATAGTGAAAGAACGCAGGAGAGGATCAGGTGCTAAACCTTGATTTCTAAGTTAGTTGTCATGGACTCAATCATAGAACACATGCAAGAAACGCATCGAATTTGCACCATTCACTTAGTGGGCCATACAAAATAAATGACACCCATCAGATGATCCTAACCACCCCAATCACAATCCAAAAAAATCATCCAATCAGTGGCTAAGATCACCTGAACACCATCATTGTTTTGCTACACCACATCCGTAGCAGGACTTCACAGATAGATGGTTCGAGTCCTGTATCAAGTAATTGATAACTAAATTACATTTAAGTGTTTGGCACCGGATACTTTCTCAGATAATAGTAGAATATGCAAATCTGCTGCTATCAGGAATTTGGTTGTTGGCTGGTTTTGTTTGCAGCCCACACGTTCAAATTTCCTGCAATGTCAATGGTAAACAGTTAGCTGGACTAGCCTTCTTCATCACGCTTCAGGGCAATCTGGAAGGAAAGAAATACATGGAAGCGTTAAGTTCAAAATCAAACTAAAGCTTGGAAGGCATTTGGATGCACCATTGAATTGGATTGTGATGCAAGCCTTGACCAAGCTGCAGTCACATTCCTTAGCATCCGTATTGAAGGTTTGTGCTCCAAATTGCAACTACGTTAACTGTGGTTTGAGGGCTACTTCCTCATCAGAATGATCATTCGCAATTCATTTTCAGTTGGGCATCCAAACACTGACATCATTCTCAATTAGGCCACTCTATGTAAGCAGAGTGTGGAGCTTTCAATGGAAAGTAATATTTTTATATAACCAGTGGAAGTAATAAATGAGCAGAATGCACTTCAAAGAATCACGAGAAAGGTAAGTTTAATAAGTCATAAGTATGATTTCAACAGTGGTTTTGGAGTGTGAGTAAACTGGTTTGGCTTGCCCTGTATCGTTGATAACAGACAGGTGGCTCATTTTGTTTTGGATCGAAATCAATTCAACTTAGACAACAATGAGTTGCACCAGATGATTTTTTAAACCATGGTCGTAACTGGTTGCAATCATTCACCATCTTATAGAGTTACACTGTTTGGCTCCTACCCAGTCAATTTATCAGTAAACAAGGACATTCAGCATCTGGGTCAATCAAAACTTCAACTGGTATGCCTGCTCAGTATGGTTAACAACAGCCAGGTGGCTCATATTGTTTTGGACCAAAATCATTTCAACTCAGATGACACCGAGTTGCACCAGACGATTTTTTTTAAACGATGGTCATAAATGCTTCTAATCACTCACCATCTTATAGAGTGACATTGTTTGGTTCCTACCTTGTCAATGTATCAGCAAACATGGACATTTAGCATCTGGTTCGATCAAAATTCAAGAATGGCATGTCCGCATCCAATTTTTAGCTATTAGGCCCAATGGGTTACACTACAGCATAGATAAGATCAGAAAAGTTACTAAAATGTAGTTCCTTATTTGCTAAAACTATTCAATTTTTTGCCAGTATATGCATCCAACTCAGGGTCCTCTCTAATCAGCAGCAGTTTTCAACTTTATAGTGAACCATCTATATTGTTTAACCATCAAAGCCACCGCAAACCAATTTTGAAATAGACAAAACAAACAAATTCCCACTACATAAACAAGATATACGTATATGCAGCAACTTGTTACACCAACTAGTGGGTATCCAATCCTACTTCATATGTGGAATTAAAAGACTGACACCTCCAGAATTTTGGCACAGACCTCTAGTATCCCGTAGAAGATGTTCTCGAATCGTCACTGCCTTCTGGTGACAGCAGCAGCATTCAAGCCAAACATGTATAGATAGTTTATGGACAAAGTTCAATAAACTTCAGATAAGTGAACATGTAGTGGTTGTGAACCTAAGAAAATTCTATGTCAATTGGGATAACAAATCCTGCTATGTTCCATTTGCAACAAATTAATAGATTTTTAAGGACTAAAAGATCCTTTACCAACTAATTTTAGTGCTGCTCGGTGTTAAGAAAAGAAGAGAGTACAAAAGTATATAGATATGAGCCTTTGCCAAAGCCAGGTAGCCACAGCCTGTTTAGATTGTCAATTTCTGAATTTAGGGCATGCACACAGGCCAATGAGCAGTCAGCAGAGAACCTCCACAGATCTTGTTACATTTCGACTTCTATAGCCTTCTATTGTTTCTCTTCTTGGTTTTTCCATATACACTAGGAAAAGAAATGTGCACAGACTAGCGATGAGTATTTATTTGCATCATCTGTTAAGAGTTATAACATACTTTTGCTCTTTCAATTGTTTTCATTCCAAAAGATTCTTCACATAATCCAAAAAAAAAAAAAAACAATCTGCGGTTGAACAAAACTCAAACCAGCAGGAAAATTTCATCAACAAAACGATGATCCCTCCACTTGACAAGGATTTGAAGTACGATACAGGTACTGCAGAAACATTCTGTCAGGACTTTTTAACCGCTCGTTGACATTCACCAGTAAAAAGGAAGTCAGAAGGCGTAAGAGATTTTTCCAAGGATGTGTGAAAAAAACACACTTAAGAAAGATTGTTCAAACAGAATCCGTAATCTTCTACTGTACAAAAAGTGTCACATTACAGCATCACAATAGATCTGACACATAAACAGAATACCTCAGAGTTACTAAAGCTCATTTAAGACCGAGACTACCATTCTTGGCAACAGGCCACATTGTTAGAAATAGAAAAGGTGTACACCTATAAGCAATAGGAGATGGGAAATAATAAGAGAATCTATATATTGTAGGGCCATGAAAGAATCTACCTTCGTTTCCTCATAATTCAGAGATCATAATAGACATCACACGCGCCCATTTACCTACAAATCAAAAGACAGCTTTATTTGGAGAGATGAACAGTGTCACCATCAATAAGCTGAAATATACCCACAATTTTGGTAAATCTCAACAAATTCAGGATATATTTACCAGCCATATTATCTTGGTAATAAACTTAATGCCAGACGACAGACTACCAGTCATACAAATGTCAAATTCTGTAGAAAAAATAGCTGTGCAAATTAAATTACAATACAGGCATTTGAATTGTAAATAAAGTGCAAACCAACATCATCAACTAAAAACATTCAAGGAAAAAAATATAAACAGAGATGCAATATCAAGAGAATATAAGTTTCTAAATTAACCCCACCACATCTCCTGATTATTAGCAAACAAATTAGCAGAGCCCAACAACAAGGGTATTGAGTTATGCAGATGTCCAACAATAGCAGATAACCTTTCACATTTAAAGATGTAACAGGTTTCAAACTAGTTGCTTCATTATATTACTTACAACTAATTGAGAAGAGATCCGAATTTTTACAACAACCTCCTTGCTCGCTCCTAATGTTCACAGTTCACCTAATCACACTAAACGTTATCATATCAAAAAACTTCTGGTGTCAAAATAGGCTAAATGGACGACAGCAATAAACAAGGAGTATGAATTTGCTCAGGCTGTACAGTTGCAGCTACAGTGCATTAAATAGGCAATCAAGCATGTAAACCCTCAAACAAGTTAAGCAAACAAAGGAATGAGTAGAGTCATTTACCCATTCGAACATCTAAACAGGATTAAAAGTAAAAGGATTCATATATTCATTACACACTTAATACAAGAAGCTCTTGTGTTTCTGTAAGGGTCAAGTAGAGAATATAATTGAGGTTGTAAATCTGTGCTTTGCATCTAACAATAACACGTATCCAAATCCAAGTTACACAGCAGAAACTTCTCTTTGGAGGGTAACAAATATTCTATAAAAAAAAGGTGAAAGAAGCATGTCGGAAGAGATGAACCACTGAGCCTATTTTGGGTGACCATCTAATAACTCGTTCTTTAACAAGGGAAGTAACAACCTCCTTTGTCATCTTGGAACTTTAGAAAATACAATCCTCCTATTAGCTAAAATGGATCTAATTTCAAGTGTCCAGAACACACAGCATCAACAGTAGAGGCCTGACTTAATGGGATTACTTGAATCACCTTTGCTCACCAGACTTGCTTGAAAAAGAGGCTTCAATAATTGACTGAACTTCCTAGGGTTCTCTGCCTCATTAGAACCCACCCTCAGTCGAAAGTGAGACGCTAATGGCTATGTGGTCTATAACATTTAGTACATATCTGACAGTAGACAAATTGACTTGACTAGGCAGAACAGTCATGTGGAAGTTGCTGGGAAATAACTAAATTACCCTAAAATTCACCTAAAATGATAATATATAACCCTTGAATTTAAGGGTGTGTGTGTGTGTGTGTGTGTGTGTGTGTGTGTATCAAATGGCTGCTAAATAACATAAACTTTCAAAGCACGTATTACTCTTACATCCATGTAGGCAAACATGTGCTTAGTAGCCACCCAGAGCAAGAGATCCTCGTTCCCCCAAAAGAATGTTAGCAGTGTGCCACGTGTAGGTCTCAACAATCACCACATGGGACCTGAGTGCCCATGCAGTGTGCCACGTGTTGGTCTCAACAATCACCACGTGGGACCTGAGTGCCCATGCAGTGGCCCATGAGAAGGAGAACAACAAGGAAAGATCTTTGCCAAAAATCAGACAATTTACAAAAGATGAATAGTGAAAGAACGCAGGAGAGGATCAGGTGCTAAACCTTGATTTCTAAGTTAGTTTTCATGGACTCAATCATAGAACACATGCAAGAAACGCATCGAATTTGCACCATTCACTTAGTGGGCCATAAAAAATAAATGACACCCATCAGATGATCCTAACCACCCCAATCACAATCCAAAAATTCATCCAATAAGTGGCTAAGATCACCTGAACAGCATCATTGTTTTGCTACACCACATCTGTAGCAGGACTTCACAGATAGATGGTTCGAGTCCTGTATCAAGTAATTGATAACTAAATCACATTTAAGTGTTTGGCACCGGATACTTTCTCAGATAATAGTAGAATGTGCAAATCCTAACCCATAAGAACATGATTCCCTGAAGAACCGGACACCACATTCCGCTACATTGCCACATTTCTGCTGCTATCAGGAATTTGGTTGTTGGCTGGTTTTGTTTTCAGCCCGCACGTTCAAATTTCCTGCAATGTCAATGGTAAACAGTTAGCTGCACTAGACTTCTTCATCACACTTCAGGACAATCTGGAAGGAAAGAAATACATGGAAGCATTAAGTTCAAAATCAAACTAAAGCTTGGAAGGCATTTGGATGCACCATTGAATTGGATTGTGATGCAAGCCTTATAAAAGTGGGAATGACCAAGCTGCAGTTGCATTCCTTAGCATCCGTATTGAAGGTTTGTGCTCCAAATTGCAACTACGTTAACTGTGGTTTGAGGGCTACTTCCTCATCAGAATGATCATTCGCAATTCATTTTCAGTTGGGCATGCAAACACTGACATCATTCTCAATTAGGCCACTATATGTAAGCAGAGTGTGGAGCTTTCAGCAAATCTTGCTCCTCTTTCCCCAAAGCCCTAACATTGAGGAAAGTTACCTGGTGCATACCTCCTCGGAATTGCATTGAGCTGAACTCTGATGGAGCTTGTAACCACTTTAGCTGTAGCTGGGCATGTTTTCCACAATCAGTTGGTTCCTTCCGTATTCTTAGAGCAGCAGTTCTTTCGGTCAGTCCACTAGTTCCTATGCTGAATTTCTCAAGTGCTTCCGAGGCTCTGAGAATAGAATTCATCTCAACTCCTCTGGATTGAATGTGATTACCTTTCTACTGTCCAAGCTATTTAGGGCCTGTTTGAGTTGGTGGAATCCAAAAAATAGATTTCAAAAGGAAAAGGCTACATCTAAGGAAAACTGTAGATAAGGAAATCCACAGAAAAGAATTCTAAAGAGGTTGTTTGTTTTAGTTTCCATCATATCCAGAGAAATGTGGGATGGTCAATGATCAAAAAGTGAAATCTGTTTCCACAAGTTACTTTATTGTCACAAAAGGCAGAAAATGTTTTCTTTTCCAAGGTTACTTTTTGAAATCCGCTGACCCAAACAGGCCCTTAAGGAAAGACAAGCTTGAGTAATATTCTACCAAATAATGATTGAACAAAGTTCATTTCCTCTTTCATCACTCTAGCTCGAAAACTTTTCCTGTATGCATCATGGAGGGAATAGAGTTGCCAATTGGCTTGCAAATGAAGGTACGCTTTGGGATGAATAAATTGAATACAACTCCCCTACTACCAGCATTTCCAGGTTTATCTATGAAGACATCTACAAAATTACTCAATAAAAGCTCCGGCTTTGTTTTCAATGATTCTGTTGCTGCTATAGAAGCTGACTTCTGTTATCGGTCGGCTGACCACCAGAGCTGTCAATTCTCAATGACCATGTTCCTCTAGGCATGGTGTTGGTTAGGAGGCATATATTTTCTGAAGGGTCCATGTAGCAAGAAAACTTCATGCTTAGTGACCTCATCTGGCACTGCATACTCTAAAACACAAATTGTTCACAAATTCCAATTTGTGGGTAGCGTGCGATAGTTGTGCCAAGGTGCAGTTTGGGCTTCACCTTGTTAGCATGTGGGTCTTGTGCCAAAGTGTAGTTTGGGGCTTCACCATGTTAGCATGTGGGTCCTGTTAGTAATCATGAATCGGCAGTTTCCTGCTATTTTGTGCAGGCCAACTACTCAAGCATGACCTTTGATGTGTGTAGGTGCTTGGTGGTTGGTGGTTTGCCTGGCAACTGCCCCTCCATGAACCCACTTTGCATGCTCACCTTTGGGGTGTGCATGAAATAGTTGGGCTGGGATTAAAACTGGGCAGGACCATGTTGGCATGTGAGTGGTTTCAGTAAAGCAGACTACTATGTAACTTCATCCGAATATTTATCAGATCTTAAGGACATCTAGTTCAACAATGACACTACTAGCTTACTGTATGTTTGAACACTAGATACAGTCAGAATCGAGAATACAGGTGACATTGAGAATATTCAGTGACAAAATGCAATCATCATTGGTCCAGAAGAAGATTTGCCTCGAATTTGTCAGGCAATAGAGAATTTCGAAGTACTGTGCTGATGGCAGATTCAGTGTGGAGTTTGGAACTGCTGGTAGTCAGAGAAGCAAGATACCGTGAAGATCAACCAGAGACCATTTGTAATTAGGAGGAATTAGGAAATGCATGGTAAAGTTAGGTTGTCGGTTTATATAAGTGGGACCCGTAGTTCAGTGATCCAGACCGTTGGTCTTTTGCAGCCCACCGTGGATGAGCCCTGCCCCAGAAATCTCCACAATATGATAGATGGTAAATTCGAGAAATACAGCAACTGTTCACACTCAACCACATGGGACACTAATGGTAGCTAGAATCTTCTGATTTGAGCGGATGAGGAGTTGGTTAACCACTTATTCTTCCACTGCTCCGTGGGTAGGGAGGTTTGATCTTTTTCCCTTTTTTGATTTGGGTGGGATGGTCTTTCAATACTTCAATTAGAGATAGTGGTGGATTGGCTGGCAGCCCATTTAAGGGTCACAAGGAGATTCTTTGGAAGATGGGTTTGTTCAGAATCTTATGGGACAAGTGGAAGGAGAGAAATGCAAGAATCTCTGCAAATTCATCCTCGGTGGTTGAAGGTATATAAAGAAGAACTTTCCAAAGGATTATTAACTGCTGGAAGGCAGGATTTCTGAGATGTACCAATATGGATCTCTTGGGTAATTGGGAGGACTTGGGATAGATTTGAGTTCAGCCTGAATTGTGAGTGACATGAGGGTCACTTGCATTTAGGTCTTATATCCTTGAAATATTTTTGGTTTTACCAATCAATAGTCAATTTAAGAAAACAAAAATTGTGGGAGAAGACGTGTTCCAACTTCCAAGTTTCACCAGGTTGATCATCATCTCCTTGTTACAAAAATTATCTTTCTTTTGTTTTATGTTTTATTTTATTTTATTTTTTATTTTTTTAGAATAGTAATGAAACAATATTTGTGCCTAAAAATCCCTTTCAAAAGGTTTCATTATTCTGGGAACAAAGTACATTCTAGGCAGTGACATACCACAAGCCTTAATTACAACCCTAGGGGAAAAATCTTGATTAAAAGAGAAAACCAAGGAAATTAGCCAATACATGATACAAAAAGTATATGCAAATGACACATGATATCCTATCTAATATTCTTCGTCTCTGGGTGTCCGGAGCATCAATTGGAATAGCCATCGAGAGAGTTGGCATCAGGATACAGGTGTGAGACATGTATATATTAGCTTTAGAATCTAGATATCCAAACACTAAAATTCCCATGACGATGTATTCCAATTTCCAAAACAGAGTCATCTGATGCAATTGATAACTATAAGAAAATCCACCTCTCAATCCATAGGAATCATATAGAGCCTTCAGGGCATGATGTTGATGTTGACACAAGTTAAAAGAAAGCATGTAGAAGGACAATTAACACCATAAAGGCAAAAATATTGGCAGATATTTGGGCATCATTTCCACAAGTTACTTTATTGTCACAAAAGGCGGAAAATGTTTTCTTTTCCAAGGTTACTTTTTGAAATCTGCTGACCCAAACAGGCCCTTAAGGAAAGACAAGCTTGAGTAATATTCTAGATATATGGGCATCGTATTGTTAAAAATAATGCAAGGTTGATGAAAACCAAAAAAACAACAAACCAAGAAAACTAATTATGCCACGGGAAATTCTACTTACAAAAACTATGGAATGTATCAACATCATCATCTAAGCCATATCCCATTTAATTGGGGTCGGCTACATGAATCACGTTCCACCATTGCACTCTATCAAGGGCCAAACCTTCAGTTAGACCATAGGTTCCCATTGCCCTTCTTGAGCCTTCAACTTGTACTAATTCACTCAGTCACTCCTAACCGACGCAGTTCTTGGTCTCCATTGCACATGACCAAACCATCTAAGTCTACTTTCCCTCATCTTATTACTTATTGGTAGTTGGTACTACTCCTAAGTTCGATTGAATGCATTCCTTTCTAATTCTATCCTTCCTCGTCCTTTTATTTTTTGAAGGGTATTATTCTAACTCATCTAACCACTCATCCATCTCAATATCCTCATTTCAGCTACAATCATCCTATGAACATGTTGTTCTTTAACCGCCCAATATTTTGTCCAATAAAGAGTGGCTGGTCTTATAACTATCCTATAAAATTTCCCTTTCAATTTGAGTGGTGCACAACAATCTGATGCGGACACTAGAGGCACATCTCCATTTCTTTCACTCACCTTGAATTTATCGGCAACATCATTTTCAATCCACTCTCATGAATCATTGACCCAAGGTATTAAAAGTGGTCATTTTTGGAAACTTCTTGGTCGGTAATCTTAATTAATTCCTTATTTTCACTCCTATTATTACTAAAATTGCATTCCATATACTCCATTTTAGTCCGGCTAATTTTAAATCCTTTAGATTCTAAAGTAGCCTCAATAAATCTAGCTTTGTGTTTATGCCCTCCGGCATCTTGTCAATCAAAACTATGTCATCAGCAAACAACACACACCATGGAAACCCTTCTTGCAAATGCCCCATTGACTCATCCATAACCAATGCAAAAGGGCATGGGCTCAATGCCAACCCCTGGTTAAGCCTACAGTAATTGGGAACTTGCTTGGCTCACTACTAGTGATCCTCACATTTGTCACAGCTCCGCCATACATATCCATAACAATGTCAATATACCCTCTAGACTCCTTTACCAAAACCCACTAGATTAACTCTGTAGGGACCCTATCGTATGCTTCCTCTGAGTCAATAAAGACCATGTGGAAATTCTTCCTCCTCTCCCCACATTTCTCCATCATTTGTTTAAGCAATAAAATAGCTCCAGTGCTAGACCTCCAAAGCATGAAACAAAACTGATTTTCTAATACATTTGAAATGTGTTCCGAATTTCTTCATATGGGTAAGAACTCATTGCCATTGAGATTGTAATTTAGTATTTACATACAAAATTCCATGTAGAAGAAAGAATAATAGTCACCCACCACCAAGAATCAGTGACCTAATGCAGGCTTTGAAAACCATAAACAGCAGCAAATACTGCATTTTGCAAAGAGAAACATTTTTGTTGGGAAAGATGCTCTTCAACACTCTGGTGTAAGAAACATCTTCAAAAAGATCATATCACATTGCATTCTTCTATAACATGAATGAAAGAGCACACCCGATTCACATTCCCAATTGTCTCAATGCAAATTAACTCATTAAATGCCGTTCTCATCAGACAGAAGTCACAGAACACTACAAATCATCTTCGGATTCCTCGCCCGATCCTGTCTCGACATTTGAAGCATTCTCTTCATAGTATTCATCGTCCGTTTCAATGTCTTCTTGAGAATTCTCCCCCATCTGATCAAACCCATCAACACCCATATCCTCTTTCTCACCCACCAACCCCGTCAACCCTTTACCCCGATAAATAAACCCCGTCCGCATCACATAGTAAAACTTCTCCCTAGTCCGTGCAAGTGGGTGCGGGTCCACCAACTTCCCCCGCCGGTACCCTTCCTTGAGCACAACCGTTGTCGTCTTGCACTTCAAAGAGAGGTAGAAGATCCCTGGATACCTCGTAAAGATCCGAGTAAACTTGTGGGGCAGATTCAACTCCTCTCTCAAGCATCTCAAATAGTTCCGCTTCATCTTCTTATGAATACTCAAGCTCAGGAGCTCATGCAAAACACCCACAACCCGTTTCTCCATCAGATGGCTATTTGGGTCGATCTGGGAAGAATCCTCATATGGCGAAACGTAAGGCAGCTTCTGGAATTCATCCATCCAAGCAACCACCTTCTTCTGGGACCCATAGCCCCTTGGGAAGCTCATAGGGAACGCCAACGTCCTACCCTTTTTAAAATTCCTATAACCCCCATCTTCTTTCTCGGAAGCCCTCTGCAATGCGGAGACAGCAAATTCGTCTCGCCACTGAGTAAGGCTCAAGCACGGCACCCCGTCATGGCGCCGGACCACATGGAAGTGGTCCAGGCAGCTGGGGATGAGCGTCGTGATGAAGTCGTCGGGAAGACCCAAATCCCATCTCAGTGGGATGAGCGACTGGAGCGGGAGCGATCGGGAATTGGACATCATGAGGAGCTTGGAGAGGCGCTCGACGGCATCGGATTGGTGGGCCAGGTGGATGGACCGCTCCTGGCGGTCGAGGAGGAGGGCGGTGTCGGTGAGACGGAAGCAAGGGAGGGATTGGTAGGTGGGATGGGGGAATTCAAGAAAGAGAGACGGGTAGCGGCGGAGGAAGCGGAGGACGGGGACGGTGAGGCCGAGGACGCTGTGCGAGCGGGAGAGGCTTTGGGAGGAGAGGAAGGAGTGGGAAGAGCGGGCGATGGCGTCTTTGAGGAGGGAGGCGGCTTTCAGATCGGTCTCGATGTCGATGACGTGGTCCAGGGTCCGGTTCTTTACCCATTTGAGCCGGACTTTCACCAAGAACCGGGTTTGGGCGTGGTAGTAATTTGAGGGAGAAGGGAGGATGTTTTTGTGAGAGAGGAAGAAGCTGCTGAGTCTTCTGACGCCCATTTCAGGGAGAGGAGACGAAGGGGATGAAGAGGGTCTCTCTCTTTTACTTTCCCCTTGTTCTCCTGCTTCCACTGGCGGCACGTGCCAAAGTAACACACGTATGCGAGAAACGAGTTTATATATGGGGCCGCGTGCAACAAGAGTTCTGTGGGGCCCACCGTAATGTTTTTGTGGTATCCATTCCGCTCATCAGTTTCGCGCGGTCCAAAAAAATCAGTATCCAATGCTCAAGTGGGCCACAACATGGGAAACAGTAGGGATGGGGACGCCTACAATTGGAACCTTTTCTGGGGACCAACGTAATGGTTACATGCCATCCAATCCGTTCATAATGCGACCCCCACCGGGATGAAGGTTAAGTTCAAGTATCATCCTGATCCGAAGCTTCCGTGGGGTACAAGAAGGTATCAATTGTGGCCGTCCCTATCTCCACCGTTTCCTGTGGTGGGCCCACTTGAGTTTTGAATCTGCCTGATTTTTTGGCTCCCGTCTTAAATTGATCTGGTTCAACGGATGGATGGAGTGGATGTCGTCACGGTGGGCCTCACAAAGCTTCTTCTCTGTGGACGTGGTTTAGCTTGTGACCCATCACCAGATGGCTAGCTGTTGTCGAAGGCTCTGCAGCCCCACCACGGTGTATGTTTTTTATCCATGCCGTCCGTCTATTTTTCCAGCTCAGTTTAGGGGCATGAGCTTGAAAAACGAGGCAGACCCAAACCTTCGATAAATCACACCGCAAGAAACGGTAGGGTTTGAATGCTTGCCATTGAAAGCTTCTCAGGGGGCTATAGAAGGTTTGGATCAAACTTGTATTTGTGTTTTCCTTTCATTGATGTCGCTCATAAGCATTACACCGTGACTTGGCAAGTTTTAGCTGTAGACAATAAATCAATACTGTTTTTCCCGTGGTCTGGCTTCGCCTAGGTATTTTTGGCAGGTTGGATGGTAAATAAGCATTTAAGTGGGACTCAGGAAGTTTTAATGGTGGACCTTAAATCAACACTTTTTTTGTATAGTGTGGTACACTGAGATTTGGATCTAACTAATTTTTTGGGTTCTTAATTTAAAATGAGGTTAAAATGGATAAAAGTTTAGGACAAAATACATAAATCATGGGTCTCACGGAGCTCTAAGACCGGCTAGCTAGTGCTGGGTCAGTAGCTAGACCGTGTCCTTTCTATATTTCTTGGGCTTCTATGACAAGTGTTGCAGAAAATTTGCCATTAAGAACCTAATCAATATAGCCTCTTCAACCTGCCATGTCTTCTTCTTAAAAATAAAATGATTATGTCACACAATGAACTTAATCACATTTAGAATTATGTTGACTTGACTCAATAGTAACCGTGATGAACAGTTCTAACCAGGCACTATTACAAACGTCCTTAATTATTACCTTTAATTACAAATGAATCTTATGGTAATCAATATGCTGAAGTCTTTGAAATTGAATGTGTCAAGATAAGTTCTTTAAATCATTGGGACCATAACATTCCACTACATTCTAGAACCATCGTCCTTGGTGGCCCATTCTATTGCGACACTCACTTTGGTCTCCTCTATAAATCTATCTGCAACTATACTCTAGTTGTTCAGGTAGTTTTTTCTATATTGTGGTGGCTTTCACTATAGTCAAGGTTGTCATTTACACAAGTCCCACCTTTTGAGACTCAAACTCAAGATATATTACCTCTGGTACCAAAATAATAAAGCTTAACTATATGCTATTTTTGTTTATTATCTAACTATTCTATTATGTATTAAAAAAGTTATAACTATTCTTACTTTCCAATCAAACATATATATATAAAAGGAAATGGGACTATGAGGTCCACCTCATGGAAGCTTCCCACGAGGTTGAGCTTTGTGGGCCCCACCGTAATGTGTGACAAACATCCACCCCATCAATTAGATGCAACTTTTCATGGTAGTCCATGGGCCTAAAATTTAGGCTAATCCATGATTTAGGTCAGCTGCACCATGTACAACAGTTGAGAGTAAATATTCATTCATTAAAATCTTCATAATCATTTATAGGGCCACTTAGATGTGTTTTAGAAATCTAATCCATCCAGTTTGTGTCTCACTTGGATGAGAGGTCAGACCAAGTTTCAGTCATATCCAAAATTCATATGAGGTCCCAATGTTTTCTTTTAGATGATTTAAGCATAATTTCACACTGTTTTAGATGATATGGTGCACTTGAGTTCTGGATACAACTAATTTTTTGCATATTCCCTAATCTAGAGGGGACCTACCCAATGCAAAATGTAAATGTCCATCGCACATCATGGTGGGGCCCACACAGGTCTACCTCATGGTACCATTTATGTATATGTATATGTGTGTGTGTATTTATACATACATTTATATAATTTTTTTTATATTAACTTTCTTAGTTTTACACTTTTTTTTCAAGTTAATGTAATTGATTTATGTATGATTCTTGTGTAATAACCTTTTTAACACAGTGTATATTATGACAATATATATCTATATAAGACTCTTATCTAGCAACTCTCATTAGACAACTTGGATTCCATTTAAGGAATCTCTTCACACGTAAAGATCTGTATTGGTAACAAAGTAAACTTAAGAGAACTTAGCATATAACATTGGTCATAATAACAATTGTCCAATGATATATTATGGACTCGATGGACAGATGGACAGTTATATTTATCTATCCAAGGAATTGGAATCTTAAAAATTAGGTTTATCTAATGATGTGGTGGTCAATCTTGCAAATCAATGGGTGGATGGTTTGATCTATGGGTGAAGATTCTAGAGGGTTAGATTGATGTATAATTAAGTAAATGAGTTGATCTTGATGTCCGTTATAGGAATGGTCTAAACTAAGATTAGTTAATAAATAGTATATATCAGTTTAGAGCAAACATTGTGAGATTGGTGCATCTATGTAATTTTATTAGCTTGAGTGGTTGGGTGTGATATCATAAGTTTCCACAAGTTGATTTAGGTCGTGAGTTGAATAAACATTAATGGTAGAAACTTCGTTTAAGCAATGGTTTGTAGAGTAGATTTTATGTGTTCCCATGCATATATGCGCCAATTAGATTTTGAAATAACACCCAAGTTAGAGCTATACACGAACCGAGTTGGCTTGGTTAACTTGCTCAACTCGACTCGAAAAAGCTCGATTCGACTCGGTTTGAAACTGAGTTCGAGTTGAGTCGTGTTAATTTTCGAAGCTCGACAAACTTTCGAGCCGAGTTCGAGCTTGTCTGAGCTCGAATCTACTCAAATCGAACCTCAACTTGAATCGAACTCAAATTGAACCAATTCGGTGACTTGGTTATTTTGATATTGATGTTGCTCACCAAGTGTTTGATGAAATGACTCAACAAAGTGTTGCTTTGGGTGCATATATTCTCCGAGGAATCGGCTGGTGGCAAGAAAGGTATGGATATGAACAAATCACTACCAAAAAAAGAAACATTACATGATAAAACTATCCTTGTATCTTGATTTTGATGTTGCCTACTAAGGGTTTGATGGAACACCTATAAACTGTTGCTACTGTTTTACATACCGTAAGAAATCGAAGGTGCACTCCATGTGTTTGAGAAAATGTCGTACATGCTCAAATTGGCCTGAGTTGTTGACCGAATAGAGTCGAGCTAGCCAGTCAGGCTCGAGGACTAAGTTGAGTTAAGTTCGAGCTGGGGTCAACTAGTGGCCGAGCCGAGTCGAGCTATGCCAAGCTCAACTCGGTTCGACTCGTGTCTAGCTCTAACCCGAGCACTGAAAGTACAATGTGTTGCAATTAGAGATGAAGGTCTTACCTGTTAGAAAAAGAAATGTAGGAGATAAAAATGCATAGCCTGAATCACAAATTGCATTGCTCTTGAGGTTAAAAAAATTAAAAATATATATATACAAAAAGGGAGGCCAAAAAAGTGTTTCTTTTAACTTTTTCCAAGTGTAGAAAATGATCGTACATTAAACATGAAGAAGTGTTTAATGTGTTTGTAAAGGTTTCCTTTTTTAGGCTTTTGAAATAAAAATGTTAATATGTTCAAATATGTACACGTGAACAAGGCTGGCTAGAAAACAAATTAATCGAGCGTATGCATGATACTCGCGTGCATGGGGGTATGAATTAGTATGCTTGAGCATATTTTTTGACATTTGATAAACTTGGTTTTACAAAAAAAAAAACTTTTATTTTAGTTGATCCTTTTTTATTGGATATTTTATTATAACAGTTAAATGTAGTCCACTTTCTAAGACCATTTCCTTATGGGCCTATTTGGATACCACCAAATAAGTTACTTTTTCTGCTTACAACAAAAGATAAGTGACTCATTTAAGATAAGTAAGTTTAGTTTATGATTAGTTAGAAGTAACTTTTTACTTAAAAGCATATAATCACTTACAGCATTATTTATTTAACTTTTATACTTTTCAAAAGTTGCTGAAGAGAGGCATTAGGAGAGACAAAAGCGAGGAAAAGCTGGTATGTTGTTTATCAAACATACTTATCTTCTCAATAAGTAAAAATTAAAATAAGCTACTTGTGGAATAAGTAGCTTATCTTAAGCAACTTACAATCCAAACGCCTACATGAGATATGTGTCTAAAGGGTGCACCTTAACCACGCTGAGTCATGGTTGCATCTAAACTCTTCCTTTCTTTCTCTATTAAAAAAAAATGATTTGCTCTTAAGATTTTGAAAATAAAAAAAACTATATTTTCGTTCTTCTCTTTCTTTCTTCAAAATATTTTTATCATTCTTTCTCTAGGCGTTCAGAAGAAGTGTGGTAATGATGTAAGTGCAAGTTTTCTGACCATATCCCGTGAATAATGCATTGAGAGCCGGCCACACTAGTAGATTATGTCAAAGCGATCTTAAAGAGAGACTTTGTATGTCCATTGCTCAAATAAGAAATCAAATTCATTGTCAATCAAGCCACTGCATTCACACATTCACAATAGTTTCAAAAGGTGTGTAGTTCTTTATTTTTAATTTATTATTGTTTGAACATTTTTCATATCATTGTTGATAACATAAATGTTACACGGAGTTAAATTGGTATTATAAGGGGATCCAACAAATCTACCTCATGAGTAAACTATTATTATACCGTAGATGTAATACTGTTATAGAGAAATGTTATAAGAACATGAGATGATTTTCTTGTCTTAATTTAAGTTCTCACAAATGATATATATATATATATATATATATATATGAAAAGGTACTATGCGCTCGACCTCACAAGTCCGTCCCATGAGGTCGAGCTGCGTGGGCCCCACCGTGATGCGTTTTGAACATCTAACCCATCAGTCAGATGCACCATTCCATCGTGGGCCTAGGTCTCAAAAATCAAGTCAATCCGTGACTTGTGTGGGCCATACCACAAACAGAAGTGGGGAGGGGCCGTGCACCATTAAAACATTCATAATCAGTTTTTTGGGCCCACTGAGATGTGGTTTGCAAATCCAGCCCATCCATTATGTGTGTCCCACTTGCATGAGGGTTCAGACCAAGTTTCAGCAGCATTCAAAACTCAGGTGGGCCCCACCAAGTGCTTTTATATGTTTTAACGGTGTTTCACATGATTTTAGATGGTATGGCCCACCTGAGTTCCGTATACGGCTGATTTTTGGGATATCCCATAATTTAGAGGGTACCCATCAGATGCACGGTGTTGATGGTCGACATGCATAACGGTGGGGCCCACACAGCTCGACCTCAAGGGAGCTAATTGTGAGGTCGAGCGCATAGTACCTTTTCCCATATATATATATATATATATATATATATATATATATATATATATATAGAGAGAGAGAGAGAGAGAGAGAGAGAGAGAGAGATTGAGTGGAGTTTGAGTGGTTGCTGAGAGAGGCATTGGAGGGTGACTGTTGAAAAAGGCCCATGAAGGTGTCTTAAAGAAACTTAATTTGTTGACTTGGGATACTTACGGATATTTTCACTTGATAAAAAGTATTGTTGTGATTTAATTACAATGATCAGCTATAATTAAAATGGTTAGCACCCTTCCACATCACCTGCTTAACTACCATCTTAATTGCTACCAAGGAATTGCTAAGTCAGCAAATGGTACCCATAACTCAACGTTGACCAAGCCTTCTTTCCCAATCATACTTAGTTGTAAGTTAGAACACAATTTGAATTGCAGCTATACTTTAATCTAATGTGGGATTGACGAAAAAATTAAAAATATAGATTCTAAAGCCCCTCGACCTACTTGAATGGACAAAGTACTAAGTGTACCAAGAAAAATGTACCAAAAAGTGCCCAATAAGCCACACAACCTAATATGTACGCTGCAAAGCACTACTATTTCTCTAAATCTTATATATATATGTGTGTGTGTGTGTGTGTGTGGGAAAAGGTACTATGCGCTCGACCTCACAATTAGCTCCCGTGAGGTCGAGCTGTGTGGGCCCCACCGTGATGCATGTCGACCATCAACACCGTGCATTTGATGGGTACCCTCTAAATTATGGGATATCCCAAAAATCAGCCGTATACGGAACTCAGGTGGGCCATACCATCTAAAATCATGTGAAACACCGTTAAAATATATAAAAGCACTTGGTGGGGCCCACCTGAGTTTTGAATGCTGCTGAAAGTTGGTCTGAACCATCATGCAAGTGGGACACACATAATGGATGGGCTGGATTTGCAAATAACATCTCCGTGGGCCCACGGCCCCTCCCCACTTCTGTATATGGTGTGGCCCACAAAAGTAACGGATTGACTTTATTTTTGAGACCTAGGCCCAAGATAGAATGGTGCATCTGACTGATGGGTTAGATGTTCGAAAAGCATCATGGTGGGGCCCACACAGCTCGACCTAATGGGACAGACTCGTGAGGTATGTGTATATATATATATATATATATTTTTAAAATCATAAAAAGGAAACCTCTAAAAAAAAAAACATAGACCTTTATCACCCACAAAACCGTTGTCTTAGACCGGAGATATGCTGCGGAGCATGAAGAATCACCGTTGGTTGAGTCATCTTTGTATGGAATGCATGGAGTGGTGCATCAATGAGGCACATGGTTATATCATGGACAACTTATTTTTCAAAAATCACATCATTCTTCAATTTTCTTGATGAAAGCTTTATTATTGAACCATTTCCATTTTCCACTGTTTCTTTAGGGGATGCTAATTCAATCGTTAGGATTGCCCAATCCATGTGTTCTGAACCATTTGCCATCCATCTTGGGTCACCAGACGATCGTTCTCCAATGACCTTCCACTTGAACAGTAGAGATATCATGCAGTAGTAAGGCACTGAGGTTTTACACTTCGTTTGGATTTTTGATTTAGGACAGTTCATGGGGCAAAATTTTGCAATTAGAGATGAAGGTCTTACCTGTTAGAAAAAGAAATGTAGGAGATAAAAATGCATAGCCTGAATCACAAATTGCATTGCTCTTGAGGTTAAAAAAATTAAAAATATATATATACAAAAAGGGAGGCCAAAAAAGTGTTTCTTTTAACTTTTTCCAAGTGTAGAAAATGATCGTACATTAAACATGAAGAAGTGTTTAATGTGTTTGTAAAGGTTTCCTTTTTTAGGCTTTTGAAATAAAAATGTTAATATGTTCAAATATGTACACGTGAACAAGGCTGGCTAGAAAACAAATTAATCGAGCGTATGCATGATACTCGCGTGCATGGGGGTATGAATTAGTATGCTTGAGCATATTTTTTGACATTTGATAAACTTGGTTTTACAAAAAAAAAAACTTTTATTTTAGTTGATCCTTTTTTATTGGATATTTTATTATAACAGTTAAATGTAGTCCACTTTCTAAGACCATTTCCTTATGGGCCTATCTGGATACCACCAAATAAGTTACTTTTTCTGCTTACAACAAAAGATAAGTGACTCATTTAAGATAAGTAAGTTTAGTTTATGATTAGTTAGAAGTAACTTTTTACTTAAAAGCATATAATCACTTACAGCATTATTTATTTAACTTTTATACTTTTCAAAAGTTGCTGAAGAGAGGCATTAGGAGAGACAAAAGCGAGGAAAAGCTGGTATGTTGTTTATCAAACATACTTATCTTCTCAATAAGTAAAAATTAAAATAAGCTACTTGTGGAATAAGTAGCTTATCTTAAGCAACTTACAATCCAAACGCCTACATGAGATATGTGTCTAAAGGGTGCACCTTAACCACGTTGAGTCATGGTTGCATCTAAACTCTTCCTTTCTTTCTCTATTAAAAAAAAATGATTTGCTCTTAAGATTTTGAAAATAAAAAAAACTATATTTTCGTTCTTCTCTTTCTTTCTTCAAAATATTTTTATCATTTTTTCTCTAGGCGTTCAGAAGAAGTGTGGTAATGATGTAAGTGCAAGTTTTCTGACCATATCCCGTGAATAATGCATTGAGAGCCGGCCACACTAGTAGATTATGTCAAAGCGATCTTAAAGAGAGACTTTGTATGTCCATTGCTCAAATAAGAAATCAAATTCATTGTCAATCAAGCCACTGCATTCACACATTCACAATAGTTTCAAAAGGTGTGTAGTTCTTTATTTTTAATTTATTATTGTTTGAACATTTTTCATATCATTGTTGATAACATAAATGTTACACGGAGTTAAATTGGTATTATAAGGGGATCCAACAAATCTACCTCATGAGTAAACTATTATTATACCGTAGATGTAATACTGTTATAGAGAAATGTTATAAGAACATGAGATGATTTTCTTGTATTAATTTAAGTTCTCACAAATGATATATATATATATATATATATATATATATATATAGGGAAAAGGTACTATGCGCTCGACCTCACAAGTCCGTCCCATGAGGTCGAGCTGCGTGGGCCCCACCGTGATGCGTTTTGAACATCTAACCCATCAGTCAGATGCACCATTCCATCGTGGGCCTAGGTCTCAAAAATCAAGTCAATCCGTGACTTGTGTGGGCCATACCACAAACAGAAGTGGGGAGGGGCCGTGCACCATTAAAACATTCATAATCAGTTTTTTGGGCCCACTGAGATGTGGTTTGCAAATCCAGCCCATCCATTATGTGTGTCCCACTTGCATGAGGGTTCAGACCAAGTTTCAGCAGCATTCAAAACTCAGGTGGGCCCCACCAAGTGCTTTTATATGTTTTAACGGTGTTTCACATGATTTTAGATGGTATGGCCCACGTGAGTTCCGCATACTGATTTTTGGGATATCCCATAATTTAGAGGGTACCCATCAAATGCACGGTGTTGATGGTCGACATGCATAACGGTGGGGCCCACACACGACCTCAAGGGAGCTAATTGTGAGGTCGAGCGCATAAGACCTTTTCCCATATATATATATATATATATATATATATATATATATAGAGAGAGAGAGAGAGAGCGAGAGAGAGAGCCAGAGCTTGAGTGGAGTTTGAGGGGTTGCTGAGAGAGGCATTGGAGGGTGACTGTTGAAAAAGGCCCATGAAGGTGTCTTAAAGAAACTTAATTTGTTGACTTGGGATACTTACGGATATTTTCACTTGATAAAAAGTATTGTTGTGATTTAATTACAATGATCAGCTATAATTAAAATGGTTAGCACCCTTCCACATCACCTGCTTAACTACCATCTTAATTGCTACCAAGGAATTGCTAAGTCAGCAAATGGTACCCATAACTCAACGTTGACCAAGCCTTCTTTCCCAATCATACTTAGTTGTAAGTTAGAACACAATTTGAATTGCAGCTATACTTTAATCTAATGTGGGATTGACGAAAAAATTAAAAATATAGATTCTAAAGCCCCTCGACCTACTTGAATGGACAAAGTACTAAGTGTACCAAGAAAAATGTACCAAAAAGTGCCCAATAAGCCACACAACCTAATATGTACGCTGCAAAGCACTACTATTTCTCTAAATCTTATATATATATGTGTGTGTGTGTGTGTGTGTGTGGGAAAAGGTACTATGCGCTCGACCTCACGATTAGCTCCCGTGAGGTCGAGCTGTGTGGGCCCCACCGTGATGCGTGTCAACCATCAACACTGTGCATTTGATGGGTACCCTCTAAATTATGGGATATGCCAAAAATCAGCCGTATAAGGAACTTAGGTGGACCATACCATCTAAAATCATGTGAAACACCGTTAAAACATATAAAAGCACTTGGTGGGGCCCACCTGAGTTTTGAATGCTGCTGAAACTTGATCTGAACCATCATGCAAGTGGGACACACATAATGGATGGGCTGGATTTGCAAACCACATCTCGGTGGGCCCAAAAAATGGATTATGAATGTTTCAATGGTGCACGGCCCCTCCCCACTTCTGTATGTGGTGTGGCCCACACAAGTCACGGATTGACTTGATTTTTGAGACCTAGGCCCACGATGGAATGGTGCATCTGACTGATGGGTTAGATGTTCGAAACGCATTACGGTGGGGCCCACACATCTCGACCTCATGGGACGGACTCATGAGGTCGAGCGCATAGTTCCTTTTCCATTATATATATATATATAAATATATTTTTAAAATCATAAAAAGGAAACCTCTAAAAAAAAAAACATAGACCTTTATCACCCACAAAACCGTTGTCTTAGACCGGAGATATGCTGCGGAGCATGAAGAATCACCGTTGGTTGAGTCATCTTTGTATGGAATGCATGGAGTGGTGCATCAATGAGGCACATGGTTATATCATGGACAACTTATTTTTCAAAAATCACATCATTCTTCAATTTTCTTGATGAAAGCTTTATTATTGAACCATTTCCATTTTCCACTGTTTCTTTAGGGGATGCTAATTCAATCGTTAGGATTGCCCAATCCATGTGTTCTGAACCATTTGCCATCCATCTTGGGTCACCAGACGATCGTTCTCCAATGACCTTCCACTTGAACAGTAGAGATATCATGCAGTAGTAAGGCACTGAGGTTTTACACTTCGTTTGGATTTTTGATTTAGGACAGTTCATGGGGCAAAATTTTGCAATTAGAGATGAAGGTCTTACCTGTTAGAAAAAGAAATGTAGGAGATAAAAATGCATAGCCTGAATCACAAATTGCATTGCTCTTGAGGTTAAAAAAATTAAAAATATATATATACAAAAAGGGAGGCCAAAAAAGTGTTTCTTTTAACTTTTTCCAAGTGTAGAAAATGATCGTACATTAAACATGAAGAAGTGTTTAATGTGTTTGTAAAGGTTTCCTTTTTTAGGCTTTTGAAATAAAAATGTTAATATGTTCAAATATGTACACGTGAACAAGGCTGGCTAGAAAACAAATTAATCGAGCGTATGCATGATACTCGCGTGCATGGGGGTATGAATTAGTATGCTTGAGCATATTTTTTGACATTTGATAAACTTGGTTTTACAAAAAAAAAAAACTTTTATTTTAGTTGATCCTTTTTTATTGGATATTTTATTATAACAGTTAAATGTAGTCCACTTTCTAAGACCATTTCCTTATGGGCCTATTTGGATACCACCAAATAAGTTACTTTTTCTGCTTACAACAAAAGATAAGTGACTCATTTAAGATAAGTAAGTTTAGTTTATGATTAGTTAGAAGTAACTTTTTACTTAAAAGCATATAATCACTTACAGCATTATTTATTTAACTTTTATACTTTTCAAAAGTTGCTGAAGAGAGGCATTAGGAGAGACAAAAGCGAGGAAAAGCTGGTATGTTGTTTATCAAACATACTTATCTTCTCAATAAGTAAAAATTAAAATAAGCTACTTGTGGAATAAGTAGCTTATCTTAAGCAACTTACAATCCAAACGCCTACATGAGATATGTGTCTAAAGGGTGCACCTTAACCACGTTGAGTCATGGTTGCATCTAAACTCTTCCTTTCTTTCTCTATTAAAAAAAAATGATTTGCTCTTAAGATTTTGAAAATAAAAAAAACTATATTTTCGTTCTTCTCTTTCTTTCTTCAAAATATTTTTATCATTTTTTCTCTAGGCGTTCAGAAGAAGTGTGGTAATGATGTAAGTGCAAGTTTTCTGACCATATCCCGTGAATAATGCATTGAGAGCCGGCCACACTAGTAGATTATGTCAAAGCGATCTTAAAGAGAGACTTTGTATGTCCATTGCTCAAATAAGAAATCAAATTCATTGTCAATCAAGCCACTGCATTCACACATTCACAATAGTTTCAAAAGGTGTGTAGTTCTTTATTTTTAATTTATTATTGTTTGAACATTTTTCATATCATTGTTGATAACATAAATGTTACACGGAGTTAAATTGGTATTATAAGGGGATCCAACAAATCTACCTCATGAGTAAACTATTATTATACCGTAGATGTAATACTGTTATAGAGAAATGTTATAAGAACATGAGATGATTTTCTTGTATTAATTTAAGTTCTCACAAATGATATATATATATATATATATATATATATATATATATGGAAAAGGTACTATGCGCTCAACCTCACAAGTTCGTACCGTGAGGTCGAGCTGCGTGGGCCCCACCGTGATGCGTTTTGAACATCTAACCCATCAGTCAGATGCACCATTCCATCGTGGGCCTAGGTCTCAAAAATCAAGTCAATCCGTGACTTGTGTGGGCCACACCACATACAGAAGTGGGGAGGGGCCGTGCACCATTAAAACATTCATAATCAGTTTTTTGGGCCCACCGAGATGTGGTTTGCAAATCCAGCCCATCCATTATGTGTGTCCCACTTGCATGAGGGTTCAGACCAAGTTTCAGAAGCATTCAAAACTCAGGTGGGCCCCACCAAGTGCTTTTATATGTTTTAACGGTGTTTCACATGATTTTAGATGGTATGGCCCACCTGAGTTCCGTATACGGCTGATTTTTGGGATATCCCATAATTTAGAGGGTACCCATCAAATGCACGGTGTTGATGGTCGACACGCATCACGGTGGGGCCCACACAGCTCGACCTCACGGGAGCTAATTGTGAGGTCGAGCGCATAATACCTTTCTCCCATATATATATATATATATATATATATATATATATATATAGAGAGAGAGAGAGAGAGAGAGAGAGAGAGAGAGTTTGAGTGGAGTTTGAGTGGTTGCTGAGAGAGGCATTGGAGGGTGACTGTTGAAAAAGGCCCATGAAGGTGTCTTAAAGAAACTTAATTTGTTGACTTGGGATACTTACGGATATTTTCACTTGATAAAAAGTATTGTTGTGATTTAATTACAATGATCAGCTATAATTAAAATGGTTAGCACCCTTCCACATCACCTGCTTAACTACCATCTTAATTGCTACCAAGGAATTGCTAAGTCAGCAAATGGTACCCATAACTCAACGTTGACCAAGCCTTCTTTCCCAATCATACTTAGTTGTAAGTTAGAACACAATTTGAATTGCAGCTATACTTTAATCTAATGTGGGATTGACGAAAAAATTAAAAATATAGATTCTAAAGCCCCTCGACCTACTTGAATGGACAAAGTACTAAGTGTACCAAGAAAAATGTACCAAAAAGTGCCCAATAAGCCACACAACCTAATATGTACGCTGCAAAGCACTACTATTTCTCTAAATCTTATATATGTGTGTGTGTGTGTGTGTGTGTGTGTGTGGGAAAAGGTACTATGCGCTCGACCTCACAATTAGCTCCCGTGAGGTCGAGCTGTGTGGGCCCCACCGTGATGCATGTCGACCATCAACACCGTGCATTTGATGGGTACCCTCTAAATTATGGGATATGCCAAAAATCAGCCGTATAAGGAACTTAGGTGGACCATACCATCTAAAATCATGTGAAACACCGTTAAAACATATAAAAGCACTTGGTGGGGCCCACCTGAGTTTTGAATGCTGCTGAAACTTGATCTGAACCATCATGCAAGTGGGACACACATAATGGATGGGCTGGATTTGCAAACCACATCTCGGTGGGCCCAAAAAATGGATTATGAATGTTTCAATGGTGCACGGCCCCTCCCCACTTCTGTATGTGGTGTGGCCCAAACAAGTCACGGATTGACTTGATTTTTGAGACCTAGGCCCACGATGGAATGGTGCATCTGACTGATGGGTTAGATGTTCGAAACGCATTACGGTGGGGCCCACACATCTCGACCTCATGGGACGGACTCATGAGGTCGAGCGCATAGTTCCTTTTCCATTATATATATATAAATATATTTTTAAAATCATAAAAAGGAAACCTCTAAAAAAAAAAACATAGACCTTTATCACCCACAAAACCGTTGTCTTAGACCGGAGATATGCTGCGGAGCATGAAGAATCACCGTTGGTTGAGTCATCTTTGTATGGAATGCATGGAGTGGTGCATCAATGAGGCACATGGTTATATCATGGACAACTTATTTTTCAAAAATCACATCATTCTTCAATTTTCTTGATGAAAGCTTTATTATTGAACCATTTCCATTTTCCACTGTTTCTTTAGGGGATGCTAATTCAATCGTTAGGATTGCCCAATCCATGTGTTCTGAACCATTTGCCATCCATCTTGGGTCACCAGACGATCGTTCTCCAATGACCTTCCACTTGAACAGTAGAGATATCATGCAGTAGTAAGGCACTGAGGTTTTACACTTCGTTTGGATTTTTGATTTAGGACAGTTCATGGGGCAAAATTTTGCAATTAGAGATGAAGGTCTTACCTGTTAGAAAAAGAAATGTAGGAGATAAAAATGCATAGCCTGAATCACAAATTGCATTGCTCTTGAGGTTAAAAAAATTAAAAATATATATATACAAAAAGGGAGGCCAAAAAAGTGTTTCTTTTAACTTTTTCCAAGTGTAGAAAATGATCGTACATTAAACATGAAGAAGTGTTTAATGTGTTTGTAAAGGTTTCCTTTTTTAGGCTTTTGAAATAAAAATGTTAATATGTTCAAATATGTACACGTGAACAAGGCTGGCTAGAAAACAAATTAATCGAGCGTATGCATGATACTCGCGTGCATGGGGGTATGAATTAGTATGCTTGAGCATATTTTTTGACATTTGATAAACTTGGTTTTACAAAAAAAAAAACTTTTATTTTAGTTGATCCTTTTTTATTGGATATTTTATTATAACAGTTAAATGTAGTCCACTTTCTAAGACCATTTCCTTATGGGCCTATCTGGATACCACCAAATAAGTTACTTTTTCTGCTTACAACAAAAGATAAGTGACTCATTTAAGATAAGTAAGTTTAGTTTATGATTAGTTAGAAGTAACTTTTTACTTAAAAGCATATAATCACTTACAGCATTATTTATTTAACTTTTATACTTTTCAAAAGTTGCTGAAGAGAGGCATTAGGAGAGACAAAAGCGAGGAAAAGCTGGTATGTTGTTTATCAAACATACTTATCTTCTCAATAAGTAAAAATTAAAATAAGCTACTTGTGGAATAAGTAGCTTATCTTAAGCAACTTACAATCCAAACGCCTACATGAGATATGTGTCTAAAGGGTGCACCTTAACCACGTTGAGTCATGGTTGCATCTAAACTCTTCCTTTCTTTCTCTATTAAAAAAAAATGATTTGCTCTTAAGATTTTGAAAATAAAAAAAACTATATTTTCGTTCTTCTCTTTCTTTCTTCAAAATATTTTTATCATTCTTTCTCTAGGCGTTCAGAAGAAGTGTGGTAATGATGTAAGTGCAAGTTTTCTGACCATATCCCGTGAATAATGCATTGAGAGCCGGCCACACTAGTAGATTATGTCAAAGCGATCTTAAAGAGAGACTTTGTATGTCCATTGCTCAAATAAGAAATCAAATTCATTGTCAATCAAGCCACTGCATTCACACATTCACAATAGTTTCAAAAGGTGTGTAGTTCTTTATTTTTAATTTATTATTGTTTGAACATTTTTCATATCATTGTTGATAACATAAATGTTACACGGAGTTAAATTGGTATTATAAGGGGATCCAACAAATCTACCTCATGAGTAAACTATTATTATACCGTAGATGTAATACTGTTATAGAGAAATGTTATAAGAACATGAGATGATTTTCTTGTATTAATTTAAGTTCTCACAAATGATATATATATATATATATATATATATATATATATATAGGGAAAAGGTACTATGCGCTCGACCTCACGAGTCCGTCCCATGAGGTCGAGCTGTGTGGGCCCCACCGTGATGCGTTTTGAACATCTAACCCATCAGTCAGATGCACCATTCCATCGTGGGCCTAGGTCTCAAAAATCAAGTCAATCCGTGACTTGTGTGGGCCACACCACATACAGAAGTGGGGAGGGGCCGTGCACCATTAAAACATTCATAATCAGTTTTTTGGGCCCACCGAGATGTGGTTTGCAAATCCAGCCCATCCATTATGTGTGTCCCACTTGCATGAGGGTTCAGACCAAGTTTCAGCAGCATTCAAAACTCAGGTGGGCCCCACCAAGTGCTTTTATATGTTTTAACGGTGTTTCACATGATTTTAGATGGTATGGCCCACCTGAGTTCCGTATATGGCTGATTTTTGGGATATCCCATAATTTAGAGGGTACCCATCAAATGCACGGTGTTGATGGTCGACACGCATCACGGTGGGGCCCACACAGCTCGACCTCACGGGAGCTAATTGTGAGGTCGAGCGCATAGTACCTTTTCCCATATATATATATATATATATATATATATATATATAGAGAGAGAGAGAGAGAGAGAGAGAGAGAGAGAGAGAGAGATTGAGTGGAGTTTGAGTGGTTGCTGAGAGAGGCATTGGAGGGTGACTGTTGAAAAAGGCCCATGAAGGTGTCTTAAAGAAACTTAATTTGTTGACTTGGGATACTTACGGATATTTTCACTTGATAAAAAGTATTGTTGTGATTTAATTACAATGATCAGCTATAATTAAAATGGTTAGCACCCTTCCACATCACCTGCTTAACTACCATCTTAATTGCTACCAAGGAATTGCTAAGTCAGCAAATGGTACCCATAACTCAACGTTGACCAAGCCTTCTTTCCCAATCATACTTAGTTGTAAGTTAGAACACAATTTGAATTGCAGCTATACTTTAATCTAATGTGGGATTGACGAAAAAATTAAAAATATAGATTCTAAAGCCCCTCGACCTACTTGAATGGACAAAGTACTAAGTGTACCAAGAAAAATGTACCAAAAAGTGCCCAATAAGCCACACAACCTAATATGTACACTGCAAAGCACTACTATTTCTCTAAATCTTATATATGTGTGTGTGTGTGTGTGTGTGTGTGTGTGGGAAAAGGTACTATGCGCTCGACCTCACAATTAGCTCCCGTGAGGTCGAGCTGTGTGGGCCCCACCGTGATGCATGTCGACCATCAACACCGTGCATTTGATGGGTACCCTCTAAATTATGGGATATGCCAAAAATCAGCCGTATAAGGAACTTAGGTGGACCATACCATCTAAAATCATGTGAAACACCGTTAAAACATATAAAAGCACTTGGTGGGGCCCACCTGAGTTTTGAATGCTGCTGAAACTTGATCTGAACCATCATGCAAGTGGGACACACATAATGGATGGGCTGGATTTGCAAACCACATCTCGGTGGGCCCAAAAAATGGATTATGAATGTTTCAATGGTGCACGGCCCCTCCCCACTTCTGTATGTGGTGTGGCCCAAACAAGTCACGGATTGACTTGATTTTTGAGACCTAGGCCCACGATGGAATGGTGCATCTGACTGATGGGTTAGATGTTCGAAACGCATTACGGTGGGGCCCACACATCTCGACCTCATGGGACGGACTCATGAGGTCGAGCGCATAGTTCCTTTTCCATTATATATATATATATAAATATATTTTTAAAATCATAAAAAGGAAACCTCTAAAAAAAAAAACATAGACCTTTATCACCCACAAAACCGTTGTCTTAGACCGGAGATATGCTGCGGAGCATGAAGAATCACCGTTGGTTGAGTCATCTTTGTATGGAATGCATGGAGTGGTGCATCAATGAGGCACATGGTTATATCATGGACAACTTATTTTTCAAAAATCACATCATTCTTCAATTTTCTTGATGAAAGCTTTATTATTGAACCATTTCCATTTTCCACTGTTTCTTTAGGGGATGCTAATTCAATCGTTAGGATTGCCCAATCCATGTGTTCTGAACCATTTGCCATCCATCTTGGGTCACCAGACGATCGTTCTCCAATGACCTTCCACTTGAACAGTAGAGATATCATGCAGTAGTAAGGCACTGAGGTTTTACACTTCGTTTGGATTTTTGATTTAGGACAGTTCATGGGGCAAAATTTTGCAATTAGAGATGAAGGTCTTACCTGTTAGAAAAAGAAATGTAGGAGATAAAAATGCATAGCCTGAATCACAAATTGCATTGCTCTTGAGGTTAAAAAAATTAAAAATATATATATACAAAAAGGGAGGCCAAAAAAGTGTTTCTTTTAACTTTTTCCAAGTGTAGAAAATGATCGTACATTAAACATGAAGAAGTGTTTAATGTGTTTGTAAAGGTTTCCTTTTTTAGGCTTTTGAAATAAAAATGTTAATATGTTCAAATATGTACACGTGAACAAGGCTGGCTAGAAAACAAATTAATCGAGCGTATGCATGATACTCGCGTGCATGGGGGTATGAATTAGTATGCTTGAGCATATTTTTTGACATTTGATAAACTTGGTTTTACAAAAAAAAAAAACTTTTATTTTAGTTGATCCTTTTTTATTGGATATTTTATTATAACAGTTAAATGTAGTCCACTTTCTAAGACCATTTCCTTATGGGCCTATCTGGATACCACCAAATAAGTTACTTTTTCTGCTTACAACAAAAGATAAGTGACTCATTTAAGATAAGTAAGTTTAGTTTATGATTAGTTAGAAGTAACTTTTTACTTAAAAGCATATAATCACTTACAGCATTATTTATTTAACTTTTATACTTTTCAAAAGTTGCTGAAGAGAGGCATTAGGAGAGACAAAAGCGAGGAAAAGCTGGTATGTTGTTTATCAAACATACTTATCTTCTCAATAAGTAAAAATTAAAATAAGCTACTTGTGGAATAAGTAGCTTATCTTAAGCAACTTACAATCCAAACGCCTACATGAGATATGTGTCTAAAGGGTGCACCTTAACCACGCTGAGTCATGGTTGCATCTAAACTCTTCCTTTCTTTCTCTATTAAAAAAAAATGATTTGCTCTTAAGATTTTGAAAATAAAAAAAACTATATTTTCGTTCTTCTCTTTCTTTCTTCAAAATATTTTTATCATTTTTTCTCTAGGCGTTCAGAAGAAGTGTGGTAATGATGTAAGTGCAAGTTTTCTGACCATATCCCGTGAATAATGCATTGAGAGCCGGCCACACTAGTAGATTATGTCAAAGCGATCTTAAAGAGAGACTTTGTATGTCCATTGCTCAAATAAGAAATCAAATTCATTGTCAATCAAGCCACTGCATTCACACATTCACAATAGTTTCAAAAGGTGTGTAGTTCTTTATTTTTAATTTATTATTGTTTGAACATTTTTCATATCATTGTTGATAACATAAATGTTACACGGAGTTAAATTGGTATTATAAGGGGATCCAACAAATCTACCTCATGAGTAAACTATTATTATACCGTAGATGTAATACTGTTATAGAGAAATGTTATAAGAACATGAGATGATTTTCTTGTATTAATTTAAGTTCTCACAAATGATATATATATATATATATATATATATATATATATATATATATATATATATATATATATATATATATATAGGGAAAAGGTACTATGCGCTCGACCTCACAAGTCCGTCCCATGAGGTCGAGCTGTGTGGGCCCCACCGTGATGCGTTTCGAACATCTACCCCATCAGTCAGATGCACCATTCCATCATGGGCCTAGGTCTCAAAAATCAAGTCAATCCGTGACTTGTGTGGGCCACACCACATACAAAAGTTGGGAGGGGCCGTGCACCATTAAAACATTCATAATCAGTTTTTTGGGCCCACCGAGATGTGGTTTGCAAATCCAGCCCATCCATTATGTGTGTCCCACTTGCATGAGGGTTCAGACCAAGTTTCAGCAGCATTCAAAACTCAGGTGGGCCCCACCAAGTGCTTTTATATGTTTTAACGGTGTTTCACATGATTTTAGATGGTATGGCCCACCTGAGTTCCGTATACGGCTGATTTTTGGGATATCCCATAATTTAGAGGGTACCCATCAGATGCACGGTGTTGATGGTCGACACGCATCACGGTGGGGCCCACACAGCTTGACCTCACGGGAGCTTATCGTGAGGTCGAGCGCATAGTACCTTTTCCCATATATATATATATATATATAGAGAGAGAGAGAGAGAGAGAGAGAGAGAGAGAGAGAGAGAGAGAGAGAGAGAGAGAGAGAGAGAGAGAGAGAGAGAGAGAGAGAGAGTTTGAGTGGAGTTTGAGTGGTTGCTGAGAGAGGCATTGGAGGGTGACTGTTGAAAAAGGCCCATGAAGGTGTCTTAAAGAAACTTAATTTGTTGACTTGGGATACTTACGGATATTTTCACTTGATAAAAAGTATTGTTGTGATTTAATTACAATGATCAGCTATAATTAAAATGGTTAGCACCCTTCCACATCACCTGCTTAACTACCATCTTAATTGCTACCAAGGAATTGCTAAGTCAGCAAATGGTACCCATAACTCAACGTTGACCAAGCCTTCTTTCCCAATCATACTTAGTTGTAAGTTAGAACACAATTTGAATTGCAGCTATACTTTAATCTAATGTGGGATTGACGAAAAAATTAAAAATATAGATTCTAAAGCCCCTCGACCTACTTGAATGGACAAAGTACTAAGTGTACCAAGAAAAATGTACCAAAAAGTGCCCAATAAGCCACACAACCTAATATGTACGCTGCAAAGCACTACTATTTCTCTAAATCTTATATATGTGTGTGTGTGTGTGTGTGTGTGTGTGTGGGAAAAGGTACTATGCGCTCGACCTCACAATTAGCTCCCGTGAGGTCGAGCTGTGTGGGCCCCACCGTGATGCATGTCGACCATCAACACCGTGCATTTGATGGGTACCCTCTAAATTATGGGATATGCCAAAAATCAGCCGTATAAGGAACTTAGGTGGACCATACCATCTAAAATCATGTGAAACACCGTTAAAACATATAAAAGCACTTGGTGGGGCCCACCTGAGTTTTGAATGCTGCTGAAACTTGATCTGAACCATCATGCAAGTGGGACACACATAATGGATGGGCTGGATTTGCAAACCACATCTCGGTGGGCCCAAAAAATGGATTATGAATGTTTCAATGGTGCACGGCCCCTCCCCACTTCTGTATGTGGTGTGGCCCAAACAAGTCACGGATTGACTTGATTTTTGAGACCTAGGCCCACGATGGAATGGTGCATCTGACTGATGGGTTAGATGTTCGAAACGCATTACGGTGGGGCCCACACATCTCGACCTCATGGGACGGACTCATGAGGTCGAGCGCATAGTTCCTTTTCCATTATATATATATAAATATATTTTTAAAATCATAAAAAGGAAACCTCTAAAAAAAAAAACATAGACCTTTATCACCCACAAAACCGTTGTCTTAGACCGGAGATATGCTGCGGAGCATGAAGAATCACCGTTGGTTGAGTCATCTTTGTATGGAATGCATGGAGTGGTGCATCAATGAGGCACATGGTTATATCATGGACAACTTATTTTTCAAAAATCACATCATTCTTCAATTTTCTTGATGAAAGCTTTATTATTGAACCATTTCCATTTTCCACTGTTTCTTTAGGGGATGCTAATTCAATCGTTAGGATTGCCCAATCCATGTGTTCTGAACCATTTGCCATCCATCTTGGGTCACCAGACGATCGTTCTCCAATGACCTTCCACTTGAACAGTAGAGATATCATGCAGTAGTAAGGCACTGAGGTTTTACACTTCGTTTGGATTTTTGATTTAGGACAGTTCATGGGGCAAAATTTCTTTGATGTTCCAACTATTGAATATTTGCCCTTTTCTATTTTAATGTGAACCAGCAATATGTTTTCTTTTTAAACCAGCTATACTTGCTCGGCCTTATATCAAAGGGTTAGGATTGTCGCATCCCGAAGTTCTTAGTACATCAGTGAAGGAGGGCCTCACTCGTACAAACTGAAGGTGCGGATGTCATTGTACAAAGATTCCGCGTGGCATTAGACAATATCTTCATTTAGAAAAATACGGAATTGTCGGGCCCAAAGCCTCTTAGTTACCGGGTTTTCATGTTATACAGGAGAATTGAACGAGTGCTGGCATTTCACGCACGCTCCATACACTCGTTAACACAATGCACACTCTTCAACTTGGCGCATGCATGGGTCATCGAGCCATACACGGGGTCGGCCACACACCATTCATATGAAGCACCACGAAAAACAGACCTATCCACTCAGGCAGGGCATATGTTGTTGTATTTGATATCTTAAATCGAGTCAGATATATGGTCTGTTGATGCCATCGACAGCCTTTTCGATGTCACCTTCGATGGCATTGAGCAGTTCTCCATCCTATCAATATTTTTTAGATTTTCTTTAGTTGGTTTTCGGACTAATTAGGCATTTTTTCGATGCCATCGATAGGGCTTTGATGTCATCGATAGGATTAGTTTGATGTTATTGGCGGGCCTTCGATGCCATCTACAGGATTAGTTCAATGTTATTGATAGGGCTTTGATAGCTTCGATAGATTCTGCGTAGATTTTTCACAAAATTACGAATGTGAGGAATTTGTTTTCGATTTCGTTTGAGATTCTTTCTAAGGCTATATATGTGTGTGTGTGTGTGTGTAAATGAGATCAGGAGGTATTCTAAGAGTTTTTAAATAGTCTTAGCCTCTTAGGGTTTCAAACGGCGTAGCAAAGGTGAGATTCAAGATTGTTCGAATCGAGTAAAATATTTCTATTTATAATTTCTTCTTTCATAATAATCATTTGTCGTTTTGTGCCATGGTTTTTTTCCAAAATATTAAATTGCCATGTTCTTTTTGTGTTTGCCTAGTATTATTAAATTGCTATCCTTGATTCATCTTTATGTGCTTCCGTAGTTTCCCCAACATGTGTCCAATGAATGTGGACCACTAGGAAAATATATGTAAGCCCTCCGTGTGAATCGAGTCAAGACTCTGTCAAGCTATGGCTATGGGACCTACTTCGATGTATGTGATATATGTCTCGGCTGTTTATTCATTATTCCAATGAGCCAAAATCGAAAAAGGATCAAATTTCTAATAAACTATGCAAAAAAAATCAATGGTACTTAAACGCCTATGGCAAAAAAAACAAAAACTTCAATTGAAATATTTGTTTTTCAGCCTACCAGTTGATAAGGTCAAACATACCCGTGTGAAGGGAAAACACAAATATTAGGTTGAACTAGAGCTTTTGTAGCCCAAAAAATTTTTTAATAAAAAATCGCTACTTTTTCTGCTGTCGTGTGGTCCACTTTAAATTAGGATCTGCTTTACTTTTGAGCTATATTTTAAAACCAGCTCAAAAAATGGATGGATAGTGTGGATATACAACACAAGGTGGCCCCCACACTTATGGCCACCTGGATAGAATCATTTCTCATTGTTATAGGGCAGTGGTGGGCCACCTGATGAGTTGACCAGCCTGATATTTACACTGCCGTCGGCCCACCTTATGTTCAAAGACGTACATTACTGTGCATGTGGGGCTAGAACACACTTGCAACATAAAATCCTGCCACGACCACCCTCTCGTGGTTAATTCATCCAACTAAAACGTCCATTTTAGGGAAATGGTACATGATAAGATGGTGCCACAGGAGCGTAATATGCTAGAGTCATCTCTCCGTGCAAGTCTCCCGTGGACCCACCGTGATGCATGTGCCTTACATCCATGCCGTTCATCCATTTTGAAAGCTCAAAAAATAAAGCAGATACAGATCTTGGGTGGACCACACCACAGGGAAAAGTGGCGATTGATTACCCACCATTTTAAAACTTCTTAAGATCCACTTTCCATCGAACCTGTTGATAAGGTTACAAAGACGTGGACGAAGTGATTACACAAATATCAGGTTGATCCAAAACTTTTGTGGGTCACAGAATGTTTTTAATGGTCAATCACCACTGTTTCCTGGGTGTGGTCGATGTGAGTCTTTTATCTGCTTCAGTTTTGGTATCATAATCTAAAATGAGCTTTCAAAAGGGATAAACGGCGTGGATGCAAGGTACATAAATGAAAGTGGGCTCCACAGTCAGAGATCCACCCAACGGTAACCAACTGAAGCCGTGCCCTCAATGGGACACGTGGCATCACCCAAATGAGGTCGCATGTAAGGCCGTAACACGATTGTCTTGTCTAAAAAACGACTCTTAGTATACAATCCTATCATTGTCCGGCGGCCATTAAAGTAACGGTGGAAAAAAGCCAATTAACGGTTGAATATGAAATGGACAGCAGACCTGATATCCACGTCGTCCTGCCATATCTCCTACGGAGATATATGGCTCTACGATCCATCACAGTGGAGGTGTTTGGAGTTTCGAGAACATATCTACCACCGTCATACATGTATCAAGGTCGACGTGGATAAAGTTTTCAAAACACATTTACCACCATTTAATACAGTGGAAAAAAAACATACCCTGCGTTTCAAACGACAGCGGCACAAAATCATACCCGTTGTGGCGGACATAAAAGCCATACAAAGCAAGCAAATGAGTTCCCGCTTCAGCATCCGGCGTGCGTCCAGTAACAGTTTGTAAATGGTATCAGCCCCTCCGCAAATCCTTGATTGGTGCACATTAGCATTGGATCCGGACCGTCCAATTGGTGGACCATCACTTAGATGAGCTTTAGCCCCAAAAGTAGTGCCTATTGGAATTTCGTGTTTTGGAATCAATCATACCTGTTCTATTTAATGGCCCATTCGCGAAGGTTCCTATCTGGTTACCTCCGTTGGATCCATGGGATATAGTACTGTGTTAGTTTTGTACTCTTTAGAAACAGTGTACGCATGCTTATACGGCAATTCAGACCTTTCAAATGGCCAAACCGCGGATGGAGGATGATGGAAAACTTGCACCGACAAAATAATAGTCACCTTTCAATTTGAGCCACTCGCTATTTTACGTTTAACCAGTCATCGGATAATCTTTTGTTGGATGGTTACGATTCTGCTATTTCATGCTTTATCCACAATGGAGCCCACAATTTGAATAGCCTGGACGGCTGTAATCAGCTCATGTGCTAGGAGAATAAGTCCCGGCCTTTTTTTTAAATGGCATAAAACCAACAAGGGAGTCTTGGCGGAGATCAACGTGTCTGCCGATCTTATGACTTCGATCCGGCCTCTTTCATCTCCGTTGAGCTGTGATATACGATGTCAGAGAACCCGTTTCCACGTACACGCACGTGAACTGCATAGATGGAATTCACGTACCTGAATCCAACCGTCCAAATGGTGGGCTCCATCGAAAATCGTGTGGTAGTCCAAAATACAACATACCCAACTGTCGGATCCCGAGTTCATCAAAGGGTTCGTTCAAACGAAAAGAGAGTCTGTCAATGGCCTAATCAACGAATAAATCTGCGAGGATAGTCCAACGCTTCCGATTCTAAAGATGTCCTAAAGTGGAGCCCACCGCTTTGGACGGCTTGCGTATGGATCGTACCATTCTTCCAGAGTACCGATGTTCGTTTTTCCGCTCCTTTTGTACACTAGTCAGTAGAAGCATACTCCAGGGGTGTACGGCCTACGATAGACCATATATCGTCTTAAACGTGACATATACCAACCACCCAACCACTGAAGGTGGGTCCCACTGAAGAACTGGATCCTCAGAATTTATATTGGTCGAACGAAACGGAGCGATCCGGGCCATCCCTCTTCCAGAGCGGAAAAACCACATCGTGGATTCACCTACAACGTGGGACGCGTGCGTCAGTACGATACGCCGTACGACACCGGAGTACCATATAACACTCAAATATGTAATGGTCCAGACACCCATCGAAAAATGGTGGTGGCTACTCCTCACACGTGGCACTGATGCGAAACTATCTAGACCACGATTCCCGTGGAGCATGTCTGCAAAATCATGCAAATCAATCAATCCTAACCATTCATTCACTGGCGATTAGTCGGATGTTTAAAAGCGAAACAGTTTGTGGTTCAAATCTGAAGGAAAAAAATCAGGTGGTTAAAGTTATTTCATCAGCTCATAATTTTCATATGCTCCATTCAAAGCTGGATCGGCGATTTGGACGGTATGGATTTCCGTAAAAATATGCTACGTGTAAGGTTGAGGAGTCACCACCATTTTATAAATGGTGCTGAACTAACATAGGAATCCACCACGTATATAATCCAGCATCTCGGCGGTATTTTATCGCTTCTCAAAAAATTAAAAAACAAGAAAGAAATATAAAAGAGGCTATTGAAGGCGATCAAGGGTTTTCTCTTTGGTTACACCACCACCGCTCGCTTCTCTCCAAGCTTCTGTCCTCCTTTCCTCTCCTCTCTTTTATTTCATTTTGATTTTCTTTTTTCCTTTCTTCTTCAAATCCACAGAGAGAGAGAGAGAGAGAGAGAGAGAGAGAGAGAGAGAGAGAGAGAGCTGATTTTCCTTCGCCAGAGGAGGAAAAGGAGAAGAAGATGAGCATAGATCCGTTGCCTTCTTCAAACTCTCATGGAAACCTCGACGAGCAGATCTCGCAGCTCATGCAGTGCAAACCTCTCTCCGAGCAAGAGGTCCTCTCTCCCCCTGTCGTTTTCTAATTTTTTTTCTTCATTTTCTGTTGAAAACCTAGCTCTTTCTTTCACAAATTGTCCGATTCGCCTTCTATATTCGCGTTTCAGCTGTCTGGATCGTGGATCCGCGTCTGATCAGCTTCGATCTGCCCTTTTTCTTGTTTTCTGGCTAGAATCAGATTGCTGTTTCTTTTTCCTTTCCTGATTTGCTGCGATCTGTTGATTTCTGCTCATTGTTTTATGGATTTGGTCGAACTAGGGCTGGAGGCTCGATATGAGGTAGGAATTCCATTAGATTGATAGATCTTGCCCTGGATTCATTGGATCTGATCTTGATCTGGTTTTCTTGTGGTTTATGCTTGATATTCGCATTTAATTTAAGGATTTAGGTTCGAAGCAATGGAACACTCTGCAGGTTTTAGGGATTGTATGGATATGGATCCGAATGTCGAAAATCGGATCTTTAGGGATCGCTTACAGTTCTTTATTTGTTTTTGCATCTGGTTACTGAAAGCATTGTTGTAGCATAGAGAGCGGGAGGGGGGAGAGGGAAATCAGTGGTTTTGTTCTCATCTTGCTCTTATGAAATATTTGTGATTTCCAATCATTGCATGCATGAAAATGTATTTCTTTTCTCTGAAGTTCCTTGCAAATCTCACCTTTTGTGCTATGATTTTCATGTTTCTGTGATAAAAGTGGGCGCTTTTTGCAGTAATCAAAAGCTCAACTATTTCATTTGCGTTGTTTTGAGTATAGGTGCTGTTTGGATTTGTAGCTCAAATCTCAAGTGGATCTGGCATTTTCAGTGGCGGACCATTCGGCAATGCAAATGGATCAGTCCTGAAAACGAGAATCACAATGCATGACCATCCATTTACACATTTTCTTCTCCAAAACATTTCAATTTTTTGCAGAAAAGCATCTTACAAGTGCGAAATATTTGGGGCTCTAAATTTTGTGCATAGTGCTTTTATTCTTTGGCATTTCGGAATAGGAGATCTGGCCTAGTTTTTCGGAGATCCAATGGGCTGTGTTTGGATGCACGAGAGAATGGAATAGAGAACGTTCATTTTGATATGATAAACACGACAAAAAAGCAATGCTGTTTCCTAGTATTTATAATGATTGGCCCCAAACCGCTCTTGCTATGTCCTTTCTTTCGGGTCCAACTTGATTGTATCCTAGTTTTAACTTTTAGTATGAATGTTAAGGAATCTGGAATGTGGTTATTTCCACTTCATTAGATTAACAACTGCAATTCAATTTCCATTGAAAAAATAAGACAAATTGCAACTCAATTCGATGGTGCATCCATCTATGGTTTTACCATGACTCGCCACCACTCTGTCTTTCTTTCTTTCTTTCTTTTTGTTCTCCAATGGAAAAATCTGTTTCATGTTTTTAGATTGGCAAATGTATCTAAAGTTGCCATCATTTTCTCAATTATTCAGACCTATAGAAGTCTCTGTGTGGGCGATTTATTTAGAAATAGGAGAATCATGGCATTGGAAAAATTGGAAGTGATTGTGTTATGGAGCTCATAAGTTGAACTTTGATGGAAGTTATGCTGCTAATTGTGTGCATCCGCAGGGAAGAGTCTTGCCTCAAAATGGGTCGGGGACACCCTACCCTGTGTTGTCAAAAAAAATGTTGCTAATCTAGGTCCATTGGCCATTTTTAGTTTCTCTAGAGAATTATAATTGAGTTGGTTTTATCCAACATTGGATCAATGGGGACCTTTACCGAAGTTGGGAGAAGTATGCTCTTGGTGAAGTTTTAGGAATGTTTCAGCAATTGCTTTCGATTCCATAAACCATTGGCAGCGGTGTGTGACTCATTGAAGACGCGGTGGGTGACTCATTGAAGACTGTTAGTTGTACAAAGGTTGAAGTTTCTTTTCCCTGGAGGTTTACGTGCTCAGGGCTAAATTACTGATTTCAAGGAATTTTTTAGAGTCTCCTGTCCTTTTAAAAGAAAAGTCAGTGAGAGGGATTCTTGGTGTCCTATCTGTCTTGCAATGTTGAATCCAATTGTCTGTTGATGCATCCTTGACTGTGTCTTTTCTTTGTTTCATTAATCATTCTGGAATATGGTGGTATGATCAGTAAATTAAAAAATATTTGTGCAATAACTATGTGCATAATATTTGTTTTCCTTTATAATCAGCCAATAGTTCTTTGTTCCAGAACTAGTTTAGATTTTAGGTGTGAGTGGAGCATACTGATGAGAATAAAGCATGTCTTGGTCATTGAAGACTGTTAGTTGTACAAAGGTTGAAGTTTCTTTTCCCTGGAGGTTTACGTATGCTCAGGGGTAAATTACTGATTTCAAGGAAATTTTTAGAGTCTCCTGTCCTTTTAAAAGAAAAGTCAGTGAGAGGGATTCTCGGTGTCCCATCTGTCTTGGAATGTTGATTCCAATTGTCTGTTGATGCATCCTTGACTGTGTCTTTTCTTTGTTTCATTAATCATTCTGGAATATGGTGGTATGATCAGTAAATTAAAAAATATTTGTGCAATAACTATGTGCATAATATTTGTTTTCCTTTATAATCAGCCAATAGTTCTTTGTTCCAGAACTAGTTTAGATTTTAGGTGTGAGTGGAGCATACTGATGAGAATAAAGCATGTCTTGGTCATTTGGGACTGCAGGTTTAAGATTCATGTTACTTATTGATGCAGGTTAGAGCATTATGTGAGAAGGCGAAGGAGATATTGATGGAAGAAAGTAATGTCCAGGTGATGGCTGTTTTGGTATTTTCACGCAGTTTTACTTCATTTCGTTTTAATATCTTCTGAAGGTTGATTTACTTTCTTCTAGTGCAAAGATTGGGTTTTCTTAATCCTAGGTTGGGTGTTTGTCTATTAACTAAAGTGGTACACTGTTGGTCATCAAGGAGGTGGAATATTAGATTCTATGGCAACTAATTTATAATTTAGCAATAGCACATCACTGTATTCAACCTAGACATGAGGATAATACACCATGTACAACAGGTTTTAGGTTGAGAATGTGGAAGATATGGATGTTATTATTTGTTTTTTTATGCTTTCTATCTGGCATCAACTATTGCTGTTAGTGACGAGGAATTAGTTTTAGTGTCATAAGTTATTTAATTGAAGGTATGACACCTCTATCATATTGGATATAATTCTATTTTGTGGACATGCAGGTGAGGTGTTACTGCAAGAACAGTGTTTTTTGCTACTTTAGTTGCTTTATATTGGCTTTTGCCTTATAAGTTTTATTATACAGTTTGATTGTTGAACTGTTTTCTCAACAGACAAAGGGCTATTGGAATATGGGTATTACTGTCATGTGACAATAAGTCAAGTTTATAGGAGTTCAAACACCATATATCTGAAAATGACATTTGAGCTGCTGGAAAATTCACAAATTGCTGTAATTTCTCCTGCAGTGCAGAAGATTCCCGGTTAGTTCACCTGGATATGGCATCTCTGCAGCAGATTCCAATTTCATTATCGATCAACTCTCTCCACACATATGGCCTTAGAGATCTCTTTGTAAGCCAAAATGCAAAAGCTAAGATATAAAGAGATCTTTCAAATCTAGAGTTCACTAATTAGATCTACACCATGACATAAAGATTTACGGCTAAGTAAATAAGTTCCAAATACAGAAAGGGAAGGAATGAGTAGAAAGTTTCTAAATCTTAAAGGATCTTCCCAAAGTAGAAAACTACTAATGAATTAATGACATATGAGATCCTATTAAAGATTCTCCAAGACAAAAGTCTCTTGGAATAACTGAAGTATCCTGAGTATGAGCTTTCTTACATCAAGCCCACAATCAAAGTGGGTCCATGAGTCCATTCAATGGTGATGGGTGGCCTGATGCATTGTTTTCCTACACCACAAGTTCATGTCATATACTGTGGATGAACTATAACCTAATCTAAGCTTTGTTGCTTTCTGTGCTGCAGCCTGTGAAAAGTCCCGTGACAATCTGTGGTGATATTCATGGGCAATTTCATGATCTTGCAGAACTTTTTCGAATTGGAGGGAAGGTATTTGTTCTCACTAAGGATATCTTTTTTTCCTGTTCAACCCCTGTGTTTGCACTTCAGTAATGGCTAAATTTTGGGACCTGTTATGCCAATGAGGATAAACTGCTCTTGAGGTACTGTAGTAGGTCTGATGCCATTAGTTTGAATATTTTTCAGTATGGTAATATGTCTCTATGTTCTAATTTAATTCAATCTATTTACTCTGCATGCTGATTCAATTGGTAATTTAGTTTCTATTTTTTATACGTATTTTTGAGTGATTATGCTTGGTGAATGAGGGTCAAGGACTCACAATGTTGTGTGCATACTGCACACTCGTCTAGATTGAGAAGAATCATCATACTAGGAGCCAATTTTCAGAGGATATCATTTTCCTATTTGTGGCCTTGTGGCTTCTGTGTGTACCATTTTTTCTTTGTTAATGAGGACACATACCTCGCTGTGGTAAGCTTGCAGGAGGCCGATGGCCACTCACATAGCCGTCCATACATGGATGTCTTTTCAACATCTGTGCGATGGCGAAACAAGAATCAAGATTTTATTGTTATGCATTTTACAAGAAGAGACGGTCATCAGTTGCTTTTCTTTGCAAGTTGTCTATTGTGTGACCCAGATGCTTAGTAGTGGGCCTCACATTTGCATTTTAACCCTAGGTGCCCATGATCTTAAAATTAAACCCTCGATTATTGTTTCCTGCTGTTGAATTATTATGCTTTAGATTGCTGGAAGCTACAAGTGCTTAGCCATTGTTTTCCTTGATTATCCTAAATCAAAGCCCACTCCAGATGAGCTCTCTTAGCTGGTAAAAATTGTACAAGCTCACTGTGGATTCTTAGGAACATATCTGCAACTACCAATTACTCAAATTCATTCCATTGCTAAAAACATTCCACAAGGATGGTACCTGTTTGGTGCTTCATTATCATTCTGTATCTGGTTGGATGATACCTGCATGGTTACGAATTATGCCAAAGAACCTCCAATGCTACTTGTTTTCGAGGAGATCTGGTTCTGAAAAATATACATCCAAGCGCATATCGCCTAACCATGGAGAGTAAGGGCCTATTCGTATTTATAATGCTCTTAAGTATTTTGTCATTCATTATTTTCAAGTTTGCTAGTTAGACCTCAATTCATTCGAGCATTTTGAGATGGTTGGTTAGCATTAATTTTGTGTTTTGGTGTATATGTATCTGTTTATTAGATTAAGCTGCTTTGGCTCCTATATTTGTCAATGCATGTTCTATTATTTGATGGCTCTCACATACATATTCTTTGGTTGGTTTCAACTCTCATTTTATTCTGAATGATACCTCTGTTATTATATACTGATCCACTTTTGGAATCTTATGGCTGCTTTTCTTGACTGTTAGTGTCCAGATACCAATTACCTGTTTATGGGAGACTATGTGGACCGTGGATATTATTCAGTTGAAACTGTAACGGTAAGAGCTGAATCAGATCAATGATTGTTCCAATATTGCAGGACATATGATGAGCACTATTAGGAGCAAAAGTATATTCGCATACTTTTGATACGCACATATGATTGCTGCATGCATGGCAACCACTTTTTCCTAAAATATTTCCATACCTATTTCCGTTAAGGGCCTGTTTGGTCTTCCAATTTCCTATGAAATGCAAAGTAAATGAGCCATCATTATCATTTCCAGGTGTTTGTTTAAACAGGAATTATAGCTTGTAAATTGAAAGTCAAATACACTTGCAGAGAAAGTAGGTAAAGTAAAGTGTATTCATTACAGTTTCACATTCTAAAACTACCATTTTTACAGTGATTTCTGTGTTATCAAAATCATCATTGCAATCAAATGTAAGTGATGTCACCACACAATTACAATAGTAAATAATCATTACCCATCTGCAGCCATTTAATGTTGTAATTGGAAAACCAAGCGGACCATAAGGTCTACATTATGCCCCCATTAGATTTCATGCATGAGGGGGAGAATGGTGTGACTTTCAATTGTGATGTTAGCGATAAATGTTGTTCTTGTCTTGGGTTTCCATCAAAATTCTATTTGTCTGCTTCTCTCCCAAGTATTATTCTTCGTTTAAGCAATGCTGTTTTACATGGGATCCAACTGTATGGTAGTATGCTTGAATTGGAGGTCAACTACCTTTGCTGGCTTACCATTTGAACCCTTTTTTTTTCCTCTCTCAATTTTGGTGCTGTACAATAAGCATTGGGACCAAGCTCAAGAAAGTAAAAGAAAGGCCTTTTCCCATTCTCCCAAGTTACCTCATGAAATCACCAGTGTCCCTGGATCTTTTCAGTCAACTTCATCTGAAAATTGATTTTTGGAATTTTTGGACTTATACCACATTTATCTGAATGCTTTACATTTTTAGGCTTGAAGATGGTTTTGGTGGAAAGTTGTTCTAAGAATCTGATTGCTGTTTGAGGCACATTTGAACAAAGTGAAATGTGGTTTGCATATGGGGTGGGGAAATTGGATCCTTACTCATGGCTCAGTGGTAGACCCTATGGGTTTCAACACTGAGGTCATAGGTTCGAGTACCCATGTGGTGTGTGGGTGTGAAGGCGTGTGTAAAAAGAAAAAAAAGGGTGGGGAAGTTTATCTTTTTTCTTCTTCTGATAAATGTTTATAATCTGATCTTAACAAGCTCCGGAAACACCCATTTAGATCGGCCAGGAGATAGCCATTGGAGCTAATTGTGGGTTGTGGCATAGTAATTCTTCAGGGTTTTTATTTTATTTTATTTTTAAATGCCTTGTGGATAGTCATGATTAAGCGTGTTGAGTTTCATTGGTTGGCTTACAACCTGCTCTTGGTTCAGTTGCATTGATCCAGCCATGTATCAAGCAGAGTCCTTTGTTTTTTCACGTTGACACTTGGGATGTGCATGGATTCTACATTAGGTCTGCCTTGTTGTTTTTTGCTTTTGAATACGGTGTTCTGTTCGTGTTAGAATAATGTTGTGCTACATTACGTTTCAAAAAAGAAATGCTACATTCATCAATTACATTTTAACTCTTTTTTTAATTTGAAGTTTTATGCCGAGTCTGCGCCAGATGCAGTTTCTCTTTGTACCATTTTGCTAGAGTCCTGACATATTCTAAGAGTGGTACTGATTGATTCATTTTTCAGCTCCTGGTGGCCCTGAAGGTGCGCTATCCTCAACGAATTACCATTCTCAGAGGAAATCATGAAAGTCGCCAGGTATATGGTACACTGATTTAGTTTCACTTGTTTCCTTTTTCTTTTCCCCTATTTGGTCTAATTGACTTTATTGCTGTAGGTTAGGGATTGTAAATTAGTTTCGATTGCATGGTCTGACCTGAGAGATCAAATATCATGACACATTATAGTCCAGAGACATTTCGTTGTCTCCAAAATGGCTGTTTCTCTGGTTTGAGATGTATGGACTGTCAACTACTACTACTTATTTCTCTGGGGACTTTGAAGTTTGAACTGTATATTTCTTAACTGTTTTGCAGATTACACAGGTTTATGGATTTTATGATGAATGTCTACGCAAGTGAGTTTCTTATACACATTCATGTTCTATTGAGATCTTTATCCTTACTGAAGAGATGTTATTCATTAGTCGTGGTTTTCTAACCTTAAAAGACTTCTGCAGAATTCCTTAAATAGTCTGCTTTTGTGATTATTTCTATGGCCTGTGATACTGAGATACTTGTAAAAGTGCCACTTTCCATTGTCAATGTTGCATTATTAGGTGCAAATTAGCTTATTTTTTGTTGAATCAGTAGAAACCAGTATCCATGCTTCTTTTTTTCCCCCTTCTTTCTTTCTTTCTTTCTCGTTCCAACGTCCTATTCCTTTTTCTACGACTATAATTTCTTTTAATTATTCCATGCTTTTTACTCCCCTTGTATTAACGTCCTATTCCTTTTTCTACGACTATAATTATCAAAAAGAAAAAGAAAAAAAGTTGGCATTGGTCTCTTACCTTAATTCTTAAAACTTCACATGGAAAGGCCATCCATCAAAAATTAGATGTTTCCTGCCTATTATCAGATACACAATACTTGCCAATGCCATATCTAGGTGTTGTCTCTCTCTCTCTCTCTCTCTCTCCAAGATGGGTTTGGACCTGGTCAAGGATAACAATAAACCAGGCATTTAAACAATCATATAAATAAATCATAGGAGGTTCCACAAACCACAGTTGTACTTCTAACTTGGAGCTGGTTGTGGCGGAAATGATTCTCTCATTGTCGTTCTAAGTTGGAGCTGGCATTTAACATCCTCCTCACGTGGTGCATAACCAAGTGTAGTTAGCATGCAGTATCCTTTTTGCTCTAACATCTTTGGTGTATTCCTTAAGTGAATAACTAAGTTATATTAGCATCAAAGAGTGTTATGCTGATGTGTGCTCTAACATCCATCCAGTTCATTAAGTGCATAACCTAATCAAGTTGTGGCACGAAGCAAGTTATGTTTGCCAACTGAAGTTTGGTAGAACAATGTTCCTCAGATTGATCCTTCTCGTCTGGTAGTCGATTTCAGTTTAAATATTGTTGGACTTGTAAACATTTGGATACACTACCATTTTCTTTAGGGCCTGTTTGGGAGTGTGGATTTGGAACCCCCTGGATTTGAAATCCTTCTGTTGTGTTTGGCACCCTGGATTCAGAATCCCTTTAATCCAAAAGTAGCTATGCATAGTTTATTCACAAGGGTTTGAATTTAATTACTAATTCAACTTTAATATCTCTAATTAGGTATGTAATGTTTGACACAATGGTTGTGTAATAAGCCCATTGAAATATATACTTTGCCCGAAAATGATGAAATTCCAAGTCTCGGATGGGCCACAAGCACAAGATCACATCCAAGTGACTAATGATTTTTAACCGTTGATTTACATGGACAATGTTTGGACTGTGCAGATCATCGTATTAAAGTAATTATAGTGATGCAATTGATTATCTGATTGTTTTGGGATATCATCGGTGGGCCTTGTGCCCAATAGATTAATAGTCTAGTGACACACATTTTACACATGCAACTCTTGGGAAGGATTTTAGATGTAATCCAAGCTTTCACCTTGGATTTCAAATCCCCTCTGAGGGGATTTGAATCCCCCAGTTACTTTATGGTGCCAAACATACCAGGGGATTTGAAATCCCCTCAAACCCCCTAAATCCATGGTGCCAAATGACCCCTTAGGTTGAAACTGAACTGGAAACCATATTTTCTGAAGCCCTGGTCATTCTCTTTTTATCATATTGTAGTATTCAAACCCCAATATGATGCTTAACATTTCTCCCTTGCGCTGAATACAAATCTGTACTTTGTTTTTGTTGGCAGGTATGGTAACGCAAGTGTATGGAAGATCTTTACTGACCTTTTTGACTATTTCCCATTGACAGCTTTGGTTAGTAGGCCTATTCCCTCGTTTATTTATATTCTGCTTTACCACTTTCCTGAGCCTATTGCAAATTCACTTAATTGACGGTTGAACTAAACTGGGCTTAGTTGGCTATTCATTGGTGGTCATGCCAACTTCATTATGTTCCTTCTTGGCTGTGAATGTCAAGTTCTAAACAATCAATGTCAAGTTCTAAACAATCTGTTATTTGAACTCTTTGAAGGTCGAATCAGAAATCTTTTGCCTGCACGGTGGCTTGTCTCCGTCCATTGAGACCCTCGATAACATACGGAATTTTGATCGTGTTCAAGAAGTCCCCCATGAAGGGCCAATGTGTGATCTCTTGTGGTCTGATCCAGATGATCGCTGTGGTTGGGGTATTTCTCCACGTGGAGCTGGATACACGTTTGGCCAAGTAATTCCTCTCTTCTCATTCTTATCAAAGATATGAAGCTTGGCCTGCGCATTAACCCATGTTATTGGTTATTGCAGGATATATCAGAGCAATTCAATCATACCAACAACCTCAAGCTAATAGCCAGAGCTCATCAATTGGTCATGGAGGGATTCAACTGGGGACATGTAATCACATGTTCTTTGCTATCTTGAGCTTTCCTTTGCTTCTGGGGTTAGAGGTTGAGATTTCTGTGCATTTAATGTCTGTTTGTTTGTAATCAATTAAAAAATGTTCATTTGTTTGTAACAGGAACAAAAGGTGGTAACCATATTTAGTGCACCTAATTATTGCTATCGGTGTGGAAACATGGCATCTATCCTTGAAGTTGATGACTGCAAAGGTCACACATTCATCCAGGTCTCTCTCTCTCTCTCTCTCTCTCTCATCAACTAATTTTTATCCATCTTATCAATCAAAAGGTTGTGGGAAACACATACACAAAATCTGGTTCACTGCTTGAGACTCTGCCCAACCCTTTGAAAGAAATTTCAGATAAAACTGTTTTTAGGGTCCAGTGGTGGCGGAATCATAAAACTAGATGTAGCATGTATATGATGATCTAAACTGTTCATCATAAGGTGTAGACCGTGAGTCTTATTGATATGGGTCAATTAATCTTGAGTGTGATTATGCACTATCTCAGCGCCTTTTAATGGAAGTTCCTGTTATCTTTAAAAATAAAATAAAATCTTGAATGTCATTATCTGTGCCCTTGAATTATAATTTCTGCCGGTGAAGCCGCACCAGTTTCGAACTTTGTATGTGAATCAAACAATTACCATTCGTCTTGTATAGAATGCCATATGATTATTTATCAATTGTTTCCTTGGATTCTTGCAAGTTACCATTTGGCTTCCTAATCCGATTCATTGTGCAAATGCTAACAGTTGCACATCAGTCATTGGGTCACACACACACACACACACACACACACACACACACACACGTGCCTGAGGATGAAAAAAATGGCTTTAAACTCCTGCTGTATAAATTTTGCTTAAAACTCCTGCTTTATATGATTGCAGTTTGAGCCAGCTCCTAGGAGAGGAGAGCCTGATGTGACCCGCAGAACACCCGACTACTTCCTATGATGCAGCTGACCGAGTTATTTGCTGATTTGATGGCAGCGAGAGGCTATGCTTCCTGGTTGACACTGGGAGTTTGAAGATGTTGAGAACACTATCATCGGACGACATTTATAATTTCAAGCTGCTATGCTTGGTGGGGGAAATGCATGTAAAAAAAGTGAGCAGGTAAGGGTCCCATTAATTTTTTAGCATTTGGAACTGTGCTGATTTCCTTGGAAGGAGGCAGTGGAGCAGACAAAGCTGCAGCAGCATGTATCATTTCCAAGAAACATGGGTATTTTTTTTTTTCCTTTTTAAATTTTTTTTTTTTTCCTGGGCATTTTGGTGTTCTGTAGAGGGAAGGGATTCTATTTTCATAGGGTGCTTTTCTCATCTCTTAGTTTCCATCCCAACTGATCAAATTCGCTTCTTATTTGGATAGCTGCCTCGTGATTCGTCTTTGGTTGGGGCTCTGGTGATTTCCTAGATGTGTATGTGTAAAAACCTCTAGTGAAGATAATATGCATACACAGTGGGATATTCTCCTAAAAGGCCTAGGTGAGTTTTATTACAATCGTTGAGGCTTATTTGATCTAATGGCATGTGGGAAGAATGTCTAGCATGGTTGTTGTGAGGCAACACTGAATTCATTAACTTATTTTGTTTTGACTGGTTCTTTTTTTTTTCCCTCACCGGTGCATTGGATTTCTGAGACATACACCCCACCCTCACCCCCTTCAATCTAGATTTGAAAGACAATGCTCTTCTAGCAAATTGATGAGGACAGGGCTCTGCTATGCCTTCCCAGGCGTTGATTGGTATTAAGCCAATGGTACTTGTAGGTAGGCATACGGCGGCTTTGCATTTTGGATTTTGTGTGACCCCTCCTTTCTCCATGGAGCAGTAAGATTGTCATTGTCGTTGGTGGGCCGACTGATGGTGGTGGTTAAAGACTCCTTGGGATGTTTATTTTTTATTTTTTATTTTTTATTTATAAAGAAGCCGCAACAAATCAGCAGTGGTTGAATTGGCATGGTTTTCTCTAACACGCAAGGGAATTATGGAAGATCATTTTAAAGCTGAGCATTGGAGACTAAGCTGAGGCTATAGAATGGTAGTAGTGAAAATGGGGGTTTACAAAGCATGCATAGCCACCCACCCCGGTTCGGCTTAAAGGTGGTTTAAGCCTCAAAAGCCCTTTTGGAGGGCGAACATCCAAATGTGCCGTTAACTGTGGATGCTTGCGATGTAAACAGCTTAGAGAATGCAGTTGAGTTATCCTGGCTGGGTCGGTGGGCATCTTACAGCCATTAGTACCTTAGAAGGGCTTCTTACAGCCATAGGTACCTTAGAAGTTTGTTCGTGTACATTTTTAGCGGAAGTGTGCCTTTGTCAAGAGCTAGCCATGCAACGATGTCAGCTATACATTTGAAACGTCAGCTATACATGTGAAATGACTAGATAGAAATCATGCAATGTTAGTCCAGATATCACATTGTCACGCCCCGACATTTGGGTACCCGAATAGGATATTCAAGACCCGAATCTCAGGTTCGTGAGTTTTAATATATTAATTATTTATTGCAATTTACATGATTCAATCAATTTTAATAAATATTCAACGTCGTCTAAAAAAAAAATACTGCTGAAATGTTTATTAAATTCAACTCTCTTGATAGGTTTTCTTTTGTTTTTTGTTTTTTGTTTTATTCTACGTCGAAATTTGAAATTTAAACTAAACCTAATTTTTTTTAAAATTACAACTAATAGTTGAGGCCTGCCTGTACTAGTACTAGTATTCCAGATTTGCACATGTGCATTTTTATAGTAGAGTGAGCATAACAACCTAGTAAGGTCATTTCTTATCCAAAATTTATCATGTTTAGATTATATCAAAATTTTCTAAACAATGGAGGAAAATAGAATGCAGATAATAATAGAATGTGAATTTAAGCAACAGAATTGTAAAACTGTGATGCAAGTGATACTTTTCATGAATTCTCATAAACAATATATATCATTTCTTACAACATCGTACTTAAGTGGATGACCATGTTACATTAACACCCATGCACTGGTATCTCATGGTGATAGACTCATTTATACATTAGCTGGTCAGATTACTACTCCATTTGTACCTCTGTCGTATGTCCGCGCACACAATTATACTCATACGCTGTACACAAAGGATATTCCAAAGGATCTAGTGGGTTATAAGGTCTTTCATCCAAGGGACACAATCGCCCCACTTGCTATCTTTAGGGTCTTACATCCAAGGGACACAATCACCCTATTTGCTTACGTTACATCCAACATATTAAAATTAATGTTTAATGAATGTTAGAGATGCATGTAAGATAAATCCTTGTTTCGCAATCGAAAATATCAACAATATAAAATTTTTTAAATTTCTAATTACTAATTCTAGATATAATTTTGTTGAAACTTTAATAATTAAAACATTTGAATAAATATTATTTTTACTATTATTAAATTTAGAAATTATTGATTAAATAATGTATAAGAAATATAATTAAGTCAGAATTTTTACTTAAATAATATTCAATATTAGCATAAAAATATTTATATTTTCATTCATTAAATTCTAAAATTTAAATTTTATTTTAATTATCACATACATTTAACACACACACACACACACACACACAGTTCTGATATTAAATTAAAATTTAATAAATTTATATAAAGTGTTTTTTACAATTTAAGGATTTTTTTATATTTTTTTTATTATTTTATTCACTAAATTGTAAAATTTAAATTTTATTTTAATTATCATATAAACTTAACAAATATATATATATATTTATATTGTTCTGATATTAAATTAAAATTTAATAAATTTATACAAATAAAGTATTTTTACAATTTAAGAATTTATTTATTATTTTTATTCACTAAATTTAAAATTTAAAATTTTATTTTAATTACCACATAACTTATTTTTATATTGTTCTGATAATAAGTTAAAATTTAATAAATTATATAAATAAAGTATTTTTTACAATTTAAGAATTAATTTATATTTAAATTTAACTTCACATTTAAATCAATCAAATTATAATCTAATTTATTAAATGAATTCCAAAGCCGATAAATTTGATTATTTTAATAGCAAAATTTATTTAAATATTAATTTCTAAAAGTTTAAAAATAAAATTAATTTTTTTTATCAAATTATACTTTCGATAATTTATTAACTAATCTAAGTAAGATACACACACACACAAATATATATATATATATATATATATATAGAAATTTAAAATCAAGTTAAGATTTTAGAATAAAATAACATAACAATTAATTGAAAATGTTAAACTTCAAGTTAAGATCAACTACCTTAAAAAAAATCTGATGATCCGGCCTTGCTCCAATCTCTCTCTCTCTTGATATACAAAGTTCTCTCTCTCTCTTTGATTCGATTGTTTCTTTATTTATTTATTTATTTATTTTAATTTTTAAAAGAGGTGAGTAATGGAATGAAAGAGTGGGGATTATGGTACAATTTCGATTTGGTGGGAGGGTTTGGTACCCATTTCCATACGAAAAAGAAGAAATGATGGAGAGAGTGGGTTAGTCGGCGGTGACGTGCGGAAGATAATTCATTCTCTTTTTTAAAAAAAAAAATTAAATTTTTAGATATGGTGAGTCTCACTAACGATGATATAAATCTACTCTGTCCATCATCTTTGCCTGGTCATGAGATGATATAAGGCAAAAAATGAGGCAATCTAAAACTCAGGTGGGCCACACACAAGTGGACGGCGGGGTTGGTTCCCACAAAAAAAATGGGTTGTTACATTAAGAAAGACACTAGAACCCACTGGATCATTTAGAGATGATACGGCGTAAGAGTATAATTATGTGTGCAGACATACATCAGAGGTACAACTGAAGCAGTAATCTGACCAGCTAATGTATAAATGAGTCTATCACCATGAGTTTTCTTTTTACACCCAGATCCATAGCTCAACTAGTAGACTGAGTGGAGATACCTCGTTTCAACACTTGAGGTCTTGGTATCGATCCCTAGTGGGGGTGGCTAACATGGAGTGTGTGAACTGACACGGGTGTGTACTAACGCGCTAACCTAAAAAAAAAAAGAAAGAGTCTATCATCATAAGGTATTAGTGTATGAGCGTTAATGCAACGTGACCATCCATTTGGGTACGGTGTTGTAAGAAATAATATATATTCTTTATAAGAATTCGTGAAAAGTATCACATGCATCACAGTTTTACAATTCTGTTACTTAAATTCATATTATTTTATTATCTGTATTCTATTTTCTTCCATTGTTTGTAAAAATTTGATATAATCTGAACATATTAAAATTTAGATAAGAAATGACCTATTGGGCTGTTATGCTCACCCCACTATAAAAATGCACAGGTGCAAAGCTGAAATAATACAAGCGGGCAGACCTCTACTATTAGTTGTAATTTTCTAGAAAATGAGGTTTAATTTCAATTTCAATTCAGTTTTGTTATTTAAGTTTAGTTTAAATTTTAAATTTCGATGTAAAAAAAAATAAAAAAAATCAAGAAAGTTGAATTTAATAAACATTTCAGCAGTATTTTCTTTTTAGATGACGTTGAATATTAATTAAATATGATTGAATCATGCATATTATAATAAATAATCAATATATTAAAACTCAGAACTTGAGATTTGGATCTCGAATACTCTATTTAAGTACCCGAATATCAGGGCGTGACACGCATTGATTGGCTGATCTCATGTGTGCCCAGTTTATGGAAATTAACAAGTCAAATTTCATCTCAATCGTTTGTTCTTTATAAATTATTAGTTTTATGCCCACCGATTCAATGGTTGGGACGGACAGGAGTTTGCATTCGTTTTAATTTTGCAATGGATCTTCTTGCAAAGTGGAAGGTTTAATGTCCGAAGGTTTCAGATTGAGGTACGTGTCATGCGATGTGATCCCACTGAGTACGTATCCTGCTCGTTTTAGAATGCTCTAGAAAGAATTCCATAATACTCATCCAGAGTCAAGCGCCAAGAATATATTCTCTCGTTCGAAATCGGATTGCGTACTGAGTTACTCAGTACGCTCTTATCGTACTGTGTAAACTCAGTTGGGCCCACCACGAATGCATGTGGTTTATCCACACCGTCCATTCGTTTTTACAGATCATTTTATCAGTCCAACCCAAAATTGATGCATATACAAAGCTGCGCCATAGCACTGGAAAAAGTGGAAGTATTGATTTCAACCGTTGAAAATTTTCTAAGGCCTCCAGTGATATTTATTTGTCATCCAACCTGTTCATAAGATCAGAAAGACATGGATGAAGGGAAAACACAAATATCAGCTTGATCTAAAACCTCTGCTGTCCTCAAGAATTTTTCAACGGTAGATGTTCAATTCACAGAGTTTCCGGTGGTGTGGTCCATTTGAGATTTGGATATTCTCCAATTTTGGGTAAAGCCCTAAAATTATGTGTTAAAAGAGATGGACGGAGTGGATATAATGCATGAATGACACTGGGGCCCACAGAGTTTACTCAGTACGCTTACCGTACTGAGTTACTCAGTACGCAATCCGTCCCCTCTCGTTCCACACAACCCAAACGTGTCCAACATGCATGAAGTATGTGCTGCCTTATTTTCAACCTAGAACCCGGTACGCTGTCTGATCCAAACTTTTCCAAAATTCGGTGGGGCCTTATTTTACACTTTGCGATGGCCTATGTGGGCTACCAGAGTGTCTGGATCAGCCTAATTTGGTATGGCACAGCTGATGGACGGTGTATCTCATGAGTATAAAGTCAGCCCCATGCCGCTACACTTGCAGTTTCATTAAAAGAGATGAAAATGGTTGAAGGGTGACCGTCCGTAACATGCACACAGCAATTGTTTAAGGAACATTCATTTGTTGAGCTTGGACAGTAGACTTGTTATCCTTTTAGCAATCTATTTGAGTGTACCAACTACAGAGGCAGTGGAAATTTTTATACCATGCTCCCTCTTAGGATACAAGGGTTTGGACTGAGGTATGCATGTAGGCATGCACATTAGTGTTGATAGCCATGCCTAGTAAACCTATCAAATGACTCCCATACATGATCTCAATCACGTCTATGATTAGCCGTTTAACAGGCTGGTCCTGTACTCTGCTGACCCACCACAAATAAATATTACATACTACAAATCAAAACCATAATTGTCCATGGCATATATTCAAATCCACCCCCAAAATGGTCAGGATCATTTCTACTGAAAATGAACCATGGCCTTCCATGGCAGAGCCTACCTCCTGAAGCAAGTCTTACTACTACTCACATGGTCCAGGTACCCAAGAAATTTCCAGTTCCAAATATGATGATTTCTGCAAAAAGTTGACCCGATATAGCCAGGGCAGGCATTGATGATGATGCATTGATGGCTTTCACCGAAAAGTGTTATTCCACTTAATACGTGGCGGATTTCTCTACACTATAAAATCATCATCATCATCTAAGAAATTTCCCAACTAATTGGGGTTGGCACTTCTCTACATTAGAGAATATGATATACAAAACCAATACCGATCAAATAATGCCTATTACAACCTCATGAGTTTGGTGTACTAATATACAATGCCCAACTGCATTGAGGGTGCATATATATCTGTCACTAACCCACATGGGTGAATAGCGATGGGACCAGATCCACTACTGACCATGCAAGGCCTGCGTACTGAAGGAACCTTATGCCGGTATCAACATCGTACGGTTCCTGTGAGAAGATCTTCTGAAGATAACCCAAAGGTGGCCTACTGTCGCACTTGTTTTTACCACTGACGGACCCTTTCAGTGATGGAATGTAGCATGACGACCTTATTGGGATGCCCATAGTGTTGCATACTACAGGAAGTGTCCATTTTGCTAAGGCTTTGCTGCAAAATTTCACAAGGAGTATTGTGGGGATGCCAATGAGTATCCTTCCCATGAAGACAGGAAAAATTAGCTGTGGGGTAAATATGTGAGGTACATCTTCATGATGAAATTGAAGGTATGTTTGCTGGACTCCACTAACCTGCACAGGCAGCAGCACCATATGAGACTAGCAGGTCAAATACCAACAGTAAGAAACTGCTCTTCTAACTAACGGATCAAGTACATTACAGTAGAGCCACATATATGATATTTATCTTCATGTGATATATAATGATCGGTCATTTCAATTTTGAGGAAAGCTATTCCTGAAGCCCATTTCCACACAAACACATGTTACATGCGTGTGGGAACCAGCATGTTTAGGCCCCTAAAGTGAGTGTGTTCCTTGGCTCAGAAGATGCTGCTGGTCCATTTATCAGGTGTGCCCTATATATACAGAGATGGACAGAAAAATGATAACCAATGGTCTTATATTCAACATGCCGTAGTGTAACTGATGAATGGACCTGCCTCATTTTTGGGATTGTAAACATGTACTTGGGAGACCACCAACTTCTGGGTTTCTGCAGTGCTGATGCTTGGAGACTTGGACACTCCCAGATACAACATGACACTTCAAAAACTACACAAACAAAAGAGTCCTAGTGGTGCAATTGAAAAATGCCACTTGTTAGATAGAGGGGTTTCCAAAGAGTCTCTCAAAAACATAGTTCCTTTTTCATCTTTCTTGATTATTTTTGTTGCATGAATTTCTTTTGTCAAGCCAAAGATCTCTCTCCTAGCCCTCAAGCTTGCCTCCATTCTTTAGCTGTTGAAAACAACTCATAAGGACTTCTCTCCAGACTTCAATACATTTTTCATTATTTGTATCATGAATCATACAACAAAATGGGTCATTGCAAAGCCTGGGTGAAGGGCAGTGAGGGAAACTTCATTTTCCTAGCTTGTGTGCAGCACAACAATGGAGTTCACTTAATCAATACACTCCTCTTCCTCGCCCTACTGTCACACACACACACACACACACACACACACACACACACACACTCATGTTTCTCTGTAGGCCAATTCATTTTTCTATCATTTTTGGAGTTGAACATGTAACTGACAGGCTTTAGCATTAATGATATCAATTCATGTAAGCTATGGGCGGTGGGAGATGTTGGAATTATGGAGGTTTATTTAGATTTCATTTTACTGTAAATAAAGTTAACGGTTAGCTAGATGATTCCTCAGTGTCGCCTTTTATGTTATTCCTCGAGAAACTAATGAAATGGCTGTTGCTCTTCCAAAAGAAGGGTTTTATTCCTAGCCACTATTTTGATGAACTCTGTATTTTCCATTTTCATTTAATTAGGCTTTTTTCACTTATTAAAGGAAATAATTCATCAGGATTTGCATAGACTGAATGTGACAACCAGACAAGCAAATGAGGAGCAAAATCCAAGCTGCGTTGTCATATTGAGAGAGGTACCAAGGCAGTGGCTTTTGGTTTTGGGTGAAGCAATGCAGATGGTGACAATTACTCAATTATGAAAAGTTAAAGGTAGGGAGAGATGGCAAAGGTTGCAAATTACAAGGCGGCAAGGCATGATCATGAAATAGAAATTGCATCATATATTCCTCTTGGTGATAAATGGATTGAAAAATTGCCAAGGAATACAATCCTTGGTCGAGAATCTTCTATGGTAGAAGTTGGAGCCCTAGATGAGCTATATTACCATGTCAACCAGGTATGTGAATATAAACATTTGTTGGACATGAAATTTAAAAATTTTTCTTTTTTCTTTTTTGAGTGGAATATTGTTAGACATGCACACTACAACATGGCATACCAAATTTGGAAAGGTACCTTTTGTTTTAAGTATAATTCACAAGGTGTCATTTTTTAGCACATTAAGAGTCTATTTCAAATAATCATCATCATCTAAGCTTTATCTCAAATAATTGGGGTCAGCTACATGAATCCCGTTCCGCCATTCCATTCTATCAAGGGCCAAACCTTCAATTAGACCATAGATCACCGAGTCTTTTCTTATGACCTCCATCCATGTCCTTTTGGGTCCTCCCCTTGCCCTTTTAGAGCCTTCAACTTGTACCAACTCACTCTAACTGGCATCTTCGTCTGGTCTCCGTTGAACATGACTAAACTATCTAAGTCTACTTTTCCTCGTCTAAGTACCTATTGGTGCTATGCTTAAGTTTCCTTAAATGCATCCATTTCTAATTCCATCCTTGTCTTGCCACTAGGCCATCTCAACATCCTCATTTCAGCTACACTCGTACTATGAAAACAGTGTTCCTTAATTGGCCAACACTTTTTCCTATAAACCATGGTTGGCCTTATAGCTATCCTATAAAATTTCCCTTTTAGTTTCAGTGGTACACAACCATCACATAAAACTCTAGAAGTACATCTCCATTTCTTACACCTAGCTTGAATTCTATGGGGCAACATTCATCTCAATATATCCACTCTCATGACCCAATGTATCGAAAGTGGTCATTTTGGAAAACATCTTTTTTATTTTATTTTATTTTAATGATGACAAGGTGTCCCCGCCCTACTATGAAAACGGTGTTCCTTAATTGGCCAACACTTTTTCCTATAAACCATGGTTGGCCTTATAGCTATCCTATAAATTTCCCTTTCAGTTTGAGTGGTACGCAACCATCACATAAAACTCTAGAAGTACATCTCCATTTCTTACACCTAGCTTGAATTCTATGGGCGACATTCATCTCAATATATCCACTCTCATGACCCAATGTATCGAAAGTGGTCATTTTAGGAAACATCTTTTTTTTTTTATAAAAATGACGACAGGGTGTCCCCGCCCCATTTTGAGGCAAGACTATTCCCTACGGATGCACGCAATCACCAGCAAACCCTGTGCATCTAGTAATCCCGGGGAGGGGAATAGAACTTGCGTTTGTGGGAGCACACCCACAATGCTTCCCATTTTACCAAACCCCATGTGGGTATTTCGGGAAACTTCTTGGTCAACAATCTTAACTAAATTCTCATTCTCACTCTTACTGTTACTAAAATTGCACTCCATAGCTCTGTTTTAGTCCGGGCTAAAATTTCAAATACTTCAGATTCTAAAGCATCCCTCCATAAACCTAGTTTTGTGTTAACGCCTTCCCTTATCTTGTCAATCAAAACTATGTCATCTGCAAACAACATACGCCATGGGATCTCTTCTTGCCAATGCCTCGTTAATTCATCCATAATCAATGAGAAAAGGTATGGGATCTCTTCCTACTTTGAATGACATCAAATATGTAGCACCAATCACCAAAGTATATTCATGCATATGGGGTTATTTGGATTAAATAATACCCTATGATGATAAATTAATCAACTTCATCTGCATATCAAGAGGAGTGATACTTGTAATTTAACGGGTAAAATTGCTAGAAATCTACATGAGAAGTGCACTGAAAATTGTTGGCATGGGCAGATATTTTTGTTTGGATTACCAAGCTTGAACATTTGAAAGGGCATAGGAATCTCATTTTTAAAAAGAAAAATAAAAATAAAATCACAGGTCTTTCCAAGCACCAAGTTGAGCATCACCCTTTCAATTAAATAAAAAGGTCTTGAAATTGTAAAATAAAATATGTAGATCCATTGGAATTCTTTTCTTTAACTTTCTAGATGAATTCCACTAGGACTTTCTTCTTGAAAGAATATTTAGAGCATGAAATTAGCAAAAAAGTTTTACTCATGATGGTCAAAATCGTATGATTTAGGATTTGAATTGCATCGTATATTTATATGATGCAAATTGTAGCCCCGACTTTTTGTTTGTTTTTTTTTTACCCTTCAACACACGCACGCTCACACAAAAATCAAGATATATCTTTTTTGCCAGTCAATGGAATCGAATGCCACTTTTTCCAATGTGATTCTACATTCAAGAAAGGTACAAAAGAACATAATTATTAAAAGAATCTTGTGTGTTTTCCAGGCTAAACTTCTTTAAAGACACAAAACAAAGGAAAGAAACAAGACTCCCTTATTACTACACAATACGTATAGAGTATATAGGTTCTCAATTGATAATATCATGATGATATGTATTACTTTTCCTGGTGCATATTGAAGACAAATGGATGATTGATGAGATTTTATATATTTTTTCTGATTTATTTAATAATTTCTGATTTTTAAAGAAATATCTTACGATTTACGATACAATTTGCAATTCAATACGATTCGACCCCCTATTACAATTTGTGATAAGATAGCCATTCTGCCTTTTAATTGATAATTAATTATGATAGAGGATGTAGAAGAAGGCACATCCGAAAGTTGAGAACGATGAGTCACAGCAATGACAGTTGATATCCAATCAATGTAACCAGTCTCAAAACACCAACTGTTGAATCAGCCTCTTCATCTTACTCATTGCAGGCATGGTACAAAGAAGTCCTAAGAGGCTAGCATTAATTCTATCAGCAAGTCCCCATGGGTATTGATTACCTTCCATCCAGTGACATTTAAGGAGTCTCCAACCACAGATACTAGGCTAGAGAAGGAACCACAAACAGATTGATTTCTTGTGAATGTCTCGACTTCCTTTGGATTTTTTGAGGCCTAAAGCAATCTCTAATCACCCCTTTTTCTTTAAACATCTTCTAACATCTGAAACTAGTCTTTCTGAAGAAGATGGTGGGGACTATTGAGCTTTGTGAGAAGTGGCATATGGAACTGTTGCAACTTCCTCCTGCTGTAAATGCAACTGTACTGAAGTCTTGCACTCTCATTGCCAGTCCCATACCCAGATAAAGGATGATTGTGTCATAGAGGAATGGCAGAATAAGATTCATGCAGCAAATTCCAATTAGTTGGGATATGGCTTAAATGATGGCGGCGGTGGCGGCCGTGATGGTGATGATGATGGTGTTCAATCAACCCATGTTTTCACTAATGAGGGAACCCCCACCAGGCCAGGGTAATGAGCTATCAGAGTCGTGATTTAGAGCTCCTCGATGGGGCAATCTCCATCCCTCCACTCATTCATTGATGCTGTCTTCACCTACCCCACCATCCCTTTCCAACATCTAAGCACGCCTCTCCTTTAATACAATAGAACTTGCAGATCCACAGCCATGGAATGATAAGGCTTTTCATTTCCTCTTTAACTTTTCCTATGAAATTCTATTATTTCCCCTAGATGCCCCATACAAAACCAAAGGGTGGAGTCTCCAAAAAGTCCCACCTTCTACATAAGATTTGCTTGACTGAACTGCCAATTAAATTCTTGCATCAACCATACACAAACAAATCAAGGATGACGCTTCACACAACTTGCGAACAATGAGAACTTAAATGGATGGCATCTCTTTCATAGAACTATGTAGCATGGGCCTATTTGAGAAGTGGAAGCCTTTGTGATGAAGGTGGTCAGCACTCAGCTGGATTAATTTCCCACCAAGAGAGCGTAGAACAGAAAGGTCCTCCCAGAATCTAAAGTTACCACTGCACCGTCCTAAAAATAAGGTCCTTGCTAAGATTACTCCCACTGATAGCATGCCACAATTGCTGATCCTCTATAATTCTAGCATCTGCCCTAGAATCCCATCCCCCTCTTGCAGGCTTGCAGTCCATAATTACGTAGTTAGTTAGTTCAAATTGTCTCATTCCTTGTCCAATCTTTCTTTTCTTTTCTTTCTTTTTTATTTTTTATTTTTTCTTTTTGGACCAATTATTCCCACTCTATTTTTTCTTCTCTCTTTTTTTTTTTTCCATTGATTACTCTCACTCCTCCCTAGTTGGACGATCCCTCTAACCAGGTGGAATCATGCTCCCGCTCCCGCTCCTGCTTCCTAGCTATTTATAGTTGCTACAATTTTGATTCCTGCCCCTTGGATCTATTGTATGCTTCACACTCTGTGCAACAATACTCTGATGTTATTAGATTTGCAAAGGCTTCCCATAAAACCAAATGAAATTTCATGTCTTTCCTCTTCAGGTGCTCCTAGTGGGTCAAAATACCCTCCAGTAAGGAGGAGATGTCACTTTGACACTACAAGCGTCCTTTCAGACCTTTCAAACATGGGATACCACAACTTTAGATGACTTGCTGATACGAAGAGGAGCCCCCAATAAAACACCAAGAGAGTTACGTTCATGCAACCTAACAAACACACAATTTCGTCGAGGCAATCATCCTATACTCGCTCATCCATAACCAAATGAACATGCAACCTATTCCTTTATGAGATGGACGCCTAAACCTCGAAGCCAGCAATTAATTCAGTTCGGTACTGTCTACAAGGGACTGCTCAATTGGTCTTCTATGAGAAGAAAAATAAATAGAGAAAGAAAGAAATGCTAAACATCCTTTGATATGGAAATAAGAGTGAGAATTTAGTGCTTACTATACCCAAGGCAACACCATTGAAGGCCGTGTGGAACTCATAGCTCGGCGTTGGATGTTCGGGTGTTGGGTAGGCAAAGAGCAATAAGAAAGCTAGAATGGCCCAGAAAGACGTAACTGCAAAACAAATAAAGCGCCCGGGTAAACAGCATTAACTAAAGAAGAAAGTCAGAAATTAACAGACAATTCTCACAACAACAACAACAAAAACAACAAATTGGAATTTTCAATGTACATACCATTCTGTCCAGAGATGATAAAACTGTCGACATATTCATGAACTGACAACCAAAATGTGAGGATCACAAGCCCCATAACAATTCCACCAATGATATCAATCAAGCTGTGCATGCCAAGGTAAATTCTTCCTAACAAGCAGACCAAAAATCTCTTAACAGAACAGAAAGCAAGAATAAAAGAATCCAAAAAACATTCTAACAGGAAAATCCACATATGAAGCACCACACAGATTACAAACTCACCCAAGCCAATGAACCCTACAAGAACACAAACTACAGTGATCCCAATCAAGATTGCAGCTCCGCCAGTTTCACGATTGTATGACAGAACGTAGTGCAAGAGATACCTGCAACACCATCAATCCACAGAAGAGAATTACGCTACTACGTGATAACACTCCATACTCATCAAGATATGCAAGGAAAAGATAAGAATCAAGCAAAACAGCTGCGCCTAGTAGATACCCGGAAAGGCAAACTGTGTTAAGAGTATGAGAAGACGGGAACCCATATTCCATTGCATTTTCTTTCTCATCTTCAGTAGCTGTTACCCTCCTAACAGGTGGAGATTTGGGTCTAGGAGCTGATACCAAATCCTACAACACCAACAAAAAGAGAAAGCAAAATAAATAAACGGAACAGAAATTCATTAAGCACCATTAAACATTGATAAAATAAAAACAAAATAAAAAAGACAGATGGCAGGAAATGCGAATACCTTTACCGAATTCCCTAAATAATCACAGAAAGCCATCAACAAAGTCATCTGTCTCGCTAATTTGGAATGCCCACTCTACAATATTGCAAGAAACAAGCAACACATCATTCAAACATCAACCATTAACCCCAAAACACAAAGCCCACATAAGCAATGATATGACTCTTGACCCAAGGATTCAGTGTGAACAATTGGGGCCCATAATTTGTGGTGATCCACATTGTTCATCCCATGGGCCCCACCATGAATGGACCATGTGCCCAAAGGGATAAGACGATCCCAACCCTTCAATCCGCAGCCTGCAAATACACAATTAAGAACATAATATAGAAATGGGAAAGAGATAGGATCAATTGGATCTTCTGAAACAGGATATTTCTTGCCTGTGTGATGGGCCCATTGGATTACAATCTGGATCAATTGTTGACAGGCCCCATTTACACGGTGCCATTGGCCCAGGATCATACAATTCCTTCATGAGCATTTATATTCAAAATCAAACAAGCTTGAGAGAGAGAGAGAAAGAATTGAAACATACCCAAAAAAGCACAGGTAGAAATGCGGTATAGAAAGGCACGGATACAACGCATGAGAAGGCGGAGAAGAAAGCGTCTAAGAAACTATGCTGGAAAGACTGCAAAAAAAAGAAAAGAAAAGGAAAGGTGAGGCTATGATCATCTTCTTCATGTTTATGTGGGAAATTAGGAGAAAAGGAGAAGTGGGTATTGCTGACCTGGATATGGAGGATGAAGGGAGTGCTTTTGTGGACATGGTGGGTGATGAACGGTTGGATAAGGGATCTGAGCTTCTGGGTCAGGTTGAAGTATGAGGAGATGATAACCCATGAAAGGATGGATGAGAACGAGAGGACTTGCCACAGTGAGAAGCCTTTTTCCATCTTCACAAAAATTTCAATGTATTCAGAGAAAGAAAATCAAAAAATGTCTGGCTTTCGCTTTGGAATCTCTCTCTCTCTCTCTCTCTCTCCGTCTCAATTTTGAGATTTGGGTTTTGGAAGGAATTTTCAGCCAGAAGTGAAAGAGAGACGAGCCAGACTCGTATTCCGTAGTGACCCTCCATTACCGAACTCGGTACTGGTCGAAGCTCCGTGGGAACCTCCGTGATGTATGTGTTTTATCCACGCCGTCCAAGCAATTTTCCAGCTCATTTTAGAGCATCATCCCAAAAAATACGGCATATCCAAATCTCAAGTGGACCACACCACAGGAAATAGTATTGAAAATTTCCTATGGACCACAGAAGTTCTGAAAGTTGATTTGTATATTTTCCCTTCATTTATTAGGATCTATGTAACATTATGAATAAGTTGGATGGCAAATAAATATACCATTGGAGCCTTAGTAAGTTCCAACCATGGACATTCAATCCCTACTGCTTACTGTACTGTGGTCCACTTAGGCTTTGTATCTTTTTAATCTTTGGGATCATATTTTATAATGAGGTCATAACATGAATAGACGGTATGGATTAAAAAAATATACATTATGGTGAGGCCCACAAAGCTTTTCTAGTACAACCAGTACTACCGAGCTCGGTACTGGAGGGGTTACTACCGAATCCGAGTCTCGAGGATGCCAAGCTGGCGAATGTTGACCACCCAATGGGTGGGCCTTTGCCTCTCCTTCTAGAAACAATAAGGGTCCTGATGTGATGTGGTTATAAAGCGAATTTGTTATAATTCGTCCAGCTGGTTTGCAGGACGCGGATTCCTGTGAAAGTCTTCCGAAGTTCCTTGCATTGGATGGGCCTACCGTGAGAAATCCACCCGTCCATCTATTTTAGGAAGTGGATGGGCCCACCGTAATGTTTGTGAGAAATCCACCCGTCCATCTATTTCATGACGCGGATGGGCCCACCACAATGTTTGTGAGAAATCCACCCGTCCATCTATTTTAAGATGCGCGGCAAAAATTGAAACAGATCCAAAACTTAGTAAGCCACGCGAGAGGAAAATCAGGAAAGAAATTCCTACAATGCCAATCTTCTTGGGCTCTACCTTAAGGGGTCGTTTGGCACCTTGGATTGGAGGGGATTGGAGAGGATTAGAGGGGGTTTCAAATCCCCGTGGTTGTTTCGCAGCATAAAGCAACTGGGGATTGCCAATCTAGGGAGTTTCCAATCCCTCTTCGAGGAGGTTTGTAATCGAAAGGTGAGAGCTTGGATTACACTTAAAATCATTTGAATAGTTGCAGGTATAAATGTATGTCACCGTACACTATCATTCTACTAGGCACATGGCCCACTAACGATGATCAGCACCGTCCAAACATTGTTCATGTAGATCAGCACCGTCCAAATATTGTTCAGCACCGTCCAAACATTGTCCATATCAATCAACGATTAAAAATCGTTGGTTAGTCACTCAGACATGATCTTGTGCTTGCGATCCATCTAAGACTTGGAATTTCATCACTTTTAGGCAAAACATATATTTTAGCGGGCTTATCACAACCATAGTGTCAAAAATTATATATCTTACTAATTAGGAATATTAAAGTTGATTTAGTAATTAAATTCAAACCCCCGTGAATATACTATGTATAGGTATTTTTGAATTAAAGTTGATTCACACTCAAGGGTACCAAACACACCGAGGGGATTGCCAATCCAGGGGGTTTTCAATCCTGGGAGTTGCGAATCCAGGGGGTTCCAAATCCACGCTCCCAAGCCGGCCCTAATGTTTATATTACATCTAAACCATTTAAAAGGTCATTTTTATTGGGATGAAGTGAGGATGCCATAATTTTTTGGAATGAAGTAAAAATTCCAAGAAAACTTAACCTGATAAAAAACTTTTGTGGTTGTACAAATGTTTGAACGGTGATCATTCATTTCCCACTCTTTCCTCTCCTATGGCCTACTTTAGTTTTTAATTCACCTTATGTTTTTAATCAAATGTCCCCAATTTAGCTAGTAAAATGGATGAACTGTCCGATTTACAAACATCAAAGTGACCCCACTAACATCCTAGCTAAAGAACTTATTGCAAAAGGCCTTCCAAAGGATATCAGCCTCCTTGGTTGGCACATGGGTAGGTGATACTTACCGTTGGATTGATGGGTCCCGCAAGGAATGGTGGATGGGAAGCGGATTGGCTGGTGTACCACACACACCGTCCTAGCCGGTGTATTGATGTCAATAAGTTCTATGGGTCATATTAAAAGTTAGGTGTTATAATCAGACCGTCCACTCGTTTGGCGAGCTCCTTGTAAGGCTTTAGCTAAAAAAGACGAGAGATCCAAATATAAAGTGGACCACAATGAAAAGCTAGGGGGATTGAACGTCTACCAAACAAACCTTTTTAGGGTTAAGTTTTAGATCCATATGATATTTGTTTTTCCCCTTCGTCTATGTCTGTGTGAGCGTCCACCCATTTTGGCCAGCTCATTGTAAGGCTTTAGCCAAAAAGTATGGCAGATCCAAATATCACGCGGAGAACACTGAAAAGCAACGGGGATGGAACGTCTACCAAAGAAACCTTTTTAAGGTTAAGTTTTGGATTTGTATGATATTCGTTTTTCCTATGTCTGTGTGACCCCATAAATAGGTTGGATGAAAAATAAACATTATGATGAACCTTATGTGTATTTAAACTGTGAAAATAATTATCCTAATGTTATTTGTGGTGTGGTCCACTTAACTTTGGATATTTTGGATATGACTTATTTTCGGTTATATACTCTAAAATGATCGCGTAGAATGGATGAATGGTAGGGATATGATAAATACATCATTGTGGGGCCACGTAACTTTGATCTCAACCATCCACATCATCACGGACTGTATTTAATGAAGCAGTCCTTGCAAAAAAAATTCTGCTCTGTAGCGAGTATAGGATCCGGATTCATATTGAAATATACAATATAAGAAATCTTTTGGGAACTGTCACAGTATCCGACGGACGCGGATTGGACACTGCCCCTGGAAGTACCGCTTTCGCTACTGGTCGGTACTGTGGCCCCACCATGATATATGTGTTTTATCCAGGCCGTCCACCCATTTTTCCACCTCCTTCCAGGGCAGTAGCACAAAAATGAGGTAGATCAAAATATCAGTGGAGGACATCACATGAAAACAGTAGTGATTGAACACCTATCATTAAAAACTTCCTAAGTCCTACATTAATGTTTATTTGCCATCTAACCTGTTGATTAGCTCACATAAACTTGGACGAAGGAATAAAAACAAAAATCAGCTTGATCCAAAACGTTTGTCCCCCAGGAAGCCCGTAATGGTCTGCGTTCATTCATTACCTTTTATTAGGGTGTGGTCCACTTGAGATCTTGGATCTGCCTATTTTTGGGCTCATGTCTAAAGATGATCTAAAATAATGAATGGGCAGAGTTGATACAACACATATATCATGGTGGGGCCCATTGAGCACCGACCAAAATCGAGGGCGGTATTGACAGGTTCTGTATGCAACCCGCATCCAACGTTATCTTTGTCTTAACCGTCTATTTATAGGACCTTGATCAAATGGACAGAATCTTCGGATGCACTGGGGAGTTATTTGATACTCTGGAAGAGTGTGATGGCTCCACACACTCGTGCAATCTTAAATCATAAACATGGCATGCATGCGAACCAATCAAACCATCGGAATTGTGGGACCATTTTAGATGTATCTCAATCAAAAGTCAGATGGAATAAATTTCTGTGTTGACTTTGGACCGTTGAACTTTTTCATCTTGACCGTCCGTTAGATGTCCATCAATCTGATAGTCAAGAAATTATTTCAGTTTAAATTTTGATTTAGTACATGTTTAAGTGGGTCCCATGAATTTGGACAGTTTAATTTGAGTTGCGTGTATATCTTGTTTCAAATAATGAGTTCACGTGCATCACACCATCGCGTGCGATGCATGCAAGAAGAGATAAACTTCGATACTCTGTCATCGTGCACTCTTAAATTTTACACGTCTAGAATTAAAAATAAACCGTCCAACGCGTAGGCTCCATATTGAATGGTACTCTACAAAAATTAAACTGAAAGTTGATATCGTTTCTAGCTAATTGCTAGACATTTAGTGGACGGTTCAGTTAAAAGATAGTCTGCGGTGTGGATTCAATAAACAAATGTCCACTAATCAGAGATTAGCATGGCTAAAACAAAATGTTTTAATTTTGATGGCCTCAATACAGTATTTCCCACGATTTCCAATATTTATATGAGTTGAGAATATAACGTGTATGCAGCTTCTGAGTGCATGTTTATGAATAACCATACTCTGCCAGATTATCAATTGACACCCCCTGTACGTTCGTTTTGGATAATTTTTTACTATAGACGCGACTGACTATCTACATTTTTTTACTTAGACCTGAACAAAACCTACTTACCTTACTAATGTAGACTAATATCCGTATGAACGAACCATAAAAATAAAAATATGTCCAAAACCCTCTTTCCATATCCATAAAAACTACTTTCGTAATATAAGTTTTCGGCCTTTCATCAGGATTAAAAAAAAGAGACATATAAGGAAAGCGTCTATGGTGCTAATTTTTTCGTTTGTTTTTGTGTACGGTAGTTAGTTGGGGAGCACTATTTTCTAGGAAAGCCTTTCGCATGGAGTTCCTGTTAGGAGAAATCCACCTGTCCATCTGTCTTGTGACATCATATTAAGACATGAGATCAAAGTGAGTGGGATCCGAGACTTAAGTAGGGATTCCGTTCCGATGAAACCTTAGTGGGGTCTACAGTGATGTTTAAATGCCATCTATATCCTTAGTAGAGTGATTCGTATTGGGATGAACTGAAAATACAAATATTAGCCTGATTCAAAACTTATGTGGCCCATGATTATTGCAACTGTGGAAGTTCAATCTTCACATTTTTGGGTTACTTGAGTATTGGATCTAGCTAATTTTTGATCAATGTTCTAAAATAATCTCACAAAATAGGTGGATAGAATGGATTTCTCACAAAAATTACGATGGCCCACCTAGGTTTCAAGCAGAAACTTAATGCTAAAGGACTCAACAGGAAATCCATGCCCGGTTGAGGTTACCTAAGAAATAAGTTACTGGGTGTTGCCTGACCTTGGGGTTCACCTTAATGCATGTGTTGTATATACACTCTGTCCATCAATTTTCTAGCTCATTTATGGCATAATCCCAAAAATGGGTAATTTTTTACTATAGACACGACCGATAATCCACCTTTTTTTATTCGACCAAAACAAAACCTACTTACTAAACTAGACCTCTACACATATGGACAAACCCATAAAGATAAAAATATCCCTACTTTTTCCAGCTGCTTTACCCTAAAATCCAGGGATATTTTCATCCAAAACCCTCTTTCTGTACCCTAAAAATCTACTTTCGTAACCTAAGTTTTCGGCAGGCGGAAAAAAAAAGGCATAGAAGGGAAGCGTCTACACTGCTTTTTTTCCCCAAAAATGAAGCACATCCAAATCTCGAGTGAAACACACTGTTGGAAATAGTAGTCGTAAAGTAAAAACTTAGTAGGGCTCATCATGATGTTTATTAGCTCCCACCCGTTAATAATATCATATAGATTTGGATGAAAGGAAAACACCAATATCAGTTTGATCCAGAACTTTTGTGGCACTCGGGAAGTTTTTAATGGTGGGAATTCAATACCTATTGTGTGGTCCACTTGAGGTTTGGATTTATTTCATTTTTGGCACCATGTTTTAAAATAAGTCGAAAAAACTAAAAGACCTTGCGGATATTCAACAAAAATATCAATGTGGGCTCTGGGTCAGGGAAACACCCACTAACATTCACCTGTGTAACACCGGTGCTCTCACATTAGTGGGATTAATTGTCCAAGTGACCCCATAAGGTGATGTGGTCATTTCAATAAGCCGTATGAATGATACTTTAGGAATTCTAGCCTGAATTCACTTTTTCATTTTTAGTATGATGAAAGTGTCCCTCTACCATAGTTGTCCTTCGTACGACATGTTTTCATCTCAAAAAGTGAAAGGTCCTTTAAAAAGGAACATGGGCTCCACCAAAAACTGAAAATTGGCCCGCCTCTTAGCCAATCTGATCCATTCATTTTAATCAAATAGCCGTAAACATATGAATGGGTCTTCTCAACATTTTTTTAAAAAAATTGATGCATGTGGCTCATAACTACACTAATTCTGTGTGTTAATATTGAAATCTTCCCTTCTGTGTGGTACATCCGTGATGAGATTTGACCTCAATCTTAGGTCGATGATATGAAATTAAAACCCCCTACTTGTGGATGGGTTGGATTTGCCTCAAGAAAATCCAGTGGACCTCATATTAAATGTGGATGAGTTCAAAATGTGGGGCTCTTGTCATACGAGGTCATTTGATCATTTCATTTTTTCTTGTCTTCTTCCTCTTTTTTTTTTTTTTTTTCCTTTTTCGCTTCCTTAAGACCACACGAAGCCGAAGCTTCTTTAATGGTTAGTAGTTATATGGCCATAGTCTGAACTCTCTAGACAATGACTAAAAACTTTGGTTCGGCTCCAACGAAGTTTAGACAACTCTTCAAGAAATATATATATATAAAGTTTTTCAATCACAATCTTCAAAGTAAAAGCTATGGTGAGTGGAGGTAAGGTTTTTTTTGTTTTTTTGTTTTTTGTTTCTTTGTGTTTTTCTTTATTTATAAGCATGAATGGTGGGAGTTGGTGAAAGAGAGGGTCGGGTGGGAATTTGTGAAAGGAATGGGGGGTATGGTGGTTCCTTTATAGGTGTTGTTTGTTTTTCTTATTGTATGAATAGTGAAAGTTTATGAAATGGAGGAGAGTGGGGTCCCATTTTTCTGATGTATGAATGGTGGGACCACATGGATCATGAATATTCATTGCTATTCACTGTGAATCACTCATATTCATTGTGGATCACATATAATATCAGCAGTCCCTTATTAAGATCGAGCATTCATAGTATATATTAGTGGAATTCATTATGGATCACCCATATTAATAGAGGACCGTTAATATATTCATTGTACATCGCAGATAATATTAGCGGTCCTTGTTAATATCCACAATTCACGGTGAATATCAGCGGTCCTTGTTAATATCAACGATCTACAGTAAATATTAGTGATCCTCTGTTAATGTTCGTTGACATTCACTGTGGACCGTAGATAATATTGGCGATGCTCTGTTAAGATCGGCGATGCCCTGTTAAGATCAACGATTCACGGTGAATATCAGCGGTCCTTTGTTAATATCAGCAAACTTCTGTCAATATCAGTGACCTCTGTTAATATCCACGGTCCTTTCTTGATATAATTTTTTTAATATAATATTTTGTCTTTCATATACTACAAAATCCGTTTGCGAGGCGAGGGAACCTAGCCCATGTTTAAAATATTCCAATATAAAGGTCACCCCCAAATGCTCAGTATGATTTTTACCTACTTTGAGGAATAAATTTAACATGTTCCTTATTAAGAAAGAGATGTTTAAAAGAACTCAATTCAAGTATCTACTTAATTTTAACGAAGGAGGATGGTGGGAAAATTGACCATTGCTCTACTACCTAATGCAAAGGCACCTTGACAACCTCTGCTTTAACTTCGAAGGTACCATTTTCCAATTCAAGGAGATGGACTTTGCCTTTATTATAGGTCAAAAGTAGGGAACACCAGATAAATTGAAATAGACTAGTCAAGGATTGTCAAGAAGAAATAGCATCAATGATCGATTTTTCAAGGATCAATATCATATTATAAATAAAAAAATTTTAAAGACATTTTGATCTCTCCAAGGAGGAAGTACCGATGATGCAGTCGCTGTACAGGTGGCGATGTTGATATGTATCGAGAATTTGCTTGTTGGATTGTCCAAAAAGAACGAGCGTATAGATAAGTATGTACATTTAGCAAATAATCATAATGCATTTGATAATCACCATTGGGGAGTATGGGGTACCAAATCTTGATAGAAAAAGCGAATACCATGATTAAGAAGCACCTTCCGAACTCCTACGACGGGGGATGCCCATATGCCCTATAAGTAATTATTTTTTTATAAATTTCTATAAACTATTATGCCACTATAATGTACTTTATTTTAATATTTCATGTTTCTCTTGTCCAATAGGTTTGCGCATATAAGGTCATCCCCAGTCTTTACCGCATGAAAGACTTGGCCACTAGCTGTAGTATGATTAGAATTCCACAAATTTTTAATTGGAATGTGACTAAGGTGAAAAAATACAATGCTATAACAAACTTTTTACGAATGTGAGAGTAAGTTGAAATATCAATTCAAACTTGGTTTCGTGTTGTATTTCAGTGATTCTGACACTGCATACATATTATTGTAGGTAAACGGCGAATTCATCCCCTTATTGGATGAGGAAAATATTGTCTCTATTGTATGAAAGGATAGTGGAATAAGAGGGTTAAGAAAGGAGAGACAGGGGAGAAGAATAGACTCACACTTAAAGATGTTATCGGAGAAGTTGGAGAAAGTGGAAGATGAAAATATCTACATGCACAACAAAGTGAATTTTCTATGAGCTGAGGTGGAGTTACTGAAAATATTTAAATTTCTAATTATTATCATATACAAGTCTTATTTGTTCTAATGTAACGAATATATGTAATATTCATGCATGGTGCACATCCGACGTCAATAAGTGCTATTGTGTAGGTTCAGGAAGGAGACCTAGCCTACCACAAGTTTGTATTTACGGACCTATTAAGAAGACTTAGCCCTTAGGAATATGAAATTGTTAAGGCGGCCTATGTTGACGGTGGTCATGATTGGCTAAAATACCTATGAGAGGATGCATGGGTTGATGACGAGAGAATTGTCATATATATGGATTTTTTGACTGATAGACGTTTATAATATCCTGACATGTATCCTCAAAAATGCATGTTTGTAATAACATTATTTTGGGTAATGTCTATTTACTGATATGCACGTTTAACTTAAATTGGAATCAATATAACTTATAGTATTTTCATTCATTTGTGACAGTAACTTTTTAAGGATAGCGTCAAAGTATTACATGAATATGGTGTCATATTGCATGTTTATAGAGTTAAAAATGATATCTTGAAAGCTATTAATCCACATGTTCTGACTATTATTAGAGGATGGTGTTTTCAAAATGAGATGTAAAAATTCGATTGTGTAAGTTTATCGTTAAACTTATACGTGATTTAATTACTTGACTTAGTGTTTTAGGTTGTGTTTAGTTTAGATGTACTTATTATTGTTTATGTATTTTGTAGGTATACTTTCCACATAATATCTAAAATCAATACTGGATTTTGATTGTCATGCACCTAAAAAGAAGACCGGTTTAATTGCTTGACAACATTTATACCAGATAGAGAAGTATGATGAGTTTATAACTAGTTTCACAGAGAGATTGAGATGGTTGTTTCATTTATGTGATGGGAGCAATAAGCATTTAAAAGTTAGATGAATTTTTCAAATAGTAAGTGAGATTCCAAAATAGGCTGGTGAAAAGCGAACGAAGAATCTTTGTGATGAAATACATCGATTTCCTATTTAGCACTCGAGGGCTAGTATTCAACCCAGTATGCTTCTTATGAAATATTTTTTAGAATGATTATTTTTGTTATTTACTGGTCATGTTATGATTAATAATAACTTATAAATTAATATACATGACAAAGTTTCTTATTTTAGAGAGAAACTGTATTTTGACTTCTTGCACAATAACATCCAGAATCATACCATCATATGCCTCCTATGCTTGCGTCAGATATCATTCATATGGTTGGCCGCAGAATATATCAGGCATGGCTGAGGGAAATACTATTCTCAAGTGATTCCAAATCCGTGATACTTCGACTATTAAATATCTTCTGCTATGTTATGGATCACTCATATGGTTTTCTAGCCGCCTTTAAGGTCTATATCAGCTTTGGGCAGCGTATTAAGTGACGCCCCAATGGCACCCAAGAGGGTGTGGCCCTTACTGTGGGACTCACCTTGATGTATGTATTATATATCCACGCTTTACATACATTTTAATAGTTCGATTTAGGCCATGAGCCCAAAAATAAACTAGATCCAATTCTAAGATAGGCCATGTCATAGGAAACAATGGCCATTGATCATTAATGGATCACAAAAGTTTTAGATCAAGATAATATTTATTTCATTCCTTCATCCACGTTTATATTACCTTATAAACAGGTCGGATGTCAAATGAACATTACGGAAGACTTAACGTGAGCCCTAGGAAGTTTTTAATGGTAAACTTTCATTCACCACTATTTCCTATGGTATGGTGCATCTAAGAACTGGACAAACTTCATTTTTAGGTCCATAGCTAAAATGATCCGAAAAAAATGGATGGACGGCGTGGATATATAATACATACATCAAGGTGGGCCCCACGTTAAGGGCATCACTGTTTTGTGTCCGGCCTGGGCCGCACCTAATCCGCTCCCCATTTTTCTAGCGGCCTGTGAGGTCGATATCATCCTATCATCTCATCCAAGAAAAATTGTCCCACCGAACGAAAGGTACTGATCATGCTATCTTCAACTGAGTGGGCCAAATCCCAAATTCCCATTCAGTGGGCCTTGTTGTTGCCATATACGGAAAAAAAAAAGATTGCTAAGACAATCCCAGCCATCACTTTTTATGCACTCTTTCACTTGGAGTGCCTATTGAATGATCTGAATGATGGAGCAACCGGATGGACGGCCCCGATCTGGACATCTATCTGCGAATTGTACGGTAGAGAGATGCTCCACCGCATTCCGTTTCTACCGAATTACCGTACGATCCCGTTAGTAATGTGACCCGGTCAACCCATCCCAAAAAGAGGTAGAGATGCTACCGCCAGTAGATCCAGAATATGGTAGGGTGATTTATCAATCAGGACGGTTCATCTACTGGATACAACAATTGATAGGCTATGTATAGAATTGCAGACATTTCAATGAATCTATCCATCGCTTTATTTTTTGTTTTTTTATACTGAGTTCCTACAATTAATTACTTTTCGTTTCTACCATCCATGTCAAGGCAATTGATAGAAGGATGTAATAATCCAATTTATGATTATTTTGAATAATTTTCCATCCATAGCAGGAATAACTATATGGACGTTCCGGATTGACTCACTAACATGCCACGTGTACAGTAATAGATGTCCCTACCTTATCCCGAATCTCCCTGCTCCCACCGGAAGAGTGTGGAAAAGATAAGTCAGGGCGTGGGTTTGACGTTTGACCAGCCGCCCTGTGGATTCTCTAACGGAAACGACATCCACCCAGCTTTCTTCGTAGCTTGTGTACTCCGCTGGGACACTAATTCAAGTGATCCTACGAGCTACCACTAGTGAGAAATATGGGACCCGCAGGTTTTCAATATGTCGCCCACGTAATGAACAACCATGTCGCGTCATATGAAGGTGGGTCTCATTGTTTCACCAAGAAGAGCATAAGGGATCACATGAATTGGCAGGTTGGTGGACCACCGATATTTTACACGTGGACCGTTGGACGATTTTTACAACGAAAGGGCAGAGGTTCCCCTCTTTCTCGGCAGTTCTTAGGGAAGAGAGGGATGTGCCTTGGACTCCCGTGTTAGTTCAGCACTATTTAAAAATTGGTGGTGAATCTTCAACCGTACACATGGCATATTTGTAAGGTAATCCAGACGGTCCAGATCGCTTACCTAAGTTTGAACGGAGCAGAGCCTAAAAATTACATTGACAATAGAATAATAGTGTACTCTTCTACTTGGATCACTGACTGTTTTAATTTTTACCATCCATCTGATATCCATCAATTGGATGGCCAGATTTCTTATTCAGGATGATTTTGTGGATTTCCACCGTGTACAAAGCGACCCATGGCTTGAATGGTCAGGATAGCTGTACATGAGTGCTCCATGTGAAGCCACCATTTTCAAGATGGTCTCCGGCCATTGGAATCTGCTCGGTATCACGCGCATTTGTGGGCCCACGGCCGGCCCCCGCTTCGGAAGCGTATTGGCTGGTGTACCGCGCACCAGCGATATGGGTGGTGTGGGTATGTGTCGTGCGAAGACGAGCGTTGCAGCTCCTGTAGATGCAAGTTGTACGAACGGATTGGACGGTGTAGGTGTATCATCATGAACCAAAAATTGAGCTATGGTTATCTAGAGTTGTGGAGCCCAGGATGGTTTCAAGAATAGTTATTTCTTTTTCCAACTTTTTTCTCTCGCGTGTCGATTAGAATTTTTATCCACCTTATTTTTGTTGGCTTGTTTTAAAATAGCTCGCCAAACGTACAAACGAGTAGATTTCCAACAAACATGGCCCTACCCAGCATCCATGCTTCCTCCGCAAGCATGTTGTGTGGGGCTCCACTTCAGTTTTAGTCAAATGCCGTAAAATGATCTTGCAAAATGGGTAAACTGGGTAGATTTCTCACAAACACGGAGGTGGGCCCTACACAACATTCATGCGCAAGGATGCTGGGTAGGGCCCACCGCTATGTTTGTATAGGTTTGGCAAGCTCACTTTACGACAAGCGATGAAAAATGAGGTGGATAAAAAATTCTAGTGGGCTACATGGGAGAGAAAATTGGAGAAAGAAATACCTACCATTGAAACCTTAGTATGCTCAACCTTGATGTTGCAAGTTATAGAACTAGGTGTAGGTGTATCATCATGAACCAAAAATTGAGCTATGGTTTTGTGACTATTGGATTGGAAGACAGTCATTGGAGGTCTGAAAATGAAAAATATCCAACTGTTCTTTCTCACAAACAAGTTTCCATGAATTAGAGGTCGGGATTCTTAAACCAATCTGATATCGGGATTGTGATTCGAGACAGTGGGCTGCGTAATCTAGTCGGTTTTTTTTTTTTTTTGTAAATTATTATTTATGGCAGGTGTACTTGCCTGAGTATCAAACGTCGTACCCAGCATGAGTATTATATAATTTAACTCCTCATTCCACAATACTACAACCACATCAGCTGATACAGTCCCGACAAATACTTGGCACCTGAAATCATGATGTGTATGTAAATCTACCGTGCATCTGGAGCACCCTGCCATGTGAGGCACAGATTCCAAAATCCAGCCTGATCCATTACTCAGGTGAGCGACAACAAAGGGCACAATGGAGGATATTGGGGAAGCTAACGCCTTCAAATATGGTGTCCCTCTTTTGGATATACCATCCAAACCAGTCATCAGGTGAGAATCACCAAGATGAAGTGACACACCGAAATGCAGGCCATCAAAAGTGGACTACACTGAATGAATATATAACTTTCAGCCTGATTGTACATTGCTCCCTGTGGTGTGTCCCACCTGAATTTTGGATCAGGATGATACTTGGGATGTACAGTGAACAGGAGGTGGCGCACCATATGCATGGTTTGGATTCCATATACACATCACGGGTAGGCCCCATGCAGCTTGATGGGAAGATAGCTTCAAGTGGGTTTGAATGCATGTGACCGAAACCCATACTAAAATATCATTTATCCAACAAAATCACCTGAAAATCTGGAAGTCCCACGCCACACTATGCATGCCCAATGGCATAGGTTGTTAGAAGCTCATATGACCCAAAACTTGAATATTGCATGTGATGGGCCTTTCCCAAATCATTCCCTGCGCTTGATGCATATCATCTATTTTGATCAGGAATGTGAAAGTTAGAGATATAATCTTCCTAATCACAGCTTCCTACATCAGACAAAAGGCTCCTCTCTTCTTCAGACATATCCTCTATCAGCTTCTGAGTGTTTCTATTATCCAACCATACATACTATGATGGCTGTTATTATGGGATTTCCTAGCATAAAATATGCAGAGAGGAACATGTATTTTCAATTCTTAGAATATATCAACAGATGAATGAACAAATAAAATCCTCCAATCAACATGGCTGAGGTCAGGTTGTTTGAACGGCATACACTTTCGGGGTGTGGACCAATGGATGAACAGTGGATCTCATATGCATTTTACTGTGTGCGGATGCAAAAATGCTGATAACTCAAAACACCTGGTACTCACGGACCTCTTACCTTTATTCTGAGAAAATATTACAATACATGTCCGTGAAAAAAAGAAGGATGAAAAACCAATACAGAAATGAAAAATGGAGTCCTTTTATTTCCTTAATCACCAGACATGCACCGGGGACATCTGCACTGGAAACCAAACCCTTTGGAGAGGAGGGTTTGTCGAGCATCATGGTCCATACCCGCATCAATGTAGCATATACGAAGCTCCTCATCTGACACGAAACAAGCGGTGCAGTACATGAGATAAACGATTATAAATGTAACAAAATGGAGACAGTCAGCAGCTTCCGACAATGCCGTCCATATTTAGTAATGCCACTGTCTTAAGGGAATGGGCTATAAACCTGCTTCAATGTCACGGAGAGCCTTCAATCTTGCATCCACGTTCTCTATCCAAATTATGTGTGCATTTGGATCTGGAGTGCACAACTTGCAATCAGCTTAGCCACTTTCTTTTGGAGTTGGAAAAACTTAGTCAATTAAAAAAAAAAATGCTACACTATAACATAAGATGGCAACCCGCTTACATCATGTGTATAATTGGTTTAATGAAACTGTGAAACTCCCACAAACATGTATACTTGGTTCCAAGGTCTAAAGTATCATCCGAAACCGGTACGTATCGTCCAATATGTACCAGTATCTCCCACAAACGATATGGGTGTATTGGCCCAAGACAGCCCAATACAAGGAGATATGGGGGGCGATAAATTAATGGTATCAATGGTATATGTTACGTAACACACCCATTTCAAACCTTGCTTGGTACCTTACTCCAAAACTACCAATTTACCTCATCTTGAGATGGAAGTAAAGATATTCTTAAGGAGAATATCGTCGAGAGTACTGTGCTGAGTTACATGGAATACTTCAGATGTTTCTCTTTTTTCTTGGAACTTAAGCACATCCTCTATTTTGGGGTTGTAGTTTTCCATTTTGTTGTTGCCCTTTTGCTTAGTTTACCCAATGTTGTCAAAATTGTTATTGTATAGCAAATTGTAATAGAGATTGAATTGGAAATTGTATCGTAAATTGTAAGATTTTTTTTTCCCCTGATTTTCTTATAATATAAATAAATCAGAAAAAGAATAAAACAACTCATCAGTCATACATTTCCGATCGATATGCACCAAGTAATACACATCAAAGTATGATCAATTGAGAACCTGTATGCAGTAGACATTGTGATAGTGTTAAAAGACCTCTCTCTCTCTCTCTCTCTCTCTCTCTCTCATGAAATGAAATGAAATGATAGATCGGAAGGAGAGCAGAAGCTATTGACCTGGAAAAGTCGGCACCTATATTTTGGAGGTGGATCAACTCCAATTAAAACAACCTTTTCTAACATGCTTCTATATTTCATGTCGCTCTTTCAATGGCCGAAAGCGGTTCTTGCTTGCCTGGAAAACCTTAAAAGGAATTTTCTATGGAGTGGCAAATAGGAGAAACCAAAGTGATGGGGGCATCATGCGTACATGCGCACGCACACCACCCCCCTACGCACGTACGTACGCAGAAGGAGGGCCCCACCATCAATCTTGCTCGACGACGACGTCCAGAGAGGGCCTTCTAGCTAGAAGACGAAGTTTTAGTTCAAAAGGGTGAGCCCAATAGTCAAGAAAAGCCCATCATAGGATCTCATGATCATGGCCCACTCGTTGGATTGATGTCATATTTTAGGTTTTGCTTATTGTTATAGTCTAGAACATCGTGAACGTTTTGAATTTCTTTGTTTGGTTTTTATTTCAGTTTACTTCACCGCTAAGTAATAGGTTTTCACATGGTGCGAGTGTTGGGGTATACGATTTTTCCTATAAATAAGCACCCCCTGTAGTTCTTTTCATTCATTTAAGTTTAATAAAAATTCCTGCTTTATTTTTCTGCTCTCTTCATGAGTTGTGGAAGAATTCAAAAGTGGGTGCGAAGCCCTCCCTTCTTCGAAGGGCTAACTACCGTGGTGCGAAACCACATCTATCCCCATCCGCCTCTACCCTCTTCCATCCATATCTCTCATCTTCTATCATCATTATTGCTTTAAATTTCTCAGCTTCTACAGCTATTTATCCCCCTACAGCCAGTTTCTAAAATCTGGACCTGTAGGATGGCTGAAACTTTGGCGGAGCACTACGCTCGACCTTACGTCGGATTGTCGTCAAACTTGGAGGGATTGGAGGTCTCCCCTGGCTGACTAAGGCTTAGGTGTCACTTTGGGAAGGTGGGCTTCCATCACAAGTGTGGCCAGCCTACCCGCGCACGTGCGTCAGCCCCGGGTCACCATCTGCATGCAGGAGCTTTCTCCGAGTCAGGTTTTCCTCTTTTCATTCATATTTCCTAAACCCTAGCCTTAGTTTGCATTAGCCCTAATTTATTTGTCCATTTTTTTCACCCTAGGGTTCCTTGGATTGAAATTGGGGAATCCCTTAGATTAGGGACTGATTTTTATGCATGTGTGGTTGATTTCTATTTCCCTTTAACATCGTTTGGTTTATAATTTTTATTGGTCCAGTCCTAGCCTATGTCCGCTTGGACCCGCATAGATTCCCCTTTTTAATTGAATGATTTGGATTGTCATGTGGGATGTGGAATTTGTGTAACTGTTTCTGAATTGGTATGATCTAAGCCTGAATTATTGCAACTCATACTTAAATTTCATGTCCTACATCAAATTTAGTATCAAAGCTTAGGGTTTTTATAGGGGAATACATTACATGTTTAGGGTTTGTTTGTTTGAGTCCATCATGCATTCAGTTCATCATATGTAGCTTTTAGGAGTCCATAGTTCCTAACATTAGTTGCTGAAATTTCTATTAGCAGGAAGTTAGCAATTTACATTGCCGTAACTTTCTGTTATTCCTTTATTTTGACAACTATATTGCCGGATTTTAGTAGCACTGCGTAGTTTCCCTCATATAGAGTCTCATAGGATCATTCAGTCTCATATAGTCGTTGTAGAAAGTCCTTAGGTGGAGTTGCAAGTTGTACGCCTACACATACGGGTCATGGTTTTGGCTAACACCCTACACTAAACATGGAATAACTGCTAGAGTTACTAAACAAGCTGTCCCAGCAGATCGAGTCTTGGGATAAGCGCTTGGAACAAGACAGATCAACGCCTTGACCAAATAGAGGCCTCCCTCAGGACAAACCCTACCATTAGAGAAGATGGCTAATCTCAGGTAGGTGGCCAGGAGGATAGACCAATGAATGGAGGTGGCGAAGGAATCAGTTATGGGCGTGCATCCGTACCCCTACTCCATGAGGGACATCAAGACCATTATTTTGAAGTGTACAACATATGCAGCCTCGTGGCTACAGAGAGTGCACCAGAGGCTAGTGTAGAGTTACCTACTGAGGCCATTCTGGTAGCGGATGAGTTTCATGATGTCTTTCCTGATGATCTACCGGATGAGTCTCCCCCTAGGAGGGATATAGATCACACCAGAACATGGGAAACCGTAATACTTACAGCCGAGTTTATGTTTAATAGTTCTATCGATAGGTCCACAGGTCTCAGTCCTTATGAAGTCGTTACTGGTTATAAACCTGAAAAATCTATTGATCTTGTCCCTATGTCACTGTCCCATAGGCCGTCAGAGCCTGTAGAGTCTTTTGTGCATCACATTCATTCATTGCATCAAGAAATCAGGCAGAAGATCACTACTAGTAATGAACATTACAAATTTTCTGCAGAGAAGCATAAATGTTTCAAGGAATTCAATGTAAGGGACTGTGATGGTCCGCATTAGGCCCGAGAGGTATCCTCCGGGGGCCGTTCGTAAGTTACACGTGCGTAGCGCTGGACCCGTCAAAATTATAAAACGAAACGGTCTCAATGCATATGTAACAAATCTTTTACCCTCCATGGGAATTAGTTCTACATTCAATGTGGAGGATCTAGTTGCATTCCAAGGGGCCATTGATGCATTCTCCAGCTTTTCGTCTAACCATCCTGATTCATCAGACATTTCCTTTGATCTATGGACCCCTCCCGACCCATTTTCCCAGCCTCTACCTCCCATACCTATCCGTCCCGACTCATCTTCCCAGCAACTACGTCCCATACCTACCCCTCCCGACCCATTTTTCAACTTTTACCTCCCATACCTATCCGTCGTGACCCATTTTTCCAGCCTCTACCCCCATACCTACCTGTCCTGACCCATCTTCTCAGCTATTACGTCCCATGCCTACCCTTCCTGACCCATTTTCTCAGCCTTTACCTCACATACCTACCCTTCCCACACCTAGAGAGGAAATAGAGGATATTCTGAACCATCAGATAATATCCACGTCGGACGGCGGGTTTCATAAGTACCTGGTTAAATGGAAGTCACACCCAGCTTCAAACAGCACATGACTCACTGAGGAAGAGCTTCAGAGACTTGATCCTGACATCCTGGATCGGTTCAAGAGTTTTATTTTACCAGTTGCGAAATCTTTGCAGCAGGGGAGAGTTAATGGGGACACCATGCGCACACGCGCACGCACACCAACCCCTACACACGTACGTACGCAAGATGGCCCCACCATCGATCTTGCTAGACAACGACGTCCAGGGAGGGCCTTCTAGCTAGAAGACGATGTTTTAGTTCAAAAGAGTGGGCCCGATAGTCAAGAAAAGCCCATCATGGGTTCTCATGATCATGGCCCACTCGACGGATTGATGTCATATTTTAGGTTTTACTTATTGTTATTATTTAGAACATCGTGAACGCTTTGAATTTCTTTATTTGGTTTTTATTTTAGTTTATTTCACCACCAAGTAATAGGTTTTCACATGGTGCGAGTTTTGGAGTATAGGATTTTTCTTATAAATAGGCATCCCTTGTAATTCTTTTCATTCATTCAAGTTTAATAAAAATTCTTGCTTTATTTTTCTGCTCTCTTCGTGAGTTGTGGAAGAATTCAAAAGTGGGTGCGAAGCCCTCCCTTCTTCGAAGGGCTAACTACCGTGGTGCGAAGCCACATCTATCCCCATCCGCCCCTACCCTCTTCCATCCATATCTCTCATCCTCTATCATCATTATTGCTTTAAATTTCTCAGCTTTTGCAGTTATTCATCCCCCCTACAGCCAGTTTCCAAAATCTGGACCTATAGAATGGCTAAAACTTTGGCGGAGCACTATGCCTCAACCTTATGTCGGATCGTCGTCAAACTTGGAGGGATTGGAGGTCTCCCCTGGCCGACCAATGCCTACGTGTCACTTTGGGGAGATGGGCTCCCATCACACGTGCGGCCAGCCCACCCGCACATGTGCGTCAGCCCCGGGTCACCATTTGCATGTAGGAGCTTTCTCTGAGTCAGGTTTTCCTCTGGTTTTCCTCTTTTCATTCATATTTCCTAAATCCTAGCCTTAGTTTGCATTAGCCCTAATTTATTTGTCCTTTTTTTTTTTTCACCCTAGGGTTCCTTGAATTGAAATTGGGGAATCCCTTGGATTAGGGACTGCATTTTATGCATGTGTGGTTGATTTCTATTTCCCTTTAACATCGTTTGGTTTATAATTTTTATTGGTCTAGTCCTAGCCTGTGTCGGCTTGGACCCGCATAGATTCCCCTTTTTAATTGAATGATTTGGATTGTCATGTGGGAGGTGGAATTTGTGTAACTGTTTCTGAATTGGTATGATCTAAGCCTGAATTATTGCATCTCATACTTAAATTTCATGTCATACATCACAAAGTTTCATCTCTTGAAATGGGAAGAAGTATGTAAGCCTATAGTGGAAGGAGCGGGTGAATCAGGCTCTTCTCGGCAAATGGTGGTGGAGATTCATCACGGAAGAGGAAAGTTTATGGAAAAAGGTGATAGCATCCAAGTACAGGACTGAGCTAGGGGGATGGTGGTCTAAAAACTCTTCGCGTTATAGGATGTCTAGTCTTTGGAAAGCAGTCATTTCGATGGAGCCTAGGTTCAAAGAAGGAACAACTACTATAGTAGGAGATGGGGTGTAGATTCAATTCTGGGAGGATTTATGGATAGGCGATTGCTTATTGAAGGATGCTTTTCCTAATCTGGTAGCGCTAGCCCTGGGGCCCGGACGGAAACATTTCAGTGGCGGGGTCCTATTCCAAAGAAAGTGGTTGCATAGTGTGGATGCCTCCTTGTCGAAGAGACTTATCGGATGCGGAATTAGATGTGTTGCTAAACCTTCTTGACAAGCTGAACAGAAGTGCAGTCGACTCAAACTTGAAAGACTCCATAATGTGGAAGAAGCGCTCGGGCAGATTCTCGGTGGGATCCTCCTAAAAGCTCTTAGCCTAGCCACAAACCCCTTCATCCCACAACTTTCATTTATGGAAATATGGAGCTCCTTTAAAGGTTGTCTCATTCACTTGTTGGGAAGAAATAGAATATTAACAGTAGACGATCTCTGCCAAAAAGGAATGGTCTTGCAAAATATATGTTTACTCTGCATGTGGAAGGCAGAGTTAGTGGGTCATCTCTTCATCCACTGCCCAAACGCCAGTAAGGTATGGGAGGAGCTCTTCCTCAAAACTCTTAACATCTAGTGGGTTATGCCGGAATCGATGTATTTTTTTCTAGAATCATGGCATGAAGGTGGAACTGGGAAAGAAGGAAAAATGGTTTGGCAGTTAGGGGCATTGGCATGCCTATGGGCCATTTGGTGAGAAAGAAACAGCAGGTGCTTTGAAAACAAAACGACTATAGTGGAGGCAAGGCAACGGGCTTCAAGGACTTAGATATTTGTATCATCCTAGCCCTTTTGGGGTTGTAATCTGCTTTTGAGTGCCCTGTTTTCTCCTTTTCTTGTTTGTATTCTTTTCCACCAATGGCGGCTTCTTAATAAAAAAGTTACCTTTCAAAAAAAATAAAATGAATGTAATTTTAAAAATATAGGAATCCTTCAACAATTTATGTTCTTTAATACCTTTCTTGAGTGTAGAATCATGTGAGAGAAAGCGGCATTTGATTTTATTGTCTGAAAACAAGATATCCTGATTTTCTGTGAGTTTTTGAGTACGAAACCCGTCTAAAAACATAAAAATGAGGGCCTTTTTTTTTTTTGGTAATAGGGGAGGGCCTTTTACATGTTAAAAGCACAAGGGTAGAAAAAGGGAACAAAAATGAAAGGAAAAAAAAAGAAAAGAAAGAAAGAAGAAGAAGCAATTTTGGTCCCCATTTACAGTCCATGATTACAATAAATACAATTCATGTGGATATGCAATTTGGTATACGATTTGCATCATATCATCATCATCTAAGCCTTATCCCAACCAATAGGGCTCGGCTACATGAATCCTTTTCCGCCATTCTACTCTATCAACAATCATAACTTCAGTTAGACACGTACACCATAGGTCATCAAGTCTTTTCTTACTATTGCCCCCCATGTCCTTTTGGACCTTCCCCTTGCCCTTCTAGAGCCTTCAACTTGTACCAACTCCTCCTAACTGGTACAATTGTTGGTCTCTATTGTACATGACCAAATCATCTAAGTCTGCCTTCCCTCGTCTTATTACCTATTGGTGCTACTCCTAAATTCCCACACATGCATTCATTTCTAATTCTACCCTTTCTTGCCTTGCCACTCATCCATCTCAACATCCACATTTCAGCTACACATCCTATGGACATGTTGTTCCTTAATTGCCCAACTTTCTGTCCCATAAAGCATGGCCGATTTTATAGCCATCCTATAAAATTTCCCTTTCAGTCTGAGTGGTACACGACAATCACATAAAACTCTAGAGGCAAATATCCACTTCTTCCAACCCACTTAAATTCTATGGGCAACATCCTTCTCAATCTCTCCACACTTGTGAATTATCGACCCAAGATATCGGAAGTGGTCATTTTGGGAATCTTCTTGGTCAACAATCTTAACTAATTCCTCATTCTCACTCCTATTATTACTAAAGTTGCACTCCATATACTCTGTTTTGTTGGATTAATTTTAAATCCTTTAGATTCTTTAGCACGCCTGCATAAATCTAGCTTTTTGTTTATGCCCTCCCTCTTCTTGTCAATCAAAATTATATTATGTGCAAACAACATACTCCATGGGATCTCTTCTTGCAAATGCCTTGTTAACTTGTCCATAACCAGTATGACAAGGTACAGGCTCAATGCCAACCCCTGGTGCAAGCCTATAGTAGAAATCATTTGTCTCTCCACTAGTGGTCCTCACATTTGTTATTGCTCCCTCATACATATCCTTAATCATGTCCAAATATAATCTTGAAACTCATTTCTTTCGCAACACTCAGTCACTCACTAGATTAACTCTCTAGGGATCCCACTGTAAGTTTTCTCTACGTCAATAAAGACCATGTGGAGATCCTCCCATTTCTATATTTCTCTATCAATTGTCTAAGTAGGAAAATAGCTTCTGTGGTAGACCTCCCCAACATGAAGCCAGTTGATTTTCTGATAAATTCGTCCCATTCTTTAGTCATTGCTCAATCACTCTTTTCCAAAGTTTCATAGTATGACTCATAAGTTTTAATCCTACAATAGTTAGTGCAGCTCTCTATCACCTTTATTCTTATAAATATATGTACCATGATGACTTTTTCTCCATTCATCTAGCATGTTCTTCGATCTAAAAATATTGTTGAACAACTTTGTCAACCAAAATAACCCAGTATCTCCCATACACTTTCAAACCTATTGGTATATTATCTGGTCCAAGGACCTTTCCTGTTTTTATTTTGCTCAAAGCTTCTTTCGCTTCAAATATCTTGTGTCTCCTTATTGTTATAAATAGATGCCATAATACTTTTTCTCCATTCATCTAGCATTTTCTTTGATCTAAGAATCTTGTCGAACAACTTTGCCAACCAAAATAACCCAACATCTCCCATACGTTTCCAAATCTCTATCAGTATATGTCCAAGGGCCTTTCTTGTTTTTATCTTTCTCAAAGCTTCTTTCACTTCAGATATCCTAATCCTATGAAAGTATTTGTGGAATCTAACGTCATTTGAGTTTATGATTCCTTCCATCCCTATGCTCTCAGAGTGATTGTCATTTAACAAGTTTTGGAAATAGTTTCTCCACCTTTCATTGATCCCATTGTCCTTGACTAGTACCATGTCCTATAGTCATCACTCTTAATGCATTTAACTTGATCTAGGTCCCTACTCTTCATCTCTCTCATTTTTACAAGTATAAAGACATCTCTCACTTTCTGTTGTCCCCAATCTATAGCAAAGATCATCATAAGCCTTAAATTTAGCCTCACCCATTACTTTCCTAACAATCTTTTGGCATTTCTATGTAGTTCAAGATTTTCATTGTTTCTAGTCCCTTGCTAGGCTTTGAAACATGAACGTTTCTCATAAATAACTTTTTGCTTATATGAATGGTTATCGCTCTAGATACACCTAAAACATCTTTTGCCAATTTCCTAAAGCAATCGGCCACCTTATTCCACATAATGATTTACTTCTTCCTCGACATTCCACTTTCCTTCTTTCATCAATTTTCTTATGAATAACATTGTTTTCTCCTTTTAACTTCCACCACCTAGTTTTTAGGCACCTATTAATTTCATTCCTTTTCTTCCATCTCTTAATGTAAACATCCATGACCACTAACATATGTTGTGCAGCCAAACTCTTTCTACATATCACCTTGCTGTCCTTGCATATTGATTGTTCCGTCTTCCTAAGTAAAAGGAAATCTATTTGGCTTGTATATGATACACTTTTGAAATTATTAAATGCTCATCTCTCCTTTTAAAGTATGCGTTTGCTAGAGCTAGATTATATGTCAGTGCAAAATCAAGGATAGTTTCCTCCATCTCATTTCTTCGCCCAAAACCATATCCTTCATGTATCCTCTCACATCCTCTGCTTTCCTTTCCTACACACCCATTTCAGTCTCCTCCCACAAATATCCTCTCTCTGTTCGTAATTCGTTGCATTAATACCTCTATATCCTCCCAGAATTGTTTGTTAATTCTATCCTCAAACCCTACCTGCAGCGCATATGCACTAACAACATTATCTTCTTTCCTAACACAAGTTTTATTAATAAAATCCAGTCACTTATTCTCTTAACATCTACAACTTTATCCTTTAAATCTTTATCTACTGCTAATTAGTTATCCTTACCCCATTTCTATTATTGTCCTTCCAAAATACCAAAGCCTATATCCATCAATTTCTTTAGTTTGGCCCATTTCAACTTAGTCTCTTGAGCGCAAGCTAAGTTAACTTTCCTTTTCATGTTAGAAGTTATGGCATAAGTTCAACACCAGCTGCCAACCAGACACAACCCTCCTTGATCTAGGCTGGGGACCAACAATGTGAGCATAAAATTCCCACAGGTACAATGTCATAGACTATTACATAGGTTAAGTACAATCAAGCACTATTTAATAGTCTATGCTTAGGTTGATTGCAATTTGAACCATATTGTATACGTATACGATTTGCATCATACACGTATACAATACGGTTCGAATTGCAAATTGACAACCCTGAGTTCATGTACAAGTCTTCAGCTGCATCTATCTGAATCATCATCATCTAAGTCTCATCCCAACTAATTGGGGTCAGCTAGATGAATCCTATTCCGCCATTTCACTCAACCATATTTGATTTGAATTTCTAGTCAAATTAAGTGAATGGAAAGGATCAGTGCCATAATGGTAAGGAGATTGTCAAAGGACTACCCATTATGGTTGTCAAGGTTCTCTCCAATGCAGCAAAAGAGGATCCCATCATGTCTCCATGAGAAACATGCATGTGGATTCCAGACTACATGGTAACAACACCTAGCCTACCCATCAGAGTGAAATGCTATGATCCCATTTTCAAATCAGGAATATTACGAAGGCTATAGGCTGATAAACACCCAAAAATCAGTTCAATAACATCAGGCACCAGATGAGAGTAGAGGAGAATGAAATCTTACCACAGTCATGATTGTAAAAGGATGGAAGCATATAAACGGCATTTCCAACAGCAGATTCAGCAACAATGGAGGCTGCTGCTGCTGAAAGTAGATCCTCATATGAGCCTCCAATCAATTCAACACGAAATGCATTGATCCGAATCCTCACCAGCACACCAATGTACCATTGCTTTGTTAGAACTAGTCATGTCAAAGAAATGTGCTGTTTAAAAGCATGCTAAAACTTGGAGCGACTGACATTAGGAATCACATCTTCCATGCTAAGGATACATGCAATCTGTTCATCAAACCCTGCCTTCAATAAAGTGCACCTGAGCAAATGAAACTCCTCTTCCATCTAGAAAATGAAGCAATGGCATGAGTAAGATGATGTTTGGAAGAAATAAATGCACAGTAATACAGGGATTACAAAAAAATAAAAAAATAAAAAAAATAAAAGTGAATACCAATGAACAATGTCTGATGATAAAAGAAACTAGGCGTAGGGCACATGCGACGCATGTAGAGAGAGAGAGAGAGAGAGAGAGAGAGAGAGAGAGAGAGAGAGAGAGAGAGCCACCAGGATGGTTTCAATGGTGGATGCCCCACCATAACTAATAGACGGAATGGATTTCACAGAGACATCACATCCCCCCGAAGTCCTAAGGAGTTGCTTTGTGCAGGCTACATGCAAAGAGGAGGGAAAATGGCACATGCTAGCTCATGAAAAGATGGAAATGACGGAAATACCGCCCGTTGAAGGCCAGACACATTGAATACTCATTTTGTTTTACAATCTATCAACGACTAGTTGCAGGGGTAAATATGTCCACTGACTACTCAAGTTATCTATAGTAGAGACAATAAGAAAATGTCCAGTCTTTTGTGCAAGCAGTGATATATAAAACAGTCAAGCCACAATCTTACATAGGTCAGCAAATGGGAATATTTCTCACGAGCACATTATTTATTAGCCCAGATGATTCAGGACTACTTTGAAGAAAGGGCCTCACCTCTAAAATCATCTCAGGGAATAAATTGGCTGGCTGAAGAATGTCGAGAAAGTCTACGGATGCTGCTCCTGATATAATCATACAAGCCAACCGCTTTACCAAAAATGGATATTTCAACCCTCGTAATCTTCAGAAAGAGACAGTAAGTAAAAATGGAGAAACTAGAGCATTCTAAAATGAATATATTTGGGAAATATCTTCGGTAGAAACCTAAGTTACAACATCCATAAGGCGTTGGCATAGAATATTAAAAACAATTGAGGTAAACCAAGATGATAATCTTTATGGGAATGCTCAGAAATATACCTACAGACATTTTTAAGTACTAAAGGCCATGGGAGCGCACTCAAGCAAGATGAGTAATCGACAATAAGACAATTAGCCAATAAACTAAAACAACACTGCAATAAAGGAACCCCTGGCATATGTACCACTAACAAAGAGCCTTTCGCAAAGAAGTCAAAGGGAAGGACATGTATGAATGAAAGAAAGTTAAACCATGGCCCACAGGACAAAGTGCAACTATATCATGTAGAATGCAATACCAACATCCACTGCATGAAAACAGACGAGACAACCATATGTTGGCTAACCTAGGCCATATTGCCTATTTATTGACAATCAGACACCTAGAATGCAGCACTAGGATGTCAGCATTAAGTGATGGTAAAACAACCTCATGTCACACCCTTATTATCCCACCGCGTGGATCAAGTTATAATAAGAGAGAAAATTGATTAAATGCGATCTTACAATTACCAGTTTAAATTCACTAGCAAAGACCATTCTTGTTCCAAGTTGTAACAAAAATTAGCACGTGGATGTACCGAACTTTTGTTGCAGTATCTTCCTCGACATTGCCATCTGCGGGTGAGCATATCCTAGGAAAGAAGATAAATTGCACTAGATGCATCCTCACTGAGAACACTTACCAAGGTTTCAAGACTCAGCTGAGTCACAATGAGGTCAACCAGGTGTTGGTGGTCACCAATGTGAGTCGCATTGACAAGACTCTACCGCAATTTATTGTATTAGTCAAGACAGAAGGTGACTCGTATCCTTGAAAAGACCCAACCAATTATTTATGGTATCAGTCAAGTCAATCACTACATGTCCATGGTGGATATGCTGTATATGCAACTTTTGTTCGATTCGACCATTGAATGAGGCTGAAAAACTCCCCAATAAGTCATTTACTCCATTCCTTGCTAGGAGGAACTTGTTCAGAAGATTTTTTATATATATATAAAGATTTTGGGAACATCTAATGGCCGAAATGCCAATCAGTACCAGAATGTATATATAGAAGCTCTGAAGCACCACATTGGAGATTCCATGATCTTGATGATTGAGGTTTGTTTTCCACCATCTAAAAACATCAAAGACAGATGGAATCACAGATGATGATGATGAGTAACTTTCTTGTTTTTTTAAGGCTTTTCAACTCAATAGTGGGTTTTCACATACATGAACAATTGAAACATGCAATGTTTACGTACTTGACTTTGTGCGTCCATTGGATTTTGGTCATGGATGAGTCAGTCAGCGATGCTGGATTAGACCTTGTCACTCAATTTCGAATGTTACACTAAACAAGAGGCCTTTTATTTTGAATGTAGTATTGTAGTTCTAAACACAGTTTTAATATTGGTTTGGACAGCAACTTGGCTATGGACCAAAACCAGTACTTGTCACGACTTGGTCAGAATTGATCAAGGTTTTGGATGAGTGACTTCCATATCCACCGTTACTGGGTTGACCTGGGATCAGACGATATTTCAACCATGGTTCAAATCTTTAAAGCAAGCAAAAATTAAACATGGAATCTGCATAAAAGCGAGGGCTTTAAGTACACGAAACAAGGGAATACCAAACTCAAATAGAAAGAAACATCAGTATGGTGTACAATCTTAGGTGACAATTCAAGATCCATATTTTGCCAAAAATTTCTATAGTCCATAATGTAGTTATATAAACTTCTGGTATACTCTCATACCTGCAATGATCATCAAATGCTGACCAATCCACCATCTTCTCAACTTCATAAAATACCTATGGGAACAAATCACCAAGAGAAAATAAATAACACTAAGTAGACAACCATGACTCATAAGATAGAATCACTAAATCAACATAAAACCAACACATCACTTTACCATTTGGTGCTTCTCTTTTTCCAGCAGGCAGTGACAAAAATCTTGTTCTAAACAGGATGTCAATTTCACGAGCATTCTAAAGTGTTACTGTTGACAACGTTGTGGCGCTTGGGCCATAACCATTAGGGATACAAGTGGATCGCGTCAACCTGACGGGTCTGGGTCCAAGATTTGGAGCCATAAGTTTGGGTGCAAAAGTTCAACCCAATTACCAAACGGGTCAGGTCTAGGTCCTCCAAAATTAAACCCTTATTCTCTCTTGGTAAGTAAATTGGGCTTGAACCGAAGACCTCATTGTTGAAGCACATGCTATCTACCATTGACCTAAGGGGTTGAACCCTGATAACTCTATCTACAACTTTTTTAAGTCTGATGATGGAAGGTACGAATTGGAAAACTATAATTAGTTAATTAGTGGGTGGATATGAAAGTTGACTGGATTGGATATTCTTACATGTAACACGTTGATGGTAGAGAAATGGATGGATGTGAAAGTTCACATACAACTGCTATTTGTGATGATTTTTCATATATCTACTGAATTGGTAATAAGAAAAGGGAAAGGAGATCTTCTGAAGAAGAGTGATGTTAGGTCTAGCCACTTAAATGAACGGGGTCTTTGTAATACACATGCTACCGATTTACACTTATATGAGATATGGGTATCCCTCACGTAGAGATCATCCTAGGAATGCCTTAGCCCAACCCATGGGTTCGGGGCTTATAACTCCTCTAAACTTACAAGATTAAGGAAAGAAAATTTAATGAGGAAAAAAAAAACCATTTTAAACAAAGTGGGGTTCAATGCTCGAGCAAAAACTTAGAACACTTCAATTTGACAACAAATCAAAAGTGTGGAGTTGTCTTCAAGCTTTCCCAAACATTTAGGAAAATTTTACAGCTTGATTTATAGAGATTTGAATGCACAGGACAAGTGGCCATGAATTGTGAACCTCTAGATTTGGTCACCTGATGCTTGAGCATTGTTGTCAAATGCGATCGCATATGCGCATACTATGGATCGAATCGCATATGCCATGATGGCATATGCGATCTTGGCAAGTATGCCATGGCATACTTTTATATGCGATAAATATGGAATCGCATATGCGAGTATGCAATCGCATATTTCCTAATAATCAGAGGGGAAGCAATTTTTTTATTTTTTATTTTTCAATTTGGAGAACTTTTGCCTATAAATAGACACTCATATCCCCTCCATTTTCACTATTCTCTACTCCAAAGCTCTAAATCTATTACTCTCTCTCTTACTCTAATCTCTCTACAATTACTTCAAGTATGTTTATTTTTTGTATTTTATAAGTTGTGCTTACTTTTTGTAAATTAAGCTGTAAGTTATAACTTGTAAGTTGTTTCAAGTTATCCATTTATCAATAAAATTTCTTTGCTCGAAGTTTGTAATAATTAGTTCTCTTTTAATGTAACTTGATTGTTTTGTTAAAATTTATATAATATAATATAAGTAATTAAATATATAACTTAATGAAACACTCAAACTATAATGAAATAAGTAAAATAACTCAATCCAATCATGTGTACTAATTAGGCAAGTTTTTCCTATTTTTTTAGATTTTTTTTCATTTTTAAATTATTTTTTTTCATTTTTTTTTTTAATTTTATAAAAAATATGCCATGGCATATGCGATTGTGCGATCGCATATGCGAACAGCATATGCTGATCGCATACAATGGCATATGCGATTTGACAACATTGTGCTTGAGGTTTCAAGTTGGTAGAGTATCCACACTTGGGTGTTATTTTTGTACTTGATCAACTATTGGAGAGAGATCTCTATCATTGAAATCTCCATGTGGCTTGCACTCTTGATGTGGTGTGGTCCTTGGTGTACAATAAATTGTTAGATTGACTTGCGGACCAGGTTAAACTTTAGAGTCATCGTTTGCAGTCTCAAACTCCATCTATGGTTGCAAGCTTCTTGTAGTCTAATCTGGGATGATCTGGAGTCTTGTTTTGAACATTTTTTTTTACCGTCAACAATCATGGGTTGCATCTGTATCCTTCTCTGCCTAGACCCAATCCATTAAATAAATGGGTTGGCTTACTTTGACTTTGACCCATCATGGCTTTTAACAAATTATGCCTGTGGCCAAAATACAAACCCAATTATTAAATGACTCAAGTCTAGGACTTCCCTCAACCCTACTCGGGCTGACCCATTTGCTCCCCTAATAGCCATCAGAAGATGGGACCAATCTCAATATAGAGATGCTACTATTGGTGTTGTGTCCTAGAAAACCAATGTAAATCTTATCCATTGATAACATTGATGGTATCCAATGATATTGATGATCATGACTATATATCACAATGATCATAGGTCCTAGATGGATATATTGCAATGCCATAATTAATATGTGGGACTACCTTAAACATATGAACATGGGTTAAAAGGAGAGAGATTCCTCTAGTCGTCCACAGGAACTTGGGAGTGGACAACAATCACTGACAAAGGGAATACTCATTGACAAAGGGAAAGTTGTGGGCCATGTATCTCAATACCATGACTAACTAGCAGGTTATAGGATAGAAATATGGTTATTATTAATATTATACGGTAATCTTGTGTGAGGGAACTAAGGATGAGTCAAAATGAACGGTCTCCACCATCGGGCTCTACATCGTGTAGGTGACTTACCCTACCCCATATAAGAGTGCGAGTGTACCATGGGAATAGACTCCTGGTGTTGTACCTATTAGATGCTTGCATTGGTGGAACAATTCGAGTCTCTAGATCAAAAGGACATCAGGCCTGGAGGCCCTGGACTATGATTGACTTGTGAATGTACTAGATTTGATAAATCATTAAACCTATGAACATGTGAGGAGTTCAAGGTCTTGATTACACGTGCTTTGGCATGGCTAACGAAAGTGGGTGTAGGTGCAGGCATACATCAAGGTCTAGTTAAGGCTCACATGGTTCAAGAAGGGATATACTAGTTTCCTATAACTATCTTATGACTTAGATATTGGAGATCATAATTTTTTTTAAGGATAAAGATTTTATTAAAAAAAACTGCTTGGAAACAACCAAGACAACAAAGAATACAATAAAACAAAGGAAAACAAAAAATTACAACCCCAAAACAGATTGAGCATTAGAAGCAACTATATGCCGAAGACCAACAACCCAATCTAAAACATCCCTTTCTATTTCCCAAGTGATTTTTTCGATGGGCCCAACAGCCAAAGGTTTTAAAAGTTTTATAAACTGTTAAACTTTTGTTTTAACCATTAAAAAAGGCTTTTATTGCACTTGATGATACTCTAATGGTTTAGATATTGAGGTCCATCGCTTAACTTGCATGAGAGCCGGATCAATGGTGGATGGCCATGATAGTTGATGGATTGGATCAGGTATTGAGTACACGGTTAAGGTAGAATCAGAGACTTCCAATTTAGTAGAGCATATGAAAAGAATGTAAAGTGGCAGAATATCATACTGGTGTCTCTCCCTGAAACCCCAATTCCTTATAAATAGATCCTATCGCTGATGGTTTAGCGAGAGAGAGCCTTAGATGTCCCTACCCCCTTGGGTGTAACTCAGAGAGAGAGAGAGAGAGAGAGAGAGAGAGAGAGAGAGAGAGAGAGAGTCCCTTCCTTCCATCACACATTCACATGTTTGGGGTCCACTTTAGACAACTCTATGCGCCATCCCTAGCCTTGATCTAGGGTTGATGTGTCGGCTCTCACCTTCTCTTTGATTGGGATAGATAGGGGAGGGACTTTCTCATTGAAGGATCAACATTGAGAACCGGTAGTTTCCCAAAGGCTTGATCAAGGTAATCCTAGCCATAGGACTTGTATTTTTCTATTTCTACAAACTTGATAATATCTAAGCAGGGATCAATACGGCTACAATGTAACGCTTGTAAATCATTTACTAGTTGTAAATGATTTACCACCTTTTCCCCCTTTTCATTTGCTAGCACAAAGCTGGGATTTCATTTCCTAGCAAATGATTTACGAACAAGAAGCCTCCAACGACTCTTTTTTTGAAGGCTGGGAGATATGCACCTTCCTCTCTCCATTGTATCTGAGAACTCTCTCTCTCTCTCTCTCTCTCTCTCTCTCTCTCTCTATCTTTGTGCCAACGGTAGCAGATCTTGCTACCGGCCTTATAAAAAAGCATTTGAATTCGTGGGCCTACTTCTATGGCTCACTTACTACTTGGTTTTATGTGAGGATTAACCCTAAGCTTTAGAGAGTTAGGCTTTAACCCAATGATGCATTTTAAAATCTACTCTTATATGCCATATGAATGTTTTTTAATTACTTCTCTACTATCTTAGGTGTGAATAAACAATTACAAGCTATTCAAACACTGTAAATGATTTACTAGAAAATCATTTACAACTTAAAGCCAAACGGACAGGTTGTGGATCATGGACTACAATAGTAATGTGATGTAAAACTCACATCATATTACTATTTACCTTTGATTGAATATTTGATGCAGGGACATGTGATGACCTAATCCTAAACGCATGTATAATCAGGTTAAAGAATGTTCAAATAAATACGCGAATCAACTAACCCTTTCTAATCAAAGGGATTAGGTAAATTTCAACATAAAGATGAGGTCATTCTGTTAGGATCATGCCCCTTAGCATGAAATCGTGTAAGCAGTAAAAAGGGAGGACTTGAGGATATGAGGATATCCCAAATCTAGCATAAGTCAGTCCACGGTCAAGTTTGGATCTGATTCTACTGACTAATCATCCCTCTTTTTTGTTCAAACTGGAAAGAGAATATCCAGAGAGAAACGAAAGGGGTGAAGAATGAAGGGTTTAAGATAAAGAACGTACGTGTCATTTTGTCGTCAAAACAAAAGGAGGAGGATGATTCTTACCTTTTCCTGTACCTCGAAGATCTAGAAAGAAGGAAACCTAAAATCGGGGTGGAATCCTCAACACCCAAGGGTCAATCCTGAAACCCTAATCTCTTGAATAAAGAGGAAGAAAATATACAAATTTTTATTCATTTAATAATAATGAAAATAGGGTTTCTCACAACGTATATATAAGTTATGGAAAAAGTAAAAGTGCACTAAAGCCCCTGAAAATAAGAAAAATAATATAAAAATGAAAAAAAAAAGAAAGTGCAATAAAGCCCCTGAAACAAGAAAAAATAACAAAAACGCTTAAAACTAAAACACCCGTGTGATAGGGTGTGAAATCTGACCTATGGATTTATCGTCAGGGTGCGGTCATGCCGCTCATGTACTCTTAGCGAGTTAGAAAATGGGTCCGATGGACCCAACGTTCATCGACATCAACTCCTCCGCTCCGGTACTCTATCGACGATGCCTCCTCCTCTATTACACTCTAAAGGATGCATCACTAATGTCCGCATCAATATTACATGTTGTCAAATCATGGTAATCCTTTGGAATCACCGCATTACATAGATTGGTGGAGGTGTGTTGAGGTGGCATAGTTTCGTGGGCCTCACCATAATGTATGTGCTATATCTAAACCGTCCATCCCTCTTACATGATCATTTAATAGAATAGGACAAAAAATGAGGCAAATCCAAAAAAGATATGGACCACACCATAGCTAGCATGGGGATTGAACGCCCACCATTGAAAACTTCTTGACGGATCAAGCTCATTTTTGGAGACACGCCCTCAAATGATTTTGCAAAATGGATGGACGGTGTGGATCTAACACATATTGATGGAATTACAAGTTATCTAACCAGCGAAATTACTTTACATGTTGAAAGTGGCGATGTGAGACTAGTATTGCATACGGTCATTACTTTGTTTTCCTTCGGACTATGGTAGTAATGATAATCATTACTTTTTTACCACACATCACAGCCCATTACTGCTATAATCATTAATCCAAACACACCCATTTACAACTTAAACCATTTACCACCATCCAAACAACCCCTAGCAGATTGGTTGTATTTTGAAGCATTGGATTAGTATGCATCGTTTAATCAAGCAATTCACTTGTTCCAACACATCATGAATTGGGTCCACATCTTGGTGATCGAAACAGTCATACCGTAGACCCCATCATAGATGTGAAACTCGCTGAGAATCTCCTCCATCCGATGATCATAACCATCACATCTTCGCTGCTAAATACAGAGAATCAGATGCAATCATCCACTCCAGGATCATCTGATAGGGGGATATAACTGGACATGGACCATCTTATGGTCGGTCCCAACTGACAAACGGCTTAGATTGTCAAAAAGTGGACCCCACTTGCATCATCACAGGGATTGCGGTTTCTTTAGGTTGAGCATCATTGCAAACATATGTACAAGACAACAAGCCAACTTGGAGGAAAGTAATAAGATGAGGAATGAACCAAAACCTTTGAATTTTCTCGACATTCCTCACTGCAGAAATAGACGCGACGATCGACATCCAAAGCGGGTCCGGTGGGGGTTGAATCAGTACGGCGATTGCCCTCAAGAGGGGCGGAAATGGCAGAAGAGTCCATCCCCAATCTCTTCAAGCAGAAGTAGCAGACCTAAGAAAGAGAGGGATAGTTAGGGTTTATAGCTTAAATCTCAGAAGCTGGACTGAGAAAAATAGGAGAGAGAAAGGTCTAGAGAGAATACATTGAGGATGAGGGAGATGGAAGGATGGGAGATTAAGGGCTTTGCAGTGTGGATGAGATCGCCTGCGCCGATTCTCCGAGTTGCGAACGTGCCTCTGCCTGCTGAGTCGGTGAGTGAGACTCGGATCGGAGGAGGCAAAGCACTCGACTTACTGCTGCTGTTGTTGTTGGCTGTAGCTGTGGTTGAGAGAGAGAAAAGGAAGGAAGGAGAAGGATTGTTGTGATTGTAGTTGTTGGTGGATTGCAGCTGCTTCAATCGCCCCCAACGATGGCTGATGGTGCGAAACATGGTGCGTATCTGCTTCCAGATGTTGGGAGTTTGGAAGACGGACGCGTTTTGGGTGGTGAGGAACTCACCCCGGTATAGTATGGTGAGTAAACTCTGTGGGGTCCACCGTGATGTACGTGTCATTATTCACACAGTTCATCCGTTCTTCTAGCTCATCTTAGGTAATGGGCCTAAAATTGAAGTATATCAAAAGCTCAAGTAAACCACACCACAGGAAACAGTGGAAATAACTGTTGAAAACACCATGAGATCCATGGTATTTTTGGATCAATATTTGTGTTTTCTCTCTGTGCACATAACTACACAGGCCTTAGGAATTTTTTAACGGTGGGCATTCGTTCGGGGTGATATTTGTGCATTTCTTCTGTTCAGGTCGAGTTGACCTTATAAACTGGTTGGATGACAAATAATTATCACTGTAAGCCTCACCACGGTTTCTCATCATCATGCCCGTGACCTTACAAGATGAATGACAAGTAAACGTCCCATAAGTCCTTAAAAGTTTTGAAGAGTTTTTATTTTTAGTTTTATTTTTTTAAGATCAAAATGGGCCTATGCTACAGCTATTTTAAGAAAATAGTTTTCCTTACACCCTGTTCTATATAGCTCAAGTGGTAGATTGAGTGAAAGATATCTCGTTTCGATACTGAGGTCTTGGCATCAATCCCTAATGGGGGTGGTTAACAGCGAAGTGTCAACTGACATTGTGGTGTACTAATAAGCTAACAAAAAAAATTAAAAAAAATAACTTTCCTTTTCATAATTTTTTAATCCTTACCATACGAAATGCCATTCCTTTCATGAGTTGCGACAATACTTGCTTTTGCTTTTAGGATAAGCTTCGTAGTTTTAATCCCAATATATCATGTACCTATCACGTGGTGATTAGGCCCACTTGAATGGAGATTAAATTCGTTTATTCTCTTCATGGTCCACTATTTCAATTGAAAGACACCAATTTCAACTAGATACAAACTCTTTGTGCCTCATAACAACCAATAATGGTGGTCATGTTTTCATGGGGTGGAGTTCAACTTATCTATAAAATGTGACTCATTCGTTGGTTCATTGCCTTAAATTAAATTATAGATATAATGGACGGAGTTGATTTGATATATACCTCACAGTGAGCCTCGCAACCCTTGACACATAACAACCATGACCCTCAACATAGGACAACAATGACTCAAACCCTTGGCATATAACAATAATGACTCAAGCCCTCATCATGTAACCGCCACGACCTTTAACATGTGACAATAATGACCCAAGCCTTTAACACATAACAACCATGACCTTTGACATATGACACGCGTCATGTGTTAAGGGTTGTGGGGCCTACCATGAGGTATGTGTCGAATACACTTTGTCAATTGGATTCAAAATTTAATTTTAACAATGGCCAAATAATGAGTCACATCCACATATAGGGCGGATCTCATTGTAAGGAAACAGTTAGGAGTGAACGACACTCTTTTTGGTTGTTATGAGTGACGGAGAACTTGCATTTGGTTGAAATTAGTATCTTTTGGTCAAAATGGTGAGCCACGAAGAGAAATGATGAATTCGATCTCCTTTTAAGTAGGCCTAATCATCACGTGATGCCCACATGACGCATTGGGATTAAAGCTATGAAGCTTCTCCCATAATCAAAAGCAAGTAGCAACTAATAAGGCAATGACATTTTGGTCTTATAAAAGCTAAAGAATTGCCAGGAGCCTAAATGAAAAAAAATAAAAAGTAAGGTTACTCTCTTGAAATGGCCTTCCCTTGGGGGCATTTTGGTAAAAATATCAAGTTTTCAATGGTAGACTTCTTGAGGGCTATTGAAGTTTTGCAACAAACTATATTTGTGTTTTCCTCTCATTTGTCTGCATGACCTTAATAAATTGGGTGTCAATGGGTTGGGTTAGGATCAGGCCAAGGTCTATCCAAGCTCAACCCTAAAATTTTAGCCTAAATTCCAAACTCGACTTGGGCTCATGACGGGCCAAAATAGTTCAGCCTGAGCTTGGCCCAGATTATTTATATCGGGCCCAACTCAAACTCGAAAAAAAAAAAAAAAAACCTAAGCAAATTTCTAGGCTGAAAAAAGGCCAATTATATTTAATCAAGTAAACAATTAAACATTTGAACTTGTTGGAATCAGGCCAGCCCACCAATCACCATAATCGAAGGGGAAATGACATTTCCACCCTTAACATTTGAAATTCCTAACCTTATAGGAGTAATTTTTTAATAACAAGCTTCTTTCTTAGTTTTTTTTTTCCCACGAGGGAATGCCTGATATCATGTTAGTTCAAGAATTTTAGAATAGGAAAACAACAATGGATCTAGATCCTTATTATTGATGTTGTCAGAACTACTGCATTAAATGCAATATGTAATAATGTGGTCCAATCACATTGCGGCGAGCATGAATTTTCTTTATGCTGCAAGCAGATGATTTATGGTCTTTCAATTAATTGAGGATCTAGATCCTACCATTGAAGATCCTCGTGAACAAGTCCCTGAGAGTCAAACATCATCATTTTCGAATTTTGGGTGAGGTTGTGTTAAGGAAAGAGTTATAAATTTTGAAATTTGAATTCCAAAATGAGGGAGGGAGAGGGAGATGGATTTTAAAGAAGAGTTGAAAATATTAAAATTTTAATTTTGGAAGGAGAAAGAGATGTTTCAAGGAAAGAGTTATAAATTTTGAGATTTGAATTTTGGATAAGGAGGAAGTTTTAGTTTAATTTTTTAAATTTGAAAAGGTTAATGGGGCAGGCTAGGTTAGTGGGCTTTTTGAGAGAGAAATCCAAGCCTGGCCCACTTCAAAAACGGGCTTTGGGTTAAGCCCGAATCTAGCCCAGGCCTGGAAATCAGCCCAAGCTCGGCTCAAGGTGGGCCAAGCTCGTAGCCTAGAGGTCCACCCGGCCCATTGACAGTCCTACTTGTAAACTGACTGGATGACAAATAAACATCATTGTAGGTACTAGGACGTTTTCAACGGTCATTATCCCTCCCTTTTTTTTTATGTGGTCCACTTGAGCTTTGGATATGCTTCAAGGCTCATGCCCTAAAAATGAGCTGAAAAAGCGGAAGGACGGCGTGGATAATGACACATACATCACGGTGAGCCCTACAGAGTTAGTTCTCCACGAGACAATGCGTGTCCTGAAGACAGATGCTAGATGGTTGTCCCTGATCCCACCATCTGGTGATCCCGGGCTTTCATCTGGAAAGCTCGGCTGCTGATGAGCCAGGATTCGAAAATCTCACTGATAAGAGATCTACTCGTTGTCAGAGCCGCCAGCTTTCCTTAGTATACACACATTCACGACTGTGACACGTGGGGTGCCTGATTCGGCGATTCATAGCGTTTATGTTGTGTCCCACGTTAGACGGACGGTGTCTGATTAACCAAAACTCTGCTTCGTAGGAAAATCTTAACCATTCTATCTATAGCCTACAGATAGATGGGGAAGGGACGTAGATAAATAGATCGTGGGGAAATGATTTATTCCACAAGTGGCAAGTGCTGTACGTGGGGCCTGTAGGTGCCTTTGCATGGCATGAACCTGTACAAGAGTGTCGGCCCTAAACGAAAGGTGGATGCCGGTATATATCACGTGGTCTGCCTATAAGAAACATGAAACAACAATCCCCAAACATGGACCATCCATACACTTTCACGGTCGGACGAACTGCTAAAACAACTACTCAAAAGCCTTCCAATCTACTCGTCGGTGGATTGGCCACTTTGATGGTGGACGAACCTGTTAGACAAATGAGATGGTGTACAAACACAGTGTTTGTAAAATAAGGCTTATTAGAGTGCTTGTAGAGAACATCTTTCTCTATTTTGTTATTTTAATTTATTTATAGAGTGAGATCCCATGGCAGGGTACATGACCTAGTGCTACCGTGGGATCTTTCTACAGGGCGCACATTGCCTGGTGGGACTTAGGGTTGTCAATGGGCTAGGTCTCAGCCCGGATTAAGAACTATTTTGAGCTGACCCTACTCAAAAGTCTTATCTTTCACGCCCAAGCCGGCCCATTGACGGCCCTTAGTGGGACTCCTAGTGACCCTCCACTATCGAGGTTAGTACTGGTCAGTGCTTTGGGGTCATTATAGCGTATGTGTTTTATTCATGTGGTCCTTTGTAGTGTGTTCACTAGGAGTCCCACTGACCAGTCCTCAAGTGGACCACACTAGAGGAAATAGTAGCAATCGAACACTCACCATTAAAAACCTCATAAGGCCCATTGTAATGTTTATTTGCCATTCAACCTGTTGATTAAGTCACTAAGACATGGATGAAGAGAAAACACAAATATCAACTTGATCTAAAACTTTTGTGGCCCTCATGAAGTTTTTAATAATTGGTGTTCGGTCACCATTATTTCCTGTGGTGCAGTCCACCTTATATTTGAATCTACTTCATTTTTGGGCCTATGCCCTAAAATGAGCTGGTAAAATGGATGACGGCATGGATAAATCATATACATCAAAGCGGGGCCCACAACATCGATGAATACCTGCTTGAAGGGTCACTACCGAATCCAAGTCTCTATCCAATGGTTAGATTTAATTGGGCCATGTCTATTACCAGAGATGAGCCATACAAAATATGTTTAGCTAAGTTGTTCAATTGAGTAGGTACTCAACTGGCCGAATCACTGCACATGACCCCATCAAACTCCACCATGTCAGGTCACCGGGCTAGGTCAACCAGCAATCAATCAGCTTCCGGTACCACATAAGACATTGGTATTATATAAATAATGGAAGTGGATTGCCGACAACACCTGCTGCAGGGGTATTCATGGTGGCACACCATGGCCTAAGCTTTGTATGGCCCACCATAATGTACATTCCATGTTGTCCATCCATTTAACTAGTTCGTTTTAGGGCGTGAGCCCAAAAATGAAGCATAACCAAATCTCAAGTAGATCACACCATCCATTTTCCCTTTCTACATAGGACATCGGTATCATATAAAAAGTGGAAGTGGATTGCCAGCAGCACCTGCCATTAAGGATATCTTTGGTGGCATGATGTGGGCTAAGATATGTGGGGCCCACCATGATGTTTGTTCTATATCATTCATCCATTTTGCCGCCTCATTTTAGGGCAAAAGACAAAAAAAATGAAGTAGATTTAACACCCACAGTTAAAAATTCCTTAGCTATAGAAGCTTTTGCATCAAGATATATTTGTGTTTTCCCTTCATCCAGGTCAATGCAGCCTTATAAACAAGTTACTATGACAAATAAATATCACGGGCCCTAAGAAAGTTTCAACGGCAGGGGTCATCATCCCCACTGCTTTCTTGTGGCGTGGTCCACTTGAGCTTTGGATTTGCCTCATTTTTGGGCTCAGTCAAAATGAATGAATGACATGGATAAAACACACATCATGGTGGGCCCCACAAAGCTTGGGCCACATCATGCCACCGGTAGCAATCGACTTTCATAAACAATAAAGCCCCTTCATAAAGATCACCGTGTACAAAAATCAAACCTATCTGCTCGCCGTAATAATTAGTGGACAATCAATGGTCGAACTCAATAAACAAGTTGCTGGTAAATGAGATCCCGTGGTTTGTTTTCATTTAAAATTTGGATGCCTATTTCTTCTCTCTTTGTAAATCAACTTTTTTGAAAATTAAGTAGTTTTTTAAAACAAGTTTTGAATTCTACCTGAGTGAAAATCCAAACTATCAAATATAATTGAGAAAATGACAAACTTGTAGATTGAAAGTTCCAGATTTTGATTCTTTTCTAAGGTGCCAAACAATCCCCTTATAATAAATTTCAATCTCAACATTTGGACATGGGTCCCACACAAGGAATCAAGAGCAGTTGCATGAATTATTCGGTCCAAAATGGACCCATGTTGGGCTTTAAGTGGCCATCAATCATGAGTCCTTTAGTGCGCTCCTGTGGATCAACTTTTAGAGCCGTCGATTGCCAAAGAGGCATCTGATTAGCCGTCCAACTGGATTGCATTTCAGAATGAAGCCGTCTCACCTTAGTCACTACTTAGGCTTGAGCGTCGGTCACCAATTACTAACCGTCGGATTAAACATGTAATATGAGATTAACTGCCATTTGCTAAAACTAATCAGGACAAAAATAAAATAAAATAATAAATAATATTGAGAAATGCTCGAGTACTCTCAAAGCATATAAATTATAGTGCTCGTAGTTGCATTGAAGCAATTGGACAGTAACTAGATTAATCTAAACGGTCCATTAAGCTTAGAACACATTTCAAGTATTTCCCTGCAAAACTCAAGACTAACATGATGACCAAATTGGCCTTATTTTTGTAGCCATCGTTTTTCCAACCCATGGATGGGACGGTCAGGATTGCCTGATAGAAGTGAATATTTAGAATCATAAGTAATCATGGATCAATCCCTGATGGGAGCTATTAAATAGATGGATCAAATAGTTGGTTAGTCATTTTTGTTTTACAAATGATCTTGACCTATTGATTAGATGGTTAAGACCATCATAACGGTGCAATATTTGCATGGTATAGCATATGCAATGCATGCCGTACCTAATGGAGGGTCCAGATTGATTGTATTGTCTAAGTGTCCCAATTCAACTAGGAGCATTTCTAAATAATATTAATATTCTTTTAAATAAAAATCCACCCCCACTAGCGTTTCCTTTCATGGTTCCTGTAGATTAGAGGAACTTTACTGCAGAAGCACTGTGAGAGGCCCACTGCAATCTCCGTCAGAAATCGACTTTGTCCATCAGCTTTGCCACCTAATGTTAGGACACGAGCCCAGAATGGATCATGTCCAAAATTCAAGTGGGCTACATAATAGAAAATGGGATGGAAAAACTCACCTTGTTCAAACCTTTCCAAAGCCTATGGGGATGTTTACATGCCAACTAAATCATTCGTAAGGTTATTCTCACCATAATGAATTAAAATACAAATATTAGCTCGATCCAAAACTTATATGGCCCTATGAAAGTTTCAATGGGGGGTGTTTAATTCTCATTGTTTCCCATAGTGTGTCCCACTTTAGTTTTGGCAGTCATTGTTTTTGGACCCATGTACTAACTTGGTGAAACTGGAGTGGATGCTACATGGAAACCACAGTGGCCTTATATAGCTTCCACCTATGGAACTTCTTGTAGGCAGAGGCAGAGGTAATTCGCCTCCTTTGCCTGAACACTCAACTAAAGTTGCTTGTTGTAGTAGTAGCATAAAACCATGTTGTGTGTATAAATCCACTTCATTCATCGGGAAACCTTATTTGTACAGTACATACAAATGATCAGCCTAATACATACTCAACACCAATGGGAATGATGTAAAATTGCTCCTAAAACCTCTGAGCTCATGTTGTGTGGTCTACTTAAGTTTTTGATCAAATAGATTTGTCTCTTTGCTTCATCCTAGTGAGTTACACCTGATTAATGAGTTTGATGAAAGATATACGCTGTGGTGACCCGATATATAAACCCATCCTATTTCTCCATGGTGTGGCCCACATGAGTTATGGATGTGGCTGATTTTATATTCTCAGGACCTAGAATTGAATTGAGGATAAAACCTTATGGATGGAGTCTGTTTTTCATATAAAACTGGTGGGTACCACAGAACTTGGGTGTTTTAAATTATGCATAAAATGAGGCATTACTCAGGTGTTGGGGAGGATTCCAGCTGTAAAACGTCTGAACTGGGCCCAACATGTTATATATATGTAGAATCCACTTTAATGGAAATCCACTCGGTCCATCAGGTGAGAGTCCTTATGTTTATTGTGCATGTAAATTTTCAGCTCGATGACCAACTTAGATGGGCCATATCAATGGGAACAATAAAAAAAAAAAAAAAATGCACTCAAAACTTCTATGTTTATATAGTATGGCTCATTCAAGTTTTGGATCGCATTAATTTTTATATTTTCTTTTCACCTTGTTGAATAACACATGATTAATGGATTTGATAAGAGATATAATACAATGGTACTGGGCATAGTTATAAACCTATGGTTAGCACCCATCTTCGTCACTCCGTGTGGTGTGGTCTACTTGAATTGTGGATCTGGCTAATTTTTTGGCTTTAGTGAAATCATCCGGGCATGGACTGGGTAAAGGGATAGAAGAAACATGCGTGAGAGAGGAAAGTTGCTATGGAGAAAAGGAAATAAAAATATCTTTAATTTTGTATTCTTAATAAGTTTTCACCTTTTGTTTTAAATGATTTCAAATAGTGCTACAGTTAATTAATTTTAAAGTTGATTTGATTTTTCAATTACTACGGTAATTCGACAAATATTTACCCATGTAATCTCCTATTAATGCCCGTGTATTAGACTGTAATGACGAAAAAAAAATATATGCATTCGATAATTCCAATGTTAACAAATATTGAAATTTGGGTAAATAAATAGGCCCTCAAATAACTTTTCTAATCCAATGGCTAGCAACAAACAGTCCCTCAATTTATTTTTCTAATCCAACGGTTAGCAATGGACAACTCGTGATGTAGCCTAAGTTGCCACTGAGGTGAGACAACCTCTTTTTTGAATTCGGGTCCTTACTCTTGCTCAGGTGGAAGACTTTCAGGAGTTTCAACACCAAGTTACGGGCTCGAGTACCCATAGGTGGTGAAATTCCACTGCAGCGTGCGTATGTGGGGTGTGTGTGCGTGTGTTAAAAAAAAAATAAAAAAACCCTCTTTGAGAATTTGGAGGCACTTGAAAGAGCGACTGTATGATAATCCCCATGAGCATGGGCTGTCACACCTACACACCCAATGTAACCTCAATCGTGACCGTTCAATTTGTGAGAGAAAAGTGAATAAGACCTATTCCAATATTCACGACAATTTTACCATCAGCACCATCCAGAAATAAAAATAAAAATAAAAATAATAAATCCCAAATGGAGATTTGGAATATTTGGTTTTAGTGGACTGTGGACCTTTGCTGTATTTCTCTTCTCAACCAAATGGTTACGCATATCTTATCAAGGAGATCTTTTTAGCACTGTCCACCCATGGTGGGATGTGACAGACCAGTGATCTGGATTAATGATACACGGGCCTCGTTCTCCGGCTATCAAAACACACGTGTACCGTGCAAAGCCTCAGGGGTTTGATGACCACTTATCAGATGGTTAGGATAACTTGGGATTATGTGGTGTGTTTTATTTTTTAGCTGTATTCCATCCACGTCGAAATCCATAATAATTCGCACGTCCCACCCATGTACGGTGGATGTGAGACATCCACCTTACTCTACAGGAACGTAGTACACGTCCACTAAGCATGATTTAATTGCCCCATTCCATCCTCCCATCATTCTGATGTTTGGCCGGGCTATTTTTGACGCGTTTGCCTCACACGTTTTTCTTCTAGTGGATGGTCCAGAGTAATGCAAGCCCCTCGCTCTCTCTCTCCATGAATAGACTCTAGTTCACCGCTATAAAAATGAGGTATGCGGGGTGATAGAGGCACCATCATAGTAGCCTGACAGAGAGGCTTATTTGGAATATAAGATTAGATGGTATTGAATTGCATTAGATAGAATTAACATTATTATTATGATTATGTCTAGAAATACAATGGTATTTCAAATTCAACCTTCCAATTCTACTTTTGGGATCAAGTTTCTCTTAGTGAAAAATATTATTTTACTTGAAACTAGTGTTTGATGGTTGTTAGAATTATAACCAACAGACGAGTTTTCACAACTAATGCTATCATCATTACAAAACACATGCATTAATATAGGGCTACAGCTACAGATGTAGTGAATTTTAAGATCCATCAGCTGCTGGGACGAGCACGAGTGCGTTCTCTTGCACGTGGCCAGCGTCTCTCTCCATATGCTATCTGCTAATGTGGAATGTTATGTGAGATCCGGGCCGTGCATCAGGTGGGCTTCCTCATATGCACGTGTTGCCTTGCTAAAACCAGGCCTGTCTTACTGTGGGGTGGGCAACATGTGTAAGTTAAATAATGACCAAATGTCCAATACGTTTCCAGCCTTCCATCCTTTTGTACGCATGAGGCCTACCTAATAGCAAGATCAACGTGATTTTAGTAAAAGAACATACTCAGCAGGGAACGCATGTAACATTGGTACGCGTTGGAGGGTAGGATTTCTATTAGAACATGCAACTTTTGGAGCTGGGACCATCTTCCCTGCGGCACTTGTGTAGAATATCTACGCCATGACAATGATAGGCCCTGCCATGAAGGCCACGTGTTGAGTCAAACCATCACTCACCATTTGATTGTGTTTAATGGAAAATGTACAAATATGAAAAGGAAATAAGAAAATATAGTGCATATGAGACTATGCTATAAGTCTTATGGTAGTTTGCAGGAGTACTATAAATGTGTACACTAACATATTACCTATCGTGTGTGCCAAAAATGCCCAATAATGCGCCCTATGTGTTGATAGTTAAAATATCACAAATTCTTTTTTAACTCTTTAATTGCAATGTCTAAATCATTGCAAACTGTTGTGCAGCTCCTTTATGGTAGCTGATCAAAATCTACGTACTATTGTTGAATTTTTCGAATTCTGCAAAAACTTAATAAATTTAAAATATATTAAGAATGTCCATGCAACAAATACACAAATAGAAAACATGTTGCGTGGTGTGTTTGGCCATCAGCATTGCCGGGACAGATATTCTTTTGCAATGGGAAATCATAATTGCTTCTTAAAATGTGGGGACACAATTGTGTGATCCTTTAAAACTAGGGAGTTTTGGTTCTTTTAAATTTCGGGTCTTGATGGGATGCGAGCCATCAAAGAGGGGAAGAACATGTTTCAAAGATCCAAGCCAGCAAATAGCAGGGGTGTTAATCCAGGGTATTCATCAAGTAGTGCACAATATAAGTATACCATGTACAAAAATTATGTAGTACACATGTCAAGTGAACCACACATCCATTGAGTTTGGAGCTTTGGACTTTTTTTTTTTTCCTAATTATCTGCTTTTCACTAACATTATTATTTTTTATCCATGGTATGTTCACTATTGGCACTAACTGGTGGATGGGCCATCTTTGGCACATGTGCCATGTACCCAGATCTTGGAACATGTTAGGTGTTATGCACCCATGTGAGAGGCCCTCATTAAAACATTTTTCATTTTGAGGGTGTTTGGATCTTAAGTTACTTAAGATAAGTTAGTTCCTACTTATTAAGCTAATGTGATTAAGTAGCTTTACGTAAAGAAGTTACTTACCTACTGCTATAAGTGGAAAAAGTAACTTATCTAGTGGTATCCAAATGGGCCATTTCAAACTAGCTAAAAAAAGTCTAACAAAAATGCCCACTATGTTGTTTATTTGTCATCAACTTATTCATAAGGTCATGCACACTTGGATGAAGAGAAAACACGAATACCATTGAACGCAGATTGGGTACCACTCTCGATTAGACGTAGCTAGAGATGAATGGTCTTGTTAGGGGCTTTATGGGGTCCCTTGTGAAGTATATGTTTTATCCATGCCGTCTATCTATTTTGAAAGATTATTTTAAGGCATGAGCCCTAAAAGGGCCCATTGTGCTATGGTCCACTTGAGCCTTAGGTCTGCCTCTTTTTTGACTCATCTCCTAAAATGATTTATCAACATGAATAAACTATATGGATAAAACATAAACATCATAGTGGCCTCCAATAGATTCCTTGATAGAATCATTTGTCTCTAGTTAGGTTCGGGTGAGGTAGTATCCAATTCACACCCAATATTATCTTGATCCAAAACTTTTATAGCTCCCACTAAGTATTTAATCTGGGTGTTCAGTAGGGCTGAGAGTCGGGCGGGTTAAACCTGACCAACCTGTGACCAACCCGACATTGGGTTGGGCTTGGGCAAGATGTATCGAGTTTGGCCTCGGGCTTGAGCTATACAAACACCAACCCAATAAAATTTGGGTTAGGCTTGCGTTGAGGTCTCGCGTTGCCCGACACAGCTTGAACCTGATCGATCGATATATAAGTTCCTCATAAATTATAATTGATTGCGGATCGTTTCTGTTGAAGGCACAGGAAATTCCAACATCATCGGATCTCTCTCTCCCAAATAGATTTTGTGCTACACAACACGACTTTTAAAGGACCAGTTATCCTATAATTTAGCTTGTTTGTTTAGAAAAAATAAACTTATTTATGATAAATAACTACATATATAATTAATAAAATCATAGGTAAAAAAAATAAAACATGTATTGAAAATATAATAGATTAATATAATAACAAAAATATTAGCACATACCCAGCTCACCAACCTGACCGAGCCCACTTGGGTTGGGCTTGGGTTGAGAATTCCTTACCTAATGTTGGGTTAGGTTGGGTTAGATTAGGGTTGAGGTATAGGAACCTTGGGTTGCGATAGGGTTGAGCTCCAACCCGGTCCAACCCATCTGGCTTTCAGCCCTAGTGTTTAGTCTCCATTGCTTTCGTGGTATGGTGCCGTTCACTCTAACTTTAGATTTGCTACAGTTTTAGACTTATGTCTTAAAATTAGCTGAAAAATTAGTAGACAGCTTGGATAAAAACACAAAAGTTACGTGGGCCTCAAAGAGTCAGGTCATCAAGGAGAACGTGGTGGGCCATGATACAGTAGAGCTGGTGGAACCATAATATGGTACAGCCAACTCTCCGCAATACAAATGACTAAACCATGGATCAATCGGGTTCGTCCATCCAATTACCCCCATTTCAGATGGATGGTATCTCCAAATAAACAAGCATCCTATTGCCTTTGAGGCAACCGTATGGTTTGAAATAGTTAAAGGACAAAAATTCATCACGTGGAATTGGAGATATGCGATGGACATTGGTTGTCTAGAAGTATGAAATAGTAAACAGACAAAAATTCATCGCGTGGGATTGGAGATACGTGATAGACATGGTTGTCTGATTCTTGAAATATGGGCCGTCCATGCTATATCTCAGACAGCCCTCATCGAAGCATATCGCTACCACGTGTGCCGAAGTGTGAATCAAGTTTAATCCAAAAGTAGAGGTGTACACGAGTCGATCCAAGTCGATCTTCAAGCTTGACTAGCCAGCTCAGCTCGGCTCGATTTAGTCAGTACCTCGAGTCAGTTCAAGCTAAGTTCCAGCCAAGATCGAGTCGAGTTTGCCTCTACAGCATTTTTACAAACACATGAACTGCATCTCAAATTCTTATTATTTGTAAAACGACGACAACGGTTTTTATAGGTATTTCATCAAACACCTTGTAGGCAACATGAAAAGCAAGAAAAATGAATATTTGTTTCACATACATACCTTCCTTGCCATCAATTGATACTTGGTTGAGTCATTTCATCAAGTAGTTGGTTTGTATTTGGGCAAATGGACAGCGAAGAGGATTTGGGTGAATGAGTTAGGGTTAGGCGAAAGGATTAGGATTTAGGTGCTGGCCGTTGGGGTTAAAGTTGAGCAAACAAGTAAGGTTTTTTTTTTTAAAAAAAAACCTATATATACTCGACTCAAAAATCAATCTGAGCCTAACCGAGTCGAGTTAAGCTAGATACCGAGCCGAGTCAAGTCGAGCTAGGTCCAGCTCGGACTCGACTCAAAATGTTTCGAGATCATTAAAACTATCTTGACTCAGCTCAACTATAGTTTCAATCCGAGTCGAGTCAATCCGAGCGAGTTAATGAGCTAACTTGACTCGTATACAACTCTACCTACCATCTCCCCCTCATCAAATATCAACCCTCTAGAACAATATCATTGTTTGGTAATCCAGATCCCTAAAATCCTAGACAGAACAATCCAAAGCTTTCAATTTCTGGCGGATAATAAGTTAAAATACAAAAGGGGTCCACATTTAATTGAAAAATCTCAAGACTGGCGGATAGGATTTTCTTGTTAGACATATTTTAAAGCATGGTCCATCCATGGTAGGATGAGACGAGTCAATGGTCTCGATTACTGAAAGGTGGGTCCCTCTAGTCACGACCAAATGTCCAAGGTGGAAGGTTACCTCACTTTGTCTATTCTTACTTTGGACTTGGGATACGACACTGTCTTTAGACAAACATGAATGGGTTAGGAATCTGTCCTAGTCAGCATGGGCCCCACATTGAGGACTGACGACGATTCCACATCGATTTTCCACGCGAGACAGATGAAATGGTGTCACACCACGCTAACGTGCGTCACGGTTGTACACTAACTACATGCGTACAAAACCAAGGGCTTCTCTTTTGCTATTGGGAGATATTTGATAGTCTGGCGGATTATGAGGCTTCATACGCTGGCACTCATAAAATTATAAACGCTGCATATATTAACTCAAATTAAACGAACTAAATTGTGTAAATTACTGTTGTTGGGTCACAGTCCCAAAATCAGATTGGTTGAACAATCTTAGCATCTGATCTGTGGACACATGTTTGTTGAAACGGGCCATCAGATATTTTTCATTTTAAACCGTCCACTGCATGTCCCAATCCAACACTCAGATGATTACATAAACTTAATTTTTGGTTCATGGATTGTATTTTGGGGCATTTTAATTTGATTGAATTGTATGACACACATGCAATTTTAATTATTTTTTAGTGCCTGCGTACCATCTATAACACCCCGCCAGAGTACCAAAGTTTTCCTCCATGCTATTGGTGGTTTTATGCCTTCTAGAGGAAGGAAAAAAGTCGGAAGTCGCCACCCTGCCTTCGATTGAAGAACTTTTTACAATACTCGATCGGAAGATATGCATGGGATGCTCTGGTCTTCAGCGGGAGCCATGGTTACGTAATCCAGACCGTTGATGTTTTGGCACCAAAGCCTGAAAACACAGAACGAGCGAATGGCCTGATTTTTGTCCAGGTGATCTACGTGATGGGGCCTACCGTTTTAATGGTACTGACGTCCTTCACAATCGGCATTTAGCGGGAAAGATGGCATCGTACCACAACTTGTGGTACCTTGCCCGTAGGTAATCAGTTCTGTTATATATATAAAAAGAGAGGAATGACATGTCATTCACTCATTTGCCTGTATCTAGAAAGCGGAGAGTTATATGATACTCATGCAACGTATGACACTTGATACGCATGCACTTAGAACTTTATGTGTGGCATGCATTAACTTAATTTAAACAGACTGCATTCGAAAAATCAGATTGATTAAGCAATCATAAGCTCTGATTTGTGAACACTGGATTGTTGAAATAGGGATATTTTCATTTTAAACCATCCAATAAATGTTCACCGATCCAATGGTCAGAAATACATTTTAAGTGTAATTTTTGGTTCATAATACATTTAAACCGATAACCATAATTCGAACCGACTAATTGGACTCACTTGAATGCCACGTATACAATTACTAGTTAATTCTACGAGGATGCCAGCTAATCAAAAGTTTTCATGCATTCAACTGGATGGTAGTTGCTAGACGTTTTAGATGTGTGCAGCCCACCCTTAATATTTACAAAGAATTCAGACCATTCATCAGGTTAGACTCCTCATATGAGCCGTACATCCTATGAATCATCCCTATTGAAAACTTAGATGGGGCACATCACAGGATTAACGCATCGCCATTGATACACCTTGTATATTCATTTGTTATAGCCGGCCTAAATATTGGAATGTTTTAAAATTCGGATGAACAAGTAAAAAATAAAGTGGACCATCCATTTATATCCAAGTTTGTACACATTTTTCTCTTTGATGTGGCACACCTGATCACGTTGGCTCTTTGAATCTATGGCCAACATCCTCGGGTGCATCAAATGGGAAAATGATCAGATATGCTACTCACACACATTATGGTAGCCCTACACAACTTGAATGCATGGCAATTGACATGTTGCACACATACCTAGTCATACAATACTTACACGCTACTGTCCTATTAGACCATTGATCTTTGATATTTGAAGATCCATTTTCAATCAAACCATTGATCTTCAAGATAAGTTCAAACCGATGGCTGATCTTTGAAATCGACCCAATTGGATCATTGATCTTCGAGATTGGTCAATTCGACTGTTCATCTCTGAGCTCTGCTCCATCTAACTGTCCTTAGAGTTCCTGGGTGCCTATGAATATTTTTTAATATTTCTTAGTGTTTTAGGGTTTTCTTGATATTTTTAGTTTTTTTTTTCTTTTGTTTCTTAGTATTTTTTTTTTATTTTAAGTATTTCAGGATATTTATGATACTTCTTAGTGCTTTTTGTGTTTCTTGATGCTTTAATTTTATTTTTTTATTTTAGTGTCTTTGGTTTTTTATTTAAATATTTTTATTTATTGTTTAATGTTTTTGGGTGTTAGCAGGTGTTTATTTATTTATTTATAAATTTTTATGGTGCTTTTTATACTTCTTTTTTTTTCCGGTGTTTTCATAATTTAGGAGCGTTATTTATTTTTATTTTTGGATATTTTTATGTTTTCTAAATATTTGTGGCTGTTTATTAATGTTTCTTAGCATTCTCGGGTGTTTTCGTATGTTTTAATTATTATTATTTTCTTTTATTTTTATATCTCTATATGTTTCCTGTGTTTCTGGGTGGTGTTCCAGGTTTTTTTAAATGTTCACGGACGTGTCTCCGTATTTTTCGGTCTTTTAGATTTTTATCATGTTTTTTTTTATGTTTCTATAGTCTCTATTATTTATTTATTTATTTAATTTTGACCTTTTTTCCTACTTTCGTGGGTTTTTTTGTTTTCTTGTACCAGAGTTGTGTGAGCTCCATTGTCTTTTCTAAGTAGGATCCAAATCGTGCGTCTGAATTATCGCACTGTGTTAGCCATACATTCCAAAATTTAACATCATCTATAGCTTAGGTGGACCACGCTATATGAAACAATGGACAAATTAAAAAGGATGACGCCTACCACCAAAACTTACACATGTGATCCATCACTCTCAAATTTTGGGTTGGATTGATTTTTAAGAAGTTACTGAGAATGAGGTGATTGACCATATGTACGGTTTGAAATGTACCTGTAGAGTACAGGTGGGCCTTAGGAAATGAGAGTACATCGTGGGAAGATATGCCTCAAAACATCTAAAAATAGATCTTTTACTTGGATTAGGCCTGTCAGTGGGCTGGGCAGGGGTAGGTCTCGGCCCGGATTTTGAACTGTTTCGGAACATCATCTCTAGCCGTGGAGAATGCCTGCTCTGTAAATCTTTGCAGTGGATAGGGCCCTTTTGAGAAATTAACACTGTAGACGCTACTTTTTATCCAGTGTCTTTTCTGAACAATCCCAAACTTACTTTCTCAGTCCAAACGTTTCACCTACTGACAGCGCTTGACGGAGAAAATACCGTTGCTTTTCACCGTCATTCCTTTCACTCCCTTGTAACCAAAAACTCACGCACGCAAATTTTTTAAAACTATTTTTCTTTTTAAAATTCCCGTTGAACATCTAGGTATTACCAATTTACATTTGCCATTTTCCATCTTGGTCAAGATTACGTGAAATCCCTCAAACTAGTTGCATTTATACACTTTTTTCTAATATTCTTTGTTATTTCCGTTTGGGTAATCTACAATCTCTGAAAAGGTTCAAAATAATCTTCACTCCAAAGCACTCTTGCTCAACTTGCATCTGACTGCTACTACGGTTGTGGGAGGTACAGATTTTAAAAAAACGTTGGTGGGTTTAGAGAAGTAGTTTATAGTTAATTCCCTTTGTAGCATTCAACCACAATTCACCTACAATTCACTGGCTACCTGTGCAAATTCAGCTAGTAATTCACCAAGGGTGCTTGGTTAAACTTAACTATTGCATGCTTGAAATTGAAGAACTCATGGAAATTGAGACGAGCCCAAGTCGATGACAATTGACCGACAACTCGTTCAATTTCATGTAAAGTTCAGTCAATTTCATGTTAGGCTTAATGAATTTCATGTGAGGCTCGTACAATTTCATTTGTTAGGCTTAGTCCATTTTATGCATTGCTCGTTCAAATTCATGTGAAACTCACTAATTCTACTTGAATCTCGCTCAATTTCATGTTAGGGCTCGCTTAATTTCATGCTAACCTCGCTCAATTTAATGTTTGCCTCGATGAATTTCATTTTTGCCTCGCTCAATTTTATGTTTGCATTGCTCAATTTCTTGTTTGCCTCGCTCAATTTTTAGTTTGACTCACTTAAATTCTAGCTTGCCTCGCTCAATTTCTTATTTACCACGTTCAATTTCTAGTTTGCCTCGTTAAATTTTTATGCTTCCCTCGTTGAATTTTCAGTTTGCCTCGCTCAATTTCCAGTCCGCTTCGCTCAATTTCATATTTGCCTCACTGAATTTCCAGTTTACCTCGTGGAATTTTCAGTTTGCCTCGCTCAATTTCACGTTTGCCTCGCTCAATTTCTAATCTCCCCAGCTCAATTTCTAATCTGCCTCGCTCAATTTTCTATTTGCCTCGTTGAATTTGTAGTTTACCTCGCTCAATTTTTAGTTTACGAAGCTTAATTTTCAGTTTATCTCACTAAATTTTCAGTTTGCCTTGCTCAATTTCTAGTTTGCCTCGCTTAATTTTCTAAGTTGTCTCACTCAATTTTCAGTTTGTCTTACTGAATTTCTAGTTTTTCTTGCTCAATTTCTAGTTTAACTCGCTCAATTTTCAGTTTGTCTCGCTCAATTTCTAATTTGTCTCGCTCAATTTCTAGTTTGCCCCACTGAATTTTTATGCTTCCCTTGCTCGATTTCTAGTTTGTCTTGCTCAATTTCTAGTTTGCCCCGCTAAATTTTTATACTTCCCTTGCTCGATTTCTAGTTTGTCTCGCTCAATTCTTAGTTTTTCCTCGCTCAAATTCCAGTTTGCCTCGCTCAATTTTCAGTTTGCCTCGCTCAATTTTTAGTTTGCCTTGCTCAATTTCTAGTTTTCGATGCTTAATTTCTAGTTTGCTTCGCTGAATTTTTAGTTTGTCTCGCTCAATTTTCAGTCTGTCTCGTTGAATTTGTAGTTTGCCTTGCTCAATTTTTAGTTTGCCTCGATAAATTTTCATGCTTCCCTCGCTTAATTTCTAATTCGAGCCCATTTCCAACTTTTACATGCCCTAAAATACTTTTGCACATGTGAACTTAAAATGTTCCACCTACAGGAAATTAATTAAATTAATTGAAAACACAAAATTTAGACCTTTTACCATTTTATTTAACTATAGAGAAATTTATTGGAAAAAGAAGAGTCATCTCCATGTCTTAAGTTTATATTATCACGGACTTGACTTGGAATTATAAGTCGTTTCATGTTCCACATGGGCTTCAATGCAATACAAGGACTTGTCTAAAGAATGGGACAAACAATAAAAGAGATGAGAATTAGACTTTTCTTCTCCAATGACTATACATTTCTACTTCTCATGAATGCTAAAGTAAATTTTCAGTTTACTTCGCTCAAGTAAATTTGTTGTGAGCCATTGAAGTGTTGGATCAAGCTTACATCTGGGTTTTTGGTTCATCCATGTATACATCATCCTATGAATATGATGGGCGACAAATAAAACATCACTATGAGGCCTAATAAGGTTTCAACGGTGGAATCACTGTTTCTTGTGGTATGATCCACTTGATATTTGGATATGTTCTGATTTTTTGCTCAGACCCTTAAATTAGATGGAAAAACAAATGAATGTCATGGATAGGCCACATACATTCAAGGCGGGCCCAACGCAATTAACTCAGTATGATAAGAGTATACTGAGCAATCGATTTCCAATTTGCGAGAGTTCTCGGTCCATTTGACTTACTCTCGGCAATATGCTCAAGTCGTCGCCGACATTCCCGGTGCATGATTGGTGAAATTCCCTGAGCAATTTATGAATTTGACATATAAATGATAAAAATATGACTGGGAACTTCCACAAATTCATTTAATGTAACAGTAAATTTTATGTACCGCTCTATCAATTTCAAGAACTGCTTGGTCAACTTCATTGAAGCACTGGTTGAATTTCATGTAAAGCTCGTTCAATTACGTGTTAGGCTCTTTCAATTTCACTTGAAGTTCATTTAAATTCATGTTAGCCTTGCTGAATTTCAAGTTAGCCTCGCTCAATTTCATTATAGGCTCGTTCAATTTCACGTTAGGCTTGTTTAATTTCATTTGATGTTAGCCTCACCCAATATGATGTTAGCCTTGCTCAATTTGAAATTAGGCTCGTTGAATTTCATGCTTGTCTCATTCAATTTCCTTTGAGGGTTGTTGAATTTCATGTTTGCTTTGTTGAATTTTATATTTGCCTCGCTCAATTTCATATTTGCCTCGCTGAATTTTCAGCTTGCATCGCTGAATTTCTTTTGATGCTCATTAAATTACATCTTTACCTCGCTGAATTGCACGTTTGCCTCGCTAAATTTCCTGTTTGGCTTACTCAGTTTCCACTTTTCCTTGCTGAATTTCATGTTTGGCTCACTTAATTTCTTTTGATGCTCGTTTAATTTCATGTTTGTCTCGCTGAATTTCATGTCTGCCTTATTGAATTTCATGTTTGCCTCATTAAATTTCTAATTTGCCTCGCTCAATTTTAAGTTTGCTTAATTTCTAGTTTGCCTCGCTCAATTTTTAGTTTGCCTCGAACTCGCTGAATTTCTAGTTTGTCTTGCTCAATTTCTAGTTTGTCTCGCTTAATTTTTAATTTGCCTCGCTGAATTTCTAAGTTGCCTTACTCAATTTTCAACTTGCCGCGCTGAATTTTCAGTTTGTCTCGCTCAATTTTCAATTTGCCTCGATCAATTTCTAATTTGTCTCGCACAATTTCATGTTTCTCTCGCTCAATTTTAATTTGCCCGGTTGAATTTCTAGATTGCCTCACTTAATTTTCAGCTTGCCTCGCTGAATTTTTAGTTTGTCTTGCTGAATTTTTAGTTTACCTCGCTCAATTTCTAGTTTACCTCACTTAATTTTCAATTTGCCTCGTTCAATTTTTAGTTTGTATCGCTCAATTTTCAGTTTGCCTCGCTCAATATCTAGTTTGCCTCGCTGAATTTCTAGTTTGCCTGGCTTAATTTTCAATTTGCCTAGCTCAATTTCATGTTTCCCTCATTCGATTTCTAATTTGCCTCGCTGAATTTCTAGTTTGCCTTGCTTAATTCTCAGTTTACTTCGCTGAATTTTTAGTTTGCCTTGCTGAATTTTCATGCTTCACTCATTCAATTTCTAGTTTGCCCGCTCAATTCCTAGTTTTGCCTTGATTAAATTCTAGTTTGCCTCGCTCAAATTCTAACTTCCTTCGCTTGATTTCATGTTTCCCTCGCCGAATTTCTAATTTGCCTTACTCAATTTTCATGCTTCCCTTGCTCAATTTCTAGTTTACCTCGCTCAATTCCTAGTTTTGCCTAGTTCAAATTCCAACTTCCCTCGCTCGATTTCATGTTTCCTTCACTGAATTTCTAGTTTGCCTTACTCAATTTTCATGCTTCCCTTACTTAATTTCTAGTTTGCCTCGCTCAATTTCATGTTTCCCTCGCTCAATTTCTAGTTTACCTCACTCAATTTCTTGTTTGCTTTGCTCAATTTCCTTTGATGCTTGCTGAATTGTATGTTTGCCTAGTTAAATTGCATATTTGCCTTGCTCAATTTAATGTTTGTCTCGCTTAATTTCAGTTGAGGCTTATTTAATTTCATCCGAAGCTCGCTCAAATTCATGAAGTGTTTAATTGTTTTCAATTATGTCTAATTTTTCATACTTTGAGTCGCTAAATATCTACTGAATTTTAATTTTGATCTATTTTGCAATTCATGTTTGTAGGTGACGATTCTTCTGCTGGATTCCCAAACCCATCCTCTAAGTGTTCACTGAAATGATGGTTTGACACGCTGAATTTTCAGCTTGCCTTTTTGAATTTTCAGTTTGCCTCGTTGAATTTTCAGTTTGCCTTGCTCAATTTGCTGTTTGCCTCGCCGAATTTCTAGTTTGCCTCACTGAATTTCCAGCTTGCCTCTCTCAACTTCCTGTTTGGTTCGCCCAACTTCCAGTTTGCCTCGTTGAATTTCTAGCTTGCCTCGCTCAATTTCCAGCTCCGTGGATTTGGAGTAGTTATCCCATTGGGGCGTGTTTGGTCCATAGATTTAAATGGTATTGAATTGTATTAGATGGGATTAACATCATTATTGCAAAAGGACTGCATGTTTAGAAATACTATGGTATTGTAGTCATCCAATCCCATGTTTGGGATTAAAATTTTGCTATTGAAAAACATTGGATTAAGTAAAATCATGTTTGGTGGACCATGGAATTGTAATCAATGGACTAAATTCACAACGGATGTCATTCACTTGTACATATATATAACTAAAATGTCACATGTAAACGGTGCATATGGATGAATGACATAGATAAACACATGCATCAATGTGGGGCCCATATGTGTAATGGATTTTAAAATCCACAGAGATCCTGCTTGGACCAAATGCAATTCCATGGGACTAAATGTAATTCCATCCCAACTAATCTCAACATTTCCCATCATCTCCAAATGATGGATGGAATTGCACGGGACCAAATACAATTTTATCCCACTTAATCCCATCTAATACCCTGAACCAAACGCTCCATTAAGGAAGACGGGTTTAGGGAATGAGGGGTTTGAGAGAATTGTGTTTGAAAGGAAGAATTTTGGTAAATAAATGGCCTAAAGATGAAAAGGATTCAGGGAAATGGGGTTTGGTGGGGAGTATTTGATGCAGGGAATGAGCTTAGATGGAGGTTTTTGGGTTTTGAGGGAGAGGGATTAGAGAAATTTTGAGATGGGGGTATTTAAGGGCTAAAAAATGACGCATAAATGGCTAAAAGGGGGCCCCACATTTGTGTAGAGGGCCTCACAAAACTCTGGCCTTGGTAGGGTCGTGCTGAACTAGCGGTGGCCCCGCCTAGCTCTCTTTGAATAGGTGGGGTCGGGTCCCAGTGGCAGTGACCTGGCCACCTGTAATGGCCGCGCTACCTATGGCTACGGTTATAATTCGTAGCTATAGGTCTACGGAACCCATGCTGAAACCCTGCTGAATGCAGGGGTATTTTCGTCCGAAAATAGTACGTCCGTACATGATAGTTTCGCCTGTAAAAGTAAAGTTTGAGAGCGTTTGGAAAAAACGCTGGGCAGAAGGTGGCGTCTACAGTGGTCAATTTCTCTGCCACTTTTAGTAAAACATGCCAGAAATGGTCTCATACACTTCAGGATACTAACTTTCACGTCCAATATAACATCCCAGCCATGCAAAAGGTGGGCCAGGTTGTAAAAAACCCGTGAGGTGAAAACCATGATGGTCCATTCATAACGCAGTCTAAACCAATATTGGAATCAATGGATAGCCGCTGGTCTGACTCAATGGTATATGCTTGTGGCCCACCTGATGAGCCGATATTTCCAAATTTCACTCCTGGTATTCTCCTTACTAAGGCCCACCTTTCTCACGGCTCCAATGTTCCACTAAAGTGACACTTGGAAAAAAAAAAAAGTTGTATTGAAACATACCATGCAACATTGTAGGTGATCATTTTTCTTAGACCATATTAACACCTTTTATCATGATTTCATGGCTCATCATCTCTCTCCATTTATCATTGTGAAAGGCAGCCTAACGCAGAGACCAGTAACGACTACATTTTTAGATATTCTTATGCTTTCATTAGTGCTTGTGGTCCACCACTACGATACACCCCAAAATGATAAAATAGTGCTGATGGCCACTAAGCCCATTTAAAAAAGGGCACTCACATCATCCTAGTCATAGCATTCTCTAAAAAGGCCGGTTTCCCTACAACCATTATAAAATAAACATATTCTACTATTTGTGTGTAGCCATTAGGTGCATACCTTCAGTTCCACTGTCCCAAAATAAGGATGATCCAAAATGTAGGTGGGTCACACCATAGGCAACGGTTCGGATGGGGATGCACCCTGTTAAGATGCATGAATGTATGACATCTAAGTCATTCATAAGATGCACCCTGTTAAGATGAATGTATGACATCTAAGTCATTCATAAGATGCACCCCGTTAAGATGAATGACAGCCCCAATATCAGGCCATTCCAAAACTTTATGGGCCACAACACGTGATTCTAGAGGTTTTATGCATGATGTGGCCTACCTGAGTTTATGACCATTTTGGATTTTTTATTCCAAGGAGAATATGAGAGGCTTGACATGATGGACGGAGTGGATGTTAAGGGCCTGTTTGGGAGCGTGGATTTGGAACCTCCTAGATTCAGAACCCCCTTGGATTTGAAATCCTTCCCGTCTGTTTGACACCCTGGAGTGTGTATTAACTTCAGTCCAAAAGTACTTTTTTTTTGTCCGCTTGTTAATACACCCCATTGTCAGTTCACACTTCACTGTTAGCCACCCTCACTAGGGAATCGAAACCAAGACCTTAGCGTTCAAACGAGGTGTCCTTCTCTCAATCCTCCCTATGTGTTTGACACCCTGGAGTGTAAATTAACTTTAATCCAAAAGTACTTGTGCATCGTATATTGGTGGGGGTTTGAATTTAATTACTATATCAATTTTACTGTCTCTAATTAGTGAGATATGTGATTTTTGACACAATGGTTGTGATAAACCTATTGAAATATATGCTTTGCCCCAAAACAATGAAATTCCAAATCTTGGATGGGCCACAAGCACAAGATCATGTCTAAGTAACTAACCAACAATTTTTAATTGTTGATTTACATGAACAATGTTTGGACAGTGTTGGACAATGTTTGGACAATGCTGATTTACATAGACAATGTTTAAACTATGTTGATCATCATTAATGGGCCATGTGCCTAATAGAATAATAGTGTATAGTGACACACATGTTACACTTGCAACTATTAAAATGATTTTAGGTGTAATCCAAGCTCTCATTGCATATTATAAACTCCCTCAAAGGGGGGATTTGAAACCCCCATTCACTTTATGCTGTCAAACAACTAGGGGATACGAAACCTCCTCAAATCACCTCCAATCCACGGTGCCAAACGACCCCTAAGCATACATAAGGAACTTAGCCTGAATTTTCGATTCCAAGGAGAATATGAGAGGCTTGACGTGATGGACGGAGTGGATGTTAAGCACACCCACATAAGTAACTTATGAATTTTTTATTCCAAGGAGAATATGAGAGGCTTGACATGATGGACGGAATGGATGTCATGCATGCATAAGGCCTGCAAACAAAATTCTAGAATAACTACAGTAGTCGTAGAGAAACCGGCTCTTTAATTTGCGCCGTAGATTTTTAAATCTCTTTAGTTGACCAAGGAAACGAGCACTAGCTTCCATGTAGCTACCGCCCTTTTTGTAAAAAGTAGATAGTTATTCACTTTGGTGCGGCCCATCCATGGGTCCCATGAGACGAACGATATTTATAACTGAAAAATGGAACCCGTATGGGGGACGAGGACTGTCTGTGACCCCCCTGGATAGGAAGTCCTGCGGTAGGAGGCTAGGTGGGGCCCTTGTAATGTATGTGCGAAATCCATGCCATCCATCCGTTTTTACAACGCATTTAGGATATGATATACAAATAAGGCGGATCCAAAACCCAAGACAGGAAAAAGTAGGGACAGAACGCCTACCGTTGAAAAATTCATGGGGCCACAGAAGTTGTGGATGAGGCTATAATATATATATATTTGCTTTTGGTTTGCCCAAGTGTAAATAACCTTACGAACGGTTTGCATAAAATATATAAAAAAAAAGGTAGACATCAAAAAGTTTTTAACGGTAAGATTTCCCTCCCCACGTTTCCTGCCTCTGGTCCGCTTGAGTTTTTCTATGTTCGTCGTACTAAAATGAGGTCCCAAAACGGACGAACGGGCTGGATTTCTCACAAATATCACAGTCGCCCCCACCTAGCTTCGTCGGAGGTAATCCGCGTCCACGTGTGCGAGGTATTGGTGGGCCGACCAATAAGCGTATGTTGCGGGTTAGTGCAAGGACCTGTTCCGTCATGGTGCACCATTACGGCCGCTGACGCATATGTCCAACATCTCCACCGACACATAAACCGTACTGTGATCACGTCCGTTGAATCTGTTAGCCATAATCTGAACGGGTAATGACAGAAAAATGGGTGGTGGATCTGAAAATTACCAAATTTAAATCTCTACCATTGTTGGTCTGAGGGCCATCTATCAGGTGGTCCACTAATTGGACGGTTCAGATGATCACCAAAGTGCATCAATTAGATGATTAGGATCTGTCCCGTTTCTTACAATAGGGCCCAGCTGACGAATACTCCGATCCAGTCAGATCACCTGTTCATGATGGGAAGATTGAAGGATAGAATCTGATATTCACGCTTCTTGATGGGAAAACACTTGGATACGTGGCGCCACGTACCTGCCGACGTTACTTCCACTAATGTGGTAGAAAAGACTTAAAAGTGCATGAAATCCACGCCGCACATCAACCCATCTTGGACGTTGATCCAAAAAATCGGGGTGATTCAACACATTGGTAGGCCACCCAAAACATTTATATCTAAAACTCGGGCGCGGATTGGATACTGACAAGGTCAGTAGCCAAATCGCTACTGAAGAGACGTAACCGAACATGATGCATGTGTTGTATCCATACCGTCCAACCATTTTTAGAGATCGTTTTATGGCATTACAAAGAGAACGAGATAGATCTAAAGTTCAAGCGGACCCACCATAGAAAATAGTACGGACAATGACATCCACCGTTCAAAACTTTTTCATTGCCACGGTAGTTTCCAATCAAGTTGATATTTTTGTTTTCACTTCATCTATCTCTATGTTAACTTATGGATAGATTGGATCTCAAAAATACATCGTGGTGAGCCTTATAAATGTTTCAACGGTGGGTGTGACTACTCTCCCAGTTTTATGTGGTGGGTCCACTTGAACTTTAGATCTATCTCATTCTCATTCTAATGCCATAGAATGATCTCTAAAAATGGGTGGACGGTATGGATACAACACCATTATTAGTCAATTATTGCATGTCTGGAAATACCATGAGATTGTAGCCATCCAATCTCATGATTGAGAAATTTCTTTAAAGAAAACACTATATTAAGCAAAATAGTGTTTGGTAGGCCATGTTATTATAATTAACAGACCAAAATTGCAATAGATGTCGCTCACCTATACACATATATAACCACGTCATCATGTGTAAATGGTGTATATGGATGGACAGCGTTGGTAAACACATGCATTAATATAGGGCCCACATGTGTAATAGACTTCAAAACCCACGGGAATTCTAGACGGAGCTGAATGCAATTTCAGCCCTCCTAATCTATCTTCTCCAAATGCTGCATGGAAATGTATGTACCAAATGCAATTTTATCCATCTTAATTCCATCTAATACTCCCCCCTCCCGTTGCAAAAATATTGATTTTAATAAAATATATTTTAATAATAAAAAATAATATATGATATATTATTTTTGTTTTGAAAAATACCGTTTTGTGGGTTTTTAGGAATAGTTTCACATGGGAAAGGGAAGAGAAAAAAAATAATTTAAATGAAAACAGCAGAGTATTATAATATTTACTCACTTAGTCCAAGGACTATGGACCTTGCGTGTTCCAGTGCGTAACACTAAAACACTCGCGGTCGGGCTCGGACTCGGTCTCGCTCACGGGCTCGGGCTCGGTGTGAGGGCGTGAGCATGTGAGGCAGTGTGGCTGTAGGGTGCGACTAAGTGACTAAAGCGGATGACTGGATGAAGGGGAGACTAGAGGACTGAATGAGAGTCTTCCAGAATATATAGAAGGCTGAAAAATAGAGATGTTGCAGCAGATCTATAACAGCTGTACAGTTAGTGCATGGTCTAGCTGTAACTGCTGCATGGCTAGCCCAACAGCTAGAAAACGGCTAGCTGCTGTCTCACAACAGTCAACATGAAGTAGCTTAATGGCCCATGCACAACAGTCAAAAAACGGCCATAAAATGGCTAGTTTTCTCCAACAGCTAGAAAACGGTCATGGGATTTAATTCCCTGGACCATAACCCCCAGCTATCATAGCCTATAAAAGGAGGGTCTGGATGGGTTTCCAAACCATCTCTCAACCCACTCCAGCAGACTCATATGAATTGAGACACAACTCACTACTTCTCTCTAATACTCCAGTGGTTCCAGCAAGACAGCAAGGGTTGAACCTTTGCTAGAAGAATAGACCAACGGTGTGGTCTAGAACGGTTCATCTGAACCAGTGGCTGAAGAACTGACCAGTGCAGTGGTCTAAATCAAAAGAAATTTCTTCTCTTTCTTTCTCTTTTGATACTTTTTCTATATTGTAATTCTGCCAGATAGAGTGTATAAGAGTTCCATTTGGTGGCCCTTCGTGTTTGCTGAACACAGACCTACAACAGGCTCGTCGTATCCTAGAAGCGGTTTGCCTATAACCTATCAGCATACTCAATTCACTTGAGTAGGGGCAAATAACGCTTTAAGGATAGCGTTTCAGACGTGCTTCAGCCTGTCCTGATTTCAGATTATTTTGTAATTTTTTGGTTTCCACATTATACAGAAATACTAATCTGTATAATTTCTAACAATCTTAAAATGTTATTCTATAATGGAAGCCGACAGTATTTCATCCATCAAGTTGATGAATCAGGACTTTATACGTCTTGATCGGTTCGATGGAACCAATTTTACAAGATGGCAAGACAAGCTGAAATTTCTCCTGACAGCGCTGAAGATCTATTACATATTAGATCTAAATCTGCAAGCACTACCTGAAGCATCTGACAAAGACATACCTGAACAGGTGGCTGCCGGCACCAAACGAGCAGAAGATGAACTCTTGTGTCGATGACACATTCTGAATGCTCTCTCCGACCGCCTATACGATCTGTACCAACAGACATTATCAGCAAAAGAGATCTGGGCTGCTTTGGAATTCAAATACAAGGCTGAAGAAGAAGGTACCAACAAGTTTCTCATCGCCAGGTATTTTGACTTCAGCATAGTAGATAATGAACCGTTGCTGCCCCAAATCCAAGAACTGCAGCTAATAGTAAACAAAATCAAAGCGATAAAAATCGATCTTCCTGAATCATTCCAAGTCAGAGCTATAATCGCCAAATTACCACTGATGTTGAAAGACTATAGAAAGAAGTTGTATAAAACCGAAGACTACGCATTGGAACAAATACAGAAACACCTTAGAATTGAAGAAGAATCCTGTAACCGCGATAGAAAAAATAATAACGGGAATACCTCGTCCAAGGTACATGCTGTAGAAAACACTAATAACAAACATCCCGAGAAGGACAATTCCCTGAAACCTAATAAAGGGAAATTTAAGAAGAACACCCAAAAGAAGAATGGAAAGTTTAAGGGCCTGTGCCAAATCTGTGGAAAAACCAGGCACTATGCTCGAGTATATCGCTATGACAAATCTAAAAAGAGGCAAGTGCAGTAGAAGAAGGCTATATCGTAGCTATGATCACTGAGGTGAATACCATCCAAGGCAAAGTTCCAGGGTGGTGGTATGATACTGCCGCTACTGTACATGTGTGCTACGATAAATCAGCCTTCAAAACCTATGAGGAATTAATCGATGGTCAAGAAATTCAAATGGGTAATGAAGTCCGATCAAAGGTTGTCGGCAAAGGAACTGTGAAACTGATAGTCACCTATAGAAAGAAAGTGATTCTAACTAATGTACTGCACGTCCCAAATATGAGGCGAAACTTAGTTTCTGGGGATCTTTTGAGAAAACCAAGCATACGGGTGGTGTATGAGTCAGGTAAACTGATTTTGTCCAAGAATGAGAATTTTTTCGGAAAGGGATATGCTTGTAATGGGATGGTTAAGTTTTCTCTGAATGAAAGTAGCACTTCTGCATATATGGTTGAATCTGCTGGACTGTGGTATGATAGGCTAGCCCCTATAGAGTATAGTACCTTGAGGCTCATGGCTAAGAATGGTTTAATTTCATACATAGATAATGAAACCGATAAATGTGAAGTATGCATAAGATTCAAAATGACGAAGAAACCTTTTTCAAGTGTTGAAAGATCATCTCAAGTATTGGATCTTGTGCACAGTGATATCTGTGAGTTAAACGGCATTCTTACTCGTGGAGGTAAACGGTACTTCATAACCTTTATAGATGATTGCTCTAGATATATGTATATTTATCTATTAAAGAGCAAAGATGAAGCATTAAACATGTTTAAAATATATAAAGTAGAAGTAGAGAATCAAATGAATAAGAAGATAAAAATTCTCCGTAGCGATAAGGGAGGAGAATACTTCTCCAATGAATTCGATAACTTCTGTGAAGAACATGGACTGATACATCAATGTACAGCGCCATACACACCTCAATAAACGGAATTGCTGAAAGAAAAAATAAAATATTAGTAGAAATGGTCAACTCAATACTGATAAGAGCAAAGTTGTCACTAAGTCTATGGGGAGAGGCACTGTAAGACCCGTATCTTAACCGTACTATTCCATAAGCCTCCGCGGTCCTCCCGGTCGAATTCCGGCAACCCACGATCTGTTATCGGTGTTTGCGTGCGATCGTGAGTCGTGTCTCATATATCAGAGTCGGATCAACTCGAAACTTATACCCTTGCGACTGCGTCGTCGCCGCGATTCCGACACCGCATATTACGCGCCAAGACGTTACCCGGTCCAGGAGATGTGGGTCCGCGTTCAGTTCGAGAAAAAATGCCGCGCGTTGCAATACCGAGAGAATCTCTACAATATGTCAAATCAATCAAGTACATGTCACATTACCTAAAAAGCAACCCAAAGTCAACTCTCTCTCTCTCTCTCTCCACCCATCCCTTTTCAAGTACACCCATCACGCACCCATCACTCACCCATCCCTCTCTTTCTTACATCATCTCTCTCTCATCTCTCTCTCATTTCTCTCCCAAGCACCATGAGAGCACCCAACGTCCATGACTTCCATGGAGATGCTTGTGTGGCCCACCTTCTTACCTCCCATCCTCACCCTCCAAAGATAATCTTGACCGTTGAATCGCATCCCTTGGAGCTCGGGGAGACCAAAGAGGCTAGAAGATTTGCAACGGTGGGTGATTTTATTTGTTAATTTTGATGATTTGAGGCCCACTTGTGGTGGGACCCATCTTAATGTATGATTCGTATCAAAGAGGGGCCCACAGTGACGGGGCCCCTCCGCCACTCCGATCTCTCTCTCTCTCTACCTTCCTTTGATGCCGTGTGGCCCACTTGATGTGTGCGATCTATCCACGCATCCATCACGGTGGAGCCACTTTGATGTACGTGGTGTATCCTTACCGTCCAGCAACTTAGACGGTGAGATCCACTGTGACCTGTGTACCATCCACATCGTCTATCCACGGTGGAGCCTGCATGATGCATGTTGCATCCACGTGGTCCAGCAGGTGGGACCCACGTGATTTATGTGTTGTATCCCCACCGTCCATCTGATTTGAATATGAACCGTCCGTCTGATGGATGATGGGCCAGCAACCACTGCAAGCAGCTGTTGTATGTGCAGCAGGTAAGATCTGTGGGACCTACCATGATGTAATGCCATCCAACTTAGTGATCCACACCGTCCGTCAGATGGTAGGTGCGCTAGCAGTCGCAGTAACAGTTGCTGTGCTGATGCTGCAAGTTCTGTGGGTTTGATCTAGGTTGGTGACATCCAGACCGTCCACTATATGGACCACACTTCCTGCTGCTACTGTACAGCGTCAGCAAGATCTGAGGGCCACCGTGATGTATTGTTTCTCCACGCCGTCTGTCTTCGTCGACCGCACCTTAATGTATTTATTATATTTGCACCGTCCAGATCTCTGGACGGTGGGCCCCTTGTAATATACAAAAAAAAATCAGACGGTCCAGATCATCCATCTGAACACTGGACCATATGATATACCATATTATATATATATATATATATTAATATAATATATTTTACATATAATATAGCTGATGGCCCACGTGGGAACCCACCTTCATATACATATACGTGGTTTGAAATCCACACTGTCCGTCCCTTGTTGGGGTGTGGGACCAACCCACACGTGCCACACGTGTGGGGTGGGCCCACCTTGATGTATACTTTCTGAAATCTCACCGTCCGATGTGTGGGCTACCTTGATGTATGTTTTTATCCATGCCGTCAATCTAGATGGGTGGTGTGGGGCGCACCATAGCGTATGTATTTTTACACCATGTCGTCCATCTATTTCTGTGGGGATGGTGGGTCCCACTGTCGCTGACATCAACAAGATCTATAGGTCTCACGCATGATGTATGTATATCCACTGTCAGTCCACCCGGTGGGACCCACCTCTGATGTCATTGACGCCTTCTGTGGGCCTGATAATCAGGCAGTGTTTTATTTAAACCGTCCATCCATCTAGAGGACGTGGCCCACCCTCATGTGATGTGTGGTTTTGATCCACACTGTCTAAATCGTGGGACCACCATGACATGTGTATCATCCACGCTGTCCGTCCGTTTTGGACGCGTGGACCCTAGGTGTAATGTATGGGTTTAATCCACACCGTCCACTCGTGTGGGCCCCTCCATGATGTATTTTATATTCAAGCCGTCCATCTGTTTTCCCACATGGGACAGTGGGACCCACATTGATGTACGTATTAGATTCCTGCCGTCCATCCATTGGACATGGACCCCACCATGGCAGCAAGTGGGGCCCACCTTGAGTTGATGTGTTTTGCATCCACATCGGCTGTACATGGACGGTGCTGTGGGACGCACCCTAATTGTATGAAGCCTGCCTTGATGAATGTGTTGTATTCATACCGTCTTTCCACTTTGATAGATGTATGGCCCACCTTGATGCATGCATTTTAGCCACACCGTCCATTCGATGGCTGGCCCAGTAGCCATTGTTGTTGTACAGACGTTAGTAAGTTCTGTGGGTCCCATCTAAACTGTGGACACCACTTTGATGTATTTATTTCATCTGCACCGTCCAGATTGTGCTGGACGATGTTTGGATAGTGCTGATCATCATTAGTGGGCCATGTGCCCCATGGAATGATAGTGCGCAGTGATACATATGTTGCACCTATAACTGTTGAAATGATTTCAGATGTAATCCAAACTCCCATTTGAGACCCACTTTGATATATATATATGGCCCACCTGTGAGGCCCACCTTGATGTACATTGTAGCTCATCTACAAGGCCCATTAGTGCGGCCCATTGATGCAGCCCACGTGACCATATGTGAGGCTCATTGGCGCGGTCCACTTGAAGTATATGAGGCCCATATGATGAGGCCTGACTTGACGAACACGAGGCCCATTATGATGTGTATTAGGCTCTTATCATGTGGCCCATCGTGATGTGTATTAGGCCCATTGATATGGCCCATTTGAGATATACGAGGCCCATTGGTGTGGCCCGTGGGCGCGATCCACTTGATGTATATGAGGCCCACTGGTGTGGCCCATGTGATATGGCCAGCTCGATATATATGAGGTCTATTGCAATGTGTGATTACTCCACGATGTATGTAATGATGATTATGGTGGGCCATGCCTTGGGAGCAATGATGGTTTAATGGCCACATTGTAGGCAATGATGGTTTAATGTCCACATTGTGACTTTCCCTTAGGCCTTGTTCGGCCGATCCCGATTGTCATGACCGATCGTCGATTTCGATTGACGTGACCGATTTACCGATTCTGATTATCGATCGATCCCAATTGTCGTAGCCGATTGCCGATCCCGATTGTCGTGACCGATTTACCGACTTTGATTATCGATCGATCCCGATTGTCGTGACTGATTTGCCGATTCTGATTATCGATCGATTCCGATCGTCGTGACCAATTGCCGATTCCGATTGACTTGATCGATTTGTCGATTTTGATTATCGTGACCGATTTGCTGATTCTGATTATCGATCGATCCCGATTGTCGTAGCCGATTGTTGATCCCAATTGTCGTGACCGATTTACCGACTTTGATTATCGATTGATCCCGATTGTTGTGACCGATTTGCCGATTCTGATTATCGATCGATTCCGATCGTCGTGATCGATTCTGATTGACGTGACTGATTTGTCAATTCTGATTATCGATCGATTCCGATCGTCGTGACCGATTACCGATTCCGATTAACATGACCGATTTACTGATTCTAATTATCGATCGATCCCAATTGTCGTGGCTCCAATTGTCATGACCGATTTGCTCATTCTGATCATCGATCGATCCAGATTGTCGTATCCGATTGCCGATCCCGATTGTCGTAACCGATTTACCGACTTTGATTATCGATTGATCCCGATTGTTTTGACCGATTTGTCGATTCTGATTATCGATCGATTCCAATCGTCGTGACCAATTGCCGATTCTAATTGACGTGACCGATTTGCCGATTCTGATTGACGTGACCGATTTGTCGATTCCGATTGTCGAGGCTGATTGTATAGGTCGATTCTGATTGTTGAGGCTGATTTTGATTGCCAAGGCCGATTGTCGAGACTTATTTGAGGCCCATCATGATGTGTATTAAGCCCATGTGTGAGGCCATGGGTCCACTATATGATAGGCTTTATGTGGGCCACTCCTTGAGGACAATGTTAGTTAAATGTCCACATTGTCGAGGCCGATTGTCGATGCTGATTGTCGGTGCCGGTTATTGATGCCGATTATGAGTATGTGACAACATAGCATCATGATACATGCCCATATGCATCATCTGCATGTTTGTTATGAGGTGTGGTTGATCATTGCATATGTCATTGGGCATGTTGTTATGAGACTCCCTGATAGGCGTAAATTGTCTAACATGAATACATGGTATGCGCAGGATTGATGCATGACTGATTTATATGACTCATGCATCTTACATTGTGTGTTGTGATTACTGTACGCCCTAACGACATCAGGGTAGAAGCCTCCACAGGTATTTCGTGGATGGTCAGATGGGACACCGAAAATCTGTTCTACATAGGGTGTTATAGATATCCTTGGGTGAAAGTCCCTAAACTCTCTTGGTTCCAAAGGTTGCTCTAACGTCTAGACCGAGTGGATGCATGAGCGCATAAGGGCCGTATACTGTTAGGTGGTGTCTCCCACTGTGTCATGGTCGGTTGGAAGGGGGTACGGCCTTACCTGCCCGAGAGGAGGGGCAATACTATGTTGAGTCTGACTAGCTCGAGGAATGGGTCCGCTATCGACGAGTCGGGCCCAATATTGGCAGGCGTATAGTGAGGTCTCTTCCACTTACCTTGTTGCACGCGATGAGGCGGCAATCTGGTTTGGAGTGTAATAGACCTCGGTGATTTTTCAAAGGGGAACCGTACTGATTTGTGGACTTATTGAGTAGGAGTTGCATACTCAAACATTCATTTCATTCACTATCCACTCGGGTTGGTGGTGCGCAACTAATTGTTGTGTACCTTCGCATGGTCAAGATTTCGGTTGGGCGCACGACTAACCTGAAATCAGGAGTTTACCACATTGGGTTTGACTATCTAAATTTAGGTATGGGACTAGTTTGGATAGAAGCCCTTTGTGATAGACCCCGTAGCTTGTGATACTACGTACTACCATTCCGACTTCACAGTTCAGCTTAGTCATTTCATTCGCATTGCATATTGCATTGCATTCTCAACACATAGTATTTAGCTTACTGCCTCCGCATTGCAATGCTGATCTACATTCCTTCATCAATATATGATATTGGTTTATTATATTTTTGTATCACATAGCCTGGATAAGGCTGATGGTATTTATGGGCCTATTTGCATGTCTTCGCATTACTCTGATATCACATGCTTTATGAACTTGCTAGTATTTTAAATATTGTATGATTTATGGGCTTGTTAGTATTTTCGCTTACTCTGATTACTCTGATATTGGTTACTGGGCACTTACCTTGTGCACACACTTTCACCACCCACTAAGCTTTCTATAACCTTTTGCATGATAGATACGTGTAGGTGGCATTAGGTTGCCGCAGCGTTGAGCTTGGAGCGTGCAGTGGACTTTTGGAGCTTTGATTTTTGACATATGTATTTTCCCTTTCAGCATTGTATTCAAATGTTTATATTAGTGGATATATGATGATGATGATTGTTCTTGTGATTTGGGTATACTTGTGGTTATGCTTCATACGAGACAAATGCACGTTGGAAAATCCTCCTTGTAGGATCTTAGGATCGGAATCCGGCGCATGCGTGCTGGGAGCTGAGAATGGAGTACTACGGAGGTTGTTGGCACTGGATTCGGCGATCGAAAATTTTGTGAGCCCGGTTTCCGAGTTTGGGGCATGACAGGCATTGCTTGCAGCATGCCATATAATAAACAGAATTCCGTCTAAAAAATATAAAATATCTCCATATGAAACATGGAGATGTAGAAAACCTAACCTAGGATATCTAAAAGTGTAAGGGTGTCTTGCATATTGCAGAACCCCTGATAAAAAAAAAAACTAAGTTAGGACCAAGAGCTATTAAATACGCCTTCGTAGGGTATGCACAAAATAGTAAAGCTTATATACTTCTAGACATAAAGTTTAATACAATAATAAAATCAAGAGATGTTGAGTTCTTTGAGAACTCACTATCATTGAAGTCAAAGGATAATAAAATCCAAACTCCTAATAGAGAATCATATAGCACAGCTCCACAGATAGTGGAAGCTCCTATTGAATCTCTTAGGAGTCAAAGGACAAGAATAGAGAAGAGTCTAGGAGATGACTATATAGACTCACAACGCGTCATTTTCCATCTTGTAGAAAGAGATAGAGAAAATGTTATAAGAAAAATACCTATAGTGATGACTATAGAAGATGATCCTAAAACATATAAAGAGGCTGTATCCTACAGACTCAGCTTTCTGGAAAGAAGTTATAAATGATGAAATGGAATCCATACTATCAAACCAAACATGAGAACTAGTAAACTTACTTCCAGGTTTTAGACCCATAGGTTGTGAGTATTTAGGAATAAATATCACACTGATGGGACTATCTAAATCTTTAAAGCTTAACTAGTAGTTAAGGGTTTTAGACAAAAAGAATGGATATATTACTTTGACACATACTCACCTGTAGTTAGGATAACATCCATTAGGATATTATTTGCGCTAGCTTCTATACATTATCTTCACATCCACCAAATGGATGTAAAAACTGCATTCCTGAATGGTGACCTCAATGGGGAGGTATATATGAAACAACCTGAAGGTTTCGTTCTACCAGAAAATAAAAACAAAGTATGTAGATTAGTCAAATCTTTGTATGGAATAAAACAAGTACCAAAACAGTGGCATGAGAAGTTTGATTCCAAAATACTATCTCATGGTTTCATGCATAATGTAGCTGACAAATGCATATATTCTAAAGTAGATGGTAGTTATATCGTTATTATTTGTCTGTATGTTGATAACATATTAATAATAAGTAATGAAATGGAAGGTGTGACTGAAACAAAGAGGTTTCTATCTTCCGTATTTAAAATGAAGGATCTTGGACAAGTTGATACCATTTTAGGTATCAAAGTTAAAAAACATTATGTGGGTTATGCTTCGTGTCAATCTCATTATATTGAGAAGATACTAAATAAGTTTAACCATCTAAATATAGAAGAAGCAAAGACCTCATTTGATCCAAGTATCAAGCTAAAAGAAAATACTGGAAGAACAAGTGCACAATTAGAATATGCTAGTGCGATAGGGAGTCTTATGTATGCTATGCAATGCAATAGACTTGATATCACATATGCTGTGAGTAAACTTAGTAGGTTTACTAGTAACCCCAGTACTGAACACTGGAATGCAATCAGTAGAGTCCTTAGTTACTTAAAAGTAACCAAAGACTTGAGACTATTTTATTCAGAGTTTTCTGCCGTATTGGAAGGATATACCGATGTGAGCTAGATATCGAGTGCAGGGGACAACAAGTCTACTACAGTGTGGGTTTCACCCTAGGAGGTGCAGCTATATCTTGGGGATCTAAGAAACAGACATGCATAAACATTCAACTATGGAGTCTTAATTTATAGCTCTAGCTGCAACAGGTAAAGAGGCTGAGTGGCTAAGAGATCTTTTATTAGAAATTTCTTTCTGTGTAAAGCTTATATCGGTTGTGTCACTACATTGTGATAGTGAATCCACATTAGCTAAAGCCTATAACGGCACTTATAATAGTAAGTCTAGACATATCAGTTTCGACATGATTATGTTAGACAATTAATTCGAGATGAAATTATTGTTATTTCTTATGTGAAATCAAGCAATAACCTGGCAAATCCTTTCACTAAACCTCTACCGAGAGAGGCAGTAAAGGCTACATCTAGAGAGATAGGGTGAAACTCTTCAACCAAAGTTCCACCAGTGATGGTAACTCAACCTAAAGTAAGAAAATCTCTAATTTTGAGTTAATGGGTAAGAACAAGTCACTGATATGTGGAAAGTTTTTAGCACTAAATTATATAACCTCATCCGTAATAGATAAGTGCTGAGCGTTACGAAGGAGGGTTGAGTCTTAGAACTCTTAATGAAATCTAGTCTATAAGGACAAATGTCTTATAGTAATGGAGACACTGAAAGGATTTCACCTATATGAACGTAGAGATGGTGCCGTCTCTCATGAGAGTTAAGAGTTTTTCTCTCTAGATCGTTCACGAATTAGGACAAGCACATGACCATTAATTGTGCTGAGCAAGATTGTGGAAACTTTAACAAACACATAGCGAATATGTGTGTGGTTTCTCTGACTCTGTTATATAGGAATAACTGGTTCAACGCTACGGCTACCAGTCATTTCGACAGAGTTTTGAGATACTTACACTAAAGAAAGATTAAAATCGAAAGATATCTTTTTTTATGCATATAAGCTAATTATTCTGGCAGAATTGTTTAACCGAAATATATATATATATATATATATATATGTTATAAAAAATCAAGTGGGGGATTGTTGCAAAAATATTGATTTTAATAATAAAAAATAATATATGATATATTATTTTTGTTTTGAAAAATACCGTTTTGTGGGTTTTTAGGAATAGTCTTACATGGGAAAGGAAAGAGAAAAAAATGGTTTAAATGAAAACAGTGGAGTATTATAATATTTACTCACCCACGCTCGCGCTCGCGCACGGGCTCGGGCTCGGTCTCGGACTCGGACTCGGACTCGGACTTGGTCTCGGTCTCGGTCATGGGCACATGCTCGGTGCGAGGGTATGGGCATGTGAGGCAGTGTGGCTGTAGAGGCGCTAGTGGCGCACTTTGCACGTCCGCATCATGTCGCAGAGTGTCGCTCCTTCGTGACCTTGAGCGAGATGTGTGCGAGTCGCGATGCGACTAAGTGACTAAGGCGGATGACTGGATGAAGGGGAGACTAGAGGACTAAATGAGAGTCCTCCAGAATATATAGAGGGCTGAAAAATAGAGCTGTTGCAGCAAATCTGTAACAGCTGTGCAGTTAGTGCAGGGTCTAGCTGTAACTACTGCATGGCTAGCCCAATAGTTAGAAAACAGCTAGCTGTTGTCTCACAACAGTCAGCATGCGGCAGCTTAATGGCCCATGCACAACAGTCAGAAAACGGCCATAAAACGGCTAGTTTTCTCCAACAGCTAAAAAATGTCATGGGATTTAATTCCCTTGACCACAACCCCCAGCCATCATAGCCTATAAAAGGAGGGTCTGGATGGCTTTCCAAACCATCTCTCAACTCACTCCAGCAGACCTATAGGAATTGAGATACAACTCACTACTTCTCTCTAATACTCCAGTGGTTCCAGCAAGACAGCAAGGGTTGAACCTTTGCTAGAAGAACAGACCAACGGTGTGTTCTAGAACGGTTCATCTGAACTAGTGGCTGAAGAACTGACCAGTGCAGTGGTTTAAATCAAAAGAAATTTCTTCTCTTTCTTTCTCTTTTGAAACTTTTTCTATATTGTAATTCTGCCAGATAGAGTGTATAAGAGTTCCATTTGGTGGGCCTTCGTGTTTGCAGAACGCAGACTAACACCAGACTCGTCGTATCCTAGAAGCGGTTTGCCTGTAACCTATCAGCATACTCAATTCACTTGAGTAGGGGCAAATAACGCTTTAAGAATAGCATTTTAGACGTGCTTCAGCTTATCCTAATTTCAGATTATGTTGCAATTTTTTGGTTTCCACGTTATACAAAAATATACTATTCTGTATAATTTTCAACACTAACCTTGTATGCAATTTTATCCCTCTTAGTTTTTATTTTTATAATTATTTCATCCTTACGAGGTCTAACAAATAAATAGATTGAATGGCAGATAAACAGACGGTGAGTCCGGTACAAAATCAATGGTGGGTGTTCTATCCCAACTGTTATACTGTGGTGTGGGCTACTTTAGTTATGATAATCATGAATTTTCTTTTGGATCAATGGTTAAAATGATGCGGCGTACATGATGGAAGGAGTAGATCTAATGAAAGTTATACTCCAGCACGGGTCCTTTTCATATATAGTTATGTACATTGTATCTGCAAAGGCGAGCATAAAAAAGAATTCGCTTTATTACAGTAAACAGGGATCGTGATTCGAGCACATCAGGTAAGGAAACACGTGCGCCTGAGATCAGGGCAGGTGGCATACAATTCATCGATCTGGACCATTCATCAGGTAGGTTGCACTGTGAGAATGCTATGGACCGGTTTGTCCGTCAAACTTGTATAAGAAAAAAAGGGCAATTAGAGGCAGTATCCAACGGAACAGTCCAATTTCAACATGCATGTGTGATTCAGCTTATAAGCCTACCATCCTGATTTATTGTACGTGGACATGCTCACAGTTCTACCTGATCAATGGCTCAGATCTCTGACACGTATGCTGTCCGACCGGATATCTGAAGTAGACCGGCATACTGTGTTTCCAACAAATGGTGAAATGTGAAAAAAACCCGGGCGTTTATTTGATACTCTGGCGTAGTGTGATGTATCTAGATGGGCCCCACACGCCAACTTAGTTGGACGTACAAAGGTAAGTGACCCAATGACTATAGCTTAAAATCAAATCAGATTTATTCGACGAAAGTAGCCTCTGATTAATTGATATCTTTTTACTGAATAGCACCGTTGATAACTTTCTTGTCAACCGTCCAATCTAAATCCATCAATCGTCCATTCACGACATTAATTCAGTGTTATTATAAGCTTATAAATCATAGAAGATACCATATGGACGGTTTAATTTGAGTTACCTATATTGCACGTGTAAAGGTTCTGAGTGCAAGAGTATCAACCATCACACTACACCAGTGCACCGAACTTACTCCTCGTAAAGAAGTCACTTAAATCGGATCATTTCCAGCCGTCCTTCCAGAAGAACCCACACGCCTCGCTTGTTTTGAGTCTATCATCTAGAAGCGGGTCCCACACCCGAAGAAAGCCCACATATTCTGCTGCCCGTTTTTACCCCTATAAAACCGCTTCTCCCCAAATTACTCTCAATCTCATTTCTCATTTCTCAATTTTCTTTCTTTCGAGGCGTCGAGAGAAAGAGATGAAAGGGGTCGAGCAATACTCGGGTCTTTTGAACAACAGGATGACGATGAAAGGTTCTTCGTCGGGATTGGGATTCGGGAACCGGTGCTTGACGATCGTGAAGCAGCAGAGGACGAGATTTTACATCCTGAGGCGCTGCACCACCATGCTCCTCTGCTGGCACGCCCACGCCGTTCGTGATTGATGGGAGAGATTGAGAGAGAGCTCTGCTCTGCTTCTAAAAGTCCATTTTTATTTCTAAATTTCTCAAGAAGCAGATGTAGTGGGGGATTCTGAAATGGGATTTTTTATATTCCCATTTTAAGCTTTCGTTGGGATTCGGTGATGGTATATAAAAGCAAATAGCATTCGAACCTCTCATGAAAACTCAATTGTGGAAGTACGTTTTTTTTTTTTTTTTGTCTCCAAGAGGATTGCCACTTGCCGTCCCAGCTGCTGACGTGCACATGTTGCACGTGTGAGATATCGGTGCTGTTCATCACGCGGGGCACGGTTTTGATGCTCCTTGGCTGGAAAATTGCACGCAGGTCCGGTTGGTGAATGGTGACCCATGAATGTTGAATACGGACCACCGTTAGTAAAATAGTCTTTTAACTGTTTTGGTGCTCGTGCCAGTGCAAGGACCTATGTTTGGCGACGAAGATGGGATACCCATGATGTGCGGATGGATTTTATACGTGTGGCCCCTTGGCACGTGTGAGCTGCTGCTGGCAGCATTCGCCTTGGAGAGAGAAATGCCATAAAACGATGGGATAGCCGCCGTTGAAAGGCGTCTCAACGTGACGCGGAAGGATGTGGATGGGCGCGGATTTTCTAGGAAAGGCCTTCGCAGGAACTTCCTGCCTGGGAAGCTAGGTAGGGCCCACCGTGATGTTTGTGTGAGATCCACTCCGTTCATCATTTTGTGAGCTAATTTTAGAAAATTAGACCAAAAATAAGGCCGCTCCAATATTCATGTGGGCCACACGAGAGGAAATAGTGTGGATTGAACGACACCATTGAAATATTAATATGGCCACAGAAATTTTGTATTTGGCTAATTTTTTGTGTTTTCAGTTCATCCCTGTGAGAATTAAATTATAAACGGTTTAGATGGGATAAAAAGATGGAGCCCAGGAAGGTTTCGACGGTAGGAATTTCTTCCCCCAGTTTTCCCTCTCGTCTGTTCTATTTGAGTTTTGTATAGGCTCGTTTTGGTCCCGTACCCTGAAATAAAGATATGGACGGGGTGGATTTCACACAAACATTACGGTGGGCCCCATCTAGTCCAGAAGTTCTTAAGAAAGGCTTTAACAGGAAATCCGGGCATTTGGCATGGAGTTCATGTGCTGGAAACTTAAGTGGGCCCACCTTGATGTTTGTGAGAAATTCACTCCGTCCATCTATTTTTTGAGATCATTTTAGGACATGGGATCAAAAATGATCTAAATCTAAGACTCAAGCAGGACTAAAACTTGAGGATTGATAGTACACACTGAAATCAGTCTAATATTTATGTTTCAGTTCATTCCAACGGCAATGATGTTATGAATTGTATGGATGCATATAAACATTGTTGTTGACCCTGAGAGGTTTCAACCGTAGCAATTTCCCTGCCTACCTTATTCTTATAGTGTGGGATCCTGCTCACTTTGGGTCTAAGTTCTAAAATGAGCTCACAAAATGAATATACGGATAGATTTCTCACATACATCATGGTGGGCCCCACTCCCACCTAAGTTTCTAGCATAGGAACTTCCTTTTCGCAGGTAATCTACATCCTGTCCAATGTGGATTGCATGGTGATTTGGGACGGATGATATTTGATTGGGCCACGCGCATGTGAGATGGTCATGCAAAACATGTTCCTGCCTGAGGAGGCTCATCTAACGTGGCCTAATCAAACCCTACCATATCTCAATACCACCTAGCCACCGGTCACCAACCGGTTTGTCTAATGCAGAAGGGTGATGCAAAATGCCTGTTTGACCAGGGTTAAATGGACCCTTAGGTGGCCCAATGAAACAAGTTGCGTGTGCCCATCGAATGGTATGTCATAAATAAAAGTGAAAAACAATCATTTAATTACGTTTTTTTCACCATGTCAAAAGTAATAATAATAAGATTAAAAAATAATTTAAAAAAAAAAAAAAAAAAACAGGGAAACGACAATGGCTAAAAACTGCCGGTGTTACATCACCCATGAACATCCAAGGGCAGCAGGGGATGGGGGCATCCGTGTTGCTCGCTGACGGTTTAAAGCCGTCAGTGTTTTTCTATGACGTTTTCAAGCCATCCGCGTTTCCAACGACGGAAGGGGACCATGATGTAATCTAAATCAATGGAATTAATGGATAGTTGACAATCTAACTCAGTCAATGTGCATTTAACACCCACTAGATCAAATTATTTCAATTTTCACTCCAGGTAATATTCATGATGTTTAATTCAAACATATGGCCACCTGTTATGAACAATCTTAATTTGGTCGAACATGTGCAATTAAATTTGTGTCGGGCATGCCAGAGTTGTATTTAACTCGAATCAATTGAATGCTTATGACCCTGGCCATTGAGGTAGCTGAATTAAGACAAGATCAGTACAAATTGACCTGACTATTCAACCACCAATTGTTATAATGATCAGGCAATTTAAAGAAAGAGGGTTAGCTTTTCAGAATGGAATATTTTTGCATTAAGGTAAGGATTTCTCTTAAAACGATGATAATACATTAGCTTCCTCAATGAATTAATATTGGATGGATAAAATTAAAAGTAAGGTTGATTGTAGATTTTATTAACTAGAGTGCAAGAAAAGTACAATCAGCAAAAACAAAAAAATAAAAAAAAAAAATTGGCCCAACTATTCAACCACAAATTGTTATAATGATCACACAATTTAAAGAAAGGGAGGGTTAGCTCTTTAGAATGAAATATTTTTACCTTAAGGATTTTTCTTAAAACGATGATAGTACATCGGCTTCTTCAATGAATTAATATTGGATGGATAAAATTAAAACTAAGGTTGATTGTGGATTTTATTAACTAAAGTAAGAAAAGTATAATCAGCAAAAAAAAAAAAAAAAGAAACTAAACAAGTAGAGTAAATAAATACCTGCAACGGCTTGTGCTGGCAAAATAATCATGAAACAAATTATACAGTCATGAGACAATCATGGTATGAAGTTAGCAGGATATAATTCTTAAATGATTGAGTACGAACTCGATGATTAAAAACCTAATGATGGTAGCCATGGATATTTAACTTGCTCTTAAGTCACACTGCAATGATGACACTAGACAATAGTGAATCTAAACCATTCTAATGAATATGAACTTGTTGCAACATAACTCGACAAAAGTGAAGTAACTAATGCTAAGAAGCTAAACTAAAAGAATATGTAGCATTATGATGTAGAGAGTGTAAGACCCGTATCCTACATCGTACCATTTCGTAGGCTTCCACGGTCCTCCCGGTCGAATTCCGGCAACCATCGACTTGTAATCGGCATTTGCGCGTGATCCTAAGTCGCATCCCGAAGATCTAGATCAGTTCGACTCGAAACTTGTATCCTAACGACTGCGCCATCGCCGCGGTTCCAACGGCGCGTCTCGCGTGCCGATGCAATACCCAGGCCAGAAGATGTGGGCCCGTGTTCATTTCGAGAAAAAAGTCGCGCGAGCGAATTCCGAGAGAATCTCTACAACCTATCCCATCAATCAATCAATCAATCAAGTACACACCCTATTACAAGTATAAGCAATCATCCCCCTCTCACATCACCCTTACCTAAAGTGAACTCTCTCTCTCTCTCTCTCTCTCTCTCTCTCTCTCTCTCTCTCTCCCTCCACCCATCTCTCTTTCACCTAAAATTCAACCCAACCCATCCCTTCTTTACACCAATCCCATCTCTTTTCATCCATCATCTCTCTCTCTCTCTCTCTCTCTCTCTCTCTCTCTCTCTCATTTCTCCCTTCACTCTCAAGCTCCCAAGGAGAGCATCCAACGTTCAAGCATTCCAAGAAGCTAGGAGTGGCCCCACTTTCCTACCCCAATCTCCCATCTTAGTCGTCCAATCTTCATCATCCTCCATCAAGAGGGAAGTAAGGAGCCTAGGAGTTCAAGGAGCTAAAGAATAAGGCCGACAGGTGAGTGATCCACCGTTGATTTTGTTTTAAGGGCCCACTTATTGTGGGACCAACTTAATGTGATGTACGCATTGTATATGGGAGGGCCCAATAGTGGCGGGGTCCCTCCCCTTCATCTCTCTCTCTCTCTCTCTCTCTCTCTCTCTCTCTCTCTCTCTCTCTCCCTTTTCCCTACTGTGGCCCACCATGATGAATGGATTATATCCATACCGTCCGACCACGACGGTGGAAATCCCCCAGTAATTTATCATCCACACCGTCTAGTGGACGGGCCTGGATGCAGGGAAGGCACAAATATCAGCTCTATCCGTTGGGTTTGGACAGAGGGAAAACACAAATATCAACTTAATCCAACACTTGTGGCCCACCCGTGTGGAACCACCATGATATATACATCATATCCAGATCATCTAGGGCTGGACGGATATTCAGCTACTGATATGACGTCATCCAGGTTTGTGGGTTCCACATATGGTGTATGTACATCCTCACCATCGGTCCATTTAGTGGGACCCACCTTTGATCTAATATCCAGACCGTCCGTCCAGACGTCCAGAGCCCCCTGGACGCTAGATGTTGAAGGGGTCTGGCCTTATAAAATATATATATATATATATATATATATATATATATATATATAATACATATATATATGATGATATGTATATATATGTGGTGGGCCCCACGTGGGACCCACCTCTATCAATGGATTGGCTGGTGTATCTCGCACTCGCTATATAGCTGACGTGAGATGTCGGCAAGTTTCGTGGGACCCGCCTTATATATATGCGTCTCATCTGCATCGTCCATCTGGACGGTGCCATGCAGAGCCCCACCATGACGCAGTGTAGTATCTGCACCGTCCGTGCAGTGGCCCACCTTGATGTTTGTGTTTATCACACCGTCCATCCATCTGTGGAAACCCATTGTGATGTATGTTTTGTATTCCATGCCGTCCATCTAGACAAGTGTGACTCACATGATGGATGTGTTCCATCCAAATCGTTCATCCATTTGGCAAGCTCATCTTAAGGCTTGAGACAAAAAATGAAGCAGATCTGATGATCAGGTGGACCACATCGCAGAAAACAGTGCAAAGTGAACGTTCACCATTGAAACTCTTTTTGGGGTCACGGAAGTTTGGATCAATATGAAATTTATTTTTTTCCTCTTAATTCAGGTCATTGTGACCTTATGATCAAGTTGGACGGAAAATAAAATGGTGGGCCCCGCGATTTAAACGGTAAAAATCATTATCACCACCGTTATTTGTGGTATGGTCCAGATGATCCTCTGATGTGATCCATTTTCTTTCGTTAATGCACTAAAAATGATCTCTAAAGTAGATATATGGTGTATATGATGCGGCCCATATAATGTGGCCCATTTGATGTATATTGGCCCATAGGTGCGGCCTATATGATGCGGCCCACTTGATGTATATTGGCCCATTAATGTGGCCCATTTGTTATATATGAGGCCCATTGGTGTGACCTGTTGTTGCGGCCCATTTGATGTATATGAGGCCCATTAGTGCGGCCCATTGATGCGGCCCACTTGATGTATATGAGGCCCATTGGTGCGGCTCATTGATGCGGCCCACTTGATGTATATGAGGCCCATTGGTGCGGCTCATTGATGCGGCCCACTTGATGTATATTAGGCTCATTGGTGCGGCCCATATGGTGCGGCCCACTTGATGTATATGAGGCCCATTAAGATGTATTTGAGGCCCATGGGTTGAGGTCCAATGTAATGTATATGAGGACCATGAGTGATACCCAATAAGACATATGTGAGGCCTTTGTGTGGGGCCAAATGTGTTGTATATGAGGTCTATTGCGATGTGAGATTCCACCATGATGTATGTAATGATGTTTATGGCGGTCATACGTTGAGAGCAATGATAGTTTGACGTCCACATTGTAAGAGCAATGATGGTTAAATGTCCTTATTGTAACTCTCCCTAGGGCCTATTGTTAGGCCCATACTTGTTGTGTGTAGGTCGTATAGGCCCATCTTCATTATGAATAGAGTCCATTACCATATAACATGCTTAGTATAGCTCCATGATTCATGTTCATACACATCATATGTATGCTTGATATGAGGAGTGACTGATCATATCATATGCCTTCGGGCAGATTGTTTATGGGCTCATTGATAGGTAGAATTGCCCCACATGAGTGCGTAGTACGCGCACGATTGCTGCATGACTAATAGTGTGATTCATGCACTTTGCATTTGTATGACATGATAACTATACGCCCTATCAACATCAGGGCTGTGGCCTCCACAAACATATCGTGGCTGGTGGGATCGGATACCGGAAATACTGTACTAGCATCGATGTATCATAAATGTCCCTAAGTGAAAATCTCTAAACCTGATGGTACTAGAGGATGACTCCAACGTCTAGACTGAATGGATATATGCACGCATGAGAGTCGTATACCAAAAGACTGTGTCTCCCACTGTGTCGTGGTCGGTTGAAAAGGGGTGTGGCCTTATCCGCCCGAGGGTAGGGGTAATTCTAGGCTGAGTTTGACCAGCTTGTAAATAAGTCCGCTATGGACAGGCCGGACCGATATTAGTAGGTGGATAGTGAGGTCTCTTCCACTTGCACGGTTGCGCGTCTAGTGGGCGATGATGTGGTGTAGAGTGTACTAGACCCTGGTGATTATGCAGACGAACCGTACTGATATATGGTGCAGATTGGTATGCTTGAGTTACATTTTATTCATGATATTGGCTATGTAGGCATTGCATCATATGGCCTTAGTATGGTTGATAACATTCATGTCTGGCACCGTATGACCTTTACGTGGCCGATAGCATTCATGCCTTGCATCGCATAGCTTTGGTATGATTGATGACATTCATGGACTTACTGGCATTTCCGCATTACTCTGATATTGCAAACTTGTATTTCTACTATATGCACACACTTTCACCACCCTCTAAGCTTTTTATAAGCTTATGCACGACCGTTGTATGCGGGTGACGCTAGGCAGTAGTTGTTCAAGAGTAGAAGCGTGCTACAGAGTTTCCAGAGTTTTGGCTTTATTATTACTGTATTTCCCTTTATGCGCATTGTACTCAAAGTTTTTTTATCATAATGGATTTGTGATAATGTTGTTGGTTGTTGTTTGTGGGTTATGCTTATGGTTATACTTACTACGAATCAAATTCACGTTGAAAATCCTTCTTATGGGATCTCAGGATCGGAACCTGGTATATGGGTGCTGGGAGCTGAGAATGAGGTACTACGAAGGCTGTCGGTGCTGGATTCGGCAATCAGGAATTTTATGAGCCCGGTTTCCGAGTTTGGGGCGTGATAAAGAGATTAATTGCGTGACAAGAGCCTGAAACTCTTCGTCGAGTGTTACTTTTATAGGCTTTTAAAAAGCGGTAGACACGTCCATGTGAATCTTTAATTGGGTAACTGCCATGTCCTATTAGGATATGAAAATTCTTGTTATATGGCGTTACCATTTATAATTTGCTTCTAATTTTGAATAGACTTTTTGTTATTTGTTTATAATTGACTGCCCCCTTTCAGAAATTATCATTGTCTTTTGGAAAAAATTTCTTTCTTTGTTGATTTGCTTTTGATTTGGGATAAACATCCATGTATAAGATGGATTGTGAAGAATCTACCATCAGCGTGACTTTAGAAATTTCCTGCATGTGCAAGGGACCACATGTGCCGCTCATGTGTTAGTCATGTGATATCTACCTTTATTGGTAGCCGTGGGTACGACTCTAAATGGTGTTACTTTTGGTAGGCTACATTCCGCTGGTAGAAAAGTACTGACAACCCTTGTTAATACAAATATGTTTTCCTCGTGACATTCGTATATTGTGGCGATACATGATGGCTTCTTACTTAGCACCACGTCCGGCCAGTTGTAGACATAGGCTCACCTTTCTCACAGCTCCAATGTACCACTGCAGTGACAGGTGGAAAAAAAAATATATATATGGTTGAATCGAAACATACCGTATGAAATTGTATGTGAACATTTCTCTTAGACCATATTAAGTATTAACACTTTTTATTATGGGTTAATGGCCCACCATCCCTTTCCTTTGCCCCATGCATCATGGATCAGAAGTTAATATACCTCATCTCCGCGACTAGTAACAACTGTTATCTTTATATTGTCATGGTTTTTACTGGTGCATGTGGTCCACCGCTACCATGCACCCCAAAATGAAAAATAATGCTGATGTCATGGATTTCTCTCCCCATGGCTTACTGCATGTGGCCCACTTGAGTTTTCTGCCTACCTCATTTTTTATCTCGTATCCTAAAATGAAGTGGCAAAACGGGTGGACGGGGTGGATTTCACCCAAGCATCACAGTGGCCTCACCTTGCTTCGTCGCAGGTAATCGGTACTCCCACTAGGCATTGGTGGGCCGTCCAATAACCGAATGGATATGTTGCTGGTAAGTGAAAGGCCCTATGGCGTCATGGTGCACCATTACGCCCACTGACGCAGATGTCCAATATCTCCACCGACACATAAACTATATTGTGATCACGTCCGTTGAATCTCTTAGCCACAATCTGAATGGCTAGTAACAGAAAAATCGTCGGTGGATCTGAAAAATACCAAATCTAAATACCTACCATTTTGGGCTGTGGGCCGTCTATCAGGTGGTCCACTAATTAGACGGTCCAGATCAGCACCAAAGAGCATCAGTTGGATGATTAGGATCTTTATCGTTTCTTACAATAGAGCCCAGCTGATGATTATCCCGATCCTGTCAGATCACATGGACCGCGGATCATAGACAGCGGTGAAGATTGAAGAATAGAATCTGATACTTACGCTCCTTGATAATGAAAACAGTTGGGTCGGTGGTGCGGGTACCTACCGACGTTACTTTCACTAATGAGGTAGAAAAGACTTAAAGTTCATGAAATCCACGCCGCACATCACCACATGCCGCTCCCTCTTGAGATCGATCCCAAAACTCAGGGCGATTCAACACTCAGGTGGGCCACCCCAAATGACTCATGCCTAAAACATCTAAACTCACATGGTATAGTCCCTAAGTTTTAAAATACTGTATTTTTTTGTAATGCCAAATGAATAGATTGGATGGCGCATAAACACCACGGTGTGTCCTACACAATACTAATGGTGATCACTCCATCCCAACCGTATCTTGTGGTGTGGCCCGCCTTAGCTTTTGATGGTCATGATTTTCTTTTGGATCAATGGTTAAAATGATGCAGGGCACGTGATGGACGGGGTAGATTTCATGAAAGTTGCACTCTAGTGCGGATCCTCTTCATATGTAGTTATGTACATTGCATTCTGATAATAATGCTGTAGACAAATGACAAAAAAGAATTCAACTTATTATACAGATTCATTACAGAAAACAGGGATCCTGATTCAATGAGGAGCCCATCGAGTGAGGAAACACGTGCCACTAACATCAGGGCAGGTGGCACACAAGTCATAGATCTGGACCATTCATTAGTAGCAACAATGTGAGAATGCTATGGACCGATTGGTCAGTCAGGTCAAACTTGTAAGATAAAAAAGGGACAGTTAGAAGCAATGTCCTACGGTTCAAATTCAACATACATGTGTGGTTCATAAGTCTACTAATCTGATTTTTTTTTTTGTATGTGGACATGCTCACAGTGCGGACTACCTGATTAATGGCCCGGATCTCTCATACTTGTGCTGTCCACCCAGATATCTGAACTATACAAGAAAACTGTGTTTCGTCAAAAGTGACAAATTAAAAAAAAAAAAAAAAAACTCGGGCGATTATTTGATACTCTAGCGGAGTTTGATGTTTCATAGATGACTCCCACAGGCCAACTGGCCCAATGAATATAGCTCGAAATCAAATCAGATTTATTCGACGAAGGTAGCCTGTGATTAACTGATATCTCTTTACTGAATAGCACCATTGATAACTTTCCTTTCAACCGTCCAATCTAAATCCATCCATCGTCCATTCAAGACCTCGATTCACTGTTCTTATTAACTTATAAACCATCTAAGACATTGTCCACTAAATGGATGGTTTAATTTTGAGTTACATATATTAAGTGTGTAAATTTTCTGAGTGCCAGTGTATCAACCATCACACTCCACCGGTGCACCGAACTTACTCCTCGTAAAGAAATGAGTTAGATCGGATCGAATCCAGCCGTCCTTCGAGAAGAACCCGCACGCCTCCTTTGTTCTGAGTCCATCATCTAGAAGCGGGCCCACGCCCACAAAAAGCCAGCCGTATTTACCCCTATAAAACCGTTTCTCCCCAAACTCCTCTCAATCTCATTTCTCGTTTCTCAATTTTCTTTCATTCGAGAGGTCGAGAGAGAGAGAGAGAGAGGTCGAGAGAAAGAGATGAAAGGGGTCGAGCAATACTCGGGTCTTTTGAACAGCAGGAGGACGATGAAGGGTTCTTCGTCGGGATTGGGATTCGGGAACCGGTGCTTGACGATCGTGAAGCAGCAGAGGACGAGATTTTACATCCTGAGGCGCTGCGCCACCATGCTCCTCTGCTGGCACGCCCACGCTGTTCGTGATTGATGAGAGATAGAGATAGAGATAGAGATAGAGAGCTCTGCTCTGCTTCTAAATCCCTTTTTTCTTCTAAATTTTTGTAAATGGGTGTTGGTGTTTTCTCAAGAAGCAGATGTAGTGGGGTTTCTGAAATGGGATTTTTTATATTCCCATTTTAAGTTTTTGTTGGGATTCGGTGATGGTATATAAAAGCAAATAGCATTCGAAACTCTCATCAAAACTCAATTGTGGAAGAACGCTTCTTCTTTTTTTTTCTCTTTCATTTTTCTATTTTATCGTCTCCAAGAGAATTGCCTCTTGCCGTTCCGGCTGCTGACGTGCACACGTTGCACGTGCGAGAAATCGGTGCCGTTCACCACACGGGGCCCGGTTTTGATGTCCCTTTGCCAGAAAATTGTTCGCAGATTCGAATGGGGACACAAGTATATTGAATACGGACCACCGTTGGTAAAACAGTCTTTTAACTGTTTTGGCGCACGTGCAAGCCAAAGGACGTACTTTTGGTAATGAAGATATGATACCCTTGATGAGCGGACTGGATCTTATACGTGTGCCCTCTTATCACGTGTGGTCTGCCGCGGGCAGCAATCTCCTTGGAGAGAAAAAGATCAGAAAACGATAGGACAGCCGCCTTCTAAGGCCGGGTGACGCCGAAGGACGCGGATTGCATGGTGATTTGCAACGAGATGGGATTTGATTGCACCACGTGTATCAGACATGGCCACAAAAAAACATGTTTGAAAGTCATTAGGTTAATGCATATTCGACCGGGCTCATCTCTCCACTTGGCTGACCGGTGTTACCCAGTCACCCACCGGTCTACGTCTGACGTTGAAAGGTGGATGCAAAAAGCTTGTGAAAAATGGTTTACCTTTAATAAAAGTCATTTAAAATAGTAATATGATCACTCAAAGTTCGGAGGGCATTTTTATTGGATCACATTATATCTTGTGACTTTATATTATACGCAATTTCAGTTCCTGAAAAGCTCGGACCCCACTGAGATCATCGGCAGATAATACAGTTTCTACGCCCCACCGGCCTCTCACATATGGAAAAGCTGCAGATGGGCGAGATTCAAGCCAGTCATCGAATTGAATGGCCATCTAAAATCAATCAAGGTCTATAATAGCTGTACCTGGTTGCTCCACCACATGAGAGGATTCACGGGTAGCAAGGTCAGGCTGTCCAACTCCCATAAACTTAGCCAGAGGACTGCACCCTAACTTGAAATTAGGTCTGGTTTCTGGGTTGGTTTTGGTTTGGGTCAATGCTGGATAGGGCCTGACCCATTGGCCTAGTCCAATCATCAAGTAAGCCACCTCTATGAACAGTTTAAAGACACTTTTTAGTACCACACATCAATAGTTTAAGGTTATGAAGGTCATGTTTCGCCAATACAAGCAGCTTAAACAACTAGACTCATGATTGATGGAAGATATGATCCAAATTCACGTGTTAATACAAGCAGCTTACACAGCAAGCCACAGTGAGGGCCTTTTCAACCAAATTAGAGCCAGACCAGAACCTAGGGAACTATTGCTAAGTCTGGCTTATTGCCATAATAAGTTGGTTTCAGGTTGGGTGAGATGGTCAGGTTTGGATCAAGTACAAAACTATGTGAAGGTGTCCAGTTATTCCAATTAAATTCACAATCTGGATATGCTTTGCTTTAAAAAGGAGAGAGAGTAATGCAGAGAGACATTAATATACAAATAATTATTTGGATTTTAATACAAATTTCCTCAACAATTTGACAGTGTCAACGTTGTGTCTTGGAAACCCAATGATGATTATAATCATGGATCTTGATGATCACCGGTGATTGAAATAAGTTGTAAATGGCATATTTTGAGCCTGTTTGGATACCTCCAAATAAGTTGTTTTGTTTTTTTTTTTTAAAAAAAAAAAAAAAACTTATAACAGTAGATAAGTAACTTATTTTAGATAAGTTAGATTTATGATTAATTATAAATATTTATTTATTTATTTAAAGCTACCTAATCACTTCAATTTAATAAGTAGAAATCAAAATAAGTTACTTGGGGCATAAGCAACTTATCTTGAGTAACTTACCATCCAGATGCTTCCTTAGTGCGTGAAAGTTTTTAACTATTTATGATTTTAAGGGTTACGGGAGAGTTTTCTCACAATTGCTCATGGAGGAATTTTGATTAGTTTTGTTATATAAACAAAAAGAATTATATACTTTCGAAGTTATAGAGGATACTGAAGTCCATGGCAGCAAGGAGCATTATAATTAATGCATCACAATTGTAGCTCTTCTTCATTCAAAGATCTTACCATATTCCTCTGAAACATTGACTCCAGCAGCTGGGTGAGTTACACCTATAAAAAATATCAAAGGCTTGATAAAATGGGAAGCAATCCACAGGAAAAGCTCCAATGCTGGTTGAAGTCCTCCATTGCAAGTTAATGACGATATCCTGGTAACTAAGTTTAATGAAGTATGCCTTAGAAGCAAGCTAGAGTTGAATCAGACAATGTTTGGTGGGGCACGCAGTCAAATTCCTAGCAAGCTATGTGCACAATGTCACTAAATCCCAATCGATAGTGAGTCGAAGAAAATAAAGCAAAACACAAAAGAGACATTAATTCTAATTTCTAATGCACAGTGATCCAATGGAATAACAAATGCACATAGCATATGTCAAAACAAACCACAATAGGGAGACATCTTAACAGACAAGATTTAGGATCTAATCTGCTATGATATCATGTTAATTACAAAAAGCAGAAAACAAGGGATTTAGAGATCTAACCTGCTCTAATCCCATGTTAACTATAAAAAAGCAGGAAACTCAAAAGAGACTACATTATTTCGAAGAGGGGCTAACTCCCAGGTGCAAAACGTGCTACATCATTATTAATTGAAATGTTAAATTAGATAACTTGAGCCCCTTCATGTGGATATGAATGGTCTCTGCAACTACCTATTGTGGGATTTAACTCACAGGACAGTAGCATCACAACAACAAATATAAACACTATCTACATGAAGGAGAACATCGAGTATGTATTCTCAACTAAGACATGCATTAAAACAGGTTGAAAATTAAACCACCCAAATATGAAATATATCGCCGGTTATAATCTACTGCGAACTGAGAGCTCCTGCTTTATTTGATCCCTCAAAACTCTTCTCAATAGCTTGTTTGAAGCAGTTCGAGGGAACTCTGGAACGACCTTGACAAAACTGACCTGTGTATTTGGAAAAAGAATTCATATCAGTTTGAGTTTGTATGTTTAAAGTTGGTACTGATTTTGTTAAGAAATGTAGGCTCCTGGCGCATGAGAACAGGTAAAGGCATCCTGATGCCTAGGCCTGTGCATGTGAGCCTCATGGTTTGGCAATCCAGACCATCTATATGATGATCCACATCGTTGATGAGGGATGCTCGAAACAATATGCCAGATTGGGGGAACCTATCCCGCATATCAACACTTCGACAGTTTCAAGGAAACATAACAACAGCATGGAGAAAAGGCCAAAGATTCAATCTGGACTATTTTTGGGGCATTTCAGATCCACAGTAGGGGCCATCAGATTCAATCACATGGGTTACCAAGCTGTGAGCCCCACTTTGGTGGACTGGGGTAATCATGACACAAAAGCCTTCCTGATGCATCAGGCCTTTTTCTATTGGATCTTTGTCTAGGCCTACCATATGAAACTTTTAGAATGGAACATGGGTTGGAATTAAGCAAAAGAAAAAAAATCCAAGGACACAAAAAGCGAGAGATACCTTAAATAAAGGATTAAGGTTACTCTGGATAGCTTTTGAAAATTTTGTTTTCAGCAGATCCGGTCCGCACTTTGATCCGTTCTTAAGTACCACCAATATAACCAGTTGTTCTGGCCCACCAGTTCTGGATTTAACACTAATCGCAGCAGTCTCTAATATATTTTCATCGGCTCTGTTGCAAACACGCTCGATTTCAACTGAACTTGTCTGCATAGCCAGAAATCCATCCAGGCCTTAGGTTTCAGAACTTATCCATTAAAGTGCCTAATTAAAAGTAGAGGAATAGGAGAACAGGATTTACCTTGATACCACCAAGGTTCATGGTATCATCAGCTCGACCATGTACTATGAGATATCCTCCGACAGTTCTCTGAATCACATCTCCATGCCTTCTAAGTTGCTGCCAACAGATAGCAGATCATGTAATGATAAGTTTATAATCCAAGCTCTGGAGCTATTACGGACACCTTTGACAAGCAATCTACCACAAAAACATAATTCTTTGAAAAATGCAATGTACAACTTGGGGTGAAAATAATGATGCTCAAGAACTTGTTAGGCATGCATGACAATAGGTTCCAGTCTGACAACTCAGTTTCGTGTGTAAATACAGTACCGAAAACGTATCCACCCACGTAACGAGGCATGTAAGTGCTCACACTAAGCTGGCATTGTGATGGAAGAGACCCATTTCAACAAGCGGACATGGATACAAGGTGGTTTGGGTGTCATTTCTCCCAAGGAAGGGAAGGTAGACAAAAGCTGAAGCATTCATGGGTTAGAATGGCTCAATGTTCCTATAATAACTCTATGAGCTGTTTCCCATGTTGGATTATAATTAAAGTGGATTCAAGTAAATATGGTGTAACAATTACAGAAATGTATCCCATCGAAATAAGTAAATATCTTTCTATAACGTGATCAAACCAATGCAATACAAAAGAAGTATCCAGACTGTCATACCATTCCTCTATACATCGGCATTCCCTTGAAGTAAACCTCCTCATGATCAGCATTCAGCAATTTATCAGTCGCTCCCATATATATAGGGAATAGGCCCACTTCTCCAACACACGGTTGATCATCTGGCTGTCATGTCGGTTACGGAGTTTCTTTCGTTAAATTTCTAGTCAGCTATATAATCTAGACATTAAAATCTTGTACAAATTACATGATCCTTGGCCCAAGATATGCATGATAGCCTCAGGTTTTCAGTTTGCACAAGTGGGGCCCATGGTTCAGTGATATAGACCAATCATCTGATGATTCTGCCCTGGGTGGGCAATGATCCATGATCTCTCATACTGGAAGATCCTAGCCATCCAATACCTCGCCTTAATTCATTTGAATGTGGAACACAGATTCTTTTTCTCAACTGTATATTTGCTGGCACCAATCAAAGGGTTAGGATTGTCCCATCGGGGATCAACCAACCATGGTCCAACATGTGAAAACCAAGGACCTGAGGTCACCATACCTTGAATCAAGGATCATATAATTCATCTAGACCACAATAAGCCAGAAGAATTTCTCACATAAGGAACCCCATGCTCATCGAGGATGACCAGCCCCGTCGACATTGATGGTGAGCTGAACGCTCCAAAAGCCTGTGGTTGAAGCAAGTTCCCTTGAATGTAGGAAGATGCAAGCTCCGTCCCTCCACAACATTCAATAACAGGCTTGTAAGAAGCCCGTGAAGAAAGCCATAGGTCATCGTCGACATTAGAGGCTTCTCCTGTAGAGGCAAGAACCCTGCATATAAAAATATACAGTTCTTTTTATGGAATCATACGCTAATAACGACAATTTAAGTTCAAAACCAAAAGTACTTAATCTTTGTCCAATCAAGTCCTTCCATGCATCCAGTGCTCTTCCAGGCTTTGACTAAGCTCGGTATCGTACCCAACATAGTCACACCAGCATCCTAAACATATTTCAAAGGACAAGAATCATAATTAAATGGTTTAATAAAGAATAAATTTTCTTTGTTGTAAACAATAGAAATCAGAACTTTGTTAAGCCCACATGCTGCCAACTAGCATTAGTGCAGGACATCCAATCCACGCATCAGGCCATGGTCCCAGCTGTATAGATGACCTGGCCCAAGAATCATGCCGATCAACTCATCAGATGAGCCAAACATTAGTGGAAAAAAAAAACAAAAACAAAAAAAGGACGGTTAAGAGTGCGTTTGGTTGCACCCAATATCATGATAATTTGCAGCAAATCAGACTGATTAATCATGAAATATCATGATATTTCATTATATTTGGTGCAACTAAACACACCCTAAGAGAAACCATCAGCAGCGGTTCACATTCACTATAAACAGGTAAGCTGCATGTGTATGGACTACACTGAGTTTTGGCCAGGTCATCTAAAAAGATGGATGTCGCACGCTTCCTTTGTTTGCATGCACATGGGCTTAGGAAAACTCTGCAAATTGGAGCAACGATAATTTTTGGCAGTTGTCACCTGAACAAATTTGCCAAAGTCACGACCAAGAGGGGATCCATGGTAGAGGGCCAGAGTAGCACCATTCAAGAAGCATGCATACAACATAATTGGACCCATTACCCATCCTAAATTTGTGGGCCAGCAACAAACATCTCCAACCTGGGTATCAGTGTGTGCCCATGAATCGGCTGCACATCGCATTGGAGAAAGATGGGTCCATGGAACAGCTTTTGGGTCTCCTATAGGAAGTTGCAGAAATAGAAAATCAGTTGAAGCAAAAAAAAGAAAAAGAAAAAGAAGAGTCAACTTGTACATAGTGGTAGATACAAACGTGGGAAATTATCTACCTGTGGTTCCTGAAGAGAAAAGTATATTAGTTATAGCCTCTATCGGCTGATAAACTGGATAATAGTGATTTGGACTGCAAATAGAACATTGTTGAATTCATAAACGGGACAGAATTAGATAGAAAATCAGCTAAAAATAAGAATGAAGTGTGAATTACTCGAAAATGCTTAAAAAGACCATTTAGGTATCTAATGTGGTGGCTGTTATATGTTGTGGAATGGATTGTAATCCTATCCACTTTGCATTTGGGACAGCGTGTTTGTTTTCGTTCTTTCTGCTTTATTTGCGCCAACCCCCAAGTCAGAATCTGATGTATTTCAGATCTGACCTGAAGCTCAAATGATGTCGATCTAGACGTAGCCCAAGTATTCAACATGGTCTTCAAATTGTTCACTTCTAAACTAGATCCATAAACTGGAAGGACAGTGAGGTATTTTAGATTACCTAGGAAGATGGTCAGCTCGTGATAAAAAATCCTTCCATGATAAATCATGTTCCCTTAATTGAATTCCCAGATCCTTTCCAGCTACAGGAATCACAATAGCTTTACATGGGCAATCTTCCACAACCCGACTACAAGAAGAACATAAGAAAATAGTGAGATCGTCATATATACATAGCCATTTGACATGAGTTTGGCCTAAGAAAATAGTAAAATCGTCACATAATAGCCACCAGACATTTGAGTTTGGCCTAATTCCAAGGATAATATCAGTTTTGTCATCTGATATGCTAACCATGGAAGGAATTTGTTAAAGAGATGATATGATCACCCTGTGTAAGTGCCCAGGGCTACTTGCTCTTTTTTATGTTTGATTCTAGTGTTCCGTTCTAAGGTTTTCAATATCAAAATTAAATAATACAATTACTTTAATTCATCAAATAAGATTAGTCATATTGTACATGGGGTGCGCTCCAATTGCACCAGGCAAATGTCAGTCCCAATGATGCTTTCACGGAATCCAACATATCCATATGTGTCACCTAAGAAAATTAGCAAACCCCAAAAATCAGCCCGATCCAAAACTCAGATACTCCGCAACACATGGAGCATATTGAGAGGGAACCCAGAGCATTGATTATCGTTAGGGGTCCATATATAAGCAAGGACATTTAGACCCTTAATCCTGTCCAGGTGAAGGGTCATGCCGCTGTTTTGCGACTCAGGTGGGGCCTTGTGACATTAAAGAGCGACTGTTGCCTTTGTTGTTGCCCACATTACTTTTGGATTGGGCTGAGTTTCGGTCTCGAGGGGTTTTCTAGGGTGACTCATCTGACAGACAGGTTGGAAAGTGGGTCCTACATCTTCCTGGTACGACCATAAGCTTACAGTGGCACTGGTGCCACCAGAGTCTGCCCCTTGTAACGTGGTAAAATCTTCCACAGTGATGAACAAGCCCTACCTGTATAGGGGAAAATTTCTTCCTCCTCTTGCGATAAAATCCTGAAATGTACAAAACAAATAACACATCATTGTTGATACTCTGCATCATTTGCACAAAAAACAAATACAACCAAACAATGAGTTAGAGAAAGCATTCAAGAAAATGAAATATGCCATACAAAATAAAAAGGTCATACACTGAGCAACAATTCCATTTCCATGTTAGACTTCACCCTCACTTGAATGTTAAGCTCCAACCAACATAAGGGGGTGTTTGGCGCAGGGTATTAGATGGGATTAGGTGGGATAGAATTGCATTTGGTCCCATGCAATTCCATCTAGCATTTGGAGAGGATGGGAAAGGTTGGGACTAGGTGGGATGGAATTGCATTTAGTCCCATGGAATTGCATTTGGTCCACGCAGGATTTCCGTGGATTTCGAAATCCACTACACATGTGGGCCCCACATTGATGCATGCGTTTATCCATGCCGTCCATCCATATGCATTGTTTACACGTGACATTCTTGTTATATATGTGTACAAGTGAATGGCATCTATTTTGAATTTGGTCCATTGATTACAATTCCATGGTCCACCAAACATGATTTTTCTTAATCCGGTGTTTTGCCGCAGCAAAATTTTTATACCAAACACGGGATTGGATTACCACAATACCATGGTATTTCCAGACATGCAATCATTGTGCAATAATGATGTTAATCCCATCTAATACAATTCCATACCATTCAATTCCACGGACCAAACACGTCCTAAGGGAGTTCAGGGAAATTACAGACATGGAAAATCTGAGTGAAGTTTCGCTGTTTATCTGTTGATGTCAAAACTCAATAGTTTCTTCAATCCCGAAGACATAACTAACATGACGGGTGGCAGCTGTTGCGCCTGCAACTGATTTCGGTTGAAGTTTTGAACTGACCAGGCGGTCCAGGCCTGCCAGCCCATTAAAAATTTTGATTTTTCTAAGCATGGGGCCAGACCATTGCTGGCCTAAATAACATCTATCTCAAAACAAATAAAGTTGAATTGCATTTAAGGCACAGGATTCTAAATATTGGCTACCTTGGGTACTTGTATATGTTAAGGTGTTTGGTTGCAGCAAATATCATGATATTTCATGATTAATCAGGTTTGTTTGGTTGAACCAAATATCATGAAGGATCCTGATATTTGGTGCAACCAAACACACCATAAGTCTAATTCGGCGCAAGTAAACACACCCTAAAATAGCTACACCATTGCTCTAAACTAGCTAAAAAGTAGGTTATGCTTTTGTGCCATCTTGGAAAGATTATTGAGAAAAATAACCTGAGTAAAAACCCATCAAAATGGGGGGGAGGGTTGGAAATCACCTGAGTAAAGACGCCCTTTGCTTTAGATACTCGCAAGCGGGTTGCAATTTCCTTTGATGCAAAACTATCAGCTATTGATACGACAACCATTCCTGCCAGAATAATTGCCAAGTATATGATAACTGCATTGGCTGTCATTGGCATATCGATTGCAATTGCATCGCCCTTGGTGAATGTTGCGTCCAGTGCATTAGCAACCAACCTGTAAACCATACAATTCACATGCAAGTGCCAAAAAGCTCAAGTCGATGAGTTGCATAAGGGTGTGTTTGGTTGCACAATCAAAATTGAATTGCCTTTCAAGAAACATCATTGCTTGTTTTGTTTCTTCACATTCTCTTGATCAAACAGACTGATAGTAGCAATCCAATTTGTTTGCGCATCCAAACAAAGACAAATTCTTTCACTATCTGCGCAGACATAGGAAACTAATATCCCAATGGATCCACAAAGAGAAAGATTTGAACGTGGGTTAGATGGAATTAACACCATTATTGCAAAATGATTGCATGTCTGGAAATACCATGGTATTTTGACCGTCAAATCCCACATTTGGGATCAAATTCTTCCTCTTTGAAAAGTATTGTATTAAGTGAAGCCCACGTTTGGTGGACCATGGAATTATAATCAACGGACCAGATTTCACAACTGATGTTGGCCACCTCTACGCATACACAACTCGAATGTCACATGTAAAAAGGCATATGAATGTATGGCGTGCATAAAACACATGCATCAATGTGAGGCCCATAGATGTAGTGGATTTCAAAATCCACTAGAAATCCTACAGTATCTGCTGTTGGGATTGGATAATATGACACCGAAATTAATCCAATCCTTCCTGTCATTTCCAAACATGGGATGGAATTTGCATGGGTCCCGTGCAAATTCCATCCATTGTTTGATAATAACGGGAATGATTGGATGAATTCTGGATCACATATTCCAAAAACAAGGGCAAATACTATAAGATTTCTGGTGGATTTCGAAATCCACTACAGTTGTGGGCCCCACGTTGATGCACGTGTTTTATCCACACCGGCCATCCATATGGCCATTTACACATTACATTCAAGCTGCATATGCTTACAGGTGACTGACATCAGTTATGAAACATGGTCCGTTGATTATAATTCCATGGTCCACCAAACGCAGACTTCACTTAATACAGTGTATTTCCCAAGGGAAGAATTTGATCCCAAACATGCGATTGAACCCTGAAAATACCATGGTATTTCCAGACATAATCATTGTGCAATAATGGTGTTATTTCCATCTAATACATTATACAATTCAATATCATTTAATACCACTGTCCAAACAGGAAATGGGATTGATAATTCAAACCGTACATTACTTGTTCTCGCATTTCTCTCAATGATATATGATTAACAGGAGAATCGTCATGACCTTCATCCCTCCATACAATAGCCACACTGTCGTCCTGTTTGTTTGGGGAATTCATGGGTAACAGACAACATTCGGCGATATTAAGGACCGCACCCGGAAACCATACTCCTCTATGCTCTGATTTGTCACCAGTATCCATAATACATTTTGGGTCTTCATGAAAGACAACAGAAATTTGTTTCACAAGAATGGACCAGTAAACCTGAAAGTCATCGATATCTGTGATCATCAATCTAAAAATCAAAGTATACCATCCCATAAGAACGTTTTGTTTAGTTTGTGTTTGGATGCCCAATCTATTTGCATTGTGATAAGTAAGTCACACCAACTTTTAGTTGGATTTTGAAAGAAGACAATGGCAATAATATTGAGAAACAACTAACACCTCTAACTGAAAAAAAACCATAATCATTTAATCACACTTCATTCAACTTACTTATCGCAATCTAAGTAAATTGTACATCCAAACAGACCGTTCGCTAGCATTGTTTTTGTTACCATATATCGCCCGCTCATTGCCTTTATTTGTTTTGGCCTACACTCACGCCACTCGATAAGAATTCTCAATGTCTTCCAAATGAGACAGGCATGACTTTGAATTGATTACTGAATTCGGGTTTACCTGAGGATAATCAACCGAGAACTTTCGAAATAGGTTGAAGCTTGTGATAGGATCTTGATATGATGATCCTAAGAGCTTTGGGCCATGGGTTTCCATCAGACGCCCCAGATTTGTGTGTTTGGCATGTGTCCTGCCAAATCCAACGGCTTAGTCACATAGAGACAATGTCATTTGAATGATGAATTATATAATGTGGAAATAAATCATACTTGGCCACAACTACCAGCCTTTTATTCCACTTTAGCATCCCATGCAGGTGGAGCCCACCTTTCAGTTATCTAGACCGCTCATTAATGGGCCCCCCCGCCGTGGATTGATGATGTTGACCAGGTGAATGAAGATGGCTGAAAATTAAAAATAAGAAATGCTCCAGTGCTCTCAGAACACTATAAGTCGTGTGCTTAGAAGGTCTAGCACACATTTCATGGGCTACTATGTAGATAATACACAAATCTGAAAAAGTATTAACTATTCGATCAATGGCCCCTTAATATGGACAGTCGAGATTATTTACACAAAAGTAGGTCCAAGGAAATGAATCACTTTTGTTAAATGATCATAGCCATCCTATCCATGGCTCGGAAAAGAGGATGGCGATGGAAAATAAGGTGAAATCAGAACAAATTTGATCATCGGTCGGCACAATTTTTGCACAGTAATCCAAGAAATGTATTATGAGCTTAATGGACAGTTAGGATCAACCCATTGGGCATTCGGAGTGAACCGATGCAACTAGGAGCACCATGGATGGAACTGTTATGATTTCTTTAAAAAAAAAAAAAAAAAAACTGATTCTTGGGAATTATAAACAATTCATGATTGGCCCTAATAAATAGACCGTATCAAATTGTTGATTGGACCTATTTGTATTAACAACCGTGACTGTCTATATTGAAAGCCATTGATCAAATGGTTGATATTTGTCGGAATGGTGTGATGTTTGCATGGTATTCCATGAAATGTGTGTTGGACCTAATGAACAATATGAGTTAATGGATTGGGACTATTTTCTAAGCATCCAATGTAATTAGGAGCACCATAACTTAATAGTGCCATGAGATCACTGGAACATCGCTTTTTTATTAAGCGTAAATAAATAATTTAGTTGTTAGCAACAGTAATGGCCGTTACAATACGAGATACTGGCCAAATGCCTCTTGGTGGAAGGGGGTGCTCAGTACCGTGATACCACTGATACCACGGGTGTAACGGGGTAAAGACGCCGTTATTGAACATTGGTGGATCTGGTCCGTTCATTTGGCAGGTTGTCTTGTGCACGTCCAAAACAAACAGGCAATCCCAGCCGCCCTTTTCATGCACTTTTGCATGAACTGAAAAGAGAAGATGGCCAGCACCCAGCAGCCAAGCTTCACAAGGAACTCCTCAACTTTGTGGTCGTACGCGTGTTTGGGGTCCAGGACGTATATCAAAAGGTACCGCTCAGTGCACGTGTGGTACCTAAAAAATCAAGCCAGGCCCACACATCAGGTGGACGCGGATTGCGTCCTGCCCTATGTGGGGCCTACCTTGGTGTATGTGTTTTACACGTGAGCCGTCCATCCATTTTGACAGATCATTTAGGGCATAAGCCCAAAAAGGAGGCAGATAAAAGGATTAATGGGCCAAACCACAAGAAGCAGTGCTGAATATGAGGCCAAGGTTGAAAGGGCCCACAGGAAGCAATGGTGATAATGACGGGAACCGTTGAAAACTTCCCTGGGGCCTACCGTGATGTTTATATGCCATCCAAGCTGTTCATAAGGTGACATAGGCCTTGGATGATAGGAAAACACAAATGTTAGCTTGTACCAAAATTTCAACAGCTCCCAAGAAGTTTTTAATGGCCAGCGTTCAATCCCCATTTGTGGTCCACTTGAGCCTTTGATCTACCTTATTTTTTAGGCTAATACACTTAAACTGATCTGGGCGTGGATAAAACATATACATCACGGTGGGTCCCACAGAGCTCCTGCCAGGACCGAGTCCATCTTAGCACGACGCAATCCGCGTCCGCGTCGGAAGCGGATTGCGTCCTACCCCGGTAATCCGGGCGGGCAGAGCTCTGTGAGGTCCACCGTGGTGGAAAAGTCTTATCCACGCCGTCCATACCTATTAAAAGATCGTTTTATACCATGACCCAAAAAACGAAGCAGATCCGGATCTCCAGTGGACCACACCAAAGGAATCAGTGGTGATAATGACACCCACCATTGAAACCTCTCTACGGGCCACTGTGATGTTTTTTTACCATCCAACCTATTCATAAGGTCATGTATACCGAGATGAAGTGAAAGCAAAAATATCAGCTTGATCCGAAACTTCTGCAGCTCCCAAGAAGTTTTTAATGGTAAGCCTTCAATCCCCACTTTGTGGGCCACTTAAGCCTTGTTTCTGCCTCATTTTTGGCTTCGTTATGTATAATGATCTTTAAATAGGGATGGACGGCGTGGATAAGACGTTTGCATCACGGTTGCCCCCACAGAGCTCTGTGGAATCTAGTCATGTGGACCATGGTGATGTGAACCGAAGAATCATATGATACGTGGCCGGCATATTTTATTGGTACACACGGGTTTTCAATTATTACAAGTGGGGCCCATGGTTTGGTCATCCGGACCATAAGTCAGTCGAGTCCCACAGTTGATGAAGCATACCCAAAAATCTGCTAGATTTGGAGGATGCCAACAACCAATATCAGGACCTTTTTTAGTTGAATGTAGACCGTTGCTATAAAATTCTCTTCTTAACCTTGTATCTTAAGCCACAGCATGATTGTCCAAACCGATTTTTGAGGACGGAGAGCAATGGTCTGGCTAACACAACGGAAAACGCTTGTGCACCTCACGTGGGTATCGACTGGGTAACTTTCTTTGAGGAAATGATTCAATGAGCACGAAATCCACTCCGTCCATTTGGTACAACACACCTAGTTTAGCTTTGATCCCAAAAGATGAGGCCGATTCAACGCTCAAGTGGGCCACCCAGTTTAAAATTTACAGAAGTTCTCGTCCTATGGCCCACCTGGTTTTGATATACTGAAATTTTTACGTAATCCCTTCAATGAGGCAACCCAGCTGAATGGATTGGATGCATATGAACACCATGGTGGGCCCTACACAAAATTAATAGTGGACGTAGGGTGACTAGGGCGGAAAGCCGGGCGGGTTGGGTCGACTTGGTGCTCAACCCTAACCCAACCTAAGGTTCCTATACCTCAACCCTAACTCAACTCAACCCAACCTCGGGTTGGGAATTCTCAACCCAATCCCAACCCGAGTGGGTTCGGTCAAGTTGGCCGGGTAGATATATGCTAATATTTTCATTATTACATTAGTCTATTATATTTTCAATATGAGTTTTATTTTTTATACCTATAATTTTATTAATTATATACGCAGTTATTTATCGTAAAGAACATTTTTTTTCTAAACAAACAAGCTAAAATATAAGACAACTACTTATTTAAAATGCGTATTGTGTATCAAACAATCTATTTAGGAGAGAGAAATCCAGTGTATCTTATTAAATTGAGTCATCGGAAATGATGCGGACCAATGAAACCCAACGGCATTGGAATTTCCTGTGTGTTCAACACAGAATATCCGAACTCAATTATAATTAATTTATAAGAAACTTATATATTGATCGGGTTCGGGTTGGGTCGGGCAACCCGAGACCTCAACCCGAGCCCAACCCAAGTTTTATCGGGTTGGCATTTGTATGGCCTAAGCTCGAGACCAAACTTGATACATCCTGCCCAAGCCCAACCCAATGTCGGGCCGGTCACGGGTGGGTCGGGTTGAACCCGCCCAACTTTCAGCCCAACGGGTAACAACTGTTTCCTATGGTGTGGCCCACCTGGATTTGGATTATCATGATTTTCGGGTTAGCAGCGCATCTGATGGACGGGATGAAGGTTCCATCCACGTGAAACTCGGTCAGCTTTAGGTGCATAGGCGACCTTTCGCAGGATCGAACCACGGGGCGCATTCGTGAGAATCCAAAGGGCGTGTGCCGTAAAAAGAAGCGAGTAACGCAGTTTGGCAAGTCACCACAACACTAACCAGCTGGCTGGTGTCAAAGCTCTGTCATGATGTATGTGTTTTATCCACGCCTTCATCCATTTTTCCAGCTCATTTTAAGAAATGAGACAAAAACGAGGCAGATCCAAAATTCAGGTGGACCACGCCACAGGAAACGGGGATTGAGCATTTACCGTTGAAAACTTTTTGGGAGTCAGAAGTTTTGGATCAAGCTGATATTATCCACGTCTTTGTGACCTTATCAACAGGTTGGATGGAAAATAATCATTACAGTGGGACCTAGGGAGTTTTTAATGGTGGACGTTCAATCGAAACTGTTTTCTTGTGGTGTGGTCCACCTGTGATTTGGATCGGCGTCATCTTGGGCTCGTTCAAATAAGATAGCAGGACGGATGGACGGCATGGAAAAAACACATACATCATGGTGGAGCCCACAGACCTTCGACAACAGCTAACTTGATGGTGTTAGGTGGGTCAGTAGCCAAACGGCGTCCGAAAAGCGAGGAAAGGATCGGACGGCTTACAGAGAAGGGAACCAATAAGGTGGGGGTCCACGGGTGGAGGAATCCCATCGAGCGTAGGTCGAGTAATACAGCAGCTGGTGGAGCGCGTGCGGATGAGACGGTCGGAGGACCCGAGTCGACAGGTCACGCCATAGCTCGTCGGGTCTCGAGCCATTGGTTCGAGCCGTCGCGCCTTTCAACGTTTCGTGAATGACTCGAGCCTCTCCAAGAGGTAGCCCGGCTGCAACAATATCTTCTACTTCGATTTCGGATACGCTCTTTCTGCTCTCCATCGATGGCCCTCTCTCTCTCTCTCTCTCTCCCCCTTTCTATGTCTTCATTAAAAGGGAGGGGTAGTTGACAAATGATCAAACACAGCTGCTGTATCGTACATTATGGTGCATCCATTTTATCATCCAACTTGTTATATACGTAGAATATCCTGGCCGTAAAAAATATGGGCCAAACCATGATGGTCATATAATGTGAAAATCAGGCCAATCCACATACAGGAGGAATCAACGTCAATATCAATGAACATCGGATGGTATACGATTGAGTGTGGTGGTACCGCCCACACAATAAGTGGATCGGTATGATTTTCATGTCAAGTACTCATCATGGTGTACCCCACTCTTTTTATGGATAGGATATTCTATATCTATAATACGTCGGTGGAAAAAGAATGGCTGTACCATAAATTGTGGTACAGGCGCTTATTTCTGATCATTTATCGGGTTTGGTGCGCCCGAGGGGGGCTCACACGTGATGGGAGCGGGTTCGGTGCGAGACCGCGCCGGAAATTGACAAAAATACCCTTGATCGGCTTTGAAAAGAATCCAAACTATCATCTCATAAAACGGTTGTTTAGTAAATTCGGTGCTACGTCTACCTACTCCCAATTCCCAACCGTCAATGTAATAGAAAGAGAAAAACTTCGGAAGCGGATTGGCTGGTGTAGAGGCCACCAAGTTACGTGGATCCCATCATAAGGAGTGTGTTATATCCCAACCGTCCTTCCATTTGGCAAGCTCGTCCTAAGGCTTGAGCCATAAAATAAGACAAATCCAAAGATCAATTACACCACACTGAAAAAGCAGCGGGGGATAGAACGTCTACCATTGAAACCTTTTGGGGGTCACAGAAGTTTTGGATCAATATGATATATGTTTTTTTTCTCCACATCCAAGTCTGTGTGACATTATGAACAGATTAAATGAAAAATAAACGTTATAGTGGACCCCACGAATGTTTTAACGGTGAGAGTTATTGTCCCACTGCTATTTGTGGTGTGGTCTACTTAAGATTGGGATATTAATCATTTTTTGGTTCATGCTCTAAAATGATCTCGCAAGATGGATAAGCGGCGTGGATATGATAAATACATTATTTCAGGCCCATGTAAGTTTGATCTGCTTTGAACCGTTCGTACAAGTCAGAGATCTATGAGCGGCAGTGCTCGTCTTCGCACGACACGTACCCACATCAGCCAGATCGGTGGTGTGTGGTACACCAGCCAATCTGCTTCCAAAACTTCGATACTCCGGCAGAGAATGATGGATGATAGAACACGCCCCATATGTGTACCGCATATTAAACCGTCCAGTTAGTGGGCTCAACTTTAGATGGCTGAGATAACTAATGAATTACTTGATATCTAATGGACCAACTACGTGAAAAATAACCAAGGGTTTGTTTTATACCATCTGATTTTCGTAAACCACAGATTGGAAACAGCCGATAAAAAATATTATTTTAGCGCATATTAAATCGTCCAGTTAGTGGACCCCACTTTGGATGGTTGAGATACCTACTGCATTACTCGATATCTAATGGACCAACGACGTTCAAAATAACCAAGAGTTTGGTTTATAGTTTATACCATCTGATTTTCGAACATCCAATAAAAAATATTATTTTAAGCTTCTAACCGATTTAGACAGCGCCAGTGATATGTACAATTTCGGTTGATTTAGATATAACCACGTGTACAAATGCAATTGGGTGGGCATCGTCTACCATATCCTTCCAGAGTATCATATAACTTATTTATTTAATGACACCTAATCCTAGTTAGCAGCTGACTTTACGTTGGCAACAGCGAATATCCAGCGAAACAAATATAATGGTCAACCTGTTGACAATGCGCCATGTCAGTAACACACTCCATCCAACCCGTTGAGAAGGTCACACAGACTCGATAAAGGAAAAAGAAAGAAACAAATATAAGCTTGATCCAAAACTTTTGTAGCCCACAAGGTTTTTAATGGTCAATCAGCACTGTTTCATGTGGTGTGGTCCACCTGAGATTTGGATCTGCTCATGCCCTAAAATGAGCTGAAGAAAACGGGTGGACAGGGCAAGTATACAATACATACATCAAGGCAGGCCCAACTTAATCCGCTCTCCTTGCTAACACCCTAATAATGGAGCTTTCTTATCCAAAACTAGGGGGTACAGTGCGTGGGACCCACTGAGGGAGGGTTGGGAAGGAAGCGGATTGCCTGAGAGTTGAGACCCGGGCACGGAGATACTCCTGTGCCTGGGCTGTGTGGGGTCTACATAGTTGTTCGTGACAAATCTACTCCATCAATCTGTTTTGAAAGACTACAATCACCACAATCGGAAAGGGTTAAAATAATCACGCAGATCCAAAACTCAGGTAGGCCACACCAATAAACAGTGGGAACAGAATCGTGCACTATTGAAACCTTCCTGGAGTTGACTATGATGTTTATATGCCATCCAAACCGTTCCTAGGATTATTATCACCAGATAAACTTTAGGAACGACTATCAACCTGATACAAAACTTCTGTCACACCCAGGCGTTCAATCCCCACTGTTTTGTGTGGTATGGCCCACATGAGCTTTGGATCTGCCTGATTTTTAGGATCCTGTCCTGTTGTGGTCTTTAAAAACAGATGGACGGAATGAATTTGTCATAGACATCAGTGAACCCACACAGCCCCAGGCACAGGAATATCTCTGTGCCCAGTACACAGGCAACTGCATCGTTTTAGAAGAGAGACTCAGATTGCCCACTAACGCTGCCAGCATCAGTTGGCTACTAGTGGCTCGGTGGGCCCACCATGATGTATGCGTTTCATCTGCACCATCCTTCCATTTTTTTCAGATCATTTGTCATCAGCCCACCATGCCACGGGTAACAGTGGTGACTGATTCCCACCATTAAAAACTTGTTGAGGGTCACAAAAGTTTTGGATCAAGTTGATACTTGTGTTTTCCCTCCATCCATATATGTGCAATTTTATTAACAATTTGGATGATAAATTAACATTAGTGTGTAACTGCATTGCGGAAGAAACAAATGTAGAAATATAAACTCCTCCCGGGACAAGAGGCATCCACCGAACAAGACCCTTCCTTTTGTTAAAAAGAAAATGCGGATCTAGACGAACTAAATTGGAATCAAGGGTATTAAGAAAATTGAAAGTTGGAAATACTTACAGATAAAAGAGGGATAAAGACATCTTCTTGTTTGAAAAAACTCCTTGTGACATTTCTTTTCAACCAATGATTGAATCATCTATTATGATATATAAAAAAACGATCGCTTTGAAAAAAAAGTAAGAAATGAAATGTCATCATATCTTTTCACGCATGTCCAAGTGATGAAAAAAAAAGGGCGAAAATCTTTTACATATTCCCCTAGTTTGTCAACTTTTTGGGAATGGTTTTCCTTATGGTGTAGTCCACTTGAGATTTGGATCTGCTTTATTTTTTACTTATGCCATAAAATGATCTGAAAAAATGGATGAAAGGCATACACCACAATAGGGCTTACAGAGCACTTACCAGTAGCCACCTCGCTTGGCAATCAGCATCCTAGGAAGAGTGGGAGAGAGTGAGACATAGGAAATGGTTGCTGTAGACTCTGAAAGAAAGAGGAAGAGGATTGTTTTCAACTACAGCCACCCACCTCACTCTTTTCCATTTTGAGTTTTGTGGACCACTCAAGAGTTTTAGATTTATTTCTTTTCGGTTTACTATCTAGATAAAGGCGGCAAAATAAATGTAAGGATTGATTTCATATAGTTATCATATTGGGCCCCACACATCTCTTGTTGTGTCTCTCTAGTGATACCATTGGCCACATGCAGAGAAGAAAAGAGAATGCTATTTATTTTGTTAGGTTATAACTACACCAAGAGTGAAATCTGAAGGGTCCTTGGGTAATGTCCAAAAGCTGGTACCGTTGTAAATAGTATAAAGATTGAACTCCTAGACCATTCTCTTTCTTGAGGAGAACTAATCAAACAGTCGTTTATTATAAGTAGAAAATCCAATCCTTTAAAAATGTCGGTCACACCATAAAAATCAAGCAGATCCACTGATTGATCCGGACACAACATCAAAGTCAATGGGCACATGTGGCCCACACAATTGAGTAATTCTGCCTGATTTTTATATCAGATGATAATCATGGTGCGGCCCAATTTCAGAGATTAGATTTTTTACACATGTGACATGTTGGTGGGAAAAATGGCTATATCATTACTTATGAACCACTGTATCATTTTGAAAGGTAGATCAGATATTCTACACATGTGACATGTTGGTGGGGAAAATGGTTGTATCATTACTAATGAACCACTGCATCTTTTCTCAAATAATAATAATGATGATGATGATAATATATAAATAAACCAATGGTAATGTTTATCTATGGACGTTTCTCATTTTTCTTACATGTTCCTCTTCTGAGATAGGGGATGGGTAGGTGAAAGCAGGTTTTGAATTATGATGAATGAGACACATGGTTTGTTGATCCAAGCCATTGGCTTGTTATGCCCCATCCTCAGCTGGACTATGGCCTGAATTTCATCGACCAGAAAATCTTAACCTTTAAATTTGTTGCCTATGGAAAGATGTATAAGAAGAGAGATACAATGGCCCATTTTCAAATGAAAAAGGTCCCATGACTGGCCATCAGGAACTTCCAATCTTAGAAATTTTTTGGGCATGGTCTATCCTCGAAGAAACATGTCAATGGTTGGGATTACCAAACCATGGGTCCCATTCGTTAGACTTGAAAATCCATACACTATAAAAAGAAGTTGGCCAGGCATCATCTAATCCCTCTGTTAATCAAAACATTTGTTTGTTGGGCCCCTGGTCGATGGACACCCAGCAACAAGAACTTCTCACTATGAAAAAACCCAACATTTCATCAAAATGAGTGCTAAAAGAACACAACAGATTTCCTACATCCCATCAATTTGATACATCTATCTTCAAAAAGGAAACCTTTCCATTATTATTCGTTATTTGTAAAAGTAAATTTCTGTTAACTGGTTTGGTTTTCTTTTCCCCATATAGATATTGAATAGAACAAGTTATTTTTAGTGTCACTCTATTATAAAACTAAACGTGCGTTTGGATCAAACCTTCCGTTCCACTATCCAATCACTATGTGGGCTTTTCCTGATGTTTCATTGCTTAGTTATGGAACTTTCAATCTGGCTAATTTTGGGGTGTATCGAGTTGACAGAGTAGGTGAGCTGATTCAACGAGTCAAGCCGAGTTTGAACTAAGTAAAACTCCTCAGCAAGTTTCGCAGTTGCTCAGCTCGATTTCTGGTTGATCCAAGTTGACTCAGCTGAGTTTTGAGTCTAACAGAGTTTTAGAATTATGGATTAGGTCAGTTGGGATTGGGTTGAGCCCTACCAAGTCACACCCCTAATAATAACTTACTCAAAGATGAACAGGTGTTTAAAAAGGAAGCACGCTTAAAAGAAAACTGCTACTTACAATGCAAGGACGGGCTCGTGCGGAACCAACATTCTATGTTTTGCTGATAAACATGTATGCTGTAAAAAGATGACTGAATATACAAAATTCAGTCCATGCTTCTACCACTCTTTCAAGTCCTTTATCTATTATGTGATTAAGATTTATATAGCAAACCGCCTGGTCCATTCCGCCGCTACTTCATCATGTTTAGCTCTATCGTTCAAGTATAAATGTGCAATGCTTGAGACTAGAGGATTATCTGCGAAGATAGGCAATAACCCATGTTGGGGAAGAAGAATAAGAATCTTCAAGACAAATCAAGGGGAATTACAGTAGAAACTGCACTCACAAGGGTCTGGATTGGTGAAAACTGATCTGATTTCCAGTAGCACCTTCGAAATTGTTAGAGCAGGACTCCAGTCTTTCAAGATGTCCAAACTAACGTTGCCAGCAGAATCAACATTGCAATGGTAGATTCGAGTTTTAAATACTACCTAAAAACCAAACAAAGAAGAAGAAGGAGAAATAAACAGTGAGAAAAACAAAAGAAAACGGGACAATAAATGGGAAACAATGGGGCACAATGGGGAGTGGGAACGGACACCATAGAAACATCCAGTTGCAATGTTGGATCTAATGTGTTGTGTAGGCACAATGGGGAGGGGGACGGTGTTGGATCCAACATGTTGTGAAGGCACAATGGGGAGGGGGACAGCGTCGGATCCAACATGTTGTGTATATGTCATCCAACCTAGTCATCAGTTAAGCCCCACCAAGATGAAGGGACCCACCGAAACTCAAGCGATTCCAAAACTTAGGTGGGCTACAACAAGTGAATATATTAGTTTAGAGGTAATTGTACATTGTTCCCTGTAGTGTGTCCTACCTGCATACTGGATTAGAATGATTCTTGGGAAACAGAGTGGACATGAGGAGAGGCATCAGATGCATGGTCGGGATTCCACATATAGATCATGGGTGGGCCCCACACAGCTCAAACGCATGGTAATTACCATGCATTCGAACGTATGTGATCATACCCCTTGTTGAATTTAGTTATTCCAATTCATTTTATCAAAGCATCCAGACACTTAAATTCAAAAAGAAAACACTGGGCAAATGTTGCATGAGCTTATAATGTCAAAACTAGCCAATGATAAACTAGAAACTTCATGATGAGACAATGGCATATCCTTTTCAAGAGTGCAAGCAGAGGACACGTCATTTTCCATTTGGAGAGTTATGGAGGAAATCATGCGTACCTTGGGAGGCTTGAATGGATAATCACTTGGAAATGTAATGTCAAGAAAGAAAATACCACCTTGGTATGGTGATCCTACAAGTAAGAACATAACGAAATCAACTAAAGCTGGCACACCAAAGTTGAGGTCAGAAGCCTCCCATTAGAATTAATACTTGTCAAAAGATCATGTATAGAAGACACGGCTCTCGAACTAATTGACTCAACTCAAAACTTGGCCCAATTAACTCGAAATATTGAGATTTTTTTTTAATGACGACAGGGTGTCCCCACCCCTTTTGAAGGCTATTCCCTGTTGATGCACGCAATTACCGCAAACCACGTGCATCGGGTAAAACATGGAGAGGGGATTCGAAACCGCGTCTATGGGGAACAAACCCATGACGCTAGCCGTTTGCCCAAACGCTGGGCGGGATCGAATTATTGAGATTACGAGCCGAATTACTATAAAAATCGCCACCGGCGAGCCCAACATGCTTCTGACTTGGCGTCAAGTCTTGGACTTGGCGTCAAGTCTCGGTGAGAGGAGGGAAGGGGTGCTTATAGAATAGGCCTCCATGGTGAGAGCCCCATCATAGCAGCAGTTTGAATGACCAAACCATGGGACTATAATCACAACACTTGTAGGTGGACTTTTATTGCATATGCCATCCATAGTGAGCCCCATCAAAACAGCAGTTTAAATGGATGAACAATGAATTTCTAGGCATGATCAAGGTTGAGGTCAACAAAAACTGACCCAAAAGATTGCTTTTGACAGAACCCTACCCTAACCGGTTTTGACCCGGCTCCATCAACCTTGAGACCATGCGTTTTCACATTGCCCAACCCAAACCTAGGCTACCTGGCCGACCCAATTCAAATTTCTGGATTAGAGTCCAACCCAACCTAACCCCTTCTAGCATCTAGCCTATACAAATGTGGGCATGGTTCCTTGATCTAGACCATCGGTAATGGTCACTGTGAACAAATATCGCCGAGATTTTGAAATTTCTGCAATATATTTAGGGGTGTACATCGAGTCTAACCAAGTCGAGCTGGCCTCAGCTCGACTCGGCTCGGCCACTGGCTGACCTCAGCTCGAACTCGGCTCAGCTCGGTCCTCGAGCCTGACTGGCTAGCTTGGCTCGGTTCGGTCAGCAGCTCGGGCCGAGTTCAAGCCAAGATCGAGCCAAGTTCGCCATTGAGGCATTTCCACAAACACCTGGACTGCACCTTCAAAATCCCTCTGTATGTGAAACAGAAGGAATGGTTTTACAGGTATTTTATCAAACACCTTCTAAGCAACATAAAAACCAAGAAAAACCCAGAAAGAAAGGGTATTTGTTTCATGTACATACCTTCCATGTCGCCAGCCACACTTCGTTGAGTCATTTTATCAAACACTTGGTGAGCAACATCAATGGCAAAGTAACCGAGTCACCAAGCTGGTTCGATCCGAGTTCTATTCGAGATGGATTCGATCCGAGTCGAGCTGGGGCCTGCTCGAACTCAGCTTCGAATCAAGCTTTTTCGAGTCGAGTCAAGCTAGCTCGGTTCGTGTACACCCCTAAATATATTCACGAGAAATTAATGAAACAATCTTACTGATAATTTCCCAAGATTTTCAAAATATAGGCAGTTTTAATTTTCGTGAAAACATCCTGATAATAAACTCGAAATTATTTAAAAATTACAACTGATTTTGTATAATTATTTAGTTTAGATTTTAAAGTTTTAATAACTTATATTTAATATTTTTTTATTTTTTTTTAAAGTAACTTCTAATAACAGATTCTTTTTTTTTAGCAAATTTTCTGAACAATATCCCAAGAAAAACCTCAAAAATATAAAAATCTATTGAGAAATTCCCGAAATTTGTATGGTAATTGTCAAGCCGTTCAGCATTTGTATGTCCATTCGGATCAGGTCGGGTCGGGTCAACTGGGCCGAGTTGTACATGCACATTTGGGCAGAGTATTGTGAAACTCATAGACATAAAACCCTAACTTCCATGGACAGTTATAGGCAGTTGGAGGTAGTTACGATCAGTCATAGACAGTTATAGAGAGAGAGAGAGAGAGAGAGAGAGAGAGAGAGAGAGAGAGAATGCCTTGAGGACCGATGATGGTGGAGATCCATTGGTAGAGATTGTCGCCTTTGGGTCCAGCAGAGCAGTCAGCAGGTGGGTCTGTATTCAATTCCAGCATCTCCATCTGTATCCTCTTCCCAGACGTCGAAACCGAAGTCGTCGATCCCCACGACCTAACTCCCCCGCCCGAGGAGCTCGTGTTCATGCTCTTCGTCCCCGACATCCCTTCCCTTATCCCCCTTTCTCCCTCTCTTTTTCCCTTTTTCCTTCCCCCAGGGACCTACTTCATACTCGATTACACTGTGATGGTTGATACTCAGATACTCGCTTAGTTTCACGGACACTCGTTTGCGGAACAAGGAACATCGCACTTTCTATGTCAACCGTCCATCAAGTGTCCGCGAATCAGACAAGTAGACAACCAACTCTACTCTACATGACACGCGAATAGCTTTGGACATTTTTGCTTTTGTTAATCAGACTCAACCCCCCACATTGGTAAAGATAACAATGTTTCACATCCAACGGTTGAGATTTTACAGCATCATCGATTATAACAGATATAGACAGTTATAATCACGTAGGATTGTTCAACCAATCTAATTTTGGGACAGTAAGTTCATAATAATTTGTTGGATAGCTAATATATGCCACGTGTATAGATCTCGAATACGCTATGTATCAAGACTGTAATTAATGCAGTCTCAATGGGCCAGACTCAACCATTAGTTTTAAGGCTTGGTCTGTTTTGGGGTGGCTTGTTTGGCTGGTCACAGTCCTGGCCAAGCTTAGCCTGGGTTTTCCTGGACCCAAAGATCAGGCAGGTCTCCACTGCTAATAGGACTTCGGCTAAGCAAATAGGCCCAACCCAATGGGCCCCACACTTGCAGTTCAAAATTGGGACCTGGAACCTTTACAGAATTGCCAGCTCCACCTGATGAATGGCCTGGATCTTGCACACGTATGGAAGCATAAATGAGGAAGCGAAGCTGCAGATATTGCTGGACTTCATATCATTATCTTAACCATTATCAATAGAAAAGAACTCCATACAGCTGCCATAAAGAGGAGTTAGTTTATACACTGGCAGAGTGCGATGGTTTATGTACAGGCGCTAAGAAATTACACTCGCAACATATGTTAATTCAAATTAAACTGCCCCAATTCAGAGCTTGTTTGCAGAATTCGGTGGTGCTATGGCTGTTTTGCAACATTTGTAAACCCAAATTAAATTGCTCGAATTCGGAGCTTGTTTGCTGAATTCGGACTGATGGCAGTTTTTCATACCACAATCAGGTTGGTTGAATAATCTAAACTCTATTCTGAGCTTGTTTGCTGAATTCGGACCAATGGCCGTTTTTCATCCCAGCCGTCCAATAAATGTCCACCAATTGATTAGTTAAGTAATCAACTGACTGTAACCGTGAGCTAATGATCCATATAAAGAGGCGCTTGCCATCTAGGCCTTTTTTGGTGAGTTACCAGTATGCCGTATACAGTGTCTTAGTGTCTGTGTATCAACCATCACACTCTGCCAGACTATCAAAGTTTTTCTTAGAGGGGAGTTGAAAGTCATTTCATAACAAGAACAAGCAAAAGTATGCACAATTACAAGTGAATCTGATACAGAAGGAAGAAATAACTGAATAAAAATGCAATCAGCTACTAACAAACAGCCAAAAAAAGAAAAGGAAAAAAAAAAATCAACGGGAGTCGCACGGGGTAGATCTCTCGCATATTTCAAACTCTTTACTCATTGCATCCTCAACAGCTTCTGCCAACAACTGCACCTTGGTGCAAAATTACAAGTGCTTGTCAAACCAAACAATAGCAAGCAAGATCGCCGGAATTAGAAGAACAAGAATGGAAGGCCGCTCTATCAAAGCATTGCTGTCAAGGCCTGCAGGCCCAAATGCTGGAGTCATTAAGCTTGCGTTCGACCTCAAGCTGTTGGAAGATTATAGTTAGAAGGTTGGAGCTGGCAGCAGACAGATCAAAATGCGAGAAATGAGTTGGGAAAACATACCTTCCTGCAAAGATACACGAACCATAGCCTGCAATGAGTACCCAAAAGAAAGAATCAGATAAGATTTTCTTTTTCATGGTTAGGATTTTTTCGGCAGAGAACTACATCAAATTTCAGTTACAAGGAGAGAAACCCAGTATTTTTCAAATGAGAATACTATTATGAATTTATGATGTAGAAAGCAAAATCCAAAAAGCTCCAGTCATGGGTCACTGAATGTTCTATGGCAAATCCGCGGTACTGCCTTCATATTGTAACTTGCATAGAATGTTAGATAAGATGGTCCTGATCATTTGGTGTATCCCAGAAACTGAGCTTTGGTAGGCCTGCATGTGACAGCTCACCAACTTTGGGGCATGTAGGGCATCGAGCCATGCATCTGGAAGGACCCACTATGTACATGACCTGGCTAGAAAAGCCAGGCCCATCAATTCAGCAGGTGGTTGACATGTGTACTAAAACAATGGACGGTTTAAAAGAGGCAGATGGTCAACATGCAACGGGTGTGGCATGCCGAATGAGCTCTGTTGGCCTGATTTTGGGCCAGATTATCTGTATGAAAGGAGGCCACCTGCTGCCCAGTTGAGATGCCCAATGCATGTGCCGAGCTGGTATGTGCAGCCCAGCGTTCAGTGCATGGGCTTACAGGTGCCTAAAACAATAAGAGAAGTGCTGACAGATGAGTCACGGCTATCAAGGTAGAAACATGGTACACTTTTCAGTTAAGGTTTTTTCTTTTTTTCTTTTTTCATTTCCATCTCTCTGATATTCTTGTCCATTTCCTTTCTCATTGAGTGATTCTTAACCTAAACAGCATGAGCTGGTGACGACTGCTGCAATGCACACCAGTCAGATGCCTCACATGGCCCAGAGAAAATCACAAGTATCAGGCAGTAGGGAGCTGGATTTGAATTGGACCCAAACTTCGAACTGCTATGCAGGCATATCAAAAACTTTGATTTTGTTCAGCCCAGGCCTGGCACATTGCCAAGCTGGTATTTTGCCTCCCATAATGGTACGTTCTTTGCAAGTTTTCCCAACAAACCAGTAGCTTCTTTTTGTTTTTTGGAAAGGGTCACGATTCAATGAGGGCCGCTCATGTGAGGGGCCAGAAGACGTCAGAAACCCAGGCAGACAGCAAACATGTCAGAATCATCAGGGACGGTATTATGTGAAAATGCCATGAACCAAAAATAATGTTGGTCCTCTAATCAGGCAGGTCAAACTTGTATGACAAAAATGGGTGATTAGGGGGAAAAGGTCCATAAATCCAAATTCAACGTGCATGTGTGGCTCACCCGATGAGTGTAATCCAAATTCACACAGTGTACTACCTGATGAATGGCCTGGATCTGTGACACATGTGCCATCCCCCAGATCTCGGGCACGTATTCCGCACCCTCACATGATGGACCCTCGTTGAATCACAGCTCTTTCAAAATAACTTCTGCAGGAATCCAAAATTTCCAAAACGATATATGCTCCTTGTCCATCTCAAACCCAAGAATGCGTTTCCCTATTGCAGCAGTCTCGGTCCGTATCACAGGCTGAATTACAATCAATATAGAACCCAAGAAATGGTATTCGAGGAAGAAATCGGAACTTACTCGGATCGATGGAGCTTATCATGGCTGAACCACCAAAGTCACAGGTCCCACCAGATGACCGTGTTCTGTGGAAATAGTCATTGAAGGCATAGGAAGCATGGTTCTCAGCAGTGTTCGGCTCATAACATGGCTGACCCGCTTGGATGGGAGTGCAGTTTGCTGACCCAGGCCCACAAGCCCAATTCAAACCCGCCAACAGAGCACTGGAGTCCACCCCATTCTTGGCCACGCAAAATGCCCCAACCCCTGACGAGTTCCCCCCGATCTGAGATGCGCCACTCAAGCTCAAGGAATACACAGTTGTCCCATTTGGAAAGAAAACACCCCAGTTCTTCTCAGACGTGGGCCCCGGCCGCAGATCCTCATTGAACAGCTCATAGATGTATGCACTGACTGGCATAGCAGGTTGGCTAGGGGTACCTGAACCATTGAGGACATGGCGGATCAGGTTGTTGTTGTAGACCACCGCATTGTCAACCGTGGCATCAGATTCATTGGTCCCGCCGAGCCAGGGCCAGCCGGTTTCCGTCACAAGGACCGGAATCCCAGAGACATTAAGTGCTTCCATGGAGTAGTAAGCAGCATCAACCATGGCTTCAAACATGCTAGTGTAATGCAAAAGAGTGTTGGGGTCGACAATCTGCTTGTTTCGAGGGAGTGCACGGGAAAGCGCATAATCGAGTGGGAAAATACCATTCCCGCTGGTGTAACCATAATAAGGATGGGCATTCAACATGAAATAGGAATCGGTTTTCTTCAAAAACTGGAGAAGCTGCCACATGACATTATTCCATGTGGAATTGAAAATGGCCGTGGATGGCGGGAACGGTTTAGGCATCACATCCATAGATTGAGGGGTCGAAATTTTCACAAGAAAGTTGAGGTTAGAAGCCACAAGAGCAGAATGAATGTACCACATGGCAGGAACCAGTACCGCATAGGCATTTGGTATCGTGGTCAGGACCTCACTGCCAACAGCAATGGCCGTGATATTGGTCGCTGGCACAAATGCTGCAACATTCCGGTTGACCCAATCTGCTGCAGTCGATCGGGATTCTCCAATGCCCAGAAGCTCTTCGTTGGTGATGCTTACCATCACCTCAATTCCAGTTTTTGCAAGAGCACTTAGCATCTTATGATCCGCATTGAAGAGGCGGATGTGGGTGATCTGCTGGGCTTTCAGGATTTTCACCACATCTGCCGCCGATGGTGGATTGGACAAATCAGTGCCGACGTTCATCCCAACAAATGCACCTAAGAGTATTTGAAAGGTGATTTAACATTTCCGAAGAATGACAATAAAGATACCACCATTATAGAATGAAAGAATGTACTGAATGGAGTATGAAGATAGAATTCGAGCTAAAAATCAGTTAAGTAGCAGAAATGTCAACTGCATGTGGCTTCTTAAACACCTTATTACCAAAAAGTTCCCATGGAGGTAAGTGGCAGATGAATACAATATCAGGACTGCTCGTTCGTGGCCCCACCATGGGTGGGACTACCCAACTATCACACTAGTCAGATGATCCTAACAACTTTTATTTGAGTAAAAAACCATCACCGTTTCTTCCTGTATCAATCAAGTGGTTGGGTCCAGCGTCCTGATTATTGGACAAAAAACCAATCCATAGTGAGGCCTACATGACAAGCAGACAAATAAACATGTTTGCTAAGTGTCCCCATGGAAATCGTGACCATTAACGGCATGCAATTAGCATTCCTCTGCTTCATATTGGTAGCTTTCTATTTCGGTTGAAGGCTGAGGCAAGATCCAATTCATCTGAACAGTAGAAATAAATGCAGAAAGAAGCTTTCTCGAAAAGCTCATTGGTATTATTAACATTCGGCTGACAATCAAGTAAATCTCAGGCATAGGCATGAAAATATTTTAGCAGTTAAAAAATGGATATACTGGCATACCTGATGTATTGCAAAGCATGAAAACAAGGATCAGAAACATGCCGCTTCGCCATTTTTCAGGTAACATCTGGCCCAGAGACTCGAACCGAAGCCTCCAAACCAGCACACTTCCGTCTTCACTAGCAGAATGGAATTGTCAGATTTCAGTAAGACATGAAACATACAGACAGGTATTAAACACAAAGATTTAAAGTTCAACAACATGGGATAAAAGAATCGAATAGACAAATGTAGAAGAGGGGCAGGAATTAGGGATTTGGGGATGATGAACAAGGCGCTGCTAGGTAAATGGTTGTGGAGGTTTGGGATGGAGAAGGCACATTATGGAGAGATACAATTGCTAGCAAATATGGATGGGTTGCCGGATGGTGTTGCATTAGGGATTCCTCCATGTATAGAGCCTCGACAAACTGGAAAGGGATTGTTTCAGTAAAGTCAAAATTTGTGGAGGGGGTTGGTTTTGCCCTTGGGGACAGGGGGAAGATCTTCTTCTGGGAGGACATGTGGATTGAGGAAGTGCCTTTGCAATCTTTGTTCCTGTGAATTGCTCATCTGTCCCTAGCCTGCAATATTTTGGAAGTGCAATGCTCCTCAGTGTGCGGCAATTCTATGGTGTGGTTCCCCCATGCCGATTATTCCTCTCAGACGAAGAGGCGCTAGATCGGGTTTCATTACTAAACCAAATACATCTATGTCGCCTGGTAAGTGGGGAAAGGGATCAGATGCTCTGGCAAAGGGATGAATCTGGGTACATCTCAGTGTGATCCTTCTACAAGATGCTCCACGAGCAGGGGGGCGAGTGGTGAACTCAATAATACTAAGCATGCATGGTCCTACAGTGCTCTTCCAAAGATCTCAGCCTTTAGATGGCTAGTTGGAACGGAAAGGGTTTTGATTGTGGATAGTGCATTGCAAGCTCCAAATCAATCAATCACCTCTTCCTCCAGCCCCATTGCTCTCGAGGTGTGGAATGGTTTCTTAACCAAATTCAATCTCTTGGGTCATGCTGAGTTCAGTCGGTAGTTTCCTGATGGTTTGGCATGGCGTGGAGTTGGGGAAGGAGGTGAGGGCAATTGGTCGGTTGTGCTTGTTAGAGGGGCTTTTGGGCAGTTTGGGAAGAGAGGAATGGGGGGTGTTTTTGAAATGCAAGCCATGGTTTTAATCAAGTGATAACGAGGGTGATGGGTTTTGTTATTGGATGGGGTTCATGTATTGATGGGGAGAATGATTGTACTTTTCTTTTGTAAGTTGTAAGTTGCGCCACCCTGGTGCTTCTCTAATAAAATTACCATTACCGTTCAGAAAAAAACTTGTAGAGGAGCAAGCTCAATTTTTTAAATTTAATTGGTTTCAAGGATAAAAGTGTAAGTCAACCAGATTCCATGATAACATGAAAACCATATAACATAAAGATTAACTACAAATGTGTTCGATGTTTAAACATTTTTTTTTATTTTTGAAAGGTGCAATATTATTAGGCCAGAGCCAAAAGAAAACTACAAAGGTAACAAACGAGAGAGGAAAAACCTAAAACTAAGAACAAAGCAAAAAACCAAAAACAATAAAACATAAATACAACAGCAGCAGCCCCCAAGGCCAGAAGAGGACCAAAAAGAACCCTAAACAACAAGAGACTCAAGGAGCCGAGTCTCGAAAGAGGAGAACAATGTTGAAAAAGCCACAGATAGACTCTTGTTGCAGAAGCACCGATTTTTTCTCTCCCAAATAGCCCTGATGGGCTGAAAGAAGGATCAGCCTCCATTTCTTCCTAACCAGATTTCCTCCATCCGCTACGTGCCGGGCATCCAGAAGACCATCGATGGAGGCAGGCATGACCCAAGAAACATTTGCTAAAGCTAGCACCCCAGACCAAATGTCTATCGAGAAAGAGCAATGCATAAACAAATGGTCAATGGGTTCTGCATTTCGTTGACATAACAGACATGTTTGGGAGGACCATTCCCTGCTTTTGCAGGTTATCGATAATGAGCACTCAACTTCTTCCTACTAGCCACACAAAATCCCCAATTTTTTAACGAGCTCCATACGACTAAACGAAGCTAGAGGGACAAGGATTTTCCAGAGTTGCCAACTTGGAGGGGATTTCATAGAAGGATCGAACTGAGAAGCATCCCAACGCATTTAGCTTCCACAAGCAGGAGTCTTCTTCATCCGAAGAATGTAGGTTCCCTGCAAATGGGACAGTAAGTTAAACTAATAATCTCACTGTCCTGCAGGTTCCTTCTGAAAGGAAGGTAGCCATAGCCCTTTTGTACCTCTGCCTGAGAAGCACAAGGCCACAGGATTGTTGACATCAGAACAAACAGAGACAAGGTCCGGTAATTCAAAGATGAGAGGCTGGTCTCCCAGCCAAGGGTCCAGCCAAAACCTTAGTCTTTAACCATTCCCCTCGAAAATACCAAACCTTGAAAGATAGAAGCAGCAACCCAATTAATGCCTTTCCATATACAAGAGGACCGGTCAAGCAAAGAGGATTTAGTTGACCACCCCATAGGAGGGAGATCATATTTTGCAGCAACCAGGGATCTCCACAGGGCTGACTCCTCTTTAGAAAACCACCCAAAAGTGTTGAATTAACCAGACACTTAACACCCGCTCCCCCTTGAGAATAGGGAGAGCAAACCTCCTTCCAATTCAAAAGGAGGAATTTTCTGGAAGAGGAACATCCTTGCAAAAGAAAACCCTTTCAGAGCTTATCGATTCTAGAAATAACAGATTTCAAGCATTGGAAGATAGACATATGGCAGACGGGGAGGTTAGCTAAGGAGGCCTTAATTAAGGTTATCTGCCACTGAGAGAGAGAAGACTACTCTTCTAAGAGGAGAGTTTCCTCTCCATTCTTTTGATGACTCTGTACCAAAGGTAGAGCGAAGGCTTTCCCACACAAAGGGGAAGACCAAGATAAAAGGTGGGGAAGGACCCAATGCTGCACCCAAACACAGTCGCTAAACGAGATGTGTCCTCTAGTGAAAGATGAATCTCGAACAATTCGCACTTGGATATATTCACTTTCAAACCCAAGATTGTTTCAGACCAACAAATTGTCATGCTGAGGATATCTACCATAGATTCTTCTGCCTCACAAAACAGGAAATTATCGTCAGCCAACTGAAGGTAAGAATGCGAGTAGGAAAGTTGTCAATCAAGATACCTTCAGACAGACCTACTTCTTGGCCACAGAGGAGCATTTTGCTTAATGCTTCTGAAACCATGATGAAAAGGAATGGAGACAGTGGATCTCCCCGACGAAGACCCCTTGGAGAGTTTAAAAACCCAAAGCAGGATACATTAATCAAAATGGAAAATCTAGCCGAGGAAATGCACGAGCGAATCCACTTTCTCCATTTGCATCAAAATCCTACATGAGAAAGCATGTGGTCCAAAAACAACCAGTCTACATGATCATAAGCTTTCTCAAGGTCCAATTTGCAAACTACCCCTAATCTCTTAGCTCTAAAACAACAATCAAGAATCAAGATCATGCGCTATTAAGACATTATCAAGAATTTGTCTGCCTTCAACGAATGCACTCTGATTCAGGGAGATAATTTTCAGAATAACCTGAAGTAATCTTTGACTAAGGATTTTAGCTACAATTTTGTAGGGGCTACTGATCAAACTAATGGGACAAAAATCTTTCTGACTAATTGCTCCCTCCAACTTTGGAATGAGGGCAATGAAGGTGCATCCCAGCCAAGGTATCCCTTATCGGTATCGGTTGGCGTAACGGTGCCCACCGATACCGATACGGATACGGGGGTGTATTGGCGATACGGGGGTGTAACAGCCCATAACGGTGCAAATTTTTTTTTGCCAAAAAAAAAAAAGAAAAAATATGGAATAAATCCGAAATATTCTAAGCATTCCAAATATGCATTCATTTATAAATTGGAACATGTTTATGGTAGTGTAACGGTCCACTCTTTGGTGAGAAGCCGTATCGGACTGTCTGATGAATTTATGAACCAGACAACCTGGTATTGGCTATAGATATTTTATATTTAATTATTTAACTATATAATATCAATATGAATTAATTAGAATGAATCTAATACCAAAATATCTCATATTTGTAGGTTTGGTGTATTACATACCTTGTGACTTGTGTACATTTTATTTCAACATACAATCTAAGGACTTTTATGTCTAATTATATAATTCATATATCTAACAAATTAATATAATTTTTCCCAATAAATCTTAAGAAAAAATTTGAAATTATATTCAAGTAAATAGTGTTGTTGATTTAGAATTGATTTGGTGGACCATTTGATGCCCCAAATCAATGTTAAATTCATGCAATCTATTGGCACTTATCTCACTAATGGATTGGTGGATATTTATTGAACAGTGATAAATGAAAATTATCAAATCATCCTATTTCAGCAAAACAAGTGTTTGCAAATTAACAGTGAAAATCATTTAAATAATTTAATTTTGGAATTGTGACATGGCAATAATAGTGCCATAATTTAATTTATTAATTTTGAGATAATGTATGCCTCATGGACAATTTTTACGGCCATGTACATAGGGCCCACCACGATGTACGTATTGTATATCAATGACATCCATCCGTTTTATCAAATCATTTTAAGGCATGATCCAAAAATGAGGTAGATCCATATCTAAGGTGGACCACACAGTAGGGATTGAATTCCCACAATTAAAACTTTTATTATTATTATTTTATTTTTTTTATTTTTAAGCTGCGACTTTTGTTTTCCTTGATCCAAGTCCATGCAACCTTATCAGTAGTTTTGATGGTAAATAAACATTACAGTGGGCCATAATAAGTTTTTAACTGTGGGCATTCAATCCTACTCTGTGGTCCACTTGAGATCTAGATCTGCGTCATTTTAGGGACCATGCCTTGAAATGATTAGGAAAAACTGATGGGTAGCATGGATTGGCTGGTACCTCACCTATATAACTGTTGTATTGACGTCAGCAAGTTCTGTGGGTCTGATCATGAGGTATGTGTTATATCTAAACTATGCATCCATTTTGGGAGCTCGTCTTAAGGCTTGAGACGAAAAATAAGACAGATCTAACTATCAAGTGGACCACACTGCAAAAACTAGTGGGGAATTGAACGTCTACCATTGAAACCCTTTTGGGGTCATAGAAGTTTTGGATCAATATGAATTTTTTTCCCCTCTTCATTCAGGTATTTTTGACCTTCTGAATAGATTGGATGTAAAATAAACGTTATGGTGGGCCCTACAAATTGTTTAACGGTGAAAATCATTATCTCCGCAACTATTTATGGTGTGGTCCAGATGATCTTTGGATATAATTCATTTTTTGGATAATGTTCTAAAATGAACTCTAAAGATAGATGAACGGTGTAGATATAATAAATACATCACTGTGGGGCCCATGTAACTTTGATCTCCTTTAAACCGTTCGTACAACTCGGAGCTCGAGGAGCGTCAGTGGAAGCGGATTGGATGGTGTACCTCACACCAACTATATAGCTACTATATTGATGTCAGCAAGTTATGTGGGTCCCATCACGAGGTATGTGTTATATACAAACCATCCATCCATTTGGCGAGCTCGTGTTAAGGCTTGAGACTAAAAATAAGACATATAGAACTATCAAGTGTACCACACTGAAAAAAGCAGCGGGGGATTGAACGTCTACCATTGAAACCCATTTTGGGGTCACAGAAGTTTTGGATCAATATGAAAAAAAAAAATTTCCTCTTCATACAGGTCTTTGTGACCTTATGAACAGATTGGATTGAAAATAAACGTTATGGTGGGCCCTACGAATTGTTTAACGGTGAAAATCATTATCTCCGCTGCTATTTGTGGTGTGGTCCACCTGATCTTTGGATATGATTCATTTTTTTGGATAATGATCTAAAATGATCTCTAAAAATAGATTAACAGTTTAGATATAATAAATACATCACTATGGGGCCCATGTAACTTTGATCTCCTTTGAACAGTTCGTACAGCTCGGAGCTCGAGGAGCGTCAGTGCTCGTCTTCGCATGACACGTACCTACGGCAACTATATAGTTGTTGTGTGGTACACTAGCCAATCCGCTTCCAGCGTCAATGCTCGTCTTCGCACAACACGTATCTATAGCAACGATATAGCTGGTGTGTGGTACACCAGCCAATCCGCTTCCATTCTTTTCCCGACCGAGAGAGAGGGAGAGTGAAATGGGAGGGAAAAAGAAAAAATGAGAGGGAAAGAAAGGGAAATGGAGAGAGAAGAAGAAAACGAGAGGGAAAGAAAGAGAAAATGAGAGAGAAGGGGAAAACAAGAGCTGCAGCCGCAGCCCGAGAAGAAGGAGGAGAAAATGAGAGCGGGGGCCGCAGCCGCAGCCCGAGAAGAAGAAGAAGAAGAAGGAAAGAAAAAAAAAAAAAAAAGGTATTTTTTTTTCTTTTTCTTGTTCTTTTTTTTTCCTTTTTTTTTTTACCCTATTTCCTTTAGGCCCGTAACAGTCATTACGGGTCCATAACGGCCGTTATGGCCCGTAACGGCCGTTACGGTCACAGAATCGGGGGAAGGGGGTGCCCGTTTCGTCCCTGTATTGCGTAACAGCCTGGGCCGTTACCGTTACGTAACGACCAATACGGTCGTATCATAACGAATACGAGACAACCTGATCCCAGCTCAGGGGTTAAAGAACCATAATAGAAAGTCCTCAATAAAACGAAAAATATCCTCCTTTATCAATTACCAAATTCATGGTTCGTTCCAAAAACAATTAATCCAATAGAAATAAATGAGAATTTTTTTTGAAATACATCAAATAACTAAAACGCATCAAATTGAAAAACGTGTGGTATATAAATTATCAAATGGTGACATGTCCTCTGACATTCTCAGCTAAATGACATGAATGCTAGCTTACATTGAAATAGGCAAATGCCTACTTACATTGAAATAGGCAAATGCCTAACTACCCATGTGAAATTTCTAAGAAAACTAGTTCTCAATAGTGATTCAAGATTGCTTTCGAAGGTGAAGTATGCATGAAAAAAGATGCCTTTTGCAAAAGCATCATCTAGAATTTAGATTGAGAAGGAAGAAAGATTCAAAAAGGCAAGTGTAATGCCCCATCAATAAAACCCTAAATTCCAATTTACAAATGAGACTAACGTTTTCTCTTTCCCTATTATCAACATTTGATTATATCTCCCCAAATGAATACTCAATTAAATTAGATTTTTAAGACCATATAAAACTTACCAAGCTCGTAATAAGCCAAGAGTATACTAACCAAATTCAAATCACCTTCTAAAGACACACCCTCTCAAGCGCACTATAAAACTAAACGTTGAAAATTAAACTTATCCAGAACCCACTAGAGTTTAGAGTTTGATTTCTTGTCCAACCAACTGTTAACACCATAGGAAATGAGTTTACACATACAAACCACGTGGTGCGACCTTCCAAAATCATGGATCTACACCACCTTTGGGTACAGACCTCTAAGATCCAAAGCAAGCTAATAGACGGACTAGATTATACATAACATCATTAGTGGACCCACACTAAACCCAAGAGTACACAATAAAGTGTACGTCCGCAGGTCACACAAACAATGACTCAGTTTGACCCAAGCCCGCCCAAAATGGAAGGTTATATCCTTTTGTTTTTCTTTCCTACCGAAAAACGGTTCGAATGGACGAACCTACTGTGATATGTGTGGCCCACCAACGAAGGTCCTCTCAGAAAATTCAAACCGCCTATCGTAAGTAGCAAGGTCCCCCAACCAAAACCACGGTGGGATCTCATGACATAAAACACGTACGTGCACACAAATTAGGGCCCAAACAGCATAGTGTAAAAACACCAATCGAAAGGAGGAACCACATCACCATTGCTCCGCTGGCAAATCCACGCGCTTAGAAACTTCGGAGCCTCGTCCACACACGTCGTAGAATCCAAGTCACCAATTTTCCGGAAATATCTCCACCCTTAGCCAGAAGGCGGAAAGAATCTTTTCGTTTTTTGTACTAGCATGATCTTAGTCATTCCCCGCCTTCTAGAAGACTCTCGCGATCAATCTGGAGTGTTGGAGCTAGGGCTGCCAGGAGTCTCGTAGCGAACCGAGAATCTGACGAGATTTTGGAGAGATTTTGAAATGGCGCGAGCTGTTCTCGATTGCGGTTAACATAACCTAACCTACGGCCCTCCTCTCACTATAAGGTGGACCCCGTATACCTCCTGAGTAAAATCCGGACCATTTAAGTGTCTCAGATCGTCAGGTCAACCGGTCAGTACAGAAACACCATGACGGGTGAATCATCTTCTCCAATGTGGTCGAAAAACCCATTTCCTTCAGTCTAACCCATCCACCAATCTAAACCATTCAACATGTGGCCCACCCCATCAAAAACACTCCTGGAATAACCGTTTGAACCCGAGTAGTTACGAAATCGAGTTTAAGACTCCTCTTAGTAAAGGTTCTCAAATCCTCCATTACTAATATAGTAACTAATCCCACGATTAGTATAGAAATTTCTAAAACTGAATCAGAGCATTTAAATAGCCCAAATGTTAGGGCAACTTTCAAGGAATAGTAAGGAAAAAGAGAGAGAGAGAGAGAGAGAGAGAGAAGATAGCGGCTAGAGTGGTAGGCACGCTGGTGTCGCGACTCGACCCAAGTCGCTGAGTTTAGAGCGAGTCAGGGCTGAGCTCCGACTCTGTCCGACTACTAGGAAGAGAAGCTGAGTAGAGGAAGTAATGGAAAAAAAGATTTCCCAGTCATCGTGGTTGTGCTCAGGCTACCACCGCACCGTCACCGAGCTTCCAAGTTCCCCACAACCGGACCACTGGTCCATCCAAGTTGTCGGGAATCGATTCGGACGTTTGACGTGAGCCACCTCAAAGTGTTGCTGAGTTCAAGCACGGGTCCTCTGATCGAGTCTGACTCGGTGGCTAGCTCAACATCCCCAGCAGCAACATGCCAGTGTTGAGTCGACTTGACTAAACTTGCTGGTTGATTGAAGTTTACTTGTACATACGCCCCATCCAACTCACTGACATTCCATCCAAACTCTCCGAACTGCACAAATCGAACTCGAGTCCGACTTGAATCGAGTCAGAGAACGAATTTTTCGAATAGGTCGAACTCGGTGCAGGACGTGCACGTGTTCAACCTCCTTCAGTGGTGCAGAGCAACTCCTATTCAGTTAACCCACCAAAATCTCTCCCATCTACAGTTAAAAATACTCACAACCCATTATAGCGAGTTGACTCCATCGGTTACTCAATTGAGTCAGATCTAAGCTATCCTCAAGCCAATACCAGGGGATGCCTAAGGAGATTCTTGGAAGCCTCACCAAAATCAGGAGTTGAGTAACCTTGCATAAACAACAAGTATGTCTCCCAACTCAAACTCAAATGGGTCTCATGAGTAGAAATCTTTACTGTGTTGACTCAGTGGTGAACCGCTAAAATATTGAAATAACTTTTCCAGGTAATACCTCCAGTCACTCACCTTGAAGAACAAACCCCTTCCTCAACCAAGTTGATATCGAATTTCCTCAAGATACGTAAACTCGCATAATAGGAATATTCATGACAAATACATCCATATAAAAGGTGAGTCACCCTCTTAGCTTTCTACATTCATTTGAATTCCATTATAGTCAATCTAGCAAGTGAGCTGAACTTTAGGAATGTGATTACTATAAAATCTGTGAACTGTAAGATATTGTGAACATGTTTACACTTCTGCTACTCTTGCTTCATATTGATGAACCTTGTAAGCATAAGTTTACTCCTAATATTCTCTATAAACTTGGTGAACTGTAAGATCTTGTGAACATGTTTACACCTTTACTACTCCTGCTTCATATTGATGAACCTTGTAAGCATAAGTTTACTTTTAACATTCTTGATAACAAGTCTTGGAAATATATTTATTCTTATAACAAGTCTTGGAGAAAATGATCCACCCGTCATGGCGTTTCTGTACTGACCAGTTGATCTGACAATCTGGGACACTTAGATTGTCCGGATTTTACTCGAGAGGTATGTGGGGTCCACCTTGTGGTAAGAGGAGGGTCGTAGGTTATGTTATGTTAACTACAATCAAGAACAGCTCGCACCGTTTCAAATTCTCGCAAAAATCTCGTCAGATTCTCGGTTCGCTACGAGGCTCTTGGTAACCCTAGCTCCAACACTCCAGATTGATCGTGAGAGTCTTCTAAAAGGCAGGGAAGGGCTAAGATCACGCTAGCACCAAAAACGAAAAGATTCTTTCCGCCTTCTGGCTAAGGGTAGAGATATTTCCTGAAAATTGGTGTGATTAAGGGTGGGCCTCACTTCACATGGGTTCTGCCTCACACGGGTGGGGCCTGCCTCAGGCGAGCCACCCGCCTCACATGGGCAGCCCACCCTGAGTGTGCCCCTACATCCCACAGGCAACCCCACTCGAGCCCAGTTTGAAAATGCCCCTGCATTAATCACCCTTAGTGAGGATTCTCGAACACAAGACCTCCTCCTCTGATACCAATTTGATGCGGGACAATTAACTACTTACTCTAAAAGCTCGAACTAATAGAGCATGGTGAATCAGTACCTTTATCTCATAGCCCAGGCCCCACATCCCATGGGTTAGGACATCGACCGAACTCCCCTCATTGGTCCCACTTCACATGGGTTCCACCTCACACGAGCTGCCCACCCCGAGTGTGCCCTTGCATCCCACAGGCAACCCCACTCGAGCCCAGTGTGAAAATGCCCTTGCATTAAAAATCAACATAGCATTCCATGGGTTACACATTGAAGACAAGCCAATTAAAGGTTGGCAACAAGGGAGGCAGCAAGGGGCTACCATTGAGAGTGAAGAGAGTGAATCTCTACAAGAGGAAAATGAGGGGAAATGCAATTCATGGAGACAAGGAATGGAACAAGTAGGGACTCCACATAAAAGAATTTGCCATGGCAACACACTGGATCCTGGACAAAGTTGGTGAAGAGCAGGCTATTATGATCCAAGCAAAGATCACCCCAAACAATAGGGAATGAAATGACAAGGAGAAACCATCATCCAAACATAACTCATCACCATATTTGACAGAGAGAACAGAATAACTAGGAGAATATGTTATCATATTTGACAACTGGCACATAATTCATTTTCAAGGACAAGCTTCAAATGCACACTACGGTTCAAAAGGGAAAAGTGTCCAAGTGGCAGGCAGTAGGTACTCGCCATGCTTAAAAAACATAATGGAGTGATCATTACAAATGAGAACTGATATTTGGCAGATTTGTGCTAGTAAAAGTATGAAATACAATATACGGGTCACCTAGAACTTTGATTTGTATAGAGGAGTCCCATTGCCTTAGGGATTTTCTACCCTTTTCTTGTCTATATTGCAATAAAATCGTTTCTGTGTTATTGACAAAAAAGGGTATGAAGTACGGTAGTCACATACAAACCATGCTCAAATGGACATGGAAAACTGTCAGCACTCAGCAGTGCATAAATCACAATCATAATTCACAATAGATTCTAAGTACTGGAGCTGTCAATGAACTGGGCCCAGTTCAGATACTGTTGTACCTGTATCTGGACCCAAGGAAGGGAATCAAGTTCAGGTCGTGTCATGTTCGGAAACAGGTACTGTATATGAAGCACCAGATCTAACTCTAATTGGGTTAGGGTGTGCAATCGGGTCCCATCAGGTCTAAGTTAATCATGAAATTGGACTCAGATTCTCAGAATTGGGTTTGGATCAGGGATCAGATCTAGATACAGGTTCAGGATCACACAAGAAACATGCCTCACATATGGTTTTAAATACTAAACATTATCAAATGAGGGCTAAAAAAAATTCAAATCATATATTTGGATACCTAAGCAGACCTGATTTCTAATCGGATCCGAGTCTGTAGACCCAGGTCTGATCTGGCTATTAGTCAGCTAAATCTTGATGGAGATCTGATAAATCCAGTCAGACACTTAGCGATCCATGGACATGGGTAGCCATTGCATCACTACTAGAGTACTAGGCACAAAGGAAGTAAAGTATTCAGTACGAAGATCGAATGTTCTGTACATTCATCTTGAAGTATCAAAACAAACAACGTTCACTTGAAATTGACTACATTTTTTATAGGATGAGTCGTGATCTTTAAGCTACAATGCACTTGAAATTGGCATCTGTCACTCCTCAATGATTAAATGTTTTCTTTTTTCCCCCTTAAGACTATGCACATTCTCTAAATGGTGAGAAACAAAAACGCACCTTTCAGTGTCAATAACTCTCGGACACAACTATCAAAAGAAGAAGCATCATAATCCTATTTAAAATGATAATGAGAAAACAGCTGGAAAACAGCTGGGCATAGCATCTGAAGAAAAGAAAATACCAAATACAACACTTCCTAACAAAAACCAGACATATTTAAGAAAAATGCCAAGGGTACTCCCGTCACACGTGCTAGCATGTAACTCGCGGGCAAGAACCTGGCCATTCATCAGCTAGGCCACCATCTATGCTCGCTGGCCAAAAATCAGGCTAGTCCAGTCATCAAGTGCACCACACATTACCAAGAAATCGGACTGATAGAAAACATTGACTGACAGTCCACATTCAAGATACACATGTGGCTCACTGCCTAGGTCAGGGCATCTAGACAGCAGGGCCCACCTGATAAACAGCCAAGCTGGAGCACAAATTTGCCAAGCTGTTACGTGCAGGCGCAAATAGGATTCTCTATCCCACTCCGATAAGTAGAAGGGTCCATGTCTAACAGAATTCCACCCCTGACATTCAGTGTTTTGATATTTCTAAAGTATATTGAACCAATTTAGCCCATAACTGAAGCTTCATACATCAGAAAAAATCTCAGAGAGAGAAAGAGAAGAAAAATCTACCCCTTTCTATTTTTCCAAAATAAATAAATAAAAACACCGTAAAAGAATATCCAAACAACAAAAAGGAAACACAAACAAGCAAAATAAAGAAGACACAATTGAGAAAACCAAATTCTTGCAACCCAAATTCCAGAAACCAATAACCCATCATAAAATTTAAAATAATAATAATAATAATAATAACAATAAATATATCCTAGATTAAACAATCCTAGCGAGAGAATCTGTAAACAACAACAACAACAAAAAAAAAAAAAAAAAGCAAGCAAAATAGAGAAGACCCAATTGAGGAAAAAACACATTCTTGCGACCCAGATGCCAGAAACCAACAACCCATCATTAAAACAAAAATTAAAGCGATCCAAAATCAAACGAACCAACTAAAAAGAATCTTTAAACAACAAAAAGGGAAGAAAAAAAAAAACAAAAATAAAGAAAACCACTTCAGCAAAAAAAAAAAAAAACCACATTATTGCAACCCAGATGCCAGAACCCATAACCCATCATTAAAAAAATATGTGCAAAATCAAATAAATGCAGTAAAAGATTCTCTAAACAACAAAAAAAAGGCCAGAAAAACAGGCAAAATAAAGAAAACCCACTTGAGAATAATAAAAAAAACCCACATTCTTGCAACCCAGATGGCAGAAATCATAACCTATCATTAAAAATAATAAAAATAATAATAATAATAATAATAAAACACAACCAAATGCAGAAATGAAGGGGGAAATAGAAACAGCAAAAATAGAAAATGCACCTGAAAAAACACAGCCTCTGAAACGCAAGAAACCTCTGTTTTGGTATCCTTCAAAATGTTAGGAGGCTTTTGGAAGCTAAAACCCTTAAAAATGGATGTGGGTTTTGGAAGAGAGATTTCAGTAGAAGCCTTCAACTTCAATTTCATTTGAATAAGCCCGTCTTCCTTCCTGATTTGAAAATTCCAGAGGTTTACACGCTCGACACGTGCCAAACTGTTTGTTGCGTTGGACATCCGAGCGGTGCCGATGGTGACCCCTGCAGGAAAAGGCGACCATATTGGGATGGTGCATTGATCAGATGGCCCACATTAACACACGTATATTGGATGCCGATGGCTGGCACGATTCTTTTTGCACCGTCCATCGTTTTGGCATTGAAGTGTCGCACTGTTACCAACCTGATTGCTGCATATGGTAATATTTACAACAGGCCCAACCTGATGCACGGGTTTGATGCCCCGCATACTTGCCAGGTTGGCACGTGTGTTGCGTGCAGAAGCGCGTGTGAAGAGGGTGCGTGTGGGGTTACGGAAAACAAAGAATCCAAAAACCCTGCAAAAGCCCAGGAAACTTTTCCTTGTTGGGGAGTTATTTTATACTCCAACAGCGTTCACTTGATGCGCAGGCACTCCGAAGTTGTACGCGTGGCGTACGTTGCTCAGAATGAACCGCATGAATAGTAGAACCCACTACTTGGAAGTCACAATCCTAAAATCATATTTATTGGACAATCCTAACCTTTGATTCGATTACAATCATTGGATATTTTTATTTTTAACCGTCTTATAAATGCGCACGGTCAGATAATCATGTAAATTTAATTTTTGGTTATGTATATTTAAGCTGGGACGCATACATTGGAGTTTAGTTTGAATTAATTGTATGCCACGTAAGCAATTTCTAGATAATTTTTAAGTACCTGCGTATCATCATTGTACCCTGACAGAGTATCAAAGCGTCTCTATGGGTTAGACGGTAGGAAAGCATCCAGTGTTTGTGGCCTTTGATTGGTGCCTTTTTTGTAACCCTTTTATTCGGCCACGCGTGGCACGCTTGTGCATGATCCTGACCTTTTATCTGGTGCCGTTTGTTAAATGTGCACTTGCCTGACACCCCAACAGCCGATTGGAGGGGCTCTATGCCTACCCTTCAATGTGGACAGTTGGATCGCTATCAGATTTAATAGTGCCTCTTTCTTCTTTTCTTTTGTTTTTTTGTTCGCTTGTTAGTACAACCACTGTCAGTTCAAACTTCACCGTTCGCCACCCCTACTATTTTCATTGACCGGCCCAGATCTCGTAACCAAGCAGAGCGCATGGGACGCGGTTTGCATGGTGACCCTGCTTATGCCAGCACTCTGTGGGCCCACCTTGATGTTCGTGTTTTTATGAATGTTGTTAAGCCATTTTATCATTTTTTATTTTTTATTTTTGCCATAAACCCAACATAAATTGGACGGCATCCAAAGCTTAATCTCACCACTTGAAACATCGTTGATGGTGTCATCCACAGTTGAAACTTGAAACCTTCTTAGGTCTACAGTAATGTTTATATCAATTGGTAAGATGAACTTGAATGAAAGGAAAACACAAATATATACTTTATCCAAAACTTATATGGCCAAGGAAGTTTTCAAAGGTACGAATATCAGCTTCATCCAAAACTTACGTTACCTCAAAGAAGTTTTTAAAAGGTAAGTGTCCAGTCCCACTATTTACATTCGTTTGTGGTCCACTTTAACTTAAGATATCCTCTATAATTTTGGGCTTACGAAAAATGGAAGTATGCGGTGGATAATTCATGTCTACAGAAGCCGGTTTATTTTCTCCAAGGAATGTTCAATACAATTGGTTGGATGATTAAGATAAGTCCAACATGTGCACAAGTGTTAATGCTTCACATGTGTAATCTTCAACCATTAAAAATGTGATTAGAACTGAACTTTTGCTTCTAGCAAACAGCCCCCAAAGCTCAAAACTATTTATTTCCGCTGATATTGAAGTTCACGAGCACGGCTTGGGGGATCCTAGACTCTAGGGTACACGGTAATGTATTTGTCTTGCATCTACACCATCTATCAATTTTGACAATTAATCTTAAGGAATGATTTTAAAAAATCAAGTACACCCAAATCTCAAGTGGACCACACCACAACAATCAACAGCTTGATAGCAACTGGGTCTCAACGCATAGCAAAATGGTAGACCCTCTACATATTCAATCACCATTCCTTCACATGGTGTGGTCCATCTGAAATTTGAATTTACTGCACTTTTGGGATCATGTTCTAAAATGAGTTGACAAAATTAATGAATAATATGGATGTAAGGCAAATATATTACCGTGGCCCCCACAGAGATCTACCAAAGCCAGTTGAAAGGTTATTTATGCCTTACATGGTGGGATTTGATTAGAACCAAGGGTACAGAGAGAGATGCAGCTCATCTGTATAGTTGAAAGTTTTTCCGTTGAATACATGCTCACCTGGCCTTGTCCAGTCAACGGATGAAATCCTACCACATCATTCCTAGCAGGGAAATTATCCAATCTGCCGTCGCCTCAAGGTAAACAAAAAGGGCCCAAGGCATGACTCAGCTTCTCTGCCCCTTTTCTAGTCTCTTCTTTTGCCTTTTTCATTTTTATTTTTAAAATTCTAGTGGGGGCTGGGGCCCACTGAAATGCACGCATCACGATCAGTCTGATTGAGGACAGACTCTTTGAGCGTGTGAATTTGTTTGAAAAAACGACGAGAAACGTTACTTTGCATTAAGACCCGAAAGTCAAGGGACAAAAACGACTTCATTCATGTGTGAATGTAACAAGGTTTTCCTTGTATTATGATGACAGCTGCGTCATAATATCGAGGGATTGCATGTATTATGATGACAGTTGCATTATAATATAGGGGCGCGGATTAGCTGCTGACAGGTTGTGTAACGGGACTCGCAACTGAAGTGACTATGCCAAGTTCCATGGGCCCCACCATGATGTATGTTTTATATCCATACCTTCTGTTCATTTGGAGAGATCATTTTATAACAATATCCAAAGAATGAGTTAAATCCAAAGCTCCAATGGACCCAGCACAGAAAACAGTGGGGACAGTGACACTCACCATTAAAAACTTCTAAAGGCCACAAAAGTTTTAGATCAAGCTGATATTTGTGTTTTCCCTTCTGTCATGTCTGTTTTGATCTTTTGAACAGGTTGGATTTCAAATATACATTATGGTGGATATTAGGATAGTTTCAACGGTGGGAATCACTCTCCCCACTGTTTTCTTTGGTGGCATCAACCACAGCTTTTTATCTACCTAATTATTTGACTCATGCCCTAAAATGATCTCTCAAAATGGATTGACGGTGTGGATACAACACATATATCATAGTGGGCCCACAAAATTGGATGACGTCACTTCAATAGCCGACTCGCTACCTACCTAACCTGTCCGTATCTAGTCCGCGTCCAAAATATCAAGGGATCGCATGTACTGTCTGGCAGACAAACGATTGTTGATCATTACGGCTAAACAAAATGTACGGTTAGATCTAGGCGTTTCAATTACATAAATATTATATCTTGTACTGTCCACTCAAGGGGGTTACCAGAGCTCATCTCTCATTGCTAACGAGCATTTGACAGATGACCCCATTAATCGATTGAGAGTGCGGCTAATCTTACAAGCATGATAAGAACATGGCCGCTACTTGCCCCTTGATTAGTCGAAAAGGGATAGTTATACTAAATGAGCAACGCTCTGTATGATATCAGTGAACACTTGATAGGGTCCACCGTGCAAACTTTTGGTCACGATGGGTTGAGTTGGATCGGGTTGATATCAGGTCCAGCTTGGGCTGAAAGTCCTCAACCTGACTCCTGGTCAGGTTGGGCTTGGGCTGAGGCCTTGGTTATTGGGAGCGGAGTAGGCGCAGCTCCAGCCTCACCCTACATGGTGCGACCCTGACCAAGGGGGCCCACCTTGATGTACGTGTAGTATATCCATGCATGCTACCCATCTGCTTTTCGGGATCATTTTAGGGCATGAAACCAAAATGAAGCAAATCCAAATCCTAGGTGAACCACACCATAGGAAACAGTGAATATTGAACATTAAAAACTTCATGGGGTGACAAAAGTCTTGGGTCAAGTTGATATTTCTTTTGTTTTTTTTTCTTTATCCAGATCCGTGTGATCACAATCAGGGCCGCACCATACATTAAGGTGGGCTCCATGGTCAGGGTCACACCATGTTAGGTGAGGCCCTCACTCAAGCATCCTAACCTATATTATAATATTTTGTATACATTATTTATTTTATTTATGATAGATCATCAACATCAAGCTTTATTCCAATTTTTGGTTATATGTACAATATATCATAATCATCAATGCCTTGTCTTAATTTGAGGTTGGCTACATTAATCCCATTATGCTAGTCCACTCTATTAAGGGTTAGACTATTGGTTAGACCATAGGTCATTAAATCTTTTCTTATTAGCCTTTAACTAATACCAATTCACTCCTATTTAGCGTGTTCCATTGTCTCTACTGCACAATAATCAAACCATCTAAGTTACCTTACTTCATCTTATAACCCATTGATAGTTTCCTCAAATGTGTTCATTTCTAATTATATCATTTCTCGTATCACCACTTGTCCCTCTCTACATCCTCATTTTAATTATATTCATCTTATGAGCATGTTATTTTTTTAACTACCCTATATTTTATTGTATAAAGCATGACTGATTTTATAGCTATCATATAAATTTCCTTTTCAATTCAAGTGGTACATAGTGATCACATTAAATTCAAGACGTACATCTCCAAACCTGACTAGTTCTTTGGCCTAATTTGACTTAAGCATGACTAAGCTCAAGATTGGTTAGGGTAGAGGATACAGCATGTTTGACAGGGCTGCAGCTTAGGTCTAGGTCTAGGTCAATCCAAACCCAACTGCCCCAACTTGATTTTGGGTCATGTTGGATCGGATTGTCAAGTCTCGGGTTGGAAAAATCTAACCTAACTCATAATCATAGTGGATTTGGGTTGAGATATTTAGGCCAGGTTAGGAATAACCACATGATACATGCCACAAATGCACTTTTAGCATGCTTGGGCCAAAAGAAGTACAAATGAAAGTGGAAGTAGCGGAATCGGACCTAGTCCTACATGACGATGATATAATTGGGTCTTAAGCACGTATGATTCGAAGAGATTCATTCTAAATATGGAGAATTTATCATTTGAAGAGTTAATCGTAAAACAATTATCAATTTTGATCTAAGAATTGTCACAAAATGCACAATCTATTAATCTTTATTTAACGGTGGTTCTGGGGTCAAAACATATAAAAGTAAGTCGCGGACATATGTTTCGCAAAAAACGCTTGTCTTGACGCTCAAAATTAAGATTTTAGAAAACAAAATTACTACTTTTAGTAATTTTTGTTTTTATTTATATCTCTTTGTTTCTGCAGTTTGGGGATTTCTATCTTTTTTAAACGTTGTTGCGAATGTTTTGATAAAGTTTATCGATATTTCTATTTTTGACAATTTTAATTTTAAAAAAAAAAATTGTTATAATTAATTTTGAATTAGGATTTTAAGTCTTCAATATAAGTGATATAATTGAGCATATCATAATTTAGTAAAATATTTGAGTTTTCTTTCTTATTATTTCTCACCAATTCAAGAACTCGATCTTATGAATTTAAGGTCTTGATTACTTGAGGAAGACGGTGATCTTCTTCGTTGTTATTTGAAACTCCTTCCCCCATCACTACACGCATTGGTGTTGGTTTGGGTTAACATGAGATTGAGTGTAAAGCAATTTAGGTTGGGAATCTAGGTTTGAAATTCAAGATGGATCAGGCCATGGGTTAACCCAACTTAATGTTGGGCTAGGGCGTAAGTTGACGGGCGCAACTTAAGTACTACCCCCACTAGGACCTAGCTAGAGATGAACGGTCCTATAAGGGGATATGTGGGGTCATGTATATGTTTTTATCAAAGTCATCCATCCATTTTGACGAATCATTTAAGGCACGAGCCCAAAAGAGAGGTAGATTAAAGGCTCAAATGGACCACACCACAAGAAGTAGTGGGGATTGAATTTCTATCGATAAAAGCTTCATAGGGCCCACTATGATGTTTATTTGTCATGCAACCTTCATGAGGTCACATAGACTTGTTTGAAGGGATAACATAAATATCGGCTTGATCCCGACCTTGTGAGCCACCTAAGAAGTTCTCAACGGCAAGCTTTCAATCCCCGTTGCTTCTTGTGGTGTGGTGTGGTTTACTTAAGCCTTTAATTTGCCTCCTTTTTAAGCTCATGTCCTAAAATGATTTGTCAAAATGAATGTACGGCACATATAAAACGTATACATCAAAATAAACCCCCCTGACAAGACCATCCGTCTCTAGGTAGGTCCTAAAATCCAATCTAGGTCGTTCAACCCAACCCTACCAACCCAAGTTGCAATCCTAAGCAGGTCAACTATCAGTCAGGCCAAGACTCCTAACCCATTAGGTCAATTGGGCTTAAAAAAACAAGCTCAGTTGCGAAATCAGGCTGACCTCAAGTCAAGCTTCTGGTTTGTCCAAACGAGCCAAACTCAGCTAGATCCAAGAAATGACAATAACAATAACAACAACAGTAATAATTGTTGAGGTCAAAATCTGGACCACCCTCCACTTAATGCTGCGAACCTCCAACGAACCCTAGTCCTGCACAAAGGGGTGAGCAAAGGAGACCCTGGTTTGGCCGGGGGACCCTCCGATGCCTAAGTCAGGTTAGGGAATCTAGGTCTAAGTCGAATGTAGAGAGGGTGAGAGATATTTCATACCTTTAGAAATGGGGTCCCCTGGTATTTATACCTGGGGGTTGAATGATCCACGTCCTCTAATCTCGGCATGAGTTGCTCAATTAGCAAGATTTTGTGATCGTAGAGATATTATCCGTAATCTTTGGGTCATGCGGCATATTGTGTCTTAAGGGTGCGTATCCTCGGGCGAGATCTTCATGTTGGGGGCCTTAGACAAAACCTTAGGATCTAGCCTCCCAAAACAAACCAGAATTATAAGACAATAAAGCAATGAAATAAATTAAAGCATAAACCACACCACACAAGAGATATTTTACGTGAAAAACCCTCAAAGAGGTAAAAACTACGGGACCTCGTCTAAATCAACAATCTACTATGAAGTAGAATGTTACAACATTCCAGGAGTGGATAAATAATGAGAGAATAAGAGAAAAACAGAGAGATCCCACTGATCACGAGGACGTAGAAGCGTTGAGATGCTGATTACATAGTAAATCACCTCCACGAGCATAACCTCCCTTCCACAAGCTTCCTCTCTCTCTTTCTCTCTCTCTCTCTTACCTTTCATAGCCCTAAACTTTTTAATAAACCCTTATAAAGCTTTAGGAAACTCTCTTGCATTACCTCTTTTTATACCCAAAAAAAACCTTAGGGACCCCTATTTATAGTTTAGGAAACTCCCTTTCGCACCATGGCGAAACCGCCTCAAATTTTCGCAGTCCGCAAAAGATCCGGACTCAAATCTGGGTAAGTGTAACGCCCTGAAAATTGGGGGTCGAGCAAATCTCAACTCCCGAGGTTCAGAACATCACTTATGTAACATAGATAATGATGTTTAAATGTTGTCCATATTAATGCATTTAAACATGAGTGAGATTATACTAAAACAGCATGTCATACTCCAGAGTTAATGTAATTTGGCAAGCGGAAGATTGAGATAGATATATAAAGTATATAAGTGTTTCATAATCTCCAGAGTATGAGTATGTTACCAAGCTGAATATATACATGCATTGGTTCAAAATAGAGAAATTATCAAATGTAAGGTGTTTGACTAAATCATAAGTCCTTGTAAACCTGTCGAATCAGCACAGGGTTTACATAGACCCGCCTGAGAGCTGAAAGTAGGAGAACTCTTCTTCCTCACGTATGAAGTCCATTTCAGCTGCATAGATTCCACTATTACCTGCATCTAAACCAGAGTCTGGGTGGTGTTTTAAAACACCGTCCCAGGTGGGAATGAGTAGCTAATTCAGTCGAACTATAAAGCAAAGGCTAACATGTTATCAATTTAGTCAAGCAGTAATAATAAAACAATATATCAAACAATCTTAGCTATTCTTATTAATGCAGGGATGATATATATTAATGATGCATGCCCTCGCCTACACTCCCTCTGCGACATCATCTCATGATCGCGGCATGTACCACTTCCTCTATGCTCAACTCCAACGCCAAAGGCACATGCAAATGCAGTGCATGTACATGATTAGCCAAGTTCTTAATTAGACTTATTCATACGATAGGTTTGGAAAGCTAAGGTACCTCCCTTTATATCATTTATCCAAACAATGATCCATCTAGGGTCGTCAATCCTAATTAATCACATAGGATAGGCAAGTTCGTGAGTTTATACCATAGGTTGTCACGGGATGTTCTTCGCCTCAGCGTAGGCTTAATTCACACTCGAGGTCACTACCACCAACGCCCTACCAACTGGCAGTATATTTTCGAAGGCTCGTCATCAACCCGACTGGGGACCACAGCCAGGCTGCGCCAGGGTAGGCCTATTTTGTACTCGAGGTTACTCCACCAACGCCCTACCAACTGGCAGTTTATTTTTGAAGGCTCGTCACCAACCCGACTAGGGACCACAGCAAGGCTGCGCCAATAGAGGTTGACAGCTCCAATATAGTGTCTCAGACTACTGTATTTGGCTCACGAGTTTCGATTGCTCACTGGTCACTATGGGAAGGCTCGTCGCCCAATCGTAGGCCGACAACTTGACTATGGTGTTTCATACTATCATGCCTATCTCATGAGTCTTAGCAGATCGTGGTACTATAGTTGAAGCAGGTTTTACATTGATAAGTGGTACCTTAGATTCAAGCAGTAGCGTCCATACATGGTAAACACAAAATAGGCTAATTGACTTATTAGACAAATTCGGCTAGTACGAGCGTACGCTGAATTAATCGACATGGTACCACTGTCGACAACCATCGTACGACTCGGATTCATCGAACGCATCAAATGTGGCGAGACTAATTCGACCACTAAACAGGAATTGCTACCGATTGCCTGGACTATATAGTAGTCCCAATCATACTCCAAGTAATAGCATTCCCATATAGTAGTCATAACAGGATTTAGCAACCAACTCATGCATTTCAATCATTTGAGCATTCTATAAACACATAGTGAGCATGACATCACACATGTACATTTCATACATAAATCATTAAGCCTAATGTAAATTACATGGAGAAATCTATTTGGATCACTGAGGTAATTGAGGATCTCATCCCAACACCTTTAATAAATACATTTCATTGAACAATTACTCATTCAGGCATTTTATCAAACACCTAGACTACACACTACAACATACATATAATATATTAGTTATAACCTATATTATGGCAGATCATTTCATAAGGGGAGTTGCCACACATACAACGATCATGTATTTTCGATTAACAAGTATGACAAGCACAAATCATAATTCCATATTCATTCAGACATTTCAACAAATACATGGAATGTATTATATTCTACATAATTCATATAGATGTATAAGACGCTGAAAACGTCGTATCTAGACACATGTGATAGCAAGCAAGTCAGTCATAAACCATTATTGACATTAAAAGCCTTAAAAATCATAACATAAACATTTATAGTCCACACCTTTCATCGGTAGACTCGTATCGAACTCAGTTCGAACATTACGCCTTTGTCTACGACACAACTGCTACCTGAATCACGAAATAGGTTAGCTATTTCGTCGATTCACCTACTTGGATACCTAAAACAGATTAGGGTCAGGATTTCTTACCCAAGAACGGAACCGGAATCGCTTGTGTAGATAGGTTTAGGGGTGATTCGATGTGTGAAGTAGCAGGGAAGAATCGCTACAACAAACTCCAAGGATCTCTCACACTTCTCTTCGCTTTCTCCTTCTCTTTCCTCTCTTCCCTCTCTTAGGGTTTGAAAAATCATATAGAATGAAAGAGAGGTGGGTTAAGAGTCTTACATAGGCCCAAAACTGGTTCAAATGGCCCTAGGGCCATGGTATACTTAGGTTATAGCCAAAGAGTGGTTGTTTAGGTCCAACGGAGCTCATCTGGAGGTCCATTGTTTGCATACGGTCTGAGAAAAGTTTCCTGACATTGGATCTAGGCCAGGTTAAGATTTCAGTCCGATCAGATTAGTGGATCGACCGTGGAGGGCCAGTTTCAGTTCAAAACTATTGTCACTAGATCAGGGCCACAAGTACACTGACCTGTGTAGAAAAAATTTTCTAATCTGAGGGTATATTTGGGTCAGAATTTGACAGTCTGAAACCTTAAATTTGGCCCGTAAGCGAACGGCCCAAATCACTTAAACCTAAGTTCATTTTCTAAAGATGTTCGCGTTTCTCACACACTTCGCTCCGGCTTCAAGTTGTGTGTTTCAGGATACTATTTAGACTTGCTTTCCTAGATAGTTGTCAAACCCAGTAAGGCGGTCATAACTATATAGTTTAGCAGAAATTGGGCTTTCGATGTGCGGTCCAGGTCCGATACGGAGTTTCAATGTGCTCCCGAGAGCAACCGGGTTTTGAGATTGATTCTAGGTTTTTAGGTAATGTAGAGTTAGCGATTCTACTGGTTTTGGGTCTTGCAGATCATATAGAAAGCAGTTCAAGCTAATCTACTGATTAATTCAGCTTAGTACTTAATTATTTTTTGTCTAATTTCTAAAGGATTCGGTCCTTAGTAAAATCTGCCTGAGGTGATAATCGGGTCTTAGCACAGATTTTTCCGGGACGTTACAGTAAGCTCAACTGGTCGTGCAGAATCCTCGACCAGTCAAGCAGCACCTTCGACCTGTTGAGTGAATCCCACGATTGGTCGAGTACCTCGAAAATCCAAAACCTCAACTCACTGGAAAATGAGTCTAGCCAGTCTACGACTAGTCGTGCACTAGCCCTAGACCGGTTGAGTGAGGCTTACGACCGGTCGAACCTAGGAAAAAAACTCCATCAAATCTCTCCCTTTTTGACCCAGGAGGGATTCACCTTCTTCAAGTCAGCTTGATTTCTATAAACCTCAAACTTGCCCTTGAGCAAAGCCTTGGTGATCATGTCTAACCCATTATCGTCCGTATGGACCTTCTCAAGCTGTAACACCTTCTATTCCAAAGTATCCCTGATCCAGTGATACCATATCTCTATGTGCTTTGACTTGGAATGCTGACTTGGATTCTTGCTCAAGTATATAACACTCTGACTATCGCAATAGACCACGCGTTGCTCCTGCTTCAGGCTAAGTTCTTGTAGGAATCTCTTCATCTAAAACATCTCTTTATATGCCTCTGTGACTGTAATGTACTCGGCCTCTATCTTCGATAATGCTATGACATTCTGTAGCTTGCTCTGCCAAGAAATCGCTCCCCCTGCAAACGGGAACATGAACCCCGATGTAGACTTCTTAGAGTCTATATCGCTTGTCATATCTACATCTGTGTAACCCTCTAACACAGGTTTTCCGTCACCATAACATAGGTTTGACCTGCATGAGCCTCTTAGATACTGCAGTATCCATTTGACCGCTGCCCAATGCTCGTTGCAAGGATTGACAAAATGCTGACTGACAAAACCAACTGCATATGCTATGTCTAGGCGTGTACACACCATAGCATACATCAAACTTCTTACAGCTGACGCGTAGGGTATCTTCTACATCTCTTCCACCTTTGCCTTCGTCTTGGGACACTGCCTGTCGCTCAACCTGAAGTGACCATTCATTGGAGTACTGACCGGCTTTGCTGCATTCATATTGAATTATTCTAGGACTTTGTCAATATACCGCTCTTGTGACAGTCAAAGCTTTCCACTGCTTTTGTCACAAGTTATCTCTATTCTTAGGATCTTTTTAGTCAGGCCCAAATCTCTCATCGCAAATGACTTGCCCAACTCCTATTTCAGATTGTCAATCTTCTTGACGTCTTTTCCCATGATGAGTATGTCATCAATGTATAACAACAGAACTAAAAAATCACTATCTGAAAACTTACACGTGAACACACAGTGATCCGACTCTGTTTTGTCATACCCATGCTATAACATGAACGAGTCGAACTTCTTATACCATTGCCGTGGAGCTTGTTTCAGCCCATACAAGCTCTTCTTCAGCCTACATATCATATGTTCCTTGCCCTTGATTTCGAACCCCTCTGGTTTATGCATGTAGATCTCTTCTTCTAGGTCACCATGGAGAAATGTAGTTTTAACATCTAACTGCTCTATCTCTAGATATATGCTAGCCGCCAACTCAAGAAGCACCCGTATGGATGTTATCTTCACCACCAGTGAGAATTTCTCCTCGAAGCTTATACCTTTTCTTTGACCGAACCCTTTCACCACAAGTCTGGCCTTGAACCTCGTCTGTGAATTCTTCTACTCAACCTTCTTTCTGAACACCCACTTGTTGCTCAAAGCTTTCTTACCCTTAGGCAATTTTACCATATCATAGATGTGGTTCTTATACAAGGATTTCATCTCTTCTTGCATAACTTTCAACCACTTCCCCTTATACTCGTCGGCTAGGGCCTCAGAATAATCTTCTGGCTCTCTCCCATCAGTCAGTATAATGTACTCATGCGACGAGTACCTCTTGGACAATTGTCTGTTCCTATATGACTTCCTCACCTATGGCTTAACAGGTGGATCAAGTGGAAGTTGCTTCGCTGGTCCGTCTTCTGTAGGAACTCCCTCATCCTCTGCACCTTACTGTACTCCCCCTTCATCAGGCACTACGGGAGGAATAATCGAATTCATGTCCTCTAGCTCACTTGAACTAGACTGGTTCTTCTCTGGCTTACCAATATCTTATATACACTGATCTTCAAAGAATACCACATCTCTGCTCCTGACGAGCTTCTTCTAGGTCGGATCCTACAATCTGTAACCGAACTTTTCATCACCGTACCCCAAGAATACACACCGCCTGATCTTTATGTCGAGCTTGGACCTCACGTCCTTTAGTACATGAAAGGATGCCCTGCATCCAAACACCCTGAGATGACTGTACTATGGATCTTGTTTAGTCCACACCTTCTCAGGTACTTTTCCATTCAACGGGGCTGATGGAGACCTATTTATCAGATACACTGTCGTGTGCATTGCTTCTCCCCAGAACATCTTGGGCAACTTCGCATAGGATAACATACATATGATTCTCTCAACAATGGTGCGATTCATTCGCTCAGCTACACCATTATGTTGGGGGGTCTTGGGAACCGTCTGTTCATGCTGTATACCCAGGGACTTACAATACTCGTGGAAGTCACCGATGTATTCACCACCATTGTCAGTGCGAATGCACTTTAATGATCTACCTGTCTCTCTCTCTCTTGACCATAGCATGAAATAATTTAAACACACCAAAGACCTCGTCTTTGGATTTCAAAGCATAAACCCAAACCTTTCTAGATGCATCATCTATAAAAGTAACAAAATACAATGCCCCATTGAAGGTTTTTGTCCTCATAGGACGACAAACATCAGAATAAACTAAATCTAATGCATGCACTTTATTAACATGAGAAACAGATTTAACAAATGAAACTCTATGCTGTTTTCTTGATAAACAATCAATACAGGCTTGAGAGGTATACCTGTCACGTTTGGAAGGAGCCGCTTCCTCGCTAGTAGTTGAAGCCCCTTTTCACTCATGTGGCCTAAATGTTGTGCTACATATCAATAACTGAATCTTTCGCTACGTTCAACCCACCCTTGCACACACTGACACATAACACTTTTTTCCTCTGGTTGCAATCAACGAACCATTGATAAACTTTTAGCGCCCACCAGCAAACCGGCTTTCATATCTATCATCATTCAACCTTCCCGTCGACATCAAGTTAAGGCGAAGGTCTGAGATATGCCTCACATCCCTGAGAACCAATGTGCAGCCCACATTAGTCTTCACACAAATATCACCGACCCGTATGATCTTCGATATGCCAGAATTTCCCATCTTCATGGTCCCATAGTCACCTGATCTGTAACTTGTGAAGAAATCCCTGTGTGGAGTCGCATGAAACAAGGCTCCTGAGTCTATCACCTAGTCGGTGTCCTGACTCGTAACCATGAGACAGACATCATGATCTGCTGAAAGAATAACTATAATGCTGCCATCTGAAGTCACCACAGTGGAATCTGATTAATCTTCCTTCTCATTTCCTTTTTATTTTTTGTCGTTCTTATCCTTACGACATTCATGCTTATAGTGGCCCTTCTTACCACAATTCCAACATTAAACATCCTTCATGGTACTCGACTTGCCTCTTGATTTATCTCGGGCCTTCCCGCCCTTTCTGTTTTTTCGTCTCCCCCATTCCTGTGTCACAAGGGCCTCTTACCATGTAGACCATCGAGACTTCCTCCTTGTCTCCTCATTGAAGAGATAGCTAGTTACCTGTTCCATGAATGTTTTTCGATTTGGCGTAGAGTTACTTAGAGACACTACAAATGTTTCCCAACTGTCAGGCAATGAACTAAGCAATAACAAAGCCTGCAATTCATCATCCAGGACCATCTTCATAGCAGAGAGCTGGTTCACTATATTGCTGACCTCATTCATGTGCTCGGCCACAGAATCACCATTTTTGAACTCGAGATTCACAAGTTGCCTTATCAGAAAAATCTTATTCCCGGCTGTCTTCCTCTTATATAACCCCTGAGGTCTCCGTAGACACATGGTGGAACACAGAATCATCCAGCCATTGTCTAATAAACCCCACCGCCTTCCGGTCCATCTTCTTCCAATCATCATCAGACATATCTTTGGATTTTGCTGATATGCCTAAATTTGGAGAATATAAGTCCTTGCAATAAAACAAGTCCTCCATCTTAGCCTTTCATATGGTCCAGTTAGAACTATCGAGGCTGATCATCCTTGATGAGCCACCTTCCATAATTCAAAAAACCGATCCCACTCCGTTCAATGAACTTGTCTTTGATATCACTTTGTTGGGGGCTTTGCACAAAACCTTAGGATTTAGCCTCCCAAAACAAATTAGAAGTATGGGATAATAAAGCAATGAAACAAATCAAAGTATAAGCCACACCACATAAGAGATTTTTTATGTGGAAAACCCTCAAAGAGGTAAAAACCACGGGACCTCGTTCAGATCAACAATCCACTATGAAGTAGAATGTTACAACATTCTTCACTCACGCAGGAGTGGATAAACAATGAGAGAATAAGAGAAAAACAGAGAGATCTCACTGATCACAAGGACGTAGAAGCGCTGAGACGTTGATTGCATAGTAGATCACCTCCACGAGCATAACCTCCATTCCACAAGCTTCCTCTCTCTCTTTCTCTCTCTCTCTCACACCTTTGATAGCCCTAAACCCTTTAGCAAACCCTTACAAAGCTTTAGGAAACCCTCTTGCATTACCTCTTTTCATACCCTAGAAAAGCCCTAAGGGCCCCTATTTATAGTTTAGGAAACTCCATTTCGCACCATGGCGAAACCGCCTCAAATTTACTCAGTCCGCACAAGATCCGAACTTAAATCTGCATAAGCTCCACTAGTCGTGCAGAATCCTCGACCGGTCGAGCACATCGCACGACTGGTTGAGTACCTTGAAAATTCAAAACCTTAACTCGCTGGAAAACGAGTCAAGATAGTCCACGACTGGTCGTGCGCCAGCCCTCGACCGGTCGAGTGAGGCTCATGACCGGTCGAGCCTGGGAAAAAAATCCAATCACTTCGGTCACGTCCGCATTTAGGTTAGTCTTCAGGTTCGGCACATGGAGTATACTCACCAGAACTCGGCCTTAATTCCAACATACGGAGCGTCCGCACCCGGGCTCGGCAGCAGCCTCGGCATAGGGAGTATCTCCACCCGGGCTCGGCCTCAGACTGTGTAGACCTGAGACTGAGTATTAGTAGTTGGAGTTTGTCGGTAGATCACCGAGGTAGGAGTTCGCTGAGTAAAACTGAGGACGAAGATCGGAACTCGACTCAGCCATTCTTCTTCAGATGAGGATGAGTGTTCGGATCGACCAATTAAGACTATAGTTCCAAGTGGTGATTTCTTAGTGGAGAGCTTGTCTTAGCTTGCCTATGGTCATTACTTAGGGGTTGGCTCATACTTGACATGGTATCCTCCTCCCAAGGCCTTGATAACTGGTTTGGGTAGCTCTGGCCGACTCCGATTATCCTTGTCCAGACTTCCTCATAATAATAATAATAAAGAATTTATTTTTCAGTAAATCTATTGAGCCAAAATCTTTCAAATGGATGTTTACGATCCCCTTATTGTATATACACCCGTGCATTGTCAAATGTAATCCGATGCCCATTGAAAAAACAATACATTTGGGCCCACCAAGCTGAAATGCACCACCACCACAAATCACGCAAAAGGACGCAAGGAAAGACGAAAAAAGCAACGCGGGAAGGACAATGAAATGTCTTCGCCTTTTACCCCTCTTTTTGGTAAGTGGATACATGCTCTGTCGTTTTGTAATTACCTTTTTCACGCGCTCTCTCACCCTTTACAGCCCCCAACCGTCTCTTTTCCTTTGAGACGGCTTCGGTGTGGTAGATCCGGTCGGTCGATCCCTGACTTTGGAACCAACCATTATGTATGCGTCTTATATCCAAGCCATTCATACGTTTTGCTAGATTATTTGAAGAAATGAGCCCAAACATGCAGTGAATCCAAATCTCAGGTGGACCACCCTACAGGAAACAGTGGTGAGTGACAATTAAAAACCTTTTGTGGACCACCGAAGTTTTGGATCAAGCTGATATTTGTGTAGTCGCTTCATCTAGGTATGTTTGACTTCATCAACAGGATGGATGGAAAATAAACATTCCAGTGGCCCCAATTTTTTTTAAAATGGTGGGCGTTCAATCACCAATGTTTCCTGTGGTGTGATCCATCTGCGATTTAGATTTGCTGCATTTTTGGATTCATGCCCCAAATTGATCAGACGAAAAGTATGGACGGCGTGGATATAGCATGCATCACGGTGGGCCCTCGGTCAGGGATCCACAGAAGCCCTGTCCCTTTTCCTCTGCCCTTCTTCTCTCCCTTGAGAGAGCCATGTTATGTGCACTTTTCTACACGTGATGATGTGACACTCCTGACAGAGATCCCAACCGTTCAAACCAGCAATCCCGACTTTTTAGTTCATCTACTTCCAAATACAAGGCCAGCCAGCTCATCATCTGGGTGATGCATGTATAAAAGAAAATGAACGTTTAAGCAAAGGCGAAGGACCCAGCTGGACTCGAGGTGCACGTGGGGCCCTACAGATGATCAGAACAGCTTGGATGAACGCATTGGATCTGGCATTCCTGCCATGTTCGCAAATCCACATCTGTGCCGCGGAAGTAAAACAAAAACCTTCTCAAATCATTTGGGTCGGTTGAGTGTCCATTTCCAGACAAGTAAAAATGTCAGACACTAAGGTGGCCATTTTAATATAAACAAATATTATAAAACATATGGGCCCTCAAGTGTCACGCTAAAAAAGTTAGTCGAGGCCGTTGATCACTCCGACAGATGGACCCCACTATCTGACATCTGGTGGTGGACCATCTTAGCTGTTTGAAATCTGACTAGGGATAAAAATGGGCATATGTTCTGCCGAAAATTTTCATGGAAAAGGAGAGGCCTGTTCAGCCGCAAGCGGACTCTGAAAGTTGGGCGGATTCGACTCGACTCACCCGAGAACATTGGGTTGGACTCGGGTAAGATATATTGAGTTTGGTTTTAAACTTAAGTTATACAAATATTAATATGATAAAACTTAGGTTGAGGTTTAGGGTTACTCAACTCAATCCGAAAGTAATCAATATATAAGTTAACTTATAACTTATAATTAAACATGGATTGTTTGTGGTGAAGGCATAAGAAATTCCAATATTGTCAAATCTCATTAATCTGTGTAATTTTTAATAACTCAAGTTAACAAGAAATGTTAAATTTCTCTCTTCCAAATAGATTATGCGTTATGCCATACGACTTTTAAAGGTTTAGAAAATTGAAGTTCTTTATGGTAAATAACTGCATATATAATTAATAAAATCATACTTACAAAAAAAATAAGATATGTATTGAAATATAATAAATTAATATACTAATAAAAATATAAGCATATATTCACCTGACCAATTTCATCAACTGGACCAAACCCGCGGGAGTTGAGCTTGGGTTAAAATTCCCAACCTGAAATTAGATTCATTAAGTTAAGAACAAGGAGCAGGAACTTTGGATTGGGCCAGGGGTTGAGCACCAACTCGACCCAACCAACACAACTTTCAGCCCTACCGTGAACTGCTGCTGTGACTGCAATAGTGCACTGAAAACCATAGATGGTATAGTAATCTTCCCTCGGGCCCACAAGTCCTGGGTATGGAATCCAGCCAGTCTAGCAGAGCCACGCTACTACGAAATTTGGACGCCCGAAAAATCAGGCAGGCCTAACCATTACGTGGGTGATTTTGGAAAGCTGTCCATTGGTTTCTGTAGTGTGGCCCACCAAATAACTTATAGGTCTGATTTCAGGGGAACCCCATCATCACAGTGCGGCTCACGTGACGCATGGGTCGTATGGCACATGCATAAGATGTTAGCCATCACCATTAAAAAAAAGGACAACCGTCCAATAACTCCAAATTCATGCGGTGGCCCACCATACGGTTGGATCAGCATCAGCTCTCAGGAATTTAGCTCTCATGGAGGGACAACCTGAAGTACAGGTTGCATGTTGTACATGTACCCTGGTGGACCACATGTACACCACTTACACAACAAGCTTATTCTGCATGGAATTTTAGAGGAATATGCTTCCTTTTGCTTTAATATCAAATTCAACGCATGTTGATCCCAAGGACACGAATTTCTACTGCTGTGGGACCAGAACTTAGGCGTTGTTTCAGTATTATCTATGGACGAGGATTTCCTGCGAAAGCCTTCCGCGGGAAGTTCCTGCGCTGGAAACTGAGATTGGGCCCACCGTGATGTTTGTAAGGAATCCACTCCGTCCATCCTTTTTCTGAGCTCATTTTCGGATTTTAAACCAAAGTTGATCAGGATTCAAGACTCAAATGGGCCGCAATTAAAGAGAAACTGGTTAGGAAAATTCTTACCGTTGAAACCTTCTTGGGGTCGACAGTGATGTTTATATGCTATCTATACCGTTCATAACCTCATTCCTACTGGGATTAACTGAAAACACAAATATTAACATGATTCAAAATTTCTGTGGCCCTACTAATATTTCAACTGTGGACGTTTAATTCTCACGTAATCGGCCCACTTACGCAATGGATCCGGTTCATTTTTTCCCCCAGCATGCTAAAATTAACACAAAAAACGGATAAACAGGGTGGATTTCTCATAAATATCGCAGTGGGTCCCACCTGGGTTCCCTGCGCAGGAACTTCCTGCTAAACGCTTTCACAGGAAATCCGGACACTATTATCTATCATTTATTTTCACATTTCCAAATGAGTTTTTCTAAACTGCATCTTCATGTATTACTACAACTGTGTCGCGGCTATAGCCGTTGCATCTGGGCGATGTTTGGTAATCCAAACAGTTACTACGACTGAATACAATGATGAAATTGTTGGGACTAAAAGACCTTCAAAATTGGAAAATCCTAAATTGATGGTTCACAAAGCAATGGTTAAAGAGACTGTCCTCAATTTCGAAGTAATGAGATTGCAATTTGGCACCCAAACATGTAAGAAATCTAAGCTACAACTTGGTTATTCTGTTTCATTATCTAAGATGCCCAGACCTCTTACAACGTAAGCAAAACACTTCGTCTTAACCAGCATATGATGAATTATGCTTAGGTGGATGTTCTATTATTATTATTATTAACTACACTTTACAAGACTATTAACATTTTGTCCATTGGAGAGCTTGGCTTTCAGACTACTATGAACTAGGTCAGGTGGGGTCCACCGTTTTGTTTGTGTGAAATCTATTCCATCCATCATGTGAGAATCCTCATTTTCACCGTACAGATCACAGATCAGCCGGATCATTAAAGTGGGTTATCCAACCATGAACAATGTAAAATCATGCCTAAAACGTTTATGCTGTGTGGATTGTCTGAGTTTTGGATCAGGATAATTATTGCAGTCCCTTCATCCTGTTCAGGCACACAAGAGGAACGGATTGGATGGAATATATACAGCCCAGTGGGCCCTACACAGAAACCTATGGTTGTCGCACCATCTCCATCATTCCCTATGGTGCAGCCCACCTGAGACGTGTATCGGTATGATTAAATGCCGCAAGTTATCAAATCTAGATGCCCACCCGATGGACGGAGTAGATGTCACCAACATAACAGGGTGGGCCCCACAGTGCTCGTCTGTCGACGCAGATTTCCTGTGGAAGCCTTTAGCAGGAAGTTCCTGCGCTGGTAATTTAGGTGGGGCCCACCGTGATGTTTGTGAGAAATCCACCCCGTCCATTCATTTTGAGAGCTCATTTTAGGATACGTAACAAAAAATGAACTGGATCCAAGACACAAGTGGGCCACACGAGAGGAAGCAGTGGGACACCGTTGAAATAAAAAGCCCAACTCATGTACCAAATGGGCTCATAATTTAAGCCTCTGGCTCAACTAAAAACAAATTATTAAGCCCAGCTCGACCCCTTTACTAACCAGGCCAAGAATTCTTACCCTGAACCTGACCCACGACCCATGATCCTGTTACTGGACCCAACCCACTTAAAACTCGTCAGGCTCAACCCCAATCTGAACCTAGTAGCCGCCCTCAATGGACTACGGACTAAGGGTATGCCTGGCTTTTACGCACTGGGTCTGGACAGACCTCAGCCTGGACCTATCTGGGGTCAGACCCAGATCCACCGACTGCCTTTTTTTTTTTTTGTTGTTAGCTCCACCGACTACCTAGATTAGCCAAAACTCGCCTCAGAAGTAGGTCGGGTTGGGTTGGGTCAGGCCAGTTGACCAGCGGGCTAACTCAACACATTGCATGCGAGTCCTAGAGTCTACACCACCTAACCTTGCGTCTCAGAAGAATTCCGGCCGTTGACATTAGCATCCATGGGCTCCTCCAATGCAATTGGAACCATTCAATGGACCTCAAGTGGACAGTCAATAGATAAAAATAAAATAAAATAACAATGCCATTCGTTGGACAAACCTAGCCGTCCAATTAGTAGCTTGCAAATAGACGGTTAGAAAAATAAATAAAAAAATCTCCAATGATTCACATTTCAGCGTTCAAAATCCTGTGAAAGCGGGCCCACCTCGCTCCCCGCAAAACACCACCGTTTCCTCCCTTTCAACTTCCCGTTACCAACCCCAATTACAAAAATACTCTCCCAATGGCCGCCTCCTTGCTTCATCCCACCCCTCATTTTTTACCAAAACCTCCCTCGTTTTCAACCCTCCCTTCTCCCAGGCCCTCCTCTTCCTCTAAATGCATCCCCATCGCTCGATCCGCCACCCGCACCGCCAGAACCCTACACGTGTCATCCACCGATTGGCCCTTCGAGCAGCGAATGCAAGAAGCACTCCACGTTCTGGACCTCATGGAAACCCAAGGCATGTCCCCGGACCCTTCCCTGTTCTGCATTCTCCTCCGGAGCTGTGCTGACGTGGAAGATATTGAAGTCGGCAAGATGATCCATCAGAGAATCTTAGAATCCAAACTACAGAACGACGTCTTTGTCGCGAACAATCTCATCAAAATGTATGCGAAGTGCGGGTGTTTGGAAACCGCTCGCCAGCTGTTCGACGAAATGCCCCAGAGGAATATCGTCTCTTGGACCAGCATAATATCCGTGTATAGCCAATCGGGTTTCCCAGATGAAGCGCTTCGGTTGTACGGTATGATGAAATCAGCCGGGGAAATCAAGCCTAATGCCTTTACTTATACCATTGCGTTGAATTCTTGTGCAAAGACGGGTAATCTGAAGATGGGTGTTGAAATTCATGAGGATATTTTGAGGGACGGATGTGAATCCGATGGTTTTGTTTCAACTGCACTGATTGATATGTATGCAAAGTGCGGGCGAATTGACGATGCACATGATGTGTTTTATAAAATGAGTGAACCATCAGTTGCGAGTTTTACTGCAATGATAGAAGGTTACAATGCGAATAATCGATCTAAGGAGGCAATGGATCTTATTCGAAAGATCCTGCAACTGGACATGGGTATGGAGATTGCGAAGGAGTTAGGTTTTTCTTCTATGATTAGGTCTTGTATTTTGGAAATGGCACTCAAGCAGGGGCAGGAGATCCATGCTCATATGATTAAATCCGGGTACAAGCCAGGGGCACGAACGATAAGTGCTCTTATAGTGTTGTATGAAAAATGTGACAGGATGGCGATTGCTCGCCATCTCTTCGATGGGTTGTTAGGGAAGGATGTGAGTTTGTGGGGTAGAATGATCTTGGGATACGTGAGGAACTGGTTGCATCAAGAGGCTTTGGAGCTTTACTGTGAGATGGTGACTGTAGATGTTGAGCCTAGTCCTTTTGTGCTTTCTCAGGTTCTTAAAGCTTGCATGGCAATATTGGGTCTGGAAGAAGGGAAAGTGATACATGGTCGAATGATCAAAGCAGGTTATGGTCTATCCGATTCATCGATGATTGCTAGCCTTATGAAGCTGTATAGTAGGTGTGGAGAACTTGAAGAAGCTAATAGGATGAAGAAATGCTAGAAGAAGAAGGAACGGAAGGGACCGATGTTACTTTCTTCTTACCATGGAAGAATGGAAGGTCGGATGACCGCAATCCAGGGGGAATTTGGTTGAAATAGTGAATTTCTTTTCCAAGTTTCTGCATTGGAAGTGAACGAGCGCCACACTATTTTTGGCTGTTTGGGAAGGAGTAAGGCGTGTTTGGATGCAGCATTGAGTTCAATTGCACTTATTAGGCTAATGAAGTGCAAATAACCGAATTGTGATTTCCCTCATGGCGTTCATATTGAGGGTAGGTACTCCAACTTGCAATTGGTGACCTGCGGCTTCAACTTGAAAGAAATTCAACTTCAGCTTGACTAAATCAAATATTTGCAAGTTGATTTACTTGTGTATCCAAATGCGGCCAAAAGCAAATTGTAGGTTGAAGAAAGATGGAAGAGTAGTTTAAGCCTGTTGTATATCTCAAATGTTTAACTTTTGCAATTTTAAGAAAGCCAACATATCCAACAGCAAATCTCTGCCATCAATTTCTTATGACCAAAGCCATAACCATTGTCTAAATACCCAACGACTCAACTCAAGAAGCCTAGAGTTGATGAGCTTATTTTTCTATGTTCTCTTCATCCTCCTTTGGTAACTAAGCGGTGGTTCATATAGTTTAAAGTAAAGTTGAATTTGGAGATCATTAAGGGTTTTGAACATGAAAGTAAAATAGAAAATGAAGACCCTTTGTTGCACACATATCTTTTAGGGCTCCTTTGGATTGTGAGAAAACAAAAGAAAATAAAATGTACTTTTTTTCATCAGGGGATGTCAATCATCACACTTTTCTATGAGGTGAGCATGGTCTCACAAAAATGAGATTTTCATTTGCTATCCAAACAGGATCTCCAAAATGAAATCTGAGGTCAATGATGCCATTTAATTCATGGGAATCTATCATTGGATAATCATAAGATTTTCTTCTATTTTATTCTCTTCCCCCTCAATCCAAACAGACTCTTAAGCATAATTGGGGTAGGGAATACTATAGCAGTGTATGTCGCTTGATGCTCTAGCACTTGGAAGTTCTATGCTTGGCTCACATTAACTCAATTAAACAGGCTAAACTAGGTTTCCAAGTTACAGCTCTGAAACTAGATTTGTGAGCAATCCTAACCTCTGATTTGTGGACCCTTATATGTTCAAATGGGACCATTAGATTATTTTTGTTGTTTTGTTTTTTTGTTTTTTTTAAATGCATTTTAACTGTTCAGTAAATGTCCATTGATCCAACAGTTAGATAATAAAACAAGTGTAATTTTTTGTTCCTGATACATCTAAAATATGACCTGTAATTTGGATAGTTTACTTTGAATAACTTGCATGCCACGTACGCAATTGCTAAGAAATTTCTAAGTGCCTGCATATCATCCATCGCATTTTGCCAGCAGTACCATAGTTTTTCTCAATTGGGATTTCTTTGCCAGGAGTACCATAGTTTTTCTCAATTGGGATTTCTCCTAGTAGATTTTTAGCTTCGGCTCTTGCCAAAAATTATGGTCCATGCACCAAACCCCAAACCGCCCCCCCCCCCCCCCTTTGGTTTTTTTTTTTGTGTGTATGTGTGTGTGTGTGTGTTACCTCACAACCCTTTTATAAGTTTACTCAAGGGTGCATTTGGTTGCACTAAATATCATGAAATTTCATTCTTCATTGTTAATCAGTCTAATTTGGTACATAATTTCATGATATTTCATAAAATTTGGTGCAACCAAACAACGAGAAAGGAGATTCAATGATGATAATCGTACTTGCATCTTCTCCTTTGGCCCTGCTAATTGGACTGACTGACTGCAGTGAGTAACAGGTCCATGGCACATGTGCCAATGTGTCACTCGTATATGAGCTGTGGGCTATTCATAGTTGGGCCTACCTCGACCATGTCCTGGCCCAAAAATCAGACCGGGCATTCAGTTTATCAGGCGGGTCACACCTGTGTGAGTAGAATTGACAGTTACATGTCAATGAACTATAACCCATATCCATTACATACGTGGCCCACCTTAGGAGTGGAAGGGCTTGATTCTGTGCCAAGGCATGATCTATGGAGGGCCTCACTTCATGAATGGCCCACACCTTGCATGCGTGTGCTGCAATGCCTCTCCTAAATCTCATTCGTACCATGTGGTGATCCAGACCATTCATTAGTAGGTCACACTAGGAATTGCCTACTTGGCAAAATTCTGCGGTCATGCATGTGTTGAAATCTACTCCTATAACTGACTCCCAATGCAAGGATCGCCAATCAATGACATCTTTTCCATGTGGCCCGTAGGAGAGACATCAGATTGTGTTAGGGCCAAGGCTGGATAAGCCCATATCGGCCCATCTATTAATCAGCCCACACTAAAAAAGCTACTCCATGTATTTTGATTACTACACAGTGGCATGGACATGAGATCTTAGATGGTCACCCATGATTCACTAATCCCATCCCAGAAATCTGGCTGGCCCACTCATCAGCTGACCAACACATGGTTGTTGAATGAAGACTATTGGTTTAGGGTTGGCAATGGGCCAGGCTAGAGCTGGGCTGTTGTTGGCCGTAGTGTGTATGTGTCTATATATATATATATGGGAAAAGGTACTATGCGCTCGACCTCACGATAAGCTCCCGTGAGGTCGAGCTGTGTGGGCCCCACCGTGATGCATGTTGACCATCAACACCTGAGTTTTGAATGCTGCTGAAACTTGGTCTGAACCCTCATCCAAGTGGGACACACATAATGGATGGGCTGGATTTGCAAACCACATCTCGGTGGGCCCAAAAAATGATTATGAATGTTTTAATGGTGCACGGCCCCTCCCCACTTCTGTATGTGGTGTGGCACACACAAGTCACGGATTGACTTGATTTTTGAGACCTAGGCCCACGATGGAATGGTGCATCTGACTGATGGGGTAGATGTTCGAAACGCATCACGGTGGGGCCCACACAGATCAACCTCATGGGACGGACTCGTGAGGTCTGCATAGTACCTTTTCCATATATATATATATACCTTCGCACCTACGCATGTGCGCACCTTTGCACACGTGTCATGGGTGTTGAATCCGAATGGTCCATAAGATGCAGAATCCCATAAAACTTGAGGAGGTGAAGTTTCACTCTGATCTAAGATTCTGGTGGGCCATAGGAAAGAGAAATTCAAATCAAGGGAAGAAATTGTTTGCATTTTTCATGGCCCACTGAAGTTTTGAATCAAAGTAAAAATTCGTAACAAGGAGTTTAATGAGGTTCTGCTTCATGTGGACGGTTCAGATTTGCTAGACTCATCAGATATGATGAGTTCTCAAAAAAGTTTGTATGTAATACGTACGAACGGGTTCGAAGGTGAGTGTTTCCGTGTGTGTGTGTGTAGGTTGAGCTTTGTGGGCCCCACCGTGATGTGTGTCGAACATCTACCCCATCACTAAAATACATCATTCCGTGGTGTGCCACGGCCTTAAAAATCAAGTCAGTCCATGACTTAGGTAGGCCACACCACATACAACAATTGAGAGGGGTTACCCTCCCATTAAAATATTCATAATCATTTATTGAACCAGCTAAGATGTGGTTCACAAATATAGACCATCCATTGTGTGTGTCCCACTTGGATGAGGAGTTAGACCAAGTTTCAGACTACATCCAAAACTTAGGTGGACCCTATAAAGTGATTTTATATGTTTTAGGCTTGTCTTCACATGGTTTTAGATGGTATAGCCCACCTTAGTTCCGTTTATGGCTGATTTTTGGCATATACCATAATTTAAAGGGGACTCATCAAATGCATGGCGTTGATGTTTGACACGCATCACAGTGAGGCCCACACAGCTCGACCTCATGGGAAGTTCCCATGATCTCGACGGCATAGAACCTTTTCCCATATATGTGTGTGTGTGTGTGTGAATCTTAAAAGAGATATCTATCGAAACCTCCTGCCCGTCTGTTTCATAGCTTGCTTTGGACCGTTAATAGAACTTAGATCTCCCACTCTACAGAAAAGGAAATGCCTGCTTGTAGACGGTTGGCAATCCAACAGGGCGTAAGGAAGAAGTAAAAGCTGTCGTCGGCCCAAGGATTGAGTATGGGTTGGGAGAATAGGATCTGCTGCACACCACCGTAGATCGACTATTCAAAAATAAAATGTGGGCTTCTCTTATTACTGAGCCTACATGTTTATAGGCTTCTCTTATTCCTGAGCCAGCTGGTGGGGCCTAGACCTAGAAAGAAGACAGGCTTTTGGTGTATATGTGGGGCCCTATCTTGAGTGATCCATGGGTAGTGATGATTCCACATCATCACCAACCGAAGGCTAAGAAAATAAGTTGGGTCCAAATCTAGATGCTAGATCCATTATCCAAAATCCTTAAGATTTTGGGTCTAAGTCTCCACATGGACAGTGTGTGATGAGAGGACTGGATTCCATTACACATTGATTGTGAGGTCGATAGTGATGATGGAAGTGTGGCCCCATCGTTAGCGTATTCAACAAGCTAGCCCATTTATATTATGCACATTGTTCCTCTCCAATTTAAGCCTAGAGTTATCGCATTTTAGTTAAAGTACATATTTCAATTGACTTATTACATGAATATTGAAAGTGTATGATTATTTAATTAAATTTATATTCTTACAAATATACTACAGGATTTAAATGCATTTCAAAGCCTGGACAACTAAATACAAAATTTGAATCCCTTGTTATTTTAATTTTATTAGTAAAATGATTTCCATATCACTTTGATTCCAACGCATTTCAAATACAATTTCAAAAGATTTTTATATCACTTTGATTCCAATGCATTGGTCAATTTTCTATGATGCTCATCATGATGTATGTGTATTGTTCAAGTTGCCATTTAGTTTTTTTGATTGTCTTAGAACTTGATTAAAAACTGAGACAAATTTAAATCTCAGGTAGGCCAAAGTATAGGAAACAGTAGTTATTGAATGTCCACCGTTAAAAACCAGCTAAGGCTTGCAATAATTTTATTTGACATCCAACCTATTCATTAAGTCATAATGAACTAAACAAAGGAATAAAAAAATAAATATCAAATTGAGAAGATTTTAAATGATAGTCATGTTTTGTAACCTCTGAAAAGTTTTTAAATAATAGTCATTCAAACAGCATTGTTTTCCATGATGTGGTTCACTTGAGACATGAATCTTCGTCATTTTAGGATAGCATCATGTAATGATCCGGAAAAAAAAGAAAAGAACTAGGTGGATGAAACACATATATCATGGTAGGACCCGCCAATCGCAGTCCTCCAAATACATGGTGCCATTGAGCCTAAAGTGGCCCTAAAGTGGGCAATCTTAAAAATGAGAGCTGACGCTCTGGACACGTGTGCCAACGGTCACACTCATACTCCGGCAGTGCACTAAAGATTTTCTTGGAAACCGCGTGACATGGCACTGGCTCAAGTTACATTACCCATGGGCTCGAAAGGCCATTGGCAGGGAAGAATACCGATGTCAGGGAGATATTTACGAGAACGATGCAGTAGGGCTAGCCACATGTAAACCATCCAATCATCTACTTCCATATGGAAGCGCTTGGATTCACAACACCTATCTGGGCCGTCTACTCTTGCACTTCAATCCAAAAAATAATTACTAGAAACGGGCGGTTCTAAACGTCAGTAACTAAAATATCTTCTGAAAACGATCCCATCCATCCATTTTCCATCCACATGTAAATGGACTGTTTTACTCCTAAAATGAGCATGAATTTCGAGAAAGCTATAAAAATGGTTCGGACCAAATGAACAGTCCAGATGGATGGCATGGACTGTCCACATTCCATGCAATGGATGGAAACCTTTACATACACAGCACACTGGATCATTTATCAGATATTATATTTTATTAGAGGTTTATATAAATTATAGTTGAATAGATAGTTTACGAACCTTTAATAAAAAGGGGGTTTCCTATAATACATCACAATGTATTTTATTAAAATACATCGAGACTTTAGAGGTTGGGTTTGGCTCCTATTCATTATCTCAATTAGTTTATATGATAGGAATCATCGGAGAATGACTGAAAAATAAATTATAACGTTGAAAATCTTAACCCTTTGATTATGCAAAGGTCATGATGACCGTCCATATTCAATTAAAGCAAACAAATTATCACAGCTTGAAATAATTTAATTAAAAAGTTTTTGTTTTTCACCTATCCATGATAAAAAAGCTAGGCCCATCTTATAAACGGTTTGGATTGTGGGTATATGTTCCACATACAAAGGCTAAAGTGCCGACATACTGTATTTCTATACGTTGGGTTGTATTATAGCGAACTGCATGAATAACAGGTCTATCCATATTATAATTATAATTTATAGACCGCCAGATAGTTTGAAGAGGATTTTGGTAGGGTACGGTGTTCCCTACCACAGTACCGCATAAGGGTGCGTTTTCACTAGTATTTCATCTCAAGTGATGATCTGAACCGTTCATATTCTCATTACTGATTTATATAAGCTATGACCTTATAATTATTCTCCATTGATGATTGAACATTTGATATTTGGATTTGAATATGAACCATTCAAACTTTATATTTAATGTTCGCAGTGCATCTTCATACACAATCATCGTCCAATAAATTTCTTAGGATGGCCCCTGAAATATGGAATCCAAATATGAACGGTCCAGATCATCAACGAGGGATCAAAATCCGGGGTGAAAACTGCTCCCCGTATGGTAGCTGTGCTACGGTGACCACCGTATCCTGCCATTGGAGAAAGATCGTGCCCTCAACTCACTCATTCCCTTTCTTGAGATGACAAACGTCACACAATCCATGATTAAAATAACTAACTATTGGGAATCTCGCGTTAATACGATAATCATAAGAAACACAAATACGTGCCGTGCCGTGCCACATGTGATTCAAAACACGTGTCATACATGTGTACGATCCACACCGTTAATTTCGTCTTTTCAACGGTAAATGGCCCAATGACTAAAAAAAATACAATATTTGGACGATCTATACTTTTAATTGGTATAATTCAAATGAAACGGCTCTTATTAAGCGGGGAAAGAACCACTTATTAGATATTGATATATATCACAATCTAAGAAAATTTAGCTATGCACCAATCAACAGCTGAAATCACAGGATAATCGGTTCGGATCATCATAAAAATGTGACACGTATGTGTTGCACTGCCCAAAGATATTAGAAGGCCGTACATCGAGATGCAGGTAATCCACTCCCAATGTACAAAATAATATCTAGTTTTGTCTCTTCTGTCGCTCTTCTTAGAGGTTTGGACGGCCTGCGATTCAAGGCTGCCACTAAAAGCTGACTGAGCTGGACCCCACATAGGTAAAGCACAAGATAGATTTAAAGCGGATCCTTTCCAAATAACGTATTACTGCCCTGTGTCCAGCTGCACCATACATGCGGTTTTTGGGGGCTTCATGAGCTATCAGCTCCCCTACTCTCATACATTACAAGTGGTATACATGCGGCAATCCTCACCGTCTAAATTATAGCCCAAAGGTTCACAATGATAATAACGAACGGTTGTGAGTGACCAAAAATAGACGGTGTGGCTAAGGCACATAAATCATGGGCCCCACAGAGTTCACCAAGCACGCTTACCGTACTGAGATACTCTGTACGCAATCCGCTTTGAGAGTACAAGGTCACGCCAGAGTTTTCGTGCAAATAAGGAGTTGAAATCGTCTCTGATAAGAGACGGTAACCAAAACAAAACCCAAACGTGTCAGACGGCAACCTCTTTTCAGATTTGAAAAGGCCAACACATTTCTCTTTCTCGTTTAACCAATTTCTCTCCATATTCTCACATGATATTTTGCTTACAAGTGAAAGCTCCGACCTTCCCATCACATGTGCCACGCTTTCACGGTCATCTAAAAACGCAGGCCGTTTCAGTACTCGGACGGTTCACTGCAAAAATAAAAAATGAACGCCAGAAATAAAATGCTTTGCCTATCCCACTTGTTTTGTGCATCAGGTACCAATTGAGAATTGAGTCTGAATATTTAGCAAGGCTGTCAACGGGCCAGGCCTGGGTTGGTCTTGGCCCGGATTTTGATCTGTTTCGGACCGGGCCTACCTAAAATTGTGATTTTACAGGCCCAAGAAGGTGCGGACTTTAACATGGGCGCACCTTGATCTATGTAATGTATATCCAGATTGGCCCTCTAATTTTTTAGATCATTTTAGGGCTTGAGTCCAAAAATGAATTAGATCTAAATATCAGGTGGAACATATTATAGGAAATGGTAGTGATTAAACACTCCATTAAAAACTTCCTAAGGCCTACTTTAATGGTTATGAAATATTTATTTGCCATCTGGATCTGTTGATAAGGTCACGAAACTAGGGATGAATGATATATATATATATATATATATAACTTATTCAAAACTTTTGTGGCCTATAAGAATATTTTAATGGCCAATAACCACTGTTTCGTGTAATATGGCCTACTTTACACTCACTCAGTAAAATGATTTGAAAAAAACGAATGGACCCTGTGTGGATATAAAATATATAAACTAACATGGTCATCACTATAAGGTCCTTACCTAATCTACTTGTAAATATTTGGATGAGGAGATTAATCACGTATCCCAAACCCCATAGAGGCGGATTGCATGATGACTCTCCCAGTACCAACGTGGCTACTGGTTTGTGGGCCGTGGAGCCTACCACATGTCTTTTATCCATGCTGTCCACCTATTATGCTAGTTCATTTTAAGGCACTGGTCTAAAAATTAAGGCTATCAACTGACTTAGATGTGGTTGGTCTTGGCACAATTTTAGACTATTTTAGGGCCGGCTAAAATTGAGCCCAACTCAGCACCCTACTAAAATTGAGGTAGACCAAAATCTTAGGTAGAACACATCATACCACAAAAACAAACACAACCATTAAAATTTTCCTAGGCACACTGTATTGTTTATTTGCTATCCAACCTGTTGATTAGGTCGCATAAACCCGCATGAAGGGATACTCCAAATACCACATGATTCAAAACTTTGGTGGCGCTAATAAAGCTTTTAATGGTGGCCATTTCATCACAACCATATCATATGGTGTTATCTACCTATGCTTTGGATTTGCCTCATTTTTTGGATTCATCCCCTTAAATAAGCTGCTAAAATGAATGAGCAGCTTAGATAAAAACATATACATCATGATGGAGCCCACATAGAACCACCAGTAGCTGACAGAGTCAGTATGCAATCGGCGTCAACTCCTACCCGATGGAAACGTCAGATATTTTACACGCGTGCCATTTGGCATTTAAGCTTGCTTGGTGGAAGGTGGTGGTGAATAATTGTTTTGCATGTGTGAGCAGTTAATTATCTACCGAATTACATGATAAAAGTTTGAAAATTCGCTATTATTCTCTACAAGAGTTGTTGAATGTCATTTTTTATTTTTATTTTTCCAGTTGAAAGACGCTTCCTTTCCTCGACAACCACGATGAAATAAGATTCTCCAATTCCGAATGAGGGCCCACAATAATGTACGGTCCACATCTCCTCCGTCCATGAGGTGCCAAGCTTAACATATATATCAAAATCAGGCACCCTGAAAAGCACTGGAGATTTTATAGCAATTAAGAACAATTTGGATCGGATAGCCACATTTAAAGCATTCTGGATTTTGTGGGGCCGTCGTTTCGTCCAATCCCATTATAATATGCACCCACTACGCGAATGAACACTACAAAGGTTGGGCTCTTGAGGGGCCACCGTGATGTTCGTTTCACCCACCCCGCTGTCTATTTTGCCAAATCATTTTAGGTTTCAAGCCGAAAAATGAAGTATATCTAAGAGAAAACACTGATTTGCCTTGGTAGTGCTTTTTGTGGGCTCCACCATGGTATTTTTTAATGCACCTTTCATATATTTTTTAAAGAACATTTTCAGGCACAAGTCTACGAATAAAAAAGATCCAAAGTTCACGTGGACCACATTACAAGAAGCAGTGGTGGTTAAATGCCTACTGTTCAAAACTTTCCAGGGCACATTATTGTTTATTTGCCATCTAACCCATTCACTAGATAAGAAAAGGTCGTTGAAGAGAAAACGCATATATCAACCTTATCCAAAACTTTTGTGGTCTTAAAAGTTTTTAATGGTAGGCTTTATATCACATTGTTTCTTGTAGCGTGGTCTACATGAGATTTAGATTTGCCTTCTTCTTTAGCTCATGTCCTGAAACAATCTGGAAAAATTGATAAGCCACATGGCTGAAACACATGCACACATCATTGTGGGGTCCACATAGCACCTGTCATTAGTAATAGTTATTTACAGAGTTAGTAGCCAATCTGCCTGGCTGTACTGCACACCAGCGACCTCGCTTACGTCACCAAGTTATGTGGGCCCATCATGAGGCACGTGTTATATTCAAACTGTCTGTCATTTTTGTGAGATTGTTCCAAGGTTTGAATCTAAAAAAAAGACAAATTCAAAGATCAAGTGGACATATTTGGACACATTCCCTAAAATAATCTCTCCAAATTGATGAATGGTATAGATATAATAAATACATTAATTATGATGAGGCCCACTGAATTTTGATATTCTTTCCATTGTTTGTACCGTTAGTGGCTTAGCTGTGCCCGGGCTCTTCTGCATGCAACGTATATACACCAGCGACGTCGCTGCTGTGCAGTACAACAACTAATCAGCTTCCCACGAGACCTTATGAACAGCTTGCATGGCAATTAACCATCACAGTGGTCGCTGTAAAGTTTTTAAGGTGAGCGTAATAATCATTGCTACTTCCTTTGGTGTGGTCCACTACAGCGTTAGGGCCTGTTTGGATTCATGTATAAGGGTGTATTGTTGTATTCAACTACTGTTCATGTATATGTTCAATCAATTTCAGAATACATCTAAATCAACATACTATAAATTAATGTTTGGATACAAGGTATTGTTCAGGCAAGTATATAAATTCTTCCTCCGATCAATATTTGGATACGACGTACTAGGGCTGTGTATTGTATATACGTATAATATTGATAATACTTGTACGACGGTGGAGAAGATTACATGTCTCTTGTTCTTTCTTAGGTTTGTTTTTTTTTTTAAAAAAATAAAAGTGTACAAGATTACATATATCTCTTTCACGATAATAGACGGTGAAGATGCGAGACTCAGCATCATGGCGGTGGCGATAACGACCACCAAGATCTTTTCCAGAAATCTCTCCATAGCTAGAGAAAGGACAACACCACCGAAGTTGGGCCCACCAGGATCACTCTTTTGTGGGGTGGAAGAGAAGCCATCAAATCCATCAATGGTTGAGTATAGTTGTGGAATGAGCCGATCTCGTTAATTTGCTTCGGGTGGACCCCACAAGCGGCAAGATCAATGGCTATGACTTGGTGACCTGACGTGAGCAACATCGAGAGTTTGTACCAACTCTAAGCTCCATGGCAGCCTCCATGCACTGGTACGAAATGCTTATTGCTTTCTGCCGTCATCTTTGCTGTTGTGTTTTGCCTTATTTGAGATCATATGCCTAATCAAATGTATAGTTTAGCTTTAGGTGATGCAGACTATTGATGTAATGACCCAGCTATGATAGAGACGTGATTGCTTGTGGCCATGGGCTGCGAGAAGTTCCTTTGGTTAGAAGCTATCTGGGACCCGTAGTGAGAAATCCACTCCATGCATCAGTTTCTCAAACTCAGGATAGGACAGAAATACAAATATCAGGCAGATCCAAAACTCAAGTGGGCTACACGGCAAGAAACAGAGAGGATAGAGAGCAATCAAGTCGTTTCGCTTGGGAATATTGAGCACTGAAGAGACTGCATTGCACGATGCAGTGCCGTCTAAAATCACATTACCACCCTTTGAAATTTTTGAGCCAGTGATGTATTCCCGCGCATGGTAAACACCAGACGCGAACTCCAATTCAAACACGATATAACGAAAAAACCACCTTTAATACAATACAATACACCCTTATAAGTGAATCCAAACAGGCCCTTAGATCTACCCAATTTTTAGGCTTGATCTTAAAATGATATGGCAAAATAGATGAACGGTGTGGATGAAACCCACGCATCACCGTAGCCCCTCAGAGCTTCTGTCAGTTCCTAGCTAAGGACGGGTAGTACCCAATCTGCGTTGAAGGCCGTCTAACCCTGGATAGTGTCCTGATATAGAACTTCTATGACTGTGGTCTAGTTGAGTTTTGGGCCTCTCATGTTGTAAATTGAGTTGACTAAATGGATGAACGGCCTGGATACAACGCAACCAACGTGGTGGACTACCTATAGCTTTGGGTAAGAGGGAGCCGCGTTCCTCCGAAAGAGTTGGCATCTGTCCAGTGGGCCTCCGGACTGTGGGATGCGGATTTCTTTATCATAAAGATCCGGCGCCGGAAATCTAGGTGGGCCAACTGTGATGTTTGCCAGAAATCTACCATGTAGATTCGTTTTGTGAGCTACTTCGATAGAATGAGGATAAAAATTAGTAGGATTCAGGACTACGTTGGCCGCACTAAAGGGGAAGGTGAGTAGAGAAATTATTAGGATAGACAGAGATGTCTGGTTCAAAACTTCTGTAGCCCGTGAATATTTTAACTGTGTACATTCAATCGTCACGTTTGCGGCTCACTTGAGTATAGGATGCGGCTCATTTTTTGCCCATATCCTAAATTGAGCTCACCAAACGTATGGACTCGATGAAAACATCACAATGGGCCCCACCTTTTTTTTCTTTTTTTATTTTTTTTTACACATGCACACACACACGCTTACACACCCCACACACGCATGCCGTCGGATTTCACCACTGATGGGTACTCGACCCCTCGACCCGGTGTTGAAACTCCTGGGAGTCTATCACCCGGGTAAGAGTAAGGACCCTGGGCCCGACCTCGGTTTACAGCGCAAATACTTCGTGAGAAGGGCTTTGGCAGGAAATCCGCTTCCGTGACGGAACGGATTGGCTACTCCCCCTTACACCAGCCCCGTGGCTTGTGGTCGGTGCTCTGTGTGCCCCCAGCATAATGTATGTGTTTCATCCATTCCGTTCATCCATTTTTATAGATCATTTTATGGCTTTATGCCAAAAACTAGAGATATATAAATCTCAGGTGGACCACACCACATGAAAACAATAGTGGTTGGATATCCATCATTAAAATCCTCCTAAGGGCCACTGTACTTTTTATTTGACATCCAATATGTTGAGTAGGTCATACATGCCCAGATGAAGGGAAAAAACAAAAATCAGCTTGATCTAAAACTTTTATGTGCCCAAAATGTTTTTTAATGGTCTACACTCATTCAACACTGTTTCCTGTAATGTTGTCCAGTTAAGATTGGGATATAACTTATATTTTGTGTCATACATAAAATTATCTGTAAAAATATATGGACGGCATGGATGAAACACATACATCATGGTGGCGACAACGGAGCACCGACCACCAGCCATTGGCTGGTGTCAGGGGGAGTAGCCAATCCGTTTCTGTGGACGTTTCAGTATCCTTTACACGTTGGACGCATTTACAGTTTCTATGTATATTCCTGATGCATCACACAATGCCATTCGTATCAACAACTTCCTGGTCTGGAACTATCATCCACTGGATTTTCGTATAGCGTGCCCTCGACAAGATGAACGGTCCAGAATCACCAAAAACGAGTGTGTACTGGTGCGGACGAGTCCTACTTCGTCTCGCGACGAAAATGGTATATATCGGATCGTCGTTATAAAATGTCGCGTCATTTTGTCACGACTTCTCAATTCATCGTCAGACCTGCCCACCTATCCTATGTAAGGTCGGGTCCCCCTCGCACCATCTGCATCATGAGAAAAATATTTGATACTCTGGCTGAGTGCGATTGATGATATGCCGGCACTTATAAATTATATAGAAATTACATATGTGGCATATGCTTAATTTATATTAAACCGTCCAGTTTACGCATAAAAAGTTTAGATGTATCATGAACTAATCCGATTGCTTTTATTATCATATTTATGGATTTATATTCAACGGTTAAATAAAAAGTACCCAATTGTTTTATTTCATTAATCAAAGTGTCCACGAATCAGAGGTTCGGATTGCTAAGCAATCTAATTTTCAACATGTAACTGGAAGAATGTGAGTTGCAGACTTTAGCCGGTTTATGTGTGAGTTAGTAAATGCCACGTGTATCATTTTTAAGTGCCTTCGTATCAGGCATCACACGCAACCGGAGTATCAAATAATTAACTATCGAACGAACCTTTTCTTGTGGTTGTGGGTCCCACAAGTCATTACCTGTCCTTTCCGTCTACCTTACTTGGAATCCAGATCGACTACTGCAATAAAGTCGTAGGAAATTTCCATACTTGGAAGATCATGAACTTACATATGTACGCACAAGGAAATCGGACACGAGGAGTCTATGAAGTTCACCGTACGGTCTAGATCATGGACCCAACAGTCCATAGCTAGGGTATTCGCTGAAGATTTGATAGTAAGTTGCTGCTTGTTGCACTTTCAGTGGATGGGCCAAACATGAAAAAACCAACGGTCCAAATTTAAGAAACAAATTTCCTTTGAGATGAGGTCGCATGAGCCATCTGTTTCTAGGACCACACCATCTACAGTGGGTCCCACTAATTTAATGATTTGGTTTTTCGGTAAACTTACGCCACGTGTACCACCTGTACGCATGAGTATGCAGTAACTTGTTCTGCCGGAATATCCTAGAATAACGGGTACAAAATGCTCATTCTCTTGTCTTTTCCCGGCCTTTCGAAATCATCACGACGGATTATTTTATAAATTAAAAAAAAAACTTTATACTCTGGTTGAGGGTGATGGTTGATAGACATGCGCAAGAGAACAGACGTGTTATCTAGATAAATAAAATCAAAGCCGTTCAAATAGTGAATCCTATGAGGGCCTGTTTGGGAGCGTGGATTTGGAACCCCTGGATTCGCAACCCCCAGGATTAGAAACCCCCTGGATTGGCAATCCTCTCGGTGTGTTTGTTACCCTTGATTGTGAATCAACTTTAATTCAAAAATACCTATACATTATAATCACGGGGGTTTGAATTTAATTACTAAATCAACTTTAACATCCCCAGTTAGTGAGATATATAATTTTTGACACTATGGTTGTGGTAAGCCCATTAAAATATATGTTTTGCCTAAAAGTAATGAAATTCCAAGTCTTAGATGGACCACAAGCACAAGATCATGTTTGAGTGACTAACCAACGATTTTAATTGCTGATTGATATGGACAATAATTGGACGGTGTTGGACAATATTTGGACGGTGCTGATCTACATGAATAATGTTTGGACGGTGCTGATCATTGTTAGTAAGCCATGTGTCCAGTAGAATAATAGTGTACAATGACATACATTTATACTTGCAACTATTCAAATGATTTTAGGTGTAATCCAAGTTCTCACCTTGGATTACAAACTCCCTCAAAAAGGGGATTGAAAACCCCCTGGATTGGCAATCCCCAGTTGCTTTATGCTGCCAAACAACCGTGGGGATTTGAAACCCCCTCTAATCCTCTCCAATCCCCTTCAATCCAAGGTGCCGAACAACCCCTAAATCTTGGAAAAAAAACTACAATAACGAGATCTCTTTAACTTGCCGATTGGTGGACTCTAAAAGGATGGATGAAATGATAAATAATAAGTGTCCTAATTCAACTAATAAATGACCAATAAACAAAGTCTAAATTAACTTATTCATTCTAATTTTCTTTTGATGAGAGGTCCCAGAACTTGGACGGTTTAAATTGAGTTATAGTGGGCCACATGTTCAAAATACGAGCATCGGCGTATGAACCGTCCTACTCTACTGCCGGAGTATGAAATAATTTCCCGCCTAGAAAACGTCGCGCCATGCATCTCCCATCACCATCTCCTCTCTGGTTTGAGAAGGGTTGCTGGGTACGGTGGCCCCTACTTATTAATGGTACGGTGGCTGGTTTTAGCTCTCCGGATTGCATTTTAAATAATGATCTAAACCGTTAATATTCTGAATTCTATGCTACTGAGGCAATTGTAAGAAAAGTTTATTGGGCGTGTGATTATTTATGAAGATGAATATTTAATGTGTTATGTTCAAATCCAAAATTCAAAGGTTAGGATCATAAATGAAGCATAGTTATAATAGTATAGTTTCTATTTTTGGTATTGAGAAGATGAACGGCCCAGATCAATGTAAGGATGCAATCCGGGGGTGGAACCAGGCACCGTACCATACTTAGATACGAGGCCATCGTACCCTGGCTTACCCTTACTGATGGTTTCTTTTTTCCTGAAAGCTCGCAGCAGAAAGCCCTGCAACTGAAAACGAAATCGATGAACCCTCTTTTCCCGCCTCGTCGCACCTAGTCACGTGATCCACCTGATTTATTACTAAAAAGCCCCTCCTGCCTCCTCTCTCTCTCTCTCCCTCTCTCTCGATCGATGCAGAAGAATCTCTGCCGTAGAAATCTCTCTCTGTATCCATGGCGTCTCTAACCCCAGGCGTACTCTCGAAGCTTCTTCAGCACGCGAGCACCGACGTCAGGGTCGCCGGCGAGCACCGGACGGCGCTCCTACAGGTCATTGGAATCGTCCCGTCCGGCGGGGCGGACGACCCGCTCCAGAGCTCCGGCTTCTTCCTGAAGGTCTCCGACTCGCTGCACTCGACCTACGTCTCGATCTCCGACGAGGACGCCGATCTCATCTTCAGCGACAAGATCCAGCTCGGGCAGTTCGTCCACGTGGCGCGCCTCGATTCGGCGTCGCCTGTTCCGGTCCTCCGCGGCGTGAAGCCGGTGCCGAGGAGGCGGCCGTGCATCGGCAATCCCAAAGACCTGGTTTCCAGCGATCTGCTACCGTTCCGGCATCGGAACGCGGAACCGATATCGGATGGGAAATCGTTGCGGCGGGCGTCGTTGGGGGGGAGTTGCAGGGAGGAGAAGAGGCCGAACTTGGATTCGCTGCGGCGGGGTTGGGAGAGGAGCGCTGGTGCGCCGAAGAAGAATGGAGTCGTGAAGCCTCAGCCGTTGGATTCTAAGTGGAAGGAGAAGGAGACGTCACCTTCTTCAGATTCTGCTTCTGTAAGTCTCCATTTTTCGCTCTTTCGCCATTATTTATTTATTCTTGATTCTGTGAATCGTGTTTGTATGTATAGATTCTCATGTGTGGGAGGAGATGGTACATTTTTAACAAATATTAGGGATTATGTAATCTGAAAACGAAGGCTAATCGCTGCGGCATGTGATCTGAGTCGTTCAATGGTGGGCCCCACAATTTATGAGGTGTAGCCCAGTGATTAGACTCGGCCCATTATCAGTTGGGCCTCATGTGTATGTTGAATGTGGATGATCCCTTGTCAATGATTTTTAACCGTCCATCTTTTCATACCGTTTGTTGGGCACACGTGATGATTGGACCGGTCTGATTCTGGACCCCACGCATTTCATGGTGGCGGCCCGCTAGTTGATCGGTTGTGCTGAGCTTTGGGCCATGGCACGTAAACGGTGGAGCCCGCTGCTGAACGTCAATGAATCTTGCAGGCACAGCAAGAGAGGAGAAAGTAGGATTTGAGTAGGAGTTGGCGGGTAGTGGGCGAATACACAATCTTCTATTTTGCAATTTGCTCAGCCCAACAAATTGTATGTGTGTAGAGCCGGAGCTGTGTGGGGCTCATGGAGATGTCTGTGACAAATCCACCCCGTCCATCTGTTTTGAAAGACTACAATAGGATATGATTCTAAAAATCAGGCAGACTCAAAACTCACGTGGGCCATACGACACGAAACAGTGGGGATTGAACGGCTGGCAGTGGCAGAAGTTTTGTATCAGGATGATATTTGTTCCTACAGCTTATCTGAGTGGTAATAATTCTATGAATGGTTTGGATGGCATATAAATATCATGGTCACTTCCAGGAGCGTTTCAACGGTGGACGTTGCTGTTTCCATTGTTTTGTTGGTGTGGCCCACCTGAGTTTTGGATCTGCCTGATTTTTAGAATATCTATTGTGATCTTTCAATACCTATGGATGAAGTGTATTTGTCACGGATATCTCTGTGGACCCCACACAGCCCCAGGCAAAGAGAGGCAAACCGCTCACCCCCCAAATCAGGTGACTCTAACCATAGACTGGACTCTGTTAACTGTAGACCATTTGCAATCACTTTCCATTTGCTAGCTTTGAATCAAATGGCTAGGGACATCTCTGATCTGAGTGATGCTGGGGCATGGTTCATTTGATGCAAGGCACACCAGATGAATGGCTTAATCTACTGAAAGGTCTGTACAACCTGTATCATTTCTGGAACAGAAAGAGTGCTGTGAAAAAAAGAAAAACAACGGCAATAGACCCCCTCCGGGGGACCTCCCAAAATCTCTTACTAATGTATGGTTTCTTTCTAGAAACATCCAAGTAATGAAAATTCCTCATTCCCATATTAAAAGCTGTCTTGCATCAGACACAAAAGGAATATATCTAACCTTGAGTCATGAAAAAGAAGAAGAAGAAGAGTTTAGGTCCTGTTTGGTAGACATTAAAAATGATATCAACTCATTTTTGTTGATAGTAATTATGTATTAGAGATCTTGATCTCCAATGCATACTGAGTTCGTGTTAACCGTAATTATGTATTAGAGACCAAATCTCTAATATATAATTCTGTTAACTAAAATGAGATGAACTCATTTTTAGGTGTCTACCAAACAGGGTCTTACACTTTTTCAAGACGGGAGTCCAAGCTATTTATGAAGCCACAACTGTAAAATTACCAACAACCAGGAATCTATCATTTTTAGGTGTCTACCAAACATGGTCTTATGCTTTTCCAAGACCTGATTCCAAGCTATTTATGTCATGAAGCCACAACTGTAAAATTACCAACAACAAGAAATCTTTCTCAAACTAGTTACATAACAACACCATACGAACCTATCGAAACTATGTATGGGAATTTTAAAAAAAATGTACCTGCAAAAAATAAAAATTGTGAAAATGGTCTGCATCAAGTTGGTAAACAGATTATTGTTCTGGCATTTTCTTTTGTCATTGTCAATATGCTGTTGCCACATTAAATGAAGGCTTTTTCTATATTTTAGTGTTACTGACATTGCCCTACTTGTTTACATAATCAATCAAGCAATTTGACCTTAATACAATCATGGTCTAACATTTTGTGTTGTGCATACCCATTTCTAGATGGCGATATTGTTATCTTCTCCGTGGTCATAGTTGTGCTGGTCGTATTTCTGTTTGGCAGGTTCTTTCAGATAAAAAAGCTTCTCCCAGGCATGAACCATCCTTGAGACGTCAAAGTTTGAGCAATTCCCCATTGAAAAATAAGAGCAATCACATGGCATTGAAACCAATGAGCAAGTCATCAAAAAGAGAGACCAATTCATCTGTGGAGGCAGATATTCAATCTCATCTAGTTAAGGTGCATTTTGGTCCTAGAAATTGGCATCAGACCATTTCCTGGGATGTACTTCCATCTAGTCTTCATGATTTTGGGAAGGTATGCTCCATATTATTTCTGCACGACTATGAATAACATTTCATCTTTACTGAGTATTGATTTTCCATGAAATTGATGGTACTTCTAGGATGCTTTGCATCACAGGAATGCTGCGTTTTTGGCTGCAGTGGATGCTCTGCAGGAAGCATCTGCAGCGGAGAGTGTCATTCAATCTTTGAGGTATTGAATTTTTACTGGTTTTTTAGCTTTCTCATATGTTGTCATTGAATAATCCCATGAGCTTTGGGTTAATCACTATTTTATGAGTTTCAAATGTCTTCATGTATGTGTTTCTTTTCTGAAGAAATGTGGGTTCCCTGTTTCTTCTTTCATCTCACATGAAAAAGAGATGGAGGGAGGCTGTCTCTTCATCCATCACACAATTTTTGGTCATGTTCATGGTGTAATCAGTTCAGAATTTTGAGATGCCAACTTTCAAGCTTGTCTTTGAAAAAAAAATAAAAAATGGTCTGGATGACCTCACGTCCTCCCCTGCGTCAGGTGTTTAAGGTGCTTTTAACTTAGACACACACTAGTTGGTGTTAGGTGCAAATGAGGTGCCAGTATTGGCGCATACATGGACGGCTTTATAGTTATCTTAATCAAACTAGGAAGGCCCATTTGGTTGCAGGGACGAATATTTGCAAGCCAAAGAGTGCTGTTGGGCTCATTATCTCTAAGCCTATATTTCAACGGGTTCATTTTGGATGGAAGTGCTTATGTGTGAAGAATTCTCACAGGTGTTTTTCCTTTAGAAGGAAGAGAGTCGAGCTGGAGAGAGCTAATTAAATAGGAGTAAGTCCCATTCCTTGATGAATCTGTCAAGGTTAAGGATTCACCAACACCACCTCAGGCCATTTCCATCACAGTGAGTGTAATCATAACCTGTGAGAGTTTGTCTTGTATACTACTCCTGTTGGAAATGCAAACTACAGAGTGACTTCAATCCCCTTGTTCCAAGTGATGTGCGAGTTTTTAATTTGGCCTTGTGAGTCTCAGGATGTATTCTGCAACCAAATGATTGCAATAACATTGAAGTGCGATGTGGCTTGCAGGGGTATGCAGTTACCCACATGAGTGTAGATTGAAGACCTTGCTGTAGCTTAAAATGCTTTAAATAATTTTGGTGAAAAAGTGTTTTTTATTTTTTATTATTTTTTTAATTTTTAAAATTTAATTAAATTTTTTTTTTCTTGGTGAAAGATCGTATCATGATGTTGTTTGTGCATCCTGCTGGAGTGGATAGACTTCCCTTTGGTGGGCTGAGTATTGGGCTTATGGGCTTGTCCCTGTTGTATCTGATCCTTAGCTCATGGGCTAGGCTGGCCATGGATTCAGTCAACTCATCAGCTGCACCTGGACATGCTTCAATCCCACATGGCCCAGTCCGGATCCATTGACAAATGTTTCGATCCTTTGGTTTATATGGGTGGTACTGTTTGCCAAATGGTACTAAAATTGCATCAGATCCTCATCTTCAGGAAACTCTTCCAACTTCTATTTAATCATTTTGTTTCTCAAATTTGAGCATGTATGAAAATCAAGCTTCCTTGTTCATTACTGTCCTTGTTAACCTGGCGTTCTCCAGCATGTTTGCAGAACTTTGCGAGACTGCTGAACAAGTTTCTCCACGGCTCTTGGTTGAGCAATTCCTAAACCTCCATCAGAGTATGCAGCGAGCGGCTACCATAACAGATGCGATGCTCAAGACGAGATATTCGGAAAGGGAAACTTCCACAGCCACTGGTTCACAGCTTCAGCCGCAAGAAGTTCCCAAAATTTTCACTGATAAAACAGCAGATGCTACATCATGGGTCCAAGCTGCTTTAGAGACGGACCTATCATCGTTTTCTCTATTAAGCAAGCAAGACAAGAGGGGGAACCTACACCATGACCAACATCACTATCTGGTCTTGGAAACTTCACTGCATCAAAACGAAGGGAAACCAAAGAATCCCATCTCTCACAGCAAACAGAATCCAAAGAAACAGGCAAGCTTGCCTGCTTCGAGCACCAAGGGGATATCTTCTTCTAGACGGGTGGGAATGCCAGTAAAAAACAAGGCTGGCGGTGAAAAGCGTGAGCAGTGTAAAGGAAGAGGTTTGAGGGAGATGGCATCAGTCGCAAAAAGTCTCGTCTCAGTTTCTCGCGGATGGTTCTTCAGGTACTTGGACAGCGCATTGGATGATGGATTTGGAGGGAGAGAAGGAGATGGAGATGGTGAGATTGCAGGTATTCTTGGGCAGCTTAAGAGAGTGAATCAATGGTTGGAGGACACAATTGGGGAGGGACTCGAGGTGGATGAGAACGTGGAGAATTTGAAGAAGAAGCTGTATAGGTTCTTACTAGAGAATTTGGATTCCGCCACAGTAGCTAGTAGGTAAGGAAAGAACTGACAGTAGAGGGACTCGAGTTGGATGAGAGTGGAGGATTTGAAGAAGCGGTACAGGTTCTTACTCAAGAATTTGTATTCCGCCGCAGTAGCTAGTAGGGAAGGAAAGAGCTGACAGAATATTATTCAAGCAAGCTAATTTCTAATGAATTCATTGAAGTACAGTCTTACATGTATTATGCACACATAGGTGACAGAATCTGACCAGCACAATTCGACTTTTCCCCCCCTTGAAGAAGAGGTCGATGTTGGGTTGGAGCTTTGTCCCAATGGAAAAAGCTGCTCCCTGATCAATAGATATGTGTCTAACCTTATTACTGATCTTTCTTGATCAATACAGCGGGTGATCCTTACTGCGAATGACTTTCTATTTCATATACATGATAAATGGATTTATCGTGCTAGTTTGAAATTCATTTACTTTTTTCTTTTTACTGTATCCTTCTCAATTCTTTCTGCCATTTTGAAATGCATGGTTGTAAGGGATATGAATCAGAGATGTGATCTGAACGAGCTCGATCGCATAGCTCTGATGTCATATATTCTTATACCGAAGGGGCAAATCATTATCATAATAGCTGTCCCCCAGCAATTCCAGTCTGTTTTTGAAAGGTAGATTCAGGCCTTCATCATTTATGAACTTCACGATTTAAAATGTTTTTGACAGTGGGGCCAATCTTGATAAGTGGTGCACCAGGGTATGATAGGCTCCTCCATCAGCAGTTGGATGACTAGGTCTTCTTACACACAGGTTGCCTGACTTGGGTCTCATTCATTGTGCACAACAGGCTGTTACATGCAACATAGGATCAGCGATGTGTGGACAGATCCAATCTCAACGAGTGGAGAAACCCACAGTGCAAAAGTTACGGCCTCTGATGCCATCATGCACCACTCATCTGTTGGGAAATAAATCATCAACAGGTGAGTTAAATTTTATGATTTTGCACTAATTTCTTATCCATGGGTTCGTTCCTCAATACGTGCGTGAGAGGAAAAATGCCCACATTCAAATTGACTGGTTACATGGGCCATCTCACATGGATGGCACGGCCCCACTTCCTAAGTTAATCAGTTGAATCGCATGCCGGCATCCTTTTCTCTACCTGCGCCTGAGCATTTTCTTGCCAGTTATTGCAGAATGCTCTGGTTGTGTGGTTTTCACTTTGTATCCAATACTGTTGATATGATGGGCCTTGTTTTGGATGATCCATGCACAAATATCTCAGATAGTAAGATCCTAGCTTTAGAATATTTGGTCTCTCCAGGTTAACTGATAACTGCTGATATATGTTCTTTATCGGCACTAGTTGGCCACATATTCCAGGGTGAGGATGCTTCCTTGAGGGAGATTTTTAGGTGCATTGGCCATCCAAAGTGGGCACAGAGTATCAATGGTTTGGATAACTGAAGACCTGAACCTCATTTGTTTATGACGTAAAATGACGCATCCTGCTGTCATCACTGTCAAAAAGGAAGAAGAAGAAGAAGAGGAAAAAGACAAACAATGAAAACAGAATCAAACAGTCACTGCGCTGCTGCAATCACCAGAGATATTATGCAATGGTAAGGTGGAATATTGGGACACTTTGTCTGAGTGGTCCCATCATCTAGCGGTCCAAGTGAAAAGACAATTGTTATCTGTCACCATAATTTCCCACTTTAATTTCTTTCTTGTCCAAAGTCATGGCCTATCTGGGCATATGGGATCTGAGATATCTTGACTAAGCTTTAGTCTCAATTTTGATGGGCCCACACCCTCCATTTCGAGCTATCACGGGCTGTGCCTAGGGTTGTCTTAGGGCCAAGACTTTGAACTGTTTGGGTCAGGGTCCAGTCCAGCCTATTGACAGCCCTGCTTATCTCTGGTTCTCTTCCCTTAATCACAACACTGGAATTTTTATTAAAAAACAAGAAAGATCCAAATTTTTTATTAAGTGAGATAGCCACCGGCCCAGTAATATGAAGCTGATGTGTAGGGCATGTAATATGTTTGATCCCCTACCGACATGCGCCCTTGTGATATAGGTTTTCCAGTGTCCCACCTTAGGGCTGGACGAAACTGGTTGAATATCATTCCGATTTTAAGCTGTTCAATAGATGAATGGGCGGCAATGGCTGGCTAACCAGACTTTATCCAGGATTGGAACTTTTAAGTTAGGCCTATGAGCTGGGTGGGGGCCTGCATGTAAGACTGGTCAACTTCCAGTCCGGGTGGGCTTGGGCTTAGGTTATTTTAGCCTGGTTTGGAACTGTTGTTGTTCTCACCATTGCTTTTTGTTCCTTTGGTCGCACGGCCTGCCCACTTAATCTCTACTCCTGATTCTTTATTCATTCCTGCATTTTGTTTCTTGAAGAGATCCAGCAGAAGACTGATGTGGACCTGAGCTGAAACGGGCCAGGCCTAGGTTTTCATGCCCGGGCCTGTAACACTAGGCTCAAGCCTTGGGCCTCAAAAATCACATTAATCGGATTATCCTAACCGTTCAATGGATTACCTGATTTTGGGTACTCAAGATGGGTTCCTGAAAAGTCCATTGATCGGAAACTTAGGGATGTGATTAGTCTTGAATTTTGCAATGGTTCTCATCCAAAAGGCAAACTTTGAGTTGGACGGTTCAGATTGAATGGTGAAAATAGAATATTGGTGAACCTCAACGGACTATCCAAGATGGGACAATGCTAAAAACCATTTACATATGTATAAAATGAGAAATATTCACCTAACATTGTCGTATATCAGCTTTCACACACTATGGTTGCTATTCACTTAAGAAGAACATCTGAGCCGTGCAAAAAGTGGGCCTCATGAAGATGACGCATGGTGAAAGCTACGATGCAGCTACACCGTTGGCATTGATGGACAGTCGATGCTCCAACTCAGTGTGCGGTTTTAGCCCATCTAATGAGTGGCCTGCCCGAATTTTGCCCCAGGCGATCTGTGGACTGACCCACCTGACCACCTGTCCGCGAGTACAAAACTAGCTGTTGGTGTGGGTGAGTAAAAGATAGCGAAGGGTTTCTTCCTTAGGCTTCATCTCGTCTGTTGATGTTCCAATGGGCCTCTCGCCTTTTCCTAAAGCTTTCAAACCCCTGCAAGATTTCATATGGGCGTGTAATTTCTCTGGCTTGAATCCCTTCCCACATTGCCTGCATTTCCCATCAATGCGTAAAAACAAATTCTCTGAATGGGATCAATCCAACTTGATTTATGCAACGACACTTGAGAATTTAGAAGCACTGAGGGTTGTGCAGGAGGGTGCTAGATGCACCCGGTATGAAATGACATGGCAGCACTGAGGAAGTGCTACATGTATTATGTCATATGTGAGTTCAGTAGATTCTTTGTTTGAATGGTAAAAATTATTTTTTTGTTCCACATATGAAAAGCGCATATAGTATGACTATATGAGATTAGCTTAACATTCTGTCATATTAACTTTCAAACTAGTAACATTTGAACCTAATATATGTGAGCTATGTATATACAGGGGCAAAGCTGCTCATCAGACAAGCCCTAGAGCTTAGATCCCATTTATATAAAGAAAACATGCCTACATTACCTTGGGTGGGGAATTGACCAATGATTCCAATTCTCTTCACATTTGTGCCCCACCTGATGTTCGCATTATCCTTCATCAAGATTCATGGAATCTATGGTTAGGATTGCCTGGTGAGTCTGTATGATCTTAACACGTGCATCTAGTTTGCCCTCCACCAGTGTAATTTGCAGTAAGCAAACCAGTACCAATGCTTGACTGTTAATGCCCCTCGTTACCTTGATGCTGAAGGGAAATTGACGGGCTACAGGGGCATTTTAGTTATTTTAGCATTAAAAATGAATAAAAAGAGAAATGAAAAGGAGTGACTCACGAACAATTGGGCTCGGACACGGGCTTATAAATAGAAGGAACCTTTTTCTGATTTCCGAATTCAGCTCCCTTTCTCCCACTCTTATCAGTCTCTTCGTAGTTTTCCCTGTATACATAACAAATCCATTAGGGCCCACCCGCGATGTTTATGTACATTGCACGGTGGACACCACATTCTATGGTGGGTCCTACATTCTTCCCTTCGGTGTGGCCCACCTGAGTTATGTATCAGGCTTTAGTTTGGGATCTACACCCCGGGGAAGTCATCCATCCCACATCATGGTGGGCCCCGCATTGCTCAGACGCATGGTCATTGACATGCCTTGTAACGCTTGTGGTCATTTACACAAATTAAATGTGAATAGTTGCTGTATTTAACTTCTGCTTGTGGGGCTCAGCAGATTTCACATGCATCTAATACATTCATTCGATGCACCCCACTGGGATGAAGAGACCCTAAAAAGGGCGCTGATTGGGTACTACACCCATCAGGACTGGTTAAATACGGATGGTCCTCCAAGGGGCTCTGTAGGGCCGACAGTGATATATGCGTTTTATCCCAGCTGTCCGACTATTTTGAAAGATCATTTTAAGGCATGAGCTCAGAAGGAGTTATATCAAAGGCTGAGTGGACCACAACGACCGTACCGTTGAAACCTTCCCAGGGACCATCATGATGTTTATTTTCCATCGAATCTGTTCATAAGGGCACATAGACCTGGATGAAGGGAAAACATAAATATAAGCATGCTCCAAAACTTCTGTGGCCCAATAGGTTTTCAGCAATAGGCATTCAATCCCCACTGTTTCCTGTGGTGTGGTCCACTTGACCATCTGGTTGATCTCATTTTTTACCTCGTCACTTAAAATAAATTTTCAAAATGAATGGACGGCGTGGATAAAAACACACGTGAATTTCGAGAACTTGGGAATGATTCTACATAGTTACCTGCGTTGTGGCCCACCTAGGTTTTGGATGAACGCACCCCCTGCATATAGTTCTTTCACTTTTCCTGTTCGTAGATGGAGGTACAGGGCAGCCTACATCTAACTTTTCTATCCCATACATGCGTGTACAATTGGGACCCATGCTTGGTGAATGAGACCATGTTCTATTGCATTCACGACGAATGGACCATGCTCCAAAACTTTCCGATATCGGAAGAACTCAACCACAGCCTCTGGTTCTGTTTTTTTTTTTTTTTCGTTTGGATGTGGACCATTGTCGTATTTTTCGTATCAACCCTCTATTTCTATGCTACGATTTGGACGTTTACGATTGTCGCCCTATTAAGGAGATGCTCTCTGCATGTCCCATTTGGTCTGGATCACCCAATTACGGGCCCCACTTATTAGAATTGGGACGAACCGTTGTTGTCCGCCTTCCTCCGAATATTTCAAACAACGCTCGCGCATGTGCACTCTCCCACATTGACACGTACGTGCGAAGCGTGGGCACGCTCTACCAAGCAACTAGGCCCATAGATCGGCTTGCAGCCTATTGTGCATTTTTGGCCCACCTCAAGAGTAGACCAGGATGATTCTTGACACATGGCACATTAACCATGTGGCCACATAGATGAACGGTCAGGATCTCGCACGCGTTTGCCTCGTTGGTATGAGTGAATGCATTTGTCAGGCCACTATAGACATACACGTGTCCATTTAATAGACTATTCCAACCTCATAATAATTGAGGTTTGTTTTTTTCATGGTATATGATTTTCCATTTAAACCGTCCATGAGATGTCCACCAATCATTTAGCTAGAACGGGATATTCAGTAGACATTTAAGATATGATCCATCTATAGTGGTCCCACGATTTGAACGTTTTTAATCCAAGGCTGGCCTGAAAGGCTGAGCCCCGGCCTAAAATTCAAGCCTGTCTGTTAAATGTGGACGTCCAACGTACGACTGTAGTAGCCTAGTTTTTTGACGCGGATTAGCTACTGAGCTTGACAGTTGCCCCGTTTCGCTAATGAAGTGACGTCACCGCATTCTGTGGGCCCCACCATGACGTATGTGTTGTATCCACACCGTCCATACATTTGGAAAGATCATTTTAGGGACTGATCCAAAGAATCACCACTATAGAAAGGGATTGAATGTCTACCGTTAAAAACTTCTTTGGGCCACATAAGTTTCCGATCAAGCTGATATTTGTGTTTTACCTCATTCCATGTCTTTGTTAACTTATAAACGGGTTGGATCTCAAATAAACAAAATGGTAGGCCCTAGGAAGGTTTCAATGGTGAGCCTCACTATCCCCACTGTTTTTTGTAGTGGGGTCCACTAGAACCTTTGATCTGCCTCATTTTTGGGATCATGCCTTAAAATGATTTCTCCAAATGGATGGATAGTGTGTAAACAACACATACATCATGGTGGGCCCAAAGAAGATCGTGACGTCACTTCAGTAGCCGACTCGCTAATGTCGCGTCCCTAATTTTTAGACACCTGTATATATACGGTGGGGCCCACCTAGTGAATAGCCCGATGTTGCAGAATGGGTGGCAGGTGGGTGAGGCGGGGATATTAATCTAGATTGGGCTTGGACGTGCCTGAACCGGGGCGAAGGCCTAACGTTTACTTTGTGGGCCCGGCCTGTTGACAACCTAACTTTCAACGGTGTTTGCATGTGGTATGAATTAACGCCAATCCGGCCACTCGAAGTTGTGACGCCCACCTAGTGGGACGATCCATCATCCAACTAAATCGGCATCCGATGAACCATTGAAATGAAAACGGTCACTGGTCCAAATTCAATGGTTGATACCAATAGTCAAGATTGTCCGATCATTTATACATCCACAGGGGGGCCCACGGCTTGAACGGTCCAGATGACCCGCATGCATGCCACGTGCAGCTATATGAGCTGAGTTGAAGTTCACCATCTACGTCTGGTAATTTATACTTGCCCGCTGCTCTGCTGCTGCTGATTTAAAGAGCGAGAGTGAAACCTCCTGGATCCACCCAAACGCGCCACCTCACACACATCTTTACTCCCTTCTTCTTCTCTTGGAACGGGCGCACTTCGCCGATTTGTCGGTACAATCGTCGATTCGTTCGTCTCCACCACTCCACACGCAAGCAGGTTACGGAAGACGTTAGAAGCCCCGATCGAGTAGCTCCTTCCCATCGACCGTTGACTCTTCTTCTTCTCCCTTAAGCTTCCAAACGCAGGAAACGAAGAATCCGCAATACTCTCGGCCGTACGATCTACTTCTTCGACCTCGAAAGCTACCATTCTTCTTGCTGAATCGCCCACCTCCGACTCGATCTGAGCCGGCTGGCACGAAATATCGGCCTTTGTATCGGGATCCTCTTGAGATTGCTGCGCTTTGTCCTTAGCCGTATCGGGTATTTGTGTCGGGGTTATTGAGTTGTTACAAGAACACCGATCTGTTGGTGAAATTCGTTGGATTAGCTAGCGTTCCGGGAGAGAGGAAAACTTCGATACTCTGGCGGACACTGATGGATGATACGCAGGCACTTATAAATTACTTAGAATTTTGCATACATGGAATTCAAATAATGCAAATCAAACTGTCTCGATTATGAGTTCCAGTTTAGATGTATCATGAAACAAAAAATTATCATGACTATCTGATTGGTGGACATTTATTGAACGGTTAAAAATGAAAACATCCAACGGTCCTATTTCAACAAAAAAGTGTCCACGAACCAGAGGTTACTTTTTAAATTGCGACTTAAACATGGATAGTTCCAGAATTTTTAGTCGGTTTAATGTGAGTGCCTGCGTATCAAGCGTCATGCAAAACCGAGTATCTAATAACGGGGATCATGGGAAAAGATGGAATACCAAAAGCGGAAGCCGAAATCTGGGAACCTTTGAGGACGTACTCGTTGTCGGAAATGGGTGTGATGAGATCCTCGTCCAGCAAGTCTTGCCAAACATAGCCTGTCTTATATCGCCTGCAATCCATTCCTCGCATTAAAAGACGAGAGGATAGAGAAGACAATTGTTATATGACATGATACTCAGGCTCCGTGTTGATACGCAGGCGCATAGAAATGTACACGTGGGATATATTAACTCAAATAAAATCGACTGGATTGTGCAGCTGACTTTCGCTGCGTCACAAGCCCAAGATCAAATGGGTGGAACAGTCCTAACCTCTTATTCGTAGACACTTGTTAGAAGAAATAGGACAGAAGTAGGACCGTTGGATATTTCATTTTTAACCGTCCAATAAACGTCCACTAATCCGATAGTCAGGTAATCAAATAAGTTTAATTTTGAGTTCATCATACATCTGGTGTGGTTGCAGTATTTTGAGTTAATTTGAATGTTTGTATCCGACGCTTGAAATTTCCAAGTGCCTGCGTATCATTCCTCACACTCTACCAGCCTATCGGTCTTTTAGCGCAGACAGATATGGATCTATTGAAATTTGAAGACGTGAATTTCGGGACAAGTGCGAATGCGAGAGACGTGCGAGATCCTGGTCCCCTCCTCAGGTGGCCCACACATGTAGGGATTACGTGGGATGGAATTGCATTTGATCAGTAGAATGGAAAACTTGGAATTAGATTAGATGGAATTGCATTTGATATAGCTTTTTGCTTACCCAGATTTTTCTTTTTTCTTTTTTCTTGAAAAACTTAATTGATGTTAGCAGGTTGTGTAGGCCTCAACATGATGCGCGGGCTACAGCCACACTGCCCACCCATTTATTTAGATCATTTTAGAACATGGGCTAAAAAATCAAGTAAATCCAAAACTCACGGGGACCCACCATTGAAAGTAGCAGGGATTGAATGCCTACCATTGAAAACTTCTTTGGGGCCGTCCTTTCAACCTCATGAATAGATTAGATGGCAAATAAACGTCATGGTGGACCGCAAGAAGATTTCGACTGTCGGCATCATTGTTCCTACTAATTTCTGTGCTGTGGTCCACGTAGGCTCTAGGTCTACTTCATTTTTAAGCTTATGTATAAAATGAGGTTGCAAAATAAATGAGCCGTGTGGATATAACACATATATGTTATTCTCAATAATTGTAAATAAAGGTAGGTATATCTGTTCAATGGACAGCAAACCCAAGAGTATATGCCGCCATGACACGAATATAGCATGGTGTTAAGCTTGTCGTAGACATTTCTCGTCATATGTAATAATTACATTTTTTTAATCCCATCGTACCTAATGCTTTCTAATATCATGCACCAAACACTCTATAACAGTCTACTTTCACCGTTAAAGTGTGGTGTGGCCCACCTGATGAGTGGATTGCCCTAAGTTGTGGCTCCGTACATGTCCCCTAGACAGGATTTCGTACACTTACTATGTTGGCACACGTGCGGCGGATCACCTCTTCAAAATCACTCCCCGCCCGAATCCTTCTCGTGAAGATTTGAACAATGCTCGGCCCGAGGTACCGGTTTGTCTATGTCCAAGACAGATGGGACAACATTAATCGATCGAAATTTCAGACCGTTCATCCGGTGGGACATTGGCCAAAAACCGATTATCGATGACTGGCCTGGAATGCTAACTACCACCAATCAAATGGCCAGAATATTCCCGTATTGGAGATTTTCAGTCTATTGCCATCAATGGCAGATTCAAGTGGAAATCCGGGCCACTGAAATCATCCACTGGCATGCAGATAACTCGGGCCGAGCATTGAATGGTGCATCATTACATTACAACAACCAGGCCTTCTGGATAGGGTTATGGACTGCAGATGTCTAAAGTGCGCCTGTGGGTGCAGCAATCAAACCTCTTGAAAGACCAGGTGAATGATTCAGGCATGTCCTTTCCTCGCAGATCCGATAGCCATCTCTTCACGTCTACAACCAAAAACAAAGAAATAATAATTATAAAAAAAAACAGAGAGAGAGAGAGAGAGAGAGAGAGAGAATCTGACGGGCATACCTTTCAGCCGAACACCCGTCCGATTCATGTTATGGACACGGATGAGATGAGGATGTTCAATCCTACCCATCCGACTCAGGAAATAGAGGACGTGGATCCTCCTCATCTCTCCCCCGTTAGCTTCCATCCTCCTGCACCACCAGAAACAAGCATTTCTCTTTCTCAAATAGATGGACACGATTTTCCTCCTTATCAGAGCGGTAAAAAGGAACGGCTTCATGTTCGAATCTCGGCCGTCCGATTGCAGAAAATGGAAAAAAATAAAAAGCTGAAGAGGAAAACGAATCGAGAAATCCCTTTTCCGGATTTCAATCGCTTCGATCAGAACACAAGATATAGATGAAATTGCAGGCCTAGAGATGCAGATACAGAATAGTAAACGAATCCTCGTGGAGACAATAAATGGCATTGAGAGACGAGAATACCTAAGGTTTTTCTTTCCTTTTGTTTTATGTGATTCTCTTTTTCACGTTATCGAAGAAGGATAAGAAGAGATGCTGCAGACAAAGGCCAAAAGGCGAGCGTACTCGGGTTCGGAGCTTATTTATAGATGCTTTTGATGATTGGAACTGTAAGTGCTTCCGATGAGGTCGAGCTCTCAGGGCCCACCGTGATGTACGTCGGATATCCACCCATCAATCAAACGCACGCTTTCATGGTGGACCATGGGCCTAAAAATCAGGCCCATTCCCGCTGAGATGTGGTTTAGACATGCAGCCCATCCATCGTGTGTGTCCCACTCGAACGAGGGGTTACACCCAGTTTCAAGCAAGCGTGATTCAGATGGTGTAGCCTACCTGAGTTTTGGTCCTTTAGATATGGCCGAGCTTTGCGACATTTCATAACCTGGAGGGGCCCCACCAAACGCACGGTGTGGATGTCTGACATACATCACGGTGGGGCCTGCATTGAAGTGAATACTCAGAATAATAAGTAATCTGTGATAGGAGCTATTAAATAGATGGGCCAAAACGTTGCTTAGGCCTATTTTTTACAAAATGATCATGACCGTCCATATTTTTGAGGCCGTTGATCAGATAGTTAAAACTATCATTAGGGTGTGATATTCATATGGCAGCACATGCAGCTCAGGTTGTACCTGATGGAAAGTCCAGATCAATCGACTGTGTTGTCTAAGTGTCCCAATTCAACTAGGGCATCACTCCGCGTGTGTAGAGAGAGATGGTATGCCATATGCCAGTAAAAGGGTGGGTAACTTGGGTGGGTTATACTGTGATGTGTGTGTGAAATCTACTCTGACCATCAGGTGCGCTAAAACCTGATCCATCCGTCATTCAAGTGGACCACATGATTGAAAATAAGGTATTGTGTGACACTCACCATCCAAATTATTTCCATTTGTATAAACCAAGTGAATAATGGATAGGCCTGATTTTTGCTGCTGAGGCATAACTTTTGACATGGCATGTAATGGTTTGGATTGGATTTCAGGTACTCATCTCAGTGGACCTGGTATAAACTTAAGGGTAAATGTCTCTCTTCTCGCTGTTTCTTTTGAGTTGGCCCACCTGAATCACATTCACAGGTGAGCCTTCTTTTTTGGCCCGATGCCTAACGTGGAGTGACGCATTAATAGTCATTCTACAAAAATGTCAGGCCCATCAAAAATCAAGGGTGAGGTATCATTCTCTCAATTGTTTCCCTTCTTGTGGCCCACCTAATCATTGATTTGCCTTATTTTAGCCTTTCGCCTAACATGAGCTGACACACCTGATAATTGGAGTGGATTTCAGAAACGCATCATGGTAAGGCCCACTAGAGAGTCTTTGCTATGGTTGGAGACCACTCTCCTGCATACAGGAGGGGGATTGCCTACCGACACTGTCAGCAGCAACAATGGGGCTATATAGGCCCCAACATGATGTATGTATTTTATCGCTGTCAATACATTTTTTAAAGATCGTTTTTGGGCATAGCTAAAAAATGAAGCAGATCCAAATCTCACGTTGTTTTTACCCTAATCGTTTTCACTTTTCACCCTTCCCTCTATTTTTTTCTTACCCTACTCGCCTACCGAACGAGCGCTGCGTTTTGCTACTGCCCGATCAGCGACGCTCGATCTTCTTTCTCTCCAGTCTTCTCAACAAAGGAGCTGGTTATTGTTAAGTATATAGAGAGGGGGAAGAAGGTAATACAGAATCGAGAAGCTGGAAAAAATCTGTTTTTGTTGGTATTGGTACTTTTTCTTACTTTTCTTTATCACTTGTGTTTTCTTTATCAGCTGTGCTTGATGGGTGAATGTGCATAGGGAAATCATCAATCACAGCTTGTTGCAGCATCCGAATATTGTTGGGGTTTAATAAAATTGGCCAGATTCACATAGTCATTATAGAGCACAACCAATCCAACTCGGTTTTCCTGACCAAGTCGGACTCGGATCGTTTAAGGCCAGCATGAGTTAGGATCGGATCAAATCAAATGACCCTGACTCGGTCCTGAATTGGACCGAGTTCGGGTCAGGCCACTTCCAGGAAATCCGCGTCCCAGCATTCCACGCTCCCCATTTACTCCCATCCAGACGTCCTCTTAGGAGAGGGATGGCTTTTGAGATTTCTTGGGATGTTAAATAAGATTTTCGAAATAGAGAACGAGATTTATGGACTTTGAAAATATAAGTGATTGTAAACTAACGGCTTGGATTTATGCAAATAAACACGCGGCTTGAATTTTATCCCCTCCCTCTCTTTCCTTCTGTGTTTCTCCCCCCTCCGAAAGCCCCTCCCCATATTAGGACCTTTGAAATGGTTGGTTACCTTGATGATTTGTATAGGCCTGAAAAATCACATTGATTGGATGGCCATGACCCTCTTATGCCACTTGAATTTGGATTGAAAATGGATGGTTGAGAGAAAACTGCTAGCGGTTCGAATTCAATCAGTGTTAGCGGACTGTTTAGATCTCATGAATAGTGCGGGACTGGTACCGTGCTCCATAAACAATGGAGTTGATTATCTGGACGTCCAGGATGGTATTAGCGCGTATCATTGTCGAGTGTACGTCTACCAGCGGTATAAAACAAAAGCTAGACTACATCACGCCTTCTGACAAATTTCCACCTCACGGGTGGCAAATAGCACCTAAACTAGGCCTGAAGCCTGGGCCCGGTCTTGAAATCTAAGTTTGGTGTCTGGGAAGGGGACAATGATGAATGGCCCGACCGTTGGACTGATCGAATTATCAAGATTATAGGATGAATGGACAACTCAGATATATATATATATATATATATATATATATATATATATATATATATATATATATATATATATATATGTGTGTGTGTGTGTGTGTGTGTGTGGGCGCGCGCGCGCGCGCGTGAGGCCTCCATTCAACAGCATGTAAAGGCTCTTTATATGATAGGCATTGCTGTGGATGGAGGTGATGGCTCAGAGAATTTCTTAGATATGGATCATTTGAAACCTATGGCTCGATTGAATCACCAAGTGAGTAGTCATCAGAGAAAATGAATGGACAATATAGAGATATTACAAGACCGGACGGACCTAGCCAGGCCCTACAGGTTAGGCCTTATAGCCAACCCCGACACTAGGCCAGCCCATTGCCGCTTCTATTTCACCTATGCGACATAGACGCATGCTATCTAGGCCATCCAAATCATGGGCTCGACGGTTTAATGGGGAAAGCGTGAGAAGAATAACACGGAATGGAGGTCCAAAATGGAACTGGTGAAATCAGATACCGAGAACATCCCACCAGTATGGGTCCCTGTCTATTTCGCATTTGTGTGCATGTATGAGAAGGCTGCCACGGATGAGATGAGATGAGACCGTTAGGTTGAGTGAGTTTTGATAAACGCACACTGGATCCTTGTTGCATTTCTCATCCTTGTGCCGCAGATCCAAAGGTCAAGGTTTAATTTTCAATAGAATTTCTGAGAATAGCCTATCCAACAACGGTCTGGATTAACTCACCATCCCCTAAACAAATGGTCGAGAACTGAAGACCATGTATGTTGTGCATATACGCAGGCCTCATACGAATGAGAGGGCGCGACTTGGGTGAAACCCCGGAACCGAAATCGGATTGGGTACTGAGTTACTCAGTACGCTTTTATCGTACTGAGTAAACTCCGTTGGGCCAACTGTGAGTTTATGTGGTTTATCCACACCGTCCATCCATTTTTACTGCTAATTTTAGGGGTTGATCCAAAACTTATTTGACCTCCAAAAAATTTTCAATGGTAGAGGTTCAATCAAACAGTTTCCTGTGGTGTGGTCGAATTGAGATTTTGATTTGTTTCTTTTTTGGGATCAAGCCTAAAATTATCTGTTAATATGGATTAACGGAGTGGATAAAATAAATAAATAACAGTAGACCCCACACGGTTTACTCAGTACCCTAAGTTACTCGGTACGCAATCCGCTTCCCATTATTTAGTGTGGTGCATTTGAGCAATAGATCTACCTTGAGCTCATACCTTAAAATCATCTTGAAAAAAGAGAGAGACAGCCGTAAATAGATACATCAGTGTGCCCCCACACAGATGTGCAAGTTCGTTGCTAGAGATGGGTGGAACATAACACAATCCAAGTCCATTAGACCACACCAAAGGAAACAGTGGGAATAATGACTTCCACCGTTGAAACCTTGCTAGGGCCCAAATTGATGTTTATTTGTTATCCAACCTGTTTATAAGATCACAAAGATATGGATGAAGGAAAAACACAAATATCGGCTTGATCCAAAACTTCTGTTGGCCCCTAAAAATTTTCAACGGTAGAATTTCAATTCACACAGTTTCCCGTGGTGAGGTCCCCTTGAGATTTGGATATATTTAATTTTTGGTCTCAAGCCATCAAATTATCTTTTAAAATGGATGGACGGAGCAGATAAAATATGTAAATCACTGTAGACCCCACAGAGTTTACTCAGTACGCTAAGCGTACTGAGTTACTCAGTACGCAATCCGCTTCGAAACCCTGACGTGTCGCGCTGCGTTTCGTCCAAATGAGCAGAAGCCGTGCGGGGCTTTCGGACGAGAGAGAACCTTTTCATTCCCCTTTTCATTCCCTTCTGCCCCTCTCTCCGGCTCTACCTCCCCCTCTGGCGGCCTCTCTCTCTCTCTCTCTCTCTCTCTCTCTCTCTCTCTCCAACAGCGGCAGCCACCTAAGATGGTCAATGCCCCAAAAACCTCCTTGACTGTGCAATCCTAACCTTCCATTCCAGGCAGCAAAAGGATGGTTTAGAGAACAAACGCTGACTGCCGCATTCAACTTCAAATATTTTTTCAGCGAAAACCAGAGCGTTTCTGACCTTTTTAAGAGATGCTCCTTCATCAACGCCATCTCGTCCGTCGATTCCATCCCGAATCAAAACCTCTTCAGATCGTCTTTCTCCCTCTCTGTGATTTTCTTCAATAGAAAGAAATAAAAATACGTGAGAAATCAGAAGCATTTTAAGATGAGAAGAAAAACGAGCATTAGAAAGTAGAAGAAACCAAATGGAATTTGAAGAAGCGGGGAATCGACCTGATCTCGTCCTTGTTTCTCACATTTCAGTCTTTCCTGCTTCTGCTGCGGAGCCAAGGAATTGAAGTGAAATTTCATATAAATCTCTCATCCTTTTAGAGAGAACTGAATCTGACGAGACCGTTTTATAAGACATTCAGAACCTGCCGCCCTTCCAACGGACATTGCTAATGACCGGAATGTCCTTTTGCTTCTCGAAGATACATCCAAACGAAAATGCTTTCGCAAACGTGGATGGAAGACTACGTGTCGACAAGATCCAAACCGTCCATCAAGTGCCCAACCCTCTGTTTGCACCGGTAACCCACTCAGGTGGGCTACACCACGAGGAGCAGTTGAGATGCAACTACCGCCATTAAAATTCTTCAAATAGTGTGTGGGCTCCACTTTGGTCTCTATATTCCATCCGATCCATTCATATGATGCACCGGTCCATAATTAATATACTAAAATCACAACATTCCATGATGCTTGTAAGTCACACCAGGTTAATTAGAGCTTTTAGCCATATTTTACAGAATTTCCTGTGATGTAGCCCACCTAAGTCTTGGATTGGACCGATTTTTAGGATCCACGGGGAAATGTGGCTTCTCACCTTATGAACGGGGTGGATCTGATGGAAGTCTATCCCACGTGGTGATCGGTTAGATGTAGCCACGTACGACTCCGCGTAGTTAGAACAGCGCAGTCCATGATTCCGTATCCAAAGGCTAGCGCAGTCGATTCCATATTCAAAGGTTACTCGCACGAACAGGGCTAATATTGTGCTCGCAGGACACGTGCCAGCGGGGCATGCTTATCGTATATCCGGGCCAGTCAGTAAGAGGCCCCCACGATGCACAGACGCGGAAATCAGGCTGAGTCCGTGGGCCACACTTGTATGTCAACGACTTATATTAATCGTTTTAATTGGACCATCCACTTATACAGGACTCATAGAAATGGGTCGGTGATCTATACCGCACCCTGTCCAATGCAATTATGGAAGTGATTTTCTTGTAACATAGGATTTTATAGAAATCTATTGTGCTCCCATATCGATCCTGCACGGCATTGTCATTACATACTTAATCTAATTAGCATTGAAGTAATTCTAACATACATGCAAATGGACAATCCTAATATTCCCATAAATCATAGTGCTAGGATCTCACGCCTGCTTAATAAATACATATTATTTATCTACATTAGATGTCAAGGCCCACAAATTACTTTAAAAATTCTCATGTGTGAATTGATTTTACCTTTTCATTGTGAGGCCTTCATCAGATATGCACACTATGCAATTTTATTGGGCTAGACCAAGGGTTGCAAGAGATTCATATAATTCCCACAGTCATAGACCCTTTGGAATGTAAGATTGTATCAAATTGCATTTGGTCTAGTATAAATTCTATCCTACATTTGGAAAAGATGAGAATAATTAAACTAATCTAATCCAAGTACCATATCATCCTCTCCCAACAAAAAATATGATAAGTTTTTTAGTGTATTTTGAAATTCACTACATTTGTGGGCTCCTCCGATGCATGTATCTTATTCCCACTGATCATTCGTATAGCCCTCTGCATGTAACAATTGATTTACCTATATATATAGGTGACCAGCATCACTTGTGTAATTTGGTCAGTTGACTATTATAATTTCATGATCTATCAAAGATAGGTTTCATTTAATACAATGCTTTCAGATCCATGTATGCCATTATAATTAGAATTATTTCTTTTATTAGTTAACCAGATTACTCCACAGCTTTTTTTTTCACACGCACACACACCCCACACACTCACACAGGTGGAATTTCACCACCTATGGGTACTCAAACCCTTGAACGGGAATTGAAACCCCTGAGAGTCTACCACCCGGGCAAGATTAAGGACCCCACACAGTTAAAACAAAAGAGAAAGTAGCTACTAAATTACCAAAAAATGTTAATAGACAAATGGGGAAAAATAGAAAAGAAATAAAAAGCAGAACAGCCAAATATATACGACAGCCACAATTTCACGTCCAAGGGTCTTTAGCTTTTCTACATTAGAATGGGTGAAGGACTGAATACCCCCTCACCGTTGCTTATAGGACCAATCGCCCCCTCCTTTTAATTTCATTCCAGCTTCTCCTGATTTCATAACACGCATCTAGTGGTGGTGAGTCCTTGTCGGTATTGTTGGCATTGTTTCATGGTGATTTAGACCGTCCAAATCACTTAGTTGGGGATGATACATAACCAAAAACCAAACTGATATAATATAGTAATTTTTTGTTTTTTCCTTTCGAATGTGGACAACCTACTATTTTACATTTTAACCGTCCATTTGACAACCATTAAATAGATGATTAGGAATGCTTGGTCAGTGTCAATTAAAGATATATGATCCATCCACAATGCATCACACAAGTCGGATGGTCTAGATAGCCAGCTGCACATGAATGTCATGTGTGAGGAGGATGAATAGTTACCTTCACACAATTTGGATGGTCTACAAAGACCGCATATGAGTGCCATTAGGATACTTCAGTTTATATGCTTTGAGATTATATTTGTTGGACATGTGATCATTTTTACATGATCCTAACCGTTGATTCAATCAGATATGCTGCTGATGGAAGGTGTTTTAAAAATCTTCGTCATTAGATCTTAAACTTACGATAAATGGCGGACAGAACATTGATTAAGTAGATGGTTTATATTCAAAGAAAGATGTAAGGTTTGGAATACACCCAACTGAGTTTTCTGGGGCATCTCCATCCACCACGAGGCTCATCACATAAACGGTTGGATCATCCAAACATGATCCTGGGAGGCAGATTGCGTGGTGACCTGAACACTACCTAGCTACATGGTGTCAGGACTTTGTGGGGCCCACTGTGATGTATGTGTTTTTGTCGATGGTGTCCATCCACTTTACCAGCTCATTTTAGTGCATTAGCAAAAAACTGAAGCATATCTAAAGCTCAAGTGGACCACAGCACATGAAACATGAAGGATTGAACATCCACATTTGAAAACTTTTTGAGGGCCACGGAAGTGTTGGGATCAAACTGATATTTGTGTTTTCCCTTTATCCAGATCCGTGTGACCTTATCAACACGTTGGATGACAGATAAATATCACTGCAGGCCTAAGGAAGGTTTCAACTTTGGATGTCATTATCCCCACCATTTACTGTGGTGTGGTCCACTTGAGCTTTGGATTTCCTTCAATTTTCATTTTACGCCCTAAAAGGAACCAGAAAAACTGACGGATGGTGTGGATAAAACACATTACAGTAAGACCCACAGAGTCCTGATACCACGTATAGCTAGGACAATCCGATTCCAGAAACGTCACTGTCACTGTACTAAAGACTCCTTACCTTCATCTTTCTTTTTTTATATAAAGAAATGAAAGTTCACTTGCAAAGTGTGTTTTCATTGCACTTAGGGCTCCATGCCTTCCACTAGTTAGTGGACAACATGGATGTTTTCGTAGAGTAAAATTCAATTTAGTACGCTACTACTTTGAATATGATATTTTTGTCAATTTTATATTACTTTTCATTACTTTTTCAATTTGGGTTGGACTCTAGACAAGACAATTTGAACAACTTTTGCCCGTGGGGGCTACATGGTGTGGTCACTTGCTGAGTGGTTGGGATCTTGCATGTGTTGTATAAGGAGTGAGTGGAACGGCAAAGGATTCACACATGTGCACCAAGGTGACTAATATCTTTTGTGCAGGCAGGACAGGGAAAACGATAATGAAAGGTGACCACTAATATAAAGACACCCTAGGGTACAGGGAAATATAGAAAGTTTCTTAGGACGCTGCTGTGTGGGGCGCCCCCACTTCCATTTTGCCAGCTCATGTTAGGATATGAACAAAAAATGAGGCGGATTCGAAACAAAGTAATTAAGCCACGTGATAGAAAATAATGGGGATTGAACGTCTACTGTTCAAACATTCATGCGGCTGTCATAGCAGTTTTGGATCAAGCTAATATTTTTGTGTTTTCAGTGAGAAAGATTTTATTAGTAGTTTGGATAGTATATACACACTATGGTGGAGCCTAGGAACGTTTCAACGGTAGGCATATCCATCCCCCACCTTTTCTAGCCATGTGGCTCACTTAAAGTTTTGAATCTGACTCATTTTGAGCTCACCCCAACATGAGCTGGAGTAGGTAACTGACAAACATCACAGTGGGCCCCACCTAGCTTCTGATTGCATGTGGCAAGCAATTCACTGCTGTTTCCTAGGTAGTAAGGGTGAGGGTGTGACCTGTAGCCCACCGGAACCGCACAAGGAGCCTGACCTAGCTTTAGGCCTTGCTTGGACGGACCTACTAGCTTAAGTCCACAGGCTAAGCTTAAGCCTCACGTTTATGCCCCAATCAATTTTCAAGTCAGGCCCCGACTCAAGTCGTTTTAGCCCAACCCAATCCAACTTAATGTGTAAATGTGTTATATCTTACAATATGACATTCAAATTCTCAGTCAGACAAACCCATTTCTCTTAAACGTAGACAGCTGATTTCATTCTTTTAAATGTCTATTTCTTTAAGCATGCGTAGCTAACTTGATCAACTGATACATTAGGAATATTCTCATGAGAAATAGGAATTTTACGGGGCAAGTCCGGGTCTAACCATTTTTTTTTTCAGGCCGAGCCTGAGCCTGCTGTGGTTAGCCTGGGCTGGAGTCATGGTCTGAAGTATTGGGCCAGGCCCGTATCTAACTTGGTCTAGCCCATCGCCACCCCTGTGAAATGAAGGGTTTGTTGGAATCTAAATACGAGTATGGTGTGGTTGAGGCTTAAAGAACGCGCGAGGGAGCTTTTGGTTATTTTCCTTGTTAGAATGGATTAAATACATATTGGCAATGATCACAAATCTTAAACGTAGGTTCAAGATGTGTAGACCCACCATGATGCATGAGTGCCATCCAACCGGTCCATAAGATATTTCCTTGCATTTTAGGCCTGTATGCCAAAATCCAGCCTGATCCATAACTCAGGTTGACTACACCAAAGGGGACAATGGGGGAACTGCAGAGAGGTAAACGCACCATAAAACTTCCAGATGGAATGCAGTGTAGTCTTTCTGAGTGTATACCATCCAATCCGTTCATTAGATGTGCTCCACCAGGATGAACGGACTCACAGAAACTCAAGTCATTACAGAATTATGTTGGGACACAACAAGTGAAAAAAATTTCTCCTTGCCGTCTGTCCCACCTGAGTTTTAGATGTGGATCATTCTTGTGGTGTATGGTGTACATTAGAAGACATAACAGATTCACGGCTTGGATTCCATATAAACATCATGAGCCGGCCCCACAAAGATCCAACATGTGGTAGATGTGATAATTTATCTTGAAAAAGGCCATTGCGTGGGCTTGATTAATATGAAAATATGATGCAAGGACATCTTGCCCATCTGATTACCAATCTAAACTTTTTTTCAAAGGCAAAGATAATTTCACAGCTGTCCATACATGACGGGTGGCCTGGATCGATCACACATGTTTCTACGTTGGCACGCGAATGTATAGGAAAAGAGATAGAGAGCTAGATTTTTCCCCTTTGAGAGCGGCGGATGTATGTGGCTTAAAATTCACGAAATGTATGTGCGAAGCGTGGGTCTTTCTCACACAAATTTGCACGTGGCACGCTAATTAGTGCCCGTGCCTTGAAGATCAAAACACGCGTGGACCTGTCTCCGACTGCGACTTCCCACGTGCAGGTGGTGCCAGTGGCATAAGATAATGTTCATGCATGGCCCACCATGGTTTGATGGTTGGTGCACCACGGTCCAACATATCATGGTGTGGTCGACTCACGGCTCCTGCCGTGGGACACTGTACCTAAAAAATGCCAAAAAATGCATTGGGTGTGTGGGTTTTCTAAGGATCCAGCGTCTGTTCGATGTCCACGAACGTTCACAAGCTGAGTCGTCCAATGTTATAAACCGTTCATATTTTTGACTTTATGCCATGTGGGCCACACTAAGAAACTTAGGCTTACGGAATGATTGTAATGAATTTAGAACAAGGGAAATAATTTTCTACGGTGCAGATTCAGATCTAAATCAAAGGTTAGATCATGACTGGCGCGTGATTATGAGACAATAGCTTATTCAGTAATGAGAAGGGACGGCTCAAATCATCGGACTGTCTCAGCATGTGGCTGGTGAGACCCATTGGATTCTCAGTCACAACAGAGGTAAAACGAGCTCTAGCTGTTTAAGAGTTCATTGCAAATGGGTAGAACTGATCAGCTGCAACCGGTCGTATGGTTTGACCTTTATTCTATGGAGTTCTTTCTTACGCTTATACCCCTTGAAAATATAAAACATTCTCAGAGAGAGTGCTTGTAAAAATGGATTGCACGTTAAGTTAGCCTAGTAGGTGATCAATTCTCAATTGGGAGATGACGTGGACTGGCTACGGGTTCCTGGTATCGTATCTCCATCCTACTATCTATCCTAGTTTTTGGGATCATTTGGAAAATGGTGGGACCCTTCAAATGTATGCATGGGGTAGTTGTACTTAAGAGTCCAAGACTATCAAAATTGCCCACTCAACTGTGTATGGATCATAAACAAAAAATTGCACTGAGAAGACATTAATAATTTGATTTTCCCATTAATCCAGGAAAACACTCTTTTACTTCTAACCATCTATTTAATAGCCATGAATTGGATGGCTAGGATTAATTGATCAATGCAATTTACGGTTGTATGTCCAAAGCAGGACCCATTGTTTAGATAGTTTCAATAATCATATATGTGAAGATTCTTTGAGTTTCAACACTGAGGTCATCGGTTTGAGTGTCCACTGTGGTGTGTGTTAGTGTGAGCCCGTGTGTAAAAGGAAAAAAAAAAAAAAAACTTTTCCCTCCCAATTAATTCAAGGGTTCTTTGTTAACTCATGTGTGTTCCCACATATGCCAGCACGGAAGACGCGTGCAATATCCAAGCCATCCATCAGAAGAGTGACACTATCTAAATTCACCATACCAAGAATCAGGTTGGTACGCTAATCAGGTGGGCCACATTTAATTAACTGTGCAAAATGTATGGTTTGAAAAATTCAGCTAAAGTCATGTAACCCTTCCATTTATTTCTAATGTGATGGCATACTCCCTGAGGGTTCCTCCTTTATTTTTGGGTAGTGACATCTACACAGCAGAATCCAGATTTTCTGCTTGCCAATGGTAAAAATAAATAAATTCCCTTTTTGCAATCTAATTGGACCACATCTAGAGTTGAGGACAAGACAACTCGACTAGACAAATCTAATTGGACCACATCTAGGGTTGAGGACAAGACAAACTCGACTAGACAAACTCGGCTTTTCCGACGCATTTATCTTTGATTCGTTTCAAACCGAGTGGGTGAATCAAACCAAATTGAGTTGACTTAGCCCAATTTGAATTCAAACCAAGTCGAGTTTGAATCACCCAGTAACTCGACTCAACTCGATCCAAAATCTAACTTGGTACTGACTCGACTTGATTCGAAACTCAACTCATACATATATATTAAATTTTTTTTAACAGATATGACATATTAAACATGAGATGCCGCGTAGCTGATGGAGAGGCTGCAATCCTGACAAGTGAATATTTGTTTCAAGTTGTGAATTCAGCCGTGGATACCCATTGCACCCGACCCAACTTGGTGCCAGCTCAACTCTACTCAACTTGGTGACCACGTCATCACACACTACATTTAATGTAACATTGCTAACAGTATCAATGATGACATGGACAAATCACAATAAAATAAAGCATGTTGTGAGTAGAGGATCCGGATTCCAACAGAGCAAGGTCCAATTGATGGCTTGGACACATCACCTCTCTGCCACGCTTGCAACTGTGATCAGATACTTGGTCATCCCTTACTGTGAGGGCCACGATGACGTAAGTGACTTAATTCCACGCGATCCATCCATTTTGATGGCTCATTTTAGGACATGATCCAAAAAATGAAACATATCCAAATCTTAGGTGTACAAGACTACAAGAAACAGTAGTGATTGAATACCTGTCATTAAAAATATTTTGGGGGCCACCGAATGTTTATTTGCCATCCAACCTGTTGATAAAGTCACAAGGACCTAGATGAAGGGACCACACAAATATCATCTCTTGATCCAAAATTTAATTTTGGGGCCCGCAAGAAGTTTCTAATGGTGAATCACTACTACTGTTTCCTGTGCTGTGGTCCACCTGAGATTTGGATCTGCTTAATTTTTGGGCTCATGGCCTAAATGAGATATCAAAATGGATGGACTGCGTGGATTTAATAAATATATATCACGGTGGGCCCCACGGTCAGGGATCCACTGGATCCGCACCCCTTAGCAAAGCACAATACAATCCGCAGAAAGCCAGATTAACAAATTCACTGGGCCTGTTTTTGGGCCCTTTAGAAGTTCGGCGGTTTCAGAGCCCATCTTAATGGGCCCCGCCCATGAGTGTATTGTTTTTGCGTTGTTGCAACCACTTGTTAATTTGTGATTTGGAGGAAGTGTACGGAAGAAACAGAGCCACACAGTCTTCTAAGGTCAATTGCTACGTTGACCCATCGACCTATACGTCTAATGGATGCCCCCCTTTAACGTTGCAAATTGTATGGTAGTTATTATGTGGGGCCCATCAAGATGTAGCGTCCCTATAAACCCATAAATTATTACTTTCAGTGAATCTCGCCAAGAAAGAGAAAGATCTGTACGTGATGATAGATTTTCTATGTAGGACCTACCAACATGAAATCAGCTCCCTTTAGTTTTCATTTTTTTTTAGTTTCGTGTGGGCCACCACATGGGCCGAAGCGAATTCTTTCTCTGGCTCGCTGATGAATGGCATCTTTGAAGATATCATTGCAAATTGAAATTTGAAACAGAACTACTGTATAGACTACTAATTCCAGTGAAACATTTTCCAAGTGCCACACCAAATACATCAGACGTCCCAGTGAGGGACATTTACACGAGGGAAAAACAGCATCAGGTGCGCATCATGTTTGTATTTCTATGTTGTCTGTCTATGCTTTGCTGCTATTTACACTTCTCCTGGCGTAGTTCATGTAATATTTTAATAAAATATTATAATCATATATTGGTAATGAATATGAATGATCAATGAAATCTCACTCGCGTTTTAAGAAAATTTCTTGATCTTGCTTATTTCGGTGACATGCTGCTTCTAAAATTAGAATGGGTTAGAGTGTACACACTTGTTCAATCAAGAAAAGAGAGACCATCGCATGAGTGAAATGTGTTACCGAGCAGTGCGTGCAGCAAACTATATAAAGCACCACCAATGCCAGATCTTTTGCAATCTAAACATGCATGACAAGGCCGTATCTCTACTGAAAGGAAAAGATCGATTTTCAGATAGTATCGATTTTTTTACGGAAACTACGAAGGATTAAGAAATAGATTCTTTAAAATTGGAAGGAGATCAGTGCATGTGAAGAAGAATCCAAGTGTAACACCCCAGGTTTTTAGGGGCCGTGTAGGAACTCGGCCTCCAAATTCCCGGGTGTCGCTTATATCCTAATTATGGTGATTTGTACATAAATCAGTTTAAATGAGCAATAAAAGAATCGACTAGAATATAAACCACAAACACAACTAACCTACTGAAATAAATGCAACTAAGAAATACAGGTCTATAGGAATATCAAATGGGTCGCACAATGTGTCGCCCAACAAAATTTATATAAGAAATGCCTAAAAGAAATGGTGCACTAGATCCATACTCAACAACCCATAAACAACCCGCACAGTTTATGGTGATCCCTTTATAAGCTGAAGTAGGAAAACTCCTCTTTCCTATCCATGCTCACCTTGCTCGGCTCGTCGAGCTCCGTCTCACCTGCATCTAATAAAGGGTCTGGTTGGTGTTTTAAAACATTGTTCCGGAGTAGGAGTGAGTAGCTAACTCAGTGGGTACCATTAACCATAAGTTACATCAAATAACAATTCCATGATGAATTTAATGAAAAATATAAATTCACACATCTCTAACTAATCTTGTTAAATGCGTATGTTTGAATTATGGTATGATGCATGACCTCACCCACAACACTCCCTTGAGCGACTTCGTCTCACGGTTGCGTATGACCAACACTCCCTCATTGCGACCTCAACTGCCGAGTCGCCAAATCCTACCTAATGCGATGCATGAATAATGTTAGCCGAGTATTTAGTTAATTCCGTTCATCCAGCAAGTTGGAGAAACTGGTATACAATGAACTAAGTGAACCAGGAATTCTTGTATGACTTTTTGCCCAGCACATTGTGGATTTCTTCTTTCAGGCCAGATTCTTCATCTCTGACAGCCCGGACACCTGTATTTGGCCTCCTACTCCTAGCGGCGATTTCTCGGTTAGCTCAGCCTAGAGCCTCTGCAGGCTTAGCCTCCCGCGCAAAGAGTGGTCTCGTTGGGTACGAAATGCCAGTCTGCCCCCCAGAATATCTATGTTTGTCTGGAGGCTACTGCACAAGGCTGTTCCCGTGGATGATGAAGTCTAGAAATGTGGTGTTTCTCTTACTTCTTGCTGCAGTTGCAGCCCTGCTATCTCCCCTGCTTGCCGGTTGGTGGAATCCCTGGACCATGTCTTCGTCAGCAGCCCTCGAGCGTCATCAGTTTGGGCGCATTTTCGCGCTAATTTTGGGTTACTGTCTAACCTGCATCTATCAGTGGAGGGCATGCTGGCTATCTGGTGGAACCCCACTCACGCAAATGTCAGATCCTCGCCTCTCCAGAAGATTACCCCCTGCATTATCCTCTGGTAAATCCGGAAAGCCCGCAATGCTGCCAGATTTAACAATAATTAGATCCAAGCTCCATCCATCCAGGCCATTATCACTCGATGTCTTGCCTCTCTCACCCGCCATTTCCCTGATCTACTTAACCCGGCCCATAGCAGCGCAGCTTTCGCTATTTTGGGATTTCGTCCTTCTAACAGTTCCATTTCTTCTATTTTCGTTGTCCGGTGGAAGAAGCCTCCTCAGGGCTGGGCCAAGATAAACGTCGATGGATCGGCCAGAGGCAACCTGGGGCCCTCTGGCGGTGGTGGCATCTGCAGAGACGACATGGGACAATTCATTTTTGCTTTAACGTCCGGGTATGGGATTGCTTCCAACGTTTATGCGGAATTGCGAGCTATCCATGACGGGTTGTCCCACCGCACCTAGCTTAGCCTTCAACACATTGAAGTAGAATTGGACACCAGACTCGTTGTGGATTTTTTGAATGGGAAGGTGAAGCCTAGCTGGAAGTGGTCGTTCTGGGTGGCTAGGATCCTGAGGTTTGCCTCGTCCGGTCAGGTGAAATTCTCTCACATTCTTAGAGAAGGGAATGAACTGGCTAATGGTTTGGCGAGTTTGGCCAGCAACTCCCAGTTGAATTCTCTGATTAAGCAGTTTTCCCTCCTCCCTCGGCGTATCAAAGGCAACATGTTCCTTGACAAAGTTGGGCTCGGGGCTCTGTGGGTTCGCCAGTTGGTTTCCCCTGAGGGTAGTTTGCTACAATAGCTTTTTTATCCCTATTTTCCGGTGCTCTCCGATCCTTCCTGTACTTAGAGTCTTTATGATAGGCTTCCTTCCTGTCCTTTTATCTGGAGGAAGCCCGAATGCCTTGCATTTTCTTCTTGTTGGATGTAAATTCCTTTCTTATTAATATAACAGAACTTTTTGAAAAAAAATAAAAAATAAAGATTAGTTAGTAAAAAATAAAAAATAAAAAGATAGGTATTGATATTTCTCGTGGGCAATGATTAAGGTTTGAATTAACTATGTTCATAGTGTAACTTATTTATAATTAGTGAAAGTAGAGATTTAGTCATGATTACTTTAAACCGTCGGTTTTAAGCTAAAAGAGTAACGGGGTTGATTTGGTCTATTAGTCAAGATCCGGGCCTAATCTAATTCGGCTTCGAGTAGATCTTTTAATTTAGTTACGATTGTCTTAATTAATCCGTGGTAGGTCGGTTAGATTTAGGCTCTGTGTGAGCAAATCATATGGCTAAATTCGGTGTTTAAGTGATCAGGCAGATTCGTTAGCTTCCTACGGTTGATTAATTCTATTTATACAGTTCTTTATCGGTACCAGCCGCGTATAAGTTCACTTCGAGCGTCAATGGTCTATAAATGATGACATGACTAGTTATTAGAAAAAAAATTAAGAATTTTTGACAAACCCAAAATAGCAAAATTTCGAGGTGTTACACTAAGTCTAATTGGGATACAAATCCGTAACCTTCGAGGATAAAATCATTTAGAATAAGGAAACCTTGAAGCAATTACTCTCTCTTCAAGTCTATATAAACAACCATAGATGAAGAGTTCCAGACCCTTGCCAACACACACATAATCTTTCTACACAGTGCAATGTTGTCTATCTTAAATTTAGTTTTTTACTTTATCCACTTTTGTCTAGTACTGATATAATAAATTCAAAGTTTAACATAATGTAGATATGCTATTATCTAGTATTATTGCTATAATATGCTTTAGGAGTAGTATAAATATCCAAGACCATTGTCGTTAGATTCTCGATCAGCTAAATTCATACTTAGAAAATCACACTAGTCACCTCTTGTAGATTATACACTATGGTTATCCTGTCCACACATGCAGTCACAAGTAATTTCTTTATTTTCTTTGCTTATTTTACTTTTAAGTTACAAAGTTACAAATGATAATGATCTTACTTCTAAATCAATAAAATTGATGGTCAGTTTTTATTTTTAATTTTAATTGTCTGTCACTGCATTACTAAGAAACTTAAGAATTGCAATTACATTTGAGAAAAAAAATTCTTTAGCTCAAGACAAAAAGATCCTCTTAAAAGACCAACACTCTCCTTCTAAATCACTTGATCCCCGTAACATTGGTGGTTCGATAGTCAAGTCAGCTTCCATAAGTTTGATCCTATGACTAATTTAACACTTGGGGTCATAAGCGTTCTATCAATTTAAGTTGAGTACACCCATCATACCTGACACTATCCTAATTGTACACATTTGACTGAATACTGGTCGTTTATTAACACGTATAGCATCCCACCTGTTAAATGAGTTAGTACGAACTTCAGGTGAGCCTAAACGCTCATCATCTTGACCACCGTGTGAATGCCCTCACTCAGCACATTCATCCGAGTTACCGGTTGCATCAGATGCTTGAAAATTAGGAGCTAGCATTCATGGTTTGTCTATCTATCCATTGAGTGCCTCGTTATGGTTTATTTATGATCATAACTTTTGAATCTTAAATTTGACTATTAGTCATTAAATATTTATCTTCATAAATAATCACCCTTTCAGCAAATATTTCTTACTATGGCCTAGGTAATAAGTATCCATTTCATGAACTGTTCAGATCATCATTCAAGGCGCACTTTGGGGGTGACTCACCTTGCTCATAGCATATTTTCATGACATTATCATCAAGAATATCCAAATTGTGGGCCCATTATGGAAGAGCGTGCATCACCCCAGCACCATCGGCCCACCATGATGCTCGTGTCGCATCTCCACGTCCACTAGTTGCAATTAGAATTCAAACTCAGGTGGGTTCGGTCCACCTCAGGAGTCAGCCGGATGCATGACCGAACGTTAGCATCCAACCCGACGTACTTGAAAATTGAAATTCAACCCTAGTACAACTTGCGTGGGGTTGGGTTCATGTTAGCACCGGAATCGCAACCACAGATGATTAACGAGACGGCGGCTTTACTTTAAATTACTAAAATGTCCTTTTCCTGGGTTTAAAACCCTTCCATCCTCATGGCATATTTCCATCCTTAACTGTGGGGCCGACTGTGATGTATGTGCCTTACATCCACACCGTCCATCCATTTTTAAAGCTAATTTTAGGTACGATCCAAAAAATGAAGCAGATAAAAATCTTAGGTGGACCATACAACAGGAAACAGTAGTGATTGAGTTCCCACCATTAAAAACTTCATAGGGGCCACGGGAATGTTTATTTTCCATCCAACCTGTTGATAAGGTCACAAAGACCTAGATGAAGAGACCACCCAAGTATAATTTTGATTCAAAACTTTTGTGGCCCACAAGAAATTTTCAATAGTAGATTACTACTGTTTCTTGCAGATCTACTTAATTTATTTTTTGGATCATACCTTAAAATGAGTTTTCAAAATAGATGGACAGCATGGCTATAGGACACATAAATCACAGCTGGCCCCATGATCAGAGATCCCATCGACCTCTGTGGATCCAGCGATTCATCTGAGCTGCGCCACCAAGGGCATTTTCATGGCACGGAAGCAGCATATGATGGAAAATCCACCTACTTTCAGATCCCCTACATGTGGCGCATACATTAAAAGTTTTTCTCAAAGGAGTAATTGCACATGGAAAGGGTTCTCTTTGGGTCTAATTGCCAAGAGGCCTCAACCCAAGTTGCACCTTGGCTATGACACCTTACTTTAAGACCTGAACATAAAAATCAGCTCAACCATAAGGTTAGGTGGGCCACACCACAATGAATGACGAGGATGGGGAGGTCACCATAGAAATATTCTTGGACCACTATGGTGTTTAAATACCATGCAACATCTTTATATGATGTGGCCCACCTTACTGAACAAAACATGTATGCCAAAAATCAAACCAATTTAAAACTTTGGTAGGCCATGCTGCATAAGTTAAATATTTTAGGCATGATTTTACACTGTGCGCGTAATGTGTGAGATACCTAAGTTTTTAGGTTAGTTTATGTTTGTCTCATATGCATATAAGATATTATTTCCACCAACACTGACTTTCATCATAGGATTTGACTGGACAACATGCCGTTATCAGATATATGGGATTCAATATTATTGTTGCTAACATCTACTTCCACCCTAACATGATATGGCAGGAATTAATTGGACAACATGCTATTGTTGGATATAGAGGATTGCGACTTATTGCAATCGGGAGCTTTTTATGTTGATGAGACCCTGACGTAGGCCCCCCTCAATGTATGTATTGTACATCCATGTTGTTTATATGTTTTTGCAGCTTATTTTAAGCCATAATCCAAAAAATGAAGCAAATAAAAATTTTAAGTAGACCACACTATGATAAACAATGGTTATTAAACACTCACCATTAAAAACTTCTTAGCAGCCACCGTAATGTTTATTAACCATCCAACCTGAAAAAACAAATATCACCTTAATTCAAAACTTTTGTGCCAACCCATAAAAGGTTTTTAATGGTAAAAAACCATTATTTCTTGTGGTGTGGTCCACCAAAAATTTGCACCTGCTTTAGTTTTGAGACCACATCCTAACATAAGCAGCAAAAACAAATGAACCAAGCGGATATACAATGCATGCATTGAGAAAGTTATTCGATCAAGTCAGGCCCAATTTCTCATGGTCACTTGCCATCTAATTAAATTCCACCACATCATACCACGAAGAAGGGCGGTACTGACAGAGGCAATAAGATGCAAGGAAGTATGTGATGAGGTTGATCACAATCTTCCTCAAGGGGATAACTTCTCCAAATCTATGGAGCTTCTCTAGACTCATCACAGAGACTTATTGAATCCACGGAAAAAATAAGAAAAATAAAAACAAATTCTAAAATTTCATAAATTGACTGATAATAAAAATAAATGAGTCTACAATTCTTTAAATAGAGATACCAAGCCTTGGAAGAAGTTTTGGAATTAAACTACAAATAAAACTCCGTAAAATTCATAACTTACTGTAAATGGTAAATTTATTATTTATAGTGTCTCACGTGGCTTAACATGTTATTCTCTTAAATTCTTAAAACACTTTTTATATTCTACACAAGTCCTAAAGCTCAAAGTATAAAGAGTGATAATCAAATTTAAACTTACTATAAATAGTAAAAATGGAAATAAAATAAAATTTCAACTGTCAATTTGATATAATCTTTCGAATTCAGCATGGGTAACCCAATATGGCAAGGTTAGTTGACCAAAGTAGCTTCTGCTACTTCAAAATCATATGTGGTATGTCAAGTAACTCATTTTGATTTGTGAGATATGTCTATTTTAAGTTTTGATTACCTCGGCCTCCTAGCAGGCTTCTCCAGTGAAAGTGTCCGCAGCCGCCTCTGCATCACAATACTCTGTCCGTGTCCATCTATCTCACAAAATTAACATAAAGCAGCAAAAAACTTGGAGCATTTAAGTATGTGTTAGGCAAGCCGCAAGCGCCTGCTTTCATCTTTTAAGATAGCTACATGTGACTGTACTGCTATTTGTAGATGTGCGTTTGAAAAATAATTATTCTATCTCTGTTTTTCCAGCTGTCGTAGCCGAAAATGCTGTGTACCACAAATAGCGTAAAGATGCCAGTACGGAATCATATTTCTATTTTGCCATTCTAATTTAAGCGTCCATCCAAAGGCTTGCTACAACATTGATGTATTTATATATATAATTGGGATTACAGCCGTTTGATCAGTGGTCGTATTCAGAGATCCAAACCATGGAGCTGAGTAAAGGCAAAGGCTAAGGTGACTTCTTTACAAATCCTAAAAATTGAAAAATCCTAGACAGTTGAATCAATGGCTCATGAAAGAACGGCAAAAGAGGTGGATCATATTCAATAGAAAGAGGTTAAATAATCAAAGTGCTGAAATTTTCTCATTGGAAAGTTTCATTATTAGGTGTTCTTCATTGATGGTGTGGACAATCATGTAAATGGTTTGGATTACTGTATAGTCCGGCAAACCTCATCTATATCGACGACTGTTGGTAGTGGGGCTGGATGCTATAGATAGGATACAGGTGAGATTCCTACCTTACATATCGAATATATTCCTCAATCCAAACCATCCAAATAGTGGGATGCAGTGTAGAATAGCCAGTCTCTCAAAATCAAATATGATTAGACAATGCTAACCTTAGATTAAGGAACACCCTTTCAAATTTAGGCAATAGATGCCTACTATAAACCAGTCGAAATCATACTTGCAGTCTAATTTGAGTTATAATACACCTACGGTGGGTCCCACTGTTTGGGTAGTTGAGATTTGAAGTCCATGCCACATGTAAGGTGGAGGAACTCATCCATATCCTTGCTAAAGTGCATACGTCTGCATTGTATCAAAAGGCCCAAAAGTGCAGCAGAAAGGGTAAAAGAGTCTCTGGCTTATTAGCCGATCAGGGGAATGACCGGACAAGGAATCGTTGCTGGCCCACCTGGACTGAGCTCCTTTAGCCATTGATTCGGTGGAATTTGATTGGATGGCAAATTGGTGTTAGAGATGAAGCTTGTTCGTATACATAACCAAATAACTTTCAAAGCTTCTTTGCTTGGCCTATCTCTCACACCAGCCTATCATCCAATCAAATCAAAGGTGGAGGGAGTACAGACAAAAGATACTACCTAATCCGTATCTGAAAATGACTGAGCTTGGACCCACATAAGTTCCTCACCTGCCCTTTAGAGGTAGATCCTCCAAATATAAAAAAAGAAAAATCAAATTGGGCACCTTTTAATTATTCCAACTTGAAATCCTATCTAAATATGAGATGCCAATTATATGGAGCTTTGTCCTACAAAATCTACTATTGGCTCGCTACTATGTGTGTGTGTGTGTGACATCTGCTGGCTCTCAGTTTGTATTTTAATCACGTGTGATGTGTGTGAGTGTATTGGAACTAATTATGTCGCTTGATTCAAACCAAACAACTTGACCCCAAGCACCAATATAAGTTGATACATTGAGTGTAATTGTATATGGTTGAGATTGATCACATATTCAAATACTCTAAAATATAATTATTAAGAAGATCAGCCGATTGTTGAAAGATATGGTTCTTCCTATGAGCTACCATGTGTGTGAGTGTGACATCTGCTGGCTCTCGGTTTGTATTTTAATCACGTGTGATGTGTGCGAGTATGTTGGAACTAATTATGCGGCTCGATTCAAACCGAACAACTTGACTCCAAGCACCAAGATAGGCAGATACATCGAGTGCGATTGTATATGGCCAAGATCGGTCACATATTCAACCACTCTAAAATATAATTATTAATAAGATCGGCCGATTGTCGAAGGATAGGGTTTTTCCTATGAAGATAAGTTGCACATTGCATTCCGTTTATAAGAACTTTTGTAAACGGAAACAATCAAATATAAAAAAAATACTTACAGTGTGATCATGAAGAGTAACTGTAATATGTTCTTCTAAAAGATAAAGTGATTATATTAATACTGGGAATAGTTCAATGCGAAAGTATAAACTTGTATTACAACTAAAAATTACCATTACTCATAAGATAATGTTTAACTAAAATAAGGGAAGATAATTTTGATTAGTTTATTAGATTTCTTTGAGAGAACTGGGTTTGTTAAATTCTTTAGTTATGTATAGATCTTTGTCACGACTCTTCTTCAAGCATTTTCTTCTTTATTTAATGGTTATAGCGGTTGAATCGTTGCCACATCGTATTCTAGATCCTTCATTTTCATATTTTCTTTCTAACACGTATCCTTTTAATTGTTTATTTTGCTCGACCAGTTTTCCGACTCTTGGACTTTTCTTAACCACACATTCTGCTTTTAGATACTTCCTGGCCGCATCGTGCCTCTCATCCATAAGCTTACTTATGCTCTGCTTGTGATTGCCACTCAGACGCATCTTGCTAGATCTCACCCACCCCAAGTATCCTCTTTCGTATGGTATATCTTCCCATAGAATGGCACATATCCGTTTCTAAATGGTTATTCCAAAATGGTCCTGAAATAAGGTATAACAACATCCACTCCGTCCATTAATATGGTCCCAATTTATGCGAGTAGGTAGGATCGTTAATTGGATGCACTGTAGTTTTGGATCAGACTGCCATTTGGCTTTTGCCCTTCTTTTCCAGTGAGAGTAACCATCTGAATGAATTGGATCGTATACAAGTATCATGGTGGGCATGAAATGCTTTCAATGATGGGCATGCCCATTACCACTGATCCCTTTGGTGTGGCCCACTTGAATTTTGGATGAGCCTGATTTCCGTCCAAATGGGAATGCTTACAACACCAGTTTTACAAACAGTAGTGTGTAAAAACCCAAGTCTGTGCCCACTGCCCACCGTGTTTTATGTGTGAAATCCATTTCAACTGTCAATGTTAGACCCTAAGGACGAAAATAACTTAAATCCACAATTAAGATGGGCCGCACTACATGGAACATTGAGGACGGATCCTCACCATAGGTTTGTGTGTTGGGTTATGGTGCCACGTGTCTTTCTTTAAACCCGTTAATCAAGCGTAACTCACCACGTAACTTGGCCATTTTAGACATTGTTACAGTTGAAGGTATGTATATAAGATTTTAGTTGGGATTATATTACGTAGATGAGTTTTAAATTGGAATTATATAATGTACGTACGGCCCAAATTATGGTTCATGATGATGTACGGATTGGCTTATATATATAAACTATAGTGGACCCCACAGCTTGATTGGTTCACGCACCTGCACAAAACAGGTGTTGTAGACTACTCCAGTCGGATTGGCTTTTTTTTTTCTTTCTTCCTTTTCATTTTTTAAGTGGGGGCTCCAGAGCCGTTGGATAGCCCGAAAGTGTGAGAAACATAGTTATTTGTGATGGGAGATGTGGAAATCGCACTCCATCAGCTTTATTGTGGTGGGCCACAAGTAATCAATGGCCTTTAATAATTGCTTACACCGAAATACAGTGTATGTGTAATAATTGATCCTACCAAGAACTAGGTGTGAGGGTGATCATATCTTTATTTAGATTTCAAATTGGGAAATGATGGAATCCGATACAAAAGAGTGGGACATAATCAGAGCCGTACTGATTGGCACCCTTGGGTATAGTGGGATACACACAAAAAGCCTTGTGGGACCCAGCATGATATGTGTGTAACATCAAGTCCGTTCATCGTTTGCACCACTTCATGTTAATACGTGATTCCCATATTCTGGCTGACCCAAAACTTAAGCGGACCCCACCACAAGAAACAATTGGGATAGGGACGCTCACCATTGAAAACACACTACGCTAGTTTTGATTTTTGGTGGAGCAGATTCTGTGAAGCGGGACAATAAAGCGACATGACGAGATTTGATTGCGCGAGTATGGTATGATGTCGGTCAGCCTTTTCAAATGGGAGGGGATTAGGTGCGGGCCAGACTCACACAAGACGTAGGCCCTCACAGTAGGGCCACCCTGGTGCATGTAGTCTAGTTTCACATTGTCCATCCGTTTTGCCGAATCATTTACTACTCGAGACCAAAGATGATAGTAGGAGATGTAAGTTCCTGTCGTGAGAAGATAGGTAGAGTAGTTTGTGAGAAATCCATCCTGTCCATCCGTTCCACATATCATATTAAAAAATGAGGCAGGTAAATATGCAGATAGGATGAAGAACAACCAAAAAAATAAAAGATTACAGAAATGGCTACAGTTGAAATCTCTCTGAAGTCCACCGCCATGTTTATATATCATTTAGACTGTTTATAAGATCATTTTCACTGGATGAACTGAAAACACAAAAAATATTATCACAGTAACTTATATGGCCCGGTAAATGTTTCAACAGGGGATGATTAATTTTCATTTTGGACTCATGTCTTAATCAGATGTAGAAAAATGGAGGGATGGGATGATTTTTTCACAGACATCACTGTGGCCCCACCTAGCTTCGAACTTCCTGGGATGTCCCTTTCAAAAATATTTTGAAAGCCATAATCTAATCTCCCCATATCAAGGGCTTTAACGTCATCTAATCCATTTCCATTTTTATATGCCATCCAACCGGCTAATAAGGTGAGTCCCACCAGGATGACGTTAAAACCCAAATATCTCGATACAAAACTTCCATCGAGCACCGAGAAGGTTTCAATTAGAGTCATTCCCATTCCCACATTTTCCTGTGGTGTGGCCCACTTTGGGTTTGGATAGGCCTTGTTTGTGGGCTCCACTATAATATGATGATCCCTTGGCATATGATGGACGGAGTGGATGTCGCACGCACATCATGTTGGCCCCACAGATCTTTACATTGCACAGCTCCCGGCAACTCTAGCTAGTAAGTAGTGGCCGTGGATGATGTCATTCAGAAGGCCCCACTTAAGTAACCTATCATCCAACGGGGCATACAGGATGAGCTGGACCGTCCAAGTCAAGTAAACGAAAAAGAACGGTGATCTCGACTTTCTAAATTTACCCAAAAGCTTATCAGTTCCTTTTCAACCGTCCGTTTTGGACTGGCTCCGCCTTACACGCAGTGGGGTCCATCACTTCAACTAAGTTCAAGATGTCATGGCCCACTAGTCCGAGCACACATCTTTCCTATTAAAAAGTATATTTTCCAAAGAGGGAGTATGTACATAAATGCAGCGCAGTTAGACCCTTTGTCTTTTGGCATCAGACCAGCTGCAGGCCTGCAATCTCTGCACAAATCTCCAAAACCCAAAAGAGAAAATAAATATATAAATAAACAAAAAAAAAAAGACAGTCCCTTGAGTGGGCCTTGACTAACATAGTATCTTTGTCCTTCTATGAAAAGTAAAAATTAAAAATTAAAAATTAAAAATAAAAGATCATCTTTCATTCTCTTCTATATTTTCCTTTGACCATCCTTTTAATATAGTTCTAGGGACATGATATTTCCATCTCCAAAAGTTTTCCCACCCCATAAGGGTAATTTGGTAATTGTACATATAGGTGAAGGTTAAGGTTTTAAAATGATGGTGACTCATCCTCCCCACATGTGGATCTCATTTATTGCTATCCTGACCATCCAAATTGTGGGTGACATTGTGGATGTGCCATATCCCTGAAATGACAGTGATCAAGGAATCTTATCAGCCATTCAATTCATGGCTGTTAAATTGATGGGTAAAAGTAAAATGTTGAGTGGTCCAGATTCATAGGGAAAAATAAGATGGTTCATGCAATATTCTCATTATAATGTTTTGGTTTTGCTCCATCCGAATTCGGTCAGCAATATGGACGGTCTGGATTGCAATACAAACTAAGCCACATGTACGGTTAAAGAGTCACCACTATCTTTAAGATGGTGGTAAACTATTACAGGAGTTTTGAAGCTTGTAACCTTGTACAAGTGGGCCATGCTTCAGTAATAAAAATTGTTAGTGTGGCGGGTCTCATCCTTTGCTAGTTATGGAACATGGGGAGGTATTTGATAGTCTGGCTGCCTAAAACACTTGATACGCAGGCACTTACACATGGTAGACGTGGCATGTATCAGCTCGAATCCAAAATCAGATTGATTGACCGATACTAGCCTCTGATACTAGTGGACACCTGTTTATTGAAATAAGATCATTGGATATTCTTTCTCTGTCCAATTAATTTCTGGGTCCTGATACACCTATAGGTCTAGGTAATTTGGACGGTTTAATTTGAATTAATTGTACACCATATATCCATATTTTTTGAAGTGCCTGAATATCATCCACTATCTTCTGCCAGAGTATCAATGCTTTTCTCATGGAACTGATATTTAAGAGCCAAGAGTTGATGGAAAGGATTTTTCCATCCGGAATATTTTTGGTGCATGGCCCTACCACAGTGGGGTTATTATATCAAAGGTTTGGATCTCGTTATCGATAGAAGGCCCAAAAACTCAAGCTGGGCCCACAATGCAGCACTTCAGGAAACTAAGTCCAAAGCTGTATGGGCTTGTACAGGGCCCAGCAAGACCAACCCAATTTCAGGTTCCAACCCCAGCAAAAAGCACCACGGAGAAAATATTTTCATACCCAAATTATCCCTACCGGGTGGAACTATCAATTTTAAGGGGAGAAAATACCATTTTCCCACAGATTGATAATAACAAGGTACTCATGCAATTCCCACCTGACAAATCCCAGTATCCAACAGGAGTTTTTGTCGGCTGCTTATCCAAGAGTAACTAAATATATCATACAAAAAAAAAAAAAAAAAAATCGAAGAGAAAAGTGCAGTTAGTGGAAGAAAATCAGGACCACTGTCTCTCTCCTTGGAATGGGCTCTCATTCTCTCAAACAATATTTGAATTTTGATTTGCTTGTCTCGTCCTTGCATCAACCCAATTCCCAAAAGATTCAAATCCAACCCCTCAAAATCTACTGTTATTCTCTCTCCAAAACATCCCCTTTATATCCTCTTTCTTTTCATTTCACTACCGTGGAAATGGATTCCATGAGATTTTCAGCTGGAATGGGTGGAATTTGGAGGGATCAGCTCAAACCAAGAAAACCCACCAAGCATTTCAAGGGTAAGTGCTTGGAAGACCACTCCTTTGAGGTTTCAGTAGATGGGTATGGGCCTGTTTTAGCTCTAATGCTTGTTTGGGGGTCTTTTGTTTTTGGGTCTTGTGAGGATTTCTCAATGGTTTCAGTTCCTTTGGGGTTTGAGGTTTCTGGGTATGAAGCAAGGCATTGGGTGTCTGAAAATGGTGTTTTTGCATTTGGTTTCTTGCCTGATTTCCAGAAAGGTGATGGCTTTGTTGTGGGGATTTGGTACAATTTCAAAGGCAGAGGTGTGGCAGAGATGCCGCCTGTTTGGACTGTTGGTGGGGGTATTAGAGTCTCAGAAAACTCTACTTTTCAGCTCTCCAGGGATGGGAGCTTGCTCTTGTTTGAAAATCCGACTGGCTTGCTTGTTTGGAGTAGCAATACTGCTAGTTTGGGAGTTCAAGAAGCTAACCTTTTGAACAATGGGAATCTGATTTTAAGAGGTTTTGGGCAGAAAGTGGTTTGGGAGAGCTTCCACAGCCCAACAGATACTCTCCTTCCTGGCCAGTCCTTACACTTCCCTCAAACCCTCCAAGCCCCTTCAGCAAACTCCATTGCTGGTTACTATAGCTTTGTGATTCGGGACTCGGGCGATCTTGCGCTCGTGTGGGATAACAATGTTACCTACTGGAGTAGCGGTTTGGGGCCTGCTGTTTCTGCTGCTGAAGCAAGAGTCGAGTCGAACGGGGTTCTTGGGCTGTTTGATGCGAACGGTAGCATTGTTTGGCATCGGTCGAGTAAGGACGTTAAAGACCCATCTGTGGTTTTCCGACATCTGCGTATAGATGCTGATGGGAACCTTCGAATTTATTCATGGGATGATGCTCTTCAGGCATGGAAGGTAGTATGGCAAGCTGTCGAAAACCAATGCAATGTCTTTGGTTCTTGCGGTTTGTATAGCATTTGTGGGTACAATTCGACAGGGCCGGTTTGCAATTGCCTGGTTCCGGATTCGTTAAGCTTGGGCGCAGCACCTGGAGTGGAGATTGGTTCTTATGGTTGCAAGAAGATGACTGATTTGAGCAACTGCAAGATGGGCATAAGCATGTTCGTGCTGAAACAGACCGTTCTTTATGGGCTTTATCCTCCTCACGACGTCGATACAATGCTGAGTGTGGAAGCTTGCAGAGACTACTGTTTGAATGACAGTTCTTGCTACGCTGCAACTGCAAGAAATGATGGTTCAGGCCTTTGTACCATAAAAAGAACCGGCTTCATCAGCGGATACCGATATGCATCTGTTTCTGCAACTTCCTTCTTGAAAGTATGTCTGGTTCCTCAGGCAGTGTCTACTCAGGAAACCGATTTACACAACCACCAATCATCGATGCAATTATCAAAACCACGATCCACTCCGCAGGTAGATTACCACAAGGGTCTCATACTTGCTATTGGTGTGCTGTTTTTGCTAACTGCATCGGTTTTCCTTACAATTGAGATGTTTGTATTCTGGTTTATCTATCGGAGAAGGCAAATTAAGGGTCGGAAGAGAGTCCCATTCCAGAAAGATGCTTTGTTGAATCGTCATTACAGTGCGCTTATTAGATTATCATTCGAAGAAGTGAAAGAGCTGATGAAAAATTTCACAGTCCAAATTGGGCCAACTGTTTTTAAAGGCATCCTACCAAACCAGGTTGCAGTGGTTGCTAAGGTTCTGAAGAATGTGGTAGCATCCGAGAAGGACTTCCGAATGGCGGTTTCTACCTTGGGTAGTACTCACCACAGAAATCTTGTTGCTTTGAAGGGCTTCTGTTTCGAGCTGAAACACACGACTCTGCTTTACGAATACATAAACAATGGCTCACTTGATCAGTGGCTACTCAACATTGGGCGGGATAGAAATCAAGGCAGCTGGCAGCAGCGGCTCGATATTGCCATTGGGGTAGCGCGGGCAATTGCTTATCTACATCTGGAGTGTCAACAATGCATTGCTCATGGGAATCTGAAGCTCGAGAACATTTTGCTCGATGAGCAATTGGTCGCGAAAGTGACTGATTTCGGTCTACATTGCTTATTGCAAAAAGAAGCCGCTTCATCGTCGGAGACTCTACCCGAAAGAGATGTGTACATGTTTGGGGAGATGCTGCTACAGATTGTTACAGGCAAGAGGGATGCTGATCTGCATCTCCTGGTTTACAACATGTGTAGGGATGAGAAATTGAGCGAAGTCATTGACGACCGATTGGAGGGGGGAGTGGAGTGGGACAGTGTTGAAAGAATGGTTCGGATAGCTTTGTGGTGTATGCAAGACCAACCGTTCCTTAGACCTTCCATTGGTGAAGTGGTTAAGGTTTTGGAAGGTGCTCTTCAAGTAGATACACCTCCGGCAAGCACTGCTTTCATGTCCAAAGAAAATCAGACAGCTGAGGGAGACCTGGATGTTATTGAGGCAGCTTCGTGATTCAAAGACGGATTTGCCCCATGGGCAGATGGGCATTCAAATGCCAATTCTGGAGGTATGTCGATCAGATGTTTCAAAATTGGTTTTGATATCTATGTCACATACTTCAATGCAGGCTTCTTTTTCTTTTTTCCACTTAAAATTGAAGTATTTGACATGGCTAGCAGACCCATTTTGGAGCATCTGTGTAACACTGAAATTACCAAAATGACTGAAATTTAAGACCCACTGCTCTTTCGATGTGTTGACAATTGACACTGAGATGTAACAGTATCAGGATCTAGTCCTGGATCTGTATCGATCTTACAGTGCCAAATGCACTCTGGGGTTGAGATGGGACTTTGGAATTTTGTAACCATCGAACCCTGAAAGATCTGTGGATCTCTTATATGGTACGTGATTTTGACATCGAAATTAATACAACGAAGCAGATTTGGGCCATTTGCAATCCTATTTTTGGCAGATTTGCATGTGGCATAAACCTTTAGGCTTATAACTTTGATGATTTTGGCTTCACGTTTGCTTAATCCAATCACAGCTAATCATTGTTATGATTTACTTAACAAAATAAAGTACTTCATTCTGGTTGATATCATGAAATTTCCTGATATTTGTGCAACCAAACGCCCTATTGACTTTTCTTAAAAACCTTGAATCGAACCCAATTGGTTTTGCAGAGTGATGGTAGTCTGATTTGGTATGAATGTGATAGTCTTCCTTTTTGCTATTATTACAATCCTTTGCTTTCTCATTAGAAGATTTCAAAACTATAAATGTTGCTATAAGAATATATTCTTGCGAATGCAGATTCCACAAAACGATGCATCAGTGGAAACTGTTTCTCTCACTGAAAAGGAAATGAAAATATCGGTGTTTTTCCGTTAATGGTGTTTCTTGAAATACACCAAACGGTTGCTACTAAAGACTGCATCTTCTAAGTTCATTTGAATTATTTCTATCGTCGATGCCAAACGACTATTTATCTGACATTCTCATCTAGATGAATACAATCGGTCTGTCGGGCTTGGATAGACCAGGCCCCAAAAGTCTCACGTACTGGGAGATCATCATAGCCACCAATCTTGTGCCTTTTTTTCTATTGATATGGAGAGTTACTGGAGCCCAATTTATGGATGGTTCGGATCCCACGCAACATGCCATGTTGGTGCATGTGGATGTGCTGCCTTGCATACGCATGCGGGATTAGCAAACCTCTATCACTGAAATGCATTTTGATGGCCTGTTTGAGCATCCAAACATGCCACTAGATTGAGGAGCCTATGCACAAAGATGTCAAGCAGTAGTAGGGTGCTGAACCATAACAAACATGCAGTTTGATCTGCTGGCCCCTACAATGCCTGTTTGTCATTCAACAACTGCCGATGGCATCCAACGTCAGCCGTTGACATCAACAAACCATGTTGCTGAAAGATTTGAGACATCAACAACAATTTTAGGCATCTACCAAACACAGCCTTAATTAAATATAATAATTTTGAGTAAAATATTTTTATTAAATTAAACATTCCAAGGAGACTCTTTGATCATTTTCAAGGCTTAAATAACCGTACTTGGTCAAATGCCTGAGGTAAAAAAAAGTAGTACTGGAAATGTTTGGGTTTTATTGGTCCAAAATGAAAAAATATGGAGAATGAAGAGTTCAACTTTAATATAGTTCCGATTTAAGAAAACGCAGTAAAAAATGACTATATATGCATATGTGTGCTTATATATTATAATTTAAATAAAGTGGAATTTAAAAACATTAATTAAAATGATTAAGATTTTTAAATGCATAAGTAATTATGTATATAGGTAATCAAATAGCAGATTAATATTACTCTCCAACTCGGTTAAATCCTTCCCTTTCAATCACTCTTTGTATAAATTGATTCCTTTCCACTAAAATCTTCCACCATTTGCTCAATTGTAATAACGGCAGCAATTACCAATTTCTATTTTTAAATCACCTCTAAAAGATTTTCTTTTTTCTTGAGTGAAATGCACCTTCTTAATGAAATGTGTTTAATTCGATTTCCCAAAAAAGAAAAAAGAAGTCTTTTTTTTTTTAATACAGAGTTCTACTAACAAGACTAAATCAATCAGATGATTTTGAAACGTCCAAATAATCACCGTAGAAGGCCATAATTGAATTTCATGAGAAAATGCACCCAAAAAAATAAATAATTTTGATGGCACGCTACATTTCGCCTCTCAGCTGCAATATGCATTCGGAGCTAGTTGATTTTGTCAGAATCTATGATATTCCACAGTATAGCCCATCCAAGAGATGACCAATTGATTGGATGGTCCAGATCAATCACACACTTTAGTCGGTGGTGTTGTAATTCAATCATCCTCACATATAAAAGGCTATCAACGTCTTTTTTCTTGAAGGTAAAAGTTCAGCCCCATAATCTAACATGAGCTGGAAAAACGGATGGATTGGGTGGATTTCTCGCAACCATCACGTGGTCTCTACCTAGATTCCAAGGGTTAGGATCTTCCTACCATCGGGCGTCAGGTGTAGCAGGCAGTCCACATACGTTCTGGCCCATATGAATGGGGTATGGTTCCAAGCAGAGGCCAATTGGATGACGTGAGTCGGTGAGTGTTCAATCAAAACAGCATCTACAATGGAGGCACAGCCTTCCTGCAATAGGAAGCAAGGTAGGCCCCACTGAGATGTTTGTGATAAATCCACTCCGTCTATCCGTTTTGCGTGATCATGTTAGGATTTGGGCCAAAATATAAGGTTGATCCATAACTAAAGTCGGCTGCATGACAGGAAACAATAAAGATTGAACACATCCAACATCCATCGTTGAAATTTTTTAGATCAGGTGGGCCACAAAAAAGTTTGGTCAGGCTAATATTTTTGTGGATATTGAAATCATGGCGATCCAAAGGGAGGTTTCTGCCTTATGTCATGTCTTAACATGATCTTGCAAAATGGATGGGCTGGATGAATTTCTCACAAACATCTCAATGAGCCCCCATCTAGTTCTCTGTCGCAGTGCCTTACTGAAATATGACCATGGCTCTCCAATCAGCTTAAGTTCGGCTGCTGCCGCTGGATGCAGATTGTGTGGTAACTCACCACGCTATAGCATGGTGAGTAAATTCTACGAGGTCCACTGTGATGTAAGTGACATTTTCTATGCCTTTCATCCATTTTTTTAGTTCATTTTAGGGCTCGACTTCAAAATTGAAGCATATCCAAAGCTCAAGTGGACCAAAGCACAGGAAAACAGTGAGAATAATGACATCTACGGTTGAAACCTTCGTAGGGCACACAATCTACGGTTGAAACTCAAATATCAGCTTAATTAAAAACTCACGTGACCATTTTGGAGTTTCCACGGTAGACGTCATTCCTTCCACTGTTTTCCTGTCGTGGGTTACCAGACAATCCACGTATCCGTAAAATTTCCAGCTAATTCAAGGGCATGAATGGAAGTAGATTTTGTGGTGTGCCTCGGTGGTGGATCTCCAAGTTCTGTGGGATCGACCATGATATATGTGTTATATCTACACCGTTCATCCATTTTTAGAGATCATTTTAGAGTATGGTTACAAAAACGAGCTTGATCAAATGCTTAAATGAACCACACCACAGAAATAAGTGAGCTTTGAACGTATACCATTGAAAACTTCCAAGGGTCTACAGAAGTCTTGGATCAAGCTGATAATCTATTTTTTCCGTTCATCTAGGTCTGTGTGACCTTATGAACAGGTTGGATGGAAAATAAACATGGAGGACCCTAGAAAGGTTTCAAGGGTGCGTATCTTTGTGTCCACTGCTTTCTGTGGTGTTGTCCACTTGAACTATGGATCAGTCTCATGTTTTGGTCCATGCCCTAAAATGATGTCTAAAAATGGATAGACCGTTTAGGTATAACACATACATCATAGTGGGGCCCACATAACTTGATGACGTCAACAGAATAAATCCGCTTTAGCATGAACCCAAAATTGAAGCATTTCCAAAGCTCATGGACCTAAATTAAGCTAGACAACCGGATGGAGAGTGGGTAAAACACATACATCACGGTGGGCCCAACTGATTTAGTCGTGGTGAGTTACTCACCGCACAATCCCGTCTAGTGAGAAGAGTGTTCAACGCAAGCCCCTTCTTTCCTGCCAACGTGCCACGTACTAGTTTATGTAACCAGGCAACGGTTGGGCCCTACCATCAAGACAACGAGTCCATACCATCAAAAGTTGGGCAACACCTGTAGATCAAGTCAGATGTGGGCCGTCCATTGATTTTGATGGTGTGGTCCATCAGTGAACCGAACCATTTCAATGGTGGTTCCCGTGATTTCCAGCTCCCGACTGATTGGTTGGCAGCTGCATCATAAGTTAGCCGCAGCAGGCTGTAGTGTTCAGTTCTCTAGTTAGATACGCGCGCTGAATTTCAAATCTAACAAGTGGGTTCAGTAATCCAGACCATTGATCTGTTGCGACGGAAATTGTACGTACTACCATCCCCCAAAAGTATCTTCGACAGGACAAATAATCTTCGTTTGCGTACCACAGATAGACGATCAAGATGAACGCGACAACGGTCCATATTTAATAAATAATGTCCCCATATCCACTGATGATATTATGTAACCTGGACCATTATTCATCTACGTTTAGTGGAAACAGACCAACGGTTCCGATTACTGAACGACTGGCCCCACTTCTCAGAATATAAACCGCGTATAATGTGCAAAGACATGGAAGCGTATCATATAAACCCACGTGATCCAAAAGTAACGCCGGCTATTAAGAGATTTTTCCTATTATGCGACTCACTTATGAGTCACACACCTTAGTAAGCACTCCCATACTTAACTTTCAAGAATACTCATGCACAATTACTGGACAAAAATACTCTTGTTTCATCATAAATGTGATTTCTAAAAGCTGGGATTTCATATGGCTATGGATTATAACTGTAGCCATTGAAATTGACTACGAAGTGAATGAAATTGACTACGAAATGAAGGAAACTCACCACAAAGTGAACAAAATGAATAGAATTAGCTGCGAAGTGAAGAAAATTCACCACAAAGTAAAAAAAATTGACTGCGAAGTTAATGGAATTGACCACGAAGTGAAAAAAATTCACCGCGAAGTGAATAAAATTAGACGTGAAGTGAAGGAAATTGGCCGCAAAGTGAATGAAATTCACCGCGAAGTGAATGAAGCGAAGGTAATTGACCGCGAAGTGAACGAAGTGAATAAAATTGGACGCAAAGTGAAGGAAATTCATTGTGAAGTAGATGAATTGAATGGAATTCACTGCGAAATGAGTGAAATTCATCGCGAATTGAATGAAGTGAATGTAATTGACCACGAAGTGAAGGAAATTGTTCACGAAGTGAAGGAAATTCACCGCAAATTGAATGAATTTGACCGCGAAATGAAGAAAATTCACCGTTCAGTTCTCTAGTTAGATACGCGCGCTGAATTTCAAATCTAACAAGTGGGTTCAGTAATCCAGACCATTGATCTGTTGCGACGGAAATTGTACGTACTACCATCCCCCAAAAGTATCTTCGACAGGACAAATAATCTTCGTTTGCGTACCACAGATAGACGATCAAGATGAACGCGACAACGGTCCATATTTAATAAATAATGTCCCCATATCCACTGATGATATTATGTAACCTGGACCATTATTCATCTACGTTTAGTGGAAACAGACCAACGGTTCCGATTACTGAACGACTGGCCCCACTTCTCAGAATATAAACCGCGTATAATGTGCAAAGACATGGAAGCGTATCATAAAAACCCACGTGATCCAAAAGTAACGCCGGCTATTAAGAGATTTTTCCTATTATGCGACTCACTTATGAGTCACACACCTTAGTAAGCACTCCCATACTTAACTTTCAAGAATACTCATGCACAATTACTGGACAAAAATACTCTTGTTTCATCATAAATGTGATTTCTAAAAGCTGGGATTTCATATGGCTATGGATTATAACTGTAGCCATTGAAATTGACTACGAAGTGAATGAAATTGACCACGAAATGAAGGAAACTCACCACAAAGTGAACAAAATGAATAGAATTAGCTGCGAAGTGAAGAAAATTCACCACAAAGTAAAGAAAATTGACTGCGAAGTTAATGGAATTGACCACGAAGTGAAAAAAATTCACCGTGAAGTGAATAAAATTAGACGTGAAGTGAAGGAAATTGATTATAGTAGAATCAACAATTTTAAGATAATTGTGTCCCATGCTTTAGAAGATTCCATTGACAAATCTATCCGACCTATAAACTTTGATGGCCAGCACTTTAGGCGGTGGAAATTGTAACGACCTTGGATTTTCTTGTGCTAATCTTTCCTTAAGTAGTTGTTTTGGGGTAATTAGCGCTTTACTCGATAGCATCTCAAATCCGCAACAATCACTTAAAATAGTATCTGCATGCCTCTAAACGCGTAGATTAGAGAGCGATATGTTACTCTGAAATATGGGATCCATCCCTAAATCCAAGTACGATGGCGATGATCTTAAGCTGTTGCGGTCACCGAGTTGGGCTTGATCTTCACCTCGAAAATCAAGTCGATCTGATGTTCTCGGTCGATTTGGTTGAGCTCGGAGTGAAGAGTGTGAGAACGGTTGGAATTTATTAAGCTTTTATTGGACGCGACGATTTTAAGCATTCGACCGTTGTTTCGACCCAATTTCACCCTCGAATCAGGATGTGGCCCATGCATATCTTAGTGCTTGTGGACTGATCGAGTTTCCGTGACCGTTGAATTGAGTGTGGTCCGCCAAAGCTCAGCCTGACCTAGATCCATGGTCAGTGAGCTTAAGTCTGACCTTTCGTGGTTATAGGCCCACCAGAAGTGCTTCGTTGGATCGAGAAAGGCTTACTTTGGTTATAACCTAAGTATACCTTGACCCTGGGGTTATTTCCATCATTTTAAGGCCTATATATAGTCCTCAAACCCTAGCTCTCATTTCCATACGAATTTTCTCTAACCCTAGCTTGGAAAGAGAGTGGAAAAGAGAGAGTTAGGGAGAGAGATTGGTTGGTGAATCATCTTGATTCTTCCTTGTTCTTCTTCACCTTTGAACCTTTACTTTGAATCGTTCCTCTGACGATTCTGAGTTCTTTAACCTAACCCTAACCCGTGTTAGAGCTTAGACTAGACTTGGTGTTGTTGTATCTCATTTCTATCCTTATTTTAGGGTATTCTAGCGCCGTTGACGAAGACAACTCGTCTAAATCAGCTCAGTTAAGGTGCGGACTTTAAGTGTATAGGTTATGGTTTTCAAGGCTTTCAATCCCAGTTAGTGGTTTATTCTTGTTATGGATGAGATTTCACATGTCAAATGTCATGTTTACATTGCTTTCCTGATATGCATGTGCTATATTGAGATTTGTGTATTCTATGTGTATTTATAAAGTACCGTATACGTATAAAATATGCACTTATGTTTGCCATGATTAATTGTCATGTATGTATGCTAGATGCATGTATGACAACTCCTTGATAAAAGGAATTGTCTAAGTGCATGTATTCCAACATACGTCATGTATGTTGTTTCCATGTATGCTAAGTGTTTGTAGAAATGCATGAATGATCTAAGTGTAACTTATTACACTTATTGCGAGCGTTGAGAAGTGATTCTCAATACTCCTATGGATGCGCATGTTTTCCTTTATGCAGTTACCTTTCAAGTTCTTTAAATTCAAGCATCTCCTATGCTTACATTTATGTTAAGTTGATATTCTTCAGATGAGTATGTACCATGATTTGAGTGGTTGTTCCATTACTGTTTTACATTCCATATGAATATCTGTAGTAGTGTAAGATGTTTGGGACTATGCCTTAGTCCAGGAAATCGGTAATTGACCCTATATTCGTGATTGAGATTGCTTTCGCCACGAAGGACGTATTAGACGATCCCGAGTCGTATTAGAGTTGTCGGTAGTGGTTTGGCCACGTGGAGTGTTTGCGCACTCTATGTCGCTCAATTCAACATGCGCTCGTGCCAGTCGAGTTCGTCAAGTAACCCGATTATCCGATGTATGTTCACCATGTATGGACGCTATTGCTTGAATCTAGGGTACCGAACTTACCGGTGAAATCCTATTAACTATGGTACTTGATCCGCTAAGACTCATGAGCCGGACATGGTGGTATGGGACACCATGGTCTACGCTGGGGTGACGAGCCTCCCGTAGTGACCGGTGAACAACTTAACTCGTGAGCCGATTATGGTGGTATGGGACATTATATTCGTCTTTGTCGGCCTACATTGATTGGTGACGAGCCCTTTGTAGTGACCTCGAGCATAGATACCGCAAGGAGGTGACGAGCCGATCTGTGGTAGTAAGGGCATAAAAGGCGTGCATTGATTGGTGACGAATGACCTCAACTATATGATCGTATGAGATATCTAGGATTGACGACCCTAGTATGGATCACTGTTTAGATGGTGATATGAGGAAGGTATCTTAGCTTCCCAATCCTGTTGTGTGAAATGGACTAATAACAACTTGGTAATCATATCCATGCACCGCATTTGCATGTGCTTTGTAGATGTGGCGCACTTTGAGGCGATGTCATGCGTAACGTAAGATGAAGACGCTGAGGGTGTACGCGTGAGGGCACGCATCATATTGCATTCATGCTTGCATTAACAAGAGTACTTAGGATTTAATTACTTATCCTGCTTTATCATTATTGTTTGATTGAATTGATAACATGTTAACCAGTGTGCCTTATTGTTCCAAGTTGATCACTCACTCCCACGGGGTGGTGTTACACACCCACCGGACTCTCTTAGGCCCCGATGTTGCAGATGTGGATGCGACGCCCGAGGCAGAGCAGCTGGATGACGACGAGGCCGCCTTCTCCTATATGCGGTTTTCAGATGGGTTCTAGCTTGTTCTGATGCGCGGGATTTTGGGATTATTCTTTTTGGGAACTGAAATGATGTAAATTGGTACTTATAATTTTGTTAAATAACACTTTCACACGATGGCTTGTATATGTAATTCAGGGTTTACACTTGTACACATATTTTACTATAAGTCTTCCGCTTGCTTTATTCACTTATCCCGGAATTTAGTTTTGGCTTAATCTATTCCATGTTTTATGCACTAATACAACAACATACATCCTTCATTAAATATGTTGCATAAGTGATGTTTTGGAACTCTGAGCCGAGAAATTCATCGCGAATTGAATGAAGTGAATGTAATTGACCACGAAGTGAAGGAAATTGTTCACGAAGTGAAGGAAATTCACCGCAAATTGAATGAATTTGACCGCGAAATGAAGAAAATTCACCGCGAATTGAATGAATTGAATATAATTGACCGCGAAGTAGATGAATTGAATGGAATTCACCATGAAAGTAATTGACTGCGAAGTGAAGGAAATTCACCGTGAAGTAAATGAAGTGAACAAAATTCACCGCGAAGTAAACGAAATTGACCGTGAAGTGAGTGAAATTGACCGCGAAGTTTATTAGCCATCCAACATGTTGATAGGGTCACACAGACATAGATGAAGGCAAAACACAACTATCAGCTTGGCCCAAAACTTTTGTGGCACATAAAAAGTTTTTAATGACCATTGATCATTGTTTCCTATGGTGTGGTCCACCTAGAATTTCACTCACTTCGCGGTGAATTTCATTTACTTCACGATGAAGTTCACTCACTTCATGGTGAATTTTATTCACTTCGCAATAAAGTTCACTCACTTCACGATGAATTTTAGTCACTTCGTAGGAATGTTGATGGACTTTAATGAGTTACATGATTGACTAGGAAGAATGTTGATATTTTGTAAGCAAAATCCTTCTCCTTACCTTTGTGTAATCTATCCCACCCTGATAAGGCTGATGAAGGCCAATGACGGAAAGCACCACCCTGTAGAGGAACTCATCGCCAATTTCAACCTCGAGTATGCTTCCGAAGATTGGCTTACAAATGTTCACACACTTATTCGCTTCCTTGATAAGCTTAGTAGCAGCTAGGTCGATTCGCCTAAAGGCCTTCCCTTGTCACTGTGAATCGAATGAAATTCATCGCAAAGTGAGTGAAATTCACCGTGAAGTAAACAAAATTCACCACGAAGTGAAGAAAATTGATCGCGAAGTGAATGAAATTGATCTCGAATTGATTGAAATTGACATCGAAAAGAATGAAGTTCACCGTGAAGTGAATGAAGGGAATGAAACTCACTGCAAACTGAATGAAATTAACCACAAAATGAATGAAATTCACCGAGAACTTATTGGAATTGACTGTGAAGTAAATGAAATTAACTGCGAAGTGAATGAAATTGACTGCGAACTGATTGCAATTGGCCGCGAAGTAAATGAAGTAAATAAAATTCACCGCGAACTGATTGAAATTGACAGTGAAGTGAATGAAATTGATCGCGAAGTGAATGAAATTCACTGCGGAGTGAATGAAGTTGATCGTGAAATTAAATGAATTCACCGTGAAGTGAACAAAATTGACTGCGAAGTGAGTGAAATTGACCGCAAACTGAATGAAATTGACCGCAAACTGATTGAAATTGATAGCGGAGTGAATGAAATTAACCGTGAAGTTAATGAAATTCACCGCGAACTAATTGAAATTGACCGCAAAGTGAATGAAATTGACCCGCGAAGTTAATGAAATTCATCGCGAAGTGAATAAAATGGATTTTCGACTATTGACCTGATGGAATCTTGGAAAGTAACCAGGTAGGTTGGCTAAAGTAGCTTTTCCTACCTCAAAATCATATATGGTACGTTGAGTAACTTATTCTAGTTTAGGAGACATGCTTGTTAAGGGTGTGCTTGATTTTTCAATTCACCGAAAAATACCGTGTCAATATCTAATGATTATTTCTCTTATATTTACCTCACTCTTTCCAACGTTTGAATTGACCACATGCTTTTCTGACTCAAAAATCAAGAACACCACAACATATTTGTAGGTCCCACCGTGATGTATATCGCTTATCCACACTGTTCATCTATTATGCCTAATGCATTTATGGCATGAAGCAGAAAATGAGGCATATCCAAAGCTCAAGTGGACCACGCCACGGGAAAAATGGAATCAAATACTTACCATTAAAAACCTCTTAGGGCCATTGTTTTTTGTGGTGTGGGCCATTTGAGTGTTTGATATGCCTCATTTTTCAAATCATGCCTTAAAATATTGTGTAAAAACGGCTGGATAGAGTGGATATATTATATACATCACCTTGGGGTTCACAGATATAAAAAAAACTCTTTTGAACTAGTTTCTAATGTAACAAGTATGATGAATTTTCAAACGATTTTCAAACGGATAAAATGATAATAATAACTCATTTCAAGGGTATTTACACGAGCCCTAAAAAATTAAACACGCCCTAAATGAATAAAAAAGGAGATTTTTTTTTTTATATGCTTATATATACATATAAGAAAAATGTAGGGAAAAAAAAGTTTTCCTTATATAAATAAAAATAATAATAAAAATAAAAACTTACACGGACTACCCATGACACTAACTACCATGGCACTACCAGCGGTAATGCCACGACAGACTTTGCAGTATTTTAATTATTTTGGCTGGTGCAATCTCCCATTGCTTTTGTGGTTCCCATCATGAGGTATGTGTTATATCCAAGCCATTCATCTATTTGACCAGCTCGTATTAATGCTTGAGAGGAAAAATAATATAGATCTAACTACCAAGAACCAAACTGTGAAAGGCAGTGGGGGATTGAACAGTGGCTCTATGAAATTTTTAACTGTGAAGCTATTTGTAGTGTGGTCAGTTGATTTTTGGATATGATTCTTATTTTTGGATATGATTCTTATTTTCTTTTTTTTTTTTTATGAAAATAAATGTTACGATGGCTCGAAGAAAATTTTAACTGTGAAGCTATTTGTGGTGTGGTCAGTTGATCTTTGGATATGATTTTTTTTTTTTTTAAAATAATACTCTGAAATGATCTCCAAATATGGATGAACGCTGTGTATATAATAAATACACAACTGTGGGTCCATGTAACTTTGATCTCTTCCGAACCGTTCGTACAAATCGGATTTCGAGGAGTGTTAGCGCTCGTCCTCGCACACCGGCCTTCCGCAAGGAATGGCGTGGGTATTTTGGTCCGGTGAAAAGTCGCCCGTACACCAGGGGCGTAGTTTGGTGCAGTAAGTTTGGACGGGATTAGGTTGCTGGATTAAAGGTGAGGCGTACAGTAGCAAAAATCTCCGCTCTTAATGAGTGGTTCCAAGCGGAAGCGGATTGCATACTGCCCCCACCTGGACAGAATCGGTCCAGGTAGGGGATCTTTGGGCCCACGGTATTGTATGTGTTTTATCCAAGCTGTTCATCCATTTTATCAGATCATTTTAGTATATAATTCCAAAAAACAGGCATATCCGTGGCTCAAGTGGACCACACTATCGGTATTGAACTCCTACCGTTAAAAACTTTTTGGGGCCCACAGAATTTTTGGGTCATGTTTAAATTTTGTTCCCTTCATCCATGTCTATGTGAGCTTATGAACAGGTTGGATGGATAATAAAAACTACGGTGGGCCCTAGGAATGTTTCAACAGTGGACGTCATTATCACTGCTGCTTCCTGTGGTGTGGTCCACTTGAGAATTAGATCTTCCTTTGTTTTTTCCAAAACATCCTAAGATTATCTGAAAATTTTGATGAACGGCATGGATAAAATCCATAGGTCAATATGGGCCCCACAGAGCCCCTGCCTGGACTGATTTCTGTCCAAGCGGGGCTTCCGTTCAAAACTTCACCCGCCGTTCCTGCTCCATACTAACTGCTGTTTCACTCTTCATACTCCGCAGAGGATCAACAATATATACACACGCATGCGTCCATTCTACGTATGGAATGATATCCACAAATCCAAACCGTCTAAAGATGGGCCCAATTTATATTTCCAAAATTCAAGTAATATCAAAATTACCAGATGATCCAAACGGAAAGATCAAACAAAAGAAATACCAACAGTACAAGTTCAACAAGCAAAAGCCCATCAATTGGAGATTAAGATTCACCAACCAATTTAATTATGGGGCGACGGTACATCCACAGACGGTCCCACGAATTGAATGGTTTTGATTGGTGTAGGAATGGCTCTATGATAGAGCATGGGCTATCATGCTGTCATTATATAAGCTCTGCTCTTCCTGGCATGAGCTGCAACAGAAACAGCAGCCATGGAAGCTTTCCATCCTTTCCCCTCTCCATCTTTCAATCTCTCAATTCTCCGAACCAAACATTCAATACCATTTAAAAAACCAATCTTCTCTCTCCCATTCAAACACCCAAAATCCCATCTCTTCTCAATCTTCAAAGACAAAAACCAATTCAAGATCTTCTCAACGGCCACATCTTCCACAATTTCAACCACAGACACAGAGCCAACTGCCCCAGACCTTGAATTCGAGGAAGAGAAGGAGAAATTCGACTGGTACTCGAACTGGTACCCGATCATGCCGGTCTGTGATCTCGATAAGAAGGTCCCGCATGCGAAAACAGTGATGGGTCTTGATGTGGTGGTGTGGTGGGACAGGATGGAGGAGAAATGGCAGGTGTTCGATGACCGGTGCCCGCACCGTCTGGCGCCATTATCTGAAGGACGGATCGATCAGTGGGGCCGGCTGCAGTGCGTCTACCACGGGTGGTGCTTTGATGGCGCTGGCGACTGCAAATTAATTCCTCAGGCACCGCTTGATGGCCCGCCGGTAATTTTTCCCACCAAAAACCCAAATTGTCTTTGCATTTCTTGTGAAATTTGCAGTGTGGTCAATGAAACCATGTATCCAAATTGGAAATTTTAGTTTCAATTCTTTGAAACTTAGGGCCTGTTTCGAACTTGGAAGTTCACTCACACCTCAACGTCTAGGATTGAGAATTGCTTATTAATAAAAATTCTACAGATTTCGGTGATTGGAAGCAGGCAGCACTGATTTCTTCGTAGTTGGAGAATTTATAGCTGGATTGAATTTGGGTAGTATTTCAGTAGCTTTTTGGATTTGCTTAGGGGTCTTTTGGAAACCTGGCAGGATTACTGTAGCCGTTTGGCTGATTGGATTTGGATTCTTAGAGGATTTGAAGTCCCTGATATTTGGATTCTGTCATTGTGTCTGGCAACCTGGATTTTCAATCCTGTAGATTTCATTTTGTTCAGCAACCTGGATTTGTGGAATCAAAATTGTTTTCTGGGGCCCACTTTGATGTGAAATGACATCGAATCCATTTATCATATGTGCCCTCTCAGGTTTTCCTTGGCTGCCAAAAATAAGGTGATTGAAAACTCAGGGGGGCCACACCAGAGGGAACAGCTGGGATGCCCACCATTAAAAACCTTTCAGATTACCTTAAGGGTACACCTTTGATATATGCCATCTAATCCATTCAGAATGCATCTCGGCAGGATGCATGGTTTGAAAATTTTGACCGTTGAGCTGGATCCGTAATCCTTGGATTTTGCAACGCAGCTTTTTCAAAGGAAGCAAAATTTGCAGGCGGGGGGTGTGGGTAGCGCAAACACGAGGATTGGGATCTTTTGGATTTGGAATCCAAATCCAGCCCCAATCCAGGTCCAGGTAGCCAGACAACCCCTAATGGATTCCAGCTAAAAGCATGTTTTTGGATTCCTGGCCAGTGGCTGCCTTGCAAATTCTGGGGAAATGGACTCCCTATTGACGGCCACTTTCCTTATTTTTTCTATAAATAGAACTGCTAATGCAAGGGCATTTTCAAATCGGGTTCGATTGGGGTGGCCTGTGGGATGCAGGGGCACACTCGTGGTGGGCGGTCTGTGTGAGACGGGTGGCTTGTGTGAGGCCGGCCCCAGCAGTGTGAGGCGGTACCCATGTGATGTGGGACCCACGAGGGGGGTTCGGCTGAGGTCTTAACCCATGAGTTGTGGGGCCTGGGCAATGAGATAAAGAGATCCTGCATCAACTGCTCAGCTGACTTCTTTCCCAGTACCCAATACAGTTCCTAAATACTAGAGAAGTGCATTCCCGGTACCGAAATATTAGTGTTAGGATCTCTTCTCTGGGATATTTGTTTCCTGGAAAGAAATTCTTATGTAACTTCAAAATTCCAGGTTGCCAAACAACCCCTTGTAAACAAACCCACATAGAAAGAAATTCTTAAGTAACTTTAAAATTCCAAGTTGCCAAACAACTCCTTGTAAACAAACCCAAATGAGAAGCAAGCGATTGATTTTAATTTCTTCTCATTGATGCCATCTCAGTCCTCTTGTTATAATGGGCCTTCCAAATTAGAGGCAATTTCATGGTCCTGCTCTCGTCGTTCTGAGATTGGATGATGTTATAGGAAAGAAGTGAAAATCTTCATCGGTGGTATGAGGAAATGTTACCCATTATTACTATCTTTCAGCCATGAGACTATGACTGTGTCAGCTGAGGTAGATGTACTTCCTCCCCATCGTATTTTCTATTAAAACACTTACGTGTTTCTGCTCATTACCTGGTTTTACACCTTTACTTCCTTTCCAGGTGTTTGGGTGAAACCAGTGTTTTAAATAGCTACGCTATGTAGCGTGTAGCTTACGCTATGTAGCATGTAGCTTACGCTATGTAGCGTAGCTTACCCTTAACGCTGCGTAGCTCATGAAAATAGCTTAAGTCGCATGTAGCCAGCTCTCCATTATAATTTGCATGCGCTACACGCTACATAAGACTGTGCTACACACTGTAGCTTATGTTACAAGTTATTTTTCACTAAAATAAAATCAATTAATGTTTTCAATGATTTGTTGCATTTTTCTATTTTCAATAAAAATTAGATAATCTTTTCAATGCTTTTAGTAAAATTATATAAGCAACAATATTAAGTCACTTTCGTTTCTCTTCTTTACCTTTATACTTAATCATTGTCCTTTCTTATTCCTTTATGTTGCATTTGGTTGCACCAAATATCATGTAATTTTGTTAAATTTCATTATTAATCAATATAATTTGGTGCAGAATATCATGAAATTGGTGTAACCAATCGCAACCTTGAATAAAAATCTAGAATTTATGCTACACGCTATGTAGCTTACGCCTCACGCTTCAGAGGTGTGAGCGCTACACTACACGTTATTCACTATTTAAAACATTGGGTGATACAGACGAAGAAAGCCGTCTGTAATTTGTAATTGGTCTGTGATATTTCTCTCTTTGGGGATGACAAGGGCTTTTGTGTCCTTTCTTTTACCAACTTTATTTGGGCTTGTTGGATGGTAAAATCTGTAAAATAGAGATGTTCCCTCATGCACATAGTTTTATATGAATTGCCAATTTTCGTTCTTGCCACTCTTTCGAGCTTTGTAACATCCACCAACTAAATAAAAAGAATTCACAAGCTAACTAATCTCTTTGCTGCACATGGAAAATTCATCAATTAGTGTTTAATGTTGGACTAATCATATTCAGGAAATACAGTGTCCAGAGCTTCAGCGAACATGAAGTTCGTTGAGGACTTCATACATGCGGCCATGAAATGGTGATCTAGAACATTGATCTGAAGAGGCACCTCTTTGTGTGGGGGATGCCTTTCAAAATCTCCCAGATTGAGAGATCCTAGCCTTCCAATTGTTAGGTTTCAAATACTTTCAAATACTGTTAATTAGAAAGTACAGTAACAGACCATATTCAACCGATAAATATGCTAGAGTAAAAAGTCTTAAATCTACCAATGTGGGAGATTTTGGGGCATACCCCATCCATGATGTGGCAATCAGATCAAAGGTGTAGATCATTGTACCATGGACCCCACATGCACAGAAGCCTTGTCAAATGTATGTTTACCAAGGCTCGGTATTCTTCATCATCTTCAAAACTGTTTAACGGGAATGTTTCCAACCTATAGGTAGTGAAGTATCAAGTTCTTAACTGTCCAGATACAGGACTTTAATTGACAACATCACAAAATATGTGCAGATTAATACATTCAAGAAGGCATGTGCAGCTGTTTATCCAAGCTGTGAGCAGAACAAGATTGTTTGGTTTTGGCCGAGCACTGAGCCCCAGTTCAAAGATATTCTGATGAAGGAAAAACCACCGTACATCCCGGAGTTGGATGACCCATCATATACGAGTTTATATGGAAATAGAGATATACCATATGGGTTTGTCTTTCTTGGTCTTGAAACTTGATTACTGTAAATAGATTCGGGCATTATAACTTTCAGATAGTTGCATTCAGCTTTACTTTTCTTTTAGAAGACAATATCAGTTTACATCATTTATTTTCTAAAGTGTTGTTACGGGTCGGCTTGTTTCTCCTCAAAATGCCAATCTTTCTCACTTCCCATTTCTTGAATCCTTAAAATGAGTGATTTCCCTCATCGCTTCCTGTATTCATTTCTATTCTGGTAACTATGTTCTAAAGCTTATTTCTCAATGCTATTAAGGTGATATGACTTTAATGTTTATATTTGAATATACCATAATCCTGCATATATTTCTTGAAGATAATTTGAGTTGAGTCATGATTCAGTCATTCCTGTTGCTTTGCAATCATCATGGATCGTGATTTTTCTGAATCAAACTCAAGAAAGGAAGAGGGGGGGGGGGGGGGGGGTTTGCAAAAAAACCTCTTGGAGTGCATTCAGTTTTTAGTTCTTTTGAATGTACACTGAATCATGATAAATACAAAACTGGCATATCAGGTATGAAGTTCTGGTTGAAAATCTCATGGACCCGGCTCATGTTCCATATGCCCACTATGGAATAATGCGAATACCAAATGCGAAAAACAGATAAGTGCTACTAGATAACCTCTTCTCTCTCATTTTGGGTCATTGGAAATATTTTACATAGATCATCGTAGCTTCCTAAGGTATCATTGTTCTTTTTTATTGGTTATAACAAGTTAGTGAAGCAATTCGATGCCCAAAATTTCATTAACATTTAATAATGTTTATCTTGCTAATCTTAGTTTACAGATCTCAATTCTTGTGTTTGTAAAATTTCCACTAACACATCTTCATCTTTCACACCTAAGCGTGATCGAGAAGGAGGGAGGCCTATGGAAATTTCAGTGGAGACATTAAATGGAAATGGTTTTTTTGCAAATCAAGGGTTTGGCTATAGTAAGTTTATGGCACCTTGTATTTTTTATGCTTTTCCAAAATCGGCACCGAGCTATGAATTGTCTACATCAATGAGCATTGAACAGGTAATGTGTTGAATTTTCTTATTTATTTTCCACAGCTGAATTAATGGAAGTTTCATATCTTTTCTTAGAAATTTCATTATTTAACTTTCATATAATTGGGTTTGATTTAGGAGTCATCCACCAATTCTGATCAAAGACAACGGATATCTCTTCTCATTTTTGTCTGTATTCCGGTTAGCCCTGGTCAAAGCAGATTGATTTGGGTCTTTCCAAGAAATTTCTCACAATGGTTAGATCGAATTGTTCCAAGATGGATGTTTCATGTGGGACAAAACCTGATTCTTGATTCGGATCTTTATCTTCTTCATTTGGAGGTAACTTCCATTTCTCAAGTTCCCCTCTTCGATGGATCTAAAGAACAAGGAATTATGTGACCCTTGAGCTGGGGATATGCACAGTATCCTCAAGTCTTAAATTCCTTGGGTCCTTACTCTTGCTCGGGTGGTAGACTCTCAGGAGTTTCAGCACCCAGTCAAGGGTTCGAGTACCCATAGGTGGTGAAATTCCACTAGTGTGAATGTGTGGGGGTGTGTATATATATATAAAAAAAAAAGTCTTAAATTCAGATCAGCGGGGTTCATGATTCAATGATTCAGACCATTAATGTGGTGATGCCATGGATGGGGAATTCTCATAGATCCTCTGATTGAACAATCCTAGCCCTTCTACCAGGGTTCTAAAAACACTGTTGAGACTAGAATACAACCTGGGAGATTTTAGGGGAATGACTTATCCACGTTGGAGGCCATCATAGAAGTGATCTAGATAACTCGCCCAAGGGTCCCGCTTGTCCAAACAGAATGCTTGAGGATATTGTCCATATTCCTCGTAAAGAATTCAGTTGGGTTTGCTTGTATTTACTGTTCTGCCATTTAGCTGTTCATTTACATGCATGGTAAATGTTTCTTCTTATGCCCATCATCATTGTTTTGGTCAAATTTTACATTTGCAAATCATCTATGAGGCTGCTTCTGATTAGGGGATCCCCAAAAAATCAGGATTAAGCTCATTCCTGATTTTGGCACGCCTCATACTATCCAAGTCAGATTCGTGTTGCAAAAGTGACACTTTCTTCTGCTGGATGACAAGTTTCAACACGTTTCCTCAGAAAAATCTAAAATTGTATTAAGTGGAAGAAAGCAGCACTTATGTAATGTGAATCTGATTTGGAGTTTAAGGAACCCACCAAAATCGGGAAAAGGAGCCTTATTTTATGTTAGCATTGCCTGACTCAAAATTTCTTTGTAGGAGAGGAAGATAGCTGAAGTTGGCCCATCCAATTGGCAAAAGGCTTGTTTTGTTCCAACAAAGTCAGATGCTCTTGTAGTTGGCTTTAGAAAATGGTTGAGAAAGTATGCTGGTGGTCAGATCAAGTGGGGAAACAAGTTTGATGTGGGACTTCTTCCAATTCCTCCAAGAGAACAGCTACTGGATAGGTTTGTTGATGTTCTATTTGTAATGAAATTCTAATCACATGAACTAGTAGGCTTGGAATTGGGCTGGCATTGGCCTGATTCCAGCCCGAGCCCCAGCCGTCTGTGAGCCAATTCTGGATGAGTCTAGGAGCTGCAGGTTGGATCCGGGCTGAGTTTTCAGGCCGGGTATCTAATCAGGCTTGGGGCAGTCTTGAGCCTGCCAGAGGCCCAATAGGGCAGCCTGATTTATTTAACATCGTTGGGCTGACTACAGGTCTTCCTAGGCTGAGCTTGATTCCTCAGCCAGCGATCCACTTTTTATGTAAATGAGTACGTGTGGCCTACCTCATGACTAGACTATCCCCATTTTCAGGCAACAACACATAACAAATGATGCTTGCCTAATAAATGGCTTGGATTTCACATGTGCCACCCAACCCCATGTTGCATCGTTAAACCCAGCTTGAACCTTTCGAAGGGAAGTTAAATGGACCCAAGATCATAATAAGGTTCCTATGATGAGTATTGTGGCATGGTGTCATTTTTTAAACAATGGTTTTTCACATATTATAAGTTCTTATGGAATAGTTGGAACTAGATGTTTATGTCCTCAGCTGAGGTCTAGAGCTAAGAATTGTCCTTTTATCTGTATCATATTTTGATGTTTTGTTTCTTATTTTTCTTATTTAATATAACGGAAATGAAAAAAGATTCATTTTCCAATGAACAAAAGAGAATAAATACGAAGCCTACCAAATACAAGGCATGTTTGGGAAACCACTTAATTCTCCAAAAAGGATTACGTGAAGCCCCCTAATAGTTTATGCAAGACCAATATATTTTCTTGGAGAACCAGTAAATACTTCTGCTATGAAGAAAGGTTGTAATAAGAAACACTCAATTTTTTGTGCTCTTGCTACGGTTAAACGATCCTTTCCAGATAATTTGTCCAACCCAAGGATAGCTATAATATCTTTGAGTTCTTCATAATGTTGTGTAGTTTACTTCACTCTTTGCGTAGTTTCATTAACAATTCACAAAACAAATTAAAAGTGTCAAAAGGGAAAGATTCGACTTCCCTCCCATTCTTGCATCTCTCGTCTTTTTCCCCTCGTGGATCTCTCTCTCTCTCTCTCTCTCTCTCTCTCTCTCTCTCTCTCTCTCACACACACACACACACACACACACTTATTTATAGTCTAGAACCTTGGGTTACTGCCTGGTGGAATACCAGGCAATCTGAAACTTTTTTGAATGATATTCAAGAGAAAAAATTTATAGAAAGATTCATGGAAATAGAATAACTATTCCTGTTGGACGAAATGATAAAGGGAGTACCCGGAGACATGGATACAAAAGCTTCATATAAGAATCCACATAAAAACAATACAGTTGGTCAAATGCACACTGAAGATCATATCCATATCATTTTGCATTGTCTTAAAAGTGCATTGAACCAGTTGGTCCTCTAGCATATCCCATGTTACCCCCAAGGCGTTGGTCTCTATTAGAAAAGATTCAGAATTAATAAGCTCTTTGAGTCTTTGACAGTTAGGAGTAGGTAACCCGTTTCCTGTCTTTGTTTCTATTGCATATTATCTCGTTACCTCAGTGTAAATCCGGGATTTCCTTGACTTCATATATATACAAAATAATCATGATATTGATACAATTCATCATTCTTCTTTGTAGTACTTCAATATTGTTGCATTGAAACATATAAATGTTGATTAATCTTGCTAATGTTGAACTTGGTAAAAGAAATGGTTGAATAATTGAAAATTGAGATTACGAAGGAATACACATTAGATGTTGAGATTATGCATTGAACTTTTGGTTGACACTTGAGCTAAGGTATACGCCCCCAAAACAAAGAGCTTTGAATACTAAAAGAAAAGCGCCTATACCTAACAAGATTAAGTGAATACCCAAAATTGTGATCATTTTATTTATCTCTTTCCATACATAACTGAAGAATGGAAAGGATTCTTTAAGAGTCTCAGGTCTGACAAGCGCATGATGAATACTGCCAAAGCCACATATGTTTGATCATTAGGTTTCAACCGGGTTATTCTATTCCAACACTTATGTGGAGCTGATATTATTACTAGTATTCGATAAATATTCCTATGTATGACAACGTAGAATGGAAAGGATTCTTCAAGATTCTCAGGTCTGATAAGTGCATGTTAAATGCTGCCAAAGCCGGAGATGTGTGATCATTACGCTTCAACTGGGTTATTCTATTCCTACTCTTATGTAGATCTGATAATATTTCTAGCACTCGATAAATATTTCTATTTACGGCAACGAAGAATCAAACTATTACTATATTTATTCTTTTTCCCACTTCTTCCAAGCACAGGATAACCTCAAGGGGTTGTGGGTTTTTTTTTTTTTTTTCCTACCAATCCCTTCCTTTGGATACCTGGATTTCTGGTCCCTGACTTTCGTACTTCCACTCTCACAATTGAAACTTACTATTGATTTGATTCGATCCAAACCTCTCACTAATCAGCATTGAGACTCAATTTGGGGGACATTTTGGCTTATATTTCCTACTAACGTGATTTCCATTATAAAATGTAGTTAACACATACATCATGGTTAGCAGCTCCGTATCAAGGTCATCAAATTCACTCAGTGAATGAGTAAATGATTGAATTGGATTTGGCTGGATGGTACCAAACAAATTAAGTACTAGCTCTCATTATAACATATGAAGATCTTTTATCCATATTGAATCTAAAATTGGATTCCTGTTCTAATCAAGAATCCCATTGAATTTATCATTTATTCTCTTTCTTTTTTATAACCTACCATTGTATGGCATCATCAAATGATACAAGTCTTTGATAACAATCCACAATGCACTAGACACCCTTGTAGATGTCCCCATTCTTTCCCCATACCTTTCTACTAAGAAAGACTCTCACTTCTTAAAATATCCCATATATGTAGGCTGGAATTGGGGAAGAGGTCAGATTTATCCTGATGACATTCGATTGTTTCAGATTTGATCAGAATCAATACAAATGGATGCAAGGAAGAAATGCCCAGTTGAAGTGTAATGATTGTACATCTGTAATGTGTATGTCCCATGATAGGTGCACATTCTTCTAGCCTTTCCCAGGAGTTGATGACTATTCATGGCTATTACCTTGACTGCAAAGAAGAGTTTGACCCAAATGACATACTACATCTGACTACTGACAATAATCCATTTCTACAGATCGATTCAGCAGCTTTTTTTTCAATTTTGAATGAAGTCTTAGTGGAATTGTCCATATCCGTTTCATCCTTCAGGACTATATCACATCCCAGATTTGAGAAATAGTCCAAATCATTCTCTTTTGTGGGTGCAGAAATGAACCATCTCTTTCTATTGAATCAAAGCTCGACATGAGTGCTTCACTTTTTAAATTGTGGCTAGTGAGGCATGGACTGACCGCATGTTCTAACACATGCTCATATGTGCCCTGTGTTTGAAAATCTAAACTGTTCATCAAACTCTGCATCACAAAATAAATAAATAAATAAATAAAACACCCCAACAGAATTTCAGGTGCGTTGGATGCCTGGGTGGGCCACAATATTAAGTTCATCTCCACCATTTATATGCTTTCAACAGGCACTGACACTATTATTGGTGCTTGTTGGGACAAAAATGCATTAAAATGCATTTTTAGTGGCACCCAAACACTTCCTAAGGAAGTTAACTACATTTTGGTCATTTCCTCTCTATTGAACTAATTATTGGAATTGAATCCAATGGGCACGTCCAAACACGGTTTTTAATGAATGCTTTCAGTGCCCTGTCCATCATGGTAACAAGGTGTTCTCACAAACTATTCTGCATTCTTCCAGATACTGGTCTCATGTTGTGAACTGCTCAAGCTGTCGCGTTGCAGTAAAAGGATTGAAAGCACTCGAGGTTTCTCTGCAAGTTATCTCCCTAGCTTCGATTGCCATTGTTGCCGCCCTGAAGCAGAATGTGATGTCAACGGTCTCACGGAGTGTGGTGGTGTCAATGGCAGTGGTATGCTTCCTGGCTTCTAAGTGGCTATCTCATTTCATCTACAAGAATTTCTACTACCACGACTATAACCATGCTCTTAAATGAGTGAATTTTAGCTTTCTTTAAACCTTGTCGTGGGAATTTCACCTGATTTCCTCATTGTAATATATTCCTATTGAAGATGTAAGAATGACATTGAACGAGAAATGATCATGTTTCTCAGTCCTCTCTCTCACTCTCTCCCCCCCGACATTACGTATGGTCTTTTTGTAGTATGTTTTACCTGATCAGAGGCCCACATTCGCAGGGCTGCCTGTAGATAAAGTTGTATATAATGGAGGATCTAAGGAGGGTTGAAATGGGAAATTGAGAGATTTGTGGGTTCACATCTTGACTTAAATAGTCAGTTTCTGAAGACAAACGGAAAATTGACAGATGGGTTATCTTGACTTACTTTTTTAAAGCAATATAATTTTGAAATTTTATTACTCTATGGAGAAAATTCAACACAATTTAGGTTCTTTGTAAGGATGGAAATGGGCCGGTTTGGACTGGGCTTTGACCTGTTATTTGGCCCATGGACAGGATTGGGCTTGGCATTTATGTTTCAATCAGTTTTTGGGCTGGGCTTGGAAGGCTTGGGCTTAGATCATGAGAAGGAAACCTCGGAGTGGAAACCCATATTGCTTTTCGATTTGCTATTACAATCTATTGATTTCTCACACCCCACACATGCCATAGTGACCCCCACATGCAAGATTCAGGCCATTGGTCATACTAGTCATTGGTGTATATGGCCTAGCATCCATGTCAGGCCTATCTTCTAATCGAATGGACCTTGTAGTTATGTTGACTATGTATCATTTGTTGGATATTTTCAAAATAGGAAATATTTCATGTTGGTTTATAATTAAAAAATGGTGTAAATTTTCAAATGAAAGATTCAAATTTTTTTTTTCTTCTCCCTCCAAAACTTTTATTTAAAAAGATGTCATATGTGAAAATGAATTTCCTACCAAAAAGTTGTACGTGGAAAACTGGTTAGACGAGGACATTTTGTCACACCTAAGAAGAGGGGTGCACATTCAACTGGTAGAACCGTAGAACCGGACCGGAACCGACCAAATGGTCCGGTTTGGTCCAGTTCTAGAGTGCACCGGTTCCGGTTCCGGTTCCAAAAATCAAAGAACTGGTGACATCGGTTTGGTTCTCGGTTTGGGGGTATGTAGAACCGAATCGAACCGTGGGCTGCGGTGCAAACCGTGGAACCGTGAACCGAACCGTAGAACCAAACCGTGAAGCTGGACATGAACCGTGAACCGAACCGTAGAACCAAACCGTGAATCCGATCCATAGAACCGAACCGTGGAACCGAACCTTGAACCAAACCGATGTATTTTTGCACACCTTATAATTATTTTCTCTAGAATAATTATTTTCGTAAATGTATTTTTGAACACCTTATACAACATCTAAACCATTCATCAAATGGACCACAACATGGATGGACATGGGCTTGCAATTGGGTTGGATTATAAAAAGCCAAGAACCGTGGAACCGATCCGGAACCGAACTGGTTTTAACGGTTCGGTTCCGGTTCAGTTCTAGGGTGTCAACGGTTCAATTCCGGTTCCAAATTTCCTAGAACCGTTAGGAACGGTTCGGTTCCAGTTTCACCCGAGAACCGGACCAAACCGAACCATGTGCACCCCTACCTAAGAATAAGGTTCAAACCTCCACAATGACGTGAGGGGTTCAAACCTCTACAAGGAAGTGAGGGCAGTGAGTTGCTTCTTTTGGTGCACTTTGCACTTTGCTCGTAGTCTTCTTTGTGAGGAGCATTGAAATTTTTTGCAAAGTGACCCAGATTCATGTCCAGCTGCGGTGCGAATCATGGTCTCACCATGTTTAGGGTGTGGAATGATGGTTAGGTTGATTGGTTGACTAGTATGCTGAAGTGGCGCTTAAGTGGCAGTTGATTGTGCTTATGTGGCTAGTCCAAAGATGATTGTTGGGTGAAGTGGTGGTTGCTTGACTATTGTGTTGAGACACAATGTAATTTGAAATTGGTGAAGAGGTGCAATGAAAGGAATTTCAAGAAAAGGCTTGTGTGTTCAAAACAGACACAAGAACCCAACCCATGCATCTCTTAGATGTCTATATAAGTAAGGGTCCAAGGGAAAGTTTTGCCATCAGCACCAACTCAATTATCTAAGAAAACAGAGCTTTCTAAAATCATTTTTCATGCCATAAGTTTTCTTTGTTTTTCAGGTTGTATCTTTGTCATTGCAGAAACAAAATACAGTCTTTTCATTCTGTCTTATTAATTTTTAGAGGATTCGAAATTGATCACCAATAATACATGTAGGTCAATTGCGAGAAATCGGTCTTCGTTACATCTTGGGGGCAGATTGTCAATGACTCCGATAAACAGGCTTAGATGGAATCTATAGTGGGTGCAAATACCATTTTAAGGGAAGCGACTCAGAAAACTGACTTAGAGCCACTTTCCTTCTTATTCAAAATACATTCAACTGCTATATAGGGCATTAATTAGATTATAATTTTGAGTAGACTATTTTTATTAAATTAAACATTTGGAAGAGACTCCTAGATCATTTTCAATGCTTAAACAATCAAACTAAGCCAAATGCCATTGGTAAAAATGTGGTATGAGAGATGTTCATGTTTTACTTGGTCTCAATCAATAAAAAGATGATCAAAAAATGAAAAAATAAAAAATAAAAAAAAATTGGAGAATGAAAAGTTTGAGTTTAATACATTTCTGATTCAATAAAACAGAATAAAAAAATGATTAAGACTTCTAAATGCATAAGCAATTATATATATAATTGCTCTCTCTCTCTCTCTCTCTCTCTCTCTCTCTCTCTCTCTCTCTCGTATCCTTACTCTTGCTCCGGTGGTAGATTTCCATATGAGCATTTCTAATTTTGTGCATATACATGCAATTAAAAAGCAGGTTAATATAATTTTTTGATTCTCTTCAATCCTTCCCTTTCAAGCATTCATAGTAAAAATTGGTCCATTTCCACTAAAATCCTCCACCATTTGCTCAATTGTATCAACGTGGCAATCACTCATTTCTATTTTTAATAATCTCTTAAAGTGTTATTTAAAAATAAAAAATAAAATAAAATAAAAATTTCTAAAGAAACATATTTTTTTTGGTTGGCCAAAAAAACAGTTTTTTTCCCTATGGTCTGAAAGGAAAGTAGTTTTACAGCTTTGGTCAATTATTCAAGTTTTTTTTTTTCTTTATAATAGAGTTGTACTGTCAACGTCAATAGCTAGATATAGTGTTTGAAGGAGAAAATAGAAAAATAGAAAAAGGATTTGAGCCACGCCAGCTGCAGACGACTAATCGAGTTGTGACTGGTGCCAATGTACCGGAGATTGCCCCACCTTGCAAGTGTCGTAGAATCCACTCAACATAAGTTTATTAAAACTATCTCATGGACAGCCTAGAGAGAGAAAGAAGGGCCACCAACTAGGTGGGCCATATCTCCAAGGCTAGATCAATCAGATGATTTTAACGTCCAAATAATCACTATAGGAGGCCATAATTGAAATCTACGAGAAAATGCCTCAAAAATGATTGCACGCTGAATTTCCCCACTCGAGTGCAATATGCATTCGGAACAAGTTGATTTGTCGGAATTTTGGGATATTCTGTGATATGGCCCATCCAAGAGATGACCAATTGATTGGATGGTCAGGATCAATCGTACACTTTAATCGGTGGTGGTGTAAATCAATCCTCCTTATGTATGGAAAGCCGTCAAAGTCTTTTTTTTTTTTTCTTGAAGGCAAAGCGAAAGTAACAATGCCGCCATATCCGCAACGAGGAGCGTGCTGAGCAAACCATGTGGGGCCCACCTTAACGTATGTGTCTTATCAACGCCGTCCATCTATTTTCCAGCTCATTTTAGGGCATGCGCTCAAAATCGAAGTATATCCTAAACTTAAGTGGGCCACACCACAAAAGCAGCGGGGATTGAATGCCTACCGTTGAAAATTTCTTGGGCCACCGAAGTTTTGGATAAAGCTGCTATTTTTTATTTCCTTTTGTCCATGTCCGTGTGACCTTATGAACAGGTTGGATGACAAAAAAAAAACATCACTGTGGGCCCTAGGAAGGTGTCAGGGGTGGACGTCATTATCCCCACCGTTTCCTGTGGTGTGGTCCACTTTAGATTTGGAAATGTTTCAATTTTGAGGTCATGTCCTAAAATGAGCTAAAAAACAAATGGACGACATGATAAGACACATACGTTAAGGTGGACCCCGCAAAGTTTACTCAGTACGCAATCCGCGTCCACCGTATCCGTTGTAAACGAAAGCGTTGATACTCGGGCAGTGTGATGGTTGATACGCAGGTTCTAGAAAACTGCATATGGCTTTTAGGTAGCTGAAGCTAAACCAATCAAATCGTGGGACCCAATTTAGGTGGACCCTAAACTAGATATAAACTAACTTGATTTTCTAACGTTGTGATCGGTGGATATTTAATGGACGCCAAAATGAAAAGTAGTCCAGAGGCCGTTTTCCGAAGGAAAGCCTACCAATTAGAGGTTAGGATGTTTAATCAATCTTGCTTTCGGAAGACGACCTATCTACAGTGGGTCCCATAATTCTGACGGTAATTTTTAATTTATGTACGCCACGTGTAAGTTTCTATTTCTGAGGGCCGGCGTACCAACCCCGCACCATGACCAGAGTAGTGTATGTGATGTCCAACCCTTTCAGTAGTGGACACGGATTGCGTCCTACCCCCGCCCGGACAGTAATCCGTCCGGGTAGGGATCTTTGGGCCCCACCGTGGTGTAAGTGTTTTATCCACGCCGTTCATCGCTTTTATCAGATCATTTTAAGGTATGATCTCAAAAATGAAGAAGGTCCACAGCTCCAATTGACCACACCAAAGGAAGCTGCATTGATAATGACACTCACCGTTAAAACTTTTCCAATGGCCACCACGATGTTTATTTACCATCCAACCTATTCATAAGGTCATGTAGACGTGGATGAAGTGAAAACACATATATCAGATTGATCGGAAACTTCTCCACCTCCCAAGAAGCTTTTAACGGTAGACGTTCAATCCCCACTTTGTGGTCCACTTAATCACTATACCTGCCTCGTTTTTTGGCTCATACCTTAAAATAATACGAGAAAAACGATGAACGGCGTGGATAAAACACTAACAACACGGCGGGCCCCACAGAGCCCTGCCCGGACAGATTACCAGGTAGGACGCAATCCGAGTCCTTCAATAGTTGGCCTTATCCACTCATCAGTGGCCCAGCCACAAAAGATAATTTGTAGTCGTTGATAAATAGAAAAATATAAATGTGGTCAACCAAATGAGTGGACGTGACTGATTTTTGCACAAAGTGATACCGATGATGGGGTACCTTATTGGACGGATTAGATGTGGCACTTACAAAAAAGGTTGGAAGTAATCGGCTAGGAGGACCACAATTGATGGTCCAACCGGTTGGACTTGAGACCTCTTTAAAATATCTCACACCGACTTTTGTTCTCCACGCATCCAGCGAGATCTCATCTGCCTGTGGACGCATGATTCTAGGAAAGGATTTGCTCATTATAATGTAGTCTTCTACTTGTTTATGTGGGGCCCATTTTTCAGTGATCCAGATCATTTTTCTTTTGAGCCCAACAGTAGATAGAGCATGTCCTAAAAATCTTCTGAGATTGGAAGATCCTGTCCTTCAATATTGGGCTTCTTTCCATAAGAAAGTGGACAACCGATCTGTTTCACAACTGGAACGCAAAAGGAGGCAAAAAAAAAAAAAAACCAGAAATGTTAGAATTCTTATACCGTCAGTTTGGGGGCATTCCATGGTGGGGCCCAACATTCCAATGGCCTAGATTAATGACCATTAGGCCCTACTTGTGCAAAATGAAAAACTGAGCATGTTGCGCATATCATCGGGTTAAGGGTCATATATCCCATTGGTGATGCCGATGTTCTACTCAAAGATTAAAGAGGCTTACTGGAAACTTGCTCTAATGATCAATCCCGACTTTATCTCTGGATCATATTTCAATGATCCAAGCCGTTTAAATGATGGGTCGGAACATGTGGTAGATAGTGAAGAAATAAAATCTCTTAAATTGAATTATTTCAATGATTTTGAATTTTGTCTCTTTTGCTTTAAAAATAGACGTTCACCAAACCTTTGTGCAATAAGAGGTTTGAAATATTCAATCTCGCAAATATTTCAAGCATTCTAAGGAGAGTCCCGTCAGATTAACGGTTTTGATATCTGAAGAAATCTCAATTCCAATGAAAAATAAGCCTACTTTTTCCGAACAGATTTGGGTCCTGCTTTTTGCTTAATTAAACAGAACCACCCAAAATTTCTTTAGATGTCACCGGCTACATTTTTATTTTATTTTATATCAGCTTATTTTCCCCTGCAATTTTTCATCAAATCCAAGTAACGTAAGAAGAAAAGTAAAAGCTTTCTTATTACTAATAAAAGTTAACATGAGTACAAGTTCCATAAGCTATTCTTTTTTATAGAGGTTAGTTCAAGGTATTTTTCATACAAGATATTTTAGATAGTCAGAGTAAGTTGTGCAGAATCTGTCATTAACTCCTTGCAGATTTTGTAGGGCTATACTTCTTCTTTTGATGAGTTGGAATCATGATTTTGAAATTCAAATTCTTTTGATGAGTTGGAATCACACTAGTTATTTTGAAATTCAAATTCTTTTGATGAGTTGGAATCACGCTGGTTATTACCCTCCTGCAAGAGTGCTTTTAACAATGGTTTTGTGAATATGTCAGTAACTTGATTGCAAGTGGAGACATGACAAGTAACAAGAAGACCAAGCGCAACCCGCTCTCGCACAAAATGATAATCCAGTTCGATGTGTTTGCTACGAGCATGAAAGATGGGATTGATAGTCATATATAAAGAACTTATATTATTACAGAATAGAACCGGTAGACGTGACATTGGAATATTTATGTCACGAAGTAGAAAAGTGAGCCAGATGAGCTCAATAGTGGCATGGGTCATGGCTCGGTATTCAGCCTCCGTACTAGAGCAAGAGACAGTGTTCTGTTTTTTTGCACACCAAGAAATGAGATTCCGTCCGAGAAAAGTGCAGTAACTAGAAGTGGACCGTCTGGTGGAAGGACATCCTGCCCAATCTGCATCAGAGAAAGCACATGATCAAGTGTAGAGTGTGAAGAAAAATGGAGACCAAGGTGTATAGTACCCTTGACATAACGAAGTATCCGTCGCACCATCTTCATATGTGCAAGTGTAGGTGCATTCATAAATTGGGAAGCATAATTAACACAAAATGAAATATTAGGTCGAGTAAGTGTAAGATACTGAAGTGCTCCTATAATACTTCTGAAATGTTGGGGATCCTCCAGTGGTGTGGTGTCGTCAAGACCTTTGGTTTTAGACTCCATAGGAGTGCTTATGGGTTTACAGTCTACCAATTGTGTTTTTTCAAGGATGGTAAGAGCATAGTGAGACTGTGACAAGTGAAGTCCATCTTGTGTTGGAGTAATTTGAACACCCCGGAAGTGGTGAAGAGAGCCAAGATTCTTCATTGTAAATTCGAAACTCAAGATTTTGATAAAGTTGTCCAATAACGTTTGACTGGAACCTGTGAGAAGCATATCATCCACATATAAAAGTAGAATTACGGTGCTATGTGGAGAGTGTAAAATAAATAATGAAGGATCAGCTAAACTGTATAAAAAAAAACCATGATGGAACAGAAAAGCACTAAAGCGATCAAACTAGGCTCGTGGAGCTTGTTTCAAACCGTAAAGAGCTCGTTGTAGCTTGCAAACAAGTTGAGGATGGTTGGGATCGGTCATGCCAGGAGGTTGGTCCATGTAGATGTCCTCCGTGATGTTACCATGAAGAAAAGCATTCTTTACGTCAAGTTGACGTATGTCCCAATATTGAACCAGAGCGAAACTGATGACTAGTCATATGGTGCCAGGTTTGATGAGTGGTGAGAATATCTCTGTATAGTCAATGCCGTCTTGTTGGTGGCAGCCTTTGGCAACAAGTCTGGCTTTCAACCGATCAAGTGAACCATCAGCTTTGAGTTTTGACTTGAATACCCACTTCGAGCCAATGACATGCATGTGGCGTTGGCGAGGAATGAGCTTCTAAGTGTGATTATGATGTAGAGCCTCAAGCTCTTCAAGCATTGCCGACCTCCAACCTGCATGACTGAGAGCAGACTGCACGTTTCATAGCTCTCGAGGGACATCTTGTGTGCTTACTATCAAAGCATATTTTGGATTTGGTTTCTGAATTCTATGTTGTAATCGGGTAACAATTCGGTGTGAGGGTGACAAAGTTGGCACTGTTGTTTCCTTGGGTTGTGTACGATGGTCCTGTAAATGCACCAAAGAATCAGTGTTAGAAAGCATATACTGTTGGGAAGTATTACAAAGGAGACAAGTATTAGGATGGGCAGTGCTATCGTCACAAAGAGAGTCTGGTGGAGAGGAGGGATGCTCAGTTGGGAGGTGCGTATTGGATGATGAAGCTGGGAGGTCTAGATGAGATGTTAGTGAATCGTGTCTCATAGATGATGGTGAAATTGGCGGTTCAGGTAAATGGCCTTGATATCGAGGTGAACTGTCCAGGTGTTGAACCACCTGCACATTTTGTCATTTGTCATGAGTAGGGGTCGTATTGCTTAGGATGTGTGGATTTAGTAGAGGAATGTCAAAACCACTAGAACTTGCAAAAGAGATAGAAGAGTTAGATTGATCAATAGGCAACGTAATCCAAGAGTCAAAAATACTGAGCCGCCGATCTAGGGTTGGTAACATAGTACGTGTACGATTATCTTTGAAAGGAAAGCCGGTTTCATCAAAGACTACATGTCGTGAGATGAATATTTTTTTGCTGAAGGGGTGAAAGCATTTGTACCCTTTGTACCTGTCATTATATCCAATAAAAACACAAGCTACAGTCTTTGGATCAAATTTATTTGTCCTTGTATCCCAGGTATAAGGAAAACATTTAGATCCAAAAATACGTAGGGAGAAATAAATTAGATGAGTGCCATGAAGTTTAAAGAATGGTGTATCATTGTTAAGGGCAGAGGAAGGAAGATAGTTGATAAGATATACCGCAGTTTGGAAAGCCTCAACCCATATGTATAGAGGGGCACCAGAGTGAAATAACATAGTCATACCTAGTTCTCAAATAACGCGATGTCGTCTTTCAACCATTCCTTTTTGCTCTGGTGTGTAGGGACAAGAAATATGGTGAACTATACCCTGTGCTTGAAAGTGAGACGTTAGTCTTGTGTTGACAAATTCACCACCGCCATCAGAATGAAATATTTTAATTTTTTTATCAAATTGTCGCAGGGCATATTGTTCAAAGACCAGAAAAGTATCTACAAAATCAGACTTATTTTTTAGGGGAACAATCTAAGTATATCGTGATTGATCATCAACTAAACAAGCATAATAACAAAATTTTCCTAAAGAGGTAACAGGCGCAGGTCCCCATAAATCACAATGATTTTTAATATAAAAAATTTGAACTGGTATTGTCTGAATAATAAAAAGGTAGTTTACTCAGTTTGCCAAACTGACGACTGTCACAAATATGTCTTAACTTATTGGACCCTGAAACATCAATCGATCCCTTATTTTTGAGAACATGAACAGTAGACTCTTGAGGATGGCCAAGATGCTCATGTCATACTTCTGCAGAACCAGATCTGGACCGATTGGAATAGTGAAGTTCAGGTAGACTGCTGAGGACATAAAGATCACTCTTGCGTGTTCCTGTCATTACCGTGTGATCTGTCTTCCGATCCTTAAGACAAAAATTTGTATTAGAAAAATCACAAGTAATAGGATATTGATCAGTTAATTGACTAACGGAGATGAGATTTTTGGCCAAGTGTGGTACAAACAAAACATCATGTAAAAGAAGTGTTGTGGTTTTATTGTTGATATAGGCATCTCCAATGGCTTTAATTGGCAGAGGTGTACCATCACCAATCAAAACAGAGTCTGAACCTATATAAGAACGTAAATTTTTTAACATACCTTCGTTACCTGTCATGTGATTGGAAGCTCCTGTGTCTGTGGTTCATTCAGTGTCAGAAAGGGTGTTGTCGAGGGTGAGAGCAGTTAAGGCTTGTGGCACTTCGTTACGCTGCAGTGGAGGCTTTGGCACATACCAGCAAATCTTGGCAATATGTCCCATGACACCACAATACTAGCATCGATCATCACGATACATTTCTCTTTCAGCGGAGGTCATTCTACGTTAGCCAGGTGGAGGTGGTCTTCGGGCTATACTAGCTTGAAGGTTTTGATCATTGTTGTCACGGCGAGACTGTTGATTGGAGTTTGAACCTGCAAAAAGAGTAGAGCCTGCAAGATTTGGTGAGTTATTATATGCTTGAAAACCTCTACCATGGGAGTTGAATGAAACTTGTGACCCTCGGCTGTGATTAGCTTGTTGTTGAGGGCGTTGTTTCTGGCCATGGAAGGCATATTGTGGAGTTTGAGAGGAGGCTCCAAACAAGGTCTGTCTTTGTTCATATCTGCGTTGTCTCTGACTATAGAAGGAGTATTGTGGAGTTTGAGAGGAGGCTCCAAACAAGTTCTGTCTTTGTTCATATCCTTGAAGGAGAGATACGAGCTCAGTATAGCTTGGACGTGGAGGTTTGAGCATCGTAGTGGCAAAGGTCTCATAGTTTGGACCAAGACTTGTGAGCAGAGAAAAAATTTTGACGTTGTCCATCACTGGGCAACTAATAGCGGCAAGGCTATCACACAGACTTTTGAATTTGCGAAGATGTTCAGCCAGAGAGACAATCTCATCTTTGTGAAGATATGTGAGTTGCTGATGAAGAGTATATCCCTTTCCTGAGAGTCCTGTGCGTAGGCTTCCTTGAGAGCATCCCAGACAACTTGTGACGTCTCTAAACCAATGACTAAGCCGAGAGCTTGCTCAGTAAGAGTGCCCATGAGCCAACCTCGGAGTAGCCTATCAGATTTTCACTTAGCAATAAATTCTTCTGTAAGATCGGTTGATGGTGATGGTTTGAATTTGGTAGGAGCTGTTGTTGCACATGTGAGATGTCCGACCAAATCCTAGCTTTCAGCTAGAGCAAGGGCTTGCTCACGCCATAATGGGTAGTTTTCTTGGGAGAGTTTGAGGGTGATGAAGTTTCCTACGTTGAGTGAAAGGGACGTCATTGAAATTTGTGTGTAGTAAGCTCTGGGTACTCACACAACTTTGATACCAAGAAGAAAAGTAAAAGCTTTCTTATTATTGATAAAAGTGAACGCGGGTACAAGAGCCATAAGCTATTTTTTTTTATACAGGTCGGTACAAGGTATTTTTCGTACAAGATATTTTAGATAGTCAGAGTGAGCTGTGCAGAATCCGTCATTAACTCCTTGCAGATTTTGTAGGGCTATACTTCTTCTTTTGATGAGTTGGAATCATGATTTTGAAATTCAAATTCTTTTGATGAGTTGGAATCACGCTGGTTATTTTGAAATTCAAATTCTTTTGATGAGTTGGAATCACGCTGGTTATTAACGCAATCAGGTTATTTATAAAATTGATGAAAATACTCTGTCTAATATATGATTAAATATTTGCCTATCTTGGTGGAATATTTGTAAAAATGATGAAAATACTGTTAAGATATGATTAAATATTTGCCTATAATGACGGAAATATTGGTTCACTTATTTTTCTACTATCTAAATCCTTGCCTATGTAATCTAAGTCCTTGTCGATGTGCTTTTGAATGGTCTAGATAGTTGTCTATATGCTTTTGAACGGTCTAAATAACTAACTACATGATGTTGATTTTATGGATCACCATCTATCATCTTGAAATGATTAAGATTGCTATTTAAATACTTTTGAATAGTTCAAATCATTATATAGAGTAATTTTTTAAAAGTATTTTCATAATTTTTAGAAATAAGCTAACCATGATTACTTAAATTGGGAAAGTGGAGAAATAAATAATCACTTAAAATGTGAGTGGTGATATCTAAAGAAAAATATTTAGATGGTTAACTCTAATTAAGCGAAGAAAAATTTAGTTGTTGTTCAGTTTATTTTCTATCACGCATGGTATGGGTGGGCGTACCAGAATTAATAAAGCGGTTTAATACAAACCAATAAATTTTTACTCCTAAAATAAGTAGATACGTCTAATATAAATGTATATGATAAGATTTTGAGAAAATTGGTCGCATACTCAGTCACTTATAAAATTTTATAATGATTAGGCGATAATCGGAAGATGGAGTTCTTCTTTCGAAGATGGGTTGCTTCATGCCTTTTACAAGAAAAGACTTTCAGAATATTAGTATAATCAAACAAAAGGAAAAACTCACAATCAGTCATTGTGAGCGACTATCTTTTGAAAGAACTGCGTAATATTGTATAGAAAACAAATCCAACACTATAAACATAGATTCATATTACAACTAAAGATTATAGCTAAGAATTACCACTATTGCTACGATAAGCTGAAATAAAATATAAATTAATAGATTGATTGTTTTTTTTATTGGATTGTGTTAGATTTGAGATATAAGATATCTTGCTTTGTTGAATTTATCTACTATTTATATAGTTCAATTGCAGCTTATCCATCCAAATTCTTCTTCAATTACTATAATGTTTACAACAATTGAAAAACTTTTCTCTACATCATTCTTTTTTGTTACATTTCTCTTTTGTGATTATTTTTCTTATGTCACCTAAGCTTTGCTTATTTCAGTTGGTTTTTATGTCTCGAGCTGCTTGACCGTGTTTCTTCCTTCACTTGTTAGACTTTTATCATTCTGTCGACCATCCACTTATGTGTAAAATTGAATTTACACCGGCTATGATTCTCCAAAATAGCGCTCTAAGTATCTTAAAGATCTTTTCATTCACCTCATATTTCTCATGTAATACCACATGCCACCATCTTATTAGCTTTTTTTAGAATTGCCAAAAATAGGATATAACAACTGCATTTCATAAAAACTTCTTTTGTCAAAAATACACTTAGATGCAAAAGCTATGGTGTAATTAGGAAAAGTTATTTGGTATTATGAAAGTGTGTGTTGGGCTGGATTAGGAGCTTATAAATGGAGGTAAATGGGTAAGGGCCTGTTTGATTTTCTAATTACTGAGGTAATTCAAGGGAAATGGATAATAATTATTTACCTCTATATTTCCTGTTGGATTTCCAAGGTGATTTGACCACCACCTTTCATTTATCGCACTCCTCACGTCACCAGCAAAGAAAAAAGTTAAATTGTGGGGCCCACCTTGATGTTTGTGTATTATCCACACCATCCATCCCTTTAGCCAACTCATTTTAGGGTATGAGCCCAAAAAAGAGGCAAATCAAAAGACCAAGTGGACCACACCATTGAAAGCAATAGGAATTGAACTCCTACCATTGAAAGTTCTTGAGGACCCCATAAGTTTTGGATCAAATTGATATTTTCACTTTATCCATGACTGTGTGACCTTATTAACAGGTTGGATACCAAATAAACATCACTGTGGGCCCTAGGGAGAAAACAACTTTCAACCATTGACGTTTTAATGATCATTGTTTCCTAAGGTGTGGTCCACTTGAGCTTTTGATTTTCCTCATTTTTGGGTTCATGCCTTAAAATGTATTTTTTAAAAGGATGGATGGTGTGGATAGCTCATATATATCATGGTGGGGCTCACATATTTAAATTAGTAATAACAACGTTTGTATGGACCGATTTTCGAAACGTATATCATGGCCACTTTCAAACCGGTGTAGTAAGTAATAATCAAGTAATTCCATGTATTTACCGGGGAAATTAAAAATCAAATAGCCCCTAATGGAATTGGAGGGAAATGAATTGGGAGTAAATGACTCAATTAGCATGTGTTTGGATAAAAGTAAATGAAATGCATTAAAAATTTAAATATTTTATTTAAATGGGAGTAAATGAGATGGTTTAAAATGCAATAGAATTTTTTAATATATTCACACTAACATACAATGATATCCCAAATCAACTTTAATATCTCAAAGTAGTGTATATATGGTGTACATATGTGGTATTTAATAAATTTATTATAATAAATCCATTGAAATATATAATCTAGCCAAAAACAAATAAAAAATATATTGAGCTTCGGGTGAGCCACAAACAAGTAATATAGTAATATGTTTTTTTTACTAATATTTTTTAATTATTCTTTTACATGGTCAATTTTTATACGTTTGGATCATTTTATTAGTGTGATTTTAGTGATGTATTTCAGTATTTGAATAGTTTTAGAGCATCATTAGCATCGTACTATACGTTGGACATGTGGGTAGCGTCACCTTTGTTTAGTCGTACTATTAAGTGACTGGGATTTGCCATGGTTTTGACGCCCAATTAACAGTGGGACTCGAGAGACTAAAGGCGCGGATTCTCTGACAATTCTCACAATCCTTCTGAATCCAAAAAGTGATATGCACTGTCCAAACACACTCGCCACGCGTACCGTTTTATTCCTCCAGCATACGATTAGCCATCGCACTTCTCTTACCAAGTCCAAACAAAGTCAGTGTCCTAATAAAACCTTCGACAGTCTTAATCAAGTTCACAGCTATGATGGCAACTACTGTATTTTCTCATAACTTTAAGCCCCATTGCTAAGCAATCTTCATCTTTCTCTTCTATCCCAAGATCCCCAACTCCCTCTCCCTGCAACCAGAAATGAATCCTTCACCCACGGCAGAGCCAATAGGCCAAAGCCTCATAAAGCTCATCAGCAATGTCTGCTTTTCATTTTTCGTCTTCTCCGTACTCATATTTACAGTAATTGCCATCACCTACCAACCTCCCGACCCTTGGCTCCAATCCTCCCAAGCCCTCACCCGCAACTTCATCTCCATCGTCCCTAACTCTACCTTTCAAACCGACGATTCCGTCCTTAGGACCGGCGAGGATCTCATTCCCCTTCCCCCGGCCCCCGCCCCGATCTCCACCGTCGTCTCCGTGTCCGCAGCTTCCGCCCCCATCCAACCGACTGATTGCTCCGCCGACTCCTCCAGCTCCATCAACTGCTCCGATCCGCGCGTCCTGATCGCCATCCAGAAATTCAACATCAAGATCTTCAAATCGATCCTGTTCCTCGATTACCAGCCGCCCGTCCCCGGCCCCAATGCCGGCGAGTGCGATGTCTCCTGGCGTTTCCGTAATAAGAAGGAGAAGTCGTGGCGTAGGTACCGTGACTTTCGCAGATTTAAGCTCGCCGTCGGCGAGAATTGTGCCGTTGAGGTTGCGAATGCCGGTGGCTGGCATTCAGGGGCGAATGCTCGCCGCCCGACGCGGGCAAGGCCGGAACCTCGAGAACCTGGATCTGCTAGGGCAAACCCGAGGTTCCGCGATGATGACATCAATGATACGATCCCGACCGTCGGATCCGAGTCGGATTTCAGGAAGGGGAAGTACTTGTACTACTCTCGCGGAGGAGACTACTGTAAAGGCATGAATCACTACCTCTGGAGCTTTCTGTGTGGCCTCGGCGAGGCTATGTATCTCAACCGTACATTCGTAATGGATCTCAGCATCTGCTTATCCGGGACGTATACTCAGAGTAAGAAAGACGAAGAAGGGAAGGATTTCCGGTACTACTTCGATTTCGAGCATCTGAAGGAAGTGGCATCGGTTGTCGAAGAAGGGGAATTTCTGCGGGATTGGAAGAAGTGGGACCGAATCCGGCGGAAGAAGAACAGGGTCCCGGTCCGGAAGGTCGCGAGCCACAAGGTGACACCGATGCAGTTGAGTAAGGATAAGAGCACAATCATATGGCGGCAGTTTGATGCACCAGAGCCTGAGAATTACTGGTACAGGGTCTGTGAGGGACCTGCTGCGAAGTATTTGCAGCGGCCGTGGCATGCTGTATGGAAATCGAAGCGGCTGATGAATATAGTCTCGGAGATCAGCGGTCGAATGGATTGGGATTTTGATGCGGTCCACGTAGTGAGGGGAGAGAAGGCGCAGAACAAGGAGTTGTGGCCGAATCTTGATAGGGATACGTCGCCGGACGCACTTCTTGAGAAGCTTAAGCTGATGATAAAGCCTTGGAGGAATCTGTACATTGCAACAAATGAGCCGTTTTATTACTACTTTGATAAGCTGAGGTCTAATTTCAAGGTGCATTTGCTCGATGATTACCAGGAATTATGGGGGAACAAGAGCGAGTGGTACAACGAAACAAGGATTCTAAATGATGGGCGACCTGTGGATTTTGATGGGTATATGAGAGTAGCAGTCGATACAGAAGTTCTATATAGAGCAAAGACCCGTGTGGAGACGTTCAATAACTTGACGAGGGATTGCAAGGATGGGATCAATACTTGCTGACCCAAGTGGGAAATAGGCTGGTACAAGCTCTGGGTCAGTTGCTTGATTTCCATTGATCACTTCACAATTTGATTTTGAAGTTACAGTGTTGAGAATATGTTTTTTTTAAAAAAAAAAACCGATGATGTATCTATTTTTCATATCTTGTTCTGTTGATTAGTCATTTCTTTTATAGCAATTGTTCCTGCTTCGAGTTCTATTCCTCATGCCTTACGATATATATCGAATTATATCATAGTGAGGTATGCTGCTGTATTTTCTGTATTGAATTTGTGCAGATCATGAAGTTCAACTGTCCCAAGAATAGAAAATGCTAATAGAGAAGTTAAAAGTTGGGGAAGTGTTGTTTAGCTTTTGACGTAGATGCCCTGTTTTGGTTGACTGTTAAGAGACAGCAGATCAGCTACATAATGTTTTATCAGTTCATAATATATTATGATGGGTAAAATATCTAATGCGACTCTCCAATGTCAGTGTTTTGTTATGAAAAATTTAATTGAGTGACTTGAGGAATAACGATTATGGGAGTTTTGTGCTCTCATTCCTGATCCCAAGCCCAGGTAAAGGAGGCGGGTTGCATCAGGCTGGCAGCCCGCATGGAGTTTTGTGCTCTCATTCCTGATCCCAACCCTCAGTAAAGGAGGCAGGTTGCATCAGGCTGGCAGCCGCCGTGAAGCTTTTGCCACAACTTCTATCATGATAAGAATGGCAGTACAGGATTCATGTAGCCAACCCTAATTAGTTGTGATAAGGTGATGATGATGATGAACATTCTTCTGTGGCATTCTTTTGGCTTCAATGTCAACTCGTGTTCATTGCCAAAGGAAGAAAAAAAAAAGAGAAAAAGAAAAAGAAAAAGAAAAAAGAAGTTACAGTCAGTTTTCAACTGGAGTTACGATATACAAACTTGTGATTCTTCCATGTTTAATACAAATAGTTGCTTCTTTTCACACAGTCGGTTTTGTGCCAATTATCATTCTCATCTGCCCCACTGGTGCCATAGAATTTGATTTGATTTGATTTGATTTGATTTTTTTTTCCATGAATTGTGCATAACCACATAGAATGCCCAGGAAGCTATTGTAGTTTTGAGTAATAGAGAGATGACTCTTGACAGTCTTGTTGCTAGAGGGAGGGGGATGGGGGTGCTTCATGTTAGATTCTTCAGGAACATCAACTGCAACCTATAGCCATTTAAGCCCTCAAGATATTCCTTTTTTTTTTTTGGGTTAGGTTGTTAGTACACACCCATGTCAGTACACACACTCCGTGTTAGCCACCCCCCCGCTAGGGATCGATACCAAGACCTCAAGTGTTGAAACGAGGTATCTCCACTCAGTCTGCCAGTTGAGCTATGGATCTGGGTGTCCCTCAAGATATTCCTTGATTCTTCATCAGCTTTGTTGTGCTTAAGAAGCAGCAATCAGTTAGTGCATGGGATTTCTTGGATTCTGGAACTCGTAACCATCTCTGCAAATAATAACAAACCAAATCAAATCAAATATTCACTGCTATGCTTCATGCCATTTCTTGCCAGATTTGCCAGCTTTATGGAAATGTTCACTGCTGGATCCTTGCCTGCTTGGCATACGAGCTCCAATCAGTTGTAGCATCATCAACTCTTTGTGAGACCTCATCTAGTCATCCACCAACTATCTGGTGGTAGCAGTCTAATTGGTATGGATTGTGTCCATTTCTTTCATCAGAAGCTTTCACCATTAGTTTACTAGGAGTTCAAGTTTCTTGTTGCTATATCATGAACCACCCCACCCACCAACTTTGAACAACCTTTCTCTTTGCTGATCCCCTACGGAAGCATTGCTTGCTTTCCATTTCTAGGGATGACTTCTTGTTAGTTGCATATTTTGTATTGATGATAGCAAAAAAACTGAAAGATCTTGGCAACCGATTCTTGAATTTCCTAAATTCATAATACCAGCATCCCTTCTTGATGTAAGCCCATGACCCACCACAAGGCCTAACGTGTGCTGATTTTGGAACATTTATTTATATATTTGGGGCCTAAATATCAAGATTTGCAATTTTCTATTTATGAAAAATATGGGGCTGATTTAAAGATGTAATTGAAGTTATGGGGAGATGTAATTGAAGACATAGGGGCTAATTTGAAGATGTGATTGAAGATTTGGAGGATTATTTCCTAGATTTGCTATTATTAGGCTTTTACCACTTTAGGTAGATTAGATTGATCTGAAATCAATTATGATTGATTTGAAATCAATCTCTTCGTTGAGTGGGATTCTCATTGAAGATTTATTTAGGGTCTATAAAAGGAGAGTGGTGTAGGAGGTAGTCATTCCAAAATTTTCTTAGTGTTAGTTTTTCTCAAGTATTGTGGAAGAAATTTGATATCAAAAGTATGTCTCCTGCTCTACTCAAATATTCTTGTGGATATACTATTGTACATTTCTTTGCGATTTAGGTGCCGAGATATCATTGACTCGATATCCGGATCACACTCCTAATGGCTTCAAAGGGGGTGACACAAGAAGAGTTTATGCATGCAATCCAATTGATCCATGCGCTCACAGAGTGGATAAGATTAACTCATGCATGTAGTAGGCAATTCATTAATCAAGTGGGAGAGCTCCGACATAGAGAGAACCTGGAGACCGAAGTTGGAGCATGTGGACACATAGGAGGTCCCTACCAAGGTCCTATCCGACAATGAGGGGGCCCCGGCTTACAAAAATATCAATGATCGAATCCTTCGATTGTTGGAACGTGACAGAGAACCTGAAATTGAAGTAGAAATTCTGGAAACAACAAAGAAATCCCCAGAGTCGAAGTTAAAGTTAACCTCTGAAATGATTGACACATTAACGTTGTACCTAACCAATGGATCCATTGATAATGGCAGTTACATTGATAGACATGCAAATAGTCAAATTGAAACACTTCCGCAAAGGATGACCATTGCATGGAAAATGAGGCAAATATTTCAAGATCTATGAAGAACTTTAAAGTTACAATGAAAGTTGGCACCCACAAAACCGTAACCGAAAGAGACATCATCCATATTGGACTCCAATGAAGGTTGTGCCAAGCTGATATTTAGGTTGCACCACCAGCTTCCACCAAAGAAGAAGAAGATTCTTCATGGAGGTAGTACAAGTCCAAAGGTTGAGATTGATTTCCAACTTGAGGACGAGTTTTTTCAAAGCCGGGGAGAATTGATGTAGGCCCATGACCCACCACAGAGCCCAACATGTGCTGATTTTGATTGTTTATTTATATATTTGAGGCCTAGATATTAGAATGTGGAATTTACCATTTGTGGAAAATATGGAGGTGGATTTAAAGATGTGATTGAAATAAAGGGAAGAAGCAATTGAAGATATAGCCATATATAGGGGCTAGTTTGAAGATGCGATTGAAGATTTGGAGGATCATTTCCTACATTCTAAGTGTTAGTTTCCACCCCCCCTTAAAAGTATTGTAAGAAGAAGTTTGATATCAATAAAGTATCTCTCCCTTTCTATCAAATATTCTTGTGCATGTATTCTTGTCCATTTCTTTGCAATTCCGGTGTTAAGATTTCATTGACTTGCTGTGTTGCACCATTTCTCTCTTTGCCTGCGGTTTCTGTGAAATATAGCCAAGGATTCCAGTATAGATGCTCTAGTCCACTCCAATGAGTGTTGTCTGCCTTCAGCAACAGGCTTGAGACCATTTGTACCTGTGGGTTTCGAATTATTGTATGACTCTAGGTGGAATATAGAGATCAGGGGAGTTGGCTGTGTGAGGATTTAGGGTAGACGGACAGGAAGGTGGCTGCTATCGGAGAGGGATGGAGAGGCTGGGGAAGACTACTCAGTATCTCCTTGTTAACTCTCCTGATGGGATTTGATTGTACGCTGGAGCACTCTTTCGGATCGGATTGTGACAAGGACACCCTGTCAGAGTGTAACTGATGGTTTTGAATATGTTATCATCATTTGTTTCGTTTATCAATTCATCCAATTGCTTGGTTGCTTCCATTTCAGACATCCAACTTAAACTTAGTGCATTAATCTATTTCCCATGCAAGGATAACAAGTAAAGAGGAGTGAGAATATTAAGGATCCTTTACTCTTGCACGGGTGGTAGACTCTTAGGAGTTTCAACACCCGGTCAAGGGTTCGAGTATCCATAGGTGGTGAAATCCCACTATGGTGTGAGTGTGTGGGGTGTGTGTGCGCGTGTGTTAAAAAAAAGAAGGGAGTGAGAATATTAACTTTAGCCCTTCACCATTAACATGACATCTCTCCCACAACAACACACAGACTTCATCATCATGCAAGTTAAAAGATGGAATTGTTTACAAATTACATCGATATCTCCTGTAAATTCAGGCATGTATTCTCTTGCTAATGATATGCTTACACTTCATCGTCATTCCAACTCCGCTTCATTTTGGGACCGGTAGGCCCCTCCTCCCCGAGCACTTCTTTTGGGAGTTTGTTAATCAAGTCCACCACCATAGGCTTAAGCTTCCCGGGAAGAAACCTCACCGCCTTACATATCTCAGACGCAGCCTTGTAACTAATCTTTGGACCCCATTCCCTTGTGTAATCAAGCCATGGAGGTTCGATAATTGAACTCAAGTACTCAGCTGCAACCAGAATGTACCTCATGCCCATGTCCATGCTCAGCTTGCCTCTCCCACAGTCATTTCTTATTCCTATGCCTAATTTTCTATTCCCTTGTAGAACAAGTCCTGGCTTTGCATAGAAAGAATGACCATGCAATGAAGCATATGTTACGACGTGGTTCCCTCCTTGGAACTCTAGTTCCGATGCATACATCCATCTTCCAATACCATGCTGTGAAAGGAAAACTCTCCATAGCTCGCCATTGAAATTGCTTATCCTCAATGTCACGTGTTCCCAGTCTCCAACATGTTGCCCTATCTTCCCCAACTTTACATCTACAAATGTGACCTTAGCCCTTGCCGGCCCATTAAAAGGATAGAAGACCCATATCGCTATATCTGTGAACACTGCGCCTAGCATTGGTTTTACGTGTAAATAACACTCCGAGCTTTCCAAGTCTCCTCTCTTAACCCTTTCTTTGCCCCCCTTGTCAACAGGAAGATCCAACCAAAAAGAGCCATCGTTTGAACCGCCCTGCGGAAGGTTCGACCCGATAGGGTCAATTGGGCTCGGCTTCGAGCCTCCTTGCTCATAGAGTAGAGCTCCATTGTTAAAGAACCAGCTCACCGAGGAGGGGAGGTAACGCTCGTTGGGATGGAAGTAGATCCATGGGGAGTAAGCCTGCATTAGTGCATCTATTTGGCTAAGGTTTGGCATACACGATAGACCAAAATCCTTGTTCTTTAAACAGGCTAAGGTTAAAGGTGAAGCGCTCCCGTCCACTTGAGCGATAAAGGCGCCTACACAAACACCAAATGCTCGAGTCCCCCTATGTTTAGGTCTCGAGCCATAGACATTAATTACACTCTCATTATTGACCTTCCTGGTTCCCCATATCCACATGTCTTTCTCGCATGGGTCAGTGAGGTCTGAACGAATGCATCTCATTTCATCGAGGGATGGTTTCTCACTGGAATTTGTGACGATAAAGCCAACTGCTTCGTAGCCTTGTGGTGGCAATGGTAGCCAAATGTAGCCATAACCATCTTGCTTAATTCTCACAGTTTCACTACTCCAAACCAGCGTGTAATCCACCGGCTTCCTGAGCACTCCTGCAACAGCTTCGTCGCCATTGTCATCGCCCTTTCCGACAAGAATCCATCCGAAAAGGGGCTTGTTGTTGGGTTGGCAATAGCAACCTAGCATGAAGAATCCAGCTGGTATAGGTGAAGGCCTGAAAAATGTGGCGCCCAGGTTATCAGGACCCGCTTCATGAGTGGCCCAAACCTTGGTAAAGGTAGAGATCTGGCGCACCTCTAGCCCTCCTAGGTCTATACTTCCTGTTGCAAATCCCTCTCCTGCAATTCAAAACCCATTCCTCATGCAGATGAAACCAATGAAGAAAATGCCACAAGGAACGAAGCCCATATGGAAATTGACGTGATTAGCATTGAAGAATTACCTGATGGCCATGGTGGTATTGGAGCTGGTAGCGTGAAGGTGGTTCTGATGGGCAAAACCTCCATTTCCTTGGAGGTGGATGTTGAAATGGGAGAGAGGGGAGAGGTTGCCAAGCCTTTCAATGGAATCAAATGGAAATTGCGGAAATGAGTGTGAAGGGTTTTCTTTGATTGTTGAAGGAATGCCTTTCCTGTAGAGGAACGAATAAAATGTTGTGTGTATTTCAAACGAATCCAACTTACTAGCATCCCTTGTGCAGCAGGTTGGTGGTGTCTGATATTCGTCTCTTTTAACCATATCCATCTGATCTTTGGCCTATACTCCATCCATCGTTGGGCTCTTGCTTTGGACGGTCTGGATCAATGTACATGCATGAGTCTCTCCGGGGGGGTGGTTACATGTGCATGGCGACAGTAATCTACTAGAGTATTCTTCAATTCCTGTTGTTACTATTATTAGAAAATTGCTTGGTTGAGGTATTTGATCCAAGGCAACCAATCAAGTGGGCCCCACTCGGCTAATGTTCTTTAAGATATAGACGATGATCTTCGGATGGGCCACATTCCCCACATGGCCTAATATCGTAAGATGAGTTTAGACAGTTGGCCAATTTCTTTGAACCGCCCATTCATTTTACATGTGTACAAATAACTTTTAGACAAGGCATTGACACAATGGAGTCCATCCAATAAGTGGCTAGGACATCACACATGATGATCCAGACCGTTCATCAAGAATTCCAATTATACATGTTTCATATGCAGTACACTATAGCAGCTTCTAGTTGAATGGTCTGGATCAGATCATCAGGTGGTGGGGCAGAAAGGGATGGCAGATGTGGCTTGCAAAGGCAACAACATGTATTAAAAGGCGTCGTACATTGCCTTAAGCCACCTTTGACTTTTTTTCAATTCTCCAGATTTATCTTCAACCACTAGCAACGAAAAGAGAGAAAAAGAAGCTAAAATCGAAATCTACTTCACAAGAAAATTAGTAGCAAGCAATAGCTTTTCTAAGACCACACACCTCCATATGCAGGCTACATATGCCAACCTGGCACGTATATGGGGCATGCTACCTACGAATCAGGCACGTGCTGCTAGTTCGTGACCTGGCAGGGCAGGTGAAGGCTTCGGTGGATCCCTGACTGTTGGGCCCACTGTGATGTATTTGCCTTACATGCGTTTTGACAGCTCATTTTATAGCATGATCCCAAAAATGAAGCATATTCAAATATCAGGTGGACCGCACAAGAGGAAACTGAGTTGATTGAATACCCACCATTAAAAAGTTCTTGGGGGCCACCCAAATGTTTATTTGCCATTCAACCTGTTAATAAGGTCACAAAGACCTGGATGAATGGACTGCGTAAATATCAGCTTGATCCAAATTTTTTGTGGCCCACAATTAGTTTTTAATGGTCAATAACCATTGTTTCCTCTGGTGTCGTCTGCCTGAGATTTGGATCTGCTTCATTTTTGAGATCTTTCACTAAAATAAACTGTCAAAACCGATGGATGGCATGGGTGTAAGGGAAAGATGATGGTGGCCCCACAGTCAGGGTCCACCGACCTAAGCCACATCCGCAGGTGAACTCATTTGGTAGATGAGAAGAGCTGATGGCGATTTAAGAAAGATTGATGATGGTTCAGATTGTATGCAGATTGTTTGCCTGGTGACTGGATAGACAGAATTTGTGTGGCCAGATCATCCACAATGGTGGGGCGATGAGTGAATGGACGATATCTGTGTTTGTCATTCACATGGTGGGTCGCATACGATACATGACTAAGATGTCCTGCACAGGTGCCTGTATTTTTTCACCAATGACATACAACTCTTTTAAGGGTCCGTTTGAACTCACACCTCCCAAAGGGCGTTTGAGGCCCAAAAGCCGTTCTCATCTAAACAGCAATTCCTCATCTCCCCATCGACAAAATAGGTGCTAAAACCCCAACTCAGATTGCTGAAAGAAAACAAACAAACAGCCTGGAAAACCCTCCTTTTTTTTTTTTTTTGGGAAACACCACTTTGAGGGAGTGCGTCCAGGTGGGCCCGAAAGGTCTGTTTGGTTGTCAGGGGTTCATTCCCTGATTTGTATGCTTCTTGGGGAGTGCTGTTGTTTCTGTTAACTTGCTCTGGTTAGTTGGCCTTCTCCGTCTCTGCCTTGTTCTGTTGCAATCTGGAACACCTTGGAGGATGTAGCGTTGCTAGTCTTCTCTTGCATGGGTTGTTTCAGTCGGCAGTTGCTTCTATTTTTCTTGGTTTTGACTTCTTTCTTGCTGTCTTTCTCTAGCCGCCTTCATTTCCGGATTTGGCCCCTGTTGCTGAGATGCTTCTTTCTTCTCCTCCTTCGATAATGCCTCCTAGGTTTGCTCTATTCCCTGCTCAAGGTTGTCAAAGCTAGAGGTTGCGCTTTTTATATTTGAAGGATCTGTGTGGGCTGGCTATAGTTGTAATGTGGATGATGTATGGAGGGCTAAACTAATGGTTGTTGCTGAAGGTTTTAATTTATGGGTTAGATGCATGGAATTAGCTAAGCATTTTATTCAAACAAATGTAAAACCAGAACGGATGGTTTTATGCTTATTATCAGTTCTTCCTCTCCAGTTGAGACCAATCATTCAAACAGATGGGGCTAAACCAATGAGTTCGGATATTAATGCACTCTATCAAAGAGTAATCTATCAGAACAATACGCTTACTGATCCATTAACAAGAAGTAGATCTACGGTAGGGGAATCAGTAATGTGTCCGGAGAAATTGGTATAAGGTGTAGATTTTCTGGTGACAGAAGCAAGGGCAGCATTTTAACCAGGTCAAGAGCGTCGAAGCAACTCCATAAGAATACCTAGGACCAGTCAATATAGTAGTATATCTGGTTCCATTATCCATTAGACCTAGCTTCCTTTCATTCAGTTTCATACCCATACTGCTACCGAGTATGTAGTCGCCAGAGAATCATAGGTTGGTATGTGCTTGGGGTAGAAGTTTTGATAAATGTATCGTGGTATTATTAAGTATTTTGACTGACTGAAAGATACCTCATTTCAACACTGAGGTCTTGGTATCGATCCCTAGTGGGGGTGGCTCCCTAGTGGGGGTGGCTAACAGTGACGTGTGAACTGACAGTGGGGTGTACTAACAAGCTAACAAAAAAAAAAAAAAAAGTATTTTGATGTGAGTTCTTTTCTGTATAAGAGTTACAATGTAATAATCACAAGTTGAAGCGTAATGATCATACATCTGTAATGCATTGTATGTCCCATAATAGCTCCCATTCTTCTCTCCTTTACCAGGAGTCTTGACTGTTCATAACCATTACCTTGACTATTTGGAGGTGGTTGTTGCTGGAGGCTGTGCTGTTTTTGTGGATGCTGTTTGAAGGTGAATGCTGGACCTATGTTATAATCTGGTTAGTTTCCAGTCTTCACAGGTCCCCGCGTCCAACGAGCCCCTATTTTTTTGAGGAAGTTCTGGCCTGTTCTGCTGCAGCTGGTTGCCCAGTCTTCGCTGCCTTTCCACGTCCATCATCTCAGACAGATGGACGCTCCGGAGTTCTGTGTTGATGTTTGTTTGGGGGAAGTTATTTTGCAATTTCAGGTTGTAGAGGCTGGGATATCCGAGTGGTGCAGATAAGCCCGCAGGTTTCCATCTCTCTGTTCTGCCCAGAGGAGAGCTTACGGCTGGTGGCTTGATTGGCCTATTTTTGGTATGTTCTTTTACAGATTATGTGGTACAATTTGACCGAGCTTTATGCTGTGTATTTTTTTAGAGTCGCTTTGTTGGGGTGTTAAATAGGGGAGGCCCAATCCTTTTTATGGTGCCCGTCCCAAGGTTGTAATTTTTCTCTTTCATCAACAAGTTACAGATGGTGTGCACCCACATTTCTCTAAAAATAAAAATAAAAATAAAAATAAATAAATAAAATTTTCCAAAGTTAAGATAGGGAATGGAATTCCTGAAGAATATAAAAACTGATCATAAACTGCAAAACCGATCATATAAAATAAGCTATTGCTACGTTGAGAAATTTGATAAAAAAAAGAGAGAAGAAAACAGCAACTAAACAGTTGTGCTTTAAAGCTGGTGCATGAAAGTGGGAGAATGACAGCACCAGCAAACATTCATACAGACAAATCTACATGCACACATCAATATTCTGCTAACAATACGCTCAAACTTCATCTCCATCCCAACTACGCTTCACCTTGGGTGCAGTGGGCCCGTCTTCCCCGAACACTTCCCTTGGGAGAAATCCAAACAACTTAGGAGTGTTGTTAGTTGTTGGGCCCCATTTCCTCAAATACCCTAGCCATGGTGGCTCCACGATCGAACCCAAGTACTCGGCTGCGACCACTTCAAACGTGGCGCCTGTGTCCATACTAAGCTTTCCTTTCTTGGTGTCATTCCTTATGCCTATGCTCAATGTGCTATTCCCTTGTAGCACCAGCCCTGCCTTAGAATACAAAGCATGGCCATTCAAGGATGCGTACGATACAACCTTGTTTCCTCCTTCAAACTCTAGCTCTGCTGCATCCAACCACCTTCCATTGCTATGTTGTGACATGTACACCCTACATAGCTCCCCAGTGAAATTGCTTACCCTCAATGTCACATGCTCCCAATCACCTACATGTTGCCCTATCGTCCCCAGTGGCAGACTGACCAATTGGAGCTTAAGCCTCGCGGGCCCGTTAAATGGGTAGAAGACCCAAATGGCTATGTCGGTGAATGTTGCGCCAAGCATCGGTTTCACGTGTAAGTAACAAACCGAGCTTTGCAATTCACCCCTCTTTATCTTTAATTCGGCCTGCTTATCAACGGGTAGATCCAACCAATAAGTCCCATCATTCGAACCACCCTGGGGGAGGTTCGAACCGGTTGGGTCAATCGGTGTTGGGGTTGCGTCGCCTTGTTTGTAGAGTAGAGCTCCATTGTTGAAGAACCAGGTGACTGATGAGGGTAAGTAGGACTCATCAGGATGGAAGTAGATCAATGGAGAGTAAGCTTGCATCAGTGCCTCAATTTGGGTGAGGTTAGGCATATTAGATCGATTGGAGTCCTTGTTCTTTAAACAAGCTAATGGCGAAGGCGAAGAAGTACCATCTACCTGAGCTAGAAATGTTCCCACACATACACCAAGAGCTTGGGTCTCCCTAGTGGTGGGTCTTGAACTATAGATGTTGATCCCACTGGAATTATTTTTCTGATTGGTACCCCATATCAATGTTTCATTCTCGCACTGTTCGGTGAGGTCTGAACGGACGCATCGGATTTCATCAAGGGATGGTTTGTCTGGAGAGTTTGTGACGATGTGCCCCACAGCTACATACCCTTGTGGTGGGGTTGGTAACCAAATGTAGCCATGACCATCTTCCTTAATTTTCGTGGATTCACTGCTCCAAATGAGCGTGTAATCCACCGGCTTCGAAAGTGTTCCTCCGGCAGCATCGGAGCTATCTTCACCGTTGCCTTTTCCGACAAGTACCCACCCAAATAGAGGTATGTTGTTGGGCTGGCAATAGCAACCTAGCATGAAGAATCCGTCGGGTATCTGTGAAGGTTTGAGAAATGTGGCACCAAGGTCATCGGGTCCACCTTCATGTGTGGCCCAAATCTTACTGAAAGTAGAGAGCTGATACACCTCGAGTCCACCAAGATCTATACTCCCTTTAGCAAATCCCCCACCTGTAATTCAATATCCAATTAATCCTCAGCAAATGAAATCATTGAAGAAAATGCTTGAAATAAAGAAACAATGAGCTGGAAAATGGATGAACGGCGTGGATAAAACAGATACATCATGGAAGGGCCCACAGCTTTGACACCGGCTAGCTGGCTGATGTTGGGGTCACTAGCCAAACTGCATCAGATCATTGAGGGATGCCCACGGTAGAAACATCCGAATCGAATGTGGGGTCCTCATTGTTTTTCATATGTCATCCAACCCATTCATCAGTTGCAGCCCACCAGTACAAAAGGACGCACCTAAAATCAGGCCATTCCAGAATTTAAGTGGGCAAAAAGAAGTGAATATACAGTTTTTAGGTATGATTCTACAGTATTCTCAGTGTTATGTCCTACCCGAGCATTTGATAGGGACGATTCTTGGGATATACGGAGATCATGAGGAGGCTCACCAGATGCACGGTATGGATTTAATGTGGACATCATAGGTGGACCCCGTACAGCTGGAACGAATGGTTGTTACCGTAAGTTAGGAGGACGTGATCATTCACCATTTGAAAAATAGAGAAATGCTCCAGTGCTCTGAGAGCACCATAAGATCTAGTACTCGTGGTTGCACTAGGTCACTTAGACAATGCAATCCATTGATCTAGACTGTTCATTAAGTCCAACATACATTTCATGGTCTACTACACAAAAATCATAGTGATTTACAAAAATATTATACATTTGACTGGCCTTTAATTTGGACGGTTAAGATCATGGATTCCTTTTTATTCTAAAGAATCAACCCTTGCTTTTCAATTTAAACCACAATTACGGTGTAAATGAGTCATTATTAATCACACTAATAATTCCCATCCGGCCGCCACTCGATGTTGACAAGCAACCTATTTTGGAACGCTCCTATATTAAAACCAAAGAAAGAGCCTTTGTACCACCTATAAGCTGCAGCGCCTACTGTTATGCATACGTTGGATTCCTACTATCTTATCCCATGGAAAATAGGAGGAATTGAATGTCTATCGTTGAAAAGATGTGGGAGGATATGGAAGCGTTGGAAACAGCTCATTTTTGTGTTTAACCTTCATCTGTCGTCATTGCCCTCGTTCCAGTAATGCGGTCCACTTGAGCTTACAATTTATCTCATTTTTAGGCTCATGCCCCAAAGTAAGATGGTAAAATGGATGGACCGCATGGATCAGACACATAGTACGGTGAGACTACAGATTTATATGGTGCATAATTTCTGTGATTTTTTCAAGCATAATTAACAAGATATTTCTTTCTTTTTCAAACGTGTGGTACTTTGAAATCGGCCCTTCGTGAATTGTAACCATCTCATCCATGGCTCGGAGGATGCCTATAAAAACTAGGGCTAAATTGATCATTCAATGGTGCTAATTTTACGTGGTAGCCCATGAAATGTGTTCTAAATTTAATGGACGGTTCAGATTGGCAGTTTGGACTGTCCAAGTGGGATGCTGAATGTCTGGTGAACCCAACACCACGGCTCCGTGGTGTAAGTACTGTGGGCCCCACTATGATGTATGTGTTTTATCCATTCCATTCACGCATTTTGCCAGATCATTTTTAGAGAGTGAGGCCGAAATTGAAGCATATCCAAAGATCAAGTGGACCACAACATAGGAAACAATGGGGATAATGAGACCCACGTTGAATCCTTCCTAGGGCCATTGTGATTTTTATTTGTCATCCAATCTGTTCATAAGGTAACACAGAGCTGGATGAAGGGAAAACACAGATATCACCTTGATCCAAACCTTCTGTGGGCCCCAAGAAATTTTCACGGTAGGCGTTCAATCCCCCCAACTGTTTCCCGTGGTGTCTTTCAAATGTGAATTGTATATGCTTCGATTTTGAGCTCATAACCTAATATGAGATGGAAAAACGAATGAACGGCGTGGATAAAACGCATACATCACAGTTGGCCCCACAGAGTCTTTATAGCTCGGAGGCGTCGGATTCACCGATGCTCCAACGCTCTTAATGCACTTTTAAGCTACGCTGCTCCTAAGTTGTATCGTTTCGGACCCTACAACTCCTGCAAACATACTGGTGTTTTGAAGTTACCTGATGGCCACGATGGTAGTGGAGCTGGTAGCTTGAACCTTGTTTCAATCGGCAAAGCCTTCGTTTCCTTTGCCATATATGCTTGAAATCGGGTATGAGACAGAGAGAGTGAGAGGCCGGAGGGAAGGTTTTGGTGAGTCTGTCGATGGAGGGGGGGGGAGGGGACTTTGGATGGAAACAAATAGTAGTACAATGATACATATATGATATATTATTATATAGAGAGAGGAGAAATGCTCCATTGCTCTCATATATGAGAGCACTATTAGTTATAGTGCTCCTAGTTGTGTAGGTTCACTTAGATAGTCCAATTGATTAATCTGAACCGTCTATTAAGTCCAAAACATATTTTCATGGGCTACCATGCAAAAATTATACTAATTGGATGATTCAAACCATCATTTCTTTGGCCTTATTTTCTGTGGCCATCCTTTTTGCCAATCCATGGATTGGATAGTTACAATTGACTACAAAAAGTGTATCTTTGCCACTCACACACAATCCATGATGGGTCTAACAAACAGATGGATCGATTTTCATTTTTATTTTATTGGACTTTTTTGTGTTAATGATCTTAGCCGTCCATATTACATGCCATATATCGAATGGTTAGTATTTGTTGCATTGTATGATTTTTGCATGGTATTCCATGAAATGTGAGTTGAACCTATTGAACAGTCCATCAAAGGGTTGGACCATCTAAGTGTCCCAATGCAGCTAGGAGTACTATAACTTATTGAGTTCTGAGAGCACTAGAGCATTTCTCTGTGGAGAGAGAGGAGTACGTGTTTAGCTCACGTGGAGATTAGTGAAAAAATTATACTTGGTCCTTCAACGGCTGTGGCTTGCTGGGATCGAATTCTCATCTTCTTAACCTCAAAACGATCTTTTTTTCCCCTTTTCCCTGCACGTTCTTGTGTAATACGCTTTAAAAAAAAAAAAAAAAATTAAATTAAATTTTTACACACGCACACACACCACCACGTTCTTGTGTAATAAGCTTCTTCTTAAGGTGATGGACATGACACACTGGGGCGTGCTTCTGACATTCAATGCATTACATGAGCCCCATCGTTAAATTTGGAGCCCCCACAAATAAGGCAGATCCAACCATCTAATGAACCACAACGTGAATTTATGAATTTGGAGGTTTTTGGATGGCTGCACTTTTGCTTCTTGGGTGGTGCCTACTGTGATGTTTATATGCCATTTCAAACCGTTCATCACGTGAGCCCCAACATCATGATGAGATACCCCAAAGATGGGACCAATACGATCATTCGGTGGGCCACACTATAGAAAATAATGGGCACCATCGAATGGTTGGATAAGTCTGAATTTGGTAAGTTCAACTTTCACGGTGAGGTAATTGTCATGTACGGTCGACCCCACACGCAACACATTTAAAATAAGCTTATTTCTCCAATGACTTGAAGAGGAACCAGCCTCCAAGCCATAACAAGTTGAAGTTTCCACTGGACCTTTTCCGTACACTTGTTCAATTATATAATCGTCGGCCAAGGAGCCCACAGTGGGTCCATGGTAGGATGATCCAGATCGTTGCTAGGGTGGAGCCCACAGTGGTTGGGTTTCGGTCTTAAAAAGTCTCCAGTTGAAGAATCCTTAAGCTTCTATTAGTGGTCTGAAAATAGATGGTCAAGACAAGAGATTGACTATGTTGCAGATTCAACTGAAAATGGGCCAAAGATGAATGGCTGTGATCTCTTATTCTCGTAAATTTCGTGCATTGTCTTTCCATGGGGCTTCTTCATTTCAACAGTCTCGATTATTAAACATTGGCCCCAGTATACCCACTGGCTAAGGGGTATACTGTGAGTTTGAGGATGCTATGCGTAGATTACATAATGTTGTGAGAAAACGTTGATAATGTTGATACTCTGTCAGAGTGTGATGGATGATACTCAGGGCACTTAGAAATTGCTCACCACGTGGCATAGAAGAAAGTCAAATTAAACTGCTAAAGGACCACAGAGGTCCGTGGACCCACTTTTTAAAATTAGGCTCGAGGATCTTGCATGTCCGCATACGGAGGTTGGAATTCGGGCGCGGCTTCAGTGGATTCCTGACTGTCAGCCATTTTGATGTATTTTCCTTACATCCACGCCGTTCATCCGTTTTTAAAGATAATTTTAGATAATGATCCAAAAAATGAAACATATGGAAATCTAGTGGACCATACCACAGTAAATAGTGTTGATTGAATCCCACCATCAAAAATCCTTGGCGGACCGGAACGTTTATTTATTATCCAACCTGTTGATAAGATTAAAAATATTTGTATGAATGTAAAACACAAATATCATCTTTATCTAAATCTTTTGTGGCCCACAAGAAGTTTTTAATTGTTATTTACCAATCTTTCCTTTGGTGTATTCTACATGAGATTTCGATTTGATTCATTTTATGTATCGTGATATAAAATGAGCTTTAAAAACGGATTAACGGAGTGTATGTAATTCAAATACATCAAGATGGGGACTACAGTCAGGGATCCACCGACCACGGTTGATACCGGGATCTACCGAAGCCGCGCCCTAGGAATCCAAGGGAAAACACGATGGGTTTACCCTATGTCATCGAGAAAAGAGACAATGATGGATTCTTCGGTGGATCGGGATCCCTAAAGGTAGGCCCATCTTGATGTATGTTACCTAAAGTTATACCGTCCATCCGTTTTGAAAATTCATTTTAGGACATGATCTCAAAAAGGATGAACTATAATACATGAAGCTGTGGTAATCCATCATTAAAAACTTTCGGTGGGCCACAAAATTTTTAAATCAAGCTGATGTTTGTGTGATCTGTTCATCCAGGTCTTTGTGACCTTATCAACAGGTTGGATGGCAGATAAACATTCCAGTGTTACTCATGAAGTTTTTAACGATGGGATTCAATCATGGCTGTTTCCTGTGTTATGGTCTACCAGAGATTTGGATCCACTTCATTTTTGAAATTATACCCTAAGATGAGGAGTCAAAATGGATGTACAGTGCGGATGCAAGGCACATACATGGAAGTGAGCCCCACAGCTTGGGATCCACTGACCTCCGTATATCCGGGGATCCACCCAATCCTCGCCCCGAATCTTTTCTGTCGTACCGTGAAATGGTAGGCCCCACCTTGGTCAAAATCCTGCTTTACAGTAAGACGGTGTTTTAAAAAAACACAAGGGTCGTTTTCAACGAGGGACATAGAGATCTGGCTGGATGGCATACAGATCATAGATGCGGACCATTGATCAGGTAGGGCACAATATAAACATGCTATGAACCAAAAATAATATTGGTCCACTAATAATGAAGTCAAATAACATTTATAAAACCAGCCGTTCAAATTCGTCAAAAGAATATTGCTGATTTGATTAATACCTGTAATATTTTTACACATGTCATGTTCACAGTGCACCTTACCGATGAACGGATCTGATCTCTCGTACATGTGCTGTTCGCCATGATTTCTGACACGTCTTCTGCCCCCACATGAATAGCTACTCGTTAAATCACGACAAAAGAACAGGAAAAAAAAAAAACAAAAAAAAAAAACCGTGCGCTCTTGATTTAAAATATCAAAGGGATAAGTACAAAAATAATAATAATAATAATAATAAAATGTGGACGTTAACCCGTCATTGAACGGCTTACAGCTGTGTTAGTTGAGTTCATCACCATCTAAAAATGGCTCTGATTCTTTAAACGTGCACAAAGACTTGCTTGTACGGAAATCAGAACCGTCCAAATCGTAGATCCAACTCATATAACTCTTATTTTTTTTTTACTCCTTGGGACACGGACACGGATTGCGTACTAACCCGCTGGTGTCTAGCCACGAACGGGCAGTTTTGTGGACGCCCCACCGTGATTTATCTATTTATCCAGGCCGTACATCGCATCTCTCAGATAATTTTAAGATATGAGCATAAAAATGAGGCACACCCAACTATCAAGTGTACCACACCATACACCATACACCAAATAATAAGCTTGGGTTGCATTATAAATGCAAGAAACGGCGTGGACAAACAGATACATGACGGTTGGCCCGCCTACAGAACTGTCCATTCGTGGCCATAGCCCGGCGGGCGTAGGACGCAATCTATACCTCCTGTTTTCCTCGGTGTGGTCTACATGTGATTTAGATCTGATACATTTTTAGACTTGTGTCCTAAGCTAACATCACAAAATGAATGGAAGGTGTAGATGGAATACATATATACATCACGGTGGGCCCACAGAACGTCCAGTATCAACGGGCTACTAACAATGTCAATCCGCATATTCTTTCACACCACACACACACACGCACCCACACCACATGGATACTCAATCTCATGATCTTAGGGTTGAAACAGATCCTGTCTTAGCCATGGATCCGGACCCAAACCCGGTTGAAGCATAACATAAATTTACATTGAAAGGATAATGTTAACCGAGTTTTTTTCCTTTGAATTTGGACCATTCGTTATCTGCAATCCGCTTACTGAACTGCCTCTTAAGCCGACTCCATGAGGCCCACCGTGTTCTAGAGGTTTCCTTTACACCATCCAACCATTTTTTCATGTCATTTTAGGGTACGAGCATAAGATTATGTAGCACAAGACAAAAGCAGCTGCCTGCGATGAGGCAGATCCTAAGCTCGAGTGGACAACACAATGATTAAATGCCCACTGCTAAAGACTTTAGGCGCTAACATAAGTTTTGATCAAGCTAATATTTATGTTTTCCCCTATACACGCGACTATATAAGGTTGGATGGCAAATAAACACCACCGTGAGCCCTAGAAAGGTTTCAATGGCGGGGAATCACTATCAGCTGCTTCTTGTGGTGTCGCCCACTTGAGCCCTGGATCTTTTTAGGCTCAAGCCCTCAAATGATCTTGGAAAAATGGATAGACCGTATAGATTAAACCCATATATCACAATAGTACCCCGCTTGAATAGACTTGGTTTCGGCCAGAGCTGTGGGCCCCACTGTAATGTATGGGTTTTGTCCACACGGTCCATCCATTCTCCCAAGATCATTTTCAGGCTTGAACCTCGAAAGAACAACCTCATCAAAACTTCGGGAGCTTCCAGTAAATTTTTAATGATGGGCATTCAATTCCCACTTTTGACTCTTGGGCTCCTGCAATGAAGTGATTAAAATGAACGGACTGTACGTACACCCTTAAAATGAACGGACTGTACGGACAAAACAAACGCATCATTGTGGGCCCAATAAAGCCCATGCCTTGACTGAGTCTGTATGCTATCACGCAATCCGCCTCATTTACAGTGGAGGCGGATTGCATCGTTACCATGCCTAGCAAGACTCGGTCCCACTATGATATTATCCACCCATCCATCAATTTTGGAAGAACATTTTAAGGGTATACGAAGGACAAACACAAATATCAGATTGATCAAAAAAAAAAACTTTAATAGGGGGCGTTCCTGTTGTGTGGTCCACCTGAGTCTTGGATCTGCTTCAATTTTCGAATTCATATCCTAAAATGATCGGGTAAAATGGATGGACGGTGTGAATGAAACACATACATCACAGCGGGCCCACAGAGAACCCCAGGCCTTAGTCCGTCCCCTGCACAGGCAGGACGCAATCCGCGTCCAAATTTGCCAACCGATCATCGTGGCTTCCACGTGAAAATCATTAATTATCGCGATATATAAGACGAAAACGCGCCCTTGGACAGTACCCGCGTTTCAACCTGACAAGTGGGCCCCACCGTTTGGTAATCCAGACAATCGGTTTGATGGCGACTCATAAAAAATTGCGGAAGATTACATAGTGAGACGTTTTTCAGTGGAACGTGGACAGCTCTTGTATTTCTTCCACTAGCTATAGGCCACAAATCGAAATGTTGTGATTGGACTGTGGCCGGAGATTTTTAGAGTATCTTCCATCAACATGGATATTTACCATACTAATGTTCTGGATTACCGAAAGGTGGGCCCTACTTCTCCGAATTGAAAAACGGTGTATACTGTGAAGAGATGCTGAACGCGATCATATCATTGAATAAGAATAGGTGGCCATATCTCTGACGTACGCGTCTTCTTCGTTGACAATCTTGCCCACAATTTCATCACAAAATAAATATGATTTCACAACAATAGAGAGACTAGAATCTCCACCGACCATATTCTTTGTTTATTTCGTTTGTTCGAATACAAATGTTTGTTTTCCAATCTGGACCGTCCGAATTGTGCCATGTTATAGTGGATGGAACATGGACTGATGATCATGCTTATGGAATGATTTAGACCATCTGATTTTTCCAACGGATATTGGAATATTAAACAGCCGCTTTTAACCGTCCATTTAGTGACGCCACCAGTTGGGCTGTTCAGATTGTCCAATCAGCACAATTTTTAAGGTATCCTCCATGGGGAGCCGATTGGGTGCGGCCTATACTGTAGTCCCACTTTCATGTATGCATTGTATATCCATCGTACATCCGTTTTGCGTGTGGGCTCAAAAATAAATTAGGTTTAAATTCTAGGTAGACTATACCGTAGGAAACAGTAGTGATTAAGCGCCCACCATTAAAAACTTACGTAACCTTAATTTTTATTTTCCACCCAACCCGTGGATAAAATCACACGGACTTATATGAAGGAAAAACATAAATATTAGCATGATCCAAAACTTTTGTAGCCCACGAAAAGTTTCTACCGGTCAGTCGCTACTTTAGTAAGATTTGGATCTACTTTATTTTTTCTCATCATGTACTAAAATGAGCTATCAAAATAGATAGACTACATGTATATACAACATGTATATCGAGATGGCCCCACAGTCATGGCCACACGTGTTAGGTGAGGCCGGGCAACACTTAATCCGCTCCCTCCAAACACGATCATACATCTTTACCGACCGTGTCGCGTTTGCGACACACATTTCTGAAACCAACCAGAGCATTAAGAATGCGCGGGGATGCTATCCCCCCACTACCACGGGCAAACATTTTGGATGATTGAGCGTATTTATTTCCTCTCTTTCTCACTCTCTCAGGCCTACCTAGCGTCCCGAAAATATAAAAATTCAATCATAAATTGTAAAACTTATGTTGCATTTGATATTGTAAATGTAATCAGATTCTGCGCAGATTTTTTGCACAACTACAAAAGTGCGGGATTTATTTCCGATTTTGTTTATAATTCTTTCCAATTTTGTTTGAGATTCTTTTGAAACTATATATGTGGATGTAAACGGGTATTGGAATGTATTATTCTAAGGGATTATAAGGCTTTCTAAAAAAGTTTTAGGGTTTGCAAAGGGTGAGATTCAAATTTGTTTAAATCCGATAAATCTTTTCTCTTTGTAATTTTTGTTTTCATAATGAAGATTTGTTGCTTTGTGCCGTGGTTTTTTCCCGAAAGGATTTTCCAGGTTAAATCTTTGTGTTCTCTTGTGTTTGCTTAGTGCTCTTGGATTGTTATCCTAGATTCATCTTTGTGTGATTCCGTTGTCTAAAACCCAAAAAGTGGTATCAGAGCTATCGTTGGGGTACATATCTAGATCTACAGGATCAACATCAATGGGAAACGCCAAGTTTGATATTGAGAAGTACTCAGGTGAAAATAATTTTGATTTACAGAAGATTAAGATGATTAGTCTATTAACCAAGAAAGGCGAAGCTAAGGCTCTTGAGGAGCAGAAATCGACTATGAAAGATGAAGAATGAGATACTCTTAATAATAATGTTTTAGCCTCCATCCGTTTATGTCTCAACGATGAGGTTTTCTATGATGTTTTGAAGGAGAAAACTGCGGCTAATTTATGGGCGAAGTTAGAGGATATGTATGTGAAAAAATCTTCTGAAAATCACCTACACTTGAAACTACAACTATATAATTTCAAGATGGCAGAGGGCGAAAATATGGAAGCCCATATCAACAACTTTAATAAATTAGTTTGCAAACTGCTGGATATGGAGAAAGTGATCAAAGATGAGGAATAAGCATGTATGTTGTTGAATTTTCTTTCGACATCGTATGAGTCATTCGAGGACACAATGTTCACCGCAAATAAAACCCCAAGTATCGACATCGTTATCTCAGCCCTTTAAGAGAAGGCTATGAGAAAGCTAAATAGCAGCATGGAGACATCTTCCGATGCACTGTTTACGAGGGGAAGAAATACTGAGCGAGGTACAGGATCTTCAAGACCTACATCCAAATCGAATGTCAAGGGCAAAGGAAAATTAAAGTGTTGGAATTGTGGGATGACTGGACACATGAAAAGGAATTGTGCCAATCCTAAAGCAAAAAAGAAAACTTAGAGGCTTCTTCTAAGGAGGCCAATATTGTCACATCTGATGAAGAGACAAGTGGTGGCGATATTCTGTCTGTGTATATGGTCGGACACTTGTATGACAATCTTAGAGATGAGTGGATCCTTGACACAGGAGCATCATACCACATGACTCCTCATCAGAGTTGGTTCACAAGTTATAAGGAATGCGATGATAGATAGATTTTTATGGGTAATGACAATGCTTGTAATGTTGTGGTTATTGGTACTATGAGCATTAAGATGTTTAATGGGATAGAGCGTACCTTGACTAATTTCAAGCACGTTCCTGATATGAAGAAAAGTTTAATTTCTCTCGGTGCACTCGAGGCTATAGGGTGCAAGTTCACTGGCATTGATGGTGTCCTTAAAGTTTCAAAAGGAGCACTTGTGGTTATGAGAGCGCAAAGGCACGGAAACTTTTACAGGTTGATCGGAAGCAATTCAGCATGTGGAGCAGTAATAACTGTTGCAGATTCCACTTCTGTACGTATGTGACATTCTCGTCTGGGCCACATGAGTAAGTGGGGCATGAAGGTATTATCTGATTGTTGTTTTATTCCAGCTTTTAAGAATTCTGATATGGACTCGTTACACAAAAATCACACATGGGAGCTGATGGAGCTTCTACTGGGCCGAAAAGTGATAGGATGCAAGTGATTATTAAAAAGAAAACAAGATATATACAAAGTGAGGTTGGTAGCGAAGGAATATGCTCAAAGAGAATTAATTGACTTCTCAAAGATATTCATGTCAGTGGTTAAACAAGTATCCATCAAATTCGTGTTGGCGCTGGTTGCCCAATACGATCTCGATATGGAACAGATGGATGTTAAGATTACATTCCTACACGGGGAGTTGGAAGAGTAGATCTACATGAAGAAATCAGAGGGCTACGATGTTAAAGGGGCAGAGAAAATTGTTTGCAGGTTAATGAGGTCATTGTACAGCCTGAAATAGTTGCCTAGGCAGTGGTATAAAAATTCTTTCATGTTGAGGCAGTTGTATGTTGATGATATGTTGATCGCCTGTCATGAAATATCTGAAATCAATGTACTGAAGACTTAGTTATTAAGGACATTTGATATGAAAGAACTGGAGGGCTGCAAAGAGGGTTCTCGGTATAGATATTTATAAAGACAGGAAGAGGAACAGGCTTTGGTTATCACAGGCAGAATACCTTGAAAACGTGCTGATCAAGTATGGGATGGACCAAGCAAAGCCGGTGAGCATTCCCCATGCGCTCACTTCATGCTTTCCTCATAACAATATCCTAAATCAAATAAAGAAAAACAGTTTATGTCTCATATGCCTTATTTGAATACGGTTGGCAGTTTAATGTATGTTATGGTTTGTACGAGACCAGATATTTCACAAGTAGCCGGTGTTGTGAGTAACTACATGTCAAACCCCGGCAAATAACATTTTGAAGCAGTGAAATGGCTATTTCGATACATTCGAGGTACAAAAAACTACGTTTTAACTTTTGAGAAGACATGGACAAAGTTGGTTGGGTATGCGGATTCAGATTACGCAGGCAATTTGAATTTTAGAAAGTTAACTTCAGGATACTCGTTTGTATTGACATGTAGAGTAATCAGTTGAATGTCAAAGCTTCAGTCTGTAGTCGCTCTTTCTACGACCGAAAAGCAGAATATATGGTAGTGATGGAAGCGTTTAAAGAAAGTGTTTGGATCAGAGGGATGATAAATCTGTTGGGACTTCAGTAAGAGTCCATGCCGGTTAACTGTGATAGCGAGGGCGCTATCAATTTGGCTAAAAATTTTGTTTATCACTCTCATACTAAACACATTGATGCTTGTCACCATTTAATCCGACAAGTGCTTAAGGAAAGAGGTGTAACTTTGGAGAATATTCACACCAGCATAAATATAGCAAAGATGCTTACCAAGGTTGTTTATATAGAGAAGTTCAATTTCTGCGCAACTTCTCTGGGCTTAGCAATGGCTTAAAAGTAAGACAGTGTGCACAAGAAGCATTGATAAAACTATGATGCGAGAGAAAAATAAGAGAAGAGGACAAGGATCTACACGTTTGAAGATTGAAGATATGGTGGATATTGTTGTATTTGATGTCTTAAATCTAATCAGATTCTGCACAGATTTTTCGCGCAACTGCAAAAGTGATGGATTTATTTCCGATTTCGTTTATGATTCTTTTCGATTTTGTTCCTAAAACTATATATATATGGGGATAAACGGGAATGAGAGGTATTATTCTAAGGGATTCTAAGTCTTTCTAAAAGGGTTCTAGGGTTTGCATAGGGTGTAGTAAGGGTGAGATTCAAGCTTGTTTGAATCAGGTAACTCTTTTTCTCTTTATAATTTCTGCTTTCACAGTGAAGATTTGTCGCTTTATGCCGTGGTTTTTTCCCAAAAGAGTTTTTTACGTTAAATTTTTTGTGTTTTCTTGTGTTTGCTTGGTGCTCTTGGATTGCTATCTTGGATCCATCTCTGAATGATTCCGCAGTCCAAAGCTCAACAAACTGACAATATAAAACCAAGTTATTTGCCGGATTGAGAAATTTGAAAAAATAAATAAACTGAGAAATTGTATTTAAAAAATAATAAATAAAAATAAGTAAAAAGAAGAAGAAGAAGAAGAAGAAGAAGAAGAAGCAGCGGCAACCAAACAGCTGGTGCATGTGTGAGAATGACAGCACCAGCAAACATTCATACAGACAAATCTACATGCACACATTAATATTCTGCTAACAATACACTCAAATTTCATCTCCATCCCAACTACGCTTCACCTTGGGCCCAGTGGGCCCGTCTTCCCCGAACACTTCCCTTGGTAGAAATCCCAACAACTTGGGAGTGTTGTTAGTTGTTGGGCCCCATTTCCTCAAATACCCTAGCCATGGTGGCTCCACGATCGAACCTAAGTACTCGGCTGCGACCACTTGGAACGTGGCGCCTGTGTCCATACTGAGCTTCCCTTTCTTTGTGTCATTCCTTATGCCTATGCGCAATGTGCTATTCCCTTGTAGCACTAGCCCTGGCTTAGGATACATTGCATGGCCATTCAAGGATGCGTACGATACAACCTTGTTTCCTCCTTCAAACTCTAGCTCTGCTGCATCCAACCACCTTCCATTGCTATGTTGTGACATGTACACTCTCCATAGCTCCCCATTCAAATTGCTTACCCTCAATGTCACATGCTCCCAATCACCCACATGTTGCCCTATCTTCCCCAGTGGTATATTGACCAACAGGAGCTTAGCCCTCGCGGGCCCGTTAAACGGGTAGAAGACCCAAATGGCCATGTCGGTGAACGTTGCGCCGAGCATCGGTTTCACGTGCAAGTAACAAACCGTGCTTTTCAATTCACCCCTCTTGGTCTTTTTTCTGGCCTGCTTATCAACGGGTAGATCTAACCAATAAGTCCCATCATTCGAACCACCCTGGGGGAGGTTCGAACCGGTTGGGTCAATCGGTGTTGGGGTTGCGTCGCCTTGTTTGTAGAGTAGAGCTCCATTGTTGAAGAACCAGGTGACTGATGAGGGTAAGTAGGACTCATCAGGATGGAAGTAGATCAATGGAGAGTAAGCTTGCATCAGTGCCTCAATTTGGGTGAGGTTAGGCATATTAGATCGATTGGAGTCCTTGTTTTTTAAACAAGCTAATGGTGAAGAACTGCCATCTACCTGAGCTAGAAATGTTCCCACACATACACCTAGAGCTTGGGTCCCCCTAGTGGTGGGTCTTGAACTATAGATGTTGATCCCACTGGAATTATTTTTCTGATTGGTACCCCATATCAATGTTTCATTCTCGCACTGGTCGGTGAGGTCGGAACGGACGCATCGGATTTCATCAAGGGATGGTTTGTCTGGAGAGTTTGTGACGATGTGCCCCACAGCTACATACCCTTGGGGTGGGGCTGGTAACCAAATGTAGCCATGACCATCTTCCTTAATTTTCGTGGATTCACTGCTCCAAATGAGCGTGTAATCCACCGGCTTCGAAAGTGTTCCCCCGGCAGCATCGGAGCTATCTTCACCGTTGCCTTTTCCGACAAGTACCCACCCAAATAGAGGCTTGTTGTTGGGCTGGCAATAGCAACCTAGCATGAAGAATCCGTCGGGTATGTTTGAAGGTTTGAGAAATGTGGCGCCTAGGTTATCGGGTCCACCTTCATGTGTAGCCCAAACCCTAGTGAAAGTAGAGAGCTGATACACCTCGAGTCCACCAAGATCTATACTCCCTTTGGCAAATCCCCCACCTGTAATTCAATAGCCAAGCCTCAGACAAATGAACTCATTGAAGGAAATGCTTGAAGTAAAGAAACCCATATAGAAAGAGAAACTGTAGATTCCTAGCCCTGGGCACCCATTTTCGTTTCTGCGGGCCATGGTTTATGAACAAGAAAACTTGAGTCGACTAAAAGCCCAGTTGTGCTGAGTCAAGTTGAGTTGTACTGAGCCAACTCGAGCTATATCGAGTTTGGTCGTACCTCTGTTGAGTGTTTTTGTCGGGTTTTACTGATTTTTTTTATTTTTTTATTTTTTCAAGTAGAGATTATGTCTTCTGAGTTCTGACCGTGTCGTGACAAGATCGAGTTTCTCTTGACCCTGCTGAAATCTGGCCGAGCCGAGTTGACTCGGGCAAGTCGAGTTTTTATACTGTGGTTCAGACATAGGATTCAGTACATGGGGCGATGGTTGGACACACTGATTCGACCAACTCAACATGATTCATGATGACTCGAGCCGAGTCACTCGGTTTGACCTGTTGCCTCACCGGTGACAATGCATACGCCAGTAACCATTGTACCAATGACCAATCTATAACTATTTTAAATGGAGAATGATCACATTACATTATTTACCGTACATTCATGCCGTGCCGAACAATATGTGGTGCGTGAGTGCCATCCAACCCGTCCATTTGATGTGTCCCCTGATATTAGGCTAAGGTCCACAATCCAGCCTGATTCCTAACTCAAGTCGGCCACACTAAAGGGAACAACAGGGGACATTGATCTGGAGGGGATGCCCACAGTAGAATCTTCCGAATCGAATGTGGGATCCACATTGTTTTTTAATATGTCATCCAACCCAGTCATCAGTTGCATCCCACCAGGATTAAGGGACACACCAAATCTTAAGCCACTACAGAATTTAGGTGAGGGACGATTCTTGGGATATGAGAAGATCATGAAGAGGAATCCGGATCATGAAGGGACGCTCCAAAGCTCAAGCAGAGGATCCGATTTCCATGAGGAGGTGCACCAGATGCACGGTATGGATTCCATGTAGACATCATGGATGGACCCATACAGCTGGAACGTATGGTAGTTACCGTAAGTTCCGACGAAATCAAATGTGATCATTCACCATTTAAAGATAGAGAAATGCTCCAGCGCTCTGAGAGCCCCATAAGCTCTAGTACTCCTGGCTGCACTGGGGCAGTTATACAATGCAATCCATTGATCTAGACTCTTCATTAGGTCCAACACATGGCCTACCACACAAAAATCAGCCTGATCAAAAAAAATATCATCCATTTGATTGGCCTTTAATTTGGACGGTTAAGATCATTTACAGGTCCGAGCAGTTATTTGATCCATCTATTTGTTAGGATCGATCATGATTACTTTTGATTCTGAAGTATCACCTTTTTTTTAGTGAATTGTAGCTATCTGATCCATGGCTTAGAGGATGCCTATAGAAACTAAGGGCAAATTGATTATTCAATCATTGCTAATTTTGCACGGTGGCCCTTCGAATGTTTTTAGATTTAATGGACGGTTCAGATTGGTAGGTTGGACTGTCCAAGTGGGATGCCGAATGCCTGGTGAACCCAACACCATGAAGCTAGTGGTGTAAGGACTGCAGGGCCATCATGTTGTATGTGTTTTATCCACTCCATCCACCCGTTTTTCCAGCTCATTTTAGAGCATAAAAACAAAATTGAAGCATATCCAAAGCTAAAGTAGACCACACCACAGGAAACCATGGGGTTGCATGAGATCACTCGGACCTGGATGAAGAGAAAACACGAATATAAGATTGATGGCCCTCAAGAAGTTTTCAACGGTAGGCATTCAATCCTCACTATTTTGTGTGGTGTGGTTCACTTGTGCCTTTCATATGTTTTAATTTTGAGCTCATGATCTCATATGAGCTGGTAAAACGGATGAACGGCATGGATAAAATAAATAGATCACAGTGGGCCTCACGGAGTCCTTATAGCTCCGTGGTGTTGGGTTCACGGATGCTCGAACGCTCTTAATGGACTTTTAAGCTACACTGCTCCTAAGTTGTATCGTTTCGGACCCTACAACTCCTGCCAACACGCTGGTGTTTGGAAGTTACCTGATGGCCACGGTGGTAGTGGAGCTGGTAGCTTGAACGTTGTTTCAATCGGCAAAGCTTTCCTTTCCTTTGCCATATATGCTTGAAATCTGATATGAGACGGAGAGAGCGGGAGGCCGGGGGAAGGTTTTGGCGAGTCTTTGGAGAGAGAGAGAGAGAGAGAGAGAGAGAGAGAGGCTTTGGTGAGACTTTGGATGGAATCGAATAGCAGTACAATGATACATATATTATTATATAGAGAGAAGAGAAATGCTCCATTGCTCTCATATGTGAGAGCAATATTAGTTATAATACTCCTAGTTGTGTAGGTTCACTTGGACAGTCCAATTGGTTGATCTGAACCGTCCATTAAGTCCAAAACATATTTTCATGGGCTACCATGCAAAAGTGTATCTTTCCCACTCACACACAATCCATGATGGGTCCTAACAAACAGATGGATCATTTTTTTATTGGACTTATTTTGTGTTAACAATCTTAGCCATCCATATTACATGCCATATATCAAATGGTTCATATTTGTCGCATTGTATGATTTTTGCATAGTATTCCATGAAATGTGAGTTGAACCTAATGAATAGTCTAGATCAATGGGTTGGACCATCTAAATGTCCCAATGCAGATAGGAGTTCTATAACTTATTGTGTTCTGAGAGCACTAGAGCATTTCTCTACGGAGAGAGAAGAATACGTACTTACCTCACGCGGGATTATTGTTGTCCACGTGGAGATTAGTTCAAAAATTATACTTGGCCCCGTCAACGGCTGTGGCGTGCAGGGAATCCTCATCTTCTTTTATTTACAAAGGCCAAAACGATCTCTTTTCTCCATTTCCCTGCACGTTCTTATGTAATAAGCTTCTTCTGTAAGTGATGGACATGGCCCACCGGGGCGTGCTTATGGCATCCAATGCATTACATGAGCCCCATCATTAGATTTAGACCCCCCACAAATAAAGCTGATCCAACCATCAAGTGGACCACAATGTAAATATGTGAATTTGGAGGTTTTTGGATGGTTGTCCTTTTGTTTCTTAGCTGGGGCCTACTATATTTTTATATGCCATTTCAATCAGTTTATCACTTGAGCCCCTACATCATGATAGGATTCCCCATATATCAGGCCAATCCAATCATTTGGTGGGCCACACTATAGAAAACAATGGGCATCCATCCAATGGTGAGGTGAATGACATGTACGGTGGGCCCCACACGCAACACATTTAAAATAAGCCTGTTTCTTGCAGAGGAACCGGCCTCTAAGCCATAACAACTACCGGCGAAGATTGATTTTTGAACGGGAGCTTTCCCGTACACTTGTTCAATTCTATAATCTTCGGACAAGGAGCCCACAGTGGATCCATGGTGGAGTGATCCAGATCGTTGCTAGGGTGGAGCCTACAGTGGATGGGTTTTGCTCTTAAAAAGTCTCCAATTGGAGAATCCTTGAGCTTCTATAAGTGGTATATATGAAAATAGATGGTCAAGAAAAGAGATATGACGATGGTGCAGATTCAACTGAAAATGAGCCAAAGATGGATGGCTGTGATCTCTCGTTCTCGTAAATTTCGTGCATTGTTCATCCATGGGGGCTTCTTCACTTCAACAGTCTTGATTATTGAACATTGGGCCCCAGTGTATTAACTGATAAAACTTTGATGCTCTGGCAGAGTGTGATGGATGATACTCAGGCACTTAGAAACTGCACACGTGGCACAGAAGAAAATCAAATAAAACTGCCCAAATATGGTTTGTAGTTTATATATATCATGAACCAAAAGTTGCACTTATTTGACTATATGGCTGTCCGGTTAATGGACATTTATTGGACGGTTAGAAATGAAAATACCAGTGGTCCACGAATATCCTTGAATCTATAGTGGTGGGGCTCGTGGATCGTTAGTCTAGACCTTTGGATCTGAAGGGCTCTAGTGTGGATGTGAGATATCAAGAAAATCTCCCAGATTGGAAGATCTTAGACATTCATCTCTGGCCTTCTCTTTTTCTGCTAAATGTGGACCATTGTTGCATCTTAGCTGATGTTGCATATATTCCTAACCACCTATTTGCAGGCGACGAAGGCCAAGGTTACGGTAGTTCCAACGTCAATATGTGATTTCATAAAAATCTCCTAAATTTGAAGCTTCTTCTAGATTTCAGGGACACATTCATCCATGCTAAGGGTCCACCAGACCCATATTGGTTTGGATCACAGGTTGGTGGGCCCCACTTATTAAAAATAAAGGCTCTAGGATGCTGCATGTTCTCGGACGGAGGTAGGCATCCAAGGAACAACACGATGATTGATGAGTATACCGTTTGTCATCGAGACAAAAGACAATGTGTTTCGATGGATTCTGTAGGTGGAATTAGTGGGGCCCACCGGACTCCATCCCTGAATTTTGTTTTCCTATTGTTTCGTGAAATGGTGGGCCCCACCATTTGCCGAGAATCCTGTTTACAACTAGGACGGTGTTTAAAAAAACGCAAGGCTCGTGTTCAACGAGGGACTGGGATATCTGGCTGGATGGCATACGGATCATGGATCCGGACCATCCATCAGGTAGGGTACAATATAAACATGCTATGGACCAAAATAATTTTGGTCCACTAATAAGGAAGGTCAAACATTTATGATACCAACAGTCCAAATTCAACGAAAGTACGTTGCTAATTTGAATAATACCTATATCTTTTGTATACATGTTATGTTCACATTGCATCCTACCGGGTGAACGGACCTGATCTCTCGTACATGTACTGTCCCCCATGATTTCTGACACCTCTTCTCCCACCTCACATGAATGACTCCTCCTTGAATCACGACAAAGGAAAAAAAACGTGCGCTCTTGATTTAAAATATCAAATGGATAAAGTATGAAAAATAATGCAGACGTTAACTTGTTATTGTTAGATTGTTAGTTGGGGAGCGGATTCGTGAGACCCCAGACTCACCCAAGATGATGCTGCCCTTACCGTGGGGCCCACGTTAATGAATGTATTCTGTATCCATGCTGGCCATCCGTTAGGTCATTTTAAAGCATGACACTAAAAATTAAGATTATCCAAATCTCATTGGACCATACCAAGGAAAGTGTTGTGATTGAACGTCATGTCATTAAAAGCTTCTTAGAGAGAACCGTAATGTTTTCACAGTATTTATTTGACATCCAATCTGTTGATAAGGTCACGTAAGCGCCTGAATGAAGGGAAAAAACAAATATCAGATTGATCCAATACCTCTCTGGCCCATTAATGCTCAATCGCCACCATTTCTAATGGCATGGCCCACCTGATAATTAGATATATGCTTCATTTTTGGAATAATACTCCAAAATTATCTGTAAAAACGTATGAACACATGGATACAGAATACATACATTAAAGTCGGCTCCACGGTGAGGGCCGCATCGTCTTAGGTGAGTCCGGGGTATCACATAATCCGCTTTCTGTTAGTTGAGTTCCTGACCATTTTTAAATGGTGCTGATTCTTCAAATGTGCACAAAAGCTTACTTGTATGGAAATCTGAACCGTCCAAATAGTTGATCCAGCTCAGTTGGAGTATAAACTAAATTATAGTGAGAAGATAATGTTGAAAATATGTTTTTAAAATAATAAAAATGAAAATTCGAATTTTTCAAAATTTTGAGATTTTCCCGCCAAAACGTTTTTTGAATTTTTTGAATTAAAAAGTGTGGTGTGTGTGCTTTGTCCCACATCAGAAATGTGAAGAAAACTTTTGTGTTTTATATGTGGACTTGTGAAGAGTATTCTTACTTGGAGTTTTTGGAGGAGATGAAACACGGCGCACAGACGCACGCGTGCACGCGCTCGTGCTCGAGCTCAGGCGTGGGCATCGGCGTGGGTAGTGTGTCTCTAGTGGCGCTAGATGACAACTTTGGGCTAAGATGATCCAATGGTCAGATCTTCTGATATAACGACAAGAAACGTCTGGGATTAATGGACAACGGCCAGAAACATTTTTCAAACGTTCTGCACCATTGAATACCACACAACAACGGTGTTATACCTGATGCCTGTATAAACTGGACCATTCGAGTCTGATACCGTCTGAGTCTGCCAAAAGAAATCTGCTGTGCTAAAATTGTTCTACAGTGGACCTATCGAGATTACTGCACACTGGATCCAGATAAAGCTTATCTTATCCTGGAAGCAATTCGCCCTGTAACCCATCAACAATTGATAAGAGGGGCGAATCACACTTTATGGACAGCGTATTTTATACGTGATTCAGCCTAGTAAAATATTTTATTTCTATTTATTTTTGTATTTTCGATGTATCCAAACGTAAATTCCAACAGATAATATTAACTAAGTCATTTCCTTTGATTTGGACCATTCGTTATCTGCAATCCGCTTACAGATCTTCCGCATCGGACTCGCATTGGCTATTGCCCTGCCATGGAAGCTGACTGTGTGGACCGTGATTTATGGGTTTTATCCAGCCTTCCATCCATTTTTTAGGATCATTTTAGGGTACAAGCTCAAAAATGATACAGATCCCAGGCTCCAGTGGACCCGCCACAGATGCAGCGGTGATAATGTGGCCGTCCTTACCTTTGGAAAATAAAAAACAAACAAAGACAATAGCGCAAAGGATCTTTATTTTCCATCCAACTTGTTTATAAGCTCACGTAGACGTGGATGAAGGGCAAAAACATATAACATCTGCGACTCCCAAGAAGTTTTCAACGGTGGACGTTCAATTTCCACTGTGTGGTCCACTTAGCCTTGGATCTACCTTATTTTTAAGCTGATATCCTAAAATGTTCAGAAAATTTTGGATAGATGGCGAGGATAAAACCCATTCTAGGCGTCATAGAGCCCGTCCCGGGACCTAGTCCGTGGAGGTAAGAGCAGGACGGAGACGGTTTCGGTGGATCCCCGGATCCCTAACTGTGGGGCCCACCATGATGTATGTGTCTTATAACCACACTGACACCGCCCATCATTCTTGCGAGACCATTTTGGGTTATAAGCCCAAATATTCAGCAATCCAAATTAATCTCAAGTGGATTGAACGCCCACCGTTAAAAACTTCTTAAGGCGTGTGATGTTTAATCACCATCGAACCTCCTGATAAGGTCAGGAAGACCTGGACAAGAGGAACATACAAATATCATCTTGATTCAAAACTTTTGTGGCACATAAGAAGTTTTTAATGACCCATCACTATTGTTTCTTGTGTGGTCCAACTGAGATTTGGATCTGCTGCATTTTTGGGCTAATACTCTAAAATGATCCCGCAAGATGGATGAACGGCTCACTACATGCACGGGATTTGATTAGAGAGCAAGTACTGGGAAGCACAATTGTACTCTTGCACTGCTAGTCAAGCTTAGTTGACGCAGGAGCTCTCTTGGGCCCAGCTTAGTGTATAGTTTTCATCCCCGTCATTCATCCATTTTGTCCCATCATTTTATGGAATTAGCCCAAAATTGAGGTAGACCTGAGGCTCAAGTGGACCACACAGTGGGGATTGAACGCCAACCATTAAGATCTTGGGAGCTACCGAAGTTTTGATCAAGCTAACTTCTTTGTTTTCCCTTCGTCTAAGTCTATGCAGCCTTATGAATAAGTTGGATGGCAAATAAACATCACGGTGGGTCCTATAAATATTCTAACTGTGCGTCATTGTCACCATTGACAATCTAGATAAAACTCATACATTACGGTAGGCCCCCATACAGAGTTCATGCAAGAACTGAGATCATTTTAAGGTAAAAGTGAGGCAGGTCCAAGGATGAAGAGGACCACACCAAATCATCATCTACCATTAAAAACTTCTCCTGGTCTATTGTGATGTTTATTTCATTAGGTCACTGACTCACATAGACCTGGATGGAAGGAAAACTCAAACACCATCTTGATCAAAACTTATACTGCTCCAAAGAAGTTTTAATGGTGGACATTCAATCCCCACTGTGGGTCCACTATGCCTTTGATTTGCCTCATTTTTGGGCTACTAACATCAAATGATTAGGCAAAATGAAAGGACATAGTGGATTAAACCCATGCATTATGGTGGGCCCTACAGAGCCCCTGCCTTGACCGAGTCTGTCCAGGCTGAGAGGGGACATAATCTGCCTCATTTGCAGTGGACAAAGATTGCGTCGTTCCCGCGTCTGGGTAGACTTGATCGTGGCAGGGCTCTTTAAGGCAATGATGTGTATGTTTTACCAGCCATTTATCCATTTGAAAGATCATTTTAAGAAACGAGCCTAAAACGAAGCAAATCCGGGGTTCGAATAGGCTATACAAGGTAAACGCCTATGGTTGAAAAAACCAACCTAAGCTTACATTTGTGTTTTCCTTTATCAAGGACTATATTACCCTATGAATAGGTTGGATGGCAAATAAACATCGTGTAATGCCCTACAAAAAGTTTTAGCTGGAGTTGTACATCGAGAGCTCAATTCGGCTCGGTCACCAGCTGACCCTAGCTCAAACTCAGCTAAGCTCAGTCCTCGAGCCTAATTGGCCAGCTCAACTCAACTTGATTCGGTTATGAGCTTGGGCCAGTTCGAGCTGCGTCCAAGCCAAGTTCAAGCTGAATTTGCCTATGCAACATTTTCACAAAAACATGAACTACACTCTTAAAATCTCACTATATGTAAAACACTAGTAGTAGTTTTACCGTATTTTATCAAACACCTTCTAAGCAACATAAAAGTCAAGAAAAAAAAGGTTTTTGTCTTGCATACCTACCTTCCTTGCCACAAGCCACACTTCGTTAAGTCATTTCATCAAACACTTGGTAAGCGACATCAATATCAAAGTAACCAAGTCACCAAATTGATTCGATTCGAGTTCGATTTGAATTGGGTTCAATTCTAGTCGAGCCGAGCTGGGGCCAGCTCAAACTCATTTTCAAGCTCAAAAAATCAGCTCAAACTTAGATTCAAACCGAGTTGAATTGAGCTTTTTCGAGTCGAGTCGAGCGAGCTAACCGGGTTCGTGTACACCCTTAGATTTTGCTACGTGCGTCATTATCACCACTCCTTCCTGTAGTGTGGTCCAGTTAAGCCTTGGTTTTATCTCATTTTTCAGTTCATGTCCTAAAATGATCTAGTAAAATAGATGGACGGTGTGGACTGAACACATACATTACAGTGGCCCACTGAGCCCGCCCCAGGACCGAGTCCGCCCTCGCACGGTCACGACGCGATCCGCGTCCAAATTTGCCAACCGATCATCGTGGGTTCCACGTGAAAATCATTTGTCGCAATAAATAAGACGAAAACGAAACCCTTGCACAGTACCCGCGTTTCAACCTGACAAGTGGGCCACACCGTTCGGTAATCCAGACCACCGGTTTGATTGCGACCCATAACAACCTTGCCGCAAGAAAATTGCGGAAGATTCACTTTCTTTTTTTTTTAAGTTGAACGTGGACAGCTGTTCTATTTCTTTCATTAGCTGTAGGCCACAAATCGAAGCGTTGTGATCGGACTGTGGCAGGAGATATTTTGGATATCTTCCATCAACGTGGATATTCGCCATACCAATGTTCTGGATTACCGAAAAATGGACCCCACTTCTCAGAATTGAAAAACGTTGTATACTGTGCAGAGATGCTGAAGGCGTATCATATCATTGAAGAATAGTAGGTGGGCCATTTCTCGTAATCTTCTCCTTCGTTGACAATCTCGCCCTCAATTTCGTCACAAAATAAATATGATTTCACAAGAATACAAACAGTTCATTTTCATCACAAAATAAATATGATTTCAAGAATACAAAGATATCAGAATCTCCGCCGACCATCTTTTTTGTTTATTTCGTTTGTTCGAGTTCAATGTGTGTTTTCAAATCTGGACCGTCCAAATTGTGCCATACTGCGGTGGATGGAACATGGACTGATGATCATGCTGGTGGGATGATCTTGATCATCTGATTTTGCCCACGGAAACTGAAGATTAACCAGTTTGTTTTTAACCGTCCATTTAATGGCCACCAATCAGGCTGTTCAGATTGTCCAATCAACACGATTTTCAAGATATCCTCCGTAGGGAACGGATTAGGTGCGGCTCTGACCGTGATGCCCACCTTCATGTATGTATTGGTGATTGAACACCCCCATCAGGTGGACCATAGGATAGGAAACAGTGGTGATTAAATACACGCCATTAAAAACTTCCTAGGGCCCACCTTAATGCCTACTGTAACTTTTTTTTATCCATCCAACCTGTTGATAAGGTCACACAAACTAGACGATGGAAAAAACAAAAACAAAAACAAAAACAAAAAATCAGCTTGATCCAAAACTTTTATGACCCACGAGAAGTTTCTAAAGGTCAATCATCAGCTCTTTCATGTGGTGCAGTCCACCTGAGATTTGGTTCTCCTTCAATTTTTTTCCTTATGTCCTAAAATGAGTTAGCAAAACAGATGAACGGTATGGATATACAATACATACATCATTCGAGGTGGCCCCACAGTCATGGCCACACCGTGTTGGGTGAGACCGGGGCCACACTTAATCCACTCCCTCCTCCATACACAATAGAGCCAACAGTTAGGAAGACTAGATGGTGGACTTATTTATTTCCTCTCTTTCTCCGTCAGGCCCAGCTAGAGTCCCATGTGACTCGTCCGAGTTGACTCAGGCTCGCTCGAGTCCAACTCAGTACCAGCCCAACTCGGCTGATTCACAACTTGACTCGTGATGGAACGAGTTGGTCCGAGTCACTGAGTCTTAAAACCTCACAAAACACTCTCACATATGAAACACTTTCCAGTGGTTAATATTCAAGCATTGATAAACACAGCTATCTTACATCTTACAAGACCTAGCACATGACCCACATCCATCATCCCATCAGAAACCATGCAATGGTTCAAATTCAAATCTCCTACTTGCAATCAAACTTCATCTCCATTCCAATTTCCTTTCATCTTGGGGCCAGTAGGCCCTTCTTCCCCTAACACTTCCTTAGGAAGATCATTAACCAATTTCTCCAATGCAGACTTGAGCTTGCGAGGAAGCAGTTTCCCCACCTTACGTATCTCGCTTGCCACATCATAGTCAACCTTTGGGCCCCACTCCCTTGCATAACTGAGCCACGGTGGTCCAACAACCGAACCCAAGTGATCAGCAGCCACCAACAAGAACCGCCGGCCGGTGTCCATGCCAATCTTCCCTTTAGCAGTGTCATTCCTTATACCTATGCCCAGCTTGGTATTCCCTTGCAGCACAAGCCCTGGCTTAGGATAGAAAGCATGGCCATGCAATGATGCATATGTTGCAGCTTTGTTTCCTGCTTGGAACTCTAGCTCTGATGCATCCATCCACCTTCCACCGCTATGTTCTGAGAAATACACCCTCCAAAGCTCTCCATTGAAGTTACTCACCCTCAATGTCACATGCTCCCAATCACCCACATGTTCCCCTATCTTCCCAAGTGATACATTTATAAATTCCACCTTGGCCTTTGATGGCCCATTGAAAGGATAAAAGACCCAGATCGCGATATCAGTGAATGTCCCGCCTAGCATTGGTTTCACATGTAAATAACACTCGGCGCTCTGTATGTCTCCTCTTTTAACCTTTTCTTTGGCCCCATCGTCGATGGGAAGATCTAACCAGTATGTTCCATCATTCGAACCGTCTTGGGGAAGGTTTGAGCCAGTTGGGTCGATTGGGGTAGGGGCCGAGCCTCCTTGTTTGTAGAGGAGAGCTCCATTGCTGAAGAACCAGCTGACTGAGGAGGGGAGGTAGGACTCATCAGGATGCAAGTAGATCCATGGAGAGTAAGCTTGCATCAGTGCCTCAATTTGGCTGAGGTTAGGCATGTAAGATAAGCTAAAATCCTTGTTCTTCAAACAAGCCAAGGATATTGGTGAAGTGTCCCCATTCACATGGGCTATGAATGTACCTACACTAACACCAAGGGCTTGGATCCCCCTGGTGGTGGGCCTCGAACCATAGACATTCACCCCACTTGAGTTATTCGACTTATCGGCCCCCCATATCCATGTGTCATTCTCGCATGCATCAGTGAGGTCGGAACGGACACATCGGATTTCGTCAAGGGATGGTTTGTCGGACGAGCTTGTGACCATGTGACCAACAGCTACATAACCTTGTGGTGGTGTCGGTAGCCAAATATAGCCATAACCATCTTGCTTAATTGTCGTAGATTCGCTGCTCCAAACAAGTGTGTAATCAATGGGCTTTGCGAGAGCATCACTGCCATCTTTCCCAACAAGGACCCACCCAAAAAGAGGTTTGTTGTTGGGCTGGCAATAGCAACCTAGCATGAAATATCCGGCAGGTACAGGTGAAGGTTTGAAGAATGTGGCACCAAGATTGTCCTGTCCACCTTCATGTGTGGCCCAAACCTTAGTGAAGGTAGAGACCTGATACAACTCTAATTCTCCTAGTTTTATGCTACCAGTTGCAAATCCCACACCTGATACAAATGTAGCCAATGAAGAAAAGTTAGAAATCGAAGGGAATGAATTTTGGACATGGAGAAATGCCGAGGAGACTCATGGAAGAGGTACCAACTTGCCACGGGTGAGGGAGATCCAGGTCATTCATCATGTAGGGCCCACTATGAACATGCTTTGCGTCTACTCATCAGGGCATGTTCATGATGACCCCCACCTGTTGAATGGCTCGGATCTTGCGTATGCCACAAAACGCCTCGACATCTCTTGGAAATAACATGACTAGTATTGAAATCACCTGATGGCCATGATGGTATTGATGATGGCAGCCTGAATGTTGTCTCAATGGGCAAAACTTCTTTTTTATTGGAGAGAGGCACCTTTCCAAAAAGTTTAAGGCAGTTTCCCATGGGTAGAGAGAGATGGTAGTGTTAAGAAGAGGGATTCAATGAGAAATAAGAATAAAGAGATGGTTATGAAGTATATATGCTTCTCTGAGTGGGAGAATTTCTTCTTTCCATCTAATATGCTACTTTTTGTCCTATTTGAAACAGCAAAGATCAACAAACTGGCCAATGCTTTAAAGGAGAAAATGGGTTGCGTGCAAGGGAACTTAGAAGAGTCTAAAGCTTTAGAACTACACCTAACTTCGCTTCTAAAGTTGGTTAGGATTGATTTTTTCATATCCTTTTTATGGGTATGACATCACGTTTCCCTTAGCTTTTCTAACAATATAATACTTTCATTGATATCTTTCAATTTTAATTGGTGTGGTGTGGGCTTTCAAGGATAGAAATGCTACAGTACACTCAAAAGTACTGTAAGTTATAGTGCTCCAAGTTGCATTGGGATACTTAAAACAGTCCAATCCACTGATCAAGATTGTTCATTAGGTCCAATGCACACTTCAAGAGCCAGCATGCAAGGATCACAGCTATCAATGCCCTTTAATATGGACGGGCAGGATCATTTTCACAAAAATAGGTCTTATAACAATTTGATCCATCTATTTCTCAGGAACCCTCGGGGATTGCTCATGATTGTAAAGAATTGCTTCTGTTATGCAATTGTAATCATCCAATCCATGGCTTGGAAAAAGGATGGCTATAGAAAAATAAGGCCCAGTCAAGTATTGATTGAAATATCCAATCTGTAAATTTTTGCATGGCAGACCATGAAATGTCTTCTGAACTTAATGGACATTTCAGATCAATCAATTGACTAAGTGAACTGATGCAACTCGGAGCACCATAACTTATAGTGCTCTCAGTGTACTGGATCATTTCTCTTTCTGCCAGATTTGAACTTACCTTTTGATTAGATCATCAACCAGCCTTAAGTGGGGTTTGATGGCCATACATCTCCTGAGTTAACATAGAAAAGCCCAGTCATGTGGTGGCCCACCACTAACCATGTATTTTCCAGGTGTTTGACGAATAATTTAAAAAATAATAATAATTATAAAAAAAAAAAAAAAAAACTATGTTATTCTAGTAAAGCAAACAAACAATAGTAATTATCTTGTGGAGGATGTGAAACATTTTCCAATTTTGGATGGCAGGACAAATGCGCCAGGGCCGGGCTTCTCCAAATCATACTTTTTTTAATAGGCCTGCTTAGATCAGTGCAAAATCTGGGGAACAATCTAACCAATGTATTGCAATGTGATACATCCAGATTTTAGCATTCGAATCTGGATGATCTTCCAATGAACAAAACCATTCACAATGAGCCTAAACTTGTATGATGGATATACAACAAATAAAAATTCTCACATTGGATTATTTCAACTATTTGAAATTTGGGTCTTTTGCGTCACCATAACCTTTGTGTGATCAAAAGGGTAGAAATGTTCAATCTGTTAAGCTTTTTTCTGGCATCCCGTCCAAGGGGAGACCTACCACATGAACGGTCTGCATACTGAGAAAAAACCAATTCAAATGGCTAAACTGCCGGCATTTCACATTTCAATATATTAGGATGTATTCAAGCAAACCCTCTTTTGCATGACTTACCATGTAAGAAATATAGTTGCTACGGAAGTCCAAACTACTTCCCATGCTCAATATCTCACATGATCTTCAAACCTGTCAGTATCCCTTCAGCAATTACCAACATAGGATCTTGCATCATCTTCTAATGCACTGGATCTCTTTCACCATTTCCAATATCTGCCCTTATCACACATTAGACCATGCGGGTGTACATATGCACATACATGCAACTGCGGTTGTGGGAATTCTTAGACTCTTTGGTATTTGGTTTTTCTTGATATTCAACTACCGAGCAGTGGAGCTGTGGACCTTTTCGTTAAGGAACAGAGGGATGTACAAGAACCTGCTACATGATGAAACAATGGAACCAAACAAAAATAACCACACAAGCATTGGAAGAAAAATGGTTACTTTGTCATAATTGCAAGAACACTTATATTTGGAGAAATTACAAGATATTAGGGTGCATTTAATTGCACCAGATATCATGAAATTTCATGATATTGGGAGCAACCAAACACATTGAGGACCAAAACCAGATACAAAAATAGAGATATTCTGTTCATCAGGACTAAATCCCAGTGTGAAGTGTTTGATGGCCGCTCTGTATTATACCCAGGTAGAAGAAAAGGATACAAAATAGAAGAATTTACAACTGCGAGTGCAATAGCCTGGTCTTAGCACATAGAAAATGATCATCAAGAATAGTCAAGAGTACCCATTTCGGAAGTTGGCTCAGACTCAAGATGCAGCTGACTCCAAACTCTAAATCCAAGCTTTTGAACCTTGTAGAGAGGATATTCTCATTGCATGTATAAGAATGCACTCACCAACACTGGTGTTGGTAAACAAGACATTTCAATGACTGCCCACATAAGAAGCTTTTCAACGGAATCAATTTCACTGCTAATGATAAAGAATCGAATTAAATTAAGCATGATGAAAGTCCTTAGTATTTAACTTTCTTTGGGTGATGACCAAGGATAATCTGAATAGGCAGTGGTCTTGGGATTCAAAGAGAAGAAAGGTGCTGGGGCAAGCTACAACCTTAGTTATCATATAGTTCTTGGGTTAGCATTAGCTTTCGCCATGGCATGACGTGCCACGAATGATTCAACAAGTGGGTTCACCAGATCTGGTGCCTCGTCCTTCAAAACCAGAGACAATAAATAATCAGAAATTAAGCATCACATGAATTAGGCAGAACCAAGACTGGCAAAGCCCACAACTCACCTCTACATGCAGCCACAATCATGGTTCTAAGACTCAGACGACAGAGTCCCGTGCAACTCATCCGAGTTTGCTCGGACTCAGTCAGACCTGATCCAGTTTGACAGCACGAGTCACCACTGACTCGGGCGAGTCCCAACTCAATTCAAGACTGGGTGAGTTGGTCCAAAGTTGCTGAGTCTGTTAACCATGCTCACAATGCCAATATGGCACCTTTGGAGCATTGTATCAGTGGGTCAATTGGTCCCATGGTCTACATGACCTGGCCCCCCTACTCATCAGGGAAACCAAACATGTGCAAAGACACTCTACGTTTGAAAAAGTCAACTAGGGTATGCATTCAACATTCACATTGAATTGATCTGAGACCAGCCTGACTTTTGTCCTAGTCATCTACCATGGTGAGGCCCACCTGATGCACAGCTCGCATGACCTACATTTGTTAGGTTGGCACATTAAACCGCATGTGGGCTTGACAGATATTTAAAAGCCATCCTACAAGGGGTAGAAAGAACCTGGGGGCAATGGCCAACGTTAGGAAGGACGATAAAATCTTCTACTGCATCAAAATCGCCATATGCTTTTCCAAGCTTGATTGGCTCCCACGGGTCCTTGTCTCCCCATGCCACTAGAACCGGGCACTTCAAAGAAAGAAGAAAAAAGACAGAATTGCAGAACCAACTTCATGAATTGGAGGAACTGAAAGGCTAAAAGAAATGGCATTTGACATCATGTGGGGCAATGCCTAACCTTAACTTGAGTGAGCAGTTCGTCAGGCAGAGGACCACCTGAGTAGCAAATGAAATCAAGAAACACATCGACAGCTCCAGGTTCCAGTCCCGGCAGTAGTATCTTCTGAACGAGCTCATCTGTTACCTTGGAAGTGTCATAGTAACACTGGAAGCCACCCATCAAAACATTCACAACAGCCACAACAAGAAAAGTTTTAGTAAATTTGAGCAGCATATTCATATCTGAACTTGGCAGCACAACTTTTCAAAGATATCACATGGTCAGTGCGAGAAACCTGACTTTTCCTTGTCATACATGTATTTTGCCTATAGGCTAAGTTGGTTACATTTCCATAACCTTTACTCAAATAACATTAATATCACATGCACCTCCATAAGGGCGGAGGTGCATGTGGCACATGTGTACATAATCCATCCTCTGTAGGGGGGTGGATAATCGAAACCATTCCATTGAAGGAGTTTATGCAGAGAGAGAGAGAGAGAGAGAGAGAGAGAGAGAGAGAGGTCCTCAATTCAAGCAATTAGGATTATCCAGTCAGGGTAATTTTTTCATGCATGCGATATTTAGTTGTGCATCCTATATTCAAACCACATTTAGAATGACAGCGAGTTCATCCAGAACTTCATGCTGCTCTAGACACCAACTGCACGCGATATTTACACTAATAAGCAGTGTCGGGTCTAACCATGTGAGCATATGAATCATGTGGGTAATCATATTTCTGGCGTTCCCTGATTTTTTTAGCAGCCAAATACCCAAACATGACCTTTCATGTATGGGTGCTTCGCACTAAGTGGTTTACCTGGCAATGGCCCTACCATGACCTTATTTTGCTTGCTCATGCTTTCAGGCATGCATCTAATAGCTGTGCTCAATACTGGTAAGCTCATATTGGCATGTGAGTGGTGTCAATGAGAATCTCTGCCATGCCAGTTCCAAAAACCCGGTAAAAGAGGAAGCAGATTTCCGGTGGGCAGCTGACCATAAAACTTTTCCCAATCTACCATTCTAGGGAGGTTAGGATTGCGGAAAAAAAAAAATTGTAGTGATTATCCAATGATAGATTCCCAAGGAGTGGAAATCTCATTTTTGTGAGACATTGCTCACCTTGTATTTTGTGCTGGGGAAATTTACTATGGAAAAGTGTAATGATTGTTGTATAAAATCCACTACTATTTTGCTATCCAAACATAGTGAAATGTCCCATCATGAGATAAGTGTTTCCTTTTCCTTTCTTTTCTTCTGTTTTCCCTCAATCCAAACAGGCCAAGCATACCCCAATTGCTAGGAGAAAGGATGAAATAATGATGACAATAATGATGAAGTTAACAACGAACCCACCCCATTACACACACTCCAGAATCCGATGTGCCCAACATTTGAAGTTTAAACTTTACTAAAAGAGAACTTTCATATCCAAACAATTTCAGTGGAGGAATACCTGACAAAGAATACTTCTCACAGATTTTGGAGTGGCAACAGCTTTGTAGAAGAGTTGCCCCACAACTGTATTCCTGTCATAATAATGTGTCACGGGTTTAAATCAACCTAAGGAAAAGGTCCAACAAGATCACACACACACACACACACACACACGGCTTATATTTTCCTATAAAAAAAAAACTTAAAGCAGGGTTTTTACCTTAACAGACTCTGAAATGATCGAATAAAAGGCCTTCCATACCAAGGCTGCTTCTTTATATGAAGCATACGTAGGGATATGTTTAGAAGGAGAATGCCCTTGCAGATCTGAGGCTCCATAATGGCTGCTTGAAGACCAACTACTCCTGCACAAAAACCACAAATTTGAGGACTCAGGGTATAATGAATTAAAACTTGGGAAAATACAGGTAGACAATGGATTAGACAGGACAAGCATGAGCTAGGGAAATATTTGCCATCAGTATGCTTATTTTTTGAAGAAAACCATCTATTAAAAGAAGATTAGGCAACGTTTTGGACAAAGGGCTACTAAAGTGGCAGCTCTCCACACAACTCTTTCTAATTTTCTCAGATTTCTTCTTCTTCTTCTTTCTTTTCTAGTATCCACGCCATTTTCTCTCTCTGAGGACTCATGAGTAACCGCTTGGAGTTTCGGTAGTTCTGTGGACTACTTAGATAATTGCACTCTATGCAGGCACACACTTCAACCCCATGCACGTGAGAGATCAATGCCCACATGATATCTAGCCAGCTTGATTATTGGGCCCGTGCATGTTAAGAGCAGAGCCCACATGGTAAATGACTTGGATCTTAAACAAAATTTCAATTGTCACAGGGTCACGTGTTGTGCACCCACCCCACACAGTTCCCTGCTAGTTGGCTTATTAATGACCTGGATCCTTGTGACAATTCAAAAAATAACATGATGGAGAAAAAATTACTAGAGCTGGCAATGGCCCAGGCCATCTGATCTTTAGTCCCACAGACTGAGCCTGAAAATGCCGGGGAGCCACACCCGTTGCAGCCCATAGAAACAGCTCAAACCAAAAATGGGGAAAATTTTGGTAGAAACTAAATGATTAATTAGACCATCTTGAGTAATATGAAGTAAACACAATATCAAACTTAAATGTAAGGAAGAAAAAAAAAAAAAACCCTAGCTATAGAAGAATGTATAAACTTCCCACAGTATCCTGACAGAATTAATGATAAAAGTCAACAAGTTCTAAACCCATAGTTTACTCTTTAAAACCTACTCAGTATTCTATTAGTTTAAACTCTTTAAAACCTCCTCAATATGCGATAACTAAGGACCTATGCTCATTTTAGTTAACAGTAATTATGTATTAGATATCATAATTTTAAATTATGAGTTCTCCATATTACTTAAATCCTCAACAAAATCTCTAATACATAATTACAGTTAACTAAAATGAGATGAACTCATTTTTAAGTGGCAGCCAAACAGGCCTAAATTATCTTTCAAAGGGTTTTGGTGTTAATATCACTGTTCTTAGCTTTTGAGCAAAGATTCTTAAATGAGCTGTAGGATACTTTTCTATATAAAAGTGGTCATCTGTCATCAACTTTAATATGACAGAGGATTTGATGCTACATTACCAGCAAACTGATTCACATAATAGAATTACAGGTTCTTGTTTGGCACCACCCTTTCTTTCTGTTAGTTGCTTTGTGCAAAATGTTCTTTTGCAACATTAGCCATTGTGCAGCATGCCAGTTTGGCACTTGAAATGCAACACCATTTTTTCTCTTGCTCTTCCAATGAATCATATTTTCTCCGATCAACAGAAGATGCCCGGTAAAAGGTTCATGCTCATTAGGGCACCCCACTCTACTGAAACCTAGGTTTTGGAATAGAAGGACAGTGTATTCCTACTTGGTGTAAACCCTGACATGCTTCATTAGATTAAGATGTTATTTCATAAACATTGTGATTTCCCTTTAGAACAGAATCATCAACAACACAGAGAAAATGTCAAATTGTTTGAAGATGTCACTGCAAATTCTTAGCTCTCCTTTAGTCATGTAACAAGATGGAAAATTTGAGAAGGCATCAAAATTCAGTATCATCTAAACAATTTTCACATCCAATGATAACTTAGCAGAAGTCATTACCTCCAATAGAGTTACATATAAAGAATGCTTCATCTTTGACCACATCAACACAAAACTCATTCAACTGAGTAGCCCAAGTCTCGAACGTATAAAATGAGTTGATCGGAAACTCACGTGGGTTTGGTTTGTCTGAATAACCATAACCAATAAGATCAATGGAATAAACCCTGTGCGATTTTGCAAGGAAAGGAATGTTTTTCCTCCAATGGTCACTGTTAAAGGTAAGAGAACAATGAGTCGGAACTATTCTTAGTGAGAGCAAATACAGACAATTAAAGAGATTTAAAAATAATAATAATAAAATAAAAAATTGAAACCATGCGAACTGGATAAATCTAATACCAAGCATATCCTATATTAGTATATAGGTGTATAGACATATTCATCTGATGAAATATGAAATATTAACAAAAGAAAATTCAAGCCAACAACACTTCTGTCCTTGAGCTCCCTGTATTTCCATGGATCCACATGTCTATGATTTCTATTATCATTGATTTTGTAACTTCTATTAATAAATCCAATGCTCTCTTGGGTCGAAACTTCTATTAATAAATCCAATGCTCTCTTGGGTCGACTTCAGACCTCATGTCAGGCCGGAGTCTAGTCAAATATTTGAAATTTGCATGGTGATTCGGAGATGTCAGGAACATGGGTTCAATTTAGGTGTGTGTGTGTGTGTGTGTGTGTGTGTGTGTGTATAGAGAGAGAGAGAGAAAGAGAGAGAGTCATGCTCCCCTGCGCACCTACGCACATGCGCACCTTTGCACACATGTCATGAGTGTCTAATTTGAACGGTCCATGTGATGCAGAATCCCATGAAACCCCCTATGGCAAATTTTCACCCTGATCTAAAATTCTGGTGGGCCATAGCAAAGAGAAATGCAAATCAAGGGAGGAAACTGTTTTCATTTTTCATGGCCCATCAAAGTTTTAGATCAAAGTAAAACTTGGTCCCGGGGGGTTTCACGAGGTGCTGCTTCACATGAACGGTTCAGATATTGGATCCACATCACGTATGATGGGTTCTCAAAAAAGTTCGTATGTAGTACGTACGAACTGGTTCGCAGGAGAGCGTTTCTGTGTGTGTGTGTGTGTGTGTGTGTGTGTGTGTGTGTGTGTGTGTGTGTGTGTATTCTTTCTAAAACAGCGCCATGATTCCATAGGAAGGATTTTTTATGAAAGGTGGCAATGAATTTGAAAACATGAAATAGTTGAAGATGTATTGGCTAATATGTTTTGCAATAGAACATTGAGCAACTCATGAAGCAAGTCACAGTGACAATGAGAATTCTGATTCCATTGGACAGGATCAATCTTAGCCACAAAATTGGAGAAAGAGGTTGGATCCAATACAAAGCTTTGTGCGTTAAGCTTAACATATAAAATGCATCTAAGTGTGTCGAAGTTCATCCCAATTCAATTAAGTGTATCTAAGTGCATTTAAGTACATGTTGTAAGTGTGTCTAAGTTCAGCTAAGTGAATGCACTTAGATTTATGACAAGCTCAACATACAAAGCTTTGTATTGGATCAGGCCTCCTAGAGAAATATGAAATTCAGTTCTTTTTCATTAAACACTGGAACAATTTATCATATTCCAATCTGTTTTACGAGAAATAAAGAGTATTACTGCCAAACATCAAAGAAGGTTTTGTTACCTAATAAAAACGAATAACATGACCATCTCCTTGAAACAGATCAGAAACAACAGAAAGACGAACAAAGGAAACTTCTTACTAACACAAATGAACACACACTGTAAAATAAAGAAATCAAATTCAAGAGGCCATTGAACAGATGTCCAAGAAATTATGCAGCGGAAAGAAAATTTATAAATAGAACATGCTATGTATCAAACCATACACAAAATGCCTACAAAAATAAGTAGCCCGCTATTGTATATGGGAAGCAAATATTTACACGCCACATACCTATTTGCCCCAAAACCATGAACTAGAACTAATGCAGGACCACTATTTCCAGCAAACTGATAGCGGATATGATAACCTCGCCAGTCCCATGTGCTGCAAGACACCACACAATCAGCCCTCGCAGATAAAAATACTAGTTTTTTTTTTTCCAAACACAATAAGAAACACCTTAGAATCACATGAAAAGACGAGGCAATTAATTGAAGTAAGACTATTAAAAAATGTGATTGTTGATGCGGTAATTCATATTCCCCAAGCACAAGAAATGCAAATCCAAGTCACTAAATTTCATTGACCAATTTGAAATTACATAACAAAACTAAGATTTGCTAACACAAACGGAAGGAAATCACAAAAATAACCAATTACTTGGTAAATTTTGTTACGTGCCAGGTATGACTCAGTCAAATCAGTACGTTGGGTTGTTAGGGTTGTTTCAATCAATAACCATTTGCTAGTTTTAAGGGCTTTTCTTTGGGCTAGAGTCCATGTGTCCAAGGGTAGACTCTACGTATTCTAAGTGGTTGTTAATTTTCTTTTGTATTTTGTTATTTTCTTCTTTATTTAAGGCTATGCCTAGATGTGAATAAGGGGAACAACTTTTCAATCAGTCTCTTCTATTCTCAGAAGATTGGAGGGCTGGTTCCCCTCGAAGTGGACCACATTTCATTCTTGTTCGCTGTTCGTTTGCAAACATAGGGCGTCTGAGAAGGCGGATTCCTATCAATTTGGTATCAAAGCCAAGTTCCATGGCTGATTTAAGAAATTCCCAGGCTGACAATGCTAACTTACAACAAACACTCTTGGAGATCATGCAACGACTATCTATTCTCGACAGCCGTTACGAAGAGATTTCCAATACTCTAAAGAAAGGGAAAGATCCGGCAACTGGCGGACCTGGTGACACCAGTGGATCCTCGCTCTCAAGACCCACAGGTTCCATTCAATCCAGAACCGTGAAGCTTAATTTTCCTACCTTCGACGGAGGTGACCCATCCGGATGGATCTACAGAGCAGAACAGTTCTTCGCCTATCACCACACACCGGCGGACGAGCGATTAACCATTGCCTCATTCCATTTGCAGGGGGATGTCTTGCAATGGTACCAGTGGTATGAAAAATCGCAAGTCTACATGTCATGGCGGGAGTTCTTGTTAGCTTTAAACGAGCGTTTCGGACCAACCAGGTATGAAGATCATGCTGGAGCTCTTGCCAAGCTTCGCCAAACTTCTTCATTGCGAGAATACCAAAAAGAATTTGAAAAGTTGGCCAATCGGACCGATGGGCTGACTGAATCATTTCTCATGAGTTGTTTTGTATACGGCCTACGAGATGACATCCGCTTGGATGTCCAAATGTTTCGACCAGTTACCTTGACACAAGCCACAGCCTTGGCCCGACTCCAGGAAGAAAAGGTAGCTACGAGACGTCGTTTGCGCCTCCCTGATTCTAGTAAGCCCTTAGTTTCCACAATTGCCAATGAAAGGGAGGCCAAGGTACCATTGTTACCCATTAAACGGCTTACTCCTGCTGAGGCAAAAGAACGGCGAGATCGGGGGCTATGTTACAATTGCGATGAAAAATTTCACCCCGAACATCGCTGCAAAACCCAAAAACTCTTTTTGATTGATGGTTGGTGTGAGCCAACACTTGATACTAATATCAAGGCTGACGAAGAAATCGAAATCAGCCATGTTACCGGTGATCCACCTCAAATTTCTCTCCAAGCCATAGCCGGCTCTCCGACTCCTCAGACCATGCGTGTTCGTGGCTTCCTATATCAAAATCCGGTCACGGTGCTTATTGATTCTGGGAGCACCCATAATTTTGTGGACCCTGAAGCCATTAAAAAGGTCGGGGTCGCGGCCTCAGCTAAATATTCATTTGAAGTAATGGTTGCTAATGGTGACCGATTAAAAAGCCAAGGGAAGTGCACAGGATTATCGTTGCGTTTGCAGGACTTCATCGCCTCCACTGATTTCTATATACTTTCCCTTGGAGGATGTGATGTAGTTCTAGGTGCGCACTGGCTACAAACTCTTGGCCCCGTTTTGTGGGATTTCACCCACATGTGGATGCGGTTCACCGTTCATGGGCAAGAATATAATATTAAGGGTTCGAAGCTAGCTGCACTTCAAATGGTGGATGGAATTACCTTCAGTAAAAAGGCCAAGAAGTTGGGATGGGGAATGGTGTTACATCTCTGCAGCATGGAAGGGTTGTCTCACCCAACCTTTTCATCACCTGAACTAAAGTCTCTACTTGACACTTATCAAGATGTCTTTAAAGAACCACAAGGGTTGCCACCTCCTAGGTCCCATGACCATCAAATTTTGTTGGTTGATGGGGCTCGACCGATAAGTGTCAGACCTTACCACTACCCACATTATCAAAAAAATAAAATTGAGCGGATGGTACGTGAAATGCTAGTAACTGGTTTAATCCGACCCAGTACAAGCCCATACTCTTCGCCGGTCCTCTTGGTACGTAAGGCGGATTGTAGTTGGCGGTTATGCGTCGATTATCGTGCCCTTAATCAGGTGACCGTCAAAGACAAATACCCCATTCCAGTTGTGGACGAGCTAATTGATGAACTTCATGAATCTTATTATTTCTCCAAGTTGGATCTGAGATCGGGGTACCATCAGATTCGTGTGGCAGAAGCTAACATTCCAAAAACGGCTTTTCGAACACATGAAGGGCATTACGAATTCAGGGTGATGCCCTTTGGTCTCACTAATGCGCCATCAACATTCCAAAGTCTCATGAACGATATTTTTCGTCCTTATCTGCTCAAATTTGTATTGGTATTCTTCGATGATATACTTGTATATAGCAAATCGTGGCAAGAACACCTAGAGCATCTGGCCTCTGTATTGGACCTTCTGTGGGACCACCAACTATATGCAAAATGTCCAAATGTAGGTTTGACCAGAGGGAGGTTGAATATTTGGGCACATAATATTCGGTGCTGGAGTAGCAGTGGAACCAGAAAAGATTCAAGCTATGATGGGTTGGCCTAAGCCCAACTCACTCAAAGCCTTGCGAGGCTTCCTGGGCTTAACAGGCTACTACCGTAAGTTCATCAAAGAATATGGCAAAATCGCTAGCCCACTGACAGCCCTCCTTAAGAATGATTCCTTTCATTGGAATGAGCAAGCTGATCAGGCTTTTATAAATCTTAAGGAAGCCATGACAAACCTGCCAGTACTCGCCTTACCTGACTTCTCAAGGCCTTTTACTATTGAATGTGATGCGTCTAGTGATGGGATTGGCGGAGTCTTAATGCAAGACGAACGACCAATCGCTTTCACTAGTCGAGGATTGCAGGGACGGAATCTGGCATTGTCCACGTATGAAAAAGAGATGTTAGCTTTGGTCCATGCAATTCAGAAATAGTGACCATATTTACTTGGCCATCGTTTCATTATTCGTACCGACCACAAAAGTTTAAAATATCTCTTGGAACAACGGGTCACCACTCCAGCACAACAAAAATGGCTCATCAAACTTATGGGGTATGATTATAAAATAGAATATAAAAAGGGAATTGAAAATGTGGTAGCTGATGCTTTATCTAGAAGGCATGAACAGGGGGAGCTTCAAGCCTTGTCCACACCAGTTTCTGATTGGTGGGATGAGATCAAGAAAGATTGTCATAGTGATCCAGCTACTCGCGAGCTCATTCGGCTTTGGAACCTAGGCCAGCTAGATTCCAAGAGATATGCACTGCAGGATGGACTTCTTTTTTACAAGGAACGTCTCTTTATTGGCTCGGCTCACTCTAGAACCAAGCTAATGACTGAATTACATACTTCTCCCACTGCTAGTCATATGGGATATCACAAAACTTGGAAGCGAATCAAGCGACTGTTCTATTGGCCGGGAATGAGAAATTCAGTGAAAAATTTTATTAGGGAATGCGACACCTGCCAACGAAACAAATATGAAAATAAATCACCGACAGGTCTCATGCAGCCCTTGCCGATACCCAAGCAGATCTGGACCGACATTGCCATGGACTTTATTGAAGGCCTTCCTCTTTCACAAGGCCAATCTGTGATTCTTGTGATTGTTGATCGATTGTCCAAATATGCTCACTTTATAGCACTTGGCCACCCCTACTCAACTAAATCAGTCGCACAAGCCTTTGTGAACCACATATTCAAACTTCATGGAATGCCACAGTCTATAGTCTGTGATCGTGACCCAATCTTTACTAGTGCCTTTTGGCAAGAGTTATTCCGTTTGCAAGGAAGCCGACTACGAATGAGTTCAGCGTATCACCCTCAAACTGATGGCCAATCAGAAGTGCTAAACAGATGCCTTGAAGGGTATTTGCGTTGTTTCTGCAGTCATAAGCCTAAGGAGTGGACTCGTTGGCTTCCATGGGCTGAATGGTCTTATAACACATCCATCCATTCAGCCACTCAGATGACCCCATTTGAGGTCGTCTATGGAGTATATCCTCCCACTCTCTTAAGCTACATTCCAGGGATGACCAAGGTACAAGTTGTAGAAGTTGAATTGCAACAAAGAGATGTTGTTCTACGAATTCTTAAAGACAATCTCATCAAGGCACAAGATCGTATGAAGAAATATGCTGATACTCATCGAACAGATCGTGAGTTTAATGAAGGGGATTGGGTGTATCTTAAGTTACAGCCCTACCGTCAAACTTCTGTAGCTCAACGTCGTTCTATGAAGTTGTCATCACGATATTATGGTCCTTATAAAATTCTACAGCACATCGGTCCAGTTGCTTACAAGCTCGATCTACCTCAAGGTGCAAAGATTCATCCCATTTTCCATGTTTCTCAACTCAACAAAAAGGGTAGGGCCAGCTGTCCAGTTACAAACGACCCCGCCTATTTTGTTGCTAGAGGACTCCTTCCCTAGAGTGCCAAAATGGATCCTAGATCGACGAATGGTAAAGAAAAACAACAAGGCGGTGACTGAGCTGTTGATCCAGTGGCATAACTCTCCATCTGAGGACGCCAGATGGGAAAGTTTCGTGTCTATCAAAGAACGGTTTCCAAGCTTCAACCTTGAGGACAAGGTTGGTTCTTAAGGGGGGGAGGGTTGTTACGTGCTAGGTATGACTCAGTCAAATCAGTACGTTGGGTTGTTTGGGTTGTTTCAGTCAATAACCATTTGCTAGTTTTAAGGGCTTTTCTTGGGTTGTTTCAGTCAATAACCATTTGCTAGTTTTAAGGGCTTTTCTTGGGTTGTTTCAGTCAATAACCATTTGCCAGCTTTACGGGCTTTTCTTTGGGCTAGAGTCCACGTGTCCAAGGGTAGATTCCACGTATTCTAAGTGGTTGTTAATTTTCTTCTTTATTTAAGGCTATGCCTAGATGTGAATAAGGGGAACAACTTTTCAATCAGTCTCTTCTATTCTCAGAAGATTGGAGGGCTGGTTCCCCTCGAAGTGGACCACATTTCATTCTTGTTCGCTGTTCGTTTGCAAACATAGGGCGTCTGAGAAGGCGGATTCCTATCAAATTTTCACAAGGCAGACTCAATATGGTATGAGAAATGGTATGTCCGGTTGCAAAACTTGTTCAATTTCCCAAAATTTTCACCTCAAACGACCCAAGCAAGCGTTGAAAAACCCCAAAATGCAATCAAAGAACTCAATACAGCCATATGAGCGAAGGACGGAAAGAAGGAAAACAAATTACGTGGTGCGAACTTCGACTTCTGGGCTGTCTGTCGTGGAGATCGGAGCAGAGAAGCTCTTTCCTTCACTTGGGTCCACCAAAGAAGCGGCAGAGCACGAAACGGAGAGATGCCCATTCGAATTGGACCGGCGAAGTGGCCGGAAACCCGACGAAACGATTTTGAGATGGTTTCTGTTGAAATGGGTAGATGATGGGATTTGGTAGCGGTACCCATCCAACTGGGACCGGTGAGGGGGCGGGAATCCCGAAGAAACGATTTTGAGAAGATAGGTTTTGTTCAAATGGGTAGATGATGGGATTTGGGAGCGATACCCATTCAAATGGGACCGATGAAGTGGCGGGAATCCGGACGAAACGATTTTGAGGAGATGGGTTTTGTCGAAATGGGTGGATATTGGGATTCTACCTTCCTTTCTCGGATTTGAGAAGGGTAAATCAGATTTGGAGAAGGTGAATGAAGGAGAAGTAGTGCTTGTTGCCATCTCAATCGGATTCTGAGTCTGTGAGAGAGAGAGAGAGAGAGAGAGAGAGAGTGAAGCTCGGATACTGTGGAAAATTGAACGGGTAAAGGGAACCAACCGTTTCTCGCAAGGAAGCGATTTGAAACATTTTTAATTGACGTGGTTAGAGTTCCACGTAGGAGCCGTTTCCATTTCTAGTAAAAAAGCACACGTGTTGCCCGTGTGGAGCTAGAAGAAATAAAATTTCCCAACGTGCGATTATTCCCATGAATTTCCGGCTTCGATTTAGCTCTTCTAACTGTACATAACACGCGTATATAACATGAGTGGGCACATCTAACTTTCATGGTGGGGCGACTTTATTGGCAAGTCTGGATGCACCGGGTGTAAATCCGGCCGCCAGTATGGCATGCTAAAATCAGCCCGCGGCGTGTTACGGTAGTAGGCTATGTCGGGCTTTAATATTTTGACCTGCGGTGTGACAGGAAACACAGCTTGTCGGGCCCATTAGATATTGCCCATATCATAACACGCAACACGGCCTGTTTGGTATGATTAACGATTAGCCCATCATGACCCTCAAACAGTTATTTTTGTAAAATTGGTAATTTTGTCCCCTTCCCCAACCCTCATAAAATCACTACTTTAAAGATAAAAATAATTATTTGATATTTACAAAAATTATAAAATAAATTTATTCGTTTTCAAAGCTATCAAATTATCTCCCATTTCCTTCCTCTCAACTGTCTTTAAGTTTTATAAATACTCAAGGTTTTAGGCTCTCAAATGATCAAATCTATAGGTCTTAATTCCGTGAATGTTTCAAGTTTCCCAAATTAAAAGCTAAAAAAATTTCAAGTTCTCAATATCTCAATGCTTCCAATACTTGAAAGTATCAAAATTTGGTAATTTTGTTATTTAGTTTTATTTTTTATCTTTTAATTATAATATTATATAATCGATTTTCATTCTCTGTCACCCTTCTTACTATAATTAACATATTTTTTTAATATTTTTTATTTAATATATGTTGATACTAAAAATTGTTGCGTCCTCTTCCCACGTCCTACCACCTACACAAGAAAGAGACAAGGGAGACCCTGGCTCAAGCCGAGGAACCTCCGATGCTAAAGTCAGCGCTAGGACTGTGTAAGAGAAAGATTTTTGAGAGAGTTTTCTGCGTCAATAGATTGGCGCCGTCTGTGGGAATCGATACGAAAAGTCGTTTTCTAGGCTCTATCCAAAAGCTACAAACGAGTTTTAATGGCAATAACTAGAAGAACTGGTCAAGGGGAGCCGAATGAGGTCGCTGCCACTAGACCGCCTGCAACCAAAGGACCATCGGGTATGGACGGAGCCTAAGGAGCTCAGAATCAACCCAACAATCGCCAGGGTTCTACTACCCGTCCAGCAACCTCTGCCGCGACTAGGAATACCCAATGGAACTAAGGCAATGGACGTTTGGACAGGGAGGTTTAGGAACTCAGATCTAATATAAACGTCATGAAGCAAATGTTAGAACAGATTCATCACCAGCAACTCCCGTTACCGCCGCATACAGAAGGTCAGGCGACGAACATTCCACAGCACTTTGCCAACCCCCAGCCTGTTGCTCCACAATCTGCCCCTCAGCAAAGTCGGCACCATGGCCCATCCGAGCCAGTACCCACTCATTCCGTGACCGCCCGCTGCCTGACAACAATCTTCGACATGAAATAGATCGAAGAAGGTGTAGCAAGCCTCCGATTGAGGGAACTGCTGAAAGCGACGAGCCCTGGAAAGCCTACCTCCAGGACTTCAGGAGGGAAGTACGAGAAGAAATTGTGAACATGAAACAAGGTCATGATGCACACCAGATGAGGCCCGAGGCAAAAGCGTCCCCATTCATAAAAGAAATAATGTAAGTTCGGCTGCCCAAATGATTCCGTCTCCCGCAGATTGCACCCTTCACTGGTAAGACTAATCTGACTGAGTACATTGAATCCTTAAGAACATATATGGAACTGCATGACGCCTCAGATTTCGTGATGTGCCGATCCTTCTTTTGTACTCTTACCGACGTAGCTCGACTTTGGTTCAAACAGTTAAAACCGAAATCCATCAGCTCATTTACGAAACTCAACGACGCTTTCCTCACTAATTTCATTGGTGGGAAAAAGAAACTGAAACCACCCGCGCATTTGAACAACATAGTTCAGAAGGAGGGAGAACTACTAAAAGACTATATCAAGTATTTCAACTTTGAGTCACTCCAAGTCCGGAAATATTCAGACGAAACAGCCCTTAACTCGATCATGCAAGGCGTTAGGGATAAACCGTTCCTAGCGTCTCTTGACAAAAATCCGCCCTTGACTCTGGCTGAATTCATGGCCAGGTCAGATAAGTATGTGGATACTGAGGAAACCCAAATCATACGCAAAGCGGCCCAGAACGCAAAAATTCCGACCAAAGAGTCAGCGAAAAAAGAAGTTGACTCGGCCGGAGGAAAGAAGCATAAGGAAGATCGGGCACGTGATGAGCGTAGGTCGGGTAAGCGACTCAATCACAAATTTTCAACATACACTCCACTCAATAAATCGCAAGAACGGGTGTTGTTGGAAATTAAGGGTGAAAGATTCATCAATTGGCTGAATAAACTCCGAGGCAATCACGGCCACAATATTGTCATTACCATCGTGATCACGGCCACAATACAAGTGACTATTATCACTTAAAGAAGAAATCGAGAGGCTCATCCGAGAAGGCCGACTCAGAGAGCATGTCGAGAGGACCGAGACAACGGACGAACGTCAGGGTGATAACCGACCCATTGAGAAAATTCAAACAATTGTAGGTGGTCCCCGAGGTGGGGGCGACTCAAATAATGCTCAAAAAAATCATGCCAGAAATATCAGTCGACCCGAGTCCGAAATCCTGATCCTGTCTCGGCCCCCGAAGGAGAAGAAAAGGGAGAGATATTGCATTTCCTTCGCCGATGAAGACGCCCGAGGCATCTATCATCCACACGATGATGCATTGGTCATCACGCTGACTATAGCAAAACGAAAGATATTCTGTATTCTCGTCGATACAGGGTCATCTGTAGATGTACTGTTCACTCAAGCATTCGACAAAATGGGAATCGAATAATCAGCTTTGCTGCCAGTTCAAACCCCATTGATCAGCTTCTCGGGAGGACGAACACTCCTTGAAGGAGTCATTTCGTTGCCTCTTACTGCGGGGAACCCTCCCCATCAAGCAACAGTAATGGTCGACTTTTCGATAGTCGATCAACCATCAGTTTACAATGCGATACTCGGCCGACCCTCTCTGTCTTCTCCAAGCTGTGGTGTTAACTTACCACCTTTCCATTAAATTCCTGACCAAGTCGGGAGTAGGAATCATTAAAGGCGACCAACAGGATGCAAGATGCTGCTATGCCACGGCCGTGAAAGCTCCATTCGAGGTATCCACGATTGAATCATTGAATCCTCGTACCGAGACCCACGAGCGAGGACAACCGGTAGAAAACCTTATCCTGGTGCCTTTGGTCCAGACAGACGAGTCCCAAACAGTACAGATTGGCTCGTCTCTGTAATCTCCCCTGAAAGACAAGCTGATAGCTCTACTCCAGTGATATACTAATGTATTTACATGGAGTCATGAAGACATGTCGGGAATTAATCCTTCGGTGATGACTTATCGACTCAACATTGATCCGACCTACTGGCCGATCCGACAAAAGCAACGTCCCCTCGGCCCTGAAAGGTATGCTATCATTGAAGAATAGGTTAGCAAGCTCCTCAAGGCCAAATTCATAGAGGAGATATACTACTCGAAATGGGTAGCTAATGTCGTACTTGTGAAAAAGGCCAATGGAAAGTGACAAGTCTGTATTGATTGTACCAACCTAAACAAAGTCTGCCCAAAGGATAGCTTCCCTCTTCCGAGAATTGATCAGCTGGTAGATAGCATAAGAGGGCATGAACTCCTTAGCTTTATGGATGCTTATTCTGGATACAATCAAATTGTAATACATCAATCTGATAAATGTAAGACTACCTTTGTCACTGACAAAGGACTTTATTGTTACCGTGTGATGTCATTTAGTTTAAAGAACACTGGAGCGACCTATCAACGATTGGTGAATAAAATGTTTGCTCGGTAGATCGACCGAACCATAGAAGTATACATTGATGACATGCTTGTCAAAAGTATATATGCAGTCGATCATATAATTGATCTAGAAGAGATGTTCTTAATCCTTCGCAAGTTCCAAATGAAGTTAAATCTAAGCAAGTGTGCTTTTAGCGTAAGCTCAGAAAAGTTCCTCAGATTCCTTGTCAGTCAGCAAGGGATCGAGGCGAACCCAGAGAAAATCAAAGCACTGCTCGATATGGAGTCCCCGAGAACAATCAAAGATGCGCAAAGGTTGACCGGACGGATAGCCGCACTCAACCGTTTCCTCTCCGGAGCTACCGACAAATGTCTCTCATTCTTCAAACAGTTGAAAGGATGGCAAACGTTAGATTGGACGGAAGAATGGGAAGCAGCGTTCCAGCAATTGAAGTCTTATCTCGGATCCTTACCTCTTTTGTCAAAACCCGAGCCAGGAAAAACTCTACAACTATACCTGGCCGTATCCGACGCAGCTGTTAGCTCGACTTTAATACGCGAACACGAAGAAAAGCAAATGTAGGTCTATTACGTCAACAAAGCATTGTTACCGGCAGAGGCAAGATACCCGCCTTTGGAGAAGGTGGTCTTGGTCTTAGTCGTCTCCTCGCGACGACTTCGGCCATACTTTCAAGCTCACACAATCACCGTTATGACCGACCTCCCACTGCACCGGATCCTTCAGAAACTAGAAGCGTCCAACCGACTAACAAAGTGGGCGATCGAGCTCAGCGAATTCGACATTCAATACAAGCCGAGAGTAGCTATTAAGGGACAGGTTGTAGCCGACTTCATAGCTGAAGTGACACCACTAATCAATCTACCTACCGAGCTTGGAAATGAATCAATTAATCAATCGATGGCAGCTTCTCCCGAATCCTCGCCCGACCCAAAACCTTGGAAGCTGTATGTCGATGGCTCTTCCAACTCTAAGATAAGCGGGGCAGGAGTCGTCTTAAAAACTCTTGATCAAGTCTACATGTAGTATGCCTTAAAACTTGGATTTTAAGCCTCAAATAATACAACAGAATAAGAAGCCTCGTTACTCGACCTCCGACTCGCAGCAAGTCTGGGCGTGACTCATCTCAATGTCTTCAGCGATTCGCAATTGATCGTCAATCCGGTCACTAGTGTTTATCAGACATGAAAAGAGCAGCTGAAAACATACATGAAGAAAGCTAAAGAGTTGATCGAAGGTTTTCAACTATGTATTGTTACTCAGATATCTCGAACAGAAAATGATAAAGCCGACCTTTTGGCAAAACTTGCCTCTGCTGACGAGGACAACATACCCAGGTCCGTCCCAATCGAGTACGTTGTTAAACCGAGTCTCGATGATCCGGTTAGCTCGACCGTACATGCAATCGATTTAGAACCTACTTGGTTCGACCCGATCGTTCGATATCTCGGCAGTGGAGAGTTGCCTGAGGATTGTGCCGAGGCCCGATGATTAAAGATCTGAGTCTCTCGTTATACCATACTTAATGGAGTATTGTATAAAAAAAAAGGATTTTTCGCTCCTTTACTACGATGCTTGAATCCCAACGAAGCTGATTACGTATTCCGGGAGATTCACAAGGGTATTTGTGAAAATCACTCAGAAGGACGATCACTCGCGCACAAGGTCCTACGCCAAGGGTATTACTGGCCGACCATCCACCACGACGCGCACAAACACGTCCAGAGCTGCGATAAATGTCAACGATTCGCGGCCGTTCCGATACAACCTCCCGAAGAACTGACTCTCATGGCCGGTCCTTGGTCATTCGCGCAGTGGGGAATCGACATCATCGGGCCGCTCCCTTTGGGGAAAGGACAGACCAAGTTTGCGGTCGTTGTGGTGGACTACTTCACAAAATGGGCCGAAGTCGAGCCATTGGCAAAGATAACCGAACAAAAGATCACATACTTTGTCTGAAAAAACATCATCTGCCGATTCGGAATACTTCGGACCATTATATCGGGCAACAGAAAACAGTTCGATAACAGGCAGTATCGAGAAATGTGCGATAATCTTGAGATCAGAAATGTTTACTCATCGCCCCATCACCCTCAGACTAACGGACAGGTTGAGGCAGTCAATAAAATTATAAAGTAGCATCTCCGAACTAAGCTTGACCGAGCTAAAGGAGCATGGGCCGAGGAGCTTCTTAAAATATTATGGGCATACTGAACCACCGCTCGAACAGCTACGGGAGAGACTCCCTTCTCCCTCGCGTATGGATCGGAGGCTGTCACCCCGGTCGAGATAAGACTGCCTTCAACCCGGGTCAGCTCGTTCCATAAGCAAGACAATGAAGAAATCCTGGCGCTCGAACTCAACCTCATAGAAGAACAAAGGGAAAAGCTCGACTGTGAATGATGGCTCGGCAGCAGCAAATAGCTCGGTTCTACAACGCCCGAGTTAAGGTCAGACGCTTCCGAGTTGGGGACATGGTCCTCCGAAAAGTGTTCATAAATACAAAGGAAGTTGGTGCAGGCACACTGGGACCCAATTGGGATGGACCCTATGTCGTCTCAAGCACCATCCGACCGGGAACGTATCGATTGGAAGACCTAACTGATCAATTGTTGCCCCATCTATGGAACGCCGAGCATCTAAGGTTCTATTATCTATAAGTCGGGTGTTAAGCATTCGTGAAGACTCAGCGAAACAGAAAACTTGTAAGATGAGTCAAATGAGTAAAAAAACTAAGTATATTCATTCATCAAATGATTTTTGCATCGGATTACATGAGTGTCCACGGTGGAATTACATTGATAAAATCATAAAGATAAAAGTAAAAGAAGCCGGCCTCAACGCGGTATGTCTTCTTTCAGCTGCAGATGCTCTCAAGCTCGCCTTGAAGCTTAGTGTGCTTGAAGTGCTTGACACCTTACTAGCCCCAAGGTTCATCAGGACTTGACACAGGAGGTGGCTCGGGTTCAGCTGCTGCCGCCGCTCGGAGCAACCTCTGGTGCCGCCTCAGGAGCAGCCTCAGGCTTGACCTTAATACCAGCCGCAGCATCGGCAGACCCGACAACCTCACCCTCCAGATCCTCAGATCCAGCGGCATTGTCATCGAATCCCGAGAGATTAAGGTCGGGAAAGGATTGCTTCATCACTCAGATACATTCGGCGTACCCTTCCTTTAGGAAAGATCGGTCCAAGCTTCTATTGACTGATTCCTTAAGTGCGGTGTTCATCCAGTGCACGTGTACTGTGCACACGTACCATGTAAGGTGGGTCCCACCTTGATGTATATAAGAAATCCGATCCGACCATTCCTTTCCTCATTTACTTTAAGACGTTGATTCCAAAACTGAAGCATATCCAGTGATCAGGTGGGCCCCACTTAAGGATTAAAGAGGCTGATCTATCCGTTGGGACACTTATACAGGATCCCAATGGTTCAAATTTGACATGCACGGTTAATTTATAGTCTTCAGTCTATGTATGAAGTTTCGAGCCGAACAGATGATGGAAACCTTGTAATCTTTCATTCTGGCCGACTTTTAGGCCACTTGAGCTTCATTTTCTCGATTTTCTCGGATTTCTAGCATGTAAATCCGTCGATGTTGGTCTCCTGGAGTCCGTCCCTTGCCTTGGCGGCATCAAAGCATTAATTTCATGCTTTTAGTATCCTTTTTCAGTCCAAGCTCCTAATTACATCCTACATCACAAACACAATTAAAATATGATGTTAAGCATTATCATGTACATAAAATTAGGCAATAATTGGGGTCTAATATGCAATATTAGACCTTCAACACTCCCTGATACAAGCGATCTCTCTCATCCAAAAATTCTCAGGACTCAAGAAAAGCCTTTATGGCTTGATCTTTGGCCTGATCTCTGGCCTGCTCAATGGCTGCCCCGGCCTCAGCTTTGACCCGAGTCAGCCTCTCATCGCAAGAGGCATGAGCCTGACGAAGTCGCCGACTCTCCTCCTAAGCCTCTCTCAACAGCAAGGCTACATGGGCACACTCAGCCTTAGCATCATCGACAGCCTTCTTGGCAAGCCCCAAGTTGCCCGATAGCAAGCCAACACGAGCCATGGTAGCTTTGAGTTGTGCCTCCAATTCCGCAACTCGCTTCTCGGCGTTGGCTAGATCCGAGCTACCGCTAAGCATACAATGGGCAAACTGCAAAAGGAAAACTTGAAGTTAGAACTAAGTGGCCGAAACAAGGGTAAGCCTCAAGGCAAAGCATGGGATCAAAGACATTACCTCAAGCAGCACCTTCGCCGCATAAGCGAGAGTCCTCCTCGAGGGGGAGGAGAAGAGGCCAGCAAAGTCTTTCTCACCCCCATGAGAGATGACCCAAGGGACCATGTCCGTCACGACCCGCTGGAAGGGCGAAAACTCCTATTGAGTCATCTCCCCTCTAAAGGCCTCTCCTCTCTCTGTTCTAAGACATACTCTGCAACGGGTCCTGGCTCAAGAGCCACCTGGGCCTCGGCAGCTACTGCGTCCGCCTCCTCCGCCCTTTCTTCTTGATCGAAGAGTACGACCACGGTCAGGATGACTTGGGTGGCTGGCTCCTTGGCCTTTAGAGCCACCTTCAGCTTCTTCGAAGGTCGAATCTCCGACAGAAGTGCCGACCTCGGAGGGGCCTTCATTTTGGAAGCAGGCTTTAGCAAAGGCCGAGCCTCAGCCATCTCTGCATCAGTAGAAGCACAGAATTAGATAAAATTCAAGGAAATACATCAAGACTACAGAAAGTACCTGTCACGACTGAGTCCAAACCCGAGAGAAGAAGGCATTCCAGCTGAAGAAGAACCTTCCAAGACCAATCCTCCTGACTTAGTGTCTTCAAATCCTTGATCCGAGCTAGAGCACTGGCTTCTAGCTTCGACCTTTTCTTGGGGATATCTACAAGACACATTCAGTCAGACTCGAAAGTATCATAATGAAGAAAGACAGAGAATAGACATGCCGAGTCACCTGCTTTAGAGAACGCCCGAGGAACGCGAGGCTCGAAGAGCCTTAGCTCGGCAGTCTCTCAGCGACCACATGCCCAGAACCATCTCTCTCTCTCTAATGCTTATTGGAGATAGGAGGGTCGGTTATCAAATGATGGCCCTTGTTCCGCCAAGCGCACAGAAAGTACCAACCGGGTTGTTGTGGGTTCAGCCGTACTTGGTAGAGATAGAGGAACTCATCGATAGTCAATGGGGGCTGATTTGTCTCAGCCCACAACACTGAGCACCCGAACAAGTTCTTCCACCTATTCGGAACTATCTGCCCAGGAGCGATTTGGAGTCGGGAAAGAAAATTCCGAGCAACAGGTTGGAGGGGCAGACGTAAGTCGTATTGTAAAGCGACTTGAAAAATTATGACCATCCCAGCAGGAGGATGGTCGGGTAATTCACTCGGCGGAGGAAGGCGAATGATGACCGAGTCCGGGACATGATACCCGACTCTAATCCTGTCCAAGTCCACCTCAGTTAAGACCGAAGGGACCGAACCCCTTTGCTCGTCTCCAGCCTCCCCTTCCTCGGCAACCGATTCAACAGCCTGTGCCGACCTCCTAGTGGGAACCAGCCCAGCGGTTCCCTTAATCTCCTCATCCTCCTCCTCCATGTTATCTCCAGGAGGATTGGGTCTCTTAGAGGCAGTCACCAGCGACATACCTCCATGAGAGGAACTTGCCGAAGCAAGACGCTCCATTGAAGTCCCAGATACTCTCTCAGAGAACTGGAAAGCTTCATTGGCATCGATCGCCATCTCCGCCAACAGTGAGGGCGATTCCGAAACATTCCAAAAATGTCTCGCTTCTCCCTCATCACCGGAGGCTCCCTCCCTAGGGCTCTGAGAACCTTGCATTACTGTGAAAATTAAAAATGAAGGGGAGGGAGAGAGTTGAAACTCACCGGAGAGGCAAAAAGTATGCGAACGTGGATGCAAAAATGAAAATGAAGATGAAAACGGAGGAGAAAATGGGAACAGAGAAAACAGGATTGGGAGAGGAGAGAGCAGACGCGTGAAAATGGGGAAAGAACGTCCTGCTCCTCCTTTTATAGCCGTGCCACGTAGCAGAGGCATTTAAGGAGGAGTCGAATCGACGACTGTTTCGACTCCCCCGCCTGACACGTGGCGCACGCCGACTGATGAAAGAACCGTACTCGCCACGCGTCCAGCGCTTACAAGCCGGAAAGGCGCTCCGACGGCTGCCCACACGTGCGACCTCAAGTAATGAATCAACGCTTGTTGAGGACGACGCAAGAAGCATTAAATGTTCTATCATAACATTAGTCTCCGGTTCGAGCCGACCCAAAATTCTACTCCTTAGCATTTATGCGATCAACGCAAGGAGTATAGGGGCTTACTGTTGGGGAAAAATATGACAAGTCCAAAGATCCAGTTATGGAATGAACCAACTCTATTGACACTACTCAGGATTCCAAGGCAATAAGCCCGACCGAGGCAAAAGAATTAAATGCCTCAGGGAGAGACTTAGCTCGGATGATGAGGAATGAACCTCGACCGAGACTTACAAAGTCATGAGCCTTAGGCAAAATACATAAGACGCATAAAGTTGACTTGGATAACGAGGCAGCAACGTTTAAAGGGACCGATTAAGGCCTGAACTCTAGAAGTCTTCTGACCGACCATAAAACCGCCCTATATTAGGTCGGTTACAATGTCGGCTATCGGATTAAGAAAGAATATCGGTTATAAACCAACTCTATTTCATCCGACAAAAAGCGAAAAGCCCCATCCTTGCAACCAGCCGAGACTCGTTTATTACCAGGATCGGTTAAGGCCGAGCCGAACAAGGAAGAGATAGTATAAACATAAATACCGTCTTGAAAATCTTGTGAAAAGGATTCCCGGCCCCGAAGATCTTAGGATCAGGCAGTATCCATAAATAAATTACAACAAAATCAAATCTCTGAGATATTCAGAAGAGAATCCCTGCACGATAGGACCCTCTCATTCCTATCAAAACAGGAAATCTCTAAGATGAAAAGTAGGCAAAAAACTCTCTCAAAAACCCTTCTCTTGCACAGTCCTAGCGCTAACTTTAGTATCGGAGGTTCCCCGGCTTGAGTCAAGGTCTCCCTTGTCTCTTTCTTGTGCAGGTGGTAGGACATGGGAAGAGGACGCGGCAGTTTTTTGCATCAACAATATATATTATATATAGACATTAAATCCTTTAACACTTAAAAATTAGAGCATATTAACCAAATAATACATGATTATGGATTCACAGGTTTCCCACCCCCCTTCAATCCCAATTTAAATAAAATTAAAAAAAAAAATTAGAGGGGAAAAACCTGTGAAATCATTAACTAGTTCAAAAAGTATATGTACTTCAGAAGTTTGAAAATATACAGAAGTAATTTTAAAAATAATGAATGACATACTCAACAATGATGAATTTTATAATATTCATTTTAATATTTGATTTGCATATTAAATAAAACATAAATTTTAAATATACCAGCGTATTTGCCTTCATTTTGACTGGATAGATAAGCATGGCCTGATAGGTACGGTCCAGTACTACACAGTCAGCTACTCATATTATGCCCGCTGGTTGTGCCAGGCCTCACTTTTCCAAAAAAATGGCACAGCACAACATTACATCCGGCACGGCACACCACGATGTATGGTCGGGCCCAAACTGTTAACACTCAGCACGGTACCACACGGCCTATTTAGAATCTTATACACACCACAATTGGCCATGCTATTTCCACCAAAACACAGAGGATCCTGTGCCTAAATATTCTGCTAGTCCCATATGCCTTGAAGGTTTGGTTATCCAGTGTCCGCTCGACATGGACAATCTAATCACTCTCCCACGCGGTTTGGTTAAGCAAAGAATTATGGAGGTCCATACCATGTATTTTTTTCACGCCACACGGAGCAAATTGCACCAGCACTAGACTGGACATAAGAAATGTTTCAGTGCCCTCAGAGAAGTATAAGTTGCAGTGCTCTTGGTTTCATTTAGTTGCATTGGGACAATTGGATTACCCAATCCTTTGATCTAGACCGTTCACTAGCTCTAACACATTTGATGGGCAACCATGCAAGTATCACACCAATCTGACAAAAATTAACCATTCGATCAAGGGTCTTTAATATGGTCAAGATCATTTACATAAAAGTAAGTTTCATCAGCAAGATACCTTCATGGATTGCTTGGGATCACAACCATCCCATCCATGGCTTGAAAAAGGATGGGTAGAAAGGCCAAATCAAGGATGTATTGAATAATCTAATCAGTTCAATTTTTACATAGTAGCCTTAGAAGTTTATTGTGGACTTAATGAACAGTTCAGATCAATCAACTGGACTGCCTAACTAAACTGATCCAACTATAAACACTATAACTTATAGTGCTCAGAGCACTAGAGCATTCCTCTGTACTGAATTATGTTAGATAGAAATAACGACCACAATAATTAGACAGTGGATCATGTATCCACTGTGAGAACACAGAGGACTATGGGCTAGACCCAGATGTGAGTTTCCAAGCCTGATGGCACAGTCTAGGTTCTAAGCCCTCCTAAGGGCTTAAAAAGACATCCCCATCTAAGACTGAATTGATTTTTATTTTTGTTTTTGTATCCATATGTTTTTGTGGAGTTTTGGCTGACCACCCAGCAAAAACCAGAGCTCAATCCTGGTTCATGCCTCTGGAGAGCAGATACACTGAACAACTGAACATAAAAGTGGCAATGGGCCGAACTAGGCCTTGGCCTCGGCCCTAAGGCCTAGCTAGTTTACAGTCAGTCCTGCAAGGATAAAAGTAAGATGATTCAAATGCTTGAAATAGTCTAATGTAGGATTTTCTTTCTTTCTTTTTTTCCACATATCCCATTCATTTGGTTCTGATCATTGGACATAGATCCAAGAGTGCTTTTAAAATAAGCATGTCTGTTCATGGAAAGTGCTCGCAAGTGTCATTAAGCCATCCCTTGCCAAGTTCAATGATTCAAAACATCAGTCCACATGGGCCATGGCCAACTTTATTGGACATTTGAGCTGGTATAACTCATTTCCGGTGTGAAAATTCTATCCGTGGGTATGACTTATCAACCAATCACGAGCCTTGTAAAAATAATAATAACAATAATAAACCTATGCAATTAGTGCTGAGAAGCAATGCGGATGGTCCAGCTTTGGGCTAAGCAAAAGGTACATTTTGCATATGCCTAACTCAATGGTATCCTAGCGACTTGAATTTAAAAAAAAAAAAAAAAAATTTTAAAAGCCAATTATGAGGTATATCCAAAAGATGGATGGTGGAGGTTATTTCTTGCGCTCTCGACCATTTCCAAAGTAGAAATTCTAATCAAAGTGACAAAATTAATAGATTGTCTATGCATCAATAACAGAGATTCCATAGTCTAATCTGAAACGTATATTTTAATGAGAATATATTCCCAATGCCATGTTGGGGGACCGCGGAAGCACATAAAATGAATGTAGGATAGCAATTCGAAAACATCAAGCAAAAGGAAGAAGAACACAACGATTTTAAAGTGGAAAAACCTTTTCGAAAAAAAGCACGGCACAAAGTGACAGATGATCACCATGTAGAAATTACAAAGATAAAGAACTTATCCGATTCAAATAACCTCGAATCTCATCATTGCTACACTCTTTGAAACCTTGGACAATTTAGAAACTCTTAAAATACCTCACAATCCCGTTTATACCCATATATAGCTTTGGAAAGAATCTCAAACGAAATTGGAAACAAATTTTACAAATCTGGCAAATCTGTAAAAGTCTGTGCAAAATTGTTCGATGTCATCAATGTCATTGAATACCCTTTGATGACATTGAATAAGTGTCAAAACTGTCTAGCAACAAAACATAGATTTTTCAAAAATCTTCGATTATTCGACTCAGCTTCGATGGCATCAAACACATCTTCAAGGTCATCAAATACTCCTTGATGTTATTGAAAAATGACACCAATATATCTAGCAACTAACAAAGTAAATTCAGAAAATACTCGATAGCATTGAGCCAACTTTGATGGCATCGAAGCCTATGCGATGGCATCGAACCTGTCATCAACGGACTTCTAACTTTACAAATTTAAGGCATCTATCAACAACATGCCTCGGTGTCATTGAGTAAGATACATAATTTTCCAAACATTACACCCTTATGAAAACATCTTAATGGGAATAGGATTTTCTACCTATATTAGTGAGATGACAAAGCTTACTCATAACACTTCTATCCACTTTAGTCTCCACATGGTAAGTTTTCATATCGATTTTAATGATAACAATTGTATTAAAGTACACTAAATTACTCAATCTAAATAATCCAATAATTAGATCTAAGCCAATGATAACCTATGACGCACCTAGTAAAAGTCCAGTAAAGATGTAATTTTGAAACTTCTGGTATTGTTAGTTTCGTTTGTTGAAGATGTTTGGGAATGAAGATGCTTTTTTCTGTACAACTTTATTTACATTGCATGGGTAAAATAAATAAAAATAAAACAACTATAGAAAATAAACTTCTTTCCAAATCTACTTAAAATATGGAGAAATTAAATTCTCTTTAAAAGAAAAAAAAGAGTTCCCCAATGTAAATTTTCAAAGTCGGCAGAATCATGAGATTTCTCATGGTGTCGCCTACTTGAGTTTTAATCTTCTTTTTGAGTTTAAGCTGATGTCTTAAAATGAATTAGCCGAATGAATATGCAAAATAGATAAAACACAAATATCCGACAGTGCTTGGGACCAGAGGGATCCACTCCAACCCAAGTAGCGTTGGAACATAACACATGACTTATTACAATTTAAGTATTATTATTATGGATTCCCTCCCCAATCCACGTACCCATTGATGTGCTCATATCACACGAACGTATTAAACTAATAACAAAATCATCATCAGTCTCGTATAAAGCCATCCAAAAAATTCCAATCAAAACCCGACAACCAAAACCCAAACGCCCGTGGAATGTTAAGTGCAGTCAACACACGCTTGGAAAAGACTAACACGCGCGCGAAGTTAAGCCGCTCATCAGACCGATCCACTGTGGAGATTCCATATCTCAAAAATCAGACCATTCTAATCATCGATTGGGCCAAACAGCGAGGAATTGGACCGTCGTCTTATTTTTCACAGACGGCGTCTTGCCAGTGGGGATTCCGTGATGAGCAGCTCGGATCCCACACACGTGTGAAGCGATACACTTCACCCAACCTATAAATCCTAGTCTTCAAGACCGAACCAGGGTCATCCAGCCATGAATTACAAAAACCCCTATAACAAGCCCAACGCCATCTGTTTTCTTATCCTCTTCTCTTTCTTCTCTTCCGCAATCGCATCCGTCCGATGCCAAATCAACGTCTGGCCCAAACCCCGTACAATCTCATGGCCCACCCCTCAAGCCACCCTCCTCTCCCCTTCCTTCCAAATCCTCTCTCCCTCCCACGCCCATCTTCGCCCCGCCGTCCGTCGTTACCTCCGTCTCATCCTCTCCGAACGCCACCACCCCATCCGCCCCCCTTCCGTCAATCTCATCGTCTCCCTGCCGTTAAAATCCCTAAATCTGACCATCGCTGACCTCCCCGCCCCCCTCCAGCACAACGTCGATGAATCCTACTCTCTATCAATCCCCAACACCAGCTCCGCCGCGGCTCTGACGGCCGAGACCGCGTGGGGCGCGATGCGCGGTCTTGAGACGTTCTCGCAGCTGGTGTGGACCCGCGACGGACGGATGGTGGTGCCGAATGGTCTGTACGTGTGGGATGGGCCGTTGTTTCCGCATCGGGGCCTGATGCTGGACACGTCGAGGAATTATTACGGGGTGAAGGATCTGATGAGATTGATCCGTGCGATGAGCATGAACAAGATGAATGTTTTCCATTGGCACGTAGTGGACTCTCATTCGTTCCCGTTGGTGCTGGAATCGGAACCGGAGCTGGGAAAGAAAGGATCATATGGGGAAGAGATGCGGTACGACGCGACGGACGTAAAGAGGGTGGTGGAGTTTGGGATGAGGCATGGGGTGAGGGTTTTGCCCGAGATCGATACTCCGGGTCAGTACTGCTGTCTTTATCTCTTCCCTGTTGCTACGTTACACTTGGCAGGGTTATCTTTTAATTAGGATTGTCCATCTAATGGGACCCACTATGGATGGGAGGTGGTTTAAGATTCTGGTAGATTGGACGATCCTGACCATATAAACCGAGGCCTTCAAATCGACTGTAGTCAAGATAAGGGTTAATGGTCAAAATTAGGTACTGGAAAGTAAAGGTGACCGATGGCTACGGTTGGTTTATTCAATCCAGTCCCCCAAATCACCTAAATTGGAAGATCCGAGCCATTGAATATTTCGACTCTCTCTATCGAACTGTGGCTGGTTGGTGCATTTCCTTCCTAACCATGCATTTGCATGTAACGGTGGAAAGGTTGAATATAACCAGTTGAGAAGATTTTCTGGGCATGGTCCATCCATGATGGGGGCAGACCTTCGGACCAATGGCTTGGATAAACCAACCGTGGCCACAGGTGTACAAACTCGGCCTCACTAATAAAGCCCAGTCCCGACCACAGTTTGGTGGAGTTGTTAACTCAGTTTCGGGCCCAGCAAAAAATGGGCTTCCAAGGTAAGAGCCCAGACCAGAAATAACATCTGCTGGGCTTTAGAAGTTCATTGAGCCACAACGATCTATACCGCTCCAGCATCTTGCCTTGGGCCGAACCCACGGGCTGTAGATCGTTGCAGTTATGGATTAGGCATGTTTTGTTGATTCCTTAGTAGAATTCTTCTGTGGATGGCAGGTCATGCAGCATCATGGGCCGAAGCTTATCCAGAGATCGTCACATGCTCAGATATGTTTTGGTGGCCCGCCGGGATTGAATGGGCTGACCGATTCGCATCTGAACCGGCAGCGGGCCAGCTAAACCCCCTCAATCCCAAGACTTATCAGGTCCTTCGAAATGTCATTGGCGACGTTACTTCCCTCTTCCCGGATCTGTTCTATCACGCCGGATCTGATGAGATTATTCCTGGCTGCTGGAAGGCAGATCCGACAATTGGAGACTTCCTGTCCAATGGTGGGACCCTTAGCCAGCTCCTTGAGACCTTCATCAACTCCACTCACCCTTACATAGTCTCCCTCAACCGCACTGTTGTGTATTGGGAAGATATCCTACTGGATTCCACAGTGAAGGTGGGTCCCAAGTTGCTTCCCCCTGAAACCACCATACTACAGTCCTGGAACAATGGCCCCAATAACACTAAGCTTATAGTTTCCGCTGGCTACCGAGCAATCATCTCATCGTCCGATTTCTACTACTTGGACTGTGGGCATGGCGGTTTCGTCGGCAATGACAGCCGGTATGATCGCCAAACGGGTGATGATCCTGCACAACCATTCAATTACAATGGTGGCAATGGAGGATCGTGGTGTGCCCCATTCAAAACGTGGCAGCGGATATATGACTATGACATAACCCATGGACTGAGCGAGGCGGAAGCGAAGTTGGTCTTAGGTGGAGAGGTGGCGCTATGGTCGGAGCAAGCGGATCCGATGGTCATGGATTCTCGAATATGGCCAAGGGCTTCGGCGATGGCAGAGGCATTATGGTCCGGGAACAGGGACGAGAGTGGCAAGAAGAGGTATGCAGAAGCGACGGATCGGTTGAGCGAGTGGCGGTATAGGATGGTGGGGCGAGGGATCGGGGCAGCGCCCATTCAGCCACTCTGGTGTCTTAATCATCCCGGCATGTGTAACATTGTTTCAGAAAATTAATCCATTCACTGCAAATGCCACTGGCAGGACTTCTCCTTCTGAAAGTTTCAGAAAATAATGGAAATGTCATGTTTTTAACAGACAGCATAAAGGTGTGCTGCCCAGTCGAACCATGCTGTCCATTGGGTGGGTCCCACTGTGGAGATTCCCTGGCCCAGTCAACAACTGGGCTGCTATGCATTAAACAAGTAGATACTCTGTTCTGTTTGTGTGGGATCAGCTAATCTTTTTCCAAACCAGTAGAAATGACGGTCACGTGCATAAGCACGTGCCAGAGAGAGACAGGTCATCACATCTACTGGACATGTGCCAAGATGGACACGGATTGCGTCCTACCCCTGACTGGACGGTAATCCTGCAACGTCCGGGCAGGGCTCTGTGGGAACCACCATGATGTAAGTTTTTAATCCAGGACGTTAATCGCTTTTCTCATATCATTTGATATTATGATCCTAAAAATGAAGCAGGTCCAAATCTCCAGTGGACCACACCAAAGAAAGCTGCAGTGATAATGACACCCACCGTTGAAACCTTTCTAAGGGCCACCGTGATGTTGTTTTACCATCCAACCTATTCATAAGGTCATTTAGACTTGGATTAAGTGAAAACACAAATATCAGCTTGTTCTGGAACTTCTCCAGCTCCCAAGAAGTTTTTAATGGTGGACGTCCAATCCCCACCTTGTGGTCCAGTTAAGACCTGGACCTGCCTAAAATGATATGAGAAAAAATATGACCGGCGTGGATAAAACACTTACAGTACGGTGGACCCCATATATCCCTGCCCGGACGGATTACTGGTCGGGCGGGGTAGGACGCAATCCGCGTCCGTGCCAAGATAATCCAATAGATTGATTTAGACTGTATATTATGTCCCCGTACATCTCATGGGCTACCATGCAAATATTATACCAACCTGATAATCGTGATCATTTGATCATTAGCCTCTAATATAGACGGTCAAGATCATCTACATAAAAATGAGTCCACTTAGAGCGTGTTTGGGCAGTGGGATTAGAAGGGATTCGGTGGGATGGGATTCGTATGGTCCCGTGCCAATTCCACTCCATGTTTGGGAACAGTGGAAAAGCTTGGAATTTGAATAGATGGAATTGCATTGGTCCCGTGCCAATTTCATTCAATTTTAGCAAGTTGTGTAGGTCCCACCATGATGTGTGAGCTATATCCACACTGTCCACCCATTTTTCGAGATTATTTTAGAGCATGGGCCAAAAAATCAAGTAAATCTAAAGCTCAAGTGGGCCCCACCATAGAAAGCAACCGGGATTGAATACTTACAGTTGAAAACTTCTTTGGGGTTACATGAGTTTTGGATCTACCTCATTTTTAAGCTCATGTCATAAAATGAGGTTACAAAACAAATGAACGGTTTAGATATAACACATGTGTGTTATTCTCAATAATTTCAATTGATGGTGGGTATATCCATTCAATGTACCACGGTATTACCAAGAAATTAATCTTATCCCATGTAAACAAGGAAACAATCCCTGCCATGCATAATAATTATATTTTTTAAATCCCATCCCACCTAATCCCTCCTAATCCCACCGCCCAAACACGCCCTAAACAATTTGATCAATCTATTTGTTGGCCCCATCATTGATTGCTTATGATTCTAAAGAGTCATTTTTGTTAATCAATCCTAACCGTCTCATAGCATGGCTTGGAAAAAGGAGGGCCACAAAAATAGGGACAAAACAGGGAATGAATCTGATCATTCGATCAGTGTGATTTTTGCAGTGGCCTGTAAAATGTGGCTTTGGACTTATATAGAATTAAGAATGCAACTAGGAGCACTATAACTTACAGTCCCTTTGAGAGGGAGCAGTGAGGCATTTCTAATTATGAAATGATCCGGTATCCCAGAGCACTCTATGGTACGGTGATCTTGGTTGCACATGCATGGGCATGTGGAGAGTCCGTCTAATAAATTTGGGCTGTCCAGCCACAATTTATGGGCCACCATGAGAAAATCACACTTGGATGACTTTATCTGAAAGCTGGCCACGCTCTCATAACAATCCTTTATCGAGAATGGGATGAGATGTTTGGCGATGTCCGATTCAATGTTTCTTCTTTCATGCAATTCCTAATTGGCCCACCAAATGGATGACTTAGACCCATTTAGTTGCAGCAAAAGTTCAAGTCTAGATAGCCTGCTTGGATAGCTCCAGTCCTAGTTGATTCCATGCATCTAAAATTAGGTAAATATGATCGGACGAGGGTCACACATTATACACTAACTTTGAACCATTGCTCAATTTATCTGGTCCGTTCAATTATTTTTTATACGTTAGTCACTCACCATCGTACTAATCTTTTTTTTTTATTATTGGATATAACATCAACACTGCCGGGGTCGCCTGATGATCGGTTATGATCCGCACACATGTACCTTTGCTCGCAGAAGTGCAATCAGCAGTCCCCACGAGCACCATGCCCTGTATTGCACTGGAGCACCGAACTGTACGAATTTGCCCGAGCGAATGGATTGAAGACTGAAGACTGAAGAGGCCTTCGCCTCCAGCTCGACAGTCCAGTTGCCATGACGCGGGGTGGAGTCCGGGAGATGAAGGCGTACAGTACACGTAGCATGATGATGTGCTCGATCGAGACCGTCCGTTTAGTGGTACCTATATACGAATGGAAAATCCTACGATGGTGAACCAACTCGATGATATGATGGGTTAGTTTGTAGAGGCGGGATGATGCTCCGAAATCTCCCAGTCAGAAAACCCTAACCGTTTCTTCAGTGGCCTACAAATAGAACAATGGTCCAGAAAAAAAAAAGGGCAAAATAATGGATGCCTGTGATCTTCTGATCTGAAATGGTTAACAGTGACCACTGCCCGTGTAACATGGTTGGCGTTGGTTCAGTTTGGTCATTTTGGTGAAAATTAGGGCTGATTTGGAAATTCTCTGCCTTTATTAGGGTTTGGGGTTGAGAGAGAGAGATTTGAAGGAACATTTGCGGCAACAGCAGCAGCAGCTAGAGGCAGCCATGGCGGTCGAACTGATGCTCTTCAACACATGGGCCTACGACGATGTTCATGTCAGCCTCTCTCTCTCTCTCCCCCCCCCCCCCCCCCCCCCCTCAAACGACTGCTGAATTTTCTGCATTTCCTTCTCTGTCCCGTTCATGTAACGGCGTTTTCATTTTTCTTCTCTTCCCAGTTTGTCGGAGTGACTGCACCATTAGCTGCATTTTTCTTCTCAGCCCATTTTATGTAACGGCGTTATCACGGTAGCGGGGTAACTGCTCCAGTTGTTGCGTTTTCTACTTGCCGTTTCTGTAACGTCGTTACCACGGCATCGTGCAACGTGCTCCGTTAGTGGGTAGCCATAACGGGGCCGTTACGACTCCCGTTATTTTGGACCTTCATTTTCTTTTTTATTTTACATATTAAAACGTATATTTAAAAGATAAATCTCTCTCTCTCTCTCTCTCTCTCTCTCTCTCTCTCAGCTTTGTTAAACTCACAGGGGTGTACAAAGCAATTCGTGTACACGCCGCCACATGTGCCAGCGTCGCTCATGGGAATGAATCTGGTTGGCTTATCATGTGGGACACGGTGTGGGAAATAGACGTACGGCTTAGAAAAACTTCCCCCAAGTTTCTTTATCCGTCTTTTTTTTTCTTCTTTTTTTTTGTAAATTGTGGCCCACCTGATGATCAAACCAGCCCATTTTTGTTTCAGAGCATTGATAGCATTGACACGATGGGTCTCGGCAGATGGATGTCTGGGATCTTGAGTTCCTATGCGATGGTGACACACGACATGGTGCCTAGATGAACAGATTTGTGCGACCCTGACCGTGTGGCCCAGGTTGATGTATGTAGTGTATATCCACGCCATCCATCCGTTTTGCCAGCTCATTTTAGGGCTTGAGCCCAAAAATTGAAGCAGATCCAAATCTCATGTGGACCACACCAAAGGAAACTGTGGTGATTGAATGCTCACCATTAAAAACTTCCTAGGGCTCACCTTAATGCCAACGGATGGACTGGATAAGATTCATCCAACCTGTTGATAAGGTCGTACAAACCTGGATGAAGGGAGAAAACAAATATCAGCGTGATACAAAGCTTTTTGGCCCACAAGAAGTTTTAATGGTCATTCACCACTGTTTCATGTGGTATGGTCCACCTGAGATTTGGATCTGCTTCATTTTAGGGCTCCTAAAATGAGCTGGCAAAACGGATGGACTCGATATAAAATACATACATCAAGGTGGGCCCCACGCTCAGGGCCTCACCGTCGTGGGTGAGACCAGGGCCGCACCTCGTCCGCTCCCCTGATAATACGGCAGGGTTATCTCTCCACGGTACCCGAGGGGGTGATGTATCAATCAGTCCATCCATCTACTGGGCCAGGAATGGATGGTTTGTGGTAATAATCAAGCCTATCAGACGATCCTATCCGTCACTTTTCTTCAGTATACGCTGCTGAATATTTGACCGTTGATTATTTTTGTTATCTACCATCCCTTTGGGGACTGCGATCAGATAATAGGATTGTGTAATAGGTTTGACCTTTTAACACAAGCCATCCATGATATGTTTGAAATGGTCGGTCCCACATTTGATTGCTTATTTCTCTCTGGATCATAACCATCCATCCAATGGCTTATTAAATAAACAGAGGAAATATATGATAAGCGGCCCACATCTTTGCATAGTATGCCAACGCTTTCAATTACGACCGGTGAGGCCCATGGGTTCGGTAATCCAGACCCATGGTTGTTCACTGTAGATTGATGATACCTCAAAAATCTCCTGAATAGGACAATCATAAGCTTCCAATTTGTGGCCTATGGATGAGACATACAACCGTGGTCCCCGGTCGACTGAAAATGTCCTACTACTGGAGGCTGTGATCTTCCAATCTGGGAGATTTGGAGGGGCATTATCCATCCACAGTGGGGTTCGACAGACTAATGGTCCGGATTAACCATGGCCCCACTTGTGAAATTTAAAAAACCCATGTACACTCTGCAAAGAAGCAAGCCCTGCACCATATATTGCCCATAACAAAATGGGCCTTTCTTGGATGGTTAAGATCATTCAATTACCTTGATTTCTAGCATTGTGCCCAAGAGTGGGCTGGACTGTATGGACACCAGTTGATGTTTGGGGCTCTCCATGTGTCCGATACAACTGGTCTGCACTGTAATATGGACCAAGCTAGCTGATAGGTATCTTTCCCTTATGTAGATGTAGAAACATAAGAGTAATTCTCATTCTTATTTTCTCTTATCTAATGCTTAATTCAACAAAAAGGGTTCTTACCATATCATCCAATCTATATCTTTACCATTTATTTTTTGGTGGCCAACATGTTCTCCATTGTAATATTTTAATCCTCAGTCATGAATATCTATAAACAACTCCAAGGGGTAAACCTATATTTTTTTAACATCTTCAGCAAAGCAGTCATGTTTACTGTTTCTAGGTAGCATTGCATCATTCATATATTTTATGTTTAGAAAAGGTAAATCAGGCAAGCTTCATCTTTCAAATGCAGCCAATCGCTAATATAGATCCCAAGTCTTGGATGGAGGATGGCTGATCCTAACTGTCTAATTGGTGACCATCAAATGGAAAATGGTCCAAATTTAATTGTAGTCAGGCTATTTCGATCAGCCAATCACTGTAGTTTTGAGGCTGTGCTCAACTCGCACAATCCAATAATGGCATCTGTGTCGATCAATCCATCTAACATGCCTCCCTATTACTTGGACAGTGGTAAAAAAGGCAGTGATTGGCTTTTTATGGCCATTTGATCTGTGGAGAAGTTAGCCAATGAACTTCCTACCAGAACGTTTTTGGGCTATGGTTCTTGGCTCATCCATGAAGTGGTCCACCAGTCAGCATTCCGGATCTGTTACCTCAGTCCACTGATCAAGGCCATGTGTAGTTGAGATCAGTTACTAAATGGTACAGGATGCATGCTGAATTGAATTCCTAGGTTTCTAGAAAATCATTACTGCTCAGCCAAATTTGGCAACCTTCAAAGGAATGCATCACCAAGATCCACAAGCTTAGTAAACTACTCTGCTTCTGGGTTGATATACAGGTAAAAGAGGATGCACACATATATAATTAAGTCAGCCATCAAGGATCCGTTGTTGGATGCCAGAGCATTCCATGTCATTTTCCTCTTCTATATGCTTCTTAATCATAAGAGAATATCATCATATGAAGCTTTTCTGCAGGTTGATGATGTGTCTTTACAAGATTACATCGCCATGAATGCTAGAATTGTCCCGCATACAGCTGGAAGGTACTCAAAAAGGTTCCCCAGGACCAAATGCCCAATTATCGAGCGGTTGACGAATTCCCTGATGATGCATGGCCGCAACAATGGAAAGAAGCTGATGGCGATTCGAATAGTCAAGGATGCAATGGAACGAATCCATACCCTCACTCAGCTTAACCCCATTCAAGTCATTGTCAATGCCATTATCAAAAGGCATGCTGGCTTATCTTCCTGTTTCCCTGTAGAGGAATCAAACGATCCTATGTATAGTTGGTTTTCCAGTTTTTACCCTGGTGGTGCCTGTGGTTCAGTGATCTGGACTATTGGTCTGTTGGGCCCCTCTGTGGATAGACCATGTCCCAAAATTCTCCTGAATAAGACAATCCTGACCACTCATTTCCTGGCTTGCCAGTGCAAAATCAACTTAGACCAGTTCTTTCACTCAGGGAGATTTTTTCGGGGCATGTTCATCCACGATTGACTTGCACCGCTCTTTTACTGATACATACTGAAACCCAAGCATACCTTGCATATCTACAAACCAAGGATTGCATGAACAATCTCCTCTGGATTTGCATTTCCTTTCTCATTGTCATTCTCCTGATGCAGTGGACCACGAGCGGATGTAGTTCGAGTTGGCTTTGGGCCTTTTGTTAGGCGTCAAGCAGTTGATGTCTCCCCTCATAGACGTGTTGGCCAAGCAATATATCTCCTAACTACTGGTGCTCGCAAGAGGGCTTTTAGGAGCAGAGACACAACTATAGCTGCGTGCTTGGCAGATGAACTCATCTCTGCCTCCCAGGGAGGTCAGAACAGGTACTGAAAATGTCTTGTAACAGATGTTCCTATCCTTCTTTTGACCTTTGAGGAGTGTGATGGAGGCTTGCTCTCTCTAGCTTCTCTACTGTACACGTGGCATATCTAGGGCAATCAGAATTGTTGAGCTGGTTGGCCACTATGTTGGACAGATCAATGGCTTGACGGTCTTGGTGGTTTGATAATCTTGCCATCCAATCATCATAATATTCACTTTGTAGAACATGGGATTGCTCTCATCTTTTTTGCTAATCATTTTCCAGCTTTCTATTTTTGGGCCACCAATGCAAGGACTAAAGATAGTCCAATCACTGTAGTTTTCTGTATATAGCCACTCCACCTGGCAGCCAGCAGATCTATGGTTCTGATTGTCCTAGAAGTGGGCCACATGTAAGTGGAGATGCTTGTAACTTACAAGCCCCCCATCTTCAAGAGGCTTTCTGGAACCTCAGTAGCAAAGTGCAGTAAACATCTCTTTTCTTTCTTGCCTAATGATTCGTTTATGTATATGCTTTTACAGCTATGCCATTACGAAGAAAAATCAGATTGAAAGGGTTGCGATGGCCAACCTTTGAAAAGATCGTCTCGGAACTTCCCAAGAGAATGTGTTCGCATTTCTCATTTCTCTCTTCACCAGGTTACTCTATACTACACTATGACTCTATAGCAACTTGATGTAAATAACTACTTGCATTTGCGTTTGGGCAATTTACTTTCATCTGCATGGCAGAAAAAACTAGTTATGGTTGAGTATATACATATATACACTCATCTCAGATGTTGACATTGGAATTTGATGCTTCTTGTATCGTCAAGACAAATAGAAACATTGGAAGCAGCTTTTACATTCTTTTTTCTTTTTTCTTTTTCCTTTTTGTGAGTGGATGCCATGCATCATATGCAAGTGCACTGCAACTGCAAAGTGCAAATCAGGATGTTCTGGAACTGCCACTATTTGTTCTAAGTATCTCCTTGTCCAAACCAGAAGAGAATACATCCTTCATTTCCTGAAGATGTGAAAATGCAATCCTGGATGATGTGGTTTTAGAAATCCTTTTAAGTGTCCCAAATGCAGGAATGGATGGGTATCATTTATCCATTATGCCAAAATATTCACCCGCAGGTGATTTTTGGGTGCACAGTCCATTGGCTGAGCTATACCCAATTTGGCTCTTTCGAAGAATGAACTGCGATTTGATAGGATAATGTCGTGTACAAGGTTGGCTTTGATTTCTATGCAGAATTCTTGTTGATGGATTGTTTGTATTTGTTCATGGAAAATTATACAATGTCAAACAATAGAAATAGGTTTTCTCAGATTCAAAAGATGAGGAATGATCACCTGCAGCCAGGTTTAGGATAGCTTAACAGCATGCATCCCATTTTACTCGTTTGATATTTGAACCAGGTAATCTTCATGGTGGGGCTCAGGTTTGCCAGCTGAGATGACCTGCACTAGTGAGCTCGTGGCATGTGAGAAAGCTTGTATGCTTAGCCCTATAGCAACTGATTTTGAAAGTGATTATTGTTCTTAAAATATATGACAGAGAACATACATGATCATTAATTTAATTTAAATATATAAGAGAAATTATCGAATGCGGCCTGATTATGTGCGGATCATCTCGCGTAGCAAATCAGAGCCATGCAAAAGACGTGCCCCACCACGAAGATTGCTTGTGCAGAAATTAAACCAATTCACTCATCAGGTGGAGCACATAAGTCAGGGTGACCCAATGATGAGTGGCCTGGCCTTATTTTTGTGCTACATGGTCGAGTTGACATGGTGGGACTTGTTGTGTCTAATGCACGTGACAAGTTGGCATGTGTAAAGGAGCTGTATATGAAGTTCACATGCATGGTTTACATGTGATTGAAAGTATATCCTTTTCATTTCCATTACATCTGTATTCCTCTGTATTGTTCCTTTGGGTTTTCTTCTTCTTCTTTTCTTTCTTGCCACGCACAGCTTCGAATAGTTTCATTCTTGCCTGATCAAAGTGGCGAATGCCTCCATCTACTACTGGGCCATTCAATCTTATGGCATTATTTATGGGCATTTTGGCCATTTCTCTGGACACTAAACATGCGTCGGCTCAAACTTGATCGGCCTAACCCAAATTCTAGGTCGGGTCGTGTAGGGTTAGGATGGGGGCCAACTTAAGCTCAGGTAAAAAATCCTCAACCCAGCCCCAGGTTCGGTTGTGCTTGGGTAGGCTTCAGGCAACTCAAACCTTGTATTCTACTGTATATAACGTGAGTATCAGGTACCTTGTATTTCTACTGTATACAGTTGCGTATTAGGGGTATAATTGTCCACATTGTTAGGGATCATTTGGGTGCCTGTAAAAATCCTCAAGTTGGATAGCCGTATTTGCCCATAAAGTTTTTACATGCTGTAAGCTGGAAATACATTATAGCCTTTGGCTGTAATTTGAAACTTGGCAAAAAGCCTGCTAAACTCTTTATAATTAAAAATGCATTATGCATGATAGAACAACAATGGTTGATACACACTTGTGATGTGTGGGGCCTACCATAATGTTTTTTTGTATTATCTAATTTGTTAATCATGTGTTTCCCTTAATGCTCTCCTGTGACAAAAAATAATAATAATAAGATTGATCGTCACGTGAACCGCATGAGAGAAAAGGATAGGTGGAGGACATCCTATCCATCCACCATGAGCACGCTTTGATGCTCTCCTAAGGCTCCCAAAAAAAAAAATCGAGTCCTTTCTATGTAATTTGTTGATTTTAGCAGAATTTTCCATCCAAGATTTGTGATGTGAATACCTACTTTATATATTGTAAACACTTTATAAGTTAGGCAAACATATAATTTAAATAAATTACCACTTAAAAGCTAAATAGAATAGCATGCAACCAGTTTACACCTAAAATTCTTTTCAGCCATGGAGTGCTTATAACTTAAAAAATTTATAGGCAATGGGTTGTTTGCATAATAAGTTACTTTAATAAAGTTATCTACGTCGTAAATAGCTTATCTTGGTTTCTACTTAATCAGCATACAAGTATGTTTGGCAATATACTTATCATCCAAAAAGTAGAGAAGTATATTTGATTTCCATCATTATAAGTAATTATTCTGAAAGCATGTTTGGTTCCTCTCAAATCCACCATCTATCATGTGGGCTCAACCTTTGATGTCGATAATTCATTTTGTGGGCCCCACCTTTGATGTGAGTTGTTCATCATTAGAGGTCGACCTTTAATGTGCATGGTTCATTAGGTAGGGACCACCTTTGATGTTAGTCATCTACCATCTAGGGCCCACCATCAATGTTAATGTCCATCATGTTGGGCCCATCTTCAATATCCATTGCCCATCATGTGGAGCCCACCTTTGATGTGGACCGTCCATCATGTAGGCTCACCTCTAATGTGGGTCGTCTATCATGCAGGACCCACCTTTGATGTGATAATCAAACTAACTTATTTAAGAAAAGTAATTTATTAATTTAAGTAAGTTATACACACACACACACACTTATTTGATAGTATCCAAACAGGCCTAAAACTGATTGGCATGCACGCCTGGCCCACGCCTGGCCCACAGTCCAAGCCAGTAGATCCAACCCTGGCCCAGAGCCATATCAGGCTCGTCAGGTCGGGCCAGCTACTCGGCCCATTGTCACCTTTAACGTTATCTAGCACCCTTTGTCCGAAGTCAGAGGGCATTTTCGTCATTCTATCACTGACCCGTCAATGCTACATGTATCATTTTATTGAGAATTTTGAATACGGTAACCAACTTCTCCCAGGTAACTACAATTTTAAAGCTTTATGGTCATTCAAGTGTAAACAATTTAATCTGTGGTACCTTCAAATTTCAATTGGCTCACATATTGATGGATCTGGACCGTCTGATCACTGTGCGGTATCTTCGATTAGACATTCCATATAAACCATGCAGATTAAGAGCTAATAACCATACAACCAATCATCTACTTTCGACAAACATCCAGATGCACCAAGCCAAGGAAAGCTCCATACAAAGAATGGCTAAAAAAAGCCCAATAGCATGGGTCTATCCACAAGTCGGCCCATGAATTGCTCGGTCCACATTCAACATTACACTCTCTCATCTCAGGAGTCAAATGGTTCAAATCAGAAAAAAATGGGAATACCGGTCAGTCAAAGAAAAAACCTATAAGGTAAGGAAAGAAAGGTTGGTCTGTAGCTAATATCAGACCCTATGGGTAGGAACGTTTGGTTAGAGTAGTCTTGGGTCTGCTTGGGCTGGCTTTGGGAGCCAAATGCTAAAGCTACCGGTCAATCCAAACATACAACACACATCCAACGGCCATTATACACCACCACCCTTTGCATGCATGCACACCAGTCGTCCATCCACACGTTAGCAGGTTCTTCTGTATGTGATATGTGCATGGAAATTCAAAACAGTTCTTCTAATTGTAGATTCTTATACTCCGATTTCGCCCCCTTTTTTTTTCAATGGCCAAGAGATCTCCATGAGCCTAAGTCAGAAGATTTCAAGAAAGGTTAGTTGTTTAAGCGGCTCGTTCTGTTATACTTAAATTGTGCATTAGATAGATATGGAGCATGGCATTGATCATTCATTTTCATGAATTTTTTCTGTTCTTCTTTTGAATTGATGAGTGTTTGGATGAGTTTGTATGTGTTGAATCTGTTTTAGAAAGTGTAAGAACGTTTCTTAGAGCATTTTGAAATACTTAGAACATGAGGTTTCTCTGTTTTTCTCTGTGATTTTTTTAAATGCAATAGAAGGCTCCTGTGCTGTCATCTTTCCTGACATTGAATGTTAATAAATGGACATGATTATAATGTCTTAATAGAAAATACAAAGAAAATAGCATTCCATGTCAGAATTGGAGAGGAGTAACATGATTCTCAGCCGGAGGATTTGTACATCCTACACTAGGAGTGGGGCCCACTTCTGATCTGGACTATTGATCTGATGGGGCCCATCATGAGTGGACCGAATATCCTAGCCATCTAATGTTTGGCCATTCATGTCCATTGTTGACTGTTGCCGCTCCTATTTTTAATAGCCTGTTTCGCAGGGCACTACTTGCAGGGTTAGGATTTATATTATTCGACATGGTCCATCCACGGTGGACCCCACAAAAATCAATGCTCTGGATCCTCAGGACCTGAGTCTGTTGAAATGGATCCATCCCTTAATTTCATGGGCCACAGTGGATAGATCATGGCCCAAAGGAGTCCGTGGGAGCAGTGCTAGCCCTACTTCCCATCTTGCAAACAGAAGCCTATAGCCTGTACAAGTAAGATCCTTATTTTGGCGATCCAGACCATTGATCAGGTGGGCCCCACTGTATACAGTGAAAGACACGGAAATCTCCTGTGTCGTAAGACATTATCCGTGCAATCTTTGGCCTTTTAGCTCAATGGGGACGTTGCTGTATTCTTAGCTCTTGAGAATAGTATCCACATTGTATCCTCTGGTCTAGAATCATATAATTCAAAGGGATCACGTGCCAAGTCAAACGCTGATTCCTTAGGTGGGCCTTGCCTTTTCTGTCTTTGTTCAGATGATCCTAGCCTCTACCGAAAGGACATTTGCTGTTCGACGGTTGAGATGGAAAAAGGAACTAAGACAGGAACAAGAAGAATAGAATTCTTTTTATGGGCACGCCCAATTTGGACATTTTGGAGTGTGGCCCACCTACATTCCGTTGCTTGTGGATAGGCTTTATCTTACCATATAAGCTATTGATTGTAATGGACGGAAAGGTTATAAAAGATTCCCAATGCATGGGTACAATCTGTTTGGCTCAAATTCCGTAGTTTGGCCATATGCATGTGTGCCTGCCTGAAAAAGCCAAATGCGCTCCAATTGAATCAAATACCTTTCGACTCTGTTGCTGTCCAATCCGAACAAGTGGCCACATATATAACCAATGGCCCGATTTTGGTTAAACTTGTGTAAGTAGATTAGGTGTTTGGAGTGCTTAGAGTCATATGTAAGACTCCTATCAGGTAGGCCACACATGATCAACGGATCTGACCGTTAGATTATTTAGATTGAGCGATTCAATGGGCTCCGCTACAGTTGTGATCATTGTAAACAGGTTTGGGGCGGGATACTTGAACCGCGGTCCCTATACTCAGTTATTAAACTAGATATGAAAACCTACGGTGCGGAGACCCTAGAGAGAGAAGTGTGATGGGTAAGCTTCTAGCCCTATTTCCTATATATAGACGTCTTGGTCCCTTCACTAACACACGAGAGAAAACTCTAGTCCCATTGAAAATTCGCCTAAAGGTGTAAGGTGTAGAAGATCAAGATTGCTATCGGTAAAATGTCTTCCCAATCAGGTACACTTTTAATTATGGTTTCGAATCTCCATTGTTGATGCATAGACGATCTGTCAATTCCGCAATACAAGTCCAACATCATATTCAATTCGAATCAAATTAAATACTTGTAATATCAAGCATTAAATTAGCTAAATTAATAGTTAATTTGTGAAGATTGACCTGATTATTTAGCCAAAGATTGTTACGATGATCATGCAATTGGTGAAGGGGATAGTTATTCCTTCTGAATGAGTCCTTTTTGTCTTAAAAATAATAACTTTTCTTTCAATGATAATAGTTTAAATCGAGTTTTTCAAAGGAGCAATAAAAAATAAATTAATTAAATAAAAAAGTTTAATCCTAGATTTTATTTTTTTTAATCAATGTGTCAATGCAATAAAATCAGCAAAAAACAAAAAATAAATAAGTAGAGGAAATTACATATTGCAGCTTGTGCTAGTGAAACAACTAGGGTCTCAATAGTGCACTTGACCTAGATGGTCGTGAGACGATCAGCATGATCAAAAAATTTTTAAGTAAAAACTTAATAATCTAGGGATCCAACGATGGGATTGTGGATATTTAACTAATAGCGCACTTTAGCAATGTGCTGGAAAGTAGCGGAACTAAACTAAGAAGTTAACTAAAGACTCCAAGCTTGCTACAACATAATATAGAACAAAAGTAGAAAAAACTGAGCTAAGAAATTAACATATGTCTACAGAGAACAAAAAAGAAAGAAATGTAGAGCTTAAAGTTTGCAAATGAATGTATTAGCATGTGGCCTTGAACTCATATTTGAGTGCTACTTTTATAGCTTTATGAGAGATAGTGGTCATGCGTAAAATATCATGACTTGTGCAAGAATTTTTTGGTCACATAGCATTCGTATACCACCTGGATGTGAAGTACTTGTTGTCTTATTTTATGGTGACTTATTTCTTTCTATGGATGGCTTCTCAACGTTCATTCTTACTCTCTCATGGCTTTTAGAAATATCTTGGATATTTTTCAGGTGAATTTTCTTTTAAATTAAAATCTTTAAATGATTATGCTGTGTGTTTATTGGATACAAAAAATCCAGCAATAGTGGGTCTTTGGTGGAACTTCCTCTACACGTTAAGGTCATGCGTGCCCTACGTCCATTATCACGAGTCATACGGGAGTCAACCATTTTGTATGATCGGGTCACACAATTCTGAGTGTTTACCCTTTTATCAAGATACAAGTCCTCAGAAGATAGGTGTCTACGGTCATTCTTTTTACGAGTATGGTTCTCTCTCATTTTTCATACAAGTGTGCCAACACACATAGCGGCTTCTTGCTGGGCTACGTCATGTAAATAGACCCTAGGCGCCGAAATAGGTCAATTAAGACTAAGCCTATGCAAACCAATCGTCTATCCAATCACTGATTATAGAGAATTAGGTGATTTGCAAATGGGGGAATTCATCCTTCCAATGAGATCCTTTTGCCTTCAAAGGGAGGATTTTCATTAAGCCTTTGCACCATTCAACAATAAATCAATATATATTAAAAGTAAAAATGAGACCAAAGCTAGCCATATAAATATTATGAAGTGTGTAACTACAACCAGCTAAAGAGAAAAAAAGAAAAAAAAAATGGATAACTAACAACAATCCTTTTGTCATCGGGTGAGGTACCAACCTTCGTAGTCCAAACAGTCGTCAGACACGAAGGTCAGTTCGCCTCTCAACTGGCTTCGTAGGCAGAAGAGGCGTCAAGAATGACAATTCATTCATCACTTGGCTAGGTTTCACTAAGCCGAAACAATTGTCCGTGGTTCGTGGGAATAGCAGTCTGTTCAGCACTTGGATGGTAACGTGGCAGGGCGGTCATTGGAGGCGACGGTCTGTTCATTACTCAGGACTGGGTTCGATGGCAAAATGGTCAATGGCAAGCGTATCTTCAATAATTTATTCATCACGCAGCTAGGTTTTGTGGCGAGATGGTCATCGGGAATGAAAATTTATTCGTTACTTCACAAATGGGCTTCCTCGAGCAAGTCGGTCATGATTAGATGATCAACTATTTGTTACTCAACCACTGCTTCGTGAGTGAGAAGGTCGGTGGAGTGATAATATGTTCACTACTTAGAGCCAAACTTTGTAAGTAGGATAAATGTAGAATGACTATCTATTCACAACCAATTCGATGTCCAAATCGAACTCCATGGCAAGACAATTGTGGTTGACTATCTATTCGACATTAGGGACCTCACTCTGTAGGTAAGACTGTTGTGATTTGACAGCCAACTGGATGTCCAAAATCGAACTCCATGGCAAGACAATTATGGTTAACAGCGATTTGTTCATTACTTTGGTCGAACCTTATGGTAAGATGGTCAACAGAATCTCTAAGCATGTAGGCAAAAAGGCTTCACTAAACTCATGTTCGAAGTTAATTAGAAATCTTCCCAAAGGTCTGATGGTATAAATGTAGACATAGGGTGGCAAGGTACCTAACTGAATTTAATTTAATCAAACCAACTGGTTTACAGCATTGCGCAACCGACAGGTGAGGAATTAGATTGAATAAAAACTAAAATAGATGTTGTAACAAATGAAGAATAACTAGTGTTGCACTGAAAGAGTAGTGTTGGGTTGAAGTGATGTGGGCCCAAAGCTTTTCATTCTTTACTAAATTTATATATAAGGGTACTTGTTGAAGACTCACATTGAAATCGATCTCTGGATCTTTTTTTTAGATTAATTGGTTAATTAGCAAATGCAACTAATTATATTTGTAACTCAAAATAAATTTTCAAAATGTTTTTGAAATTGATCAATCATTTACTAGTCAGAACTGATTATATTTCTATCTAGAAATTGAAATGGGTCTTTGCTATCTTGGCATAATCAACCTCTTTTCAGTCTTATATGGTCAGTTATGTTCTTCCATATGTTACTATCGATTATCACTTCAGTTAATTATGTGTTTGGGAGCATTTCACTCATAATTCTATATAAGTGTGGCCATTTATCTTTTGACATGTGTTATAAGAATGATAGCCGTTGGCTTGGAAAAAACAGTGAGCCCATAAAGTCTTTGTTGCATGGTCTTTAAGCTATTGGCATCAGGAAATTTAAAAAATGGAAATACTTAGTTGCAGCTTTAAAATATCATATCATTTAGAAAATTCAAAATTTACAACCATATAAAACCAATTGAAGGGCAACAATGTCCACACACTACCATCATTATAGACATAAGGGAGTGCGGACCTTCCTTGTTGGAGGCACGGGAAATTTTTGTGACTTCGCTACTCATCGGTACATGTCATTCATGATCAAACCAGATCATAGAACACGTCAATTTTCTCACTCAAATAGATCGCCCACCACACAACATAACTTTTACCATGTGGAACTTCCATGGCCCTTCATAATTTGTGTTAGATTGACAGTACTCAACAATCTTTTTAAATCATTCTAGAGCATAAGCCCAAGTGATCCATACCACAAAAGGCAGTGATGACTGAACAAACTACCGTTAAAACTTTTCTGGGGCCAAACTAAGGTTTATTTTCCATTTAATATGTTCACGAGATCACGTAAACCTAGATGAAAGGAAAAAAAACAAATACCAACTTCATTAGAGCCTTATGCAGCCCTTAGAATTTCTCAATGATAGTCATCAGTTCGTACTGTTTTTTGTGGTGTGATTTACTTAAACTTTGAATCCACTTCGTTTTTAGGCTAATATATTAGAATTATCCAAAAACTGCATGGATAGTATAGATCTAAGAAATACATCATTGTAAGGCCAATATAAATTTTACACGTCAAGAAATTGTGTGGGCTGCATATTCCAAAGAGAGAGAAAAACCAGATGTGGAACTTTTGTAGGCCCCATCATGATGTATGTATCAGATCCACACCATCCATCCAATTTTACATATCATTTTACATATGATAGATTTTAAATAAATAAATAAATAAATAAAATAAAATAACCAAATATAAGAATCAAGCGTGCCACACTAGAGGAAACAGTGGAAATTAATTATTTTTATTTTTTTTCATTTAGGTCTACGCTACGTTATGAAAAGGTTAGATGGCATACAAACCTCAGGGTGAAGGTTTCAATGATAGCCATTCAATTCCTATTACTTTATGTGGTGTGGTCCACCTAAGTTTTTGGATGTGCTTGTTTTTGGGCTAATGATATAGAATGATATGTAAAATTTGCTGGACATTGAGGATCTAATACATATGTAACATGGTGGGGGCAGAGAAGTTGTACACGTAAAAAGTGATGTTGTATGATACGCAATTATTTAAGGAGAAAATATGTCGTGTTTTGTGAGGCGGTGCCATCGGGACGCGGATTAGCTACCAACAGGTTAAGGAGGGAGACTTGCTACTGAAGTGACGTCACCAAGTTATGTGGACCAGCCATGATGTATGTGTTGGATCCACACCGTCCATCCATTTGGAGATATCAATTTAGGGCATGATCCAAAGAATGAGTCATATCCAAAGCTTGAATGGACCCCACCATAGAGAACAGTGGAGAGAGTGACGCCCACCATTCAAATTTTCTAAGGACCACAAAAGTTCTCGATCAAGCTGAAATTTGTGTTTTCGCTTCTTTCATGTCTGTCTTATCTTATGAACACGCTGGATCTCAGATGTGAACCTTAGGTAGGTTTCAACGGTTCACTCTTCTCACTGTTTGGTAGACTCCGTATATGTACTGACTCATTCTTTGTCCCGTGCCTTAAAATAATCTCTCCAGATGAATAAATGGCGGGCGGATCCCAAAGAGCTTGGTGACGTCACTTCGTAGCGTGTCTCGCTCCTCAATCTTTCAGTACTTAATCCGCGTGGCCTTGATCCATCGGATGGGGCCAAACATGCCTATCTCTACACACATGCGGACAAGTTAGCTAATGCACGTGACATATTGACACCACATGTCTATATACCTCACCATGTAGAGAGCAAAACATAAAGGTGGTCCACTGAGTTGGTATGCAATTAGATTAGAAATGAGGGTGCTTGATAAACTAAGGATGAATTTTTCACAACCATACATTTCTTCAGTTCATTGTGGCCCACCTGACAATTACACCAAACTGATTCTTTGTAAAGGAAATCTACACAGTAGTAACCCTCCAATGGATGGCTTCGATATTGCACGTCTTCCACACTGGCATATTTGGTGGCATGGGTATTAGCTTAGTTTTACACGCGTCTGCATTGCAAAGTTACTTTTATATATAGCTACGCATACACCAGCATTCGGTGTACGCTCTTATTGAACACCGATAGGCGATAGTGATGGCGGGTTTTCCGTGCTTGTGCGGAATTAGTGGAGAGTCGTTTTCCCTATGTTGCAACTAAGGATGGCCAGCATGTGTCGCACAATTGGAGCCCACATGCTGAAATCTTCCAATGATCTGAACTGTCCATGTTGTAGGTACTAACGTAACTAATCTACGATCCAATCATCACACTTCAAGGATGATCGTAGCCCTTGAGATTAGGAGTTGAATATGAATTGTTACAAAAAACTTTTCAATGGTGTAAATTCATCTACACAGTGATTGTTGGAATAGTCTATCTCGTCCTAAGTTTCTTGAGGTGGGCCGTATAGCATAGCATTCAGAATGTGGACGTTTACAATCATATGATCATCTCATCATGTTGGCTTCACTAGAGCTACACCCCGTAGGATCCTGAGTCGCGACTGAGGCAAAACGAACTCTTTAGCGTATATATAGAGCATTCGGTGTATGGTCAGTATTGCCTGATGCAAGAGGAAGGAGCTTCTCCAGTGCTCGACCCGAGAGCTTCAGTCTATACTTTATATGACCGGGGCCTTGGTGGGTAATCTGTACCGTTGGTGCGATGGAACCCCGTCGATGGCTATACGCCAAAATCCCGCAAAATGAAGAGTCCTTTCCATTTGATCTTTGGTCCTTTTTTTCTCGCGTTGAATATTGAGGGTCTGTCTATAAACGAGCTTCCAATGAAAGGAATAAGATGCTCCCCTCAAGGAGGCTATAGATGGGTAATGCATAGTAGAGCCAATCATACCAACGGTCCCGATCACCGAACCAGAGGCCCCTTATTTTCAAATTAAAGACCCGGGCGCATTATACAGTCGAGCACAGTGCTATGCTCGGGCGGCTGAGATTTCTAAAAATATTCAGGCTTTCAATTTTTAAAGTGGTCCCCTTATAGCACAGTGATCCAAACCATTAATATAGGTTTTTATTCATATATTGTTGCCAATTGTTGGAAAAGCCAATTATAATGGGTTGTGTATAATGTTGATGAATTTATGTGGTGTATTTGAAAATTTTTGGGATATATGAAAGGGATTCTACATCAATATAGGTAAAGCACATCGATTAATGTCACGTCATTTACTAAGTGGTTGAGTGAAGAGTGATCGTTTTGAATTAGTTACAAGACAGTTGGCAAGTTTAAAACAAAAAGATTTAAGTAGTGTTGAATAGTTATAACAACAGTCAGAATGTACGAAGCATCCATATGGTCGGATTAAAGCTATAAATAGTAAATGAATTTAGAAAATAAAATTATCTTACACCAATTAAACCAAATTTATTTTTCAATCATTCTTTTAATTGTTTGTCATTTACATTCATTAGTGTAACCTCTTCACTTTTGTCAGGCTTTTACATTTCGTAGTGTAATCTTTTATTTTACCTAATATTTACATTCATTGGTATATTTTATAGTGTTAATTAAGTAGTTGTTAACTTTAATTATAATTTGAGTCTACGCTCATACGTTGGATTCAGTTTAAGCATCAATCAACATTCTCCATCCAAAGACATGTTTTGCAGTTGTTTTATGTGACCGATGATAAGAATTCTTTTCTTGTTGCTCTTGAAAAGTAATTTCATACAGAAGACAAAGCTGTAACCTATTATCATAAGATGAAATATACCCTTTTAACTATCACTTCATCATTTTAATATATTGTGCAAGTGGCTAAATAGGCAACTAACCTTATTCAATTTTAGTCACATACTACGTATCTGCTTATCTTGACACTCAGGATTATAATTATTTGATTTTAATTGAGCCGCACATTTAATTTCAGTAAACTTGTATTTATCAAGTGACTAAAACCACAAATCGAAACGCAACAATAGGATCCTACCATAGATGGTACATGCACACCAAAAAACAGTCCCAGCTGGGAACACAAAGATCTCCGACAGTTAGGTCCTTCTTAGACGAGGGATTTTGGGTTGATAGACCACCCACATTAGGACCACTATATCTTAGACGAGGGATTTTGGGTCGATAGACCACCCACATTAGGACCACTATATCATCGGATTGAATCAATGAGCTCCACTTGTACAAATATCACAAACTCTCAGTCCATGTACCGCACCTGATTAGAGAACGTGCCAACCAATTTCCCTACCTACTATTGTAGCTACCAGAGAGGATGCATCAGCTGTCGGTCAGTACTTAGAGGTCAGACCTAACGGAATGCACGTGGAAGCTGCAAACTTGCAGTGGGCCACATCTGAGTCGTGTCTACGCCAGTTCGGGGTCCACCCATGTGAAGCAGATTGCCTGGTGTGCTATACACCACCGTACTCCATGATCTGTTGACATGACCATGTTCTGTGGATCCCACCAGATGTATGTGTTATATCACCACCATCCATCCATTTTGCAAGATCATTTTTGGGCCTGAGTTTTAAAATGAGGCAGATCCAAAGCTCAAGTAGACCACACCAGTAGATATTGAACTCCTGCCATCCAAAACTTCCTACAAAGTTTTGGATCAAGCTGATATTTGTATTTTCCCTTCATCCAGGTCCTTGAATTTTTTATCTCCTTCTTTTTAGGATCACGCCCTAAAATGATCTCGCAAAATGGATGGACGGTATGAATATAGCACATGCATCATGGTGGGCCCACAGAATTAGGAGACGTCAACACACTACCATCATGCAATCCTCTTGACAATCGAAACCCCACCTTATGACAACCTTAGCATTGAATGCTGATCTGGGGCCTCACACCCAAACCATGTTGTTGTGGGATTTGATCATTGACGATGTACGATGAGCTCTTATTAAGCATTTATGGCAGAATGGTTCAAGGGCCCCACTGATCATAATGGACAAATTTGGAGTTTCAATTGTTGCTGGATGCACAGTAATAGTAACGTTGAATAAGTCTACTGAAATTGGCTCTGTATCAACGGTTAAACGGGGCTGTCTATAGTTTTTTATGATGTGGCCCACTTGATAAGTAGATGTACCCAATTTTCACGCGATGTGATCTTCATGATGGTTCAGACCATTTTCTTGGATCAGATGTTCTGATTTTGTGATAGATCCGCGGGGAGTATGTGCAGTACTCTAGGCTTATGATACTAAGGACTACTTGATCATTTATCTCTATTGTATTTATTGGTAATAGCTTGAACATTTTTGCCATTACTTTCTTAACATTGGTTAAAGGGCAAATTGATTTCTGTACAAGTGTAGCTGCTTAGTAGGGACTGTTGGGATTTCACCATACAAATAGATGCATGTATAATTTGCATCCTCTTCCTTTTCACTTATGTAATTATATTACTTGTCATTGACCTCTCCTCTTTCTTAATTCGATGCTTAGATGCTCCATGCATCTGATTGAAGAGACAGTGAGACAAATGAATTTTGGGAGTCACTGTAATAATCGTGTGACATTTATTCTATACATTTATTGTATTAATTTATATTGGTTTATTATGTTAAAAATTAAGATAGAGCACTTGAATTGAGTTGGAGAAAAGAAATAATGAGGATGGGGTGCTCATCATTCTCTTCTCTCTTGCCCTCTATGTAACAATCACTTTGCCTATAGCCCCACCTTTCCACCTCTCCTTTTTTTCTCTCTCGCCGTAGCCCCATCTTTCCACCTCTCCTTGCTGAAACTCTTTAATGGTTGAGATATGTTGATCCACTCCTTAGAGCGGCATGCATGGGATTATCCAAAGATGATGATCACAAATAATGAAAGATTTTAGATTTATTATGTGGCACGAATTAGGAAAATAGGCAGGTTTCCTTCACATTAAGATATATAGAAACTAGTAGGGTGGTGGACCATCTTATTGGATGCTCAAACCCTAACCCTTTCTTATTTAAGATCATATCCTGAAGGGAGAGGTATGAAAGAGCCTTGGGCGTCTAAGTGAGAGAGCAAGAGAGAGAGACAATGGAAGGGAGAGGATAGATGGGACACCCCACCTCCCTTCTCACATACACGTGTGCACACCTCTTGACGTGGGGTTCACCCTCGAATGGCTTAGGTCAGCCTTTGGCCTCTACTAAAGGTATTGAGGTAGCTCTGCATCTTCCGACACTTGTGATTGATCGGGGAGAGAATCCTCATGTTGGGAGATTGGCATAGGAAAAAAATGAGGGGGTTTTCCCACACATAAGTACATAGATTGTGCATTTTGTGTTTATTATTAAAACATAGCATGATCATGGACAATGATCCAATTAGGGCCTAATAAAATCAGGATTTGACTACCGCTGTGTTTCCACTAAAATCCATCACCATCAACACTTCTATAGTGATAATAGAAGCATTAGTCACAACACTTTCTTCCTCGCAAACTAAATATATTGAGATCAGCTATCATTTTATTGGAGAAAAGTCCACATTAAACATCATCAAATCACCTAAAATCCTTTATCAAGGATTTAAAAAGCCCTTGAAAATATTGAAGTTCTAATAACCTGCTATATATATATATATATATTCAGGGTGTTCTTTCCCATACTTTGATAAAAGCGAATTTCAAATAATTTCCAAGTTTTTTCTCCAATAGACAACCAAGGGCCAATATTATGCCAATTGTCTAAGAGTTATAGATCAGAGCCCCATTAACTTCTAAGGCCCCTCTAGTACATCAATATAGTTAATTAAAATGAGATGATCCTTATTTTTAGGTGCCCGGCAAACAGGATCCAAAATGTTTTTTTTTTTTTTTGATGGTGCTCAATCTAAGAGAAAAATGGATATCTTGGCTAACATATAGATGCTTAGCTAAACGGGTAGCATTCATCTTTGAAATTCACATACAATCTATTTACTTTATATTATGCAAACTATTCTAGTTATGTGGAGGTCTCTATATTTTGATCTCGTTCTTGTTTTCCTTGGGAGGTTAGATAAAACTCTATCATGCACTGAAAAAAAAAATTAAATAGCATTAGTTTTGCATTTCAAATGTGAATGTTGAGGGGAATAACGATTTGTGGGGAGGATATATATCTGCCTGCCCATATATAGCTTATATATCACCCAAGTGCGACCATAATTAAAACGTGAAGATCTAAAAAAATCTGCACAGATTATTATTTCGTGAAATCAAATGTGGTAGAAGAGGAAATTTTCACTACTATACCAGTGATACTTCATGTGCTAAACCAGGCAGTTGAAATGTGCGGAATTGTTATTTTGGTGCAGAAAAGCGTAAATCTGATAGCCTGCCCAATTGATTTTCATCTTCTGCACCACCCCCAAACACAAGATAAGTATAAAATAAAAGGCCATCTAACCGTTATATTCAACTGAATTCAATTCGGGGTACTTCCAAACGGGCCTAAATGTATGTCATGCATTGAAAATGTGGTTGGTTAAAGGGGCTGTAGCACTTCAGAAAAACAAAGATGTTGCATTCCAATTACTAATCAATCTTTTCTTAAAACTGAGGCATGAAATCATGTAAATGCTCTCAAGGTGATAGAGATGAAAGAATCAAAAGGTAAAAAGTGGCAAGAAGAGACTGGATAGTGCATGCTGTAATAAAACCATTGCAACCCAACCCCACAGAGAGAGAGAGAGAGTTCATGTCCACACAACCTAATACATAACAGTTTATCAAAAACGAGGAAAAAATATGAATTTATAACATACATATAAATTACCACAAATCTCTAATTCATTTAGTGCCGATACCATCTGCAGATCATTTAGAACTGCTCATCAACCGGCCCGATCATCATCTCGCCTGCAGTAGTCTTCGTTTACAACTGCAGGAGACGAAACTGCAGCTTCCCAATAAGTGTGGAAGCCGAAACTTGGCGTCGAAGGAACTAAATGATCCAATGGTTCGGCCACAATCTGCTGCTGTAAAAACATGTCTTCATTGATCAATGAATTCAAGAACGAAGAGAATACATCCTCGGTGCAGCAACCCATATCATCATCTTCAAGACTCATGCCTCCTGGCACATCGTAATTCCGCCAATTCTCATCTACCTCGTCGTCGCGCAAGATCCAACCCCCACCATCCCCATCCAGGTTGGTAGTCCCATCTTTATGTTCAGAATTCTCACCTCCTCCCTGTGAACCAGAAGAATTAGGGTTAGGGTTGGGTTCGGTAGATGCTGGTGCATGGATATTAGGGTCAGGGTTCATGGGCTTATGTGTCCGCGGATCGATCCCTTGACTGATCAGCTTCTTGCTAAGGTGGGTATTCCAGTAGTTCTTGATCTCATTATCCGTACGGCCTGGAATCCTCCCAGCTATCAGAGACCACCTTAAACAGCACAATCACGAAATAAAAAATTTTAAAAATAAAAAATCAAATTTTAAGAACCTTCGAAAAGATAAGGAAAAAAAAAAAAGATAGTATGAAAAGTGCAGTTGCACCAAAGATATCATGTTATCATGAGAAAAATGGCTGAAGGCGATCGTCGGACGGAGGTCGATGGTTGTACCGGTTTCCGAGTAGTCGGTGCAAGCGTATGATAAGATCTTCCTCGTCAGGTGCGATCTGGCCGCGCTTGACGGACGGGCGGAGGTAGTTCATCCACCGTAGGCGGCAGCTCTTGCCACATCGGAGTAGGCCTGCTCGCTTCGGTAGCGTCCGCCACCGGCCCTCTCCCTCCCGGGCTATGTAGTTGCAGAGTAGCGAGTCTTCTTCGGGCGTCCATGGGCCCCTCTTCAGGCCCACCTTGCTACAGCAAGGTGTGGTCTTGCTGGCCATGGCCGACGCAGTCGATGATGATGTTGCTGGCGGGCTTCTCATCTTCTCTTCGCTCTCTTTTTCTGCATTTTTTGGTCTGAGGATGCAAGCAGCGATATATATGGGTGTACAGGGAGTTCGTTTTACCTCTGATGAGACTCAGGATCTAACGTGTGTCGCCCACTTGGGGGCTACATGCTGAGATGGTACGATGATCTGAACCGTCCATATTATTTTCAGTACCATGATAAGGTTTGTGTTTTTATAGGTATGCTTCTTTGATTATCCTAAACTTTTACTTGTAGAGTTGAATGCGAGTCATTGAAAGCTTTCTTTCGTTGTTCTAAATTCATCTACATATGGTGATGTAAACGATCATCTGGTCAGTGTACTTTTCTTGTGTGGCTCGTATATTATAGATTTTTCAATATAAACGGTTCAAATCATCGGACTACTCACCATGTGGGCCCCAGTATCTGCAACATACAACGGATCGTGAGTCGCGACATATGGCAAAACGAACTCGGTGCATGGTGGGGGGGACGGTGATTGGTTATGTTTTTCTATCAGTGAAATGCCAGGTTCGGGCCGTTTCACGTTTGGTCGTGAATGTGTTACCTGGATAACACCGTAGCGGGTATTTTCCTGGAAGTAGTGGCCCACCATGATGTATAAATTGTATATCCATGCCGTCCATCAGTTTTGAAAGCTAATTTGAGGGTATAGTCTCAAAATTGAAGCAGATCCAATTCTCAAGTGGACCACACCACAGAAAACAGTGATCTTATCCCTAACATTTACTTGCTATCCAACCTGTTGATAAGGTCACAAAGATCTAAAGATCTGGATGAATGTAAAACACAAATATCAACTTGATTAAAAACTTTTATCGCCGGTGAGAAGTTTTTAATGGTGTAAATTCAATCCCTACTGTAAGGTAACCTTTAGAGATCTGCTTCATTTTTTCTACCATCTCATAAAATGATCTTTAAAAACCTATGGACGGTGTGGATTAAAATAAAAAAAAATGACATCAAGGTGGTCCCCAAGGAAGATGAGAGAAGCACTCGGTCGGCCTATTCGCGCGACCACGTAGAAGGGGCTTCTTCGCACACGTACCAAAGCATTACACAAGTGTAAGTGCAAATTATCCAGTTGATCATCAGATTCGCGCCTCTATGTACATGACCTGAGCCGAAATCCTACTGATCGGGTGGGACGCACGTATGCACTAAATGTAGATCGTTTATCCATCGTTTTTTCTCTTTTTTTTCTTACATCCAATGGCCAAGATGATGAGTGGACAGGTCAGTTTTCGGGCCAGCACATGAGTGGACCCGGTGGTCCTGAATCGATCAGTGGCCCGGATTCAGCACATCGGCATTCGTGCTGCAAACATTGACCACAGCTAATGAAAGGCGCAACGTGCGCATGTAAAGGCGTTGACGAGCGCGACTGGGCTGCGACCCGGAACCACGATGTGGGTATACAGTGCATACATCGAGGTGGGCCTACGGTCAGAGTCCCACGGGAACGGATTGGCTACTCCCCCTGCACCGGCCCCGTGGCTGGTGGTAGGTGCTCTGTGGGCCCCACCATGACGCATGTGCTTCATCCATTCCGTTCGTTCATTTTTACGGATCATTTTAGGGCTTATTATAAAAAAGGATAAGAATGTAAATCTCAGGTGGACCACACCATACGAAAAAAAAGTGATTGGATATCCACCATTAAAATCCTCCTAAGGCCCACTGTACTGTTTATTTGACATCCAATATGTTGATTAAGTCATACATACCCAGATGAAGGGAAAAAACAAAGATCAGCTTGATCCAAAACTTTTATGCCCCCAAAAGTTTTTTAATGGTCGAAATTCATTCAACACTGTTTCCTGTAATGTGGTCCGCTTAAGATTGGGATATACCTAATTTTTTCTCTCATGCAGTAAAATGATCTAGAAAAATAGATGGACGGAATGGATGAGATACATACATCATGGTAGAGCCCACAGAGCACCGACTACCAGCCATTGGCTGGTGGCAGGGGGAGTAGCCAATCCGTTTCGGAGTCCCACAAACGTCGAGGTGAGCCCCACGGTCAGGGTCCCACAAACATCGAGGTGGGCCCTTTTTTACTGCCACCCTAAGCCTGCAGATCTCGGACGCAAAAGATCCTGTGGTCGGAAGCTGTGTGGGGCCCAAAGAGATAGGCTTGGCAAATCCATTTAGTCCATCGGTCATTAAACATCACAGTAAGACAGGAATCCAAGAGGCAGATCAAAAGTTATTTAGACCACACCACCCGAAACAGCGGGGATTGAGCGCCCACCATTGGATACTTCGTGGGGGCCACAGAAGCTTTGTATCAATATGATATTTGTTTCTACAGATTATCTGAGTGTTAATAACCCTATGAACGGTTTGGATGGAATGTAAAATTCATGTTCAGCTCTAGGAAGGTTTCAACGGTAGACGTTTCATTTATCACTCTTTCGTGTTTTGTGGCCCACATGACAGTTGGATATGCATTATTTTTAACTTTTGTTGTATCGTGATGTTTAGAAACTCATGGAGACTGTGGATATATCACTGGCATCTCTGTGAGCCCCGCAGAGCTTCCGACCACAGGAACATGTACTGGGCGCACAGGCAACTCAGGTCCGTAGACACCCGCCTGTTACTTTTTCATCCGGATATTTCATACAGGGGAAGAGTGTCGCCGTCTATTTGCATGTACGTTTCTAGAAAGCACGTGCGTGGGATAACTCAATCTCAACCATCCAAGAAACCGACCTACTGCAGAAGGGAATAACCTCAAAAATAAGATTTGATTGGAAAATTCATATTCCCTGATGAATGAATCTCTTTGTTGAATGAAGACCATTGATTTCTTTTTTTCTCATTGGATCCGTTTCGTGGATGGTCACTTATTGAACGGCTAAGATCATCCTTCAGTATGATTTCGTAGTTATGACACAAATACAACGCGGCCACATTTGAACGGCTACCGATGTGCATTATCATGGATTCCATACTCCGCTGAAGTATCAATTGTTTTTCCTCATTTAGTGAGGGAGGCGATGTGGGGCCCGCGGAAAAGCAGACAGAAGGACTTTTACGTATGTGAGATTCATGGCTATCATGGTGGGACCCACATATATACATATATGGGTTTTGATTTGAAATACGAACGTATTCTGTCTTCTCTGTTTGTTTGTAAATGTGAAAGGAGATTGGGTGTGGGCAGTTGTATTCGAAAGGGTTTTCGGATTGTGGAACCGAATATCTGGGCCACAGTTTGTTAGGAAAACTCGCCCGATTTGTACGACACTTCTGCCCCACTAACTGATGATCCATACCGTTCATATTGAAGGCCCCACTCTATATAGCCTACATGAGAAAATTTTCACTGATCAGATATTCTCATCACCCATTTAAATGTAGGTTATATATTTCTTTTTTCCTGGACAGTTGTTTGTAACTTACCTTGCATGGATCGTCTGATTCTCACAAGCAGTATTTTCAACAATATATTCTATCGAGAGAGGCACCTTCAAGATCAAAGGTCTCGGTAGTAACGTAGCAGAGGAGAACCAGAGATTAGATTGGGGCGAGTATCATTAGCAATTCTTCTTTGGGTTTTAAGTTTTTTACAGCTTTCCTATGCATCTGGATGAACTGATCTTGGTTCGTTGATACTAAAGCCACCGTACATGCGTCTGTATGTGGATAAATCTAGACCGTCCATTTGCTGGATCCGATGATGAATTTCTGATAGTTCAAAGAATGACAACGAATGGATGATCCTAGAGTTTGGATCAATTGAATTAGACCCTACAACGGTACTTTCAGACTGGTGCCACATGTAACATAGACGAAGATTGCCTTGATATGGATTCAATGAGTCATAAGGAGCCGTAAGAGTGGGACGCTGATTGCGTCCTACCTCCGCCCGTCTATAGCCACGAAGGGGCAGTTCTATGGGTGGGCCCACCGTGATTTAACCGTATATTCATACCGTCCATCCCTTTCCTCACATCATTTTAAAATAATTTAGTAAAAATGAGTCAGATCCAACGCTCAAATGGACGACACCAAAGATGACCGTTGCGTTTAATGCCATTGCATTTAATGCTTCATGCATTTAATGCAACCAAGCTTATTAGTAGGTGTGGCCTACTTGAGCGTTGGATCTACCTCATTTGTGTGTATATCCTTAAAATTATGTGAGAAAATGGATGGCGGCGTGGATATACGGATAAATCAAGGTGCCCCAGAACAGCCCGTTCGTGGATAGAGACGGGCAGGGGTAAGACGCAATCCTCGTCCGGAAGAGTGATGCCTTGTGGACCCAGTCTGCACTGCTCAATGTATGTAACTGTGACCCCCAGTTACTTCACGGATGTAAAGGCCACAGATGACGAACTCAATTTGGTAAGGCCAATGTACACCGAGTTTCACTAAAGGCTCTTACATGTGAGATTTGATCGCACTACGCGCCGCAGATAGAAAAAGCCAAGCAAGGTATACTTGAAAGTGATTTAGTCAAGTATGCTGTATGGACTAAACCAATCAAATTTTGCTGTATTAAGGCCTCACCACACTCGCTGTTTCCCTTTATCTCACCCAATCGGGCTCCTCTTTTGAGGGGACTAGATTCAATGAGGTCAGGAAAACATAAGTTGGTGAGGCCCTATCACAAATAGATTTGAATGAGTCACATATCTTTGTTAAAAATGGACTCATATGAAGCGGAGTATGAGGCACTGTTAGCTGGACTCAGACTGGTGGCCAGTCTGGGGGTCCAGTCCTTCGAGGTGCGATGCGACTATCAGCTGGTGGTGAATCATATCTCCACCGAATATGAGGCCAAAGAAACCAGGATTGTTGCTTATCTGGCCAAGGCCAATAAGTTGTTAAAAGTTTTAGAGCTGCACTATCAATAAAATACCGAGAACAGAGAATTCCTAGGCCGACGCCCTCACAAGGCTAGCCTCAGCCACGGAGGGAAAAATTCATCGGGTCATCCCCGTGGAGTTCATAGAACATCCAAGCATTGACCAAACGGATCAGGAAATGATCAACCCGGTGGAAGTCACACCGAGCTGGATGGACCCGATTTACAATTACCTCACATCTGGTGAGGTCTCCTCGAACAGGCTAAAGGCAAAACGTCTAAGGATCGGAGCTGCACGGTATATAGTGTTAGACGGAATCTTGTACAAGAGGGGGCATTCATAGCCCTACCTCAGGTGTCTCTGACCCGATGAAACAGACTATATGATTCGAGAGATTCATGAAGGCATCTGCGGAAACCACTCCAGTGGTCGAGCCCTGGCTTTGAAGATATTGCGTCAGGATATTCTGACTGACCATCAGGGAGGACTCGAAAAACTATATCCAGATGTGTGATAAGTGTCAGCGATATGCGACCGTACCAAGGCAACCTATAGAAGAGATGACCCCCATGAGCAGGCCGTGGCCGTTCACCCAATGGGGAATCGACATCATTGGACCTCTACCTACTGGGAAAGGACAGGTAAAGTTCGCTCTTGTTACAGTCGACTACTTTATCAAGTGGACTAAGGCCAAGCCTGTTGTAAAAATCATGGAGCAGAAGGTGGTCGACTTTATTTGGAAGAATATCATCTATCGGTTTGGAATCCCTCGCACTATCGTTTCCGATAACGGCAACCAATTCGACAACAATAAGTTCCGAGATATGTGTCGAGGGTTCGGCATTTCGAACGCGTATTCCTCGCCTCGGCGCCTGCAATCCAATAAACAAGTGGAGACAATAAACAAAGTCATCAAACACCACCTCAAAACAAAATTGGAGAAAGTGAAAGGCAACTGGGTCGATGAGCTCTCATTCGTCCTCTGGGCCTATAGGACTACGGCTCAGTCGTCTACTGGGAAAACTTCATTTTCTGTCCTACGGTTCGGAAGTGGGATTGGCATCCCTACAACTCGGGTCAGGAATTATCAGGAAGATCAGAACGCCGAGCAGATCGCAGTCAATCTGGATCTACTTGAGGAAGCTAGAGTTACTGCTCGGCATCAACAGGTGGCATAATTCTACAACTCCAAGGTCAAGACTCGGCGATTCCGACCAGGTGACTTGGTCCTCCCCCGCATCTCCCCCGCGTCTTCTAGAATACTATAGAGCCGAGGGCTGGGGCACTCGGACCCAATTGGGAGGGGCCCTACCGCGTAGTCAAATCCACCAAGCCAGGCTCCTACCACTTGGAGGATCTCGAAGGGCATCAGCTCCCCCACCCCTGGAACGCCGAGCACCTAAAAATTTATTACTCTTGATGTATTGGTCGCTAAAGGTCCCCAATAAGTGTTCAACTCAAAGCAGCTAACCTCTTGAGGCTTTCAACAAAATCTCTTTGTTTCTACATAATCTACTTGCACGACTTGTCGACAAATGGAAAAAAGTTGTCTCTCACAAGCAGGGGCTAACTCAACGGATTGATCCCTTAAAGAAGGGGTTAGTACGTTAACCCACGAAAATCCGTTAAGGGATCCCCTCATATGCATGGGAAAAGCCCATGGACGACTGATCCCTTGATGAAGGGGTCGACTCGCCATATGACCAACGGATCTACATAAACGATTGTCGCTCATCATTCATGGAGGGAGGGTTGACCCCTCAAGGGGTCGGTCCTTATAATTTTAACATCACAAAATTCTACAAAATAGTCAAAGGGCGTCTCCTAAGTGTAGGAGGACAACTCTTGGATGAGCCAACCTGCTAAGGGGTCGGCTCGTCAATCAACAGCTCAACATCTAATAATCATCATTCAACAAATTGACCATATTATATCATGCCCTCTCCCAAGGGTTAAAAGATTATCTATCAAGAAACTACTGTTTAAAGAGTTAACAAAAGGGGGGGGGGGGTATCAAAAGCTAGTCAGTTGGAAGGAATTGAGGGTCAGCAACTGGCCAGGGAGACATCCTCAGCCGGTCTCTCCTCTGCGTCCTCGGAAGCGAGGGCCTTAAGGTTAAGATTCGAGTAGAGTTCCTGAACCGCGTCAATGCAAGCGTCGAAGCCACAGTTGTAGAACTTGTTGGCCTCGGCGGTCCTTTCCTTCAAGATCTTGAATGCATCTACCGTAGTAGCTACCGCCGACGCCAAGGAAGCTTCAACCTCAGCCCGTTAAGCCGCCTTCACCTCTACTATTGCTAGCCTCAGCTCTTCCGTCACCTCAGCCTTGGCCCGCTCCAGTGAGTCCCCCAGTAGGGCGTTATCCTTCGCGAGTGATTCGGCGTGGGCCCCAGCCCCCGTCAACTCGGCTAAAGCGGTAGTGCAACGTGCCTGAAGGTCGTTGATGACCCCCTGAAGCTGCAACTCTCTCGCCTTCCCCTCATCTAGCAGCCCGTGCAGTTCCACCAACTCCACTTAAAAGACTACAGCCTCATCTCAGAGAATCCCGACTTCACCCCTGAGAGCAACTATCTCCTTGTCCTTTTGCGTTATCTCTCTCAGCCTCTCCCGAGTCATTAGTCCGAGCCTCGGGACGAACTGAATCAAAACAAGAATATGAGCATATAAACGCGACGAGGAGAGAATCAAGGCAAGAAAGTTTAGTAGAGATACCCTGTAGAAGACAGAGACTATGTCGTTCACGAAGGACTCATCTGCCTTGTTAAGAAGGCATCGATCTCCTCCTCTGAAGCATGCTTCGCAACCTAATGAACTAAGCCCGACATGTGATAGCCTGGTGAAAATCTACCCCCACTGGTTCCGACCCAAGCAAACCCCGCTGCTCCCGCTACCCGCTGAAGCTTGGGCCTCAGCCCTGTGATCATTCCCGACTTTGGGAGGAGAGAGCATCGCGTCGGTGATCTAAATGGCCTCCTCTCGTTCGAATGAAGACGGGATGTGTAAGACCTGTATCCTAGCCCGTACCATTCTATATGCCTTTGCGGTCCTCCCGGTCGAATTTCAGCCACTCGCGATCTGTAAACGACGCCTGTGCGCGATCCTGAGCCGGATCTTGTCGGTCTGAGTCGGATCGACCAGAGACTTATATCATTACAACCGCGTCGTCGCAGTGGTTCCGATGCCGTGTATTACGCATCAAGCCGATAAGGCCAGGAGATGTGGGCCTGCGTTCAGTTCGAGAAAAAACGCCGCGCGTTGCAATCCCTAGAAAATTCATCACATCAATCACTTCACTTGTCAAAGTACACCCATTAATCTATCTCATCCCTAAGTACAAAAGCAACCCTTAAAAGTCAACTCTATCCCTTACCTAAGTACACCCTTACATCCCTCTCTCCCATCACCCCTCTCTCCCTCTCATTTTCTCTCTCCATTTTCAAACGACACCCCATGGAGCACCCAACGTCCATGGCTCCATGAGAGGAGCAAGTGTGGCCCACCTTTCTATCTCTCATCTCCACCCTCCGAAATCAATCTCGATCGTTGAATCGCACCCTTTGGATCTCTAGGATGCGTTGATGGAAGAAGAAAGTCCAAGAAGAAGGCCGATTGGCGGGTGCTTCTCTCTCTTTCTCTCTCTCTCTTTTTCATTTTTGTGTGATGTGTGGCCCACTCGGATGGACCGCACCTTGATGTATGTCTTATCCATACCATGCATGCATTTGGTGGCTCACTTGAGCAAGGCCCACCTTGTACATGTATTATGCCTAGACCGTCCAGCGTCTAGGGACGCTAGACGTGTATTTAAAATAAAATATAAGCTTGATTTCAAGCTTATTGGGTGAGTCATTCATGCAGGCCCCACCTTGATGTATAAGTTAAATCCATGCCGTCCATTCCATTCACAAGCTCATTTTAGGCGTTAAGCCAAAAAATGAAGTCAATCCGACTATTTCGCGGGTCATAGCTTAGAAAATCGTAGTTTTCACTGTTAAAATGCACTCTGATCTTTTTACACTCCAAAACATATTGAATATTGGGCTTGTTTGGTCGGTCTTAAGCTATAGAGTGCAATGGTTGGGCTGAATTCAGCTGATGCGGGTCCCACTTATGAAAAACCATGGAAATTAAGCTTTTTTTAAAATAAAAAATAAAAAAATATAAGAGAGAGCAGCAGCGCCTGCTGCTGCTGCTGCACTGTCTAGAGGACTGCACGTGGCGTGATGTAAGACCCGTATCCTAGTCCGTACTATTCCGTCGAATCCCGCGATTCTTCCTGTTGAATTCTAGCAACCTGTGACCGATAATCAACGTTTGCGCACGACCCTAAGTTGTATCCTGTAGAATTGAGTCAAATTTATCCAAGACTTGTACTATTGCGACTACACCGTCGCTGTGATTCCAACGCCGCGACTCGTGCACCGATCCGATACCCTGATAGGAAGATGTGAGCCGACGTTCATTTCGAAGAAACACCGCGTGTTTGTAATCCCAAGAGAATCTCTACGACATGTCAAATCAATCATATCAATCACCTCATGTCAAGTACAAGAGCACCCATGCTTTCTTTCTCCATAAGTTAAGCAACCACCAAAGTCAACCAATCCATCACCTCACCCATCGCTCACATCCATCACCCATCTCCCATCACTTCTCTCCTTACAACTCTCTCTCTCTCTCCCTCATTTCCCAAGCAACAAATCCCAAGCAAAAGAGCCTCACACGTCCAAGCTCTTCCATGAGAGAAAGTGAGTTTTATGGCCCACTTTTCCATCCCAAAATCCCTCATCCTAGCCATTCATTTCCCATCTTCCATCGTTAAAGTGAAGCACAAGGAGATCAACTTTCCAACGGACCGAGAAGATTGAACGGTGGGTGCCTCCATAGGCTAGATTTCCTTATTTTGATGATGGGCCAAGTGAGTCCTACCGATCGATGGCATGGATCTCTCTTTGGACCCTAGGTGTGGCCGATGGCCCACCTTGATGCTCATGATCATTCCATGATGGGGCCATTCTCCATGGACCCCATCATGATGTTTATTTTCTTGCTTAAATAAGGTCATCTAGACCTTTCATTTCGATGGAGAAAGGATCTCCACCATTGATTTTCAATTTGATGGGCCCACGTGCAATAGGACCCACTTAATGTATGTTTTAAATTATGCAAGGGAGGGCCCATAGTGCATGGCCCACTTGGATGGACCCCACTTTGATGTATGTATTTCTCATGTCATCCCAACCCTTCTTTTGGTGGCCCACGTTCATAGGTGGGGCCCACCTCAAACATTATACTATGCCAAAGCTGTCCAGCGTTCAGGGACACTGGACGTTGAAAGGAAAACATAAATATTAGCCTTGGTTCAAGGCTATTTGCGTGGGCTACTGGTGTAGGCCCCACCTTGATGTAAGCATTCAATCCACGCCGCCCATTTCATTCTCGAGTTCATTTTAGGCGTTGATCCGAAAAATGAAGCTGATCCGAGTATCTGGTGGCCATAGCATGAGAAACTGTAGTGTTTACCGTTGAAAAATCAACTGTTGTGTTTATTCACCAAAATATACTCAATATTGGGCTCGTTTGGCTTGTATTAAGCCGTGGGACCCAACGGTAGGGTCAGATTCCACTGATGCGGGCCCCACATATGAAAAACCTCCAAAAAATGGGTTTTCAAAAAAAAATTATATAAAGCAGTGCCTGCTGCTCCATCAGAAGCAACAGACCACTGCTACGTGTAGCGGGCGGACAACAGGGACCCACGGTCCCAGCCGTGGGCCCCACACTGATGTATATTATGTATCCACCCCGTCCATTTAGTGAGGACCCCTCTATAGTGGGCCCCCTCCGAAGATCAGGCCAATATGATGCTTAGGTGGCCCACATCATTGGAAACAGCAGTGTTTGAACGGCTGCCATTGAAACCATTTTTGTGGCCACAGAAGTTTTGAATCAAGATGAAATTTGTTCTCCCTTTTCACCCAGGTACGTGTGACCTCATGAACAGATTGGATGGCATATAAACATTACGGTGGGCCCCATGTGGAGCCCACAGTGATGCATGTGTTTTTTGCCCACCGTCCAGGCGGACGGTGGAGCCCACTGAAATGTATGTGTGTTCTTCACACCGTCCATGGCAGTGGACGGTGGAACCCACTTTAATGTATGTGTTTTATCACCCTGTCCAGCCATTTTGCTGACTGCTGGACGGATAGTGGACCCCACCATGATGCATATGTTGCATCCAAACCGTCTATCCATTTTAAAAGACCATTTCATGGCATGAGTTAAAGAATGAGGCAGATCTAAGTTCAAGTGGACCCCACCTTGGCATTTGCATGAGGCCCATCTTGATTTATTTATGGCCATCCATTAAGGCCCACCTTGGTATATGTATGAGGCCCATTTTGATTTATTTGTGGTTGTCCGTTGAGGCCCACCTTGGTGTATATATAAGGCCCAAGTGATTAAGCTCATCTTGTCATATTTATAGCCGTTGTTAAGGCCCATCTTTATGTAATTTGTGGCCCATCCATTAGGCCCACTTTGATGTATTTCGTGGCCTAATCAAGAGGCCCACTTTGATATACATGTGACTCATCAGGATGTATCTTTGACCCATGACTGGGGCCCACCTGTTGTGTGTTTTGAGGCCCAGGTGCAGGGCCCACCTGTTATGTATTCGAGGCCCGTGTATTGAGGCCCATTGTGATGTATTTGGGGCCCATGGGTTGAGGCCCATTGTGATGTATTAGGGCCCGTGGGTTGAGGCCCATTGTGATGTGATTCTAGCTCATATGTTGTGGCCCATTGTAATACATTTTCAGCCCATGTGATGAGGCCCATCTTGATTTATTTGTGGCCCGCATGGCTAGGCTCGATGTGGTGTACATGTGGCTCAATGCGAGGAATGTGCACCCGATGAAATGTGTGATTTCAATATAATGCAGGTAATAATATTTATGGCGGGCCGTGCCTAGGGAACAATGATGGTTTAACGTCCACATTGTAAGTGCAATGTTGGTTAAATGTCCGCATTGTAACTCTCCTTAAGGCCCATTGATAGGCCCGTACTTGTTAACAATTCATCACTTTATAACATGCTTAGTATAGCTCTATGATTCATGCCCATGCGCATCATATGTATGCTTGATATGAGGAATGTTTGATCATAACATAAGCCATTGGGCTGAAATATTTACGGAACCCCTTATGAGGCGGAGTGCCCCACATGATTGCGTGGTACGCGCAGGATTGCTGCATGATTGTACGGTGTGACTCATGCATCTTGTATATATGTGACTTGATCATTGTACGCCCTAGCGATATCAGGGCCGTGGCCTCCACAGGCACATCGTGGATGGCCAGATGGGATACCGAAAATATTTGATTCTAGCACTATGGGCACTTAGGATGTCATTGGGTGAAAATTCCAGAACCTCCGAGGCTAAGAGTAGCCCCAACATCTAGACCGAGTGGAACATGAGCGCCCGAGTGCCGAATACCAGTAGGCCGCGTCTCTCACTGTGTCGTGGTCGGTTGGGAGGGGGTGTGGCTTTATCCGCCCGAGTGAGGGGGCTATAAGCTAGGCTGAGTATGACCAGCTCGTAAATAGGTCTGCTATCGACGAGCCGGGTAGGTATTGGCAGACTATTGGTTAGGCGGATAGTGAGGTCTATTCCGCTTGTTGGGCTGTGCAGCTAGGGAGGAGGCAGTCGGTGTCGAGTGTAATAGACCTCGGTGATTTTTTCAGAGAGCAATCGTACTGATATGTGGACTTATTGAATAAGAATTGCATATCCATTCATTCATTCATTCACTATCTGCTTGGGCTGGTGGTGCGTAGCTATTTGTTACGTGTACCATTGCATGGCCAAGATTTCGGTTCGGCGCGCGACTAACCTGAGATCAGGAGTTTACCACATTGTGTCTGACTATCCAAATTTAGGTATGGGACTGGTTTGGATAGAAGTCCCTTATGATGGACCCCATAGCCTATGATACTTCGTACTATCATCCCGACTTCACATTCCAACATGGTCATTTCATTTGCACCGCATATCATATTGTATCTGCAGTACTTAGCATTTTGAGTTACTATGTTTTTACACTTTTATGGCCTAGATGAGGTTGATGGTATTCGTAACTCGTCAAGATTTGCATGTTGCATTACATCCTCAGTATCTGTATTGTCTTATTATGTTTTGCATCGCATGGCCTTGGTACAGCTGATAGCACTTATGAACTTATCAGTATATTTCCGCTTACTCTGATATCGTATGATTCATGTCTTGTCAGTATTTTCGCTTATTCCGATGATGTATGATTTATGAGCTTTATGGTATACTTGACACTTATCTTGTGCACACACTTTCACCACCCTCTAAGCTTTTGTAAGCTTATGCACGATAGATGCGTGCAGGTGGTGTTAGGTTGCAGCAGTGTTGAGTCTGGAGTGTGCAGCTGTCCTCTGGAGCTTTGATTTCGATATATGTATTTTCCTTTCAGCATTGTATTCAAATGTTTATATTAATGGATATGTGGTGATGATGTTGCCTTTACGATTTAGGTATACTTATGGTTATGCTTCTTATGAGCCAAATGTACGTTGAAAAATCTTCCTTGTAGGATCCCAGGATCGGAATCTGGCATATGAATGCCGAAATCCGAGAATGGGGCACTACGGAGGCTGTCGGCGCCAGATTTGACAATCAAAAATTTTGTGAGCCCGGTTTCCAAGTTTAGGGTGTGACACATGAAGAGGCAGACCGTTTGGGTCCCTGCCGTGGGCCCCACTGTGATGTGTTTTGAACAATCAACACCATGTATTTAGTAGCCCCTCCTGAGGGCAGTGGGCCACCCCAAAAATCAGCTGCATACAGGACTCAGGTGGCCCACATCACCGGAAAAAAGTGAGATTGGACGTTTGCCATTGAACCCACTTTTAGGTGTCCCAGAAGTTTTGGATCATGATGAAATTTGTTTTCCTCTTCATTTCAGGTCTATGTGACCTTATCAACAGATTTAATGGAAATAAACGTTATGGTGGGCCCCATGTGGGACCCACCCCTGCCGTTGAAGCAGCAACAGCTGGCTGCATTGTACAACAGCTATATTACTGTTGTACTGACGTCACAGCCCCCATTGACGTGGGACCAGTTGCTGTGTGGATGCCATTCACACTGTCCGTCCATTTGTATGGACCCTATGTGGTTTAAATCCACACCGTCAGTCCAGACGCTGGACGTCTGAAAAATCTCCTTTTAATATTTTATATATATATATATATATATATATATATATATATATATATATATATATATATATAAGTGTGATATATATATATATATATATATATATATATATATATATATATATGCATACACATATATGTATATGGTATATACTTATATTGTGAGACCCATGTGGGACCCACCTGCCAACGGTTCGGATGGTGTGCCTCACGCTTGCTACATGGCTAGTAAATTGACGTTACCAATTTCTGTGGTCCCCATGAGGTGTGTGCCTCATCTATGCCGTCCAAATTGAGGACCCATGTGCGGTCCCACCATGATGCAGCTGCACCATCTAACCACCCACCATGATGCAGGCGTTGTATCTACACCGTCCAACCATTTTGAGAGATAGTTTTAGGGCTTGACATTAAAAATAAGATAAATCTAATTATCAAGTGGACCACACCACAACAATAATGGGTTTCAATGTCTACCATTGAACTCCTTTTGGGATCACAGAAGTTTTAAATCAATATAATATATTTTTTTTCCTCCTTGTCAGGTCCTGGTGATCGTATGGATAGATTGGATGGAAAATAAACATTATGGTGGGCCCTACCTTGACGATGTGTTGTATTCACACCGTCCATTCATTTATTGGACTGGTGGGCCACACGTGTGGATCCCACAATGATGTACCTGTTTCATCACACCGTCCAAATGTGCTGGACGGTGTTGGTCAGCTTAGGCAGTGCTGGATACCATGTGACGGTGCTGCGGACCACCATGACATATATTTTGATCTACACCGTCCATATGGTGGGATGGTGGACCCCCCCTTTTTTATGCATGTAGTCTATATCCAAGCCATCCATTAGATTGGACGTGGGCCCACCAAGCCACGTGTGTTTTATCCAAACCGTTGATACAATTGGTGAGCTCATCCTTGGTCTTGAGACTAAAAATAAGACAGATCGAATATCAAGTGGACCATCCTACAGAAAACAGTTGTGTTGAACGCCCACTCTTGAAACCCCTTTGGGTTACAGAAGTTTTGATTCAATATAATATTTATTTTCCTTCCTTGTTCAGGTCCTTGTGACCTTATGAACAGTATGGATGGAAAATAAATACTATGGTGGGCCCACCAGAAATATAACGATGGAAATCATTGTCACCATTGTCATTCGTGGCATGGTCCATATGATCTTTTGGATATGATTCATTTTTTTTATACACCATAACGATTCCTTACAATGAATGCATGATGTATTCGACTCGGCCCCTTCGACCGGCCCAATTGATTCTACCCATTTGATCGACCCATTTGATTCGACCCATTTGTACCGGCCCATCTATCTCAGTCCATTTGTATTGGCCCATTGACTCGGCCCATTTGTTCCCATTTGTATTAGCTTATTAACTCGGCTCATTTGTATCGGCCCATTTAATCGGCTTAATTGATTTGGCCTATTTGGCTCGACCCATTTGATTCGGCCCATTTGATTAGACCCATTGTGTATTAAGGCCCGATGTGATGTATTTATGGCCCATGTGCAGGGCCCACTTGTTGTGTATTTGAAGACCATATATTCCAACCCTTGAATGAAGCCTGACTTGATGTATTCGTGGCCTATTGTGATATATTTTCGGCCCATTTAGTAAGGCCCATTGTGATGTATGCAAGGCCCATGGGCGCGGCCCATCGAGATGTATCTGAAGCCCATGGGCGTGGCCCATTGTGATACGTCTGAGGCCCTTGTAGGAAGCCCAACGCGATATAGGAGAGGCCCATGAATGAAGCCCAATGTGATGTATGTGTGGTCGTTACGTTGTGTATGAATCCCTTATGTAGGCCACTCCTTGGGAGCAATGTTGGTTAGATATCCACATTGATGTGCAATGATGGTTAGATGTCCTCATCGTGACCTTCTCGTAGGCTATGTTAGGCTCATTCACACCATTCTCTAAGTGGGTTAACCCAAATAAGTGGGCCCCATTCGCCATAGATGGATGGCTCCGTGCCATCAGATCTGATATAACCACGGTCGTGGGCCGATCTTTATATTATGGTTGATCAGCTGTCCATCTATGGACCCCGCCTTGTTTATATGCTGATTGTCGGTGCCGATTATCGATGTTGATTATCGGTGCCGATTGTCGAGGCCGATTGTTGAGGCCGATTCCGATTGCCAAGGCCCATTGCGATGTATTCGAGGCACATGGGACGTGGCCCATTGTGACATATTTTCGACCCATATGATGATGCCCCACTTAATGTATATTAGGCTCATGTGAGCAACCCATTGCGATTTAAACCCGTGAGATGCGACCCACTTGATGTATATGTGGCTCATGAGTGAGGCCATGGTGTTGTATATTTAGCCCTTGTGTGAGGTCATGGTTCCACCATATGTTAGGGTCTATGTGGGCTATTCCTTGGGGGCAATATTGGTTAAATGTCCACATTGTCGAGGCTGATTGTTGATGCCGAATATTGATATCGATTATAAGTATGTGATTGCATAACATCATGATACATACCCATACGCATCATCTGCATGTTTGTTATGAGATGTGATTGACCATTGCATATGTCATTGGGCGGATTGTTATGAGACTCCCTGATAGGCAGAGGTTATCTCACATGAGCGCATGGTATGCGCAGGATTGATGTATGACTAGATTGTATGACTCATGCATCTTGCATTGCGTGCCCTAACGACATCTGGGTCGTAGCCTCCACAAGCATATCGTAGATGGACAGATGGGACACAGGAAATTTGTTCTAACATCAGGCTGCCATAAATGGCCCTGGGTGAAAATTCCTAAACCTCCGGGCCAGGAGACGCCCCAACGTCGAGACCGAGTAGATACATAAGCGCTCGAGTGCCGAATACCAGAAGGCCGCATCTCCTACTGTGTCGTAGTTGGTTGGGAGGAGGTGTGACCTTACCCGCCTGAGAGCAAGGGGCATTACTAGGCTGAGTTTGACCAGCTTGTGAATGGGTCCGCTATCGACGTGCCGAATAGGTATTGGCAGACTATTGGCCAGGCAGATAATGAGGTTTCTTACGCTCACTTGGACTGTGCGGCTGGGAGAGCGGCAGTGTCATTTGGAGTGTACTAAACCCCGGTGATGATTCCAAAGATGAACTGTACTGATATGTGGACTTATTTAGCAGGAGTTGCATACTCACTCATTCATTCATTCACTATCCACTCGAGCTGGTGGTGTGTAACTATTTGTTATGTATACCTTTGCAATGGCCATGATTTCGGTTGGGGCACGCGACTAACCTGAGATCAGGAGTTTACCACATTGAGTCTGACTATCCAAATTTAGGTATGAGACTGGTTTGGATAGAAGTCCCTTGTGATGGACCCCATAGCCTACGATACTCTGTACTATCATCCCGACCTCACACTCCGGCATGGTCATTCCATTCACACCGCATATGGCATTTTGGGTTATTGCGTTTCTACATTTATATGGTCTAGATACGGCTGACGTTATTCGTGAACTCATTAGGAATTGTATATTGCATCGCATCCTCAGCATCTGATATTTGGCTTTTTATGACTCCTTATTTGCATAGCTGTTCTATATTGCTTACTCTGTTATCTTATGATTTATGATCTTGTCAGTATTTCTGCTTACTTTGATTGTCACGCCCCAAACTTGGAAACCGGGCTCACAAAATTCCCGATCACCGAATCCGGTGCTGACAGCCTCCGTAGTACCCCATTCTCGGCTCCCAGCGCATATACGCTAGATTCCGATCCTGGGATCCTACAAGGAGGATTTTTCAATGTACATTTATCTCGTAATGAGCATAACCACAAGATTACCCAAATCACAAAGGCAACATCATCATCACATATCCACTAATATAATCGCTTGAGTACAATACTGAAAGGGAAATACATATATAAAATAAATCAAAGCTTTAGAAGACCGCTGAACGCTCCAGGCTCAATGCTGCTGCAACCTAACATCACCTGCACGCATCTATCGTGCATGAGCTTATAGAAAGCTTAGTGGGTGGTAAAAATGTGTGCATAAGGTAAGTGCCAAGTAAGCAATATCAGAGTAATCAGAGTAATACGAAAACATACTGATAGGCTCATAAATATCATCAGTCTTATCCAGGCTATGCGACGTAGAAATATAATAAAAACAATATCATATACTGATGAAGTAATGTAGATCAACTATACAATGCGGAGACAACAAGCCAAATATCAGATGCCGCTGATGCAATGCAATATATAAATCCTGATGAGTCCACGAATATCATCAGTCGTATCTAGGCCATATAATGCAGAAACATAGTAACCTAAAATGCTAAGTACTGTGGATGCAATGTAATATACGGTGCGAATGTAATGACCATGCTGGAGTGTGAAGTCGGGATGATAGTACGTAGTATCGCAGACTACGGGGTCCACCACAAAGGACTTCTATCCAAATCAGTCCCATACCTAAATTTGGATAGTCAGACTCAATGTGGTAAACTCCTAATCTCAGGTTAGTCGCGCGCCCAACCGAAATCCTGGTCATGCGAAGGTACACGTAACAAATAGTTACGCACCACCAGCCCGAGTGGATAGTGAAGGAATGAGTGAATGAATATGCAATTCCTACTCAATAAGTCCACATATCAGTACAGTTACTCTCTGGGAAATCACCGGGGTCTATTTCACTCCAAACCAAATTGCCGCCCCATCGCGCGCAACAAGGTGAGTGGAAGAGACCTCACTATCTGCCTGCCAATATCGGGCCCGGCTCATCGATAGCGGACCCATTCCTCGAGCTGGTCAGACTCAGCCTAGCATTGCCCCCTCCTCCCGGGCAGGTAAGGCCGCACCCCCTTCCAACCGACCACGACACAGTGGGAGACGCGGCCTAACGGTATACGGCCCTCATGCGCTCATGCATCTACTCGGTCTAGACGTTGGAGCAACCTCTGGAACCAAGAGGGTTTAGGGACTTTCACCCAGGGATATTGTTAAGACTCAAATATTGCATAATTTTCACCATTTATATCTTGGTTTTATGAACATAAATCATCTTAATATTCTATTTTACTCATGTATGTGTTGCAAGGTGAATTTAAAAGCTTGGATTGAAAAAGATGTTAAAAAGTAAGAATTTGATGCTCAAATTCACTAAGGCAATGGATGGATCTTAGGAGATCAAGATTGAAGAATTCACATGCCAAAGATCCAAGAAAACCAAGCGAGGAATGAAGAGAATCGAAGATTTGAAGTGAAGAATCCTGAAATCGTCCTAAAAAAGTGTATTTTGAAGCTGTGAAGTTTATTTTGGAAAACTGCGCAGCAGGAAGTCTGTTTTAAACGAACTATGCAGCGAGAAGTCTATTTTGGAAAAATACGTATATTTGAGGCGTTTTCTAGGTTTTCAACTTTGTACGAAGTTTGGAGTTCCCTACTTATAAATAGGGCCTCCTAGGGCATTCTAAAGCATCATTAGAAGCATTCAAGAGCAATATTTAGGATTTTTTTTTAAAGAGTTTTTAGTTTTATTAAAGCTTTATAAGTTGTTTCTTTCCTTTTAGATCTTTTTTATTTGCAATTTTTCTTCTTTCTTTCTTGTTGCTTTTTATTTCTGCAATTTAATTATGTTTTTCTAAGTTCCCTCTAGCCCAAGCTAGAAGGGAAGCACATGGGTTTAATATTTCTTTAAATTATGATGATTGATTGTTTTAATGATGAGAATAATGGTGTATGCATATTATCTATTATTTAGGTTTTATTTTTATCCTCTTGTAAGATCCATATGTTTCCATCATATGAGATTTACTTTGATGGATAGGCTTACCCTAGATTAATCAGATTTCCTAGATAGGAGATGTTCTCAACCTGTTATATTTCTTTGATATTCATTATCCTATAGATATTGAATACTTAAAATCACTGACGCTTGAGAATATATGTCAATGGTGCAAATCTATTATTTTCTAATCTTTTATATCATTTATTAAAATATTTAAAGTGTTTTATTTTCCGATTAGGCTGACCATAGTGCTCAGATCCTAGTTGTGTTATCCAAGTCATCATGATTTTGGAACATTAATCTATGTGTGGAACTTTGAAGCTTGGGTGTTTTTTTTATTCAATTGAATTACATCCATTCAAAAATCCAAAAATCAAATCATCAGTTTAGTTTTTATTACTTAGTTTGTTTTGCATTTGATTTTTTCCTTCTCGCAATTCATCTCCCTGTGGGATCGACCCTGTATTCACAGGATATTACTTATGAACCTCTGCACTTGGAGGCAAGCAGTCAAGTTTTTGGCGCCGTTGCCGGGGAGAGACTGAGATAGATCAGATCTGTGCAAGATAGCCAAGGTAAGTTTTCTTCTAAACCCTTCAGATTTTCCATAGATTTTTTTTATTTTTTATTTTTTTCTTATTTTCTTTTTCTTTGAAAATAAATTCAGTTGGGACTTTCAAGCACTAACTATGACATAAGGTTGCCCTGCTTGGGATTTTATCACCCAAGTGCTATGGTTGTCCTATAGTTGCTATTTGATCACAAAGATCATCCGCTGAATCTATTTTCCATATTAGCATAGTTTAATTTCTGCATTAGTTTTACTTTTATTTATTTATTTATTTTTTTATTTTGCTTTGTGGATTGAACCCTCATGGTCGGCTCTGCCGCCTGGGTTGTTGATTTATTTTGCTTTGTGGACTGAACCCTTATTTTTGCTTTATGGATTGAACCCTCATGGTCGGCCCTGCCGCTTGGGTTGTTAATTTATTTTTGCTTTGTGGATTAAACCCTCATGGTCGGCCCTGCCGCCTGGATTGTTAATTTATTTTGCTTTGTAGACTGAACCCTCATAGTCGGCTCTTCCGCCTGGGTTGTTGATTTATTTTGCTTTGTGGACTGAACCCTCATGGTCGGCTCTGCCGCCTGGGTTGTTGATTTAAGTTTTTATTTTTATTTTAAGTATCATACTTGCGATTTGAATTAGTGGTATTTGTTGTGTGGTGTGGATGGTTTATGTCCCGTTGGAGTAGGGATCAAAACAATCGACTCTCCTCTGAAGGGGGACTAGTTCCAGGCCTTGATCATTCACTTAGAAGAGGCACTCAATATCACTTGGATTCCATGGCAGACCCAATTGATAATCCAAATCCAAATCTGCCAAATCCAACTATAAATCAAAATAATCCTCCTCTTGAGGATGAAAATGAAGTTCATAGGAATGTGTTAAACCAACCACGGACTTTACGTGAACATTTACACCCTGAGAGATCAACTTTACCATCTTGCATAGTGTTCCCTGCTCACACAGGGAACATTGATTTTAAACCAGGTGTGATTCAATTAATTCCTAAATTTCATGGCTTAGATTCTGAAAGCCCTTACTTGCACCTCAAGGACTTTGAGGAAGTAATTGCAACGTTACAAGTAAACAATGGCAATAGGGATGTACTTAAGCTTAGGTTATTCTCATTTTCTCTAAAGGATCGGGCCAAAGCATGGCTCAACTCTCTAAGACCTAATACCATCACTTCATGGCAAGCCTTAAGTAGAGAGTTTTTGAAAAAGTTCTTTCCCGAGCATAAAACAAATGCACTAAAACAAGAAATCATGTCATTCTCCCAAAAGGGGAATGAACTATTTTTCAAGCTTGGGAGCGCTTCAAAGACATTCTAATTACTTGTCCATATCATGGTTATAAACCATGGCACGTGATTGATGCTTCCAAAAGGGGCTCACCATGGATACCCGTCAGTTCATTGAGATGATGTATGGTGGAACCTTTCTTGACAAAGATCATAATGAGGCTTGGGATTTTCTAGATATGTTAGCAGAGAATACGCAGACATGGGATGTCTCTGCTAAATCAGACCAAACTAGACCCATTCCTAGAGAGAAAGCAGGAATGTATGTCCTAAGAGAGGAAGATGACCTTAATGCAAAATTCGCTGCATTGGCTAGAAAGGTCGAAGCTTTGGAAATTAGGAAGATTGATATGGTTAAAGCAAACACTTCCTTAGGTAATTTTTGTTGGATTTGTGGTGGTACAGACCATGACACAAAGGATTGTCCAATAATCTCAGTTGTACAAAATATCACGCATGAGCATGATCAAGCAAATGCTATAAATAATTACCAAAGGTCAGTTATGCAACCATTGGGAAACACGTACAATCCAAATTGGCGTAACCATCCTAATCTTAGTTGGAGGAATGGACCACAAATTAATGTGCCCAATGCACCTCAAATGCCTCCACAAAATAACTTCTTTGGGGCACCTAACAATGCACCATATGTGCCCCCGCCAAAGCGATCATCTGTGGAGGATGCATTGACCACATTCATTAACTCTCAAGCTCAAATGAATCAGTCTCTAATCCAATCAAATCAGGAATTAAAGACAGCTGTGGCTAGGATTGAGACTCAACTAAATGCTAGGGAAAAAGGCACCCTTCCTTCTCAACCTGTGCCAAACCCTCGAAATACACATTTCATTGGAGACTCAAATCCAAGTGAGCTACATCATGAACAAGCTAAGGCCATCATTACCTTGAGAAGTGGAAAAGAGGTCGATAACAAGATAATGCAACCAGTAGAAATACGAAAGGATGAGCCACTGTCTCAAGAAAATGATGAACCGGCTATGGTTCAAGAGCCACAACAGCAAAAGGATAAAGAGACTAAGTCATATGAGCCTCCAGTTCCGTTCCCATCTAGACTTCGGAATCCAACTGTCCCCATGAAATATCAAGAGGTGTTGGATGTGCTTCAAAAGGTTACTGTCAATATTCCTCTACTTGATGCCATTAGACAAATTCCATCATATGCTAAATATCTCAAGGATTTGTGCACTGTAAAAAGGAAATTAAATGTGCACAAAAAGGCCTTCCTTACTGAGAAAGTGAGCGCTATCATTCAACAAAGGGTTGTACCCAAATACAAAGACCCGGGAAGTCCCACTATTCCTTGTATTATTGGGAATTTTCAAATTGAACATGCTTTGTTAGATTTGGGTGCAAGTGTCAACTTAGTACCTTATTCGGTTTACAAACAAATGGGGTTAGGCGAGCTTAAACCAACCACGATTACACTCCAACTCGATGCCATATTAAGGTACCAAGGGGAATTTTAGAGGACGTGCTAGTCCAAGTGGAGAAATTCTACTTCCCCGTGGATTTTATTGTACTAGACACTGAACCATGTGTAAATGCTAGCGCTCAAGTTCCCATCATTTTAGGCCGCCCATTCCTAGCAACTTCAAATGCAATCATAAATTGCAGGAATGGAATGATGAACTTGTCTTTTGGTAACATGACTCTAGAGCTAAATATTTTCAATCTATGTAAGCAGCCCATTGATAATAATGAGATCCATGAGTTGAATTTCATGGACTGCTTGATAGAAGAAGAGGAATTAGAACCTAGTTTGACTGATGAATTGATTCAAGTCATTGGAGACTTGAAAAATTCTGATTTAGAAAAAGTGCTTGCTGAAATTTTTGATGATAATGAGAGCACTACCACTCAGGACATTGGTATGTACTAATGGAGACCGAACACTTAAATCTTATCTAACAAAGACTTGCAACCTCTGCCAGCACCAACCAATGTTCCAAAGCTTGATTTAAAACCACTACCAAATGAGCTTAAGTATGTATACTTAGGTAAAAATAAAACTTATCCTGTGGTGATCTCTTCATTTTTAAAGAAGGATCAAGAGATTAAATTGTTAAAAGTTCTAAAGGACCATAAAAGAGCCTTGGGTTGGACCATTTCTAACATCAAAGGTATAAGCCCTTCCATATGCACCCATCGGATCCACCTCGATGATGACGCCAAACCAATTAGACAACCTCAAAGGCGTCTCAATCCAAACATGATGGAAGTTGTAAAAATGAGGTGATCAAATTATTGGATGTGGGAATCATCTACCCAATATCCGATAGTGTTTGGGTGAGTCTAACTCAAGTAGTCCCAAAGAAATCTGGAATAACTATTTTGCAGAATTCTAATAATGAACTCATACCAACACGTGTCACCACTGGTTGGCGTGTTTGTATTGACTATAGAAAATTGAACCAAGTCACAAAGAAGGACCATTTCCCTCTACCATTCATTGATCAAGTTTTAGAGAGGGTAGCAGGTCACTCCTTTTATAGTTTTCTTGATGGATATTCTGGATATAACCAAATAGAGATAGCCCTTGAAGACCAAGAGAAAACCACGTTCACTTGTCCATTTGGCACGTTTGCTTTCAAACGGATGCCATTTGGATTGTGTAACGCCCCAGCAACTTTCCAACGGTGTATGTTAAGTATTTTTTCAAATATGGTTGGAAAATTTCTTGAGGTTTTCATGGACGACTTCTCTGTATTTGGGAGTAGTTTTGAGGAATGCCTCAACAATTTATCTCTTGTCTTGTCTAGGTGTGAAGAGAAACACCTTGTCTTAAATTGGGAGAAATGTCATTTCATGGTTCAAAAGGGAATTGTTTTGGGCCATGTTATCTCCAAAAATGGAATCGAGGTAGATCACTCAAAACTTGACATTATAGCTAATCTACCTATCCCCCGAACTGTTAGAGATATTAGATCACTTATAGGGCATGCTGGTTTTTATAGAAGATTCATCAAGGACTTTAGTGTTATTACTAGACCCTTGACTAATCTTCTTCAAAAGGATGTTCCATTTAAGTGGACAGATGAGTGTGCAAGTGCTTTTAATAAAATTAAATCATCCCTTACCACTGCACCTATCATGCGTCCACCAGATTGGACACTTCCTTTTGAATTAATGTGCGATGCAAGTGATTATGCCATAGGGGCTGTTTTGGGCCAAAGGAAAGATAAACGGCCCTACGTTATTCACTATGCGAGTAGAACTCTAAACTCGGCCCAAGTGAACTACTCAAGAACTGAAAAAGAGTTACTTGCAGTAGTTTTTGCTTTGGATAAGTTTAGGTCCTACTTACTGGGATCCAAAGTGGTCATTTTCACGGACCACTCGGCTTTGAAATATTTGTTATCTAAGAAAGATGCAAAGCCGAGACTTTTGAGATGGATCCTCCTACTCCAAGAATTTGAATTAGAGATAAAAGATAAGAAAGGAGTAGAAAACGTAGTGGCCGATCACCTTTCTAGATTAGTGTTAGATGATTCCACTGAGGAAATGCATATCCAGGACACTTTCCCTGATGAACAATTATTTGCGATATCTAAATTACCTTGGTATGCGGATATAGTGAACTATCTTGTAACGGGAAAAATGCCATATCATTGGAAGTTACAAGATAGGAAGCGTTTTGAAACCGAGGTTAGGAACTTCTTCTGGGATGACCCGTATTTATATAAATATGGGACTGATCAAATTTTTAGACGTTGTGTCCCAGAGGATGAAGTTCGAAGTGTTATTTCTTTTTGTCACATGGAAGCATGTGGTGGCCATTTTTCTGCTAAGAAAACCACTGCAAAAATCCTGCAGTGTGGTTTTTATTGGCCCACCATGTTTAAAGACACCCATGCTTTCTGTGTTGCTTGTGATAGATGTCAAAGGTTGGGAAGAGTGTCCCGGCGCAACATGATGCCTTTATCCCCAATTTTACCATTGGAGATTTTTGATTGTTGGGGTATTGATTTTATGGGTCCATTTCCATCTTCTTTTGGATTTCTTTATATATTGGTTGGTGTGGACTATGTTTCAAAGTGGATTGAGGCAGTTCCAAGTAGGACCAATGACAACAAAGTGGTCATACGATTCCTCAAGGAAAATATTTTTGCTAGATTTGGAACTCCAAAGGCCATCATTAGTGATGGCGGGTCTCACTTTTGCAATAGAACATTTGAGGCTTTGATGAAGAAATATGGCATCAAGCATAAAGTGAGCACCCCATACCACCCACAAACGAGTGGGCAAGCTGAGATTTCTAATCGGGAAATCAAACATATTTTAGAGAAAACTATAAGGCCAGATAGGAAGGATTGGTCCCTCAGACTATCCGACGCTTTATGGGCTTATAAGACTGCTTATAAGACCCCGATTGGAATGTCTCCATACAGATTGGTGTATGGGAAGGCTTGCCACTTGCCTGTGGAATTGGAACATAGATCCTTCTGGGTAATAAAGAAATTAAACTTTGATATGGATCAAGCAAGTGGATAAAGGAAATTAGAGGAGCTGAGGAGAGACTCCTATGAAAATTCTAAAATCTACAAAGAGAGGACCGAAGCTTTTCATGACAAAAACATCCTAAGGAAAAAATTTGAATCTCAGCAAAATGTCCTATTGTACAATTCCTGTCTCCAGTTCTTTTTAGGAAAGTTAAGATCAAGATGGACAGACCCCTTCATTCTGAAGAATGTTTATACTCATGGAGCTGTTGAAATTGAGAATCCATGTAATGACAATGTGTACAAGGTTAATGGTCAGAGATTGAAACCTTATGTGGAAAACTTTCATTTAGGAGAGGAGTCTTTCCCTCTTAATGAGCTAGAATATTCAAAATGATGCTCCTAGTCTGTCGGAGCATTTCTGTAGGATTTGTATCATATTCAATCCTTTTTAGTGTCACATAGCAGGTGAATTTTCATGGTAGGTACTATCCACCCTTTCTTTTATTTTTATTATTCTTTACATTACATTATCATTACATTGGGGACAATGTAGATTTTAGGTTGGGGGTGTGGATAGTCATCCATGTGTAAGTTTTTTTTTTTTTTGGGAGTTTCAGTTTATTTTATTATTATTTTTATTATTTTTAGGTTTCAGTTAGGTTTAAGTTTATTTTTTTTTTAGGTTTATGAAAATTTTTTTTAAAAAAAATAAAATAAAATTTCAACATTTTCAAAATAATATTTTTTATATACAAGAATGTGAACATGATATTTTGCGAATTCCAAAGGCAAATTTAATACCTAATCTAGGTTGATAGTAGTCAGAAATCTGACAACTGAAAATTATAAACTTGAGTTCAATTATCTAATCACTAGTTTAAAGTGAGTTGTAATTTGATGTACTGAATTCACAATACACCCTAGCTAACTAAGTGAGGAATATGATATGTGAACTAAAATAACAACTTTTGATTCAAACAAGGTTGAATGAACTAGTACCATTGATATATGTTTAAAAGAGAGAATATTAAAGGAAAAAAAAAAGAAGAGAGTGATGAAAAAAAAGAAATTTTTATTATAGAGCATGAATGCAATGACCATAACAATCGTGTCAGTAATCCGGAGTAAGAATACCTAAGTATCCATTACTGTTACCATTACAAGTACGATACCTTAGGTTATGAAGCAAACACAATGGGAATCTTCATCTAAGGGTGGTCTATAATAATGAGGATATGATGATAAAAGAAGAAATGTCATAAAAAAAAATGAGATAACTAGAGATTTCATATTCTTGGGATGATTGAAAATAGTTAGGATAGGGAACATGCATATTTCTCAAAGTTAGACTAGTGTCACGAAGCACCTAAGGATATTGGGTTATAACTATTCTAAATTTTGATTAGGTCTCTGAACTCAAGGATGTAATGGATTAAAAAATTAAGATTCTAGCTAACTTCATATCTAGGGTAAGTATTGTTTTGTTTTGGAATTCATATGATTAATGGAGGCATAATTGTATAAATTTTATAGTGTTGAAATATTTTTCTTATTTTCAATGTTTGTGGGTAACATTTCTGGAAACCCTCACGAGACTATAACTCGTCCACTAGGGGAAACCTAGGGGTTTAAAGGCTTGTTGCATATGCTAAATGCAATCGAGATTACTTGCGAAAGTGGTGTAGTTAGAATTTTGTTTTCATTTTAATTTTGTTTCTAGAATTATTTTTTTTTTTTTTTTATTTTTCTTCGCTTATTTTGCTCGGGACTAGCAAAATGCTGGTTGGGGGGTGTGTTAAGACTCAAATATTGCATAATTTTCACCATTTATATCTTGGTTTTATGAACATAAATCATCTTAATATTCTATTTTACTCATGTATGTGTTGCAAGGTGAATTTAAAAGCTTGGATTGAAAAAGATGTTAAAAAGTAAGAATTTGATGCTCAAATTCACCAAGGCAATGGATGGATCTTAGGAGATCAAGATTGAAGAATTCACATGCCAAAGATCCAAGAAAACCAAGCGAGGAATGAAGAGAATCGAAGATTTGAAGTGAAGAATCCTGAAATCGTCCTAAAAAAGTGTATTTTGAAGCTGTGAAGTTTATTTTGGAAAACTGCGCAGCAGGAAGTCTGTTTTAAACGAACTATGCAGCGAGAAGTCTATTTTGAAAAAATACGTATATTTGAGGCGTTTTCTAGGGTTTTCAACTTTGTACGAAGTTTGGAGTTCCCTACTTATAAATAGGGCCTCCTAGGGCATTCTAAAGCATCATTAGAAGCATTCAAGAGCAATATTTAGGGTTTTTTTTAAAAGAGTTTTTAGTTTTATTAAAGCTTTATAAGTTGTTTCTTTCCTTTTAGATCTTTTTTATTTGCAATTTTTCTTCTTTCTTTCTTGTTGCTTTTTATTTCTGCAATTTAATTATGTTTTTCTAAGTTCCCTCTAGCCCAAGCTAGAAGGGAAGCACATGGGTTTAATATTTCTTTAAATTATGATGATTGATTGTTTTAATGATGAGAATAATGGTGTATGCATATTATCTATTATTTAGGTTTTGTTTTTATCCTCTTGTAAGATCCATATGTTTCCATCATATGAGATTTACTTTGATGGATAGGCTTACCCTAGATTAATCAGATTTCCTAGATAGGAGATGTTCTCAATCTGTTATATTTCTTTGATATTCATTATCCTATAGATATTGAATACTTAAAATCACTGACGCTTGAGAATATATGTCAATGGTGCAAATCTATTATTTTCTAATCTTTTATATCATTTATTAAAATATTTAAAGTGTTTTATTTTCCGATTAGGCTGACCATAGTGCTCAGATCCTAGTTGTGTTATCCAAGTCATCATGATTTTGGAACATTAATCTATGTGTGGAACTTTGAAGCTTGGGTGTTTTTTTTTATTCAATTGAATTACATCCATTCAAAAATCCAAAAATCAAATCATCAGTTTAGTTTTTATTACTTAGTTTGTTTTGCATTTGATTTTTTCCTTCTCGCAATTCATCTCCCTGTGGGATCGACCCTGTATTCACAGGATACTACTTATAAACCTCTGCACTTAGAGGCAAACAATCAAGTTTTGGGCGCCGTTGCCGGGGAGAGACTGAGATAGATCAGAATACCTGTGGAGGCTACGACCCTGATGTCACTAGGGCATATAGTGATCATAATGTGAGATGCATGAGTCATAAAATTCAGTCATGCATCAATCCTGCGCATACCGTGTGCTCAAGTGAGATAACCTCCACCTATCAGGGAGTCTCATAACAACATGTTCAATGACATATGCAATGGTCAATCACATCTCATAACAAGCATGCAGATGATGCGTATGGGCATATATCATGATGTTATGCTGTCATATGCTCATAATCGGTATCAATAATCGGCAAATCGGTCACGTCAATCGAAATTGGCAATCGGCCACAACAATTGGGATTGATCGATAATCAGAATCGGCAAATCGGTCACGACAATCAGATCGATCGATAACCAGAATCGGCAAATCGGTCACGACAATCGGATCGATCGATAATCAGAATCGGCAAATCGGTCACGACAATCGGATCGATCGATGATCAGAATCGGCAAATCGGTCACGTCAATCGGATCGATCGATAATCAGAATCGGTAAATCGGTCACGACAATCGGATCGATCGATAATCAGAATCGGCAAATCGGTCACGTCAATCGGATCGATCGATAATCAGAATCGATAAATCGGTCACGACAATCGGATCGATCGATATCAGAATCGGCAAATCGGTCACGTCAATCGGATCGATCGATAATCAGAATCGGTAAATCGGTCACGTCAATCGAAATCGGCAATCGGCCACAACAATTGGGACTGACCTCGATGCCTCGATGATCGGCCGATCAAGGCTTAACGGAAGGTAACAATGTGGACATTAAACCATCATTGCCCATCAATGTGGACATTCAACCAACATGCTCCCAAGGAGTGGCCCACATGGAGCCAAAGATATAGTGAGCTCGCGGCCTCACACCAGTGCCTAGTATACATCACATTGAATCATCACATTGGGCCTCATCATATGGGCCGAGTATACATCACAATGGCCTCGGCACGTGGGCCATAATTACACAACAGGCGAGCCCTGCCCCATGGGCCTCATATGCATCAAATGGGCCACGTCCCATGGGCTGGAATACGTCACAATGGGCCCTAACCCATGGGCCTCAAACATACCATAACGGGCCTCATATACATCAAGTCAGCCGCATAATGGGCCTCGTATACATCAAGTGAGCCACCTCACATGGGCCGCACCGACGGGCCTCATACATCAAGTCAGCTGCATAATGGGCCTCGTATACATCAAGTGAGCCACCTCACATGGGCCGCACCGACGGGCCTCATACATCAAGTCAGCCGCATAATGGGCCTCGTATACATCAAGTGAGCCACACCTATGGGCCACTCAATGGGCTTCTTATACATCTCAATGGGTTGGGCCTTGCTTATTCCAAATGGGCCCATCAATGGACAACTTGGATAAAACACGTACATCACATGGGGGCCACGTGAATGGCCGGTGTGAATACAAAATACAAACATCATGCGGGCCCAACACTGTCCCACGCTGACAGTGTGGACCGCACACACATCACAGCAGGCCCACCATTAACCATGCAAGTCAACACCGTCTAAACATTGTTCATGGTCAAGCCCACACAGATGGACGGTGTGGATCAAAACCTACATAATGGTGGTCCACAACGTCGTCCATCCATTTCCAGCACGATCAGCAACTGTCCAAGCATTGGACAGTGTGGATGAAATACATAATTCATGGTGGTTCTCACACGTGCAGCAAGTGGGGTCCACCGCTGGATGAAGTGGATATAAGATAAATACATCAAGGTGTGGCCCTGCACGCTGTAGGTGAGCTTACAGATAAACGGTTTGCATGAATGAAATACAAATATCATGGTGGCGTCCCACACCGTCTAGATGGACGGTGTGGACCAAACAGACACATCAAAGGTGCGCCCCACATAACTTGTTGACGTCGATAGGCAGCAGTAATGACTGCTGGCCCACCGTCCAGATGGACGGTCTGGATTAACACATGCCACGGTGGGGCCCTCTGAACTTGCTGTTGTCAGTATAGCCACTAAGAAGATGGTGGGGTCCACATAGATGGACGGTTTGGATATAACCCAAACATCATACGGGACCAACAGTCTTGCTGACGTAGTAGCAGCAGCTGCTGCGTGTGGGGCCATGATGGATGGCGTGGGTTGAACAATACATCAAGGTGGGGCAGATGAGTGGACGGCTTGAATGTGATGCACCCATCAATGTTGGGCCCCATATGCCACCGTCCAGATGGACGATGGATAAAACATATACATTTATGGTGGATCCCAATCATCCAGTGTGCTGGACGGTTGATGGCACCTCACAAAAACAGTGGGGTCCACCACTTGCTGACGTGAATCCGTTGTTGTGTGAAGTTCACCAGCCAATCCACTTGCCAGGTGGGTCCCACGCACGTGGCCCACCCTACTATCCTACTCTCATCATACATATATAAATATTATATATATCATAATATTTATAATGTAATATAATATAATATAATATAATATGATATACTATGATAAGATATATAATAATATAATATAATTATAGATAATGCCCACCGTCCAGACTCTCTGGACGTTATGGACGGTGGGGACCTAGTGTATAAAGCATGGTGGGTCCACAATATATGAAATGTGTATATGTATTAAAATATTGATATTATTAGCAGCAGCTGCTGCTGAAGGTCCTACACCTTGGACGGTCAGGATTAGGTGGGCTCAAGATCTGGCAAGAATGCACAGCAAAGATAAATAAGTAAATAAAATAATGCAAGCACCATGATCAAGGCCATGGATGGACGATGTGTGCAACACATCATGGTGAGCCCCACATTCCTTACATCAGAGGGTAAATAACATCGGTGGCCAGGATGGACAGACGCATCATCACAACAGATGGTCTGCTGCTTCCGGACGGTCCTGCTCTGCTGGATCTGTTCAGCTCTGAGGTCCTGAGATGATCAGGAAAACTGGGTGGACAGTGTGGTACACACGTGCAGCAAGGTGGTACACACGTGCAGCAAGGTGGGGTCCTTGTGAGGAACCCACCGACTACAACATCAAGCTGCTATTTGTGTTTTCCTTTTTTTTTTCTCCCGACAGTCAGCAGGTGAATCTGCTGCTACCCTGGTGCATCGGGTCAAATCTGGGCCGTGTAGCTGGACAGCTGAGGATATATATATAACACATATATTAAGGTGGGGTCCACGTTAGTGTGGCCCACCCATTTTGAAACAAACTGATATTTGTAATTTACCTTCACCAAGATCTGTTCCAAAACAGTCCAGGCAGCAATGCTGCTGGACATCAACAAAATGGGTCCCATAATGGGATAGCATGGATACAACGCATTCATCAAAGTGGGGTCCACATAGGTGGCCCACCCAGCTTAGAATCAAGCTACTATTTATGGCTTCCCTTTAACCAGGGCTTGCCCCAAAAGGGGCAACAATGGTGCTGTCGGACGGTCAGCAAGGTGAGCCCTGTTTGATGGACGGCAAGGCTGTCCCACTTCCGGGCAGCGTGGATAAACTCGCACATCAGGTGGGCCATAAATAGGGGAGAGAGAGAGAGAGAGAGAGAGAGCACCCACCTTCCTTATTCCTCCTTGATGCTCCAAAGCTCCAATGGGGCTCCTTCAATGGTGGAGATGAGCTTTTTGATGGCAGGATATGGGGGATTTAAGGTGGGAAAGGGCTAGAAATTTGGAGAGCTTGGGACGTCCAAGGTCTTGCTACCATGGTGGAAAAATGGAGAATGAAAAAGGGAAGAGAGAGATGAAGGAGAGAGAGTAATGATGATAGCTCTCTCTCTCTTAGCTAGGTAATAAATGTTTTGGGGAAAAGGTAGTAAGTATGGGCTAGGGTCATTATTGCTTTGACTAGAATTTATGGATGGCTTAGGGTGATGTCACCCTAGCCTTGGGAAAAGTGCCAATATGATAGGTGGGCCTCACCAAAAATAATCAATGGTCCAAATAGAGTGCGACCTATATCCTTTGATGTACAACTCGGATTGCCGTATGGGACGCGGCGTTTGAACCGCAGCGACGATGCGGTCGCAATGACATAGGTCTTAGGTCAAGCCGACTCGAAATTACAGGATGACACTCAAGGTGGCGTGCAAATACCGGTCAAGGGTCGAAGGTTGCCGAAATTCTACCGAGAAAATCGTGGAAGTCTACGGAACGGTACGGGTTGAGATACGGGTCTTACATTGATAATTCATGATCTTGTCAATCTTTCTGCTTATTCCGATAATATACGATTTATGGATTACCAGTATTTCCGGTATTGTATGATGATGACATTGTATTGAATACTTGGCACTTACCTTGTGCACACACTTACACCACCCTCTAAGCTTTTTATAAGCTTATGCACGATAGATGCGTGCAGATGATGATAGGTTGTAACAGTGTTGAGCTTGGAGCGTGCAGCGGTCTTCTGGAGCTTGACTTTCGATTTATGTATTTCCTTTTCAGTATTGTACTCAAATGTTTATATTAGTGGATATGTGATGATGATGTTGTCTTTGTAATTTGGGTATACTTGTAGTTATGCTTATTACGAGTTAGGTGTACATTAAATAAATAAATATATATATATATATATATATCTTCCTTGTAAAATTCCAGGATCGAAATCTGGCATATGGATGCTAGGAGCCGAGAATGGGGTACTACGGAGGCTGTCGGCACCGGATTCGGTGATCGGGATTCCTGTGAATCCGATCTTCGGGTTTGGGGCATGACAGGATGGCTATGTAGGGCTTGGGGGTTGGTGGAGGCACCTCAAAGGCATGAGGGGTGACGGTGGGGGGTGGAATCGGAGCTGAAGCATATCGGCTGTGACTCTGACCGCGGTGTTGGTGGGAAGTGCTGAAGTTGTAGCAACAAAAATCGGAATTGCAACAACAAAAATTGAAGCCGCAACAGCAGGTGCTGGAGCTGCGACAATAGAAATCGGGGCCGAGGAGTCCTCGCCGCGAAGAGTCGTCTGCCTCTTCCTACCTGTCGTCTTTGTCTGCGACTCGGATCTCAGCATCTCTTGGATAGACAGGGGAGCCTTCCTCTTCTGAGATCCGAAGGCCTCGGTCATGCCTGCACACGTAACAGTGAGTTAATGTCCGAGCTGTGAGAACTTCAAGAAAGTGAAAAAGCAAAAAGGCACTTATTGAATGAGGTGGGGAGCGGCTTGAACCTGCAGAGCCCGGACCAATAAAGGTTATCCGCTGTAATCAAGACCGACCAGGAGCGCAGATCCTTTGAACGCGCCCTGGCCTTGGCAATCTAATTCTTTTGAGCAGAAGAGAGGAGAGGTTGGCCCCTCGGGAAGTCTACAGAAATAAAGTTAAACGCTGGTCAGAGTACAGTAGTAAGCAGGGGAGTATTGTAAAGAGATTGTTCGGGGTCCAACCTGGAGCAGCAAATCAGGTAGGGACTCAAGCTCTTAGATTCCCGAGCTACGCAACCGGCGCTTCCCACTCGCCTAAAGCCGAGAACTACTTGTTCTTCCAATCCTTATTAGATGATGAAAGTTGGAGGACTAGGCCCAAGCCCTTAATTCCGCGAGTCGTGAATATAACGCCCCGGTTTTCAGGACCCGAGTATATGACCCGTGTCCCAGAAACCCGAGTGTTAAGTTTAAAGGATGGTCAAATTCAAGTATACATTTTTTTTCCTTCATCAGAGTAAGCAAATGAGCGTAGAGTGGACAAATCGACATAAAGGAAAGTTTCATTATCATTCAAATTTACAAGAAGTTACCCATAATGACTTATACAAACCAATGTCTCTGAATTTAACAAGTACAAAATTTACAAGCATTTAATACATGAAGAATAGCGGTAAGCATATAAATATAAGCCGCAAGATCACGCAGCTCCTCCAGGTAAATATAGCCATGCATCCCTGGCAATCGTACTCTGCTCCTCATCAAGTCTGAACATACACATCACTAAAGCCACCTGTACTACCTGTACGGTTGTATATTTGATGGATGAGTAACCAACTCAGTGTGAATTCCCCTCAAGATTACACACCGCCGCATTAGGTAAGAAATAGTATAAAACATCTAGACAACCAAAACAGAGTAAATGCAGTCTTATTAGGTGCATGGATGCATGAATGCAATCATCGACCCGGGTAAATCATCCGGACGGTCGGAGCCCCAAGAAAAACATCCAGACAGGCAATGGGGTCGTCACCCAAAGATGTGAGTGGTCATCAGCGCAACACGTAACGTAATCGTATGGGCATGAGTGATCCAAGTCATCATCATAAATCGATCGGCTGGTCATTAGCGCAACTCGCAGCGTAATCGCATGGGCATAATGATCCAAGCCGTCGTAGTATGTCATGCATGCATGATTAGCCAAGTAATTATTAGTCCATTTACAACCAACCAATTTAGATAAGCTTAAAGGTCACTACGGGGAGCACATGGCCCAGCGTAGGCCGACAGCTCAGGCATAGTGTCCCATTACCACCGTCCCCGGCTCATGAGGCTACCATCTTAGGATGTTTAATGGAAACCCATCGACTAGTGGCCAATCATATTATAGTATATGGGGCTTACCATCGCGTGGTTGCACGGTATAAAACATCGAACCCATACAGGGAAAATACCAGAACAAAGCCACATAGGGCGATATCAAACAAGCCACATAGGGCAATTATCAAAATAGGCCTCATAGGGCGAGTATCAAAACCATGCGATAAAAGACCATCCTTGAAAACTATTGGACTCAACAACCCTGGATGGTAGGCCCACATTAATGATCCATTTAGACCATCACTTAATAACCACTAAGTCGAAGGTCCATTTTAATCACAACCAGTCGGGTTACATCCCAAGTATGGGTGTACATTTATAGGTGGGGGTTTCCCACTAATGTACCAGTTTAAAGTCCATAAGCAATATACAAATAATCCACAGGCATGAACAAATATACAGGATGAACATTAAGCAGGTAATATAGCAATTCAATTTCCACCAGCAACACATGTGATTATAAGAGAGAGATATCAATTATAATTTTTAATAAAAACTATAACTTAAGCTAATAAGAAGATGGAAAGCTCAAGGGGAAGAATCATCACCTTATACTTTGAACTGCCTACCAGTGTTGCTAGAGAATGCATGTTTCCTTAGGACCAATCTCTATCATAAACCAGGAACTTGTACAATTAGATCCAAGTCCTACACTTTACCTAGGATTTAAGATGATAGCCTAGGGTTACCTCTTAGTGTTTTAGTATAGAATTAGGGCCTTCATCCTAGGTTTTAATGCTAAACTTAGATTCTAGGATTTGAACCCTAAACGATGCATTCCTTATAATTTAATCTTAAGAATTACAAGATAACTATTAATGTTGGTGTTATAATCTATATTAGTTGGCACATTAATAATGATGGTTCACAAGCTCGTATTTAAATACACCGATATTATCCATCATCCTTATAATGACTAATAATCTACTAAGTAATATGAGTAATAAAAAAAATAGAATATTTACTATTGGTAATATAATAGGGATTAATGCTAATAATTATACTAATTCCATAAGAAAAATTATAAGTACTTTCTGATGCTAACAGTCAATAATAGTGAATCTAGCCATGATACTAGACACTGTGATCTACCATGAGTTATGAAGTTCTATAATTAGCTCAAACCCAACACACTATCGATATCCAGGGTATTGACCTAGAGTTTAGATTACTTAGCTTTAGGATTTTATCCTAGAGTTTAGTTCTAGGCTAGGTTTCTTAGGGTTTGAACCCTTCTTGGTGTATTATTAATTTTAGAGTTAATCTAACAATTATGAAATATTTATCAATGTTAATATTATAATTAGTATTTGTTAATAATCATTATGATGACATCATTTAGTGCAATCCACTATCATTAACAAAGGTTTAAGAATGATAAATGAAACACTATGATTTAATAATTGAAATTTGTTTATCATAACTAGTTTTATCCTAAATATCCTACTAGCGGTTAATCATTGGTAATATTAACAATACTAATGATAACATTGTTAGCAATGATAATGACGCATTGAAATGAATCTGGATTGGGGAGACAGGTTGACTCACCTAGATGACTCGGTTCGAGTCGAGTTGACTCGACTCAACACAACGACCATCTACACACACACTCTCTCTCTCTCTCTCCTTCATTCTTTCTTTCTTCTTTTCCTTCCTTTCTTTTCTTTCTTTCCTTCTTTTCTGCTAGAGAACTCCAGCAAGGATCTGGACTACACCAGATCTGCCCAACTCTCATGGCAAGCTCCAGCGAGTTCCAACTAAGTTCAGGTGAGTCGAGTTGGATCTCTCTTCCTCTACCTGTATCTTCTTCCTCTCTCTTCCTACTTCTCTTTTATTTATTTATTTATTCTTCTCTCTTCACAGCTAGGCCATCAAGGAGGTTGGATCGGATCCAACACAATCCCCACTTGACCCGACTCAGTCCTGGTCGAACTGAGTCGACTCAGCGCAGCAGGAAACCGACCGTGAGATGGCAGCCATTCCTTCCCTCTCTCTGATTTTGTCTTCTTTCCTTCTCTCTATCTCTATCTCCTTCTCCTTACATCCTCTTCCTAATTCCTTGCAGCAACGGCAGACAAACCCAGCCTGGCTCGGACTGCACTTGGCTCGGATCGAGTTGTGGTGCAGCTGCTTGGTGCAGCAACCCACCACGCACCTTCATCTTCCTTTCTCCTTTCTTTCTTTTTTTTTCTTTCTCCCTTCGCCATCACCAGATGGTGAAAGCCAGAAAAATGACATCCCGAACTGCGCTGACCCGGTTTTGAGCAGTGGAGAAGATGAATATCATTAATGGCGGATCTCCAATGAAGGCTTCTTTCTTCATTCTACCAGTTGTGGACTGATCCAATGGGCCCCAGGAAGCTTGGAGAATGGAGAGAATGAAGCTTAGATGGACGTTCGGGTGGTGGGTTCGACTGGAGCAGGTTTCAGCCGATTTTCTCTCAAACCGCTGTAGGAGGTGGAGAGCAATTGCATTTACTAGCTCCTTCTTCATTTATGAAAATCCCTAGCTCTATAGGACCGTTGGATGTGATTTGGATGGCCCAGATTGCACTGGTTTGAAGCCGTTTTAAGGTACGACTTGTAAGGCCGAAACCAGCCCCGGTATTGGTCTCTCTGTGGGCGAGAATCCTCTCCCATTTGGGGAACCATTGGATGGCTGGGATTGGTTTGAAATGAACGGTCAGGATAGGCGGATTCGGCCTCACGCGGATCGCTGAGCTGGAAGAAAGCAGTTTCCATTTTTGGAAACGAGGTATTTGTAGGACCGGGTGGCATCAAGAATTGTGTGCATACAGACGAGTTCCAAGGTGCGAGTTTAGGTGGGATTTGGTCCGAGGGATCGTATAAACCGGATGGACAGTTCAGATCATGAAGATGGGGCCCACTGGTGGGTCACCATTGAAACAAACGGACGTCAGCCCGTTCGCTAGCAGAGAAACAGGAGAGAGAGGGAGATTTTCCCATTTGCGGGAAAACGCGGTCAGCACCCAGTTTGACCGTGCTGAAGGTTCAGTGTGCGTCCTGCATGCGGGCTGAGGTGCACATGCACCTTAGTGTAGGGTCCATCGCAATGTTTATGAGAGATCCACTCCGTCCATGGTCCTCTGTGGGGCCATTTGGGCCATCTGACCCGAGTTGAGGTTAATGTAAGCTTAGGTGGGCCATACGAACTAGTTTTAGTCCTAATGGTGGATTTACGTTGATCTACTGGTCGGACCATTCCAAAATTGAACGTCAACGGTTAAAAGAGTTCAAGGGTCCATTTAAGGCTTTCCTCCTGCATTATTAACTAATACTAATATCAATATGGATTTACATGTAATTAACATAATTAAAACTCATACATAGATATAAATATAATTTCTAATATTAACATGCTACTAATCACATATTTATTAATATATAATCCTCAATTTACAATATCAAATTACACATATGTATGGATTGAAAATTGTACAATATCTCTTTTAAAATCACCTTGTTAAATAATATATCATCTTATAAAATATCTCATAATTTTTGTACAAAATATTTAATACTAAGTTGATATTTATAATTTAATTATACATTGTAAAATTACCATCCATCATGCTTAGTTAATATAATATTATTTCCATAATATTTTATGTACATTAAATATATAGGTGCAGGTTGTTTTTCAACGGTCAGATTTAAATTAACTAGGATGAACATAAGTGTTTACTTAGGCCTGACTTGTATTTACGCTAAGCTTGGTTATATGGTAACACCCGAGTACTGGAAAGTACGGGGTGTTACAGTGAAGCAGTACCACGGTTCCTGACCATCTTGATTAGGACAGGCTCATCAGCTCTGGGTTCTTGGCTTGATGTCAGATGATTTACGAGGATATTAAAGCCCTTCAAGCATTGGGGGTAAACTGGCCTGGGGCCAGTCCCAAGTAAGCTGTCAGGATGCAGATGAAGGCATAGGAAGGCGGAGCCACATTGTAAGGAGCAGAGAAAAATCGCAGCTTCCCCTTCAGCAGGATCTCTAGGGGTGTCAATGGGCTCGGGAGCCCGTATCTGGACGGAGTGCGGGATTTGGAATTCTAATTGGACTCAATCAATCTAGAATTCTATATGCGGGCATCTCTATAACCCCTCTCGTTGGATCAGGGGGGCTTTTTCTGCCCTTTCGGCGTGTTCGAGTCCTGACCTTTTTGCCCCTCTTAGGCAGAGGGTAGAGGGGTACTACGTCAAGAGGGCACTCAAAAGCCTCCCGCCTATCATCCGAGCTCTCTGACTTGGAATCATCCTCGAAAGCATAGTCATCTCGGACCATCTCCGAGTCGTTTGAAATTCCAAAGAAATAAAGAAAATAAGAGCAAGCCGGAAGTGAGGGGGGACTCACCGGAAGCTGTCTAGAACGATTACCAGAAATCGCATCTACCGGAAACTGGTGATCGGTCGAAATCGCCTCTCCCGCAGGCCACACTCGCCGGAAATCACCTTCTCAAGCAGCTCACAGTAACGAAAACTTAGAGAATGGAAGAAGTGAAGACGTGGGTTTATATAACCCATGAATGCTTCTCGCATTTATGGCGAGACATGATAACTATAGTCGAACCGTCACGGGCTGACTTTAGAAGACACGTGGCGAAGAGCCACTGGCCTAAGCACTGCCGAGTCGCTTGTTCCCGGCATCGGGCAACGAGCTCCGAGCAGTGGAAGTGTCACTTAGATGTCCTTCTTGGCTTACGCTGCGACCCCTCATGATTACCCTAACGATTCGCAATTCTAACCGTCGCCACGCGTCCAACAGAGGTGAACCCACAGACAGGAAACCCCGAGTACGTATCTTCTTGGATATAGGAGTCATGATTGTGGCCGCACGCATTAGAGGCACAACATTGGAGGCTACTTATTTTTCGCACGTATTTACTCTCTGAGTTCGTGTCCCAACTCAGAGAGTAGGGGGCTCTTGTTATGGGAATATCAAAGACATCTGAACTCTGAGGCCTGAGGCTATTCCGAACCGACTTGAGGCGCAAGACTAAGCTCGGAGTTATAAGAATAGGCAGAGGTCGGACTTCCAACCCGACATTCGTTATACCTTCGCTCCGAGGCCCGAGGCTTTGACGACTAACTCGGAACTTGAAGTGATCCGAGGCCGAGGCAGTCGGCTCGGGATTCAGAGCAGAATCTACTAATGAGGGGGACCATGAGGTGTCCCACTACTGCACGATTGGTGACGGTTACTCAACCGCCCACGTCTGCACGACCACTAAATGACTAGGTGGCCGAATTACCCACGAGGCGTGGTGAATGGCCCAAAATGCGCCTACTTAAGCGGACATGTCCATCTTAAGCGAGAGGGTATAAGTAGCATCTTTCAGGAAGGAGACAGGTACGCGATATCCTGCACTCTCTCTCTCTCTCTCTAAGCTCGACTTAGACCCAGATTCCCTTGACTTGACTTAGGTATCAGAGGATCTCCTGTTTAAGTCAGGGTCTCTTTTGCTCACCACATTTTGTGCAAGACCAGGGTTCAATAGGGGTTCGCAGCATCGAGCGGAAGGTGGTCTAGATTTTGACTGCAACAGTAGGCGTTAAATCATTACTTTCCTGTGATATAGTTATGGGTGTACACAAATCGAGCTAGCTCGGTTAGGTCGCTCGACTCGACTTGAAAAAGCTTGATTCGACTTGGTTCGAAGCTAAGTTCAAGGTTCGACTCCATGAACGCCCCTAGATATGGTCCACCTGAGATTTGAATGCGCCCCACTTTTGGTCTCATAAACTAAAATTAGTTTGGAAACGTAGACAGAGAGCGTGGATAAAACACATATATCATGGTGGGGCCCATGGCTTTTCCAGCACCGAACCGGTATCGTCTACTGAAACCGAGCTCAGAGGGTACGCAGGCAGCTCAGCCCACGTCGTCAAAAACATGGACCGTTTTGCCTATGTCTTAGAGCTTTGATAAGCCAACATGCTACTACAAGGTGGGTCGTGCACATGCCTTCACATGTGTGAGCGTGGCCGACAGATGCAGTATCCACACCGTCCATCATATTCATCTGAAATTGTAGCTGTCCGAGACCAAAAAAGTAAATATTCCCCATTCAGCAGATGGGCCACCATGTTACGAACATTTAGATGGGTAAGAGAACATCAGCCAAGTCTTTTCACCCGTACATTTATTTGTAAGCTATGGCCCACCTGACTAATAAATCTGCTTCATCGTGGGGCTAGAGCATCTGCATCGTGGTACCTTTCTGATGAATGGATTGGTACTCGCACCAATATACCACGATGTCATATGTGCCGCGTGTACACGGCATTATACTCGCGTGTGTGGACTTAGCAAAGTTCTCTCTCGTTAATCGTGGCCATTGATTGAAAGACCAGGATTATGTTGTTAAGGATAGTTTTAGGCATGGACCATCTACAGTAGTACGTAACAGACAAACATCACGGATTACCGAACCATGGGCCCTCCTGTGGCAACCGAAAACACGAGACCAAAGTGCTCCGGCGAGAGTTCGTACGGTACTCCGAGATTTTAGGTTGGGAGCTATGTTAAAGGGATTAGAACCGTTGATTTGATGGGCCTCATTACGTGTAGCCAGTGCGTCAAAATTCCCCATGTCGAAAGATGCAAGCAATTGTTCGTTTGGCCATTCTTTACGGTAGGTGGATCGTTGCCTTATTTTCTTTCTCAGCCGGCTATTACCGGTCATCAATTGAAAGGTTAGGATCCTTCCGCTCTGTGAATTATTGGTGTGATGGTCGTATAGATTGAAGAAGTACATCATACCGATGGTTTGGATCACTCCACATGGGCCCATTTGTAAAAGGCCCATTGTGTTATTACAAACTTCCAAGAAGGGCTGTTAATGGACCGGGCGTGGGCTTACAAATGCAAAAAATTGAATAGGCATAGCTTGAAAGTACGACCGTTGCCGGCCCTACTCTCGAGCGTTGTACCTACCATTGACACCGAAATGGACTCGGCTTTTATGGCTCGCGGATACCAACCTACACAATGGAGGCGAATTCCCCGTGCAACTTAAAGTTCTGTAATTCCACTGATACTGTGTTGTATCCACTCCCTCTATCAGTTGAGCTAGCTCATGCTGGAATGTAAACCGAAAAGTCAGCCAGATCTGAGTGGGAGATGACACAGGAAACGTTGTGATGAGATGCCCAACATTGAAACCTTCTTGGAGCCCATTGTGATGTTTATGTTATCCAAACCGTTCAAAAGATGGGTCACACAGGATAAAGGGATGAAACTGATAGACGGTGTGGATCTAGCGTAAACATCATGGTGGGCCCATGGGACTTTTGTTGCACAGGCTCCCTGCAACGGTTTTTGTGGGAAATTCGCGTCCCTCGCATGTGCACGAGACTAAAGCAGACCGTCCGGACTCAGGAGCGCCCCATCGTGTACATACTCTGGCCCAAAAATCAGGCCAACTTGGTAGCAGTTCAGCCGCACATGCACCAACGAAATGGACGGTTATAAAAATTTGTCTACGTTCGATTTGTTGAGGGACGCACCGGAAGGATCGGCCGGCTTGATTTTCCAGACAAGGCAACCACCATAAAATGGGCGCATCTGATGGGATCCTGCACAATTGTGCTGGCACGTGTCCATAATTCCTATTGTCACTCCTCCACAATGCCAGGCTGTGAGCCTGTGTCTACATTAGTCAATAACAAACCGTTTGAAAACGAGCAAAAGGATCAGTTTGGTGGCCCACCTAGCTACCTGTCACCAGACACGTATTAAGGGCTACCAAATGAGGTTGCTTGGCAGCCTTCAATTTCGTCTCTTTATTCGATCCCGTGATTACCACTGTAAAGCCACGTAGCTAACAGGTAACTCGGACCTTTCCGGTGCTGTTTTGCCGGTGACTCCAACACCATAGCTTAGTTAGGCTCACCATGATGTATTTGTTTTATCCATGCTGTTAATACATTTTCATTTTTTTCCTAGTAATTTTAGGGCATCAATCGAAAAATGAGTAGAACTAAATCTTAAGTGGACTACACTATATAAAACTATGGTCATTGAACCTCTATCATTAAAATCTTCCTAAGGCCCGTTTTCAATGGCAAGCATTCGATCCTATCGTTTTCTGTTGTGAAGTCTACCTAATATTTGGATTTGCTTCATTTATTGTTTCATGCTTTAAAATGAGCCGAAAAAATAAATGAACTGTCTACAAAATGTTGGGGCTGGTTGGTGTTGGGTCATTAGCCAAACCGAGTCTCACCCTCCCACTTAGGTGGGAGTGGATTAACTGCTACCCAGTAATACCTTATCAGTTATTCACCTATCCCTGTAGAGCATGCCTTTTAATATATTTGTTGTGTATTTACAGTGTCCTTCTGTTTTTCATCTCATTTTAGGAAGAGCTTAAACCTAAAAAAGATCTATATTTTAAGTGGAACGTAATACTTTAAATATTTATAAATGACCATTATATTTTTTATTGAGGGCCTCATAATTTATGGGCAAGCTGTTCTTTGTATTTTCCCTTCATCTATATTTTTTGACATAATTAATTCATTGATTTGCAAATAAATATTACAAAAACCTAACGACTGAGTCCTCGTAAATTTTTTATAGTAAAAACACTCAATCATCACTATTTCCTATAGCATGGTTCACATGAGATTTTCAACTACATAACTTTTGAGACAGCATCCTATATGGGCCGGAGAAACGTACGGACAATGTGGATATACAACACACTATCATGGTTTGCCCCACCGCAAGGATAACACCCACTGATGTGTTTTCCGGGTAATACCTAATCTCTTTCGGTTTTTTGTTAGCTTGTTAGTACGCAACACTGTCAGTTGACACCACAATGTTAACCACCCCACTAGGGATGATACCAAAACCTCAGTGTTGAAATGAGGCATCTTTCACTCATTCTACCGCTTGAGCTATGTATCAGGGTGCTCACTGGGGGCGAAGACGATTCGGTGGAGCCGAAAAAACTGATACAGCCAACACTCCCCAAGAAATATCTCTCTGCAACACAAACGGTAGAGCAATGGGGCAAGCGGGGCCATCCACCCATCCAGTTGCTCTACATTGGATGAATGATGTTTCAAAATACATATATCTGATTATCATATACATATGAAAGTTGGCCTTCAACCGATGGTGTGAGATGAAAATAGTAACTGGCCAAACATTCATCATGGAAAATTGGAGAATTGTGGTGGGTACGATCATCTAATTGGTTTGACTTTATTTTATTTTTAAATCCCATCCATGATAGAGTTGATGGACGGTCCCGATCGTTATATCTCATTGCCACGTGTTCTGTAGATAGGAGGCTATATTATTTTTCGGCCATTCCGGCTCTACCGTACCAGTGATTTATCTTCCACCTGGGCATTCTTTTCCAAAGCGGGAGATGACATGGTAGAGCAGGAAGAACCAGGACATGTAGGCCGTCTCTCCACTGGGCACGTGGTAGGTGATGCATCAGGTCCTTACCTCTCAAGAATATAACACATGGGATAATCCTATTCGTCATTTTATCCAACGGCATCTTTGACCGTTTACTGTTTTTTCTTTCCCTACATCCCTTTGATGGCCACAAATTCGATGGATGGGACTGTCTGATAGACGCGATCATTAAACCATCCATATTTGGGCTCTGAATAAAGATGGGCCCAATTTGCACATCTCTCTGCCACGTAGAGAGATGTGTCAACCATATTCGGCAGTAAACACTGTACTGCAATGATCAATTAGCATTCTTTCTACCACGTTGGCTTATCTGTCATCATTGACCACTGTAGGCACTGCAAAAGACTGGCGGTGCAGTTTCTGCTGTGTAGCCTTGTCGGCCCACCTATCACCATTAACCACCGTTGGATCGACATGGCCCACTGTGAATTGGACACATATCCAAAATCATCATGATCAGATAATTTAAATCATCCGATTAATTGCGTGCAAAATGAACGACAAGGCTTAAATTGGCCATACTTTTGTAGGTCCGATCCGAGCATCCATCGAGAGCCTCTTCTATTAAATGGTCCAACACGATGTCAGGTGGGCCATCCTGGGTGCACGAGGGCTTCGAACGCGGATTAGCTACTGACAGGTTGAGTAGTGAGACTCGCCACTGAAATTAGGTCACCAAGTTTCGTGGGTCTGACCATTATGTATGTCTATATCTGCACCGTCCATCCATTTGAAGAGACCATTTTATGGCATAAGAAAAAGAATGAATTAGATCCAAATCTCTAATGGACCCACCACAAAAAAAAAACAAAGACGGAGAGAGTGACGTCCACTATTAAAAACTTCTACGGGCTACAAAAGTTTTAGATCGAGCTCATATTTACGTTTTTATTAATTTAATATCTACGTTAACTTAAGAACAGGTTGCATCTCAAATAAAAATAACATTGAACCTATGGAAGGCTTCAACTATATGCGTCACTCTTTCTGCTGTTTTTGGCATTGGGCTCTAATATATATTTGGATCTACCTCATTCTTTGGATCATGGCATAAAATAATTTATTCAAATGGATGGGCAGTATAATTACAAACTTAGTGACGTCACTTTAATAGAGATTCTAGCTACAACGGGATCAGTTTCTGACGGGTTGAGTAGCGAGACTAGCTACTGATGTGATGTCAGTAAGTTCCGTGAGCCCAAGCATGATATATGTCATATATCCACACCTTCTAACCACTTGAGGAGGTTATTTTAGGGCAATATCCAAAGAAAGAGTTAAATCCAAAGCTCCATTAGACCCTGATATAGAAAACTCATCATTAAAAACTTTTAAAGGTTATAAAAGTTTTAGATCAAGCTGATATTTATATTTTTCCTTATTTCGAGTCTTTTTTAACTTTTGAATAGGTTGGATTTTAAATAAATATTATGATAGGACTCAGAATAGTTTCATCGGTGTGAATCACTCTTTCAACTATTTTCTTTGGTGGGTCCTCTGCAGGCTTTTATCTGCCTCGTTCTTTCATGCCCTAAAATGATACCTGAAAATGGATGGACGGTGTTGATATTACACAGACATTATAGTGGGCTACAAAACTTGGTGACGCCACTTCAGTAGCCGACTGGCTATTTAACGTTTCAGTATCTAATGCCCGTCCCATTAAAGAATAATTCTACCGGAATACATCGATTTCCGTAAAATTAAAAAATAAAAATCACAGACCGTACATCAATCCTCACACGCACGTGTACAGCCCGCCGAGCATATTCCCCGAAACCAAGCATCCTCTTCCTGGGCGTTTCGCGATGATTTCCAAGACGACTCGCGCGAGGACAGATATACTAGGTGAATCTCGGCACATGTCCTAACTTGAAAGATTTTTATATAATCCGAACCGTTCAAAACATGGAAGCTAAAGTGGAAAATTTATTGACTAATGTTATTATTAGTGCACTCATCAGATAGTTTATACGTCTATGAGAAAATTTGACAGTTAAAAAAATAAATATGACTGATCCTCTATAATCAAGCTACACATTCGGGTCACAAAATATGTGGATTTTCATTTTTGATCAGGTGTACGTCCACCTGTGGACCCTTAATGAGTAGCCCGGATCCCGCACGCATCTTCCATGTTAGCACGTGAACCGCGAAATGCCTCTTCAATCTCTACGTGCGCGCCAAATTTTGGGCGCCAGTATCCCACGTCCACCAAAAGAGGAGGTCGCCTTTAACGTGCCTTCTCCATTTTTCCCACCTCTTTTTTCAGAGAAAATTTTTATCCGAGTATGGACGGAAGAAGACCGTCCATATGCTCCGTCTCCCACTCCCATGACCCCAGAACGTCCATCCAGATGGCCCACTAGCCGAGATGACTTCAAAATTAGCTGATTGTGACTCTCTTATGAACGATTTCTACCCCCTTAAATGCGTGACGAATTGATATTTTGGCCTTTAATTGTGGATGGAACCAATTCATTGGTCAATTATCGGATGGTTTTGATTAATTAGTCAGAGAATATTTTTTTTTCATGTACCATCCATAGTGCGATATCCAAACAGACGGTTCAGATCATATATAACGAAGTCTGATGTTAAAAAATGGGAGAGTATTGACTCCATGGCCAGTTTTGCCTCCGTACTCCCGCTTCTCTAATCTAATATTAAATGAATGTTTGAGAAATGCTATTTGCAGACGTTCATCAAACACCAAAACAAGGCCCTTTCGGTGCCAATGCGGCTCATATGTGCGAGACAAGGACGTTCTTCAGGCGGGCCCTATGGCTTGCGTGTCTCAGCTGAAAAAATAAGATGATCCACCCATCATTTATTTCACTAGCGGGAGAAAAAGGACACATCAAGGAAACAAAATCAAGGGCTCTGATTCAACATATAACGTGGCTCACCTGAAGAGTTAGTCACCTGATCTTTTAGGTTGGTAAATGCTCACCCAATAGACTCTTTGATGAATGTCCCGGATCTCATAAGCATGGGTTCCATCTTCACCAACGTGGCGCTTGTGTTCTACCTGCGTAGATGCAAAATGAAGATAAAAAAATTCATTGATCTACTTTAATATCTTATAACCTCACATCACCCTCGCACACGCTGCCCATGCCACGTATGCAAACAGGGTGTACACCAAGTGGGCCCCACCATATCTTATCCTAAAACATGGCGGGTCATTGCGATTTGATTCGAGTCAATATAAACCTCCGTAAAAGCTCTCCAAGTGGTCCAGATTAAATGCTCGAACTCAGCGGTCGAGATTGCCCAACTGAACTATTTTAGATGTTCAGCAAGATTAAGAAAGAACCAAAAAAACGGAAGAAACGAAAATTTGCCAAAAAAATTTCATTAAGATTTTTTTCATCCGAAAATAAATTTAAATATAAAAAATTTAGTAAAACACCGGACCTCATGAATTTTTTTTGCCAAATAACACTCCTGGTACTTTATTAATTTCCATTTATAAAGACGATTTTACCTTGAGTTATTTCGGTACACCCGTTTTAGGCAAAAAAATCCCCCAGCTTGTGGGGCCCACCATACGTAGAATCCACTCCGTCCATCAGGTTGCGTTCAACAAGACTGTAGGCCACACAGCAAGGTACAATGAGTATGTGATGCTAACTATAGGTTTGTGGGTGGGGCCATTGGTCTGTATCAGAATTGTTAATTAGGTGCAATTCACTAAGATGAAGTAAAAAATACAAAAATCCAACCTTAGATCGTAATATCCAGCGGGCCACTCCTATGTGAGTAGAGGTTTTAAGAGCAGTTTTATATTGTTTTTACTGGTGTGGCTAAACGAAGTCTTACCAACATATTCTGTATGCTGTTTTTTTTTTTCACTGCGCTCGCACCACTATGGATTTTCATCTCGATGGGTATTAAGAATAGTTTTACATTGTTTTTATTCTGGTAATCCATGGCTTATGGGTGTCTTTTGTATGCCCTTTGTTTTTTTTTTACACATGTATTCAGGCCACAGAGGATTTTCACCTCGATAGTTACTTGAACCTATGACCTTATGTTAAAACTCTTGTATGCTAAGTTCAATTGATTATTGTCAGTTAATGCAATGAATTTAGATATAAACATATGCTCCCAATATAGCTTAGGTATTTCATGCACATAAAAAGAAGTGTGGTAGGCTACTGGGTGCTTGTGGTCCAAAAATGATGAGTTACATAATGCCATGGCAACTTCTGTTACATGGGTACTTATAAATAGTATATATGCTATACTTAGAGGTGCACATTTAACCGGTAGAACCGTAGAACCGGACCGGAACCGACCAAAAATCAAAGAACCGGTGACATCGGTTCGGTTCTCGGTTTTGGGGTATGTAGAACCGAACCAAACCGTGAACCGATCCGTAGAACCAAACCATGAATCCGATCCGTAGAACTGAACCGTTGAACCGAACCGATGTATTTTTACATACTTTATAATTATTTTCTCTAGAATAATTATTTTCATAAATATATTTTTGAACACCTTATACAACATCTAAACCATTCATTAAATGGACCACAACATGGATGGACATGAACTTACAATTGAGTCGGATTATAAAAAACCAAGAACCGTGGAACCAATTCAGAACTGAACCGGTTTTAACGGTTCGGTTCTAGGGTGCCAATGGTTCGGTTCCGGTTCCAAATTTTCTAGAACCGTTAGGAACGGTTCGATTCCGGTTTCACTCCAAAACCGGACTAAACCGAACCGTGTGCACCCCTAGCTATACTATATCTTAAGTAAAAATTAACTAGATTGTATAATCCATTGTTACCAACCTACATTCCCAATATTAAATTAGTTAAGGAGCTATTTGGGAGAGGAATTAAGAGTAGATGAAGGTGAATAACAGTTGAGGTGTGTTTGGATAGGAATAAATACATGGGAGAAAAATGAAACGCAAGTAAACAAGCTTATAAATAAATAAAAAATGTTACCTTCTAAAAAGGGTGAATTGCCTTTATGAATTCTTTGAAGAGTCGCACTTGTAAACAAAATTACTACCACACATTTGTCTATCGTATACATGGGCATGTTGATGATATTTCAAAATAATTTAATTGTTCTTTATGTCGCTAAAATCAAAATGATAGAAGGATCTAAACTATTCAAAGGTTAGCCATGTAAATGTACAGTTGAAAAATGTTGACATGTGGCTTGTTTATAATACTTACATTTGTGGCCAACTAGAGACTTGAAATTTTCTCATTTTTGACAACGTATATGTATTTAATTTGGCTTATTATAATCATTTTGTCAAATATCATGAATGTATACTATTTTGATATATTAAATTTAATTTAGTATATTACATACATTTCTATAAATATATCAACTTATTAAAAAATATTTAAATTCATATTATTTACTCCATTAAAGTGGAACACTTGGTTTTCAAATGCGCTTTATGTACTCACATCCAAACACAACTCAATAAAGCCATTTACTTCCCATCTATTTACTTTTGATTTCATTTCCCATGTACCTTTGTTTATAAACCGCCAAATGAGCCATAAGCAATCTTAACTTATGGTTCATTGACACCCGCAAAAAATCCAATCATTTAATAGTTTTCAAAATAAAAAATACATTAATGTCGTATTTAGATCCCACTAAATAAGTTCTTTTTTTACTCACAATAGTATATAAGTAACTTACTTCAGATAAATAAGTTTGACTTATAAATAGTTATAAATAAGTTTTGTGCTCAAAAGTCCTTCATCACTTTAGTTATTTTTTATGACCTTTATACTTTTCATATGTCAGTGAAGAGAAGTATGGGAGACATTGAAGAGAAGAGATATTGATAAGTATGAAGTTTATTAAACATATTTATCTTCATAATAAATATAAATTAAGATACCGTACTTGTGGCATCAGCAACATATATTAAATAACTCTCTCACGTTTCTCTTCAACAACTCATGAAGAATAGAAAATATAAATTTTTTTAAAGCTAAATTGATTAAGTACTTTTAAGTTAAAAAATTTACATAACTAATCATAAGTGAAACTCATTTATCTTAAATAGGTTACTTATCCATTACTGTAAGTAGAAAATGTAACTTATTTGGTGGTATCCAAATGGGCCCTGAATGTCCACTAATTCAACAGTCAAAATGTCAAATAAAACCAATTTCCAATTTCATAATGCACATGCATTGGATACCATGTATTGCTTAATTTGATGATCTGTACTTGACATATACAATGTCAAAGTAAAATTTAGATGAATGCATATCATTCATTGTATTACGACAGAGAATCAAAGTTATTCTCGTAAAAAATAAAAAAAAATAAAAAACGGTTCCACCCTATTGCACGCAAGCTGCTACTCCAAAGGAAAAAAAGAGTATCTTAGGGATAGTGATTTTGTAATTTTTAAGACCATAAATGGTTTGCAACCCGTCCTCTAAAGGGCTTAACGGGGGCACACCAGCGAAAATCATGGAATATTACACTTGAAAACCTCTTGATATACATGGCGTGGCTCGATTGATCTTTGGACCATGCACATTTTTTGTAATTTCATTACTCCCGAAGTAGGTACCCTCGATTTATGTCTGTTGAAATACACTAGAAGCTGATGTAGTAAGAGCTCTCTGCATAAAATCTGTCATTATACATGAAAGTTAACACTGTTGACGACGGAGGTCTTGGTAAACATTTCAAGAGCTTAAGATGTTTTAATAATCTTTTAATATGCCGGTAGTAATAAAAAAAAATATTTAAAAGTAAATTTATTTTGGTAAATTCCGTAAAAAATGATTTAGATGGGGAAGATCACCTGCGTTCAAACTATGGTAATTATCACGCATCTGAAATGCGTGGGGCCCACCCATGATGTTTACATCGAATCCCATTCGTGCATCTGGTGCGCCTCTACACATGGTCACCATACAGGGCCAGAATCATCCCGATGCCCAATCCAAAACTCGCACAGGACCCACCTCAGGCGTAACAACTTGACTTTCGTCCACTCCTCCTGCTGAGGCCAACCTGATGAAAGGCTGGGATGCAATATAAACAACAAAGTGGACCCACCATTCCATCTGGACGTTTCTACGTGGGGTGTTCCTTCTCACCAATGTCCCACTTACTTCTTGTGTGGCCCACCTAAGTTACTGATCAGCCTAGCACTGGGTAGCCAATATAATGGAGAGCCTGCGTGATACTCAATACCACGGTGGGCCCTACACAGCAATGGACGTATGTGATCATTCGCCGGTTTGGATACGGGGACCAGCGTATCTGCGGCCTCACACGTGTGCCGCGAGTAACGACCGGGAGTAACAATATCATGCCACTAACTAATCCAATCCATTTAACTCTAACCCAACCCAACCCAACCCTAACCCTAACCCTAACTCAAAAAACCCATCCAATCAAAAACCCCTTTCTGCGTTTTCTCCCTCCTTTCTTTCTTTCTTTCCTCTCGACAGAAGCGCCATTTCCTCCCAAAAGCAAGAAAGAGAGGCAACACATCTTCCGTTCGAAATCATGGACTCGAACTCGACTCAGTTCTCTCAATCCCAACTCGCTCTAATCCTCGCAGATGATCCCGCTCCCTTCGAGACCCTCATCTTCCACCTCATGTCCTCCGCCAACGACCAGCGATCGAGCGCCGAATCGCTCTTCAACCACCTTAAGCAGGCTCACCCAGACCGACTCACCCTAAAACTCGCCGACCTTCTGCACTCCTCCCCGAACGTCGAGCTCCGCGCCATGTCGGCCATCCTCCTCCGCAAGCTCCTCACCCGCGACGACTCCTATCTCTGGCCCCGCCTATCGGGCCCCACCCAATCGACCATCAAATCCCTTCTCCTCTCGTCGGTCCATCGCGAGGATTCCAAATCCATCTCCAAGAAGCTCTGCGACACTGTCTCCGAACTCGCATCCAGCCTCCTCCCCGACAACGCCTGGCCGGAGCTCCTCCCCTTCATGTTCCAGTCCGTCACGTCCGACTCCGTCCGACTCCAGGAATCCGCCCTCCTGATCTTTGCCCAGCTCTCGCAATTCACCGCTGAGACCCTGATCCCGCACCTTGCCACCCTCCATTCCGTCTTCCTCCAGTGCCTGTCCACCTCCTCGTCCCCAGATGTCCGGATTGCCGCCCTTGGTGCTGCCATCAATTTCATCCAGTGCCTCTCGTCTCCGTCTGACCGTGACCGCTTCCAGGACCTCCTCCCTGCGATGATGCAGACCCTCACTGAGGCACTCAATTCCGGGCAGGAGGCCACCGCGCAGGAGGCACTTGAGCTCCTGATTGAGCTCGCCGGGACCGAGCCCAAGTTCATCCGCCGCCAGTTGGTTGATGTCATCCAGTCCATGCTGCAGATTGCTGAGGCTGACGGGCTCGAGGAGGGAACCCGGCACCTGGCTATTGAGTTTGTCATCACACTCGCTGAAGCGAGGGAACGGGCTCCCGGGATGATGCGGAAGCTGCCGCAGTTCATTGGGAGGCTGTTCGCGATCTTGATGAAGATGCTGCTGGATATCGAGGACGATCCGGCGTGGCATAATGCAGAGAATGAGGATGAGGATGCTGGGGAGTCGAGCAATTATAGTGTTGGGCAGGAGTGCCTGGATAGGCTATCAATCTCGTTGGGAGGGAATACAATCATTCCGGTTGCATCGGAGTTGCTGCCGGTGTATTTGGCTGCGCCAGAGTGGCAGAAGCATCATGCGGCACTCATCACCCTTGCTCAGATTGCAGAAGGATGCTCAAAGGTACCCAGCTTTTGTAGTTAAATTTGTAAATTTACAGTTCAAGTCCCTCATTTCAAATTGAATTCCAATCAAAGAAGGCTCCCTATTCAATTTAAATCTTATTCGATATGAACCATATGTTTTATTGAAGAATGGAATTTACATTTTCATGGATTATTTTAATCTGCCTAAGCATTCCTCACCCCTGATACATTTTCATGCATATAGGAGGGGAGATAAAATGGAGTTGCAGGTAAAGGTTGTGTGCTATGAGACTTGGTTACTTTATGGTATCTGAATTCAAATGCTTGTAGTTTTCATTACCGCCAAGCAATGCCATATAATGTTGTAATTTAGCTGAATCTGACATTTAAAGGATGGGAAATAGTTCTGTTCAATCTTGCATTTCTATGCTATTTTTTGTATTTCCATAGCTTCTAAGAAGTTATGGTATCTTTTAATTTATGTTCTTATTATTTGATTCATTTTATCCTACATTCTTAGGTTTAGATTTGATTTTCAGGAAATTGGGTGTAAAAGCTTTGATGCGTATTCAATGGTGTACTGACATTTGATACTTGGCGGGTGTCTTAAGTCAATTCAATTGTTAAAGTTTCTTCTTCATTGGTTCTCCCTTCTGTCACAATTCACCTGCAAATTCAGGGTTTTGCAGTTCTTAATTGCAGTTGGTTGCTTGATCCTTGGGTGTGTACTAGTTGATTTTGGAGGTTCTTTTAGAATGCTATTGGATATTTGCTGATTTTTTTTTTTTTTTGCAGTTGAAATGCTGAGTTAATGAAGTTTTTACATATGCCAATTAGGCCGTAGACTGCAAATGCTAATTGTTGTTTCCTTGTGTCTGATGGATGAACTAACTTGAAGGCTTCTTCTTCTTCTTCTTATAATTTATTTTTATACCTTTTTATCCATAACAAAACAAATGCAAAGAAGAAACAAGAAAAAAGGGATGAACATGCTATCCATCAAGCCAATGGAAAAGAAAGCTTCTTTTATAATTGCATTTTCATTTAATTTCCTTTTTATTCCATGCAGGTGATGATAAAAATTCTGGAGCAAGTGGTGACAATGGTTTTGAACTCGTTCCAAGATCCCCACCCTCGTGTGCGCTGGGCTGCTATTAATGCGATCGGGCAATTGTCTACTGATTTGGGGCCAGACCTTCAAGTTCAGTATCATCAACGGGTGCTGCATGCATTAGGCTCAGCTATGGATGATTTCCAAAATCCTCGAGTACAGGTAAGTGGGTTTCTGACAATGTGGTTCATACTTGATAGAACATTTTCTGGTCATCATCTATTTCTTTTTTAGTTGCATTGAAAACTATATCGAACAAGGACGTGTCGAGAGTGCAGATTGGATGCCATTGGCTGATGTGGGATTGATCTAGGTTTAGGAGGCCCAATGATTGTCACTTAATTCCAATGATCTAGGGTAGGGCCCACTTTGATGGCCAACACAAAAAATGAAGTATTTGCAAAACATCCAATGAAATCAGTGTTTAACTAAATATTCAACTATTCGCAATTTCCATCAAGTGGGGGTCAATTTCCAGCAGTAAGAAAATGATTTTCAACAACTAGTGGATTTTCCAGTGACTAGATTTCAGTACTGAAAAGTAAACTTCCAGCATTCATCTCAATTTTTAAATAGTTAGAAGAACTGTTTAACATGTGTCAGATGAGCTTGGAAGCTAGCAAGATGAGAGAAGAACCTTCAACATGAGAAGACTGGGGTTCACAATCCTCAAATCCTTAAATCTTCCCTTATGTTTTCTTAAGGTTAAATGCAGCAGTAAGTCTAATGGCCCTGATATATGTCTGAAGAAAGTGATTCGTAAAACTCTTTAATCACCCTTAACAAGCCTTAACCCTACTTTAAATCTCAGCCCTTTGCTTTGACAAAATCTTAGCCACCCAAAAGCTATTAAAAGATTCATAGTAAAACCTAAGCAAGCCCCTAACAAATCCCCATGTGACAGCTGTATGGAGTCCTCGGGTGTTGAAATCTGTAAAGGATTGGAAAACCAATTCAATGCGTATGTATTACTAATGCCTAAGCCCTGATGCCAGCATGATGTTAGCCTTAGGCCTTTTTTGGCTTATAAGGCAACCACATGGTTCCTTTCTTGCTGCCAGTTTAAAGCTACCCTTGTCCCTGCTGTTGGTAGATGCGGATTGGGTACTACCCCCACTAGGACACAGTGGGAGACGGATGCGACGTGGTCGGATTTGGTTGGTCTCTAGGCCTCTCTGTCAGAGATGGGGCCCATGCAAAGCATGTTGGAAAGTTGCTTGTTTGAGTATATACTTGACTGGACCCCATCTCTAATAGAGACCTGCGGGCTTAAGGGCAATCTGGGCCCAATAGTCTTTGGAGTCCGGATGCTAGAGTTTTGCATGATGAGGAAGTTTTGCTCTAAAAGCTCGAATTGATAGAGCATGACGAATCAATCCCTCTATCTCATAGCCCAGGCCCCACATCCCATGAGTTAAGACCTCAGCCGAACCCCCATCGTGGGCCCCACTTCACATGGGTTCCGCTTCACACAAGCCACCCGCCTCACACGGGCCGCCCACCCCGAGTGTGCCCCTGCATCCCACAGGCCACCCCACTCGAGCTCAGTGTGAAAATGCTCCTGCATTAATCACCTGTGATGAGGAGTCTCAAACATGAGACCTCCCACTCTGATACACTTTGATGTAGGAGAATTAACCACTTGCTTTAAACGCTTGAACTAATAGAGCATGGTGAATCAATCCTTTTTTCTCATAGTCTAGGCCTCACATCCTATGGGTTAGGACCTCGGCCGAACCCCCCTTGTGGGCCCCACTTTACATGGGTTCCGCTTCACACGAGCCACCCGCCTTACACGGGCCGTCCACCCCGAGTGTGCCCCTGCATCCCACAGGTCGCCCCACTCGAGACTGGTGTGAAAATGCCCTTGCGTTACTGGTTTTTTTTTTTGTCCTGTTGCTGGTTCTCATAGCATTGCATACATGATGGCTCTAGAAGTGACGATGTTTGGCTTGTACCCTAGTTGCGACAAGCGAGTAGATTTGCTTGCAAGCATGACTTTGTGAGTAAGTGGTTACCTTAAGAAAATTTAGGTAGTGATGATAGTCAACAATAACATTAATGATGATAGTCAACAATAACATTAAAGGGAGATCTGGAAGTGGGAGTAGGAATGTGACGGAGATTTTTGAGCAAGAACAATACCTTGCGTAGAAGATTCCTCCTACCAAACTCCCAGCTCGTGATGAAGTTGGTTAGTGTATCCGTGGCACAACCGACTGATGGGAAGGATCCGCCCAAGCGTAGGCACCTTCAATCTAAGCATGAGAACTCAAACAAATAGAGAACAATTGCAGAAATTTGATTCAAATTAAAGGTCCTTGACACTACTCATCATAGGCCCTTATATAAGCTTTGAAACATACATATAAGGAAAATTCATAATGTCATTGACAATCAATGACTTATTACAAATATGGAAAATAAATAAAAGAGATTTGACTAATGTACTATTTATAGCTAGCTAATTGATTTCGCTAGCTAACCACCTAAATAGGAGGCTTGGGCCTCTTTATTAATGGGCCAACTGCTAGGCTTGGGCTTAATGGTCTTGGGCCTGGCCCATGGATTGTGGGCCTAAATAAGCTGCATGAGTCCATCGCTTGAAAGAACTCAACTTCGGTGAGCTAATGGCTTGATATTGCTCATAGAGGTCACGATTCAGACGCTGAAAGTCAGTTGATCCATGTAGCATCGGAGAGAGGTTGTCCTTGCCAATGGATGAGAAACTTCTGGTAAACCACCTTGGCGCCTGGAGATGATCTGATCATTGAGAACATCAACGATTGTGTTTGTAGGTGGTAAAACGGATTGAAGTGTGATGACTCGTTCTTTGATACCATTGTTAGTATTGTTCCCATGATAGATGAAAAGAATTTCCACATTGAAAGGACTGATAGGTAAATCTGGTGGGAGATCTAAAACATAAGCATTGGCACTAATCTTCTTTATGATTTTGAACAGCCCTGCATTGTGAGGATGTAGCTTATTCGAGGTACCATGGGGCAATTGTTTAAGATGAATATGAGCCATAACCATGTCACCTTCGACAAATTCAATAAAACGATGTCTTGTGTTTGCCTGTTGCTTATAACTTTCGTTACTTGTGGTGATATCGCGTCAAACGTTGTCATGCACCTGTTGCGTATGGCTGATGAAGTCATCAGCTTCTACACTTGGTCTCAACTCTATAGGTAGAGTAACTAAATCAACTGGAAGACGTGGTTGTATACTAGTTACTGCTTCAAAAGGTGACATTCCTATGGACATGTTGATTGAGTTATTATAAGAAAATTCAGCCATAGGTATAACTAGGTCCCACGTAGCTACATGATCATGGAAAAGACACCGTAATAACTTTACCCAAACTATGGTTGACCACATCCGTTTGATCATCAGTCTGAGGGTGGTAGGCACTAAAGAACCGTAGCTTGGTTTTTGTTGCTGCCTAAAGAGCTTTCCAGAAATAACTCACGAACTTGGTATCACGATCAAGCACAATTGACTTTGGAAGCCCATGAAGACGAATAACCTCTTGAAAGAATGATTGAGCAATCTTGAGAGCGTCTATTGTATTTGAGCATGATATGAAATGAACCATCTTTGAAAATTGATCAACCACTACAAATACTAAATTAACTTTCCGAGTTATCTTTGGAAAACCCAAGACGAAGTCCATGCTGAGATCTTCCCATAGAGCATGTGGGATCGACAATGGTTGATGCAATCCACTAATTTTCTTTTGACCCTTAACAAGCTGGCAAACCCTGCAAAACTGGCAGATCTTTGCTACATCTGATTTTATATGAGGCCAAAAGTATCTATCCCCAACAATAGTTAGGGTCTTATCACGACCCAAGTGTCCACTACACCCATCGGCGTGCAACTCCCTCACAACATACTCACGGATGGATGTATTGAGTAGGCAAAGTTGTGTTCCCTGCAATAAGTAGCCATTATGAATGCTAAAATATGGGTTTCTTGCATGCTCTCCTCTAAGAATGCCTATATAAATACGTTAGAAATTCTTGTCGTCAGCATACTCACGCCGTATCTTTTCGAATCCCGGAACAATGATCATCATCGATGCCAACAGATGCACGCAGCGACTTAATGCATCAACAACCTGATTGTCATTGCCAGTCTTGTGATGAATGACAAAAGAAAGCTCCTGAAGGTATGCGCTCCACTTGACACGATGAGCACTCATCTTCTACTGAGAGTTTAGATACTTGAGTGCTTCATGATCAGAATATAGGACAAACTCATTGCCAACCAAATAGTGACGCGAATGCCTTAGGATATGCACAATTATATAAAATTCCAAGTCATAAGTGGAGTACTGCTACTTCGCATCAAAGAGCTTTTCGCTGAAGAAAGCTATTGGATGGCCCTCTTGACCGAGAACTCTACCAATGTTGATTTTAGAGGTGTCATAGCTCACCTCAAATACCTTTCAAAGTCCGAAAGGTGCAAGACTGGAGCTTCGGTCATCTTATGTTTGATCTTATCAAACGCTTTTGTTTCCGCACTTGTCCATCGAAACTCCTTTTATTTCATACAATCGGTGATTGAGGCCATGATGCTACTGAAGTTCCGCACAAAATGTTTGTAAAATGTAGTGAGGCCATGAAAACTATGGACTTCAGAGATAGTGGTTGGTGTCGGCCAATCCACAATGGCTTTCACCTTGGTAGGATTCACCTCTACACCTTGCGACGAGATAATGTACCCTAAGAAGACCACTGATGAACTCATGAAGGTACACTTTTTAAAGTTGATGTAGAAGTGCTCGTGGCGAAAGACTCTGAAGATAAGACTTAAGTGATTAAGGTGCTCCTTTCTTGATGTACTGTAGATAAGAATGTCGTCAAAATAGACAATGACAAACTTATCAAAAAAAATGGCGCAACAACTGGGCCATGACGCGCATAAAAATACCAGGTGCTTTTGTGAGATCGAATGACATAACTAGCCACTCGTAGAGGCTGTCTTTCGTCTTAAATGTTGTCTTCTATTCATCACCAGGTCGGATGCAAATCTGGTGGTATCAGGGTGTCCCGTATCCGTTACGATACGGCCGTATCGGCCGATACGTAATGGTAATAGCCCAGGCCGTTATACGATACGGGGCCGAAACGGGCACCCCCCGAAGCCCCGTAACAGCTGTTACGAGCCTAAAGAAAATGGAAAAAAAAAAAGAAGAAAAGAAAGAAAGGAAAAAAATACCTTTTTTCCTTTCTTTCCTTCTTCTGCTCCTCCTCCTCCTCCTCCTCCTCCTTCTTCTCTCGTTTTCTCTTTCTTTCCCTCTCGTTTTCTTCCTCTTTCTCATTTTCCCTTTCTTTCCCTTTCATTTTTTTCTTTTTCCATCTCATTTCTCTCCCTCTCTCTTGGTCTCGAAAAAAATGAATGGGTGGCGTGGCTATAAAACAGCCACGCACCTTTTTTTTTAAAAATGATTTGCGGCGCATGCCGCTTAGTGCACTTGCACCATTTTAGTGCACGTGGCTCACCTTGATTTATGTATTGTATTATATATCCATGCCACCCATCAGTTTTTCCTGATCATTTCAAGGTATGGTCCCTAAAATGAAGCAGATCCAGATCTCAAGTGGACCGCACAGTAGGATTGAAGGCCCACTGTACACTTGCATTGTTTTAGTGCATGTGGCCCACCTTGATTTATGTGTTGTATTATATATCCATGCCACTCATCAGTTTTTCCTGATCATTTCAAGGCATGGTCCCTAAAATGAAGCGGATCCAGATCTCAAGTGGACCGCACAATAGGATTGAATGCCTATGGTGCACTTGCATTGTTTTAGTGCATGTGGCCCACCTTGATTTATGTGTTGTATTATGTATCCATGCTACCCATCAGTTTTTCCTGATCATTTCAAGGCATGGTCCCTAAAATGATGCAGATCCAAATCTCAAGTGGACCGCACAATAGGATTGAATGCCCACTGTTAAAAACTTATTATGGCCCACTGTAATGTTTATTTACCATCGAAACTACTGATAAGGTTGCATGGACTTGGATCAAGGAAAACAAAAGTGCAGCTTAAAAATAAAAAAATATAATAATAATAATAATAAAAGTTTTAATTGTGGGAATTCAATCCTTACTGTGTGGTCCACCAAAGATTTGGATTTGCCTCATTTTTTGGACCATGCCCTAAAATGAGTTGGCAAAAAGGATGGACAACATGGATATACAATACATACATCGTGGTGGGCCCTATGTACATGGCCGTAAAAATTGTCCATGAGGCATACATTAACTCAAAATTAATAGATTAAATTATGGCACTATTGTTGCCATGTCAATTCCAAAATTAAATTATTTAAATGATTTTCACCGTTAATTTGCAAACACTTGTTTTTCTGAAATAGGATCATTTGATATTTTTCATTCATCATTGTTCAATAAATATCCACCAATCCATTAGTGAGATAAAGTGCTAATAGATTGCATGAATTTAACGTTGATTTGGGGCATCAAATGGTCCACCAAATCAGCTCTAAATCGACAACACTATTTACTTGAATATAATTTCAAATTTTTTTCTTAAGATTTATTGGGAAAAATTATGTTAATTTGTTAGATATATGAATTATATAATTGGACATAAAAGTCCCTAGATTGTATGTTGAAATAAAATGTACACAAGTCACAAGGTATGTAATACACCAATACCTACAAATATGAGATATTTTGGTATTAGATTCATTCTAATTAATTCATATTGATATTATATAGTTAGATAATTAAATATAAAATATTTATAACCAATACCAGGTTGTCTGGTTCATAAATTCATCAGATAGTCCGATACAGCTTCTCACCAAAGAGTGTACCGTTACACCACCATAAACATGTTCCAATTTCTAAATGAATGCATATTTGGAATGCTTAGAATATTTCGGATTTAATCCATATTTTTTCATATTTTTTTGGCAAAAAAATAAAAATAAAATTGCACCGTTATGGGCCGTTCCACCCCCGTATCGCCGATACACCCCCGTATCTGTATCGGTATCTGTGGGCACAGTTATGCCAACCGATACCGATACGGGATACCTTGGGTGGTATCCACTGCGAATATCAATTTTGGAGAAGACGCTAGCACCTGGCATCAAGCCTAGCATACCATCAAGTCGAGGAATGGGGAAATAATATTTCATTGTGATTTTATTAATAGCTCGACCGTCTTCATATATGCGTTAACTTTCATCTTTCCTAGGAGTAAGGAGGGCTGGCACCGCACATGAGCTTATGCTCTCTTGGATGTAGCCCTTTTTAAGCAACTTGTCAACCCGACACTTCAACACGGCATGCTCGGCGGGACTCAACCGGTATGCCGGTAAATTGGGTAAGGATGCTCCGAGAACCTAATCTATAGCGTGCTGAATATCCCGCAATGGAGGCAACTCCTCAGGTAGATCATTGAGAACCAAATCTTGGAAGTTATGCAACATAGATTTGACTTCATTAGGAATAGGCTCATCCTGGTCAACAACAAATTCATGCACATGTTTTGTGACTAGAGCAAACGTTATGCCTTTCTTCTTGCTCTCTTCTTCGAACTTCCGCATGGTGAGAACATGGGCGTTTGAAAGAGCATATGATGTCGATCATGAAGCCATAAATGAAGAAGGTAACGTAGGTTGCAACAAGCGGAGAATGATACGATGACCTCGCCATAGGAAAGTATGCGTATTAGCTTCACCGTGGCTTTGTACCTTTCGGTCAAAGAGCCAAGGTTGACCGAGAAGGATGTGGATGACATTCATCGGAATTATGTCACACCAACTATCATCCTCATATATACCAATTTTAAATGATACCAAATACCTTCGAGTCATGGGGATGGCAGTGTCGTCGACCCACGCAACGTTATATGGTTTTGGATGCCTTTCAATTGGTAACTTGAGCTTATCAATCACCTCTTGAGATACAATATTCATTGCATCGCCACTATCAATGATCATGTTACATAACCTGCCCTGGCATTTTACCCGCGTATGGAAAACAATGGTCGTTTCCAGTCTTCGGTGGTGGTAATGAGGCGGCGTATGATAAGAGTCAGGGCCTTTATCCTCAGCTTCAACTGCAATTTTAGTAGGAGGGTCCTCTGGCTGTGATGCAGGTTTTGCATAGGGTTGTTTCAACTCAATGTGCTCATCATAATACTCATGGATGTCCGGGTAGTAGGGGTCCTCATTTTGACAATAATGGAGGTTTTGGCTTGCGGACACTCATTAGAAAAGTGCCGTATCTGTTCGCAACGGTAGCAATCAACGCCCTGCTTTCTAAGGGACGAATTAAAATTAGGACCTTGCCCCCTAATTTCATATCTCTGCACCGCCGGTTGCTTTTGGTACAAATTCTGTGGCGAATGACGTTGCAAAGGTTGAGGTTGCCTTATAAGAGGAGCCTTCATTTGTAGGCGTGACTGAAAATGGTGGGGAGGTGGTCGGTAGCCTTGTGGTGGAGTCCAGTTGGGATGCGGATCCGAACTCTTCAAAGAAGGTTCCCCAACTGGAAAACCAAAATGTTGGAGAGCATGCTGCTGCAGTTGTTGTTCAACTTGTCGAGCCTTCTGATGAACATCATCAATTGACACGAATTCATATATAACCGTCTTGCAATGTATCTCTTAGCGTAACCTTGCTCGATAGCGGTTAGCTGTTCTGCAGTTTGTCTTTGCAAGCTTACAATAGACAAAGCTCATTGAACTATTCCGTGTAGTCATTCACCGATAAAGTTCCCTGTTTAAATGCAAGGAGCTTTTGTAGAAGAGTATCCATGTAATTTGAAGGCAAATACTTACTTTCCAGCTTCTCCCTCACGTCTAGAGGTGGGCATATTGGACCCGATCCGATGGATCCGACCCGATCTGACCCGACTCGACCTGTTCCGAACAGAACCGACGGCCAAAATCAGGTCTGATCGAGTCTATCCGTTCAGATCTGATCGTTTTTCGGGTCGAGGTTGGATAATGGTGTATCCGGACAGATCCGATCCGATAACCCGAACCGAAATGACCCGGACTGACCCTACCCGATCCGACCCGACCCGGAGCGGGTAGTCGAGTAGTATAAATATATTTTTTTATACCCCTAAATCTCTTGCCCTATTCTCATCTTCTTCTTCTTCAACGCTCTCTTCTTCCTCTCCACTGCCCGACGCGATTTCTAACATATTTCTTTTCTTTCTTTCATCATGGTGGGGCCCACAGAGCACTGTCCAGCAGCCGGTCCCCTCCGGTAGTGTTGGTATTCAATCCCTCTCCAAATCAAAGCTATTCGTTGCTCGGATGGGCCATATGCCATGCACGGTTTCAATCCTCCATAAATAAGAAGGTGTCTCAGACGTGTGGGGTCACATGGGTCTTAGCACCTTTTCTACATATATGATACTCGGCTACGTATGGCACTTGATACGCGTGGACTCAGAATTATTCACTCGATTTATATTAACTAAAAAATTTGAGTAGACCATGCACCGTACTGCCTCCATGAGAAAACCCGAGATCAGATTGGTTGGACAATCCTATCATCTGATCCGTAAAAACTTGTTTGTGGAAATAAGACCGTTAGATTTTATAACCGTCCCACAAATGTCTCCACCATTCCTTGTAAGATAATCAAATAAGCTTAATCTCTGGTTCATAATAAATCTTCCCTATATACAATAATTTGGTAGGTTTAATTGGACTACTCATATGACACATCTGCAATTTCTAAGTGCCTGTGTATGATCCATCACACTCCACTAGAGAATTATTTTTTCTCGTAACTGCAATTCAGGCGAAATCAGATTGCGTATTGAGTAACCTTATCGTACTCAGTAAACTTAGTTGGGCCCACCGTGAATGTATGTGTTTAATCCACACCGTCCATAACGATTTTTCAGCTCATTTAAGGGGATTAACCCAAAATTTAAGAATATCCAAACCTGTATCATACCACAGGAAACAGTGGTAGTAATGATTTTTCACCGTTGAAACCTTTATGTGCCCCACAGTGATGTTTACTTGCCATCCAACCTGTTCATAAGATCTTACAGACATGGATGAAAGGAAAACACAAATATAAGCTTGATAAAAAACTTCTGTGGCCCACAAGAATATTTTCAACGGTGGACGCTCAGTTCACACTGTTTCCTGTAGTGTGGTCAATTCAAGCTTCGGATATAATTCATATTTTGTCTCTAGCACTAAAATTATCAGGTAAAATGGATGGGCGGAGTGGATTAAATATATAAATCATGGTGAACCTCGAAGAGTTTACTCAGTACGCTGAGCCTACTGAGTTACTTAGTTCCGTTTCCAATTCAAGCTCTATAGCAGTTTCGAGCAAAACAATGGGCTGGAAAGCGGTTTTAAGTAAAAACATGGGCGCTCGAGCTCCAAGTTGTATGAACGGTTCAAAGGATATCAAAGTTACATGGGCCCCACAGTGATGTATTTATTATATCTACACCGTTCATATATTTTTAAAGATCATCGTAGAGTATGATCTAAAAAATTATTAATATCCAAAGATCATTTGGACCACACCACAAGTAGCAACAGCGAATGATTTTCACCATTAAATATTTCGTGTGGTTCACTTGATAGTTAGATTTGTCTTATTTTTCATCGTAAGCCTTATGACGAGCTCGCCAAATGGATGGACGGTTTAGATATAACACATACCTCATGATAAGACCCATGTAACTTGCTAAGGTCGTTACAGCAAGTCCCCACTCACTGTATAAAAAAAAAGTCAGAGTGCTTTCGTGCAGTGCACGTTAATATATATGTTCGGTAAAAACATGAATACAGTAACAGATAGTTTTTCAGAGCCATGTGGGGCCCACCTTGATGTATATGTTTTATCTAAGCCGTTCATCCATTTTGACATATCAATTTAGGCCTTGAGCAAAAAAATAGTATATATTAAAGGTTGAAGTGGACCACATTATATGAAAAGTTAAATTAAATTCACACATATCCGAATCGTACCCAACTCGATCTGACTCGGTTTCTTTGACCGAGTCGGACTTGGTTCGGGTCAGGTGAATCATGTATCGGATCTGTTCGGGTCAGGTGACCCGGATTTGATTCCGGATTTGATCGAGTTCGGGTCAAACCATTGCCATTTCGAATCTGATCGGGTTGAACCCAATCTGCTCCGATTCGGACCGATGCCCACCTCTACTCACGTCAGTCCACTTGGTGATAACAGGATGACCCATGGCAAGATTGTTGCTGTCAATGATTTGCCACGAGATTTTTTTTTGGGCTCTTCAACTTGACCTTGACAAAGGCCACTCTTGTAATCCAATTGAAAAAAGCCTTTGTATCAAGACGACCTGTGAAGTCCAAAACTTCAACCTGTATTTTCTTGGTAATATCATCTTTCTTGGGCAGATCTATCACGATGTCATGGGTTCTCTCTGCAAAGAGCTGTTGCATGAAGTCGTAAATAGACGAGGACTCGTGCCATTTTGATTCACTGAAGGTTCTGGTTGAAACCCTTGTGGGTTTGGATAACCATCAGGATCTCCGATAGGATCAGGTTGTTCACCATGTTGTTCTCCACGTTGTTGGTCAACGGTGGTTTCCAGGCTGGCTACCCTTGTAAATAGCTCGGTGATACAATTGTCTTGCTATTGATCGGCAAGCCTTTCTCAATAAACGTTACCACTATGGGTAGACATTGTGATGTCGGAAAGTAATGAACAGAATATGACTGATATTTTATTTTATTTTATTTATTTATTTTTGCTTCTATCGTAATAGGGCTTTTTGAGGGTTTTAATGGGCTGGATTATGGAGGTAGATGGCTGAAAAAATTTCATTAGGGTCTCCCATTGTAAATTGGACTTATGGGTTTTGTAAAATAAAAGAAAAAAGTGAATGGAGGTAGGAGGAATAGATGCAATGAAGTAAATAAAGAAAAATAGGTAGAATTTTATGATTAAAGAACCCAAAAACAATAATATTGAGATTGTTGTTGATTAAGGACTTCAACCTAGCCGTTGGAACCCGCTCTGATACCAAACTGGTGCAGCCGGCTGATGGGAAGGGTCTGCCCGAGCGTAGGCACCTTTAATCTAAGCACGAGAAGTTAAACAAATAGAGAGTAGCAATTGCAAAAATTTGATTCACTTCAAAGGTCCTTGACACTTCTCATCGCAGACCCTTACATAAGCTTTAAAACGTACATATAAGGAAAATTCATAATGTCATTGACAACCAATGGCTTATTATAAATATGGAAAATAAATAAAAGGGATTTGACTAATGGATTATTCGTAGCTAGCAAATTGATTTGATAGCTAACTATCTAAATAGGCTAGCAACCTAAATAGGAGGCTTGGGCCTCTTTATTGATGGGCCAACTGTTGGTCTTGGGCTCAATGGTCTTGGGCCCGGCCCATGGATCGTGGGCCCAGATCAGCTTGCATCAATCCGCTCACCTAAGGCATGACCTGGAATCGACTCTCTCTCGTCTCCAGTGCCTCATGACGATGTAGTGCCTTGAAGCAGAGTGGATTTGCTTGCGAGCATGACTTTGTGAAAAAGTGGTTACTTTCAGAAAATTCAGGTAGCAATGATGGTCAGCAGCAAGCCATCAGGAGAAAAAAAATGATTGCAGTAATTTCAATAGATCTGGAAGTGGGAGTAGGAATGGGAAGGAGATTCTGGAGCAAGAACAGCACCTCGCGTAGAAGATGCCTCCTACCAAACACCCAGCTTGTGAGGTGAGTTGGTCAGTGTACTGGATCTTCTGATGTGTGACCCACAATTGAGGCTCTCTACTGCTGCCTTATGGTGATGCAGTGCCTTGAAGCTCAGATTAAAAAAAAAGATTCCTTCTACCAAGCATGAGCTTGAAGAGTGGCACTTTGAAGTGAAGATTATCTAATCTTAGGATAGCAGCTAAGGTTAGGCGCATCATGGCGATGTTGACAAGGGCCCCTATTTTGTGCCAAACCTGCATCTAATTATTAGCATTTTGCTATGTTGTAAAAATGCATTTCTAGATTGTAAATTTGTTGAGCCAGCATTTTATGCTAAAACTATACTGTGGACTTTCTAGTTTGTCTCATGCATTTTTTAAGCATTGTGACCTTCCAAACACTTTGTCTCCTGAAAAAATATGTTTCTCAGTCCTATCACTCAGTATATCCTTTCATTTACCTGTGGACAGGTCATATTACTTCAACATGTTTCCAGTTCTTTCACCATACGAGAAATGTTTTTGGTTGAAGTTATTCTTTTCAATCTACAAGGAACATTCCTTCGTGTCCTTTTCAACCTCTACAAGGAAGATTTTCTCGCTCTCTCTCTCTCTCTCTTTTTTCTTCATGTACATCTTTCTTATTCTTCAGGCACATGCTGCTTCAGCAGTTCTCAACTTCAGTGAAAACTGCACTCCAGATATCTTAACACCTTACTTGGATGGGATAGTGAACAAATTGCTTGTACTCCTACAGGTATACATGTTTTGTATTTTTTTTTGAGAGAGATTTGTTTTGTATTTATGTGTACTTGTCACCTTCTCTTTTTCTGGAAAGGGACGAGGGTTGGTGATGGTTTGTAGTTTTTGCTCCTGTTGGTTGAATACAGAATGGGAAACAGATGGTGCAAGAGGGAGCTTTAACAGCTTTAGCATCAGTTGCAGATTCATCTCAGGTTCTTCATCAGTTGCAGCTTTAGCATTATGGGGCTTTAATGTTTTTTTTTTTTTTCTTTTAAAATGTTTTCCACTTGCGCATGCTATTTAGTAATCTTTTTTTAAGAAATGGCTTGGTACTTCATCTGAAATTTGCAGGAACACTTCCAGAAGTACTATGATGCTGTCATGCCTTACCTCAAAGTTATCTTAGTGAAGGCAACTGATAAGTCTAATCGCATGCTTCGTGCCAAATCGATGGAATGCATTAGTTTGGTTGGAATGGCTGTGGGGAAGGAGAAGTTCCGGGATGATGCCAAACAGGTAATCTTGGTTGATGTGTTCTAGTTTCTGTTTCTTTAGGTCTCAGTTTTTTGAAAATGTGTTGTTTATTGTGAATCATATACTGGATATATTATTATGTGAGATATAATGTGAAGGAACTGGCGGTTCTATACCCTTCTGTAGACATTAGCTCTGCTCTAGGACGGTATTTTTTTCTTCTATTTTTTAATAAACTTTTCATCGTTTATTCAATTTTCCCCTTTGGGTAGTCAGTTAAACTTTAATAGGTCTTGGTTTTCATTTGTTTAGTGCTGACGGTTATTTTTTGCACATTTTATTGGGATGATTGCATGAACCGTTAGGCATGGCTGTTTGTTATCATGCTAGGTTATGGAAGTCCTTATGACATTGCAAGGTTCTCCCACGGAGGCAGATGACCCAACAACAAGCTACATGCTACAAGTACGTTTTTACCAAACTTGTCCTAAACTAGATCAGAGGACCATGTCTCCACTTTGCTCTAGTCGGTTCCTTTGTTGAATGTCTGGATATGTGTTGTAGGCATGGGCCAGACTCTGCAAGTGTCTAGGGCAGGATTTCCTCCCTTACATGAGTGTTGTGATGCCCCCGTTGCTCCAGTCTGCTCAGCTTAAACCAGACGTGACCATTACATCTGCTGATTCAGATGAGGATATAGATGAGTCGGATGATGAAAGGTTTGGCTTTATTTTGAAAGTAATAATTGTTTTTCAGTGCAGCCAATGTTTGATGAACATTTCTGAAAATGAAGGATGTTAGATCTTTCTTATGATTTACTCAAACAAGTTGCAAGAGAAATGCTGGAAGGAATAGACTTCCTCTTTGCTTCCCTGCCGACCTATTGTGAACTTTAAGAAATTGCATGACAGTCTGGAAAGCCTGATCATGAAATTTCATCTTGAAGTCATCATGCTCTCCAGATTATAGTCAAACATCTCATTCTTTTCTAATGAATTTCTGCAACGTTTACTTTTTCCTTATTTGTGTAGTTAATATGCTACTTTGAAGCAATTGAATTAAGTTGTTGCTAATATTACCAGAAGTTCTTGACCTTTTTGAGTTGCTAATGTCATTTCAGAAATAAATTTGTTCTCCGAATGAATTCTGGTTGCTGATTGTTCATAGATTTTTTTCCGCTTCGCATGCTAGAGAGAAGCAAAATGTGCCCCATCCAATTGGAAATATGTACCTATGTACACATTTCCAGCAAAATCAATAACAGGTTCTGGACTTTTTGCCTGTAACCACTTCTTCTCTATGGAAATGTCATGGAGTTTTAGAATGATGATATGTTCTCTGAAAATTGTGGTAGCCCTATTGGTTGGCTAAAAAGCAGATACATATCAGTGCACATAGGCTGACTTGGCATATCTGAAAAATGTCAAATAAACCATAAAAATGGAAATAGTCCTCTCTAGATTCATTGTGTTTTGTGTGTTTTTCTAAGCCATGTATCAGGCCATTCGTAGTATGGCCTCTCTTAGCATGGCTGTCCAATTTTTAATGTTGAGTTTGTACTTTCAGTGACCATATTTCATTTTTAGAGATTTTTAGGCACTTGGTAGTTTGTAAATCAATCAATGCATAAATGATATGCATTGGTGTGCAATTGTGAAAACACTGGTTATTGTATATATACTAGTACTACTACAAGCATACAAGTGTATGAGAGTACAACTATTGCCAGTCTATGGCTACTGGCTAGTGATTGCACTGTAGAGTACAAATCATTAAATGAATCACATTAAAGATATAAGTTGGTATGTATACGAACAGTCCATGATACTAAATGCCACATCAAAGATTGAGTGAGTGGGCTCATGGACATTATCATCATCGTCACGAGTAGGATTATTTTAGAGTTCTAAGGTTTTTAGTAGTTCCAAATCAATTAATGCAAAAATATTGTGCATTTGAATGTCAGAATAAAACCCATATAAGATACATACTACAAGTATTTTTTCGAAGACTACCAGTACCATATATAATACATGTTTGGAACTCTACAAGTGAGAGAAACCCCTTTCACCCCCTTTCTCTAAGCGAAAAATGCCACAAATAACAAAGAGAAGATGACAAGTAAGTCTCACAAGTATTGACATTATGTATTGGCTTGTTTGGCTGAATTGGTCGACATAGTGTGAGTTTTGGGGGTGGCTGATTAACTTGTTTTTTTTTTTTTTTTGAAAATTGTATTAGCTGGGACCGATATGTAAAAGTCTTTACGTATTTATATGCATTTCCATAGAGAAAGAAACCCTATATCATTCTAATCATCATTACTCCTAATCCTAACCACCCATTCCAATAAACTATGAAAAATGATTAAAATATCCCTAAACCCTGGCTATAACTTTCCTGAAATGATATTACATTTTAATGATCTTGGTCTCGTTTGAAAGCCAACTCCATAGGCTTTTAAGCACATTCAATTTCATGCCATTCCGGCATTGCTTGATATTTGAAAAGTCACTAAATAAGTGATGAACATGCTAACGGGAAGCTTGTTCTACAAGTCATGACTAACTTTACGAACTAATTAAATAGTGTACTCTATGTATTTGTGGCTTGTGGGTTCCAAGAATTGATCGACCACTCATGGGGTCCATAGATAGATCAGACTTTTATCAGGGCCCACTAAATTTTCGAGGAGAATCGTGGGGCAGCATATGTTACTTAGAGGCTCAGCTTGACCTTGATGTTAATAGAAAAATGTAACTGTATTTATTTCCCTTCTATTTTCGTGGCTACAAGTAGCAAGATACTCTTTGAAAAAATAATTCGTGGTTACTTACTCTTATATATATATATATATATCGTGGCTACAAGTTCAAGACACCTTTGCGGTTGGTTCCACTGTGTTCTTCCTGCCTTATTTTCCCATGCTAAATCCCATTGTGACAACTGACTGCTTTTGCAAGATGATGGTTTTGTTTAATATTGTTGTTGCTCTAGGGTTTATGATTTGCACTTTTATTTAAGGTCTCTGTTTAATGCAGTATTGAAACGATTACTCTTGGGGATAAAAGGATAGGGATCAAGACTAGTGTCTTGGAGGAGAAAGCTACAGCTTGTAACATGCTATGTTGTTATGCTGATGAGCTAAAGGAAGGGTTCTATCCTTGGATTGATCAGGTTGGTTACTATCGTAATACATATGTTCCTTCCATGTTGGACTTAAAAGAAATGACATCAATCATGCATGATTCACAAACTGCACAGGTTGCCCCTACTTTAGTTCCGCTTCTCAAATTTTATTTCCATGAAGAAGTCAGGAAGGCTGCTGTTTCAGGTATTATTAGATTTCAATTTCAGGCATATTCTTTCATGGGTATATGGATTTGATATTTACGTAGGTTCCTGACCTAATTCATCTTTTATTGCCCAGCCATGCCGGAACTATTACGTTCGGCTAAGTTAGCTGTAGAGAAGGGCCAAGCGCAAGGTCGTGATGAGTCCTATGTTAAGCAGTTGTCTGACTACATAATTCCAGCTTTGGTTGAAGCATTACATAAGGTTATCTGAATATTTATTGCTAGTCAATGTTTTAAATTTCATTATTGTGTTATCTACCTGATAGCTGATAGTATCCAAGCTTCATTTTGGACTACTGATGTATATTCTTCGAAACTGTGACTGGTTTTGCAGGAGCCTGAGGTAGAAATCTGTGCGAGCATGTTGGACTCGTTGAATGAATGCATACAGGTCAGTGAGAATCTCATATGAAGTTATGCTTTTCGACTGGAATATAAACTCCAAATCATATAAACAATGTGTGTTAAATTGTTGCATGTTTGTTGAATAGTACTTGCTGCCAAGTTGGCGTTCATGTTGGATCCTTACTCTTGCTCCGGTGGTAGACTCTCAAGAGTTTCAACAACCGGTCAAGGGTTCAAGTATCCATAGGTGGTGAAACTCCACTACGGCGTGAGTGTGTGGGGTGTGTGTGCGTGTGTAAAAAAAAAAAGTTGGCGTTCATGTTCTACTACCTCGTGCTGGACTGAACTTGTGTTCTTTTGGCCAAGCTGCATTTGTATAATGGCTTCCAATTCCACAATATTTTCTTTTAGTAAATTTAATATCAAGATTTATAAGATCACTGGAGTAAACTATGCAAGGTATTCCATAACAGTAACAGGGCCCGTAATGACCACTGCCGTTACCGTTACGATACGGGCCATAGTGGTCTTCAGCCATTACAGGGCTGTTTTGGGTAAATTTTTCTGTAACGGCTGTTATGTAACCGTTTTGAAATGCCTTGAAAGTATGCTAGTCCCTAATAGGATAGACTGCCAAAGATTCTTGCTTGACATATAGTGCCAGCTAATTTCCAGGTCTAAATCTAGTTCAATGTGAGCAGAGAACCACATTATCAGAAAATTGAAGTGAAGAATGGAACTTAACAAACTATTTGCCTAGCATGGGAGAGATTTTCCAAAGAAAAGTGGAGATAATGAAGTGAGTCATCTTGAAACATATAGGCTGCCATGCAGGATTCATTTCGAGCTGTCCCTCGATGTTCAGGGATTCAACCTCAACCCAGTGGACGTTGTATATGATATAGTTAATTGGATTTATCCTTTCTATATTGTGAAGACCTCATCCTCAGTTAGGTTATTGTTAATTGTAAATTTGATTATGTTCATCATCATCATCTAAGCCTCATCCCAACTAATTGGGTTGTTACGATGATTATGTTGGTGCCAACAAATTTATCATTTCACAAGCCACTTTATGAATGTTGAACTTGATGTTTATATGTAAACACTTCTAGCATCAAGAGGATATTATTCTGTTCTATATTTTGTTAGTGCTTGAAGAAATCTCTGACCACATCTTGGAAGCACTATCCGTCTTGTTTATTTTGTTTATTATTATTATTATTATTATTATTTTTTTTTTTTCAGATTTCTGGACCTCTATTGGCTGAAAGCCAGGTCAGATCCATTGTAGATGAGCTAAAGCAGGTCATCATTGCTAGTTCCACTAGAAAAAGAGAAAGAGCAGAGAGGTCCAAAGCAGAGGATTTTGATGCTGAGGAAGGGGAATTGCTTAAAGAAGAAAATGAGCAAGAAGAAGAAGTTTTTGATCAAGTCTGTAATAAAATCCTCAATGCTTCTCATTCATGGATGTTTTGTTAGTTACTGGAGTTCGTTTAGTTGCTTCATGGTTGTGGTTTATAGATTGTAAGTCAAATACTTCCAAATGTTCCTCATCTGATGTTTCTTTTCTTCAAAGTGCAGGTTGGTGATTGCTTGGGCACTCTGATAAAAACATTCAAGGCTTCTTTCTTACCGTTCTTTGATGAGCTTTCTCTGTATCTTACTCCTATGTGGGTAAGTGGTCTGGTATATCATACACGCATGCACCACTTCTCCCCTCTCTTCCATAACTTGCAAATTACTTCCTCTCTCTATGTGCATTGCCACACACGCGCGCATGCGCACCCCACTTCTCCTCCCCGCACCCATGACGCGCAAACCACTTCTTGTTGGAAGGCGGTTTACTTCGTAACCTCTGGTGGATGTTATCATTAGGTAACTGGGAGACACACACACTCACACACTCGCTCGCTCGCTTGCACGCACGCACGCACGCACGTTGGCTTCAAATAAAGTGTATAGCTCTCTTCATCTATTGATACCATCTATTTGCTTAGCTAAAGGATGGTGTGGAACACATGTTGGAACGTTGGCTTCAAATAAATATTGTATAGCTCTTTTCATCTATTGATACTTGAATAAACTAGAATGGAGCCAATCACTCTATTGCAGGAGGAGGGATTTTTAAACCTCTATCAATGATTTTAATTTCTGATGTTATGTATTTGTCCATTGTACCCCAACCAAATATTCTCATTTTTATCAGGAACAGATACTGGGTGTTGAAAATAAGGTGGCTTGGCTCTTTTCCCATCATTTGGTTCTCTATGATGACAGGGAACTACGATTGTCACGAGATTTCCTGCTTCATGGTTCGCATAAGAGAAACGACAATTTAATATTGGAACAGTTCAAGATTCCTTTTTTTTTTTTTTTTTGCAGTCTGTGTTTAATGGATTTCTTTTAATCTGGTTTCTGCTTTCTCAAACTTGGATATTAGGACTTGTTTCTGCTTAATTTTGGCATAGTTTCTTCTGTTGGCAGCAGTTGGCATCTGTTGTGAATTTGGTTTTAACATAAGTGGCTCCTATTTTCAGGGTAAGGATAAAACTGCCGAAGAGAGGAGGATTGCCATTTGCATTTTCGACGATGTCGCAGAACAATGTCGAGAAGCAGCTCTTAAGTATGCCCCCTTGAAATGATTAAACTTAAATGAGGCGTTTCAGTTATCTTGCCTTCACTATATTTATTCTTGTTGATTGAACAGATACTATGACACCTACCTTCCATTTCTATTGGAAGCTTGCAATGATGAAAGCCCTGATGTCCGACAGGTTTTCCCTGGGACCACTGCTTCGTGGAGCTTTTTTTTTCCTCCTAATATTTCATGGATCACATTCAAGTTTTTTATATCAATAATTCAAGAGCTTTTTTTTTTTTTTTTTTTTTTTCAGGCTGCTGTTTATGGAATTGGCGTTTGTGCAGAGTTTGGCGGATCTGCATTTAAACCTCTTGTAGGAGGTATCTTGCTTTTCCTCGGTGCATATGCCTTCAAGGAAATCCTCCCTTTAAATAAGTTTAAACATCATGTTTTTATTTATTTTATTTTTTTACTGGCTTTTCACAGAGGCCCTTTCAAGGCTAAATTTTGTTATAAGGCAGCCCAATGCACTACATTCAGATAATGTAATGGCATATGACAATGCTGTCTCAGCTCTGGGGAAAATATGCCATTTCCATCGGGACAGTATAGATGCTGCTCAGGTACATTCCTATTTGTGCTTTCAGCCTTCAGCCTTCTGTTTTATATTGCATATTGTATCCGGTGTTAACCTCCAAATAGAGTTTTCTTTTTGAAGAACTTCCATATCATCTGGTAATTTTCATTACTGAAGGATAATAGAAACTTCTGCACCTTTTTGGCATGGTAAATCTAATCAGTAAATCCTCATTATCAGACTCAGTGTGAATGTATTCCAGATATCGGCGATTTTATTGATAATATCGCTGATATTATCAATATCGCCAGCCGGGTGATACCGAAACTCCCGTAAAATCGATTATTTCCAGATATTGGCAATATTATTGTTGATATCTCCATTGTATCGAAGGACAAGCATTGGTGGGTTAGATCTTCGAAGGTCCTTTTCAAGGAAAAAACCTGTCTTTCTTTAGATTTGAGCTTCGATTTCAATTCAAAACCATGTCCATGCATAATACTCATGCGTTGACTTGAAAATCTCAAGCTTTGGGTCGAAATTGGTGAATCCTAATTCCATTTTCTCCCCTAAGATCACTAATTGTTGGCCTCAATCTTAGTATGTTGATGAGAGTTGGTCAATCTATTGATTCATGGAGAGTTTTTGATTTTTCAAAAAATAATTCTTTTTACTTATTTAATATTTTGAAAAATAATAAATTTTTTTTTTATTTGGAAAAAAATAATTTCAACCTATTTTTCTTAGACATTTGTTCTCTTGTTTCTTTTTTACTTTTTCATTTATAGTTGTATGTTGATGATTAAGGTGTCAATTACTCGAGAAATATACTTCATTTTCAAATATTTTAGAAATATGATTTTTTTTTTTTGTATATATATATATATATGTATGTATGTATGTATGTATTCATTGCAATAAGTATTTTCTCTACAGATGTATGGTTTCATCATACAATGGATGTGTGTATGTGTGCATTTTTTGAGGGATGGGTGCATGTATGTATGGGTGGATGGATGTATTGGTGCATATGCATGTATGCATGCAGGGATGTATTGAAGGATGGATAAACATCTATGGATGTATGGTTCTTTTTTGCATTTTTAAAATTCCCACTGATTTTTTACAACAATACATGCTTTAGGGCCCTATTAAATGGAAACTTATTATGCAATGTTTTTTTTTTTTTCTTTTTTCTTTTTAAATTCGAGTGGGGGAATATCATCGATAACCCTTTTTTTAATATGAGAATATTTTAGAAAAATACACTTAACGGAGCGAGACAAGTGTTTATCCCAACTGCACCCAAATATGTGAGCAAAGTACAACTGAACACTTCAGGAGGAAAAGGAAAAGCTGGTTGATCAGGAAACAATATAGAGAATAGTGTTTTGACATCTAAAACTGATGAAGACATTCTTTTGATCAAATAACACGTAGTAAGAATTGCATCACCGTATTTAGCATCACCTGGAGTTTCATTGAAAGATTCCACCTTTTTCCCTCAGTGATGCATTTCCTGGTATCGGTGATGATATTGGCAGTATACATGTTTCTGTATCCCCAGTAAGCGGTACATGTAACGAAATTGATACTATGAACACCCAGTATGGTTTTAGCTCCTTTTGCCATAGGTTGGAGTTTGAGGTGATAGGATAAACCCAAAATGACCATATCAGTTATCATTTTATTGTTTCTTATATTACCTGATTATCGAGTGACCTACATTTACCACGGTAATAAAATGCAATCGGTTTGATGTGAGGATTGCCATATTTTACTCGTTCAGTAATAAAATGCAATCGGTTTGATGTGAGGATTGCCATATTTTGCTTGTTCAGTAATAAAATGCAATCAGTTTGATGTGAGGATTGCCATATTTTACCTGTTCTGTCTAGCCAACAAAATTCTGAAATTTGGTGATCTCTTTTGTTTCATTCTCTCTCTCTCTCTCTCTCTCTCTCTCTCTCTCTCTCTCTCTCTCTCTCTCCTCTTCTCTTCTGCGTTAATCCATCCGCATGATTAAAGGCTCGGTTCAAACCCGCCTGGTTAAGGTTTTTTTTTTCTTAAATTTTTTTGTTTATTAAATTTTTATGACATTCACCTCCATGAATTCTGTGGATGCTATTGTGTGAGGCTGGGCTCTTCTAACTTGAAGTCACATATACATCCTATGAATGCTTGTTGTATGCTATAAATCTTCGATGGGCCAGAGAATGTGCCAGTTGCCACAACTGATTCATGATAATTATCAGAAACTTGTATCCTTTGGTGTTAGAAGGAATTTATATGTCAAGTTTCTAAGAATTTAATGATAAAGGGCTTGTTACTTTTTTATGAGATGATGTAATATTGAAGGGTATGAAGCACATTTCCTTCGAAATAAAGTAGCTGACCATAGGGTTTATTTCGGTGTGGAATCCCTGGAAATTGGGATTAAGCCTAATGCTCAAGGTGTCCGCAACGGCCACTGTTGTTACTGTTACGATATGGGCCGTAACGGCATTATTATTATTATTATTGAAAAAACCCATTACGGGGCCATTACGGTCCGTTACAGACTGTTACAGGCAGTTTTTCCTGTAACAGGTGTTATGGCCGTTTCGACCCAGCAACGCGTAATGGTTATGGCTGTTACCGTTATGTAACGGCTATTACGGCCGTTACATAACCGTTTTTGTATACCTTGATACTGATTTTGCAGGCCTCACCCTGTGCATGTCAGTTTCACATTGCTAAAGCGGTGATGTAGCGTCTTCTGCCTAATCACAAGTATTGACATTTTAGAGACAATTTATTAGTGCATACACGCTAAGGGTAGGATTAGAGTATAGAATCAAGAGACAATTCGGGGAGGACATGGATGGAATAATGCAAGAAATTCCAAACAGAGAGAGGATATTTATAGGAGTAAGTAGTGTCGGAAAAGAAAATAGAGGATATGAGAGGGTATATGGAGGATATGGTTTTGGAAGAAGAAATGAGATGGAGGATACATTCTTGACTTCGCTATGGCATACAATCTAGCTCTACCAAACACTTCTTAAAAAAAAGAGATGAACATTTTCTCACTTTTACAAGTAGATCCTAACAAGGCAAATAGTTATTATTATTATTATTCTTATTATTTATTTTTCTTTTCTGTTCTATACTTAGGAAGACAACAATCAATATGTGAGGATTGCAAGGTTATACCGGGAGAGTTTGGCTGCACAACGTAGGTTTACATTAATATATGGAAGAAAGGGAGTGAAGTTAATTGGTGTCCAAAAACTAGATGGTGGAATTTAAAAGGGGAGGAAACAATGTTATTTAGAAATAAACTGATGGAAGAAGGAAAGTGGAATATCGAGGAAGAAGGGGAATGAGATGATGGTGCATTAGGAAACTGGGAAAAGGTGTTTTAGGAGTATTTAGAGGGGAAAGACAATCATATAAGGAAACTTGGTGGCGAAATGATGATGTACAAAAGCTATTAACGAGCAAAAAGATTGCTAAGAAATTATGAAAATTTTGAATAATATAAAAAATACCAAAAAGATTGCTAAGAAAGTAGTGAGTGGGGCTAAACTTAAGGCTTTTGATAATCTTAGATTGAGGACCTTATATATATATATATATATATATATATATATATATATATATATATATATATATATATATATATATATATATATATATATATATATAATGAAAGATTAGACTGAGGACAGGTTAAGGTGAGAAAGATGTTTTCAAACATGCAAAATTGAGAGAGAGGAAGGGTAGGGTCCTTGATCATGTTAGATCCATTAAGAGCAGTGACTAGAGTGTACTAGTCAAGGATAATGAGATCAATGATAGGTGGAGAAGCTATTTTCAGAACTTGTGAAATGACAATCACTCAGAAGGCATATGGATAGAAGGAACCATAACTGACATCGGAGACCATCCACACTTTCTTAGGATTGGGATATTTGAAGTGAAAGAAGTTGATAAAGAGGAAAACAAGATATAAAACCAGACATGCTTTATGGCACAGAATGTTGGACAGTTAAGGAAGAACATGTTCATAGGATGAGTGTAGCTGAAATGAGGATGTTGAGTTAGAAGTGGCAAGAAGAGGAAGGAAAGAATTAGAAAGGAATGCATTCGAGGGAACTTAGGAGTACCACCAATAGGTAATAAGGTGAGGGAAAATATACCTAGATGGTTTGGTCATGTGCAATGGAGACCAAGAACTGTGCCGGCTAGGAGTCTGTTGGTACAAGTTGAAGGCTCTAAGAGGGCATGGGGAAGGCCCAAAAGGACGAGGGTGGTGACAGTAAGAATACTTGACGACCTATGGTCTAACTGAAGTTATGGCCCTTGATAGAATGGAACGGTAGAATAGCTTTCATGTAGCTGACCCCAATTAGTTGGTATAAGGCTTAGACGATGATGATTGAAGTTCATGGGAATTGTTACCATTTAAAAAAAAAAAAAAAAAAAAAAAACAGTAATGAAAGGCTTTATTAAAAGAAAAATATGACCAATGGATAGATACTGCCCCTGGACTAGGACATGGAAAGGCACCCAAAGCCTCCACCCACAAGCAAACAAGATGACAATTATGCCTGAGATTGAAACACCAATACTATTGAAGGAGCAGTTGTTCCTTCTCTTTCCATGTGGCCCATAGGATAGCCACAAAACAGAGCTCCCAATGGATTTTGTGCACCTGCTAAGAGAATGCTGTCTCCAAGTGCCAACTAATTACTGGATAAAGCACGGCATCTTCCAAATCACCATAAATTGCTGCAAACACCACCCCAAATTACTCCAATATGAGACATGCCGAAGAAGAAAAGAAAAAGGTGAACATGCTGAAAATTATGATCAAGTGGAAGAAAGTGCCACTTATCCGACATGGAGGGTAGCGAACAAACACTCTTTTGCTCAAATATTGCATTGATGATAAAGGACGATTATTCTTCTGACGTTGACATGTTTGTTATTTTCTGTAACAATGTGAAATTGATTGTTTTTGCATGTCAGTAATTTTTTGAACATTGCTCGCTTATCCTCATCAGTACAAAGATGGTTAACACTTTTTCTCTTGTTTGGCAGGTCATTCCTGCTTGGTTAAGCTGTTTGCCAATTAAAGGTGATTTAATTGAGGCTAAAATTGTGCATGACCAACTTTGCTCAATGGTGGAAAGGTATGGACTAGGGAACTTTTAGCGTACTTCTGGCATGTATCATGAACCTTATTGACCAATACTTGTTCTGTTATCCGTTTCTTTTCTTTTCTTTTAGTGGCATAATGTATTGAGTGATTCAAGTTCAATATGTATTGACCATTAAGTGGAGCTTTTGTTGTTAATATTTGCAGGTCGGATATGGAGCTTTTGGGCCCTAACAACCGATATCTTCCTAAAATTGTTGCCGTCTTTGCTGAGGTAAATCTTGTTTTTGGACCACCTATATTTGGTTCCCAAACCCTTCACTGTGGAGATTATTTCTTTCTTACCTCTCGCTGAATAACAAGCAATAATGGCTGGCTGAGATATTTTTGGGAAATTAAGGGTGGATTACATATTCTTCGGGACTTGAATTTTATCCAACTAATGTGGGGAATTTCTATGTATTCCACCATTCTCCACAATCATGATTCTTTTTCTGTCGTTGACATAGAAAGGGCGTTTTTACTGAGGAGCTTAGTGATTATCCCATAAGTCTCTTGGCCTCTATATTTTTCTTTTATATTTGTGGGGTAGGTAATTAATTGCACCATGCTGATTTGCGGTGGTTTTTGGAACTCCTGAATAGAAATCAAGTTGCCGCTCTCTAGTACAATTTGCTTTTTGTTGTTGTTGGAGCTCCTGAATAGAAATGAAGTTGTCACACTCTATACCTCTTTATTAGTGAAAATCCATAGAGACAGCATGGGAGACATCAAAACCTTCTGTCCTTCATCTTACATTCTTAAGAACTATTAAGACTCTTGCATACCCATCACTGACAGGTGAAAACAGAATTAGCATTCTATGCTGTCTCAGACGGATAGACTGAGTTGTTAGAATCTAAGTATTGGTGTGGTGATATGGTGAATTCACTGAAGTCAATCAATGTTCTCGATGCAGGTTCTATGTGCAGGAAAGGAACTGGCGACAGAGCAAACAGCGAGCCGGATGATTAATCTTCTGAGGCAGCTTCAGCAGACATTGTCGCCTGCTGACCTTGCCTCTACCTTGTCTTCCTTGCATCCCCAGCAGCAGCTCACTTTGCAATCCATCCTCTCCTAATGATCTCGTCATGGAGTGGTTGGTCCTCTGTCAATTTCTGTTCTGTTTGATTATCGATTCTTTATGTGTATCCATTCCTTGCTTGAATTTCCTGCAATTTGGTTGTCAAGAGTGAAAGCTTAGCGGGATTGAAGGTTTGGTTTCGGTGTAGAGTGTATATTACGAGTTTGAAGCATATTTATTATCTCCGCCACATTTGGGAGAGTACAGAAAAGAGTGGCAGGTTTTGGTGTTTGCTTTTTTCTAGGTTATTGGTGTTAGTGGGGCGGGAGAATACTCAAGTGTGAGGCAATTCTTGTCACAGTTTTGGGGGTTGAATTTTTTGTATCTTGTTTTGCTTTTCCCCCTTTCTTTAATGGAAGGGAGAGAGGGACCTCGAGTTGTGAACTTGTATGCTTGCATAAAAAGGTCAAAAAAAGAGGTTTGGTTGAAGGCAAATGTCAAAAGAGTCACTCTCTCTCTCTCTCTCTCTCTCTCTCTCTAGTAAAACCATCTTTCTACAGGACACCATCTGCATTAGGATTAACTTAAAAAAGGCATTTTTACTGCAAAATTTCAATTTTACCAAATAATGCCTCCATGATCTGAATTTGCAGGGTGGTGATTCGTGGTGAATGAAATTTACTAAAATGTCCCCATAGATTTTATTTTTCTTTTAAAAAGTGATAAAATTGAGAGTTGTGGGGTCCACATGGTATGCATATTACATCCAACCCGTCCAACATATGTACCCCATCATGATGATTATTCGGAATGAAAAATCTGGTCAATCAAATCATCAAATGGGGCTACGTGTGAATTTGGATGTTTTTGGGCAGTGTATATTATATTCTATGGTGTGGTTCGTCCACCTTGTTGGATCTGCCAAAATGTTCATTTGTTTGATCTTCATGACAGGATTCATCTGTTGGATGCCATAAGTGTTTTTTTTAAAAACTAATGAGGGCAATTTTGTAATTTCATCCCCCAATGCACTCCACGAGGTATTATTTCACATGTTTTGTTTTGTTTTGTTTTTTTTTTCCAATTTAAATTTAAATTCTTGGAGGCATTATTTCATTAAAATTCATAGGTTTTATTTTTTTAAATGTAAATCATGCGCTGATGCCAATTTATGTGTGAACCCGATCAATACATCACCTGCCATATTTTAGGTTCTTTCGGCTCTACCATATCATTCTATGTAGCTGATAGGTTGGAAGTGTTGCCTGCTATTCTTTTGATGGGAGACGATACGGCGGGGCCGGAATAAAACAAATATGGTGGATCTGTATCTTCATAGCATGGATTGTCATGTTTCCAAAACCACTCCTATTAGACAATCCTATCCATTGTATCTGTGGAAAACAAAAAGAGTAATGGATAAGTTCTCTTCTCTAACTCTTTTTATTTTTAAAATGGCCAACTTGATGCACGCTTGGTATTTTATTATGTCCGAATGTGCGCCATTTGGTGTTTGGTTTGGCTGATGTAGGGGCAACCGATGGTACGCTCTACCATCCTACCTTTATAGTGGTACCGGCCAAATGTGGGGCCCATATGTTGTATGCACTCAATCCAATCCATCCATCGGATAGATCACCTCAAAAATCCCCGACTCCCCATACTCAGCCAGATTGAAAACTGAAATGCGCCACAGCAAACAAAACATGCCCACCCTTGAATTTCATAGAGGCACGCCTCGACTTTTTGCTAACCCTTCATCTGGACTGGATGATCTTAATGGAGTGGATTCTATATATATGACACGGTGGGCCCTCCAATTCTATCAACAGTGGGCGTTCCTTCTCAACACGTTCCGTGTGCTATGACCAACCTCTGTTTTGGATATGGCTGATTACTCGGGGCCGGAGAATTTTTGAGGTGATGTATCTTATGGATGGGATGAATTCTTTGAACGGATCATTAGGCCCACATCCGGCCCGTACCACGATAAAGTTACGGTGATGCTGGTACCAGGAGCGGATTAGGTGTTACATGGGAAACACGTTAGTGTGTGTTACCTTTTCTGTGGGGCCCACCTTGATGATGTGTTCCATATCCACGTCGTCCATCCGTTTCTCCAGCCCATTTTAGAATGCTGTCCCCAAAATTAAGCAGATCCAAATCTCAGGTGGAGCACACCATGGGAAACAGTGGTGATTGACTGCGTCACCATTAAAAATTCCAAAGGGTGCATCGTAAGGTTTTTGTAATGTTTATTCGTCATCCAACCTGTTGATAATTTCGAGAAGACCTGGATGAAGGGAAAATACAAAGATCAGTTTGATCCAAAACTTTGTTGGCTCACAAAGGGTGTCTAATTGTCATTCATCACTGTTTCTAGTGGTATGGTCCACCTGAGATTTGGATCTTCTTAAGGTTTTGGATAGAATCCTAAAATGAGATAGAAAAACAGATGGACGGCATGGATATACAACAAATACATCAAGATGGGCACCACAAGGTTAGGGTAACACCCACTAAGGTGTTACTCGGTACCGCTGGAGTGCGCTCCTCTACAATATGATCGGAACCCGCGTCGGTTGCTCAAAGATACTGAAATGCTACAATAGGGATAATGCCATGGTCCATGATGGTTAAGACAGGTTACCTACCCAAAAAAAGAAAAAGAAAGAAAAGAAATAAAGTAAATATAAATTAATAGAAGAAATAAAGGAGGTTCATGCATATGGGACATGCCTGGTTGATTGGTTTTTGCTACTTGTGGTGGTCCCTACAACATGATGCCATGCCTCTTTAAGGTTGTACGGCAATCGATGCATCTACCAATATTTTTACTACTGTTAAGGGATACAAAATCAATATTAAAGGAAATGATCATGTGTGCTGGTTGGTACATGTGAATAGAACGGGTGCCTCCATCAAGCTATCCTAACTGATTTAAATGGGCCCAGTCCAATTTTCGGACACCATTTAAGAAATCAGATCGGGTTCAGGTCCACCCAGTTGCACCTGGTTAAGAAAAAATGGGGATACAATTAATTTTAATACTAATGTTATATAATAAATACATATTAATAGAATTTGATAGGTGGAACACGTTTTAACAGAGTATGATAGGTGGAAAACCTGTCATACACCCCTCTAGAATTTAAATGAGATTTCGTAGGTCCAAGCCAGGGAGCCAGGGAGGGGATTAGGTGCGGCACTTGTTGTGGGGCCTAGCTTGATGTATGTATTCTACATCCATGCCTTCCATCCGTTTTGCCCTATCATTTTAGGGCATGAGCCCAAAAATAAAGTAGATCCAAATCTCAGGTAGACCATACCGTAGGAAATAGTGGTGACTGAACGTAATACCATTAAATACTTCCTAGGTGTTGTTATTCAATCCGGACACACCTATGGGTGTAACAAATGACATAATTTCAATTAAACATGCGTGAATAGATTAAGATCCGCTGGATCAAATTGTAATGATTTTTGACTCTGGTAGTCGAATTAGCCAAATTAGGAATAAATCTTTGAAGATTGGATGGCCATTCCGCTACTTACTATATAAAAAAAAAAGGTCTGGTGAGTTACGAAGGGGAGGATTAGTTCTTCTGGTGGATTTTTTTTTTTTATTTTTTTTATTTTTTTTTGTCTTGAAAACAATGACTTTTCTTATAATGGTGACATATTTAGTTGTATTTTTCCATAAAATTAATAAAGATAAAAAATGCTAGAAAAACAGTTTGATTATGATTTATTAATCTAAATATGAATGCAGTACAATCAACAAAAAGGAACGAAAGAAAAAAAGAAAAAAAGAAAGAAAATTTAAAAGTAGAAGAGATTATCGACATCGATATGTGTTAATAGTACTCCAAACTTGGCCGGTCATGAGACGCTAGTGAAAAATATTAGATAGTCGTGGCGTATGATCAGCTGAATGTTACTACGGAATTATCAAGTAAGAACTCGTTAATTTAAAGGTCCAATGAGGAAGTTGTGCATATTTATATTAATTTGTATTGTAGCGATGCGTTGAATGATATAGAGAAAACTAAGCTAAGAAGCTAAACAACTCAAAAATCTTTAGGTATATGTGGGCCCCATTATTTTGTCCATGCATGGGCCCATAAATTTGAGAGCACATTGCCTAGAAAAAAAAAAGTAACTATCCATAGGTTTCGGACCCTCCAAATCTAACCATCCATCTCAGTGGGCTTGGTCACATGATCGAAACCATCCAAACAGTGAGACATATTGGTTTGGTCCATCATTAAAAAAAGCATAATGTGTGCAACGCACATCGCTATGAAGGTGGGGTAGCTTGACTCCCACTCCTTCCTCTTTGGTTTGACAACGGGGTGGGTTCTACACCCACCCCTCATCAAAACCTTTCATCTTGTGGGACACAGGCCCAATTTTTAATGACTATATATTTTTAAAAAATTTTAAAAATTTATTTTTATTTTTGAATTAGTGAGAGAGAAGTGTTGATCCTCTTATCCCTCCCGTATCCCTCGTTTCTCTCTCTCTCTCTCTCTCTCTCTCTCTCTCTTTGTCTCTCTCTCTTTTCTAACGGACTCCCCTTCTTAAGGAAGGAGACGTGGGAGGCAGTGAGAGTCCTATCGTAAATCAACTAAAATCCTATCTCACAGGGAGAGAGAGAGAGAGAGAGAGAGAGAGAGAGAGAGAGAGACCTTTAAAGGTTAGTGTTATGTCATCTACCATCTTTCTTTTCTTGCAGTTTAATTATGTTTATACAAACTTTCGCGATTGACGTTTTAGCTTAGCCATATGTCCATCGTGCGTACATACAAAAATTAAGTAGAAAGATGCAGCTTGTGCACAGAAGGTTGACTCTTATCATAATGGACAACAATTGATTCGATCTGTACGCTCTATGGAATTTTCGAGGCAGAGATATGCAGAGATCTCAGGAATCGGACTTTAATCATCCGATGGACCGCATTGATCAATAGTGGACTAAAAATCTTTCCTTTATTTTAATAATGCACGTAAATTGCTACCGGATTGATATAATGAATGATTCAGATTAACCATCCATCTATTGTATTGAAGTAATTGGATTTTATATAAGGAATGTACAACTCCCTACATGAGTGTTCTTGTGACTTGGTGCAGAGAATCAACTGGCCTATTCTAAGATGTGTGATTATATCCACACTGTTTAATAAATTTTTAAGATATGAATATATTAGAACCTTAAATTTCAAATCAATCAGACCATTATATGGGACACGTCGATTTATATAATCTTATATAATGAATCATGTAATGATCTATTATATCGGAACACTGGGTGATTGATATCCAATCTAATGTAGTCCGTTTATCAAATTCTGGGTATCAGACTACGTTGTTGTCCAGGGTTTGATGATCGATCTGACTGTCTGGTGGGCTGCACTGATTAATCATGTTGATTATTAGAATCGTAATATTTTTAATAAAATGATTTGTGGGTGGTTCGGATCAGGTTGATTAACGATCATCCCTTCTAATTGAGCAAAAGACGATTAATGATTGGTTTACATCTATTCGTCAAGCTTACGTGAACCCTAAATCATTAGAATAGATGGATCCCCAATTATCCGATTAAATATGACACAAACTGTTCAAATTCAGAATGTTTCAATTCGATCTTCAATCAGAAGTCGATGGATCGAAAATATCGAAAACTATCCAGAGAATAAAACCCTAATCTTCTAATTTTATTGATTGGTGGTCGATTCGACCGATAGACCTTCGTTCGGGTTGAGTCCAAAGGAATTTAAGTTGATAGCAAGCAATCCTTCTTGTGGACCCTACAACGGGATATTGGTCAATCAAAGGTGGGTCCCACCATGTTAATTAACATATTCAATACTTGATTTTATTTACATAATTAATAAGGAGTTCTAATTTGATCAAATGCACATATTCTAAGAAATTATTTTCATCAAAACCAGGTGAGTGATCCCAACATGTTTCATTTCCATTAGAATTAAAGTAGTTTGCTTGATTAATATGTTTGTATGTTTATTCTAATATTACTGTTATGTTCTCTTGATTGATTTGATTGGATGTATGACGTGATTTTTATATTAATATAGAAATAATGATGATTACATTCATGGTTTGATTTAATGTGTTGATTATCTGATTTACTATATTAATTTAACTCATAATCTGATTTGCTACATGTTTGTAACTTATGAATTAATTGTTGTAATGACGTTATCGAATAGTATGAAAATTGTGCTGATTCTAATTTGAGAATCAAAATGATATATAAAATTCATGGTTCACGATTTGTTACTATAATTATACATCCATCTTTTGCATGTCCAATATATGCCTAAAGTTTTAGGAGACCTCCCTGGATAGTATACATGATAGAATTGTTACCAGATGTAAACTATACTAGTGGAAGCCTACTCAAGCAATAAATGCGAGTCTTACCAATGCCTACATAGTGGTAGAAGCATGCTAAGGGACATCTACGGGTTGATGGGTTTCCAACTGAAGTAAGTGGATGATTTTTCATTTGATGCATTCACACATTTATGCATTTGCATGACATTCGCATTCTATATTTATATTTTTATATGTTGTTTGTTGCTCTATTTTAATTTGATGTAATAAACCATGTCGAGAATTCTCAATAGAGATGGATCATTGACTCAAGAACATGAGGACATGGTTGAGTTAGGGAAGGACCAACGGGTTACGTGACCTTATCTGTCAGATGAAGAACTAGTTACTTTAGATAGACCATAATCATTCTTTTCACTTTTTCATTTAATATCTTTAGAATTTTATTGATCAATTGAAATACGTTAGACATGACTTTATGGACTAATTAATTGTTATTTACTTAAATAAGATCTTGAATGGATAGATCCTTAGTTAAATTATTAAAAATTGACTGGAATGAATGTTATATTGGAATGTGTTGGTGATAAGTATCTATGAATGTATTAAAAAAATTATGGACACTCGACGTACAAGTCACAACGCGAGTCTCGGGTCCGAAGTGTGCGTTCGGTACCCAAAATTCAGACTATGACACATTTAATATATATATATATATATTATGATGTCGTATGATGCTGTTGCACGTCGTTACGAGCTCGACGAGTCGAATCTTCTTCTTCCGCTTTGTTCGTCTCTTTATCCTTATAAAAAGGAGAAAAAAGAAGAAATGATAGAGCAAGAGCATTAAAAACCACGAGAAAGAAATAGAGAGAGAGAGAGAGAGAGAGAGAGAGAGAGAGAGAGAGAGAGAGGGGGGGGGGGGGGGATTGTGTTTGAGTTGGGTCACAATTGAGTTCGAATCAAATATTCATAGCGATGGGGGTGATCTGTTTTTAAATATGAATTTTTAGATTATATATTATTTATGATTAGCTTAAATTCTGAGTATTCTTAAAATTGTAAAAAATGATTAAATTGAATTTATTGATTTATATTAGTTATATAATTTAGATTTTAGAATGTTTGATTTCTAAAATTTTAGAAACCAATTGAATTAAGATACGAATTACATAAATTATCTTGTTAGGTTTGATTAAAATTTGATTTAAAATTCAAAATGTTGAAACTTAATATTTTGAGATTAATCAAGGTAGATTTTAGATTGTAGCTTTAATAATTAAAATTTTAGTTATTTAAATTAATTTGTTAAATAATTTTTTTATTCAATTTTAAATTTTAAATTTGGGATATATTAATTTAGATTAACTTGTTTAATTTAAAATTTAAAGCTAATTTAATTCTAAATGGATATGTTATTTGTTTTATAACAATTTGTTAAATTTGTAATAATTGGTGAAAATTAATTTATTGAGTATAGATGATAATTTAATTACTAAATATAATTTAATCCTAAATTGTTAAATTATTAGATGCACATTGTTTTGTTATACTTAGATTTATTTATTTTTAAATGGATAAATTAAATCGTTGAATTTAAACGGTAATTTATTTATTAAAACTGATTTAATTTTAATTTTAATTATTTGTATTATATTTAATGATAGAAATGTTAGAATTTTTAATGAATTTTAAGTCCAATAAAATTTTAAATTAATTTTCTTAAAAATATATCGGTTGCACTGGTCTGAAAATATCTCTAAAAGTATATTGAGTGCATTGCCTTGGGAATAACCCTGATAACATATCGGGCTTATTGTGCTGGGAATGTCACTAAAAGTATATTAGGTATACTATTTAGAAAAATGTCAATAAAAATATCAGCAAGGAGAGAAATCATGACCATTGGGTGAATGACCCTAAAATTCATTGAATCCTTTGAAGTCTCCTTTGTGTACGCCATATGGGTATAAGTGTATACGCGAACATATAACAGAGGTACAACTGGAGTCGTACTCTGACTAGCTAATGTTTTTTTTTCCTAACACACACACATACCCCACACACTCACGCCGTAGTGAAATTTCACCACCTATGGGTATTTGAACCCTTGACCAGGTGTTGAAACTCCTAAGAGTCTACCACCGGAGTAACAGTAAGGACCTTTTAACTAGCTAATGTATGAATGAGTCCCTCACCACAAGGATTAATGCAATATGACCATCCACGTGAGTATGCTATTGTAAAGATGATGGATGTTTAATTTAATATTATGAGAATTCGTGAAGATTACTACATGCATGACATGTTTACACTTTCAACACTTTAACTCATGTTATATTTACTTCTGCATTTGAATGTGGAGATATCTCTTGTTTATAAAATCGTAATAATTTAAAAATTTTAAATTTGAGCAAAAGATGGTCACATTGAACCTGTTATGTTCATCTTACTTTGAAAAATGTTATTTGTGTTGGACTAGAATACTACGAATAAGCAAGCATTTAATATTAGATTTTTTAAAAAATGTTTATTAGATTTAGTATCAATTTTAAATTTCAATGTAATAGATTAATTATCTTAAGAGTAAAGATTTAAATATTAAATAGCATGGCTTAATTCTTTATTTTATTGAGATTTAGTTCCATGGTTCTTTTCCTTTAATTTGGCTTTGAATGTTTATTTGAATTTGAGTATGTGCATTGTCCCGAAAAGTAAATAATTAGGTTCATGTTATTGAGACATGACATAAACAGGTTCATGTTATTGAGACATGACATAAACGCTTTAGACTTGCCACAACTTGGACATTAGACAAAAGTGGAGGAAACTAGAATTAAAACTATTTTGAGTATATGTTCATGAGAATGGAAGAGAAATAACCAACTTAAGGTTGAAAGTTTTGTATGTGATTGCATTAGCATGAGGCCTTGACCTTTTTTTCGTGTGCTGTTTTTATAGGTTTTAAGAAGTGGTAGCCATGCGTAAGATTTCATATCTTGCGTAAGAAGTAACAACCTTTCCAGTAGCATTTTCTATCTGGATATGGAGTCCTCCAGGTACTATGCTAACATGAGCGATGATCTTTCCAACTTCGGCGACTTCCTACCATTTGCTTCGATTTTCCGTGGCTTCTAGAAGGTTCTTGGTGTTCTTCGAAAGTATCTCTCTTTAAATTACAGTCTTGGAATAGTCATGCCATGCGTAATTGCTTAACGAGAGTCCAACAATGGCATGTCTCTATTAAATCTTTCTATATACACTAGAGGTCAAACTTACCTTGTGTTTATTGGTCATGTGTCATAAAATAGACGAATGCCTATTGGGTTCTGACCGTGCGTATGTCTGAAACTCGAAGCAAATGGTAGGATTAGATGGTATTAAGTGGGATGGAATTAGATGGTATTAAGTGGGATGGAACTTTAAGGGCCTGTTTGCCCGGCGTATTGGATGAGATTGGAAGGGATTAGGGTGGATAGGTTTTTTGAATCCAACAACGTCCATATTGAGGTATGTTTGGGCAGCGCAGGAGTGAAGAAGGATGGGATTGGAGGGTGGATTCTGATGGAATTTCGTACTGGATTTGGAATTTCCTTGCTAGATTTCTCGTGGGATTGGGGGTATTTCGCTGCTACATGCAAAATCCCGTAGAGATGAGCACCTATTTCCTGGTTGATGATATAAAACCCATGTGGAGCCCACTGTGTATATGTTTGTAAATCCACTCCGTCTATCAGGTGCAAACCTGTATTTAAACCATAAATACTAAATATAGATCTGATCAAAGATTCCTATTAGTCACACCAATGGGAACAATTCTGGTGTATCATATGGAATATGTTGCAATCCCATACCCATCCAAACACGACAAGGGCTGGATATGGCAAATCTCGTCCGCCCATCCAAACATCCCGACAAGTGACTCATTGGATATAGCAATCCCATGGGATTGCAAGCAATCCAATGAGACAGCCATTAATTTCTCGAAAAGGGTGCAATCCACCTTAATACAATCCAATCCCATGGGATTTGCTTGTCCAAACACGCCCTAATTCCCTTAGGGGGTGTTTAGCGTATGGTATTAGATGGGATTAGGTGGGATGGAATTGCATTTGGTCCTGTGCCTATTCCACTCAATGTATGGGAAGAATGGAAAAGCTTGGAACTAGTTTAGACGGAATTGCATTGGGTCTCGTGCCAATTCCACTCAATGTTAGCAAGTTGTGTAGGTCCCACCATGATGTGTGGGCTATATCCACACTGTCCACCCATTTTTTGAGATCGTTTTAGAGCATGGGCCAAAAAATTAGGTAGATCTAAAGCTCAAGTGGACCCCACCATAGAAAGCAGTGGGGATTGAATACTTACTGTTGAAAACTTCTTTGGGGCCACATAAGTTTTGGATCTGCCTCATTTTTAGGCTCATGCTATAAAATGAGGTTACAAAATAAATGAACGGTTTTGATATAACACGTGTTATTCTCAATAGTTTCAAATGATGGTGGGCATATCCCTTCAATGTACCACCGTATTGCAAACATAACATGGAGTTAAACTTATCCCACGGTCACAGGGGACAATCCCTGTCATACGTAATAATTATTACGTATTTTTTATTTTTTCCCATCCCACCTAATCCTTCCCAATAACATGCACCAAGCACCCCCTAAGCATCTGGCCTTCTTAGGAGAGACATGTCCCCAACAAATATAGGTATCTATATATGATATGTTCCTGGTGCCGGTACCTCTATCTTTTGCTTCCATGAGTGTGCCGGCATGTGACGGCTTCTCATTTGCTGATCTAAACTAGGGATAGATGTAAACTCTAATACCAATGGTAAGATTTCCGTAATAAAACTTTTGTAACCCATTAACGGGCAATCACCACCTTTTCCAATGGTATGATCCACCTGAGAATTGGATCTACTTCATTTTTTGGGCTCATGCCCCCAAATAATCAAAAGACTGATGGACAACGTGGATATAGAATACATACATCAAAGTGGGCCCATGGTGAGGGCCATACTGTCTTGGGCGAGGTCAGGGCTGCACCCAATCGGCTCCCTCCAAGCCCAGGCCTAAATACTCAATGGGTCTCACTTAATCCATCTTGCCCGCTCATTTTATGGCATGAGGTCAAAAATTAATCAGATCCAAATCTCAGGTGGACCATCCTACAGGAAACAATGGTGATTGAACAAGCACCATTGAAAACTTTTTACGGGCCACTGTAATGCCCAACGTAATGTTTATTTGCCATCCACCCTGTTGATAAGGTTATACAAACCCGAATGAAGGGAAGAAATAAATATCAACTTGATCCAAGACTTTTGTAGCCCACAATAAGTTTTTAATTGTCGATCACCTCTGCTTCCTATTGTTTGGTTCACCTAAGATTTGGATTTGACCTTAGAAAAAGCTTTCAAAACGTATGAACAACATGGATATACATTAAATGTTGACGGGATCGTGATTTATCTGCTTAACCACGATGTTCATCCCTTTTCTTAGATTAATTTAAGGTATAAAATAAAAAATGAGACAGATCCATCGTTCAAGTGGTAAATTCACAATACTACCAAATAGTAAGTTTAGGTTATATTAAATTCCCCACCCTGCCTGTTCGGCCTGTTCGTGGCTAGAGACTGACCGGGGTAAGACGCAATCCGCGTCCGGGCCGCAGCTAACCCGCTCCCGTGTAAAAGCAACAAAAAGTTAAAGAGTAGTACGGGATGATAAATTCTCGCTCTGAGGAATTGGCTTGCTTGAAATAGTCATGGATTCCCACTACGAAGTCTCCGTGAGAGAGATTTAAAAAGAAGGGACCAGATGTTTAGTGAGCGAGCGTGATTAGTAACCTCTGAGGGGCCCATTGGGATGTCTGTGTTTTATCTAAGCCGTCCATCCGTTTCTCCAAATCATTTTAGAGCACTATCCCAAAATTCGAGCATATATAAAGATCAAGTGGACCACACGAGATGAAACAGTGGGAATTCAATGCCTACCATTGAAAACTTATTGTGGGCCACAGAAGTTTAGGATGAAACTGATATTTCTATTTTACCTTCATCCATGTCTATTTGACCTTATGAACTGATTGGATGACAAATAAACATCACCGTAGTCTCTTGGAAGTTTTCAATGGTGGACGTCATTACCTCCACTGTTTTCTGTGGTGTGGTCCACTTGAGCTTTAAATATGTTTCAATTTTGAGCTCACCCCTAAAATGATTTATAAAACAGATGAACGGTGTGGGTAACACACATATATCACGGTGGGCCCCACAGAGAGCGCGGTGAGTTAATCACTACACAATCCGCGCCCTAAAAAAAAGACCCAATGTGCGTTTTGATTCATGTGAAAGTCTTTATGCTTTCTATAAAGAGGCATCTTACTAATCTATTCATGTGACATTTGGTACCTTTTCATCGTTGTACCATGACCCCACGGTTAAGTAACCCATTTATATTCATTTATAATAAAGAAGCACGATTTCTCACCCATCTTTCAATATACATACACCTTTTTTCTAGTTTTAGTAGTAAAATGGTACAGAGCTGTACCATTAAAATACAAGTAGTAGGGATAGAAATGGTGGTTGTAAGCATCGTTTGTATTATAATAATAATACAAGGGATAAAGAAAGAGTTTTGGTGATGTGAGGAGAGGTTGGCATCAACGTTCCAACAAATGCTCCGTGCACGTCATTCCTCTACCATCTCTTCCCTTGGCCCACTACTCTCTGATGCATCCACCTCGTCGGCTAGCGTCGATTCCTCACTTGCTGCCAAGTGGCAAGCCTGCATGCTTCGATGGTCGTCCCATCTTGCGTTGACCCAGCAAGAAAAGGGACAAAGACTAAGGCAAAAGGATATAACTTAAAAAAATCTTCTGGTCGGGTTTTTACATTCCCATAATAACCTTACTCTTCTTAGAATGACATCCATGTCCTCGAAAAAGTTAAGTAGTGAGGTCAAATGATAATTAAAAATTAAAAAAAAAAATAATTTAAATGCTAAAAACTTGAATTCTAAATCATAATTTTCAAATAATTTTAGAGCCTATTTAGATACCACCAAATAAGTTACTTTTTCTACTTACAACATTAGATAACTTATTTGAAATAAGTAAGTTTGGTTTAAGATTAATTATAAATAACCTTTTTTATTTAAAATTACTTAATGACTTTTGCTTAATAAGTTGAAACCAAGATAAACTACTTAGACCTTAAGTAGTTTATCTTTATTAACTTACGATCCAAACTCCTTCTTAGGGATATTTTAGTTAAAATGAAAACAAATTTTAATGCTCCGCCACTTTCAACATTCAACCTTCAATGTTAAGTGAAGGAGAGCCGAAAGAATACTATACTTTCAACGGAAATTAATTTAAGCATTTAATAAGTTAGATTTGTCAAAAGATACAAATCAACAAAAATCATTGAAAATATCAAATTTTAATGATAATTGCTAAAAATAAGCGGGGGTAGATGGCAAATGGGTTAGGTCAACCATTTGCACCCTGAGTATGTCGGTTGGGACCAAAACCCAAATGCCTAATCATCATTACATGGGTTGGGTCCACAGCCAATGCCGAACCCATGAATATATGGGTTTGGTTGAAGTCCAAATCTGCTATGAGTTGGGTTTGGGTCGGGTCTAAGTTGAGTTGTTCTAATTTATAATTCCTCATATCATATGGACTCCTATCAAGCCCGTTATTGCATTTTCTTTAATCTATGTTTTCAGTTATCAGTTAATGTTACTTACCTAGACTGTGTTTGGGCTGAATCTGGATGTACTTTTGGATTGTCCAGAGTAGACCCATTTGAAAGTTTGTCTGGGCCAGTCAAGTGAGGGCAACTTTGAGACGTATCTGTCCCAGCCCATTTGATAATCAGGCCTTGGTTTGGCCCGAAAGCCACCGACCAATGGATCCAATTTCAAATCCAAACCCTTTTTTCAGTTACATGAGCCGTTGGGTGGACGTAATCCATTTTCACCCCAAGTTGTTTTCCAGGTTAAAAAATTAAAAGGAACTTCTTACAAAGAACGCAATAAAGGGTGTGCTTGCCACTACCCTTGAAATGCCCATGCAATAAAATAAGAGAAACGAAACATACAAAAGAGGGAACATTTAGAAAGAAAAAAAAAACATACCTGGAAATGACTGGGTATGGGTTTATCAAAGGGTCTATGGGAAACTCAGTCATCCTTAAAACGAAAAAATTCCCATTAGCAATGAGACAAGAACATGAAGACAACCCTCCCACTATCATCCCATCTATTCAATCTTCCCTCTATGTCTCTCCCCTCTTTTAAATCAACCCCATCTCTCTCTCCTGTCCCATAACAAATTCTCTCAATCCCAACTTCAATGGAACTCCAATTCCAACAGCGGCAACAACAGCAACAACAACAACAACCACCCCAACAAGAGATATTAGTTGGTAAAGGCAGCAAATTCAGGGGAAGAAGCAAAAGCCACAGCAGCAGCAACAACAAGTTTGTTGGTGTGAGGCAGAGGCCATCTGGGAGATGGGTGGCTGAGATCAAGGACACAACACAAAAGATAAGGATGTGGCTTGGAACCTTTGAGACCGCTGAAGAAGCTGCGCGGGCTTACGACGAGGCCGCCTGCCTTCTCCGTGGGTCCAACACTCGCACCAACTTCATCACCCAAGTCTCCTCCAATTCGCCACTTGCTTCTCGCATTCGCAATCTCCTCAATCACAAAAAACACCAAAAACAACAATCCCCCACTCCCACTACCACTTCGAGTACTAGTACTAATACTACTACCACTAGTAGCAGTGGTACGAGTTCTTGTATAAGCAGGACTCTTTCTCATGACACGAATGAAATGACCCAACTCTCTGATAATGATTATAGACCGGATTTGAGTAATTGCAGTGAAGAATTTGATTTGGGTTCTTCACGGTCTGATCTATCGTGGGTCCTTGAACCCGGGCTTGATCGGTTTCCATTCGCCCCAGACGCTTTGGAATTGTCGAAGCAAACGTTCTTGCCGGAGAACGTGGATTCGGAGACGGCAGAATTCGAACGTATGAAGGTGGAGAGACAGATATCGGCATCGCTGTATGCGATCCATGGTGTTCATGAGTACTTGGAGACTGTCCATGATCCTACAACAGAGGCGTTTTGGGACCTACCCCCTCTGTGCCAGTTGTTCTGCCAAACCTGATGGTTTGATCATCATCTCTTCCTCTCTTTTTTTTTTCTTTTTTTTTTGTTTAAATCTCCTCTTCCTTTCTTTTCTCTCTTTGCATTGAGAAAGCTGAAGGAGACGATGTTTTAATTCCAATAACTAGATTTAGAGGGATGGATTGGGTTATACTGTCAATTGAATCTATTTGCAGTATCTTGTCAATTGCTTCTTTCCAAATTTTATTTTTTTTCTTTTTAAAGGATGATCTGGTGTTCCTAGTTGCATCAGGCCACTGGACAGTACAGTAGATCGATCCGGACCGTACATTATGTTCAGCATGCATTTTTCTACCACACAAAAGATCACAGCGTTCGTCAAACGATTCTAACCATCCGATCAAAAGCCTGTGAAATGGACATTTAGTATCATTTAAGTAAAAATAGGCATAATCCATCTATTTCTTGGGTGCTGTCATCAATTAACTGTGGTTTTAAAAAATAACTTTTATCTGGCAATCCTAACCATCCCATCCATGGCCTGGAAAATGGATGGATAGAAAAAAGAAGATCAAGTTACAGATGGATCAGATCATTGATCTCTTGTTTGCCTGGTGGACCAGTATATGTGTGCTGGACCTAATGGATGGTCCAGATTGATCGATGGGATTGTCCAAGTACCGGATACAACTAGGAATCTGTAACTTAGGTGGCTATAAGAAAGAATCATGTGCTCTCTCTATTGTTATGTTAGTTATGTAGGCGTTCCACAAAGTCATACAAGTTGGGTAATCGTAACCAACGGCTGAGATCAAAAGGACCAGATACTTCCAATCGATGGCAAAGATCGTGTGAATAGTTTGATATTTGCTTCATGCCGTATCAAAGCTGGGTTAAAAAAATGAACGGTATGTATCCATCATGCTTATGCCACTTGCATATTAGACCCGATCATTTGGATACCAGTTCACCACCAGAACTTACTCATCGCCGACAAAGTCAACGCCCCCTCAATCGGTTTATAATTATACATGCGGGTGTATCTATGAATGGGTAGACATGCATGCATGCATTTCAAAGTCTCCGCCCCATCGTTGGGGCTTATGATTTATACACGCGGGCCTCAATATAGATGGATGATAACAAAGGAAAAAAATAAAGAAAAAGGCTCATATTCCAACCCTTGAATTATTCAACTGTTAAGGAGTCTGCAGGGAAAGGAGATTCGAATGATTGGAGATTTAAAAAAACATTCCATTTAAAGAAAAAAAATTCGTGGCTTTTCCCAATCTAAGGCAAGGCCCATCCATATAAGCGATTTGTATCATTTAAAGACGATCCATTGGCTGAAGTCCCTACCTATCCTTACAATGGGAGCGGATTAGCTGTTACCCGGGTAACACCCAGTGCGGGGCCCAAATGGATGTATTTGTTGTATGTCCAAACCGTCCATCCGTTTTTCCATATCATTTTAGAACGCCATCACAAACCTTAAGAAGATGAAGATTTCATTTGTACCATACCACCACTAGAAACAGTGATGAATGATCATTAAAAACTTTTTGTGGGCCTCAAAAGTTTTTGAATCAATCTGATATTTGTATTTTTCCTTCATCCAGGTCTTCTTGACATTATCAATAGGTTGGATGTAAAATAAGCATGAGAAAAACCTGACGATGGGCCCTTTGGAAATTTTAACTCTGAGGCAATCACCACTATTTCCTGTGGTGTGGTCCACCTGAGATTTGGATCTGCTTAATTTTTGGGAAGAGGTCCTGAAATGGTCTGGAAAAAACGGATGGACGGACTGGATATACAACACATCATCAAGGTGGGCCCTACAATAAGGGTAACACCTAATCCGCTCCCCCTTGCAATACGCTGGGTTGTATTCTAGCGGAGCTGTATCCATGTGCAATGGTGGCAATGGGCTGGGCGCCTGGCCCTAGGGCTTGGGCCTCTAAATTTCTCCTGAGGCTTGCTTGGACCCAAGCTTGTGTAGGGCTGGGCTGGGCTAGAGCCAGTGTTAAATGACCCACCCAGCTCGTTGGCCCAATCCAAGGGCCCCTAATAATGGTTTAGAGACACAATGGTAACTGATTGACGTATATGTGTAGTTTAAATATAATTATTTGGATATAGGGTCATGTTTCAGTGATCCAAACTGCTATAGGTAGGATTATTGGGATATTGCAATCGGGTAAATGATCCCAGTTACTTATTACAAGTGGGTAACTACTGATGAAAGGCTCCGATCTCAAACACGTGTTCGGCTGATCGGAGGCCTGTTCTTCTTCGATGTTGTAGAATAAGCTTGTGCTACAACATATTGTGTGTAGTGGTTACCGTAGTATAAATCCCACATCCAATCCGCCCACAAGGTAAGCTCATCCATGTTCAACCCCTATCACAAAAAATCAGCCCAATCAATAACCCAGGTTGGTCACACCAAAGGGAATAGTTGGGATGAGGACTCCCACCATTCAAACCTTGAAGATTGTTTGTGGTGCTAACTTTGTTTTGCATATTGCATCCAATCGATTCAAATGAAGTGCCATGCCTGGATGAATGGTGCACTCCAAAGAAACTTGCCATTCCATAACTCATCCGGGCCCATCAGGTGATTTTATAAGTTTTGGGCATGATTTTACATCGCGCGGACCGAAGGAGCTTTGAGTTAGTTTTATTTATGGGATCTAATGAGAACAGGAGGGAAGCAGATGATGGACGGATTTGATTTGTAACAGATCGAAGGTGGCCCCAGAGCAAAGTTTTGTTCAATAAGATCATGATGCAACCTTCTCCATAGGAACCGACCCGACCTCTCATTGCCAATCCAGAACAAACCGTGGGAGCAGTCGTCTTAGGAGGCATACAGGCAGGTTTTACTGTAAGGCTGGAACCGGGAGCTAGAGGACTCCCCTGTAAGGCTAGCTCTGTGGGGCCTACCTTGATGTTTGTGTCACGCCCAAATCCGTTCATCCATTTTTACCATCTCGTTTTAGGAAACAGTGCGGATGGAAACGCCCGCCATTAATATTTTCGTGAGGGCCACGGTGATGTTTATATGCCCTCCAACCCTTTCTTATGGTGATTCCCACCTGATGAAGGGAAAGCACAAATATCAGCGTGACCCAGAACTTTGCTGGCCCCTAACAAGGTTTCAACAGTGGACGTTCCACTCTTTCCTGTGATGTGGCCCCCACTTAAATTTTGTATCTCCCAATATTGGCTCATGTCCTAAAATGAGATGGCGAAATGTATGGCAGAGTGAATATAATACAAACATCACGGTGGGACTCACAGGGTTATAGGGGATTTTAGTAACGCCACGTTACTGGCAAGTCGCACGGATTTCGGTTCCTCTGCGCATGTGCCCAGCTGGGTGTTATCCCTCCTGTCCAGCTAAGCCAAGTTGGATTCACCCAAAGATCACGCAGATCCCCACCACCACTCGAATAGGAAGTGATTAGAGAGGTGGACGTGATTAGAGAGGCTACATGTATACAGCACACGTATCAGAAATCCTGGCCATTCATCAGGTAGGAAGCACTTTGAACATGCCACGTTTAAATCAGGGTAGCACACACATCAAGTGAGATAAACATGCATCTTGAATCTGGACTGTTTTACTTCTTTTTTCTTTTTCTTTTTTTCTTTTTTTTTTTTACAGAAATTTTCTTATACAAATTTGATTCGAAATATCAGTGGAACAGTATAATTCTTGGCCCATGGTACGTTCATGGTGTACCCCACCTGATAAATGTTTGACATGTGTTCGATCTCCACATCCAACCGGGGGTGCATGCTCCTATTTAAAAAAGGTTCCTCTCCAATTTGATCAGCCAAATGGCTCGAAACTGATATTTGATACTCTGGCAGCATAAACACTGAATGGTACGTGTGGCATGCATTTTTATTTTCCAAGTAAACCAAAAAATAAATTGGCTGATCAATATTAATCTCGGATACAGTATGTGTCCATAAGTAACAGTACAAAAAATAAATTGGTTAATCAATCCTAATGCCGGATTTATGGACACATTTTTTTTATATTGAAATTGGACCCCTGATATTTTTCATTTTAAACTGTCTGATGAATGCCTACCAATCCAATAACTAAATAATCAAGTAAACTTAATTTTTAGTTCATGGTGCATTTAAACTAGAACCCATAATGTAGACAGTTTAATTTGATTTAATTATATGCCACATGTAATTTCATAAGAATCTCTAAGTGCCTGCGTATCCCCTGATCTTGACTCGGGATCAAGCGTGTAGATCCTACTAGGACCACCTTCTAGATGGTCCAATGATTACCCATCGTGTCATTTGACACATCTGTCTTGGGGGATTGGCAAAAGTTGGACTCCCCAAAAATAAGGTCCATCCAACCATCTTGTGAGCCAATACATGAAACTGAAGGTTTTTGGATGGATGTTCATCTTCCATGCTGTGGCCTGCTTAACACTTGCATAGGCCTTTTTTTAGAGCATCTCATCATTATGGCGGAGCATCCCACAGCATATGCCCAGTGTAGTGGGCCCGACCCCTTGAACACGAGAACAACCATTCAATGGATCCTTACTCTTGCTCGGGTGGTAAGACTCTAAGGAGTTTCAACACCCAGTCAAGGGTTCAAGTATCCATAGGTGGTGAAATTCCACTAGCATATGTGTGTGGGGTGTGTGCGCGTGTGTAAAAAAAAAAAAGAGAGAGAGAGAGAGAGAGAACAACCATTCAAGATCTTTCAGATTCAGGTGGTGGCTGTATGATGGTTAGCTTGGTCTTATTTTTTAAAAAAAATTCTCTCTTAGGAAATCAATTTTACACGAATAATTTTTAATAAACAATTTCATAAAAATAAAATTATTTATTGAAAATCAATTCTACACCTCTTAAAAAGCAATGCCACCTAGAAGTTGTGGTGCTAATAGTTGCATTAGGATGGTCCAATCCACTGATCTAAAATATTCGAATATTCATTGCATGGACTACCGTCCTAATGTCACACCGTTTTGACAAATATTAACCATTTGAACAATGGCCTTTAATTGGAAGTTCACACAAAATTAAGTCCAATGAACAAAATTTGATCCATCTATTTTGGCTCATCATGAATTGCTTCTCATACCAAAGTATCACTTTTGTTAGGCAACCATGGCTTGGCAAAGGGATGGTTATGGAAAATAAGGTCAAATCAAGTACGGATTGAATGATGCAATCAATGTGATAGTTGCATTGTGTCCTATGAAATATATTATGGACTTAACAGACAGTTCAGATTGATCAATTGGACTATCCAAGCAAACGATGCAACTAGGAGAACAATAAACTTAATCCAGACTACTTTTTCCTTTTTCCCCACTACGGATGGACCATTCCCAAAGTACATTTAAGATTAGGATATCCCAAATCACTTAAATATGGATAGTTGATGTATTAATCTTCTCAATCATCAATTTGTTAGACACAAATCCAAAGTTAGGATGTCATATGGATGCTTTTTATTTTTTATTTTTTATATTTTTGTGAAATAGACAATCCACGGTTTCCACAGCTGCCATCCCAAACCACATTCGATTAATAACCACATTTCAATTTGGAGTTTGATTTCACCGTTTTTTTTTTTCCCCAATAACAGTTAAAATAAATCAACCAACCTCACAGCTGGACAAGTTTGATTTTTGGGCTAGGGCATGTTCGCAGCGGACAACACATCATGAATGTACTACATTGCCAGGTGCAGCAAAGCCTTCTATCCATTTCGGGTGTGTCAGCAAAAACCCATAAACGAAGGAGAAGGGTGATGTGAAATCATTGCTAGCACTAATAGAAGAAACTGAGATATATCATTGCCATGAGAAGAAACTCTTAGAAACACATACACGAGAGTACGAGAAACAGACCCATCTGTAAGCTGGAGCATGGGTAAATGATGACACACACAAGTTTATGGAAGGGTGTAGCGAATTACCAGCACACTACAATATGTAACTGCAACTCCTCAATAATCTTCACCCTCATCCACGTCATCATCAACACCTTCTGCTCCTACCTCCTCATAATCCTTCTCAAGAGCAGCCAAATCCTCGCGTGCCTCTGAGAACTCACCTTCTTCCATCCCTTCCCCAACATACCAGTGGACAAACGCGCGCTTGGCGTACATAAGGTCGAACTTGTGGTCGATGCGAGAAAACACTTCAGCCACCGCTGTGTTGTTGCTGATCATGCAGACTGCCCGCTGGACCTTGGCTAGGTCACCTCCTGGGACCACTGTTGGAGGCTGATAGTTGATTCCGCACTTGAAACCAGTTGGGCACCTGCGGTTCCACCATTCTCATCAATTGATACACAAGAAGTGAAGGAAAAAAAGGGACACTAGATATCACTCGGATTGACACTTCGAGATCTGACAAACTGTAGACTAAATTATATCAGAGAAGACAGTGAAGAGTTGGTTCCAAGTACTAGGTAGACCTTTGCAGCCCACTGCTATAAAGCCTACAGATAGAAGCAGCAGCAGCAAAAAGACTCGAAGGAAGCAACAAGATATTGGCAGTTGTTCAAATCTAACTATTTATTGGGGAATGCTACTATAGGGTTAAGGGCTATGAGACCAGCTCCCACATCATCCTAGGTTGAAAATGTGATTGTTTTCTTCCACTAGGCCACATCATGGACACCTTCGGGACAATCATGACTGTCTGATCAGTGGATGGTTAGGATCATCTGACCAATTCATTTTTTGGCTATATGTAGCCCACTGGATGAAAGATCCAGATGATGCTGATCGAAGGAGCCACCAGTCCCCTTTTCCTTGAAGAACAAAAGAGATTCAATTTTAATAAGTTAAATTCAAGGTGTCCATGCAGCCATGATGACCAAATCATGTATGCAGGAACAGAGATGGGGCTGGATGTCGATACAACAAAATATCTAAAACAAAACGAATGGGCAAATGGAGATGGTAACAGAAATCAGTGTATATAAGATTTGAGAAAAGAAGTATTTTGCCTTATCCCACAACAAAAATTAGTAACCTATAGCACCTGCATTGATGCATTGGCACGAGATAGCTGCTATCCATACATCATAACCATAAATAAGCATCAGAATGTAGAGATATCTACTGCTTATGGATCAAGACAAGTCTACCAACTAATTCTTGTATAGTTATAGATTCTCACCAGTCAACAAACTGAACAGTTCGTTTGGTTTTAATAGTTGCAACGGCAGCATTCACATCCTTGGGAACGACATCTCCACGGTACATTAAACAGCAGGCCATGTACTTCCCATGCCTCGGATCACATTTCGCCATCATGCTTGAAGGCTCAAAAACTGCGTTTGTAATTTCAGGAACAGATAGCTGTTCATGGAATGCTTTCTCAGCAGAGATAACAGGAGCATACGAGGAAAGCATGAAGTGGATTCGGGGATACGGCACGAGATTGGTCTGAAACTCTGTAATGTCGACATTGATTGCTCCATCAAATCTCAATGAAGTAGTCAATGATGATATAATCTGAGATATCAACCTATTCAGATTGGTGTAAGTTGGTCTCTCAATGTCTAGGGATCTCCTGCAAATATCATAAATAGCCTCATTGTCCAAAAGAACTGAAACATCTGTGTGTTCAAGGAGGGAATGAGTGGAAAGCACACTGTTATAAGGCTCCACAACAGCTGTAGAAACCTGCAAAAGGACAACAGCACGAATGAGCTGAAATCCACACTACAATGAACAAACACAGAAAATTCTCAGCCCAGAAACTTTATGAACTTCTAGCAAACACCGTAAATAGAAACTGTATATCCAAGAAAGAAACAGAAATTTCACCATGGAATAAAATGGAAGAGAATCACAACTAAATAATTTCATATTGTTCTTGCTACAGAAAATAAGAAGAAAGCTAAAATGCATCATCTACACACATTAAAAGAAAAAGGCTAAATAATTCAGCATAAACCATCCATAGAAGAGCATCACTGATACAGTATTACCTGTGGAGAAGGATAAATGGTGAACCCAAGCTTTGACTTTTTCCCGTAATCCACAGACAACCGTTCCAACAATAAGGAACCCAAACCTGATCCAGTGCCGCCACCAACAGCACTAAAAACCAAAAAGCCTTGCAAACCAGTGCAGTTGTCTGCTAATTTTCTCACCCGGTCAAGGCATAGATCTACAATTTCCTTCCCAACTGCAACTCATAACCGAAAAACAGTTAAAACGCAGAAGGGTAGAAGAAACATAGACCTCTAACAGACTCCAAAAGCTAAGCAGAAGAAGGGAACTTGCTAGTATAATGTCCTCTCGCAAAATTGTTGGCAGCATCTTCCTTGCCCGAAATAAGCTGCTCTGGATGGAAAAGTTGCCTATACGTGCCAGTTCTAACTTCATCAATGACAGTGGGCTCCAGATCAACAAATATAGCTCTTGGAACATGCTTGCCAGAGCCAGTCTCGCTGAAGAAGGTATTAAAAGCATCATGTCCATAACCTACTGTAGTATCACTGTAGAGAAAAGAGAGCTCATGAGATTTCCAACATCATTGAGTTTCAAAAGCCATAACACCAGCAATTTTTTGGATCCAAATAAAGACGAGCAAACCAGAGGATCACACCATGATCATTAAAAAGAAAAGCTTAAGACAGTAGATCTGCTTATTTCAACTTAATGGAACGTTTGCAGCCAAGAGAATCCTTAGAAATAAATTCAAGTTACGTAACTTGAATCCTTCTAATGAATGCAAATTTGTCAAGATCAAGCTCAAGGGACAGGAACATTTTCAGCCATCCATCAACAAAGGCTGTCACCAGGTAACATTTGTCAAGAACTTCAAACACAAACGATCAATTTATATCTACATAAATGATCATATATCTAGACAAATGATCATCATGAAAACGACAGAATCAGAAAATAAAAGGAACCATTTTCAACTCTATCAATAACAAGCACAATTATAAAAACACTCCACCAACAAGATGTCCTACTATACAATCAAAGATTATTAAGTTATAGATATTAGAAATATGACAAAAGACAACAACAACCAAAACAGCAAGAATTCTTCAGGATTAGGACGCTTCCATCCTTTCCACAAAGAAATATACATGTGAACTGGAGAGCAACACCAGAAACAGAACGTCCTCCCAAATTGGAGGAGATGAGTTAAAAGTGTTCCTAAAAGTCGAACACAGAGAAAAAAACCTACTCCAGAAACACAACTTTTTTCAAGACTGCAAATAAAACAAATTCGAAGTCAATGGTCAACACCTAAGACCATAATTACAACTTCATGTTTGCACAAATATCCATTCCCAGATGCATATTGGGAACATTTCGCAAATAAAACAAATTCGAAGTCAATGGTCAACACCTAAGACCATAATTACAACTTCATGTTTGCACAAATATCCATTCCCAGATGTATATTGGGAACATTTCGACAAAAAACTGAATGGTTCCATGCCTTGAAAATTAAACAAAAAAAGATTTTAAATACAAAATATGTTTTTATTGGGAGGGCTACAGAGGCACAGTTACTTCAAAACCATTGAAATGCATATATCAATGATGACTTCAGGGAATGCTATCAGGTGGGGCTTCCAAAGGAGGAGCCCCATGATACTGAACACTTTCCATCTCCGTGCTCTATGGGAAAGATCTCCTGTGTGCATGAGGAAACTCCAGTTTAGGGGGCAATTTGGCATATTTGGGATTGTGATGCACCTTGCTGATAACCCGGAGAGCATTTCATCATCAACAAAATTTACTTTCACTCGTTCAAAAGAAAAGGAAATTTTTTTAAAAAAAAACAATGAAAAGAATATTAGTTGACAAGGAGACAGAAAACCAAAAGTTTACCTTTAATACAAGAAATACCTGATTCTGTACCAGAAAAATAGCTAAGAAATTTCATATGTATTGCAGTAACAGAAACTATTAGTTCTGAAATGGATATACATCCCAAAAGACCAAACAGACACACATATGCACACATGTACGAGTGGACACACCAGCAGAGAAGATCTCATTTGAAGAAGCAAATAGAGCAGCTTCTCAATTAATGGTTGTCCCAACTATGCTCCAACTAATGCATGCAAAGGCTCAATTCCATTATATATATATATATATATATATATATATATATATATATATATATATATATATATATATATATATATATATATATATATTCCAAACAATAAGAGATTAAAAAAAACCTCCAGACAATTGATTATGCTCCCGAAAGTACATATAAATCAGAGCAACATCATAAATACTTTCAGACCATAACAAGTTGTACTTCTTCCACCTTAGCAGTAACCCAAAACCATCCAATTCGAAAGAACCTCTTTTTTATTTTTTCTTTTTTTACACACACTCACCCCTCCCACACACACTCACACCCCACACACTCTCGCGCACTAGCACCACAAGGGGTGCTCGAATCCAAGAGCCATGTTGGTGAAACTTCCCTAAGATCCACCCACCCATTAGGTAAGCTACCTCATCTTCACCATGTAATCCAACAATCAGGTGGGCCACACCATAGGAAACAGTTGGGATGGGACACCAGCATTAATTTTGTGTAAGGCCTACTGTGGTGTTTATATGACATCCAATCCATCCACCTAAAATGCCTCGTTAGGATGAAAAAATACCCAAAAATCACAGTATTCCAAAACTCAAGTGGACGATACCAAGTGAATTTAGAGGCTTTATGTATAAATTTATGGGGTAGTCCGACTGAGTGTTGAATGAGCCTGATATTTGGAATCAAGGCGAAACAATGGGTGGTGTGCCTGATGGATGGCGTGGATTTCATGCATGTCAAGTCATTTCCCCCACATTAGAGAAATTAACCTAGTAGGTTAATTTCCCCCACATTAGAGAAATTAACCTAGTAGGTATCTAGGCGAGGTCTGCAAGCGTTTTTCATTTCCAAGAAGGGCAAAATATCAAGAGAACTAATAAATATCAGAAACCAACAGATATCGTTTGTTTATTCTTAGGATTTAAGAAAATCACAATGAAAGCAGCAATCTCTCCCAATCAGAAAATTTTGAATAAATACAACTAAAACATATAGAATTGTGAATTTCGATAGTAAAAAAGAACAAAAGATAATCATTCATATTCATTCTAAAAATCATAACGTCGTGTGGAAAGTACAAACAAATCCTTCAGAATCCGAACAAATCAAACAAAATGAAATCAGCAACTCCGAGATGCCTTCGAATTCATCCAAAAACATCCAATTCAGGAGTAGAAATAAAAGGAAGAAAAGCAAAACACAAGAAAATCAACAAAAGATTTTCTAAATCACTCTATAAATATGAAAGTCACGCCAAAACAAAATTCTTTCAAAATCACTACAAAATCGAATTCTAGCCAGGGAACTACCAAAAATTCTGGATATTCCAAGAGGCCTTCTGGAGTCCGGATCAAAAAGAAAAGAAAAGAAAATGAAGAAAAACAGCACAATTCTTTGGAACCGAAAATCGGCATTCAACTAGACAAAAAAAAAATCCCAACCTCAGATCCTTCATCCACAATTCAACACATTCCTTCCAAGAAATTCATTTCAAGGCTCCGTAAATCAAGAAAAAAAAAATACAACGAAAAACGCAAAAAATAAAATAATAAAAATAAAAATAAAATAACGAAACGAAATTACCGATTTTCCACAGATCGAACAAATTGCCTTTCAATCCATCACAAATTCAGTTTAGACACCAAAAAAGGTACGAAAATCACAAGACTAGACAGGATTTACTGCAAATCGAATAAAGTATCATCCAATTCTTCCAAGATATCCAAAGCAGCAATCGAAAACGGTGAAAACTTTCAGAAAAGAACAAAAAAAAAGGGGCTAAAATTCCAAAAAAAAAAAAAAAAACCCGGAGAATTCTACGGACCTCGGCATCAGTCCATCCGGTTGAATTCCATGCTCTAGGCAATAGAGCTCCCAGCACGAATTCCCGACCTGAATTCCGGCTTGCCCGATGTGGATGCTGATAATCTCTCTCATCTCCTCTCTCTCTCTCTCTCTCTCTCTCTCTCTCTCGCTTTCACAGAGAAAATATCAGATGGTTTTCTTCTCCGTTCGGATGCTTTGAACTGAAAGAGCATGGCGGTGGACGGGTCTTATATCGGATATCATCCCACTTGGAATCCGGGTGGGGACCACCATCAACATTTGGCGCATGAGAAATGATGAAGCGATTCGCGGGATTGAAGGACGGGATCGGCAGCACGCGTGCAAATCCGGCGAACGTGCGTGAGATTGAAGGCAGTCAGATGATGTCATTGAGCCATACCCTAGGCCAACATTAAGAGTCCAGGTGGGCCAAGATTGTAGCTGAGTACTGGCCGTTGATGGTCAGTCCACTTTTTTCTCCTATTTGTCCCACGTGTGATCTGACAATCTTGATTTTTGGGCACGGAAGTTGCTCTGATGTGGCCAAGATCGTACCCTTTGTTGCAACTTTTATTGGGAATCGACCGAGCAGTTCTCTTCGCGCTGAGAAATGGTTAGGAGAGATCAGTTACACACGTGTGCGAGATCGGAGCCATTAATCAGGCAGGTACTGCAGATTCATCATGTGGGTAACAATTATGAGAAATGATGGGCGGTTCATGTTGAAAGTATGCCAGTGGCCCACCCGATGAGTGGACAAACCTTGCGTGTGACCGCGGCCATGTCCCCATATGCTCCACTCATGAATTGTAACGTGTCCTGCGAATCACCTCGCTAAGCCGCCAGCCTTCGCACCGATCTCCTCCTCACTAGCTGGCGCCACCTCCTTGTGTGGCCCACTTTTCGGACGGGCTGTCGCTTTCTTACCGAGACCTGGGTCAATTGACGAGAATAACCCGGGAGCTTGACGGATGTGGCAAGCATACTTAAGGGTAGTATCGTCATTTAGAACGTACCCTCAACGGCCAAGGAAAAGCGTCCGTTTCGCAACTGCAAGCTCCCGTGGGGGAAGATCCATTACTGCAATTTCGAGTTGCTTTTCATTTACAAAAAATGCCCGGATTTCTGGGAGCGTATTAGGTGCGGCCTCAGCGTCACCCAACACAGTACGGCCCTTACCTTGGGGCACACTTTGATCATGTATTGCATATCCACGCTGTCCATCCGTTTTTAAAGACCATTGTAGGGAATGATAAAAAACATAAGTAGATCCAAATCTCAGGAGGACCACACTATAGGAAACAGCGTTGATTGAACACCCACCATTAAAAACTTCCTAGAGGCCATGTATTGTTTATTTTGAGAAGGTCACACAGACCTAGATGAAGGGAAAAAACAAATATCAGCTTGATGCACAACTTTCGTGGCCCACAAGAAGTTTTTAATGGTCAATCACCACTGTTTCCTGTGTTATGGTCCACATGAGATTTTTATCTTCTTCATTTCTATTTTCTGTTCATACCTAAAATGATATGGAGGAAACGGATGGACGGTGTGGATATACAATTAATGCATAAAGGTGGCCCCACGGTCAGGACCGCACTGTGTTGGGTGAGGCCGGGACCGCACCTAATCCGTGCCGGATTTCGAACGAATTAACCATAAGTAATTAATATGGAAAGGCATCCAGTGCCCGCAAAGTCACCAAATTTCCGTGCCTCCTTTTCATCTATTAATTATCATGCATCTGTCATGTGTCTGATGATCCAAACCACGCATTACTCTGTCCCCGTGATTGAATCCGCATTAAATAAATAAATAAATAAAACTTGAGAAGACTATCACATCCGATAGATAAAATTCATTTCCATGAAACCGAGCCGTTGATTATTTTTGTCTCTAGCATCCATTTGTATCCCACCTCTTCAAGGGTGAGGATCATCCAGAAAATCTGATTTTTTTATATCCAGAGCATTGGTCTAATGGGTGCCACCATGGGTAGAACACAGATTAGATTATCCTAGCCACCAATCTTAACCATCTGTAGTTCCAGTGTTCTTAACCATCTGTTTGAAGGCCAAACATTGAAGGGTTAGAATTGCTCTAACTAAGAGATTTTTGAGGCATGGTCCTTTTATGGTGGGGCCCAACAGGCTATTTGTTTTGATCGCTGAACAATGGGCCCCACTTATCCAAATCAGAGGGAGGGTAATATAATTCCTCAATTGATATCTACACAGCCAGTCAGCCATCCTTTTTTATCTGCCTAAGCCCATTTGGGTGACATTCTCCTTTCGGTGGCTTACCAAATTGCTAGGCTGTCGATCTATGCTACCATATCACTATATATAAAAAACAAAATAATAATTGAAAGGATAACCCACATTCCCAGCGAAAGATAAGCTGTACTTGCCGGAGCTGTAAGATCCGTGGCCCGAATCTTTCATCCGTATCCACCCATTTCAGTTCTGACAGGTGGGGCTCGTTATTCATTAATCCAAATAGCTGATTTGAATCATGCCTCGCGAATTTCCTAACAGGATAATCCTAACTTTTCCATTTGTGTCCTATAAATAGATGGTTATGAAGAGAAGTACAAGGACGGTCCATGTTCAATTGAAAAAGGTCCCAACACAGGTTGCTGGGATCATTCGATGCAGATGATTTTCGAGGTAGTATCCATCGACAGTGGGAATCAATAGGTCAATGGTCTGGATCATAGAACCGTGGACCCACCTGTCAAAATTGAAAATCCACGTGTACCATGAAAAGATGCGAGTCACACCTAATGGGTGGGATCAAAAGATAAAATAATCAGAGATGATAAGCACACCAACCACATGCAACTGTGGAAGTATCTTCCATGGACAGGTGGCCCCCAACAAGAGTAGCTGCTAACCTGTATCATGATATTTTGTTCCTTATGTTAGAATCTTCGGTATGCTATTCATGTGCTGGTTTGTCCGAGAGTGGTTGCATGGTTACTTTAGACTAGTCTAACGCAGTTTTGCAAATTAAGAAATGCCACGTAAGCTCGATAGCCGCCACTTGCATAACACTCCGCAGCGTGGTGCGCGTGTGAGAGATAGGAGCAGCTCATCAGACTATTCTGGTGTACAGGGGCAATGTCTCCAAAATCAGGCCGATCGACTTCAATCACTTGATCATCAGGTGTTGGGTTGCAACTTGGATTCGGGTCAACCCAACCCAATTGATCCAACCCAGGTTCGGGGCAGGTTGGTCTGGTTCTCAAGGTCCTTGGGTTGGGTTCGGTTGAAAAACGCCAACTCGATTTGAAATTGGGTTGGGCTCCGATTCAGCAAAATGCAGGCGGCGTTGGAAATAATCATACGTATGTGGGTCAGGTTGGGTTGAGTATGAAGGGATTCGGGTTCGATATTTCAGGCTGGCATTTGGGTTGTGTCAGGTTGTGGGTTGGGTCCCTTTGAGTTGATGCTAGCTCTCAACCCTAAATCAGGTGCAACGCCTGTAACTGCACATGGCTACGTTTTTATCTGCATAAATTGGCAATGAATGAAAGATTGGTGACTGAGATGCACAGCACTATTCAATTCAGCCCCTGTACGGCGGTGTTAGACGTTTTCATGACATCCACAAAGGCCATCTTTTGGTTGCCACCTAAAAATGATGCCATCTCATTTTAGTTGAGTGAGCGTTTGGTTGCAGTAAATGTAAAGAAATTTCATAATATTTTGCACTAGATTAGAGATTTTGATAAAGATTAAAAATATTCTTCATATCCCATTATTTATATAAAATATAGTGTCCACTACACAACTGTTGTTGACTAAGACAAAATGAATTCATTTTGAAGTAGCAACCAAACATAGCATAAGAATTCAATTGTAACAAGCGTCACTCCCAACTAGCAACCGCTATGGGATGTTCAATATCTAATTTATCCCTTACTATATATCAACGTTTGAAAACCACGGCCAGACCCGAAAGTTGATTGGACCGACCGATTTGGCACGGAACCAGTGGCCTTTCTATGCCAAGTTACTATAACGCCTTTTTAAAAAATATTAATCCAAGCACTTTTTATATTGTAAATAATTTCTATCTCCCCTTTGCCTAGCCATTTGAAAGGCTCTCGTTGGTTCGTATGGTCAATGGTGTTTTAGCATGGGCCCTTTAGCATCCTGCTATGCGTTGTGTAGCAAATGAGGGCTTTGCATCCTTTTCGGTAAACGCATATGGAAAGAGGCTAACAAATTGGCATGAGAGGCTTCACCCAGGTGGCACATACACTATAAAATCCTTGAGATTAGAGTGGCGTAGCTATAGATTTTTCAGTGGGGTTGAATGGGAACCATTATTGTATTTTCTTTTTCAGCATCTATTTGTTAAAGAGTAAGATCTTTTAATGTGAGAAGTTCTCTTATTTCTTATTTATTTTTTATTTTTTATTTTTTATTTTTTGTATTTTTAATTAATTTTATAATCATGTCATGATGCACCACCGGTTGACGGTTGCACCACTTTGGATTAGACAGCTCAGTCCAAATTTTAAAACATTGCCAAGAAAGTAAACACAATATGTATAAAGCAAACCACTATATTGACTTTGCTTTCCCTGATTACCATTTGAGTCCTAACAGGAAAAAACAGTGGGTGCAAATGTCAATCCTTACAAGGAAATTTCATTCCAAGATGGAAACGGGCATGGTCTGCAGATCAGGACCCAGCCCTGTTAGAGCCATAATGGTTCGGCTCACATTCAACATATGGTTTTTCTCGTCTTTCCAAACTATGATCCTTAAATAATATAATTTCCATTGGTTTTATGATCTTGATGGCTAAGAAGGGAAAATGGAAAGGAAACCAATGGCTTCAAAATTATGAAAAATCTTGGCCCTATCCACTATACTCACAATCATGTGAGGCTTTGCAATTGTTGAGCACACATTGAGTGAGTTTTGGAGAGAAGGTAAACCAAGGGCCATCCACACCATTGAATGTGCGGGCTACCAATCAAGACCGATCATCCTTAACCACTACCGTGCATGTGGTTTAATTGCATAACTCAAGGTGTTGGGGATTTGTGCTGCGAAATCACACGGATCTAGATTTATGATAGCAATCCAATGGCACCAAGCAATCACAAGAGAACACAAAGATTTAACGTGAAAAACCTTTTAGGGAAAAAACAACGACACAAAACGACAGAATTCCACTAAGAAAACACAAATTACAAAGAGAGAAGACTTTCCCGATTCGAACAACCTCAAATCTCACCCTTGCTACACCCTTTAAAAACCCTAAAACCCATTCAGAAACCTTGGAACTTCTTTATAAAGCTTTAGCATGCCTTAGAATAGCCCTAAGGCCCTTATTTATAGTTTAGAAAACTACACTTACGCACCCTTTTGAAACCGCCTCAAATTAACGCAGTTTGTGCATAATCTGGGTAACCCTCGACTAGTCGAGACAGGGCCTCGACTGGCCGAAGGACCCTTTCAATCGGTCGAGCCTGACCCTCGACTGGTCGAGCTGCCCGGATCTCCAAAAAACAGCGCTCGCTGGACTTCGAGTCGAGCGGGCCTCAACCAGTCGAGTGGACCCTCGACCAGTTGAGTCAGTCCCTCGACCGGTCGAGCAGCACGGTGATCAGAAGATTAAAGATATATGTTTTACAATAATCTCTACCATGTCTGCAATCTTTAACCGTGTAGTTACTTGACCTCTTCTCTTATATCTGCATCACATCATAGCTTCTCGTGCACACTGTCCTCATTTTACGTCATCGCTAAGTCTAGAAAAGTTACACAGAACTTGAACTTCTCTACATGAACGACCTTGGTGATCATGTCTTCTGGATTTACACTGGCGTGAATCTTCCCTAGTGTTCACCTCCTTCGTCAAGCACCTGTCAGATAACATGGACATCCAACTAATTGCTTCACCCACTAGTACAAACGAGTAACCTGAAGTCGACTTCATGGAATCCACATTGGCTGCGTAATTTGAATCCACATACCCTTCCAACTTTGTTTTTGTCTTTTCAAAAGTAAAGACGTAGTCTTCTTACCATCTCACCGCTACCCAATATTCTTGCCAGGGTATTTGCTCACAACATTGATAGCCTGTGAAATAACCAGTCTAATACAGACTATGACATGCACTACCAACTACATTTGAATAAGGCTCATGAGATATATTCTGCTTTTTCTCATCTATTTTGGGACATGTCTTAAGGAAAACTTTGAGGAGAAGCGTAGGGAATGCTCTCCAGCGTTGCTTGGTCCATCACATCTTTGATCAATACCTACCCAAGGTATTTTGCCTGAGATAACCAAAGCCTACTCCTCTTTCAGTCTCAATGCTGAGAAACATCTTTGCAGCCCTCCGATCATTCATCTTGAATGTCCCACTTAACCGAGTCTTCAGTACATTGATTTCAGACATGATATAATTGACGATTTACATGTGATCAACATACAATACCTGGCTCACCATGAATGAATCAAACCACTTGCCTAGGCAACAGGTCGTACCATGACCTCCTGCAAAGTTTTTTTCTCAGCCCCTTTAACTTCAACCGCTTTAGTTGCTTCACGTAGATCTATTCTTCCAATTTCCTATACAGAAGTACAGAGTCCACATCCATCCTTCCAGCTCAAGATTACATTGGCCAACCAGCATCAATTACGGATCTAATAGACACCTGCTATACCGTCAGTGCGAATATCTCTAAGAAGCCGATCTCTTCTCTTTGAGCATAACCTTTCACTATCAACCTCACTCTATATTTATGTTGTATCCTCCTGAAGATCCACCTACATCCAATCGCTTCCTGGTCCACTGAAAACTCCACCAGTTTTTATGTGTCAATCTGGTACAACGAGTCCATCTATCGCCCATAGTCACCTTCAACTTCTTAGCATCGGGCTCATCTAAAGCCATCTGAATAGAAGACGAATTCCCTGCGATATTTGAGTCGTCCATGTACCTCGCCGATATCTTGCGATTATATTGTGTGATTCTTCTCACAAGTGGCTGCTACACCTGCTCTGTATCTCTGTCCACGCGTCTCAGCCTTCATGCCATGTCCGCTCATGTGGCCATACCCAACATGTCACACACGTGCAGAAGTGGAATCCGCTACAGCCATTGCAGCTCCACCTTTTGAAGTGCTCTCGATTAACCTGCACACGTTACCGAGTCGTTGCGCTTTCATGATTACCTGTGCCCCCTTAGATACCTTAAGAGCACTATCAATACCTATGAACTTGCAGCCCATTGCCTCAAGTACATCAAGAAAAATAAGATTCTTTTTCGAATCAGAAACGTGCCTGACATGAATCAAGGTACGCTCCACCCTATCACCATCTTGATCCATACCAAACCACTAACCACAACATTACAGGCAATGTCATTGCCCATAAACACCTGTCCACCATTGCACTCCTTATAATTGGTGAACCAACTCTGATGAAGAGTTGTGTGAAAAGATGTCCCTATGTCTAACATCCACTCGTCCTTACGATCATCGTATGACCTTCTAATCGTAGACACAGACAGAACATCACTATTACATCCACTCGATCCATCTTACGTGACAGCATTGGCCTCCCTATACGAAGCCTTAGAATCTTCTCTCTTAGATTTAGGATTTGTACAATCCTTCTCCACAAGCCCTTCCATCCCATAATTTCTGTACTTTACCTTTCATTTATCCTTGGATTTGGACCTAGAACCTGAAGAACCTATACCTTGTTTAGAATTCCTACCCTTGTAAGCAGCGCATCAGAAGATATTCTCATGTCGCCATTAAGGTTTCTCACATCCTTCCCTTGAAGGACTGAGATAACGGTGTTGACACTTAAGGTTTTATTCATGATGCACATTGTGTCTTTAAATGCCTTATAAGATGCCGGAAGAAAATTCAGGAACATACATAATTGTTCTTCATCTTTCATCACTTCCTCCATATCTAGCAATTTACAAACTAATTTATTAAAGTTACTAATGTGAGCCTCCAGATCTCCACCATTTGCCATCTTGAAGTTATACTACTGCCGCTTCAAGTGTATGCGATTTCCAGACGATTTTTTCGCATAGACATCCTCTAACTTCGCCCATAACTTTGCCGCAATTTTCTTCTTCATGATATTGTAGAGAACCTCATCCATGAGACATAAACGAATCGATGATAAAGCCTTCTTATCAAAAGTATTTCATTCATCATTAGTTATAGTAGACTTTCGCTCCTTAAGAGCACCATATTCGCTTTACTTGATTAAGGAACTGATCATCTTAATCTTCCATAACTCAAAATTATTTTTCCCTGAGTACTTCTCAATCTCATGCCTAGTCTTGCCATTATTACTAATCCCTTAGATTTAAATTCGTGCCCCAGCGATTGATTTGATACCACTTGTTGGGGATTTGTGTTGCAGAATCATACAGATCTAGATCTAGGATAGCAATCTAATGGCACCAAACAGTCACAAGACCCTTAGATTTAAATTCGTGCCCCAACGATTGATTTGATACCACTTGTTGGGGATTTGTGTTGCAGAATCACACAGATCTAAATCTAGGATAGCAATCCAATGACACCAAACAATCACAAGAAAACACAAAGATTTAATGTGAAAAACTCTTTCGGAAAAAAACCACGGCACAAAGTAACATAATTTCACTATAAAAGCATAAATTACAAAGAGAGAAGACTTACCCGATTCAAACAACCTCAAATCTCACCCTTGCTACACCCTTTAGAAACCCTAAAACCATTTTAGGAACTCTTGGAATCCTTTTAGAAAGCTTTAGCATGCCTTAAAATAACCCTAGGGACTCCTATTTATAGTTTAAGAAACTCCACTTACGCACTTCTTTAAAACCACCTCAAATTTACGTAGTCCGTGCAAAATCCACGTATAATCTGCATAACCCTCGACTTGTTGAGCCAGGGCCTTGACTGGTTGAAGGACCCCTTCGACCGGTCGAGCCTGACCCTCGACTGGTCGAGCGGTCCAGATATCCAAAAAACAACGCCGCTGGATTTCGAATCAAGAAGCACGGTGATCAAAAGATTTAAGACATCTGTTTTACAACACAAGGTACTCACCAAATATATGATACTGTGGTTTCTATTTGATAAACTTCTGTGTGCACGCATTTTGCGATCCAACCTAAATTGTTGATTGAGTTTCGATTATGGTTTATAGGCTCATCACTGTAGAGTTGACCCAAAGACTATCAAGTCAACCCAAAGTCAAGATTTTTAATAAAAAAAATTATTATTCTTTAATAGTTTTGATTGGAGTCTCTAGTCCTAAAGACGTTTAGGTGTCCATGTTGAAATTTGTGGGTTAGGATCCTCCAGTCTAGAAGATTTTTGGGCATCCACCATCAACTGCTAGACCCATCATGAATCCTCACCCCATCACCACATTATTCTTCTTCAGTTTCTTATTCCTCAATTTTAGCCATTCATCGGTTTCTCATTCTTTCATTTAGGGTGTCCATCATCGCCATTAACATTGCCCCCAACATCCTTGTCATCCTATTCTTCTTCTTCTTCTTCTTAAGACCCCTAACATGGGATGTTTTGAACTCAATAAAACTAGTCCAAGTCAACAGACTCAAATGTCAACCCGGGAAACTCATGGATAAACCAGGGCTAACCTGGTTCCATAACCTAGTGATCAGGTCCATGACCAAGCTAATTGCATAGAGCAAGCCCCATTTGACCCTGTCTCTCTCTCTGTCTCTCTATCTCTTTCTCTCTCTCAAATTTCAATCAGGAGAAACAGCATTTTCCGTAAAAGAAAGAGACGCTGTTAGAATGGCCAAAGGAACTAGCTATCTTTCATGTAATGCACATTTTTGTGCAGTACACATGGCATATATATATATATATATATTCGGGTCAATTGATCCCATCTATACATTGTGTCGTATCATGGATTGGGTATGTATCAAAATCATAATTAATAATTCCTATAAGCCGTAGAAAATGAATACATTTATAGTGAAATAGTTTATGTAAATTGAAGTAAAAGAATGGATAGGATTGTCTAATCAGTTTGATATTTTAAACATGAGGTGAGACGTCTTTATTCAGACCCAATAGATGGATGGTCCTATTATAAATTGATGACCACCTAATGAATGGGTTGGCTTGATTTTTAGGACAGCACAACTTAAGAGAGAGTTTCTCACTTTCACCCATGAATGATTCCAGATGGTAAGAGTGGATTTCATCTATGGATGGTCCAAGATCAAGTACCAAGCATCCTCTTCGTATAAGGTGCTGACAAGTGCCAGCATAGGATCATCCCATTTTATTTTAATTTTTTTTTTTGTTACAACACATATTGCTTTGTGGGGCAACTGCTGAACGACTTGGATCTCGCACAGACTTTCTACATTGACGTGTGTGATTTATTGGTAACTCAACATCGAGTTGGCCGAGTCTGACTCAAGCTGAGTCCCTGAGTTTCAAAACAAGGTAAGAAGGACAGGATGGTCATTTGGGGTAGATTTTGCCTGATTTGAAGGTCCTGATGCTTCTGGATGTAGATGATACCGTCACATGCCTAGTCCGTATAAACAGGCCATGGTCCAGTAATCCAGGGTCTATATCATCCTTTCTTTACCTCTGTTTTTCTATATTTTCTTTCATGGCAGCTATGGTGGCAAATGGGGTGAGATGGAATGGTCATAGCCCAACCCCTAGTCAAGCCAACTTTGGGATTTGTTTGGGTTGAGCCTCGAGGACAATGGGTTAGACCCAAAGATAGAGTTATAATCCCTGTAGTTAGGCTGGCTAGACTCATCTACATTTAAGGCCCAATGAGTTGAATATCAGCAGGCTTGCCCCAGCTAGAGCTTGATTCAATATGGGATTGGGTCTGGACAAAGGTCGTGTGGGTTAGATGGGGATATGTTTTAGCTTGGTCGATTTGCCACCCTAACAGTGACTGAGACGGATGATCCATTAGACTAGAAGTGGCAATGGGCTGGGATTGGCTAGCCCGGTCCTGTCAACCTAGCCCTAGCTAGGCCCTACCCTATTCAAGCTGAATCAGACCTGTTCCTTTGGGCCGGGTAGGGCTGTCAGCAGGCTGGGCTAGGGCCCAACCAAGCTCTGTCTAAGCCTGGACCGCACATTGGTTGAGGTAGGCCCAAATATATTTGGGCCAGTAATGGGACAAAATAGTCCAGGCCGATTAGGCCTTTAACTTTTTTTGTTGGGCCTGAGCCTTAGTCCAAACCAGAGAGAGAGGACCCTGCGTGGGTTGGAGAGAGAGGGAAAAGGGGTCACCAGCTCAGGTGGGTCTCACTCTATGTTTATGTAAAATCCACCTGGACCACCAAGTACGTCACCCCATGTTAGGCTCCAATCCTAAAAATCATCTCCAACCGTTATTCAAGCGGACCACACAATGAGAATCAATATAAAGGACAATGCTCACCCTCCAAACTAGTTCCCTTGGTGTGGCCCACTGAATCATATATTGGCCTAATTTTTTGGGTAGTTTCGGTATGCCATATAATAGTTGGTGTGGTTTTCATATAATCATCATGGTGACCTATAAAAATCAAGAGTGGACGTCTTCCTCCCAAATGCTTCCATTGTTGTGGCCCGCCTTAATCACATGAGAGCCTATTTTTTAGGCCTGCGACTAACTTGCAATCACACATTGATTGATTGGAGTGGATTTCACATCACGGTGGAACTCTTAAAAATCAAGGGTGGGCTTTGCCTTCAGCTCTTTATATATTTAAAGAAAATGAATTTTATTGCACGCAGTTCACTGTGACATGCACGTGAGATCCACTCCAGCCATTAGACCTATAATCCCATTTTTAGGCCCAAGTCCAAAAAAATCAGACTTAACATGGTGCCATACCAATAAAAATAGTTGGAAGAGAGACTTTCACTTTTGATTTTATAGAGTCCACCATGATGATTATATGAAATCCTCTTTATCTATTAAATGTCACATTAAAACTCAGGACTTGGATTCAAAAATCAAGTGCATGTGTGATTCAGGTGGGCCATATTAAAGGAAACCATTTGTAGGGTGAATGTTGCCCTATATATTGTTTATAATTATGTGGTCCAACTAAATTACATGCATGGCTGATTTTTTAGTCCTAGGCTAACATAGGGTGACACACCTAGTGGTTGAGGTGAATTTCATGTGAATAATACAATAGGTCACACAGTGTAAGGCCTTTTCCTTCTCCCTTGTATTTAGTATTTATTAACATTAATTACCATTATTTGATAGCCAATTACTAAGCTGGTCAGACATACTTGAGAGTTTATCTTTGTATGCTATAAAATTGCCGTTGCAAACAGGAACAGGCCAGGCCGGGTTGATAGGCTGATGTATACAATTTGAGCCTAACCCAATTGGAAAACGGATTTGAACCAGGCCCAGCCTCCGGGCCTAATACCCCAGCCCAAGGAGTAGGCCTGAATGCCCGACAAGCAGCTTGACCCATTGACAGCCCTAGGGTCAGGGCTAGGGCAAGCCAAGTTAGAACCGGTCTGTTAAAAAAACAAAGAGAGAATAAAAAGGTAGGTCCCATTTAGGTAATGTGGCCCTGTCGCCCTAGCTCTAGTCCCACCCTATTCACGGTGAGGTCCAGGGAGAGTCAAGTTGGGACCGGCATATAAAAATAAAAAGTAGGTACATATGGGTACACGATCTTAGAACCTTCCTTCTAAAACCATGCAATCACAAATTAAATAGGATGCGGTTTTGCAGATTAAGTGGACAGTTCAGGAAAATTTGAAGATGTTTTTCTTGAGTGTTCATTTGTTTCCAGCTCTTGGGGTCTACCTTTTGATTAGCATGTGACTTTTGGGTCAAGGCAACTATATAGCAGGACCCTCAAAATGAACATAATGGATCTCACACTTGTGTGCAACATGGCCCCTTCTGCGGAAGACGAGGCCATGATGGCTTGCTGTGGCGGCTGCAACTCGTTGGATGTCAGAGAAAGCTTTGCTACTCGGCAGTCTATAAAGACCCATATACTCACATTAACATGGATAACTAAAAATAAATAAAGATGATGTAAAACTAGATTTTGTTTTTCACATTGAAAATACTCCCTTCCGAGGTGTTTGGTTTTTAAAGAAATATGTAATAATTATTTACCATAATAATGTAACGTTGATGTTTTTGTTGGGTCCTTACTCATGCTTATGTGGTATGACTCATTGGAGTTTCAAAATGAGGTCATGAGTTCAAGTAACTATTGTGGTGAGATCTCATATAGGTGTGAGTGCATGAGGGGGGTGTGAATGTCTATGTAAATAAAAAAATGTTAATGTTTTTGCATTTTTGATCACTAAAATTGGGCAAATAAAACGGTGGGAATTGAACACCTATCATTCAGATGAAGCTGGTATTTGTGTTTTTCCCTTCTCCATATTTGTATAACCTCATGATCGATTTAGATGACAAATAAACAATAGCGTGAACCTTGGAAGAAAAAAAAAAAAAAACAACTTTTAATGATTCGAGATTTACACAATTACAACTTAAGCAATTCGTTCTTACCGGGTAATAGATTGGGTCAAGCTCTCATAAACGGACTGGGTAATGTAATAATTGCATTAATGCAATACATTACTTCCAAAATCCACTCTAATAGTCTTCATCCGCTTAACCCAAATAGGTTGGCCGAACATATGCAGGCTTGCTTTGGAACAGGCGCAGCTCACGCGTGGCTTTTAAAGCATGGATTGGCAAAAGCAGTGAAAAAATGCAATAGAGAAGAACTTGGGTTAATGGGGTTGAATAACTAAATAACCACACGCATACCACAAGATCTCTCACCCGCGCCTGTTCCGAGCTCCAGGTGGAGGCCCCACGGGCCACCGAGGGGCCACCGTGATGTATGACTTCTATCTATACTATTCATCCATTTTTCCGTATCATTTTAGCACAGTGTAACAAAAATAAGGCAGATCAAATGCTCAAGTGTACCACGCCAGAGGAAGAAGCAGTGCTAAGGACACCCACCATTGAAACCTACATACAGTCCACGTGTCATTTATTTTCCACCCAACCTGTTGATATGGTCATATATACCTGAATGAAGTGAAAAAATAAATATCATCCTGATCCATAACTTCTGTGGCCCCTGAGAATTTTTCAACGGTAGGAAATTAATACTCACTGTGTGGTCCAATTAAGAATTTAATATGCCTTATTTTTGTCAATATTCTAAAATGATATGGAAAAATGGATGAACGGTGTAGATAGAAGTCATACACCACTGTCAGTTCACACTTCACTGTTAGCCACTCAGGGATCGATACCAAGACTACAGTCTTGAAACGAGGGGTAGTACGTAATCCGCGCCCTGAAATTTTAGTAGGAAGCAGCCCAAAAGATTTCTCAATTGCAGCCCAAAACTTTGTATCATTGCCTATTTTTTGGACGGTCAAGAAATCTCACAATATCCAGGCGGTGGCATTTGGTCCATTGGGATGGGCTGGGCTCACAGTCCTTTCCAGGTGCGTCGTACCGTCCTGCACAATCGCACTGTTGGATCCAGCCTGTCCAAGTTAAGTTTTGCTCCAGTACTGCCTACGTATTGCAATAAGATGCGTTGGACTCCAGCCGTTGGATTTGAGTTTTTTCAGTGAACCAAACCATTTATTCGACGGGATTCGGTTTGGTTGGAGGATGCCCATCACAACTCTCTGATCGACTATTTTAAACTTTTGATTAGTCAAAGATTATTTCTACCGTTCATGTACGAAGCAAAAGAGCCAAGTTACCAAAGGGTCAAAATAATCAATTAAAGTTTTTATCTGTTCAATTTCCGCCATCCAGATTGAGACTCGTCATATAAACGGTTTGGATCAATATAACATTACTCATATTCAAAGGATAAAGTACCGACGCATCGTACTGTGATGCGAGGCGATGTATTCAAGCACCCCCGATTTCTGTTATTGTTTGATTTGGACGCGGATTGCGTACTACCCCCGCCCGTCCCTACCTCGGAACGGGCAGTTTTTGGGCGAACCCACCGTGATGCATCTGTACATCCAAACCGTCTATCCTTTTTCTCAGATTATTCTAAGCATCAAAACAAAAATGAGGTAGATCCAACAATCAAGCGGACCACACCAAATAATAAGCTTGGTTGCATTAAAATGCACAAAGCATTAAATGTCAGTTACATTAAATGCAAGTGTCATCTATGGTGTGGTCCATTTGATCGTTGGATCTGACTCATTTTTGTTTTGATGCCTTAAAATAATATGAGAAAAGGGATAGACGGTTTGTATTTACAGATACATCACGGTGGGCTCGCCGACAGAACTGCCCGTTCCGAGCTTGGAACGGGCGGGGGTAGTACGCAATCCGCGTCCGTTTGATTTTCTTTCGGGCACGTGGGTTTCACGTGCTGTATTTGTGGTGGCCTGGGGCGTGTTAGTTAGCAGCTGAGGGTCAAGTTCCCTTCCCCCCCCCCCCCCAAATCTTGAGGACAAATACCCCTGTTTCTACTCCAAATTACCATTTCTATTCCTCTGTTTAAAATCAAGCGATACTCGGCGATTCGCGTAAGGCATCGAGAGGGCGATTCGCGGAATATCCACACACGTGGGAAGCTGATGAGTAATCGGGTCCATTAATCACGTGGAAAAATTAAATATAAATTTTTTAGCATTAGGAGGGTCCATTAATCAGGTGTAGAACAATTTTATGTTGGTAGAAAAATGATGAACGGTGTATTCTAAAAGAAAACATGCGGACGACCTGATGATATAACGTTCTGATTTCTGGAGGAGGAAATTCTCACAGTCGGACCCACCCGATGAGTGACGCAGATCTTGCATGAGTTTGATTTCTCAGCGAGAGTACCGTTGATGGCCTCTTAGATCTCTCTCTCCTCCATTGGTAGCCCGTAGCCAGAATATTTCCTCCTGCAAAATATCAAGGATATTTGATATTTGCAGCCACTAGGCGCGAAAATCATTATCCCGCCATCTGGCTAATGTGCATTGGTTTGGGACCCACTTCCAATTAAGGATGTATGTCCCACCTTGGATAAACACCCCGGCTCGTCTTTTAAGATGATCCTAACCATTATAACGGTTCCGATTGCATGGCTCAACCACCGGTTTAAGACATTCCTGTTCCCATCAAGGGCCTGGATGGAAATGACAAGACCCTGAATAACGTATATATGGCACAAGTGTTGCCAGATCAAAGATGTCCAAATTGTTGGAAAGCGACATAAAATTCCATTTATCCAACCAGCGTTTGGTTGCAACAATTTCATGCAATATAATAAAATCTTCAATTCAGACATACGTGTACCAGCAACACATAATTGACGGTTTAGATTAAAATATTCGTACGCATGCAAATGCTGATCATCCCATATAGAACACGCATTAAGACCATAAATATACGAAATGATATATATCCACTGACGCGTAGGCTTATAAAGATGTCATAGACACCTTCAATATGTGATTTCTAAAATTTCTTGCTATTTGGAGTGGAACTGGATTACAGTTTTTTTTCAGAATAATATCAACAGATAATTACAATCCATACAACTCATTTAGGACGATTTTGTGCCTTTGTCACACCTGGGCCTGATCTAATGTGGGTTAAAACAAATAACGGGTGTTGGGCAAATCAAATATCTATGTCAATCATAGTCAGCCCATCCAAGAAAACCTTATTCCTCTTTTTTTTTTTTTTAAATAAAAAATAAAAAATCATGAACTAAGGATGGATGTTGTAGAAATTTGTAAGTGTACGTTGATGTTGTGTTTTATCTATGTTGTTCATTTGTACGTGGCTTTTATGCACGGCATTCAAGTTGCATGTGTTTACAAGTGAACTACATTGTTGTGAAATGTTGTTCTTTAATTACAATTCAATTGTACACCAAACACAAGCTTCACTTAAGAATTTGATCGCAAATGTAATATTGGACAGTGAAAATACCATCTAACGCATTTCCATACTATTTAATACTATTGTCCAAATGGCCTCTAGTTTCTTACATGTAGGTAAAAGCATGCTACCATTGGCAACAACAATAAATAGATGCCACAGTAAATACTCATAAACATAGGTCACCAAGCATCAATCTGCGGGGCATGAAAACTAGGTTGAAAGTTGGGCAGGGTTCAACCTGATTGACTTGTGATTGACTCAACATTGGGTTAGGCTCGGATAAGACGTATTGGGTTTGATCTCGCGCTTGGGCTATATAAACACCAACTCAATAAAACTCAGATTGGGCTTTGGTCGAGGTCTTGGGTTCTCCAATCCAACCCAAACCTAATAGATATGTGAATTACTAATAAATTATAATTGGATGCGGATCGTTTGTGTTGAAGGCACAAAAAATTTCAATGCCATCAAGTCTTATTCGTCCTAATAAGATATGTTAGATTTCTCTCTCTCAAATAAATTGCACGCTACACAACACAACTTTTAAATGAATAGTTGTCTTGCATTTTAAATTGTTTGTTTAGAAAAACTAGAGGTTATATATATATATATATATATACTTATATAGTTAATAAAATCATAGGTATAAAAAATAAAACAAAATCATAAATCTAAAAAATAAGACGTGTATTGAAATATAATAGACTAATCTAATAACAAAAATATTAGCGTGTATCCACCCGGCCAGCCTAACCAAGCCCGCTTGGGTGGAGAATTTCTAACCTGAAGTGGGGTTAAGTTGGGTTAGGTTTGACGTATAGGAATCTTGGGTTGGGCTAGGGTTGAGCACTAACCCGGCCCAACCTGCCTGACTTTAAGCCCTAATGAAAATCCGTAAACATGAGCCATCAAACATCAATCAACAACTGGGCCTTGGTTTTGAATTGAGCCCAAAATCATTTATCATCGTTTAATTGGTGTCTGTGGACTATGATTGATGCATAACTTATGCAAGACATTTATAGGTGATGAATAATCCCACACAAATCGAAGCACTAGGGGTCGTTGGTTTGTCCCAACTACATAAGGCCTAGATGTGTTGAATAAAGGCCTATAAATTGAGAGCCTCGTACAAGATATTCTTAAATCTGATCATTTCAAATTTGGACAGAATCATCATCAAGAAATCAAACAAATACTCCAGTGCCAATCCAACGAGTAGCAAAAACAAGAGAATTTCGGTCGAAACAAACACCGTCGTTAATTTTTTATCCTCCTATTCACTTCCCAAGGATTGCAGGGATGCCTAATATAAATATGCAACTGACATTATAGAACCTTGAGATTTGAATTTAAGGAAGAATAGAGGGTGAAAACCATAGCGGTGAAGCACAAATGGTGAAACCCGACCTTTCTCTTCCTCTCCCACGGCAATGGTATCTTACTGTTTGTTTTTTGTGAGAGAAGATGTGAGGACCAAGCGTCCTTTTAAAGGATTTTGATCGGTTGCTGAGTGCTACCTGTCACAAACTTGCTGCTTCTCTGGACAGTAGGACAGAATTTTGTTTCAATGCATCTTTGGAAATATTCCAAAGCATAGCCACATTGCTGTAGGTCCCACCTAATGTCCATCTTTGTGATCCATGCCGTCCAATCAAGTGTCAAATTAGCCAATGTCACGTGTGGCCCACAATTATAACATTAAACAGGCAGCCAAACTGTCAGACTGGTCAATATGATGGGCCATGACATCTACAAGATTGGGCTGGTCCAATTAGTGGCTCGGATATCACGCCACTCCGGCATTCGTGGACCTCAATAGTCACATGAAGCAAGGGTCGCACCGCTTCTGCTAGCTGCTGGTTCATGCCGGTCGGGATTGACTTGGCTAGCGAGCCCTGCACGAGCTCTTTCAAGAGCAACTCTAACGCGAAACACGTTCCCACCTGCGACGTGTGATGACATGACGTCGAAGCGATGAACCAGGTGGGGCCCAACGTTTAGATTATATGGTCAATAAAATCTCAGAGCGTCTCATTATCCAGTAGGACACACAAAAGAAAAACCTACCTTCCACTATTTTCGTTCTGGCGTGGCTGCTCTTTCAACGGTTTGATTTTTTGGCGATAGATCTACCTTGTGGTTTCAATTGACACGTGACTTGGGATTTCACGTTCATAGGTCTAGCACGTGTACTCGCGAGTAGATATGCGTGCGGAGGTGTGCCATATATCAGCACCGGACAAGCACGAGCCCTGCGCAATCCACGTACTGAGTAAAATCTACGAGGCTCAACCCTTGTCTATGTGTCTCATCCCGGCCGTCCATTCGTTTTTTTTCCGGCTCATTTTAGTACATTTTCCCAAACTTGAAGCATATCCAAAGCTCAACCCACGTTTTTTGAGGAAGCAGATTAGCTGCCATATCATGCACCAACGACCGCATTAGGGCCTGTTTGGCCGGCTGGATTAGATGGGCTTAGGTGGGATGGAATTGCATATGGTCCTGTGCCAATCCCACTACCTGTTTGGAAAGAGCGGAAAAGCTTGGAAGTAGGTTAGATTAGATGGGCTTAGGTGGGATGGAATTGCATACGGTCCTGTGCCAATCCCACTCCCTGTTTGGAAAGAGCGGAAAAGCTTGGAAGTAGGTTAGATGGAATTGTATCGGGTCCCGTGCTAATATCACTCAATGTTAGTAAGCTGTGTAGGTCCCACCATTATGTGTGGGCTATATCCACACCGTCCATCCATTTTTCGAGATTATTTTAGAGCATGGACCAAAAATCCAGGTAGATCTAAAGCTCAAATGGACCCCACCATAGAAAGCAATGGGGATTGAATACTTACAGTTGAAAACTTCTTTAGGGCCCTATAAATTTTGGATTAGCCTCATTTTTAGGTCCATTTCATAAAATGAGGTTACAAAACAAATGAACAATTTAGATATAACACGTGTGTTACTGTCAATAATTTTAAATGATGGTGGGTATATCCTTTCAATGTACCACCGTATTACAAACAAAAAAAAATTAAGCTTACCCCACGATAACAGGGAACAGTCCCTGCCATGGGTAATAATGATGTTTTTGGAATCCCATCCCACATAATACCGTGGGATCGGTCCCGCCAAACAGGCCCTTAGTCTATGTACGTGGTGCATGTAGAAGAGCCCATGGTCCTACAACCTGTAATGGTAAGAAAAATGGAAAATAAAGCAAGGTTGTGTGGGCGTCATCAAGATGTATTTATTATTTCTACACCATAGTATCCAAAGCTTAAGTAGACCACATCACAAAAAGTAGTGGGGACACTAATTCTCATGGTTAAACACTTATAAGGCCTACCGTAATGTTTTTTCTTCATCCGAATTGTTCATAAGGTCACATGTAAATGAATAAAGAGAAAAAACAAATATAAGATCAATCTAAATTTTATTTCTTAAAAAGTTTCAAATGTTCAATCTTTCGCTGCTTATTACAGTATGGTTTACTTGATTTTATTATCTATTTTATTTTTATACTCGAGGTTTAGAATGATATCGAAAAAAAGGACGGATAATTTGGATATAACGCCTACCGGGGACACAATTTGGTGACGTCAACGTACCAGTAAAGTCGGTTGTACGTGTTGCACCATCCAATCCGCTTCCACCGAATGTGGCCACTTTGAATGCATCCTAACCGTCCCATGCGTGGCCATTGGAAGCGGATTGGCAGGTCTACCGCACACCACCGACTTCACTGCTGTTAGTACGTGGCGTGCAAATAGGACCGCCTGAGATCCTCGAGCCCCTCAATGTAGGGTGGTGGAAAGGGATGCGGATTAGATACTGACAACGTCATTGCTACTGAAGTAACGTCACCAACCTTTGTGGACCCCAACATGATGCATGTGTTATATCCATACCGTCCAATCATCTGGATAGATCGTTCGTTTTATGGCATGAGAAAAACAATTAGATAGATCTATATTAAATTGGACCCACAACAGAAAACCGTGGGAACAGTCACACTCACCGTTGAAACATTTATGGGGTCTACCATGATGTATTTTTCAGATCCAACCTATTCATAAGTTAACATAGAGATAGATGAAGTGAAATAAAAAATATCAGATTGATCGGAAACTTCTGTGGCCCCTAAGAAGGTTTGAACGGTGGATGTCACTGTACCCACTGTTTTCTATGGTGGGGCCAACTTGAACTTTAGATCTATCTCAATCTTTTTTTCATGACATAAAACGATCTCTCCAAAATAATGGACGGTATTGATACAATACATGCATCATGGTGGGGTCCACATGGCGTCACTTCAATAGCGATTTGGCTACTGACCTCGTCAGTATCTAATCCGCGCCCCGTGGAAAGGAGATCAATGTTACGTGGGCCTCACAATGATGTGTTTATTATATCCACACCGTCCATTCATATAACGAGATGATTTTAGAGCATGAGACCCAAAATTATTTATATCCAAATCTCAAGTCGACCACACTACAAATAGAACCGGGGACATTGATTCTTACCGTTAAAGCAATCGTAATGCCCGCCATGATATTTATTTTCCATCTAATCTGTTCATAAGGTCATGAATGCATGAATGAGGGGAAAAACTAATATCGGATTGATCCGGTACTTCTATAATCCCAGTGAAGGTTTCAACGGTAGACATTCAATCTCCTACTGATTTATGCAGTGTGGTCCACTTGACCTTTTGATCTGTCTTAATTTTACTTTAAAGCCATACAATGATCTCGTCGAATGTACAGACGGTTTAGATATAACACATACCTCACATACCTCATGGTGGGCCATATAAAATCAGGTGACGTCAACACACTAGCGAAGTCGGCGGTGTGTGGTACACCAGCCAATCCGCTTCTGCGGCCGTTAGGCATGCCACTTGATCAGCAGACCAGGACCAGCCTGATTCTCAAGGGAAGTAAAGTCCACCAAAACGGACCAAATCTCCCGTTCAGGGTTTGAGTTTGTACAAATGTAGCCCACTTTCACTGATCCAAATCGTTGATACAGTGTATATCACTTTGTAGATCCCATATACAAAAAATCCTCTAAATTGGAGGATCACAGCCAGAGAATATTTCATATTTTATCCGTTGAATATGAACCGTTGTCTCTTTTCCCTCGTAAACGACTATGTTTTAGCACCTAGTTAAGAAATAAAATGTTGATTATTCTTCTTAAGCCTGCGGGATCCATCATATTGACGGTTCAATCACCGAACCACGCATCCATTAGCATAAAAAACCAGAACGGTATCGTACAAAATAAATGCTCCAGCGTTGCACAATACAGCAAGAAGGATGTTTGTTTCGTAATTTTTTGAAATGCCAGTGGCTAATAATCAACTAACCTAATACCCTACTTTCTCTCTTCATTTTTGCTTGGAGAGCAGAACGAGCGCCTTCTCTTTCATTTCTCCTTCTCTCTCTTACAGCAGAGTCTCTCTCTCGACGAAATGGGAGAGGAAAAGCCTAAACCAAGCGGAATCTGGCCTACTGTGAAGCCGTTCGTCAATGGTGGAGCTTCTGGAATGCTCGCCACCTGTGTCATCCAACCAATAGACATGATCAAGGTAAAATCATCCCCCCCCCCCCTCTCTCGCTTTTCTGTAATTTTAATGCCTTTTTCTTTGATGGGTCTTCACCAATTTGTTCTTCTTGGCTAAACGATCGACATTTCGGAGAATCCGGCGGGGTTTGATTAGATGGGTAATTATTATTATTTTTTTCTTTTGTGTGTGTGTTTTTTGTTTTGGTCAGATCTCTGTTTATGGGATTTCATGACCTTTCATTCATGGATTTCATCACATTCGGTCATATTTTTTGTAAAAATTATTGATTTTTTGGAGATCCTGATGTTTGATGAGATGGATTTTTATTATTTATTATTATTTTTAAATAATGAATGCCTTTTCTAACTCTGAAATTATTATTATTATTTTAGCTTGATGGGCTATCTGGAATATGGTTTTTGTTTTGGTAAGAAAAATGATTTTTTGGAGTATCTGTGATGTTTGTTCGTTTGGGTTTTAATTTTGGTTCGATGTGGGATAGATTTGATTCTGATGAGAGTGTTTTGGTGCTTTTTTCAGGTGAGGATCCAACTAGGTCAGGGATCAGCTGGGTATGTTGCCAAGACGATGCTCCGTGAAGAGGGTCTTGGCGCTTTTTACAAGGTTTGATCCTTAGTGAGATAATTAAATTTCTGTTTTCGTTCTTGTTTGATTTTGATTTAGGTTTTTACTTGTTTTCATGTATCTGTGGATGAAAATGGTGTTTATTTCCATGTCTACATTGAATGTGGGTTGGTAGTTGAACTTTGTACCTGATGTTATTCAGAAGCAAGTTCAAATTGAAAAATGTTGAGATCAGCTTTACATGTTTCAATATGGGCATTCTCACTTGGAATCAGTAGGAGTTTGTGATATATTGGCTATGGTTAGACAGACTTAATTCAGGACCAGATTTAAAACTGGAATGTAAGAATCTGTATGGAAGGTGAATTTTGTTAGTTGGTGCAATTCAGGATTGAAGACGGAAGCAATCAGTGTGTTTCATTAGTAAATTCAAATGATTGTGGAGTATGCTTTAGGGTGTGCTTGGTTGCACCAAATTACATGAAAATTTGCACCAAGTTAGACTGATTAATTATGAAATTTCGTGATATTTGCTGCAACCCAACATACCCTTGGTATTGTCATTCTTAGTCGAGTTCAATAGGTGTTATTGTATATGGATTAAATGCAACTTCTCTACATGTCTTTAAAAAGAAAAAACTTTAAAATATTACATGGATTAAAAACTGGATAGATGTGATTGTTTGATATGCAAATGTGGAAACTTTGAGATTCTTGTACCCCAATTTTCAATCTTTAAGATGTGTAAAGCATTTTTTTTTTTTTTTTTTTTTTGGGGGGGGGTTTTGTTTCTTTTTTATATGGAGTTTAGGGATCTTGTTGGTTGTCTTTGGATTTGACTTTGCAATGTTCCATCTCTCCTTTGCCTCTTAGTTATGATATTGTTCTCTTGTGTGTGAGGACGATGGACACATCTATTCTTTTCTTTTTTATTTCTACTTTTGGAAGATTTGCATGGTTATGAGAGTAGTGGATCAAAACCACTTCCAAAAAAAAAAAAAAACCCAAACGTGTGTCAGGGGACTAGTGAGGATTGTATTTAGATTCACCATCATATTTGATTCACTATGAAATGTTTTCATGGTCTTTGACAATTCAAAGAAGAATTTCAAAGGATTCTCTGGTCTTGTGCTTTATGCCTTTATTCATTTGGTTCTGTTGAACTTTGAGGAGGGAAATAATATGCAGATTCTGAGACTTGTTAACAGGAACTCCCTCTGATGATATTCTGATCTACTCTTCTTTTTTGCAGCTTCCTCCACTGTGCCTTCGCTTCCCTCAAAATTGATTCTTTCCCAACAAATCAAAAGGAACATTTAGTAAAGGAATAGAAAATACAAAAACAAAAATCTCTAAACAACAGCTTAAGAAGGGCAATAGAAAAAAAGGAGAGAAGAAGGAGAATATAAATTCAATAGTCTTACATTGCAAGGAGGAGAGCTCAAAGAATTTAAGGTCTTGGTCGTAGTTGCTTTTGTGAGCAGACCAGTGATGGTATTTAGTATTTATGTCTCAGTGATTGCTGATAACTTTGAGCTTTTAAGCCTTTCAATGCATGTAACAATTTTAAGGAGTCTTGATGTAATTTTGATCAGGGAAATCTATTCTTTCCTTTGACTATGATGTATCATTATTAGAACGAGCAGTCCACTTGGGAGAATGGTTGCTCCAATCAATTGGAAGACCAAGGGAACTTCTCAGGGGATTCGAATGGGATGTTGAACACAGTTGGATTCTAGGTCACTTTTACTGGTCATATGGTAGAGAAAAAAAATGAAAAACCAAGGACTTCAATTACGACGATGGGTAATGACTACCAGAAAATGCTGAGCTAGAGATGAACGTCCACCTCTTATATCAATTATTTATTCTACTTCCAATGATGGTGATAATGTGCTTTTGGAAATACTCCATTCTTCATATATATATATATATATATATATATATATATTGAAGCATCTGATGCAAATTTTTTTTTTTTTGGAGAAGATAACACTACTGTCTACTAGCTCATCTAACGAGCAGGAGACACATTTAATGTAGTTTCAAGTCCACGGATTAGTGAAACTTTGCAAGTGTTATAATAGGTGAACCTGACATAAAATGACCTTTTGATTTGCAGTCTTGCTATCTAAACAGATCAAAGGAGTGACAATTTAACCTAAATACATAAGCAGAAATTTTCCGGCTATCTTCATCAGTTTGTTTTTTTAAAACGTTTTGTTACTTTATTTACTTTGTTCTCTAAATGATTTCTGGATTCTTAATGCAAGTAGTAAAAGCTTTCACAATCCGTCTGCAAGTTCATTGTTAGAGGCTTAGAGCTGCCCTTTTTGTGACTTGATATTGGTTTTTCTTTATGCAATTTATCATTTTTAACTATTTTTTGGCTTTATCAAACTGTTCAAGGTTTCAGAGTATTATATCCTATATTGTTTGAGGCCTTTTGTTTTAAGGTATCTAAGGTGTAGCGGTTTTCTTTTTACCAGGGGCTGTCGGCTGGATTGCTTAGGCAAGCTACATACACAACAGCACGACTTGGGTCATTTAGGTGAAGCTCTTGCACATGAAGTACAAATATGTTAGAGTGTGTATGATGTTTTTGAGATAAATATGTTTTCTGTACTTATTTATAGTTATGCTTCAAAAACTAGTGAAATAATTGATGGCGTGTTTCACTATAACCCAAGTTGCAAGTAAACAGATATTTTTGCAGAAGTGGAGAATTATTGGTCCCCTCTGCTCTTGGGGTAATGTGGTGAAAGAGAAATTCATTGCATGAGATAATATCATTTTTCCTTTCCAGACCAGGTCAAAATGTAGAATGTTTCACGTCCTACTTGAAACCTGAGATGGAAAAGCATCCTGCAGATACCTTCCTTCTAGGGATAGGCAAACATGTGCTATTATTGGTACAATTAAGATGCCTCCTTTCATCTTTTCTGGATGATTCCTTCGAAAGTGGGCAGATTTGATAGACAAGATCAAACAGGAAACTTACCCGATTTGAAAATGATCTCCCATGTTCCTCTCAAGCCCTTCTTTTGTTCTTTTTTTGTACGTCCATTTCTTTTTCTCTCATTTTTGCCATTTCTTCCTTGATGTTCTGTCATGATACAATTACAATAGCAGGTTGAAGCTGAAAGGTGGTTGTTTTCTAGTAGGTTTAGGCTTTTTAGTCTTACTCTTTTAGGGCCTTGTTCTATCTTTTCTTTCTTAGGGATCAGACTCCAATATCGTTTGTTTGAGATTTTTAAGCCCTTATTATTCCAATTTCATCTGATGTCCTCTGGAATGATTGAATTTAAACTCTTCAGTTTTCAGAAAGGTTTACGTTATTCCTTACTAATATTCTTTTTAGTACAAAACAGATGGAAACTAGTTTTGACTGAAAGCAAACAATAACATGGAACCCCTATTCCAGTTTCATCTGATGTCCTCTGGAAGGATTGAATTTAAACTCTTCAGTTTTCAGAAAGGTTTACATTATTCCTTACTAATATTTATTTTTAGTACAAAACAGATGGAAACCAGTTTTGACTGAAAGCAAACAACTCTAAATTAAGAAGTGTTCTAGTCACCTCTTTCTGTAAAAAACAGGTGGGTGGGTTCCCATCTTCAGTTGCATTAAAAACCATTGCAACACTGTGGGTTGCATTTCTTGATGGATGTTTAACATGATGTGCTGTAAAGGCTGTTACGTAAAGGTAATGGTGCCAACTGTTACATGTTACAGTGTCGTAATAGCTGTAACAGCCGTTATGGAAAAAAATAACCCGTAACCGCCGTTAACGGCCTGTTACATCCCCTATAAAGGCTATAACAGTCTCGTAATGGTCTATTACGGGGCAAATACATGTTTTTCAAACTTTTTTTTTTTTTCAACGTTACGGGGTATATATAAAAGAGACCATAACGCCCATTGTGGGGGCCGTAACAGCCGTTAGGACCCGTATTGTAAAGGTAATGGTGGTGGCCATAACAATCATTACGACCCATATTGTAAAGGTAACAGTGGTGACTGTTACAACCACCATTATGGAATACCTTGATGTTTTCCCTCAATGGATGTGTATTGTTTCGTGTAGTGTTACCTAGACACGTGGCACGGGTGCCAAGTGCTAGTGTCCTAAAAGTGTCAGACACTGCAAACTAAAAGAAATCTATGAATGGGGACACTTCCGTATACAAATAAATAATAATTTAAGTGAATAAAATTAAATAAAACAATGAAAACATTAAAGACGATGGGAATTAGAAAGAATATCCACACATAGTTTCAAAAGAAACAAATTACTAGTAGTTAAAACTAACAAATAATTGATTAACGAAAAAAAAAAAAACAGAAAAAAAAGAAATCACAGGTAATCACCTAGGAAACAGTAGTTTTTATGAACCTCCCCTGTTTTGTTAAAATATTAGAGCTGAGACAAAAGATCAAAAAGAAAAACAAAGCCTGAGAGAGAGAGAGAGAGAGAGAGAGAGAGAGAGAGAGAGAGAGTTCTTTACAGGTAAGTTGCAAGAATAGGAGAATGGAGGCAAGGTTAGGCCTAAGAGTGAGAGATCTTTGGCTTGATAGAAAAAAAAAAAAAAAATCCATAAGGAAAAAAAAAAATCGAAAGTGAAACAAAATATTTATGTAGAAAAATGTTTGGACACCTCACTTGAAGTTTTCAACACGTGGCACTTTCCAATGACATCACTAGCACACTTTTGTCCATACAAATTTTGAAGTGTCGTGTTGTGTCCAGGAGTGTCCAAGTGTTCCCAAGTGTCAGCATGGCAAAATCCTAGAAAGTAGAAAACCAAGTAATACTGGTTTGATGGTGATGAAGAACCAAATTAATGAAAGACTCAACCGAATGAGAAAAATCCAATTTTGCAATAGCATACTTAAGAAGGTAAAGTCGGGGAAGGGGTTTCTCTATCTCTAGTTTTAGCGAATGGTTCTCCCAAGGGGTTCTTCAAGTCGACCAGCGAGCTAAGGCAAGGGGATCCTCTATCTCTTTTCCTTTTTGTAGTGGTGGCGAAAGTTGTGTCGTATATTGTCCAAAGGAGTATCTGAAGGTCTCCGTAGTGGATTTAAGGTGTATAGAGGGGAATTTCAAGTGTCTCATCTTTAGTTTGTGGACGACACAATTTTATTTTGTGATGCAAATGCCAATCAACTAGACAATCTTCAAAAAGCCTCTTTTTTTTTTTTTTTTAATTTTTAATTTTTATATTTAAAGCAGTGTCAAGCTTATATATAAACATTTGGAATTTTGAAATGTTGGACATAGGGTTATCCAAGGAGGAAGCTTGTAATCTTGCTGGAGTGTTTGGGTGTAGGTAGGGATTGTTTCCTTAGACATATTTGGGTCTTCCTCCATGTATTAGAAAGGTTGAGAAACACTTATGGGACCCTGTGATGGAAAGATTTGAGAGGAAACTTGCAATGTGGAAGTGAAGGACTATCTGTTGGGGGTACAATTACCTTGATTAAAGCAACTCTTTTGAACCTTTCGTTGTATTTCATGTTTATCTTTAGATGCCCGAAAGGGGTGCTTAGCAAGCTGGAAACGCTTAAAAGGGACTTCCATTGGTGAAATTCATCTTATGAAGTGGGAGGATGTTTGCTGGCTGAAAGAGGAAGGGGGAATTGTGATTAGAATATTGGATTCTATGAATGCGGTGCTCTTGGGGAAATGGATTTGAAGATTTACTTTGGAGGAGGGTAGCTTATGGAAGAAGTTCGTAGTTAGGAAGTGTGGGGTTGAGCAGGAGGTGTGATGGCCTAATAGCTCCTTCTTGTATAAAGCATCGGAGGTGCGGAGGGAAATTATGAGTATGAAGGAAATCGTCAAAGAGGGGGTGGGTTTTGGGGTGGAGGTTTGTTTGAGGGTTTGATTTTGGAAGGACGTATAGTTGGAAGATTGGAAGCTGTAAGATTTATATCCCAATCTAGCCCAAGTGGCCATGGATCCGGACGTTATAGTTGATCGATGCTTCTCGTTCCACGGGTCTAGTGGGGTTTGGCTTCCTTTGTGTTGTAGGCATCTTCAAGACCATGAATTTTAAGAATTGGTGGTTCTATTGAATCAATTATCAGGGGTAGCCCTATCGGAGGAGGCCAATTTGGTGAGTTGGAAAGAGGTCAAGTTGTGGAAGTTCTTGGTGAAATCCCTCTACCATGTGCTTATCGATGCTCTTGTTAGCATCAGCAAAGCTCATTCTTTTTTTTTTTTTTTTTTTTTTTTGGTTCTATGGCCCCCCTCAAAGTTGGCAGCTTTTGCGTGGTTGGTGGGTTGGAGTAGAGTGTTAACGATCGACAATCAAAGGAAGAGGGGTCTTTATATCATAAACGTGTGCCTCTTGTGTTGGCATGGTGAGGAGTTGGCCAATCATCTCTTCATGCATCACCCATTCTTAAGGGAGGTTGGGGAAAACTTTTTTTGGGATTTTTGGAGTATCGTGGGTAATGCCTAGTGTTTGCATTGTCGACAAAATGTCGATAATATCAGTGTCGCTAGACTAGCGACACCGAAACCCCCATTTTTCGTTTCTCTCTAGATTTTCGGCGAAATATCGGCGATATCATCGATAATTTTGGATTTTTTGCAACAAAATAGGTAAAAAGCGAAAAAAACTGAAAAAAAAAAACCTTTGATTTCGGTAATTCTCGGTTGATGGTTGATCAGAACTCTGAAGACAAGAATCTCGTGGGCAGCAATCGACAGCTCTCGTCTTCGATAGAGGTAAAGAAATCTGAAATTTTCCCTTTTCTTTGTTCGATTGGAAGATTGATGTCACAAATACATGATTTCGGCGAAAAATCAGAGATTTTGAGAGATTGAGATAGGATTTTGAAACCCTTAGTCGAAAATCCCCCCTCTTCGCCAAAAACCCCTCTTCGCAGATGAAAACGCCTTCTTTTTTTTTCTTTTATGCTTCAGAACTATAGAAGCAGACTGGGCGCATGGTGTGCTTCAGCGTATTGAGTAAACTCTCTGGGCCTACTGTGAATGTATGTGATTTATCCACGCCGTCCATTCATTTTTCTAGTTCATTTTAGGGGTAAATCCCAAAATTAAAGCATATCCACAGCTCCAGTGGACCACACCACAAGAAACAATGAGAATAATGATTTTCACCGTTGAAACCTTCTTAGGCCCCATAGTGATGTTTATTTGTCATCAAACCTTTTTGTAAATATAAAAAGGCATGGATGAAGGGTTAAAGTAAATATCAGCTTGATTCAAAATTTGTAGCCACCAAGAAGTTTTTAATGATATGTGTTCAATTCACACAGTTTCCTGTGGTGTGGTCCACTGAAGATTTGAATCTGGTTCATTTTTCGAATCACGCACTAAAATAAGCCATCATATATGATGGACGGTGCAAATGTAAGGTACATACTTCATAATGGGTGGGTCCCACAGTTAGGGATCCACCAAAAGCGGATTGGCTGGTGTACCTCACACCAGCTATATAGCTGCTGTAGGTACGTGTCGTGCGAAGACGAGCACTGACACTCCTCGAGCTCCGAGTTGTACGAACGGTTCAAAGGAGATCAAAGTTACGTTGGCCCCATAGTGATGTATTTATTATATCTACACCGTTCATCTGTTTTTAGAGTTCATTTTAGAGCATTATCCAAAAAATGAATCATATCCAAAGATTATATGGACCACACCATAGATAGCAGCGAGATAATGATTTTCACAGCTAAACAATTTGTAGGGCCCACCATAACATTTATTTTGCATCCAATCTGTTCATAAAAACAAAAATATTTGAATGAAGAGGAAAAACAATTTTCATATTGATCCAAAACTTCTGTGACCCTAAAAAGGGTCTAAGGGTTTCAATGGTAGATGTTCAATCCCCTACTGGTTTTTGTAGTGTGGTCCACTTGATAGTTATATCTGTCTTATTTTTCGTTTAAAGCCTTAAGACAAGCTCTTCAAGTGGATGAATGGTTTGGATATAACACATACCTCATGATCAGACCCACAAAATTTGCTGATGTCAATAGCTGGTGTGAGGTACACTAGCCAATCCGCTTCCTGATCCACCGACCTCGGTAAATTTTGGGATCTATACAAACAGCGCCAGAATGGAAGTGGATTGCGTATTGAGTAAACTCCGTGGGCTCATCATAATTTACGTATTTGATCCACTCTGTCCATCCATTTTATTAGATGATTTTAAGGCACAAGCCAAAAAATGAAGCATATCCAAAGCTTAGGTGGACCACACCACATGAAACTGTGTGAATTGAATGTTTACCATTGAAAAATTCTTGGGGGCCACAAAAGTTTTGTATCAACCTGATATTTTTGTTTTTTATTCATCCATGTCCCTGTGATCTTATGAACAATTTGGATGACAAATAAACATCACTGGGCCCTATGAAGATTTCAATGGTGGAAATCATTATTCCCACTGTTTCATATGGTGTGGTCAACTTGAAACTTAGATAAATTTATTTTGGTTATTATTAGAGTAATTTCTTATGGAAACGTATGCTTCTTTGGGCCCCATTAAATGAAAACTTATTATTTAATGCATTTTTTTTTACAAATTTTAAATTTCTAAATATACAAATATGTGTATTTACGCATGTCCTAAAGTTTCATTAAAAAATTTCACTGTTATCTCCATGTTCTCGCATTTTTCTCTGCATTTCCGGTTATCGGCGATAACGATATTATATCTTTATCTCTTGCCAGTGAAACTTGTAGCGATACCGACAACTCGAACACTGGTAATGCCTAGGTCAATCGAGGGGTTCTTTAGGAATTGGCATGGAGGAGGGATTGGAGAATTTGGTAGAGCCGTGTGGAGGTTGTCCCTTCTTGCAAGTCTTTGGGCGTTATAGAGAGAAAGAGACAATAGATGCTTTAAGGACGTTTTTGGGAATCCTAGCAATCTCCAAGGCAATGAATTTGAAGAATTGGTGATTCTATTGAATCAATTACCAGGGGTAGTCATATTAAAGGAGGCCGATTTGGTGAGTTGGAAAGAGGTCAAGTTGTGGAAGTTCTCGATGAAATCCTTCTACCATGTGGTCATTGATGGTCTTGTCATCGGCGGCAAAAATGCGTGCCTCTTGTGTTGGCATAGTGAGGAGTTGGCCGATCAGCTCTTCATTCATCGCCCATTCTTAAGGGAGGTTGGGGAAAGCTTTGTTGGGATTTTTTAAGTATCGTGGGTCCTAGGTCAATTGAGGGGTTCTTTAGGCAATGGCATTTTGCAAGTCTTTGGGCTTTATGGAGAGAAAGCAGGGTGTCTCGTATCCGTTATGATATGGCCGTATCGACCAATACGTAACGGTAACGGTTGACACCGCTACGCGATACGGGGTCGAAATGGCCGTTACGGAATTCTGTGACCGTAACGGCCGTTACGGGCCTTGAACTTCTTCTTCTCCTTCTTCTTCCTCTTCTTCTTCTTCTCGGACTGTTGCGGCTGCGGGCCTCCTCCTCCTCCTCCTCATTCTTCTTCTTCTCTCTCTCTCTCCCCCTCTTCTTTCCCTCTTTTTTCTTTTCGGTTTCCCTCTCTCTCTCTCTCTCTCTCTCTCTCTCTCTCTCTCTCTCTCTTTTCGCAGGTGTACCACACAGCTTAGCTGCTGTAATAGGTACGTGTCACGCTAGCGCTGACAGTCCTTGAGCTCCGAGTTGTACGAACGGTTCAAAGGAGATCAAAGTTACATGGGCTCCACAGCGATGTATTTATTATATCTACACTGTTCATCTATTTTTAAATTTCATTTTAGAGCATTAGCCAAAAAATGAATCGTATCCAAAGATCATCTGGACCACACCAAAAATAGCAACGAGAAGATGATTTTCATCGTTAAAAAATTCGTAGGCCCACCATAACATTTATTTTCCATCCAATCTGTTCAAAAGGTCAAAAGGACCTGAATGAAGAGGAAAAACAAATTTCATATTGATCCAAAAGTTCTGTGATCCCAAAAAGGGTTTCAATGGTAGACGTTCAATCCCCCATTGCTTTTTGCAGTGTGGTCCACTTGATAATAAGTTTTGTATTATTTTTCGTGTCAAGCCTTAAGACGAGCTCGTCAAATGAATGGACGGTTTGGATATAACATATACCTCATGATCAGACCCACAGGACTTGCTTGCATCAAATGAATGGACTGGTACGCGTTACGCAGCACGTTGCACAATTTAATAAAATTGTATGCGTGCCACATGGGCCCCACCATGCTGTATGTATTTTATCCATGCCGTCCATCCATTTTGCCACATCATTTTACATTATGATTCAAAAATTAGTAAGATCCAAATCTCAGGTGGACCACAACATGGGAAACAGTGGTTATAGAATGCTCACCATTAAAAATTTCTTAGGGTCCACTGTAATGTTTATTTTCCATCTAATCTGTTAATAGGGTCACACTAACGTGGATGAAGGGAAAACACACATGTCAGCTTGATCTAAAACTTTTGTAGCCCCGATAAATTTTTAATGATAGTCGTTTAATTATTATTGTTTCTTATAACCTAAGCTTTGGATCTGCCTCATTTTTGGGCTCATGCCCTAAAATTATTTGGCAAAATGGATGGACGGTGTGGATATAACACATTCATCACGAGTGGGGTCCAAAAAACTTTAACACTCGTGTGCTACACTTCACAATCTGAGTCCTACCTAATTCGGCCCCTTAAAAAATTGTACACGAGACATGTATTAACTTAAAATTTACCAATTAAATTATGGACTGTAATTGCTAACTCAAAATGCCAAAATCAAATTGTTTGAATAGTTTTAATTGTTAATTTGTGGACGCTTATTTTTTAAAATAGGGCCTTTTGGTTTTTTTATTTTATTTTTATGATTCACTGTCCAATAAATGTCCACCAATTCACAAGTGGGATAATGCCAATAAATTGCATGAATTTGAGGCTGATTTGGGGCATGGATTGGTCCTCCAAGTTAGCCCCAAATTGGCAACGCGATCTACCTGAATTTAATTTCATTTTTTAAAAGAACTATTGGGAGAAATGATATCAAATTGTTAAGTATATAAATTAGATATTTAGAAAATTAAATATATGAATTTTGTAATCAAATTCAGGTTATCTGGTTCATAAATTCATTAGACAGTCTGATACAACTTCTCACCAAAGAGTGGACCGTTACACCACCATAAACATGTTCCAATTTATAAATGAATGCATATTTGGAATGCTTAGAATATTCCGGATTTAATCCATATTTTTTCATATTTTTTTGGCAAAAAAAAAATTTGCGCCGTTACGGGCCGTTATGCCCCCGTATCCGTATCGGTTTCGGAGGACACTGTTACGCCAACCAATACCGATACGGGACACCTTGAGAGAAAGAGACAATAGATGCTTTAAGGATGTTTCTGGGCCTAGGGGAGTTTTCCCCAAGGCAAAATCTAATCTAATAGATTGGGCTTTTGTATCTGCTAAATTACATGCTTGTAACCTAGTAGGTCAGGCTTGGGGTGCTTTGTAATTTTTCTTTTTACCTTTTGTATTCTTTTTGGCTTTGCCGTTTCATTAATAAATTTTCATTCTTAAAAATAAAAATAAAAATAAAACTTGAGAAGGTAAAGGAAAAAACAAAAAGCAGACTGCTGGGGATGCTAATTCAAGTGTCTACACTTTTGAGTCTGTCCAGGCATTGTTTTGAAAACTGCAAATTCCTGAGGAATTTTGCAGTAAAAATCCCAAAAAAGAAAAGTATTTAACTTCTTTTTGACTTGTTTAAAAGAAGTCAAATACATGAATCTTTTGAAAATAACGTTTCACTGTTAGTAATCAGGAGAATTTTGTCATTGGTTCTTAGATGCGTTTTCTCATCTTATTTTGTAGTGTCTTTATTTATTTATTTCCTTTTCTTTGTTCTGTTTCTTTTAACATTTGGGAAGATTGCAGCTTTCTTATTTTCCTTCAGGTTTTTGTCCCTTGAGAATATGACATGGAACACCTATCCATGACCAATATCGGCATGGCCCACCTTGAGAAGTCCATATGTTTTGTAGATTTCCGTAACCTATTGGTCCCCAGCAGGGCTTTAAAATCTGCATGGCATGATTTCCGAAAGCAGGGTTTTTTTTTTTTTTTTTAAAGATTTGTGGATGAAAATTGTCTACCAATTATCCATAGAAAAGGGTGCACCTTTTTCTTTGGATTAAGACTTTTTGGCTTTGTGCTATTTTGTGTCTGGATGAATTGTAGTGTCCCCCAACTCCAGCAAAGATACAGTTTGCTTATGCTCCCAATTCTGTATATGTGTTGTCATATTCTGGTCCTGCAAATCCATGTATATGCTGGATTCCCACCGTGGATGGCAGATACTCCAAGGATCTCCCAGATTGGAAGATCTAACCCGGGATAGGTGCCTTACAAATAGACAGTTTAGATAAGAACACAGAAACAGCTCATGTTCAGTGGAGAAAAGGCCAAAGATCTAAGGGCTAAGGGGTTTGAATCCGGGAGAATTTTTGGGCATCTCCTATCCATGTTAGGTTACATCAGGACAACAGCCTGGATTGCTGAACATGGGCCAACACCCCACGGTTATGTATTTGGAAGCATTAGCTAACTGCACACTTGATCTTGGGACCCTATAATCCTTCTCTGTTATTTCTTAGCTATGATTAAACATGAATGCTCACCAGGTGTTTCAGATGTCTTGGAATTGGGATTCATAAAGATGTAATTTCTTTCTCAAGTACTAAACGTCTTGTGCATTGCCTAGGATTCTGACGAACAAAGCAATCGCTGCTAATGATGGGAAACCTCTACCTCTCTATCAGAAAGCTCTTTGCGGGCTGACAGCTGGAGCAATTGGAGCATCTGTTGGTAGTCCAGCAGATTTAGCGCTCATTCGTATGCAAGCTGACGCCACTTTACCTCTGGCACAACGCCGCAACTACACGAATGCATTCCATGCACTCTATCGTATTGTAGCTGATGAAGGGGTTCTGGCACTCTGGAAAGGCGCGGGTCCCACTGTAGTCAGAGCAATGGCATTGAATATGGGCATGCTCGCTTCTTATGATCAGAGCGTCGAATTTTTCAAGGATTCTCTAGGTTTTGGTGAAGCCAGTACGGTAGTGGGTAAGATACTAAACTGCTGCACTTAAGACTCAAAATCTTGTGTGCATGGAGAGCTTTGAAATCTTGGGCTATGATGTTACTCGAACGTTTCGCCAGAATTAGATTTATAGCGTTTTCTGTTTCATACTTGCATGGTCGGGGTGGCAATTCAATCTTCCCATCACTGACTTTGCATAATCCGTATTTCCATCTATTGTAAGCTCAAGTTGCTATGGGTACATGAGTTCTTGGCTTCTTGCTTTGAACACAGAGCTGTCCCTAAAGAGCCGATGTCATCTCGTGTATGCATGGTTTATGGGGAAGAATACTTGGATTTCATTCCAATTGCCATGCCATACAATGGGTTGGACAACTGTGTTCTTTTTCCACCATTTTTTCAAACAGTGGCAGTATATCCACCACCATGCACAAGATGCTTGTTTGCCAATCCATATTGACCATATGGTGGATTGGTGGGCGTTATTGTGGATGGAACACATACTGGAAAGCATGCTGATTAGACATGTGGGCCATTGAGTTTAACAACCAGCCATTTTCTTTTAACTGTCCATGCAATGCCACAAACTGAATGGTTAAGATCATCTGGTTATTGTGATTTTTGGAAAAAGCTCCATTCACAATGGGGCCCATGATCTGCGCTATGTGGTTATGGGTGCGTGGAGGCCCCCTGTTCAGTGGGCGAGTTACTATTTTTTAAGTGGTAGGAAATGCACATAGCAGTCTTACCCATATATATTGCAACTTTTACTGTCACCACATTAGCTTGAAAGGTTCAAGAAAATAGGAGTTGGCATCCGCATTTACTGAATTAAGGAGTCCACATTTTTGTTTGCACTTGCAGGGGCGAGTGCTGTTTCAGGATTCTTTGCATCGGCTTGCAGTTTACCCTTCGACTACGTTAAAACCCAAATACAGAAAATGCAGCCCGATGCCACAGGGAAGTATCCATACACTGGTTCTTTGGATTGTGCAATGAAGACTCTCAAAGCGGGAGGACCATTCAAATTCTACACAGGATTTCCTGTCTACTGTGTTAGGATCGCACCCCATGTCATGGTAACCTATCTCCATAATCCATATTGCTTTCTTTGTGGTCTTTGCTAATGTGCATCTTTCGAATTATTCTCTGTTCATTCTGGTTGATTTTGAACATGGATTGTTCTGCAGATGACGTGGATATTCTTGAACCAAATCCAGAAGCTGGAGAAAAACATTGGATTGTAGAATTCCCGCGAAGGAATTCTTCTTCAGTGGAGTTGGGCTTTAACCATTGTAGTAAGATTTCGGCTGTGTACTGTAGTTGAGGCCGGTTTTGGCACTTAACAGGTCTTGATCAACTCCTTAAGGAGATTTTATGCTGCGATTTGAATTGGGTATAATAAGAATTCATGGGCACTGTATCCGAAACCACACTGAGGTGATTTTTCTTTTGGGTTGACAGTAGTCTTGAATTTGCTATTTTGCAAGTACATGTTTTAAGGGATTTTAGAGAACTTTTAGCATTGAAAATTCCAGCTCAAAGCTCCATTGCTAGCTTTAAGCGTGTTTTGCATGTCATTTGGTTTTGAATTGAGTTGCAGATTGTGGGATGCTTTTGTGTGGCCTGCACAACGTTGATTCTTGCTGCTTATTGATATAAAATTACGTATAAGGGTGAGTTTTTATAGCTGAATTGTGTTAAACGAGTACTTATTACCCATGGCTCCACGTTACATGGTGCCACCATTGTTCATTAGAACCCTTTGTTTAGTGGACCATTCCTTGCCTTTCAAGCAGATGGATGAAAGGGATATGCTTTCTTAACCGTCCACAGTGGGGCCACCTGAAAGTTGTCTTCAGGGTGGCAGCGGGTTGGGTTGGCCTGTGGTTCAACTTTCCTATCTTGCTTCTGAGCGGGCCTGAGCTAAAAGCTAAATGGTTGGGAGGCCGGGCTCAGGCTGGAATATGTAGTACGTTTAAGTCAATGTGTCGGGCTTAGGTTGAACCCCATAGGACTTGAAGTGCACATACAGGTAATCGAGGGGCTGGGCCAGATGACCCAATCCAAAAGCCCAATGATGTAACCATGGTTTTAAGACTTGTCAACTTGTACTGACAGTCCGGTTGGGTTGAGTTCTCAGCTGAGTCGCCATTCAGCCAAGTTGGGGATGACACAATCAGGGGTGCACACGGAACTGGTAAACCGGACTGGAAGTGACCAGACTATACAGTTTGATCTGAAGTGTACCGGTTTCGGTTCCAGTTTTGAAAATTAAAGAACCGGTTAGTTTGGTTCGGTTCTCGGTTTGGGGTTCTGTTGTAGAATTGAACGGCTCCGTTCTGAAAATCAGAGAACCTGTTTTGTTCGGTTTGGTTCTTGGTTTGGGGTTCTGTAGAATCGAACTGGTTTAGTTCTTGGTTTGGGTTTTTGTAGAATCGAACTGGACCGTAGAATCGAACCCTGGAACTGGACTCCTTGGTCAATAAATATTTAAATTTTATTACTTTTTTAACATAGAAAAGTAGAACACTCTGTCAAATGGATCACAACACGAACAAACATTGGCAGCAAAATCATTCCGGTAACATGAAAGGGTCATAAAAACAAACCATCACAATATTACTCTGAAATTTTTCAGTAGAGGAGTTTGGACTGGATTTTATATATATATATATATATGCAATTAGGCTGGATTATAAAAACAAATCATGCAATTGTGCTGGATTATAAAAAGTCCAGAATCGTAGAACTGAATCCGAACCAAACTGGTTTTTTACAGTCCGGTTCTAGTTTTCCTGGAACCGTTGGGAACGGTTCCATTCCGGTTTCACCTTAGAAGCGGACTGAACGGAACTGTGTGCACCCCTAAACTCGATCCCTATTTTCGATTTTGACTTGGTCCCGAAGTTCGAGCTGACTGGGACAAATCTCACAGGACTCGGCCTAATCTTATGCTGTACGTGTGTATGTGTATATATATTCACTAATTGGAGTGGGCTGGGCGTACCCTGCCCTGTATTCCATTTTAAACATGGGTTCTACTGGGAACGGTCAGGTAAGTCTGAGTCTCAACCTGGTTATATTTCAATGGATCAAGTCTTGCCATGCATGGAGGTACATGTGTCACTAGTTGGGGTCGGACCAGAAATCTTGGTCTGTTCAGTTCACGGGTTGGGCTGGAGCTGACCCTGACCTGACCCATTTCAACTCTTACCTTGGTTCTATGCAGGTTGCACAAATCATGGGGACCAATTCTCGGATGGCCCATAGCACCAAAAATCAGGATGCTGGGAATTTTATAACCGTAGACCTAACTAGCCACTCGGGAAAGATTTCCTATTCCTATTGGTTAGGATGTGTACTCAATGATGATGGGGTCCACAATGAACGTTTGTGGTGGGGTGGATGAAACTTGTAGCAAATGTATTCTGTTCACCCACGTGAATTCCGGTGCTATAGAAATCTGTGTGTGGTGCACCGCGATGTGTTTGACACGCTGTCCAGGGCTATCAATGGTTCGGGCTGGCCCACGGGCTTTTGGGTGCTGTCCACCTTGGGCTGGAGTTCAGGCCTAAGGTTTGGGCTAGGGCTTAAAAGTCAAGCCCATTTTTCAATCGGGCCGGCTTGGACCACGTACAACAGCCCATCAACCCGCCCGAATCTGGCCTGCCCGAAATTTTACAAAAAATTATTTAATTAATACAGAATTTACATTCTAGTACCTTTTTCTGAAACGTTTTCAAAAAACTACCTAATTAATTGATGTACTTCGCGTTCAGTCGTTCTACTACTTCCCCTTGCATTTCTTTGATGGCCGGTTGCATTTCTTAATTCTTACCATCAGTAGAGATGATTTGCGCTACTCTTGATGTTGACGGGCCCATTTTGAATCCTTGATGTTATGTAAGATCCACTTCCCCATTGGATATTTTGCCTCATGTTAGGTGTAGAGAAAATAAGAAAAGAGAACTGTGATTTTGGTGGGCAACACAAAGGAAATATCCGGAGGGAGTGATTTTTACATCACCCACAATGATAGTTTTATGAAATCCATTCTAACCATTAGATTTCATACAAAAGTTTAGGCCTTTGTCCCAAAAGGAATATCCAACTGTGATTCATGAAAGTGACACTAATGAAAACAGTTCGGAGAACGAGCATTGCTATGTACAGTGTTTCTAGTCATGTGGTCAACTTAAATCACAAATGAAACTAATTTTAGGGAGTTTTGTCTAACATGGAGTGATGCACCTGTTAGTTGGGATGGATTTCACATGAACATTACATTGGGCCCACCCAAGCCACCAACCCAAGGAAGGTTTCGGCTTTATTTACATCGCTCAGTAAGTAGCTTTTTGGAAAAGGCCCGGATGTAAATTCCATATTAATATATAGCTTTTTGTAAATCTCAAAATAAAACCCTGTTCGGAGCCCGGGACAGGCCAACGCTCTGAGGGCAACTGAGGGTCCATCGTGATGTTTGAATTTTATCCACACCGTCCGTCCATTTTTTCATATCATTTTAAATTATTAACACAAAAATGAAGATTACCAAAGGCTTAAATGGACCACAAGGTGGGGATTAGATTCCTACCGTTGAAAAATTCTTCGGGACCACAGAAGTTTTGGATCAAGATGATATTTGTTTTATCAATTCACCCAGGTGTATACGACCGTATCAAAAGCTTCGATGGCAAATGAAAAAACACAGTGGACCCTAAGAAGGTTTCAACGGTAGGCATCCTTATCACCGCTGCTTCCTGTGGTGTGGTCCAAATGACTGTTGGATCTGTCTTATTTTTTATTCAGTACTCTAAAATGATATGGAAAAATGAATGAACGGTTTGGATGAAATTAAAACATCACGGTGGACCCTCAGTGGCCCTCGGAGCCTCCGCCTGTCTCGAGCTCGGAACAGGCGGGGGAAGTACCTAATCCGCGCCCATTCCTTCTTGCGCGACGTGTCCAAGCTGGAGCCCACTGTAATATATTTATTTTATCTACACCGTCCATCCAGTTTGCCAAGCCCACTGTAATGTATTTATTTTATCTACACCATCCATCCGTTTTTGCCAAATCATTTTAAGACATAAGCTCAAAAACGATGCTGATCTAAAGCTCAAGTGGACTACACGGGATTGCTATCCGTTAAAAACTTCTTAGGGTACACCGTGATGTTTTATTAGCCATCCAACCTGTTTTTAAAGTCAAACAAATCTGGATGAGGAAGGGAAAACACAAATGTAAGGTTGATCCAGAGAAATTTTTAACGGTGGGGGACGCGGATTTCCTGCTAAAGCGTTTCGCACCTGGGTTCCCAGTGCAGGAACTTACTGCGAAAGGCGTTCGCAGGTAATCCGCGTCCCATTTCTAAAATGAGCTACAAGACGGATTCACGGCGTGGATAAAACAAATACATTACGGTAGGCCTAACGGATCTTGAGCCACGTCGTGCAACAGGTATGTCCATGTGTCATCACATTCCGCTGCCCTTTTCCTCTCTACACGGCAACTCTCTCACCCTGCACGAACCCAACCCTCCATCTCTCTCTGTCTCTCTCATAACCCTCTTTTCTGCCATGACCACGTCAGATAGCAGGAGCTCATCTCTCAAACCTCTGATCTCTCTAATCTTCCTTCTCTCCTTTCCACGGACTTCTCTCTCTTACAGGCCAGGAGACACGTTCCCCATGAGCAAGATGGCCCAATATCACTCTGTAAAATCCTAATCTTCTTCCCCGTCTCTCTCTCATTCAGACTCGGGCCCGGCATAAACATGTCGGGTTGAGCTTAGGCAGGAATATGTTGGTCCTTCACGGGCCCGGTCGGGCATAAACAAAATTCGGCCCGGCCCGTTGACACACATAACTCCGTACATCATTTGTAACCACTCAACATATCATGTCGGGTAATAAGCCCAACGTACGGCGATGCAACGCGTAAATGGCCCACACCATAAGGAACAGTGGGAATGGGACATCCACCATTGAAAACTTTCTGGGCCCATCGTGATGTTTATAAGCCATCCAACCTCTTCATACAAAACCAAGATGAAGGGATGGGCACACCAGGATTTTTCGGTAGTAATGATTCTCGCTGTTTCCTATGGTGTGGCTTACTGGAGTTTAGATAGGGTTTAGCCTCTTTTTTTTTTTTTTTTTTCTTTTTTTTCTGGCTGGCATGGAGTAAATGATGGACGGATAGGATGGCGCAAATGCATCGCAGTGGGCCCACAGAGGTTTTTGTTTCACGGGCTCTCTCCAACTTGCGTAGGGAAAGGCTGCTAGCGAGTGGGTCTATCCATAACACGTGTAAATGCTGCATACATGTGGGCGAAATCTGCCCCTTCGTCAAGTGGGTCCAGGAAATTAGGTCGGACTAATGAGCGGGGCGCGGCTTCGTGGGTGGGATCCCTGACTGTGGGGCTCACAGTGATGTATTTGACTTAAATCCACACCGTCCAAACATTTTTACAGCTCATTTTAGGGATCCCAAAAATTGAAGCTGACCCAATTTTAGGTGGACCACGCCACGGGAAACAGTCTTGATTGAATCCCCACTATTAAATTTTTCATGAATTCCACCGGAATGTACAGAGACCTAAATGAAGAGAACGCACGAATATAATCTTGATCCAAAGCTTTTGTGGCGCACCGGAAGATTTTAACGGTCAAGTACCACTGTTTCCTGTACTAGTCCATCTGTAATTTGAATCTGCACTAAAATGACCTTTCAATACGGATGGACGGCGTGGATGTAGTCAGATAGATCACGGTTGGCCCCACTGTCCGGGGTCCACCCACCGAAGCCGCGCCCCAATGAACGCCCACACGTACTGTGTGCCGGACCAATTGTCTAGTGGACCACATGTAGACGTCCTTTTGTCTTCCATCCCACGTGGCCCACCTTGATGACCGGACCAGCCTGATATAGGGGACAGATAAGGTGGAGCCCACATGATGAACAGCCCGGATAGCAGCCAGCTGGACGTGCCATGTGGCATTTCTCATCTCGAATTTATCTCTCTCTGAAACGATTTCTCATATCTGAATGTCGATAGACACAAACCGAACTTTGTTTCAGGAAGAGGCAGCCAAACAGGCTTCAATGGCAGCTGCTGGAGCTCTCAAGGCCGTGGCTATCATCACCGGCGACAACAGAAGCATCAGAGGCTCTCTTCAGTTCGTCCAGGATATCAACGGTTACTCTCTCTCTCTCTCTCTCCCCCTTCAAAACCCATCTCTCCATTTCTTTGTTTGGATTTCCATACAAGCGATTCTAGATAAATCTCTTTGGAATTACAGGAGCCACCCATGTCATTGGGAAGATCACAGGCCTCTCTCCGGGCCTCCATGGATTCCATATTCATGCGCTCGGCGACACCACCAACGGATGCAATTCCACTGGTTTGTTAAAACCCATTTCTCAATTTCTATCTTTTTCTATTCATCATGCTGAAATTTCGGTTTCCGCACCCTTTTTTCCCCCAATTTACTGGGTTCTGGTTTGATATTTTCCATGGGAAATTTGATTATTTATTATTTATTTATTTTTATTTTTTTTAATACCTTCTCGTTTAACATCTGCGCATGGTTTTTGATGGGTTCCTAAAAATCATTTTCCATTTCAAGCTGAAATTTCGATAATTTTGCGTTTCACTCAATTTTCTCAGCTTTTGGTTTGATATCTGCTGCTGGGTGCCATTTCTTCATCTCTTTCTATTGATTCATCGAGTTGAAAATTTGATTTTTCGCCACTTTCTCCATGGTTTTGGCGAGTGGCTTGAGTGATGAAATGGGGTTTAATGGCTTCCTGAAAACCATTTCTCCGTGTCTGTTTATTAAGCTGAAAATTTTATTTTTGCTTATTTTTTATGTTTTTAAATGTATTTTTCGTTCTGGTTCAAGCTTGTTTTTTATTTTTCTTGTCACAGGTCCTCACTTCAATCCATTGAAGAAGAATCATGGAGCTCCCACTGACCAAGAACGGCACGCGGGTGACCTGGGAAACATAGTTGCTGGACAAGATGGTGTTTTCCTTTTTTCTTTTATAATAAACTCTTTGTTTTATTTTTCTGTTTCTTTTTTTTGCAATTCTCTAACTGTGGTTGAAAATGCTTGTTTTAGGAGTAGCTGAAGTTCGTCTGATGGATATGCAGGTGGGATAGTTCAGACCCAGTGTGTTTGAAACTTTAAATTGGTGTTCTGAATCCTTTTTATGATGGATAATAATTTGTAGTTTTGATTGGTTTGCTCGTTTATTCCAATTTGTAGATTCCTCTAAGCGGGCCGCATTCAATACTAGGAAGGGCTGTCGTTGTTCATGCTGATCCTGATGATCTTGGCAGAGGTACAGTTACTTGTAGACTGGTAGTATTTGCAACTCTGAGATGCGGGTGTTGGGAGTTACACAATTTTAATATAGCATGTACCACCATCCATTTGGTTCCTTTCAATTCGATTTGAAATGATTGAAAAGCCTACAAAACAATGAGTATTTGAGTTTGGTGTTGAATTTCCAGGTATACTTTTTGTTGGAAACGGTGGATTCTAGCAAGTCCAAAACCGTGTAGAAACTGTGTCTAAACCGTGCGTGCTGGCTGTGTTAAGATTGCAATAAATTTATTTCTTAGATTTTTTCTATGTTTAGCTACCCCTAGGAACCATCTAGAGAGGGGTATTTTCAGTCATTTCACATAATGTGAAAGCCTATAAAAAGGCAGTCTTATAAACGTTTTCATCATTCCAAGTTCAGCAAAAACAAAAATAGTTTTTCTCTCTCTTTCATTTTTCATTTTCTGTTTCATGGTGGTTGCAGCCACACGTTAGAAGAGTGAGTTTTTAAACCCAACAAACTAGTATCAGAGCTTGCTGATCTTTGGGCCTCATTAGCAAAAAGCGAGTTCCCTGTACCATCAATTTCTACTCCTTGTTTTGGGTCTGAAATACCCAACAAATAACAAAAATAAAAAAAATTCAACCATGAGAAAGAGGCTGAATTATTTTTTTTTCCTATCACTGTCAATCTCAGCACATTCCAACAGAAGCAAGTTATTGATCAACCTTGAGAATCCATTACCATCATCAAAGTGTCCATATTTTTAGATTTCTAAAATCTATTAGTTTTTTCTTTTTTCATCATCTCAAGTGGTAGACGGTCTTTGAACTCTTGTAAGTTCTAGTAGCATATATCATTTCACTATTTATATTGAAATATTTTAAAATAACAAGTACAATACAACCTCAAATACCCAAGTTGTCTAAGGACAACTACGAAAACTGGTGCATATAAATGAAAGTCTTGTTCGAATCTCAAGATCTTTAGGAGATCATCACAGACGAGTACAAAGAGTCCAAAACGGAGCAAAAAGCCGCCTACATTGCCAAACAAAAAACCAATCTCAAGGATCAAAGAAAGAAAGATAAGAATGCTATTTTCCTCATCTGTTAAGGGTCGGATGATTTTACCTTTGAACAGATCACCGAAGCGACATCATGTAAGCAAGCACGAGAGAACCTTAACACCATCTTTAAGGGTGTTGATCATGTCAAGAGGGTTCGGCTCCAAACCCTTAGAGTTGAGTTCGAAGCGACTCACATAAAGGAATGTGAGAATATTACTGATTATTTTTTGCGATTGCTTGTAACTGTCAATAACCTAAAAAGAAATGATGAGAAGGTTGAAGATGTCCAAGTTATTGAAAAGATACTTCGATCCCTGACAACCAAGTTTAAGTATGTGGTTGTGGCGATCGAAGAATCAAAAAATATTAAAAAACTCTCCATTGAGGAGCTGATGGGGTTGTTGCAAGTTCATGAGCAACGAATGCAAAAGAATGCCAGTTCTATGGTGATGGAACAAGCTTTGGAGTCAAGATTGATTCTAAATTATCATAATGGCAGACGTGGAAGTTTACAACGTGGTGGACATGTTGTAAGCATTTGCGCAAGAGGCAGAGGGCGCGGATACCAACAAAGCCATGGCCAAAACGAGCAGAAAAATATCAATTTCCGTGGAAGAGGAAATGGTAGAGACAGATCGATGCGTAGACGGGGAAGTACAAGGAACATCCAATGGTATAATTGCAACAAGCTTGACCACTATGCATCTGATTGTTGGAGCAAGCTGGTGAATCAAAACGAGCGATCCAACTATGCCGAAGCATCAAGCCATGAATAAGAAAGCTCTACACTCTCCTTGCACAAGAGAAAGGCAGTGATCAGCAGAATGTATGGTATCTTGACACGGGTGCAAGCAATCACATGTGCGGTGACAAGAAACTTTTTGTGGAACTCACAGAAGGAGTTTATGGTGATATAACGTTTGGAGACTCATCAAAAACTCTGGTGAGAGGTAAAGGTAAAATTAAAATTTACCAAAAAAATGGTGAGCAACAATTCATCTCTAATGTGTATTATGTACCCAACATGAAAAGCAACATACTTAGTCTTGGACAACTCCTTGAAAAAGGGTATATAGTACACATGGAGAACTCAGTTATGCCATTGAAAGATGCAAGCAGGAGACTTGTGGCGCAAGTCTAAATGGCGAAGAATAGAATGTTCCCGCTCCATATTAACACAAGGCTCGAGAAATGTTTTTATGGAAGCACAAATAATGATTCATGGAAGTGGTATTTTCGGTTTGACCATCTAAATTTTAATGGCCTTAAACTCCTGTCATCATCAAGCATGGTACATGGTTTGCTCATTATTGAAACTCCAAAACATGTGTGTGAGGCGTGCACACTTGGCAAGCAGTAAAGGAACTCATTTCCAAGTGGAGTGTCCCAAAGAGCAAAGGAGCCACTACAACTAGTTCACACTGACATTTGTGGACCATTAGATCCACCCTCTCTTGGAGGTAATAAATATTTTATTACCTTCATCAATGATTTCAGTAGAAAATTGTAGGTGTACTGTATTAAAGAAAAGTCTGCTGCTTTTACTGCCTTTAAAAGTTTCAAAGCTCGATTTGAAAATGAAAGTGGTCATAAAATCAAGGTCCTTAGATCTGATAGAGGTGGGGGAGTACACCTCAAATGCATTTCGAGATTATTGCAGGGAACAAGGAATCAAGCAGCAACACATTGCAGCCTACACGCCATAGCAGAATGGAATTGTGAAACGAAAAAACCACACCATCCTCAACGTGACGAGAACCATGTTATTGGGTTTAAAAACCCACTCTCTTTTAACGTATGGCTACAGCCACTATGAAACAGAAATTGAAAAATGAAGGAGAGAAAAACTGTTTTTGTTTTTGCTGAACTTGGAATGATGGAAACGTTTATAAGGCTGCTTTTTTGTAGGCTTTCACCTCATGTGAAATGATTGAAAATATCCCTCTCTAGATGGTTCCCAGGGGCAGCTAAACATAGAAAAAATCTAAGAAATAAATCTATTGCAACACTCCCCTTCAAAGGCAGCCTTGCGGAATCATCCAACCCTTGTTTAAGGGTGTTGATCGTGTCAAGAGCCTTGTGGAATCATGTAAGCAGGAGACTTGTGGCGCAAGTCCAAAGCTTGTTCCATCGCCATGGAACTGGCATTCTTTTGCATTCGTTGCTTATGAACTTACAACGACCACATCAGCTCCTCAATGGAGAGTTTTTCAATATCTTTTGATTCTTCGATCGCCACAACCACATGCTCAAATTTGGTTGTAAGGGATTGAAGTATCTTTTCAATAACCCGGACATCTTCAATCTTCTCACCATTTCTTTTTAGGCTATTGACAGTTACAAGCAATCGCGAAAAATAATTAGCAATATTCTCACCTTCCTTCATGTGAGTCGCTTCGAACTCAGCTCTAAGGATCTGGAACCGAACCCTCTTGATACGATCAACACCCTTAAAGATGGTTCTAAGGTTCTTCCATACTTGCTTACATGATGTCACTTCAGTGATCTGTTCAAAAGTGGAATCATCCAACCTTTGATGGATGAGGAAAAGAGTCTTCTTATCTTTCTTTCTTTGATCCTTGAGATTGACTTTTTGTTCAACGGTGTAGGTGACTTCTTGCTCCGTTGTGGGTTCTTCGTACCCGTCGATGATGATCTCCCAAAGATCTTGAGATCTGAACAAGGCTTTCATTTGTATGCACCAGTTTTCGTAGTTGCCCTTAGACAACTTAGATATTTGAGGTTGTATTGTACTTGTCATTTTAAAATATTTTAATATAAATATTGAAACGATATATGCTGCTAGAACTTGCAAGAGTTTAAAGACCGTCTACCACTTGAGATGATGAAAAAAGAAAAAACTGACAGATTTTATAAAGCTAAAAATCTAGAAAATTTAATGATGGTGATGAATTCTCAAGGCTGATCAACAACCTGCTTCTATTGGAAGATGCTGCTTCTGTTGGAATACGTTGAGATTGACAGTTATGAGAAAAATGATGAAGAAAAATTTAGCCTCCTTCTCACAGCTGAAATTTATTTTTATTTTTTGTTGGTTGGGTATTTCAGACCCATAACAAGGAGTAGAAATTGTTGGTGCAGGGGACCCACTTCTTACTGATGAGGCCCGAAGATCAACAAGCTCTGATACCAGTTTGTTGGGTTTAAAAACTCACTCTCTTTTAACGTGTGGCTGTAGCCACCATGAAACAAAAAATGAAAAATGAATGAGAAAATGAAAAATGAAAAGAGAGAGAGAGAGAGAGAGAGAGAGAGAGAGAGAGAGAGAGGCCCACCGAAGAGCTTCTGGGGAGAGGCAGTTGCATGTACTGCATATCTGCTCAATCGGTGTCCCATTAAAAGCGTCAGATTTACAACACCATAGGAGGCATGGAGCGGCTACAAGCCAAGCGTGGCACACCTTAAAATTTTCGGATGTGTTGCCTACGCTCAAGTTCTAGAAGCAAGCAGGAAAAAGCTCGATGATCGTGGCGAGAAGTGTATCTTCATCGGCTACAATGAAGAGTCAAAGGCATACAAGCTCTATAACCCACTAACCAATAAGTTGGTGGTGAGTAAAGATGTGGTATTTTGTGAGAAAGAAGCGTGGAAATGGAACGAGGGAAATTCGGCCAAAGAAAAGCAGGTCGAGGTTGAAGAATACAAAGAAGAGAGATGAGAATCAAGAGCAGACACCCACAACACCTTCGACTAAACTGTCTACACACAGAAGTCCGGGAGTACGTTCCATCTTTCATAGAAGAACTCCATCAAATCAAAATTCAGCCAGCACATCTTCATCTAGCTTTCCTTCAACTTTGGCTCCTATCAAAATGAGAAGCCTCAATGAAATCTACACTGAAACTGAGGAAGTAAATTTGCTCTACCTATATGCGGATCATGAGCCTCTTACGTTCGAGGAGGCCATGAATGAGGAATGTTGGAAAACAGCTATGGAAGAGGAAATCCATGCCATCGAGAAGAATCACACATGGGAGCTGACGTTACTTCTTAAAGGCCAGAAGACCATTGGTCTCAAATGGGTGTATAAAATTAAGCGGAATGGTGATGGTAAGATCGAACGGTATAAGGCAAGGCTCGTAGCAAAAGGCTACAAACAGAAATACGGGGTAGACTATGAAGAAGTGTTCTCCCCCATTGCTGGCCTTGACACTGTTAGGATGATCGTCTCCCTTGCAGCACATTACAGTTGGATAATCTACTAACTGGACGTAAAATCTGCATTTTTAAATGGAGTACTCGAGGAAGAAGTCTATGTTGACTAACCTGAAGGTTTTGTTATGCGAGAGAAGGAACACAAGGTGTATCGGTTGAAGAAAGCTCTGTATGGGTTGAATCAAGCCCCACGAACTTGGAATGCACATATCGACGGTTATCTTCAAGAGAATGGCTTTATCAAATGTCTGTTTGAGCATGCAGTTTACATAAAAAAGAATACTCAAGGCGATATGCTCATAACCTGCTTATACGTTGATGATTTGCTATTCACTGGAAACAACCAGGTGATGTTTAAAGAATTCAAGCAGGTTGTGTTCAAAGAGTTCGAGATGACTGATGGAGGCCTGATGTCATTCTTTTTGGGCATTGAAGTGAAGCAACAAGTCGGCGGCATTTACATATCCCAGAAGAAGTACACAAAGGAACTTCTTGAGAAGTTTCAGATGGTCGACTATAAAGCTGTAAATACACCTGTTACAACAGGCCTGAAGCTCACAAAAAATGGAGAAGGAAGAAATGTCGACTCAACCCTATTTAAGAGCCTAATCGGAAGCTTAAGGTACCTCACAATCACTAGGCCAGATATAGTCGAAAGTGTTAGGCTTCTAAGCCGGTATATGGAAGCCCCAAAAGAGTCACACTGGCTAGCTGCAAAACGTGTACTGAGGTATATCAAAGGGACTATTGAATTCGATCTCTTTTATCCGTACAATGATGAGACGATGTTGTATGAATACTCTGATAGTGATTGGTGTGGTGACCAAGATGAAAGAAAAGCACCACAGGCTATGCTTTCTATCTTAGGTCGACAACATTCACATGGAATTCAAAGAAGCAGAGTGTGGTCACCCTGTCCACATGTGAAGCTGAGTACGTAGCAGCTTCATCCACTGTATGTGAGGCGATATGGCTAAGGAATCTGCTAAAGGAGCTGAAGCATCCACGGGAGGAATCCACTATTATATACGTGGACAACAAGTCTGCAATCGAGCTTGCCAAACATCCAGTTCAATATGGAAGGAGCAAGCACATCGACACAAGATATCACTTTCTTAGAGATCAAGTAAAGCATAAATTGGTAAAGCTAGAAAACTATCACACCACTGAACAAGTGACAGACATCTTTACCAAAGCATTGCCGAATGACACATTCAGGAGACTTAGATCAATGCTTGGAATGAAGCCGGTTTTGGTTTGAAAGGGAGTGTTGGAAACGGTGGATTCTAGCAAATCTAAAACCGTGTGTGCTAACTATGTTAAGATTGCAACAGATTTATTTCTTAGATTTTTTCTATGTTTAGCTGCCCCTAGGAACCATCTATAGGGGGATATTTTCAGTCATTTCACATGAGGTGAAAGCCTATAAAAAGGTAGCCTTGTAAACGTTTTCATCATTCCAAGTTCAGCAAAAACAAAAAACAGTTTTTCTTTCTCTCTTTCATTTTTCATTTTCTGTTTCATGGTGGCTGCAGCTACACGTTAGAAGAGAGTGGGTTTTTAGACCCAACACTTTTGTTGTCGGTTTGGGAAATAAGTGTTCATAGAGTAAAATTTACTGGAAAAGTTTTAATAACCTCTTCAAGTAAAGTATCATATAAGAATTAGAAGAAAGCTATGCTGAGACAAGTATTTCCTAGAAGCGTGTGAGACAACGGAAATATGACTACTAGCATTCATAACTTGTAAATTATATAGAGCATTACAGGATTTCCTTCTAGACAAAATTGCTCCGCACATGATACGCAAAATACTGACATTACAATGGCATACAAGAATCAGTCAACAGTGAATCTCTTTGACACTCTCCCTTGGCCATATTTTCATTGAAAAACTTTAGCAAGAACTTTAAGCCATGTTTGGATACATGCGATTCCATGCCAAATAATGATAAAGGGAAAAGGTTTTCCTTTGTGACAGTTTTTGTTGTTTGAATAGCAAAGAAAAAGACAAATTCAAGTCATTGCATTTTTCCATAATTTGAATTATTGGCACAAGAAACTAGGTGATTTTTGTAAGAGGAATATGATATTTCTGCTTGATATCCAAACAAGAACTCTAAAATTGGAATCCATGTTTCAATAGTGCTCAAGGAAATCATTATTAGATAAATAATTTTTTTTTAAAAATCCCTTTCTTCTCCTTGGATATCTCTTGGGAAGGCAGTTTCGTCACCATATTTGTGTTAGCGTGAAATAAATTGATGGCAAACTGCATGGTTGTTGCTGGTGAACATTTAAAAAGGCTTAGGCCCTGTTTGGTAGACACCTAAAATTGAGTTCATCTCATTTTAGCTAACAGTAATTATTTATTAGACATCTTGATCTCTAATACATAATCACTCTCAAACACATGAAAGCATCGTGTATTAGAGATCAAGATCTCTAGTACATAATTACTGTTAACTAAAATGAGATCAACTCATTTGTTGGCTTCTACCAAATAGGGGCTTAGTTTTGTTAACAGATGGTTTGATGCATCTACCAAATAAGAAAATGAGTGCATCTACCAAATAAGAAAATGAGTGGATAACAAATGTGTGAAGCTTGTCTATTTAAGATAAATGTCTTAGACACAGTGAGAATACGGTCCGATTTTGTTCTCTCTTGTATGGAAATTACTAACATTTGTTGGCTTCTACCAAATAGGGGCTTAGTTTTATTAACAGATGGTTTGATGCATCTACCAAATAAGAAAATGAGTGGATAACAAATGTGTGAAGCTCGTCTATTTAAGATAAATGTCTTAGACACAGTGAGAATACGGTCCGATTTTGTTCTCTCTTGTACAGAAATTACTAACATAATCCTGATATAAGCTAATGGCGTTGATGACACAGGTGGGCATGAGCTAAGCAAGACAACAGGAAATGCGGGTGCCAGGATCGGATGTGGTAACATCACTTCCAAGTTCCACCCCACCTACAGAAGTATAATGATGCTTGACCAAACAAAAACAGTGATTTTATGTTTAGCCCAGACTTCCTTCTGTGGATCCAAACCATTAATCTGGTGGGTCCCATAATGTAGGCACACCCAAAAATACCTTCTAACAAACCAACTCACCTGCAAATGGATGGTTTATGCAACAGTCTACATTCAGCAAGGAGAAAATCAAATTGGCATGGGAATGAATTCCAACCGGTGGGAAGTTTTTAGTGGGTGACCTGTTCATAATGGGATCCACCAACCAGACGAACCTTGATCATGGCACAGTGGTGGGTTGAACTTACGGAACACTGTTTAGCTCGATTGACTATTGTATATTTCCTCTAATCTATAATCTATTTGGGGGTCCTTTTTTGCATTGATAGAAACTGTAGTGAAATGTTAATGGTGTGTGGCAGGTATCATTGGACTTCAATCAGCAGTTTAGCCGTGTTTCTACATGTATCTCTCTACACTAGTGGATGTTTGATATCAAGAAACATACAACTCTCTCTCTCTCTCTCTCTCTCTCTCTCTCTCTCTCTCTCTCTCTCTCTCTCTCTCTTTCTTCAAACAAACAAAAAAAAAGAGAAAATAAATAAATAAAATAAAATAAAACTTTGGAGCACCTGAATGTTTGGTTTTCCCTGTGGGCTTAGAGAGCTTACCTGTGGCAAGGCTTATCAATGGCATATCAGTCAGGCTGGTTCTTGTTATATGAAGGAGAATAAGAGGTGAGTTGAAGCTTCTTTTCATCATGAGATGTTGAAGTCTTGGCAAGCTACACCTTGTCCACTGTAGATGTTTGGAATGACAAAGCCCTTGTTTTTACTAACTCAAATTCATCCTGTTTTCTTTTCCATATTTGCTTGTAGCCCAGCTGAAGCTGAACAACTATTTTGAAGGGGCCATTTTCACTGGACTTTTGACTTGGTAAATCCGAATATTGCAGGTCTTTATGAAGGGAACTCATGAAGACCACTAACAACACATGAAAAGAAAAAAAACAGTAACTTAAAGCATTCGGGAACATCCAGTTGAGTCCACAGCAGTCTCACGGCATATCCCTTCAAATCATAGACTCAGTTTTCACTGCGTAATGATATCAATATGGACCATCCAAATCATGGATTGAGCAGAGGCCAAAATAGCACCAACTGGACAATCTTGACCGTCCAATTGGACCATGATGTGATAATCAAATGGATGCTTAAAAGATGAATGGTTAGCTGTCCTACTTCAACTAAGAAAATGATTGTTAAGGTTGTATAAACAGTTGGAAATTTCAGGCTCTGCTCCATTTGCAATGGGCACATGATTTGGAGCGGCCGGGGCTGGCATGCATACGCATGGGGTTTGCAATTGTAAGGCCTGGAAAGCTCCCTGGTCTGATATTGAATTGTTTGGGCTGGGACTATACGAAAGTTCAGCATTTGCTCAGCCCAAACCTGGTCCGTTACCAGCCCTACATGCAATCCAGTCACTTTTATCTTCTAGACATACAAGTATTTCTGTTTGTTTTTTTGTATTTCTATGCAATGCTATCTGATGTGTACAATGCTGATGCTTTCAAATGATAAAAGTCTCTGGCGAGACAATCCTAACCGTTAGATTGTTAACCTTTAACTCGATAATAAAAGACGAGGTTAATTCACTCTTACATCCCCTTAGTTATATGACAATTATACATGCCCCCTCTCTGTTTTGCATTACTACAGATTCCTCTCCTCATTTTAAAGATTCCTTGCAGATTCCCCAATCTTGCACGTGTCTGGGGGAGGCTCCTACAAGGACCGCAATTTGGGTTCGGGTCAACCTGAACTTGGTTGACCCCACCTGAGTTTAGATCGGGTTGTCAAGGTCATTGTGTTGGGTTGGGGTTGGAAAATGCCAACCCAAATTAAAATTGGGTTGGGTTTGGGTTGGGAATGATTATTTGTATTTGGGTCAAGTTGGGTCTGATCGACTATAGAGGAATTTGGGTTGGGCACCTTAGGTTGGAATGCAGGTCGGGTTGGGTTGTGGGTTCGAGTGTGCCTGAAGTTGGGTTGATCCTCAACCCGACCCAGCTTATACCAGTTGTATCACTAGGTTCTATGTTGTGTCCCATCAAATGGTCTGGCTCAGTGATCGATTAGCATGATTGAAACAAACTGAAAAACTGAGGATATAAGTCTCTTCGCACCCTAACATGTGGATATCCAAGCTGTTCAATAGGTGGGCCCCTCAGTATCATGCCACCAATCTTGAAAAACAGGTTGGTTCCCTAATCAGGTGGTCCATGGTACACGCAACAAACGGATAGGTGGAAAACTTGGCTACGTTTTCTAATTGTGGCTCACTTGATGAGTGGAACAGCCTGACTTTTGGGGGTGGATATTTACTTTGCAGGAGATGGATGGTGTGGATCTCCCACGTGCTACATTGAGATTTTTTGTAAAATTTTAAAATGGAAAAGCAGGATTTTTTTTTTTTCTTTCTTGGAGCAGGAGTAGAAAACAGGATCAAGAACGTTATCTAACTGCACAAGCAACCAATCAAAATGTCTTTGATAAAACAAATGATCATCACCACTGGACACATCCATTTGTCAAGTTGGTCATCTGACTGATGAGAAATTGTTCATTTAGGACATTTTTGGATACATGGAACTCAAGGAAAAGAAAGAAATGATAACAATAATCTAATGATTATTTTAACGAGATGATTGAAAAATGAATTCTATTTTAAGGGTCTTGTTAAGATAACAAATGAAAATCTTATATTTATCAGACAATATTAAAAAATCCCAACTAAAAAAAAATGTTAATGATTGTTTTATAGAATTGATGGTTCTTTGCCATCCAAACAACGCAAAAGCTCACATCATAGCCAGCCACAGGTTGAGAACTCTGTTTTTGGTTGGCTCCCATGCATGAAAAATGAAATCCTCCATATATGGGTGACACTCGAATGACTTGAGCAATATTAAACCCAACTTCAATAATAAAGAAGAACGGAAAATGAAATCCACACTCTTCTTCTTCATTCTGTCAAAGAGAAAACTCAATTTCATTAGATATTAGAAGTATCTCAATAGAACAAATGCAAGTACTTATCCTCCTCCCAAAACTTAATCAATCTAGACCTTTCATTCCTACTTAATTCTAAGTCTCATCCATACATGGCCCACCTCTTCACTGTCTGTGGAAATTGGATTTCCCCCACCCAGTGATGTAACCTGGTTCATTGTTGGGTGGTGGAAATCCTTCTTTTGTGGTCAATCCCCAAAATGCAATAGTTTTCAACTATGCTGATTTGTCCAAATATGTGGCTTGTTAATGGTGATGCGGTCCACTCGCGTAGCATCTCTTCTCAGGATTTCTAGCTTTTTAGGTGCCCAAACGTGGGCCTGTGGGGCCAGGAACAAGGTCTTTTTCTGTCCACCTACATCAAATACATCAATCCTTGTTTGAAGTCTCGGAAATCTTGTCAGCTCTTGTTGAATATTGAATCTCCAATGGCACCTGGACTTAATTAGTTCCTCATCAATTGTTGGATTTCCAACAGTCTTAGTAATCAATAGGTTCCTCATCGAAGCTTGAGATGCTTGTAAAAATCTAGTTGTGACATGCAATTAGACACCACTCTAGGATCAAAGAGATGTTCGAAAGCCTGTGGAATTTGGTGACATGACGATCAAGGGTTGAAGTCTTCCTCCAGTCATCTTAGTCGATTGACAGACCATGATGCTCTGGTTGTGGGTAGTGAATTCAAGATCAACACGATAGACTAAGTGGTGAGTCGCATATATTCTCGACTGTGATTGTGAGTAAAATGATTCACGTTCTCAAACTCGTGAACCAGCAACGATGCACGCATTGATTATGGTCTCAAACATGTGGAAGCAACTACCATGTATGCACTGATTTTGGGAAATTAGTTGGGTGGATTGATGTGATTTTGGGTAATGGATGGTTAATGTTGTGATAGGGGTGCATGGGTTGGGTTCATGTGGCATGACAGATCATAGTGGAGAGATGAAATCCTCCTCTCTAAAATCGGAGCGAAGATCAAACCCAACTTCAAGAACAAAGAATAAGAATAAAGGAATTCGCCTGCTTATTCTTTTCTCTCAAAGAGAAATCGATTTTGTTCCATGGCACAAGTCCGTAATACTATAAGAGCAAGTATTTGGACAAGCTTAAAATATAATCAATTTAGACCCTTCATTCTTTATCCTATTCTGATCTCATTTTATACATATATTGATCTCTATTAATCTCTGGTAAATTGACTTAACTATCCTAAAACTTAAAGTAAAGGATATTGCAAGTCCCAGGAACAATTCTATCCAATTGTAGGTCTTGGGAAGATTACAGTCCTAAGAACAATAATAGTGTGATTCCACATTCCGAGAACAATTATGGCAGGATTCCAGATCTTGGGAACAATTATGGTGTGATTATAGGTCTCAAGAAAAATTATAGTGCAATAATAAGTCATGAAAATGATTACGGTACAATTAAAGGTTGCTTGGGTGTCCATAGAGCTGGGCATCGAGTTGAGTCGGACCAAGTTAGAGCTAACCCGAATCGATCCAGTTTTGAAATAGACTTGACCCGAACTCGACTCAACCTGGTACCTAGTCCAGCATGCTTGACCCAATCCGAGTCTAGGTCTAACCTGGACAAATCCGTACCAATGTTGTTGAATCGCATATGCAATCATGTGCGATCGCATATTGTGATCGCACAATCGCATATTAAAAATAATAATAATAATTGAAATACACACACACACACACACACACACACACACACACACATATATATATATATAATAGGAAAAAATTCAAAAAAAAATGTGTGTGTGTAAAAGAAACTAAGGATAACTTTTCTAAGTTAATAAATAACTAATTTTACATATTTAAAATACATTTGAAAGAGATAAAATCAATTAAACATCAAGTCATCCATATTTAGCAATATAGTTAACAAGAAGTAACAACAAAATCAACAAGCTATTTATTTATCATCGTAGAAAATCAACAAGCTATCTTCCTTGAAACTTGAAAGTGTTTGAATCTTAATCTTCCAACTTCTAAGAGAGAGAGAGAGAGAGAGAGAGATCACTTATAATTAAGAAATGTGAGAGAAAAATAGAATAAGAGAGTTTTGGAGTGAAAATATTACAAATGGAGGAGATTTGAAAGCCTTTTTTTAAGCAAAATGTTTTTTTTTTTGGCAAAAAAAGTAAAAATAAATTCAATGTGTCATGGCCAATATGCAATCGCATATGTGCTATGATCGCATATGCCATTTGCATATGGATATGCACATATGCAATCACATATGCGCATATGCGGTCACACATGACAACATTGATCTGGATTGAGTCTGACTTGGTTACAAGTACCAAGTCGAGTTGAGTTAGCACTAAGTCGGATCGGGTGTAGTGGGTATCCACAAGCTAAAATCAAACCTAGGTGCACTTGTTAGAATTGCGACCTCCATCAGCTACACCGCATCTCAGATCTAAAATGCCATATCTAAGTTATATACATATAAGTCGAGTTTCAGATCAAGTCGAGTCAGTACTGAGTTGGATTTTGGGTCAATTTTAAACGAGTCACTGAATGACTTGAACTTGACTCAGTTTGATTTCGGATTGAACGAAGTCTACTCGGTTCGGATTGATTTTGAACGTGTTTGCCGAGTCAAGTCCTCCCGTGCCAGCTTTAGATATTTGCTATCCTTAAACATGGCTGACCTCGTCACTGACAGGTAGAATTGTATTTCCGCCTCCCAATGTTGGTACTGGGCTCATCTCTTGCAGGTGTAAATCCCCTTTTCTGCTAGCCATTGATCCTGACAAAAGAATTCGATATGTTAATTGGTTTGGATGTCTGGTCCATGGATGCTGAAGCGGACCACTTGGCATCTCTTCTAGAGAGAGTTTTTTTTTTTTTGGGTGTTTTAGAGGTCCAATGATGACCTATGGGGCTCATAAATAGGGTTCCATGCTATCTACTTAGTTCAAATGCATCAATCCTCATCTAGCCTGATATGCATCCTACTTTAGGTGTATGGACGAGTGCTTGATCCTCTTTGATGGGTATTTACTTCCTAGTGCACAAAATACTTAATGATTTATGTGAATCATTATCTACTTTATTACATAACAACTAATTATTTTAAAAAAAATAAAATTATGATCTAAGATTTTTAAGTATCTCAAAGATATGAATAAATACAAACTATTACCAAATCAAATCTAATTTGTATACAACAGACCCCTGTCTAATTGGAAATTTATTTCATGCCTTTGTTAATCTACTTTTTCATATCTTGCCATTCGAAGAACCTTGTCCTCAAGGTCCACTTTCTCTTCAATATCATTATTTAGTATGAACAGCTGTTGTAGCGTGCAGTGATAGTTTGGGACGAACTTTCCCTCATGATTGTGAAACAAGCTATTTTCCTAGTGTGCCAGCATATGAGAGTAGCGCCTACTTCCGTGTCGGTTGAATCCTAAATACAATGAAACCCTTAAAGAGCTTCTTCTTCTTTTTTTTTCCTTGCACATGCGCCAACCTTATTATGGCCACCAAAGTAATAAGCTGGAACATTCAACCTCAACTCCAATATTCTCCTTTTTCTCCATCCTTCAACTAATAGCAAGCCATTCGAAATTAACTTGGTAGTAGCGAACATTTACTGTTTGTTGTAATGTCAAAAGCATGGCATAAAAAAAAAAAAACCGTTGCATTCAATGGGTCTGAAATGGATGTGCAAGACTTTTATGAAAAGGAGTCTTTACTTAAATGGACTTGATATTAATAATTAAATATAAATTGTTTGAAGGTTAATATTAAACTTAAATGGCTTGAAATCTCGTTGTGTTAACTCGGCCGAGTTTCGAGTCCAGCTACCGAGTGTTGGAACTATGGTTTAATCATCAGGTGGGTCACATGGTGTTCAAACTGTTTGTTTCTTTTAACCGTTCATTTACTGTAACGAGAGATGACATATAACATGGGGGAGATAGCTTGATGAGCGGTCTCCATCTCAAACACCTGTTACTCATTTCCAAGTGTGAGTCAAGCTAAAACTTCCAAGTGCACTCCAGCTTTGATAGGTGACGTTCCCGGAGTGTCCACCAAAACATCTCGACGGTACACACGACTGCACGCTGCACTTGTTCAAGGTGATCAGTACCATTGCTTTGGTGGGTCACCACATGGATGGACACCTAGTTCTAGAAATCAAGGTGATTAGACTGGGTCACCGGTCCAAGTACTGACCTTAGACCTTAGCAGGTTCACCATCTACATTACACGACGAGGTTGTCTGGACTATTAATTTTAAAACTGGAGTCGTGGGGGGGAATGAATTCGGTGGGATCGGGTGTAAGTATGCCCTCGGAGCGCAGCGGTTGGATGTTCTTGGGATACGTTCCATAGTTTGTTGCTTATGGTGGAGCCTATGGTTCAGTGATCCAGACCGTTGATCCACTCGGCTTATCTAGGCCTGGTTATGTTGAACGGCTCCGATTTTGCACACTATTTCCACATTAGGACGTGGACAGCCGCCGTCGCTATTCCTTCACTTTACCCTCTCTGATGATCCTTCCTTGCGGCAACAAGGTGTTACAGGGAGTTACTGTAACCCAAAGTTCTGTGGGGCCACCATGACCATGTGAAATCCACTCTGTCCATCAGTTTTATCAGCTCATGTTAGGATGAAAGCCTAAAAAGGAGGCAAATCTGAGACTCAAGTGGGCCACACTACAGGAAGCGGTGGGGATGGAAATACATACCACTGAAACCTTTGATGTTTACATGTACGGCTGTACATCGAGCTGAGTCGAGTCAAGGTGGGCCAAGCTCGGCTTGACTCGTCCATGCTACACTCGAGTTCGAGCTCTGTTTGCCAAAGCTTTTGAGTCAAGTTCGAGTCGAGCTAGTGGTTTGAGTCAAGTCGAGTTTATCTCAAGTCGAAGCGAGTTTACCTCAGTAAGGTAAGGGAAAGAAAAAGAGGGAATGGGGACGGGTAGGGTCAGGTAGAGTTTTTTAGTAAAAACTTTCAAGTATTAACTTTTTTTAAAAACTTAAATATATATATTATAGATATTTAATATTAATATAATATATATAATATATATTATTAAAATATATTACTTGAGCTCGAGCTCAACCTTCAAGTCGAGCCAAGTTGAAATACACCATGGTCGAACTTGGCTTGAACTCAACTCGGCCTTTAGTAAACAAGCTTGACTCGCCTTGAGTCGGCATTTTAAGCCGAGTCAATCCGAGCTGAGTTGAGCCGACTCTAGTGAGCTTTTCGAGCTAGCTTGACTCGTGTACAGCCCTATTTACATGCCATCCAGCTCGTTCATAAGGTGATTCAAGACTTGTGTGGGCCCCCAAGAGGATTTTAATGCTGGGCCTAACTCTACTGTTTCTTGTGGTATGGCCCACTTGAGTTTCCCATCCTAACACGAGCTGATGAATCTGATGGACGCAGTGGATTTCACACAGACACTGCGGTTGGCCCCCACACAGCTTTGTATTACAGGAAACTCCCGTCCACTGTCGCCCATACCAGCAAGGCCCATCATTCAGTCATCCAATCCATTGGTCTTATGGACCCCACTCTGATAGACAATGGCTCCAATGTCTCCCATATCAAAATGGCATCCATATCTTGGCAAACCTGATTTTCTAAGTAGGAATTCGATATTCCTTTGATCAGCTGCATTGTGTGGCAATGCAGGACTTGTTAACATGAACATAATTAGCTATGGCTCTTCAAATGAATCCTTGGGCGGTTGGTTCAAATGAATAATACATATTGCATTTTAGTGACCGTTGAAGTGCACTCCAACGCGGCCCGTCACCATGTTAGGAATCCATCAGTTTCCATTAACGATCATCACCATCAAAATGCTGCCAAAATAGGGCCAGCTAGATAACCCACGTCACTGAACAAAGCCACCTTTTTTTTTTCTTTTTTCTTTTTATTTTTTCCCCTTGTAGTTGTGATGTCAAATTGTGGGGCATGTACGCATTTACACGCCCCATATTTTATAATTGAAATTTTCGAAATTTACGCGGCGGGAGCTGTACGACAACGCGCTTGATTGTGGTCAGTACTACTATGTGAAAGATCTGTAGCTGTGGGACCCACATTCATGAAATGGATGGCTTGAGATGAAACATGTTTTGTCTGTACTAACTGGAGCCTGGTGGTGGGGCCCGATCAACAAAAGCTTAGTATCCAATGGGTCCACATGGGCAGTCTCCTTTTAGCAATTTATAAAAATACTAGGGGAGCTATATGGAACTAATCCACCCATCTAACGGTTTGGATGGCCCACCAGATACGATTGACAGTTCTAATCGTATGATCAAAGCCAATGGACAAAGTGATTCATCCTTTATTTTCTTCTCTATTTTATCTCATTCCTCTTGAATCAGAGGGGTATAAGAGGAGATGTTTAAGATCGGATAGATAAAAGATTACACACGCATGGACTTAAACCAGGGGAATCCGTGTGGGTCCCACCCACAAGTGGGCCCCACAACCCAAGGTCCATCACTGACCTCCATCAATCAATTTCACCAAACTTTCTTATACAAACATGATAAAATTAAAAATACACCCATTTTACTCTTTCTTGTACTCAAAACAAAATCCTACTCTATTTTTTTCCCATTCATTTCTAACTTGCACTCATTAGCTTCGTACCAAACATCCTATAAAACCAGCCTCACCCCATTTGGAAGATGAAGCCCAAAATCTCCTCCCACCATGAAACTCTCAACCCCAGCAGTCCTAGCACCAACCATTTTGGTCCTTCTACTGCTAATCCCAGCTACTGAGGCTGCAATCAAATGCAGTGATGTGGTTAAGGCCTTGACGCCATGCGTCAACTATCTTAAAAATGGCAATGGGACGCCGACAAGCGCTTGTTGCAACGGCGCCAATAAGCTGAATTCACTCGCAACAACATCATCGGATAGGCAGACTGTGTGCAGTTGCTTGAAGACAGCAGCACAGAATATAAATCCAAATGATGCAGCTGCTAAGGCTCTTCCAGGGAGCTGTGGCATCACCTTGCCTTCACCTGTATCCAAGACCGTGGATTGTTCTAAGTATGTATCCATCTCTCCTCTCCATGTGTTCGATATGATCAAATGGTACTATAAGCGTAGTTCTCCAACTCAGTGACTGGAGTAGGAACCCGACGAGTCGACTCGACTTGCTGAGATTTCAAGCAGAGTCGCTATTAAATCTTGCTCATGAGAGTTGACAGTGACTCAGTTCCCAAAGCTATGAGACTTGCCAGCTGAGCTGCTGACTCGGTTGACTCATAGTGACTCGAGCCAAGTCACTCACCTTGTCAAAGGTTTGTATTTCTAACAAATGTGAAAAGGATCAAGTGGGTTATAAGCCCATGACTTTAAGATGGGGAAGTAAAAACCTACAACCAGCACACCTGAGGGCCCGTTTGGACTCAACTTCCGTAAAAAGCTTTTCCCGTCTCGTTGGATTTTTTACGCTTATTCTATCAACTGAATTGAAAGCCAACAATTAGTGATTACAATCCATACGGGCAGTAAAACCACTGTTTCAGATTGAAATGAGATGATGAAGTACTTGGCTTAGTGGTGGACACAGTTTATTTCAACACTGAGGTCATGGGTTCGAGTGTTCATATGATAGTAACAAGTCGATTCTTTGATAGGCTGAGCCTGTTTGGGCACTGAGTTGGAGTCGAATCTTTCAACTTTATGAAGAGTCATTTAATCTAAAACACTCATGTTTTAGGAAAATAGATTAGACGGGCCGTCTTCTTTCCTTTTACAAATGCATTTGGATTACATGACCATTTAGCTTTTGCTCATGATCTTCATATTGAAATGAATAAGCATAATTCGAGTATTTTCATCCTATTCAACCCACTTTCCTTTTTTGTTGTTGTTGCAGGATTAGTTGAAGCTGAAACAACTTCCAGTGTGTGAAGTGCTTCTTTTCTATTTGGAATTAAGCCAGCAACTGTTACTAGTTTTTATCCATGATGATGTTATCAAATAATGCACTTTATGTGTTGTTCTTTATATTAAATACTTAATAATGAGTTGTTTCAGCATTAGTATTTAATAGCTTCTCATGTAGCGTGGATGTGGCAGTATACAGTTTTGAAAAACGCGTGCATACCTTGCCTAGGTACCTACCGGGATCATTTCCTCTAACGTGGGGGAAACGAATTAACATGCATAAAATCAAGTCCATCCATCAGGTGCATCGCCCCATTTTTAGCCTTGATTCCAATAATCATATTGATTCAGCACTCAGATGGGCCACCCCAAAAAATTATACCTAAAAAACTTTAAATTTGCATGATATGGCCCACCTGATTTTTGGAGTACTATGATTTTTAGGTATCTTCATCCTGATGAGGCATATCAGATGAATGTATTGGATGGCATATAAATACCATGGTGGGCCCTACAGAAAAATAATGGTGTGCATCCCATCCTAACTTTTCCTAAGGTGTGGCCTAGATGAGTTTTGAATGGTCATGATTTTTTCATGGAAGTTCCACCGATGTGGTTATTGGGGCGCGTGATAGATAGTGCCACCCCAGAGCATGGCTATGCCAGAAAAATGCCAACTGGCGAAGACACATGCAGACCCCTGAAGGATCATGTGAGATTGAACCTTTCATCAGGTTGGACCTGCTTGAGTATGTCATGGTCCAAAATAGAGGCTGGTCCACTCAGCAGGTGGCTGCGCTTGCACTTCGAATGTCAAACCTTTGTCATTTTCTTTTTTTCTAACTGCTTATTTTTCTCATATACATGCGGCTCACAGATGAGTAGATCAGGCTGACTACTGGGCCAGTGCATCTAATGAATGGACTGGATCTGGGAAGTTTTGTGCCATATGGAGACGTGCCCAAAAAGAAAAAAAAAAACATTGATCATCTACAAGTGAATCTCATTATCATTACATTTATTTTAATCATTAACCAACCATTATAACTCTAAAACGGATTCAAAAAATGGACGGGTTTAATTTTATGAAAGTTGATTGGCTACAGGACCCGCCACCAGGGAAATCCCTGGTGGTACCACATGGCCCAAGCTGTGGGGCCCACTGTGATGTATATGTTTTATTCACACCGTCCATCCATTTATCCAGCTCATTTTAGGGCATGAGCCCAAAAATGAAGCAGATCCAAAGCTCAAGTGGACGACACCACAGGAAACAGTGAGGATTGGACCACCACAGTTGAAAACTTGTGGAGGGCACAAAAGTTTTGAATCAAGCTGATTGCTGCCCCTTCATACATGTCTACGTGACCATATCAACACGTAGGATGGCAAATAAACATCACCAATCTGATCATAGCGTGCGTACCGTCCTCGAGGCATTACATCTATTCTGATCATTAGACAGATTCCTTGTTGTTAAGCCATTGGTTTTAAAATTTAACAAAAAAAAAAAAACAAACCATCCACTGCTTAGGTGGGTCATATAATGAATGGTTGGATCTAACTATACAACACAGCAGACCCCAAAATTCCATCTGGATGTTTCCACGGGGGGCGTCACTCTTCAGTGGGGCCCACCTGTTGTAAGAATTTTACTGGTTTTTGGGATCTAGGCCTAATCCCCACACAGCTAGCACGTATCATAATCTGTCCCTTGAGTTGCTACTCCTGTGCATGTTGGAAGAGGGGGAGCTTACGGTGAAAAGTAAAGATTCCCTTTCAATGGTAGGTCTCCTATTCGACCCTTGCAGCCGCGGCACTTTTTCCTTCACTCTTACACGTGTTGCCACATGCATCTATTCGACCCTTGCAAGGTGTGCCCCCACAGAGTTGATAAATGGTGGATCCCTGGACTTTCAGTTTGTGGTGGTGGGGCCGCCTTTTGGGTGATCAGATTGTTGATGGGATACCAAACTGCACTTGATGGATCTTAAACACACGGCCATCTGATCCTTTATCAGTGACCTAAAGGCTACAACAGATGTCTGGATGGGTAAGATTTTCCAATGGGATGATCTTTGGGGGAAGTTCTCACAAGGTGCTTTTAATGACTAGAACCTGCGGGTACTGCATGTTCTTGGGTCAATGATCACACGGTTTCCTCTCAACAGCTGCTAAATTGCTGTGATGGTTAGGATCATCCCATCTGGGGAATCTTTAGCACGTGGACCATTCACAGTCGGACCCATCTTATCAACAATTTGGCTGACCGAACCATACGCCCATTTATATCAAGTGTACCCCATCAGCGCTGCACAAACCGAAGACGATGAGCCTGAGGATGAGTAGGGACCTGATTGTGGGCCACTTGCACATTCCAGTCTAACCAGTTGCTGATGAATGGATCTGATTTTTTATTTTACCAAACACCAATGTCTAAACAATATCTAAGAAAAATATAGATAAAATAGAAACTGTCATCCAAACAATTTTCTCAAAAAATTTAAATTTCTTAAACTAGGTTTTCAGAATTCAAAATCTTTTTTTTTTCAAAGGTATGCTTCACAAAATCTTTTTTCAAGTGTCAACCAAACAGGCCCTAAACGGCTGCTCATGTAGCACAGATGTGGCCCCATTTAGTTCGGACATGACATGGCTTTGCAAGGTAGCCCAAGAGAAATACCAACAGACATGAGGATGCCAGAAGGATTTCTCATTTCGTAACGGATTATGCACCATTGCAGCAAATACGTGCACATGTGGACCTTTCATCAGGTTGGAACTCCCTGAATATGCCATGGCCCAAAGAAAAGGCTGGTCCATTCATCAACTGACCCACATGCGCGTCGAATGTGAAACCTGTGTCATTTTTTCTAAGTGCATATTTTTTATACATAGACCATAGATGAGTAGACCAGCCCAATTACTGGGCCAATGCATCTAACGAATGGACTAGATCTGGCACGTGTGCCGCAAAAAAAAAAAAAAAACTCTGATCATCTTCAAGTGGATCACCTTGTGATTACATGTATTTATAATCATCAACCAACCAACATCACACTAGAACAGGTCCACTGGCAGAATATGTACAAGCAAAAAAAAAAAAAAGGAAAACAGAAAATCAAACCACAACAACATTGCTGTCATCATCTCAGGTCCTGTTTGGTAGACGCCTAAAAATGAGTTGAGATCTCTAATACATAATTACTGTGAGCTAAAATGAGATCTACTCATTTTTAGGTATCTACCAAACAAGGCCTTAGCCCATTCCCAGTAATTTGGGTTTGCTTTTAGAAGGTAGATTGGCAAAAGTTTTATGATTGGCCACCTAGAAAATGCCATCAAGAGCTAGTAATAACTGTAAGAATATCACAGCGAATTTTATCAACAGCTGACGCATTGTATGCTTAGTATACAGCAGCTCACCAAATCACATGATTGGATGTACCAAAACAGTGCTTATTAGTTACAACAGGAAGTTGGAAACTCATTGTCACCTTTAAAAACCCGTACACACTTTGAATCCTACCATACAAAAATGTTTCTTTCACTTATGGAATGTTTTACACTGAACTCAATGGTAAAGGCAGAATTTTGTGCGTGCTGTAAAAATAATGAATCGATACAACAAACCTCTCGGAGTTTGAATTTGAAACAATGATATAAGCCCATGAAGCTCTAATATCAGGCCACCAAATCCATGGAACCCATCTGGGAATTTCTTTATTGGAAGCACAACAGATATATGAGTTTGGATTCCTTGAATTTGCAGTGCAGCACCACACAAATACTACTCCTTAGCCCTAAACAGATGAAGGAGAAGAACCCCAAGTCATGAAATTTAACAGAAAAGGTGAGAGGCAACTAGCAGGTTATCAAAGATAATCCCAGAGTTCCAAGTATATCAGGTGCCAGGTAAAAATGCATGGACTGTTTGCATCTTCTTTAAAAAAGAGAGAAGTATACTCTTGCAGTGTCTAACGAGTGACAATCCATACAAATGCAGAGGCAGAGGGAAATAGGATCATAGCATCAGTTTCATATGTGGCAATCCCACCAAGATCTCTTTGTTAGTTGGGGGAAGAATTGGCACATGTACCTCAAATTAAACCATCCCAATCTTTGGCCCAGCTTTAGACAGGAACATTGCCCTGAAATCAGATCAATTGAATGCTCCTAACCTTTGATTGGCGGACATTTGTTAGTTGAATTTCGGCTTACTTCTCATTTTAACCATCTGTGTGATGCCCACTAATCGGATGGTCACAACCATGCCTCTCAGCATAAATTTTGAATTGTCCCTCCATGATAGGCCTCATTTGAAAAGTTTGGATTCAGGAACATGTATGCCACATGCACAATGGATATTTGCATTTGCATGGACAGTTGTACTCTGCCAGCATATTAGACAACTCCTCTCTTTATAAAGATGATATGTATGCCAGTGATGCCTTCCACCCTCCAAATTCAAATAGTATACCATGTATTGATTACATTCTTGCAAGCTTATTAGTTATGAGAATTTGCTATAAAGAAATTATAGTTTGGATTCAGGGACACATATATGTCACAGGCACAATGGATATTTGCATTTGCATGGACAGTCATACTCTGCCAGCATATCAAACAATTCCTCTCTTTATAAAGATGATTTTCATGCTAGTGATGCTTTCCACCCTCCAAATTCAAATACTACATGTATTGATTGCATTCTTGCAAGCTGATGAGTTAACAGCAATTTGCTAACCATCATTTCTTTATGAAAAATGTGTATGAAGCACGAAAAATCATATCAACTCTGATAGATGGCAAGCTTCAGCAAATTTGAAAGGGCTGAGGACTTGAGGTATGCTACTAGATGAATACTAATCTTCACTAAAATGGAGAAGACTCGCCTTTCCATGCGATGCTCAAACTTGTATCATTGTCCATAAGCAAGTTGCTGGCAGAGTAGTATTAATGAGGAAAATGCAGAGTCTACACGGTGCAACATTAGAAATACTTGAATTATAAATTCAGAGAAGCAATGGGAATTCACCTGGTGATATATGAATCATCAGTAGTATTGATGACTATCATATCGCCGGTTTTGATAAATGAAGGTGCCTGGCAATTTCACTGAATAAATAAGACAACTGAGGCAACATTTCTGTTGTAGATGAATGATCAAAGGATACTTCTAAGGAATAAGTATATGATATGGAACACAGTGAACTAATAACCTGAAGAATCGAGAAGCCATGCCCTAGGGTGTAAAGAATTGGAATTGCTAACATTAGAAATATGCATTTATAAACACGTCAAAATAGGTGTTTTAGAGAAATGAAATGGTGCTAGGGGGGGGGGGTGGCTGCGGGCAGGAAACAAAAAAATGAACCTATAAAAGATACCATACATGTTATCATTCAGGCCAGGATCAGAAAACAAATGTGTACATTTTGAACTTCTAAATGCGATCCAATGACATATCAGTTTCAACCAAATGCAAATGCAAGCCTGAGAGGACAAAGTAAAAGATGGGAACAAATCTTCTGCTCTTGCAGAACAACGTTTAATTACATTTTGTCAACCACATGTTATCTCTTAGTGGCTGAAGAACACCGTCATCTATGGAAGAAATGGTTCATGAGATAATGGCATGCATATGGGGAAACCACTACTGAAGCATAGAAAGGGCCATGAGCAGGAAACAGCCAGTCCTTTCCAGTTGTACCAGTCAAGACCATTCACTGTGACATGGAAAATTTGAATGGTATCTTGCCTCATTCTCTATCCATCCATCCATCCATCTGATTATCAATATACAAAAAGGTACATGCATGCATCAGTGCCATTTCCCAAATACGTGATTCTTCTGTTGCAAAAACATAGTAATAGGAGTTGAATTGATTTACAGGCAGCATAAGACCTGGTTTGCATGCAGGTTGTTAGAAATGCATAATCTTCCATGTAGGGGAGGCCCATGACGCAGATCTCATTATTCAACTTCATTACCAAGTGCCACCTTTGCAAGTCTCAATGGAAAGGTTTTCGTATCCCCCCCTTTTTTTTTTCAGCCAACATGAAGCTTTGGTAGAAAATATGGTGGACTTGATCACTGTTGCAACAGTTGGGATATCTGATCATCAATGCTAACAACCAATGCATTGTAATAATAGCTAGGACAAAGACCATCACTTTACAATGCTTTTGTAAATAAGGAAAAAAATACAATTACTTGTAGGATCAGGGGATTGTGCTTTAACTATAGGGCTGTAACTACGCAATCAACTGGTCTCAAGGAATGGGAAAGAACACAGTTGCTTCAGGTGACTAGATCTCTCCTCCAACCAATACAAGAAAGATTTTAAAAAGGAAAGGGAAAACAAGCAAATATTTCACAGCAATGGAGGCACCCAAAATTCCACAGGCATGGAGTTGTTTTAATACATTATGAAGATAGTATCTGGACGTGCTGAAAAGCAGTTGACAGAACATGAGTTCAAGTCAACAAGGTGCTGCCTTTGTGGCAGCATGGGAATAGAACCCGCATGAACTGGACTTAAATTTGCCACCTATTCAGCCCCAAATGACAAGTGACATATGCACCAGAAGGTCCTGAACACATCACTTGCACTTTGGTGTTAGTGACTCGTGTTGACCTTGGGAAATGGGAACTCCAACCATACCATAAATGGTTGCCTACTCTCATTCTCAAAAAGATAGTTCATTTAAATAGTAGGTAACCTCTGTATGCAGCAATGGAAATAGTTCTACAATAATACAAACTTTAGTATCAATAAATCAGCAGAAGCATGCGAGTAGCTAAACTTCTGATGAGACTGCTGCAATTAGAATGCAATTAACTCATTTGATAGGTTATAGTTCGAACATACTAGCACAGTGAGCCCGTTGTCCAGTAACACTCTTTTATACCTGTATTTTACACAAGGAACATCAAAGAACTTTGTTAAGTTACAATCACAATTGGAAGAGCAACTAATGGTCACACTCATCATCTAGATGTAAAATCAAAGTTTGAACATGACAAACTTTCTTTTTTCTTCTTCTTCTTTTGATCGGTAATCAGTGATTTTATTAAAAAGGGGAAGAAAAAAGGATATTACAAGGCAAAAGGCCAAAAGTTTGAACCTAATAACACCTCCAAGTTTATGAAAAATAACAAAGTCCTAATAATACCACATTTAAACAATCACCATCACCATCATCGAAGCCTTATCCTAAATAATTGGGTTCACCACATTTAAACAATAACATTAAAAGATGTTCCAAAGGTATCTTCTAACTTCAACAATTACACAGAATATCACAATTGTGCAATTCATCAGACCGAAAACACATACCATGTACAACAATTTGAGCTTCAGATATGAAATCAAATTAAACCCTATAATAAAGATAGGATACAATTAAAAGTCACTTTAAATGATTAAAAAGAGGCAAAACTACCCCAAACCAACAAACTGATATCTCAACATTATTTTCATCCCCTCCACCCCCGGGCCCCCCCCCCCCCCCGGGTAAATTGGTACCAACATACTTCATGGTGGTACCAACATCTCATCAAAAGGCCAATCGGATGATTGGCATACTTGCAACGCCACCAGACATCACTACTTCAGGATACCATGAGTCAATCTTGTAATTATGTATTAGCCCCTTGATGATCACAAGAGGAAAACTAAAAATCAACATGCATTACAAACCAAGAAGACATGAACACAAGCAGATCGTGGAGACATCACAGGCATACAACTCCATTGTGAATTGGTGAAGCGTGCATACTTAGATCATAATAATGAAATCGGAAGAAGCCAAAGAAATGGGACATATCTGGATTAGGTTTCCTGCATTCTTGTGGGCTGATGCTCAAATTGACACAAATTGAATAGATTGATTAATGATGTAATCTTATTCAGGTTCAAGTTCAAGAAATAAGTAAAAATAAAAGAATTGCACAAAAGATAACTCAAATTAGACATGATGATCTTTCGATAAGTATATCATTGACAAACAAAACCTAATGTCGGTGAATGAGGAGGCAGAAAAAAAAAATGATGAAACATACTGTGGAGTGGCAGTTAGACCCTTCGAAGTAGTCTGTGCTTCAGCAACAGTACATGTCACGCGCTGCGGAACAGATGCTGACATTGGTTTTCCATCATAGGTTTGAAGGGTAACTTTCATGTTATCTGTTCACCATGAGAGATCAGAATTTAATACTTCACAAAACACAGGCAAATGGTCGCAGGAAACGTGTGCATGAGTGCACATGTGCATCCTTTCACATTAGTTGAATTGCTATTCAGAATGACTTAATTTGCATTATGAGCAAACACAGGAGAGCTACAGCAGTAAATACAATTCACCAAATAAGATTTTCACGGACCACGAATGCTATATCAAGGAAGACAGGGAAGCTGCAAAACTTAGTAGTGGCTGTCACAAGGGAAACAGATTTAAGTGCCAGCTCCATAAAAGTTGCGAGTTTGCCAATCACATAAATGTGGATAGTTTCAGTGATAAAACCAGCATTATGGGAGTAATAGTAAGATCTATAGCACTTCAAAGGCAATCCTGAATGATGAAAATCACAAGCCCAAGATATGTAACCAGATTTAGTGATCACTAAGGATGCATTTGGATAAACTGTTAAATTCAATTGCAATTGTTAGTCAAAAAAATAAATAAATTATCTCCTTCCTTAATATCCATATTGAGGTATGGGCTCCAATTTTCATGACCATGAATGCTATACCAAGAAAGACAGGGAAGCTGCAAAAATTAGTAGTGGCTGTCACAAGGGAAACAGATTTAAGTGCTATCTCCATAAAAATTGTGAGTTTGCCAATCACATAGATGTGGATAGTTTCAGTGATGCAACCAGCATTATGGGAGGAATAGTAAGATCGGCAGCACTACATGGCAATCCTAAATGATGCAAATCAGAAGCCCACGAGATGTAACCAGATTTAGTGATCACTAAGGGATGCATTTGGATAAACTGTTAAATTCGATTGCAATTGTTAGTCAATAAAATTTTTTTAGTCTCCTTCTTTAATATCCATATTGAGGTCTGGGCTCCAAATTGCAACTATATTGCTTTTAAGCTGTATTTGAAAGAAAAGTAAACATAATCGTGGGCTATTGCAAGTAGTAAGTACAAGGAAACACCATAAACTTTTCTTGAAATTGAACTGAACTTTGCAACTCAATTCACTCACGCACCCAAGCTTAACCTAAATGAATTGGTATAAAGATGCAAGACATTGCAACACGGGGTGTTATTGCCGAGTGAAATCTTGAATTGCAAATGCATACTTGACCTATAGAGGAATCATACTACAATTGCAGTCCTGCCAAAGAGAACAATGATGCTAGCAAACTGCCTAATCTAGTATTAGATGTACCTTTCAGGTAGGCCACAGCCTTGCCAAATAAGTCTTTGCGTACTTCCATTTGCTCAAAGGTATCAGGCCTGGTTGCAAATTACAAAAAACAAGAAATTTTGGCATATTTGATCAGAACAAGCATTTTTTTGTAAAATGAGCACAGAATTCACAAAATAACAAGGAGCATAAAGCAATGCAGCCAATAGAACTCACTCCATTATCACTATAGAGTCACCTTCTGTATACAAATATGTGAAAGACTTGTCTTCAACAAAAACCCCTGCAAGACAAATAGCAAACAGCATCTGTCCTCAGCCGGAAGCAACTGAGAACCATGACCAGCATCTGTCCTTTCCTTTATCAGATAATCCAAATTTGCCAGAATAAAAGGATTTTTTTAAAAATAAATAATAAAATCTGTCTAATTAGATCTAAAACAACTACATAGATATTATTATTGGTATTCTAGAAAGCCAAATGAGGCACAGTAGAGAATTTCCTAGAATTATGCAACAACAGTAAATTACAATGTAATTGAGATTTTGAATCGATCTTAAATTAGAGAAACTCATAGAACAAAAATAATGGGTATCCTATTCAATAGCTATTGTCGATTACTCAATTCAATCCCAGTGCTCAAGATGCATACTCTCAATAGCCTCATCAGTGCGAAATCTTTCAGCTATTTTGTTTCCGCTGTCAACATCCCGCAGCTCCACCTATTAAGCCAAAAAGGGTAACAACCTCAGCCAGCCAAAACTTAAAACATATAAATTTCCGAAGCTAAGGTGAACAATGGAACCAGAGAATGACATACTGAACGAGGTTTTTTTTTTTTTTTTTTTTTTTTTTTTTTAAATGCTTAAAAAATCAAGGTTAGCGTGAGAATGTAAAGGTGCTTTTGGATGCAATATGGAATTGAATTGCTACATTAGTCTAACAACGGGGACATTACCAAATATTGGTTTTCCTCCTTAGCATTCATGTTGAGAGCATGGTCTACAAATTGCAGTTAAGTCACTTTCAAGTTAGACCTGAAAGAAACATAAGTGCAGTTGGAGGGATATGTCCTCATATGAATTCTAGGAAATGTCACTTTCTTTTTTGTCATTTCCTCTTGATGGAACAGAATATTTACAATCTCATTCAGTTCTACATCCAAACACGGCCTAGGTCAAGCACGCATGAGTTACACAACCGTTGTATCAGTTGATTCAAAATATAGCAATTAATGAATGTTGCCAGACGAGGAAGATGATTAACCTGAATTGTTGCACCACCTCTTCCATGTTGTGTGTGTTGTGCTTTTAGAACCTATATGATGGATTTTGTATCCAAAAACAAAGTCAGGCACTATAATCCCATCTGTAAACAAATAAAAACGCAATCTGTCATTTCAATTATCACAAACAAATCATCATTACCTGATAAATACGGCCTGAAGAAGATGAAGTCCACCCAAATCATTGAGAAAGATAAATTTATTAGAAAATATATCGGATTACAGAGAATTTGAACTAAATTTGAGAGCTTGGATAGGAATGAAGACCTTTCCTCTGGATTATGTTCCCAAGTCTGACCTGCATCAAGCCAACTTGAAGCTATGAACTTACGTATCTTAGTCAAATGAAAAATATAATTAACAAAGTAGTGTATGATAGAATGCGAGCAATGGAAGTCCATACATTAAAATTTCAAAATAAATTAAAGAAATCCATGAATGAACTAATCGAGGAGAATGGTCGTCACCAACAAGAGTGAGACGCTGTAGCACTTGTAAATGCTAATAAAGATCATAACTGAGTGTCAAGCAGTGTTGTATGCGATCGCATAAGAACTTATTTGATCGCATATGTTGTATGCCCTATAAAGCTAATGAGTTAATATTAACCGTCAATGTGTTGATCTTGACCATAGATCAGACCATAGCTCCCATATGGACATGTCACCAACGCCATAATCAGAATGTGGTATATCTTAAACCTTACATATATATGGGTTAAAGGAGATTCCTCTGGTTGTCCTTTAGAACTAGAGTTTGGACACAATGACCACTTGTCAAGGAAGACTTGAGCCCTATGGATCTCAGTACCCTATTGTCCTATGACCATCTGGTAGGATGTATGCCAAACCCGTGGTTGCTGCCATTCTTATATGGTCATCTTGTGTGAGGGCCAATGATGAATCAAGATGGAAGGTCTCCACCATCAGGTTCGACATGAGCTAATGTGTTTGTCCCCTATCCTATGTAAGAGTGTAAGTGTGCTATGGGAATGACTCATGGTATAATACATGTTGACACTTGCATTGGATGATCAATTCAAGTCTCTAGACCAAGAGACTCATTATGCATGGACTATGATCCGCTTGTGTATGTATTAGATTTAACTAATCCTTATATCTGAGGACATTATGGGCCAATGGCTCATATGCAGGCATTGTTAGGTTCATGCATTAAGATACAATTGAGGCCCACATGATCCAATAAGGTATCCATTGGTCTGCTAGGGACACACTTATAGCTAAGATCGAGTAAATTAGACCACTCATCAAGTGATTTTTCACTGGTCAAGTACCCCAAAAGTTTCAAATGGTTTTACAAATATTTTCAACCATTGATCTTTTGTTTTGACTGTCAAAAAATTTTCATTGCACTAGATGGTAATTCTGATAGTTGAGATCTTGAGGTCCATCACTTAATTTGCATTGGAATTGGATTAAGGATGGATGGCCATGTTCGGTGAAGAGATGGAGTCAACTTGAGATATATAGTTAGGTAAGATTCACAGACTTTAAATGTAATGGGGCATTACCAAAGTTTGTAAGGTGGTGAAGTAGCATATTGATATCGATCCCTAAAACCCCGACTCTTTATAAATAAGATCTTATCCCTATGAAAGAATTCACACAAGAGAGCCTTGGACGCCCAAGCCCCCCCTAGGGCGTCACCACTTAAAGAGATAGAGAGAGGAAAGTGAGAAGAGAAAAAGAGAATCCTCTCTCATCCCTTCCTTGCACCCACACATCCACACGTGTACAACCCACTGTGCATGTCTCTCTGTGCAAGGCCCTAGCCCTACTCTAGGGTTTTTGTGTGTAGGCTTTCCTCCTCTCCTCATCTGAGAGAGAACATTTTACTTTGAAAATATATCATTGATGATTAAACCATATTTGATAGTAGCAATCAAAAGGTGTGTTTAGGTCTAAAATCCCTTATTCGACTCAATGCATAAACTTGATAATATCTAAGCAGTGACCCATAAGGCTTAATCAATTAATCTGAACCTTTTAGAAAATATATATATATATATATATATATATATGTATATATTTTTTCCATTATGTTTCCAAAACTCTAACAATCATCATCATCATCATCTAAGCCTTATCCCAACTAATTAGGGTTAGCTACATGAATCTTTTTTCCTCCATTCCACTCTATCTAATTGCAATATTGTAGAGCCAAAAATATGCATAGTAAACTCAGGTTTTCAGTTACTATGAGAGGGACCCATGTCTTAGTGATTCAAACATTTATATGTTTGGATCCACCAATTTACGGTTGCTATCAAGTTGAATGTGGACATTTGTCGTATTTCTGTTTTTAAGCAACAGTAGCATTACTTATGCTCTGACTGGTTTCAAGAAAACAGGAATAGTATGATATGTTGCTTGTGTCTTTGCATAGTATACGCACGCGAGTTCTAAATTATGACAGTTGGGGCCCATAGTTCATCAACCTAAACCACCGTCTGTTGCGCCCCACTATGGATGGACGCTGCCCTGAATATCTCCTCAATGGGCCACAATAACCTTTCAATTCATGGCCCAAAAGTAAATGGTTTAGACAATGGTGCATGTGCAACTGAAAAAAAAAAGAAGAAAAAAAAAGGATTGATGGCTAGGATCTTCCAATTTGGTGGGCAACACAACCATAGCTAGAAGCAACCAATCAATGTCTAACAAACCGAACCATGCCTGCCACTTCCCATAATTGAAACCTACCTATACTGTGCAAAGATGCAATTGCACATATCGGACTGATAAAAATAATTATTTCTATTATTTTTAGGGAGTTATATGATATTCCAGTAGAGTGTGATTGTTGATAATTCAAGCACTCACAATTGTACATGTGGCATATATAACTCAAATTAAACCGTTCAAAATGCAACTCTCTATAGATGGCTCATCATCTGAAAGTAAGGCTGATTCAAGAATCCCAACCTCTAATTAATGGCCATTTTCTTATTGAATCACAACCATTGACTATTTTAAGCTTTGACTGTCCAGTAAATGTCCACCAATAGAGTTGTACACGAGTCGAACCGAGTTGAGCTTGGCACACCTCGGCTCGGCTCGGCCCGGCCAATAGCTAACTCCAGCTTGAACTCTACTCGGCTCGGTCCTCGAGCCTGACTGACCAGGTCGTGATGTAGAGCGGGTCGCAAACACTTCAATGTCCAAGATGGATCGAAGAAGGCCCAATCGGAGGCAGAAGTCATCAAGATCGTTAGAACCTTAAAACAGGCATATCTCGCAAACCGGAATGAGTTACTTGACGTACCATATATGATTTTGGGGTAGGATGAGCTACTTTAGCCAACAACCCGGCATAACCAGGTTGCCCATGCCGAATTTGCGAGATTCCATCAGATCGACGGTCGAATTCCATGTTTATTTTTGTTTTACTATTTTTAATAAGTTTTGGTTTGATTGTAACTCATCATCCGTTGGGCTTTAGAAGTTGTGTCCATCATGAAAAGTGTTTAGAAAATTTAGGAGAATAACGTGGTTAAGCCACATAGGACACTTACTATAAATAGTAAATGTACTATTTATAGTAAGTTATGAATGTTAGGGAGTTTTAGTTATAGTTTAATTCATAAACTTCTTCCAAGTCTTGGTATCCCTATTTAAAGGGTTGTAGATTCATTTATCAATCATCAACAAATTTATTTCAAATATTTTAGAATTATTTCTATTTCTTTTCCTCGTGGATTCGAGAAGTCTCTGTGAGGAGTCCAAAGAAACTCCGTGGATTCAGAGTAGTTATCCTTGAGGAAGACGGTGATCAACCTCATCACGTTCATCCCTGTGTCAGGTCGGCTCGATTCGGTTAGCAGCTTGGGCCAATTCGAGCTAAGTTCGAGCATGTGCAACATTTTCTCAAACACATAGAATGCATCTTCAATTTCTCACAAAAATGCAAAACAGTAACAACACTTTACAGGTATTTTATCAAACGCTCAGCGAGCAACATCAAAATCAAGATATGAGGGCAATCTTATAATGTATTTTTTTTTTGTTGTAGTGATTTTTTTCATATACATTCCTTCCTCACCACCAGCCGATCCCGTGGAGAATGTATGCACCCGAAACAACATGTCGTTGAGTCATTTCATCAAACACTCGGTTAACAAGATCAATATCAAAATAACTGAGTCACTGAACCAATTCGAGTTGAGGTTCGATCCGAGTCGAGTCGAGCTCGGGCAAGCGTGAACTTGGCTCGAAATTTTTTCGAGCTCCAAAAACCAGCTCGACTCGGTCCGAATCCAATTTTGAGCCGAGGCGAGTCAAGCTTTTCTTAGTCGAGTCAAGCGAACTGACCGAGCTAGCTCGACTCGTGTACAACTCTATCCACCAATCAGACATTATGAAATCAAATTAGCGTTCTTTTCGGTTTAAGATCCATCACCTACAATTTGGATGGTTTAGCTTAAGTTATCTATATGACACAATTTACCACTTCTTCTTCCAAGCACAAGATAGCCCCAAGGGATTGTGAGTTTTTCCCACCAAGAGGACCCTCCCTTCTCCATCCCATGCAGATGTTCCTAAGGTTCATATCTACTACTATTAACTACAAGACACTTACCTGGCCAACACTTATATCCGGCTCTACCCAAACTCTTCTGGTTCACTCAACATCAACCACTTGTTCGACTACTACTAAGTAGTTTTTGGATATTAAACTAGCCTCCCCATATGGTAATCTTAATATGTCTGATTTACCGGCTTTTGCAATCAATTTCACTTCAACACCTACTCCTATAGCCAATTGTTCACCCTTTCCATGTGTAATTTCTATGTTATGTATGGTTCGGCCTAAAGGCACATCGGTTGAAGTAGATTACCCCTTCCCAAACTGTACAAGCCCTTTTCCGAAAGTATACAACTTTCTGGATGTATATGATGATATCTAGACAAATGGACATTATATGAATTGTATTTTGAAGTACCACATGAGTGGATGTATTGTTGTTTTTTATAAGAAAAAAAAATAATTAAATATTTATTTTTAGAAAGTAGATAAATATATTCTATATGGAAACAGTCTTAAAAATTCTCATTGGATTAGTGGTAAATTTTGCTCTTTATTAGACGCACTTTGCACTTCGCATGAACGCATCATTGCAAAGAGCCTAAAGAGCTTTTTTTTTTGACACGTGTCTAAGGTTCTAGCCATAGTGTTGGTTGATTGTCCTTGACACATGGCTATACATGTGGTATCAGTGCCACATGTTGTAATGTGGCGCAAGTTGAGCTAACCAGGACTGTGTGGTAGTTACATGTGTTGCCATGTAGCAACAGTTGTTTGCAGTGAATGGGTGTGTGTGTTTGTTCTAAAGAGGCACAAGAGTGTCTCTCCAAGAAGGAATCCATGTCCTTTCAAATTCTATAGATCCTGGACATTATAGTCCAGAGAACACAAAAAATTTCCTAGATCAAGCAATCTAAAGCCTTGTGAACTCATCTCTACCTTCTTACAACTATCCTTTTGAGATCTTTTTGTAAAAGCATATTAGTGTCTACACTTGGAGATCTGTTAGCACTTAAGAGTTACAAATCTTCGTGTTGAATTTCGAATTTGTGAGTTCATTGTATCCTAAAGACAATTCACCATCTCCCTTCTTTTGCACTTGCTGGAATATCTTTATATATATAAAAAAAGGATCACCAAATCTATCTTGAGACTTTGACTATTCAAGTCAAGACTTGAATCCACAAATCTGATTTTCATTTTAAATTTCTTCATTTCTTCCGTTATGTACTATATCCCAAGACCGTACACGTATAGGAATCCATATCAGTTTGAATCACGCATGTTATGATCTTATACATCCTAGGTTTCCCTGTTCTGCCATTTGGCTTATGTTCTTCATGTAGCATACAGACCGGATGACTGTATGAAATTACGTTGATACTTCTGCACTGGTAACATACGAGACATCTCTAATTTACTACTGCTTAGCTTTCAATTCGCATCCGACCATCGGATGAAATGTGAATAACCCATGCTCCTTGCTATTGCAATTTCTTAGTGCCTGACCATCAACCATCACGCTCTACCAGAGTATGAAAGTTTTTTTTTTTCTCTATTTTTACCAGTTCAACAAACTGTGCGATCGTGGAGCAAGAGCAAGATTCAGATAAAGAAAGGAATTGATAGATTAGCCCATGCTTTTCTACTTTTTTTTAATAAAAATGGTACAGCTTTGTACTATATAGTGCATGGAATCAAGAATGAAGATGAGAATGGGGGATCGAGCTGAGAACGTACATCGGAACCCAGTACTTTGGCTCCTCGGTGCTGGACGGCCGACCAGAGGGCAGAGAGCGTGCCACGTGGCAGAGTGGTATGGGGCGATTCTGTAAACGGGTTTGCTGATTTGAGGGTGAGGAGTCTTGTAGACGAGGAAGCTGCTGAGAACAGAGTGTGAGGCAGGCGTCTTCTTACAATAGCTTGCATCTCTCCTTCCCTCTCTCCCTCCCTCCCTCGTATTTTATGTTGGGAAATGCAGAGGCCGCTGTCGAGTCGAAGGAGGTCTCGAATGGAGCCTTTTTTAATACTCTGGCGGTGTGTAATTGACCATAAACATGCCCATAAGAAACTCAAATCTAGACCGTCCAAATCGTGGGCGCAACAGCAAGGAGGTCATATCACCCAAAGCAAATTGGATTGAACGGTTTTAATCAACGACAAGTAGATTTTTGCCCGACTATTTTTCATTTTAACCATTTATTCAGTGTCTACCAATGTGGCATTTATGATACATTTGCAGCATTTGAAGATTGGCGGTAGCACTTGCCACACATTATCGTATGTACCATCGTTGTGTATACGGCACCACTATTGAATAGTCTAAAAACGAATTGCAAGACAGGATAGTCGAGCACCAAGAAAACTCCTCTGTTTGATCTTGGGCTGAGGATTGGACGGTTAAAATTGTATAAACATGTATCTTGGCCAGTGGCCCCGATGAAAGGACCAACGTTCTCAAACACGGCACACGTAGCTGGTGGAAATCGGATTGCCTGCTGAGTTACTTAATATGCTCTCATCATCGTGTATAAACTCGATTGGGCCACTATGAATGTATGTGGTTTATCCACACCGTCCATCTTTTTTTTCAGCTCATTTAAAGGGTTAAGCCCAAAACTGAAGCATATCCAAAGCTCAAGTAGATCATACCACGTGAAACAGTATGAATAATGATTTCCACCATTGAAGTCTTTCTATGCTACACAGTGATGTATATTTGTCATCTGATATGTTCATAAAACTGTGCAGACATGGATGAAGGGAAAAAATAAACATAAGCTTGATCCAAAACTTCCGTAACCCCTAAAATATTTTCAACGATGGAAGTTCAATTAATACTGTTTCATGTGGTAGGGTCCACTTAAGCTTTCCATAAGCTTCAATATTTAACATATGCCTTAAAATGATTTGGTAAAATGAATGGATGGAGTGGATCAAATACATGAATTATGATGAACCTTGTAAAGTTTACTCACCACACAAGGGCCTGCTTGGCCGGACCGATCCCACAGTTTTAAGAGAGATGGGATCGCGATATCCGAGGATATGCATGACGAGCCAAACAGACGTGGTGAACTTGTCCTGGTATATAAGCAATCCCATGGATCTTAAAACAATCCACTAACATCATCATCATTACTTTAAAATTGATCCCATCCCTTGGATTGATTGGAACGGTAAAATCCCGGGATATGCCGGGCATGCCAAACAGACCCAGTGAATTTGTCCCAAGATATAGTAATCCCATGGATCTTAAACCAATCTACTGACACCACCATCATTACCTTAAAATCCATCCCATCCCTCCTAATTTTATGGGATTCGCCTTGCCAAACGCGCCCTAGGTGTACTACTACGCTATTACTTCTCAGCCGGTGAAGGTGGAGGGAAGTATTCGTTTATAAAAAATTTAGCCTTGTATTATAAAAACTTTATGAGTCATCCATCTCGTCGATATGTCCGAGTGGTTAAGGAGACAGACTCGAAATCTGTTGGGCTTTGCCTGCGCAGGTTCGAATCCTGCTGTCGACGGTTTTCTTTTTTTTCGTTCTTTATCCTTTTTCTATTGTTTCACACGCGGTCGAGATCAGGACCGTTCAACGGGGGATTCTTTCTTTTTCACCCACGTGATGCCACATGCATGTCGAAGATAGACCGTCCACTGTCATTCCCTAAATTTTGATAAACGTATGATTACCTTGGTTACTGTTTTCTTTCTTGCCTGCTCATGCCCGTTCTCAATCATCCGATGAGTCTACTCATATGGGGACACCAAGAAAAAAAAATTAAATAAATTCAAAATAATCAACTCATCCGATACGTTACGCGCTTATACGTGGATGTTGAACATGCCTGTTCGACATCTGGTGACACACATGTGGCTTAGCTGATAATTGGACGGCTTATTTTGGTCGAAGGCATTACCACTGGATTTTATTTTATTATTATTTTTTTTTGGTGCTTTTCTTTTTTTGAGACCTGCACCACTCATCGGGCGTGCCACTTTGAAAATGGCACCACAGAAGTCCACCTCATGAATTCATCAGGACGCGGATGGCGTCCTGCCCGTCCGGCCAAGGCTCTGTAGGGCCCACCGTGATGTATGGGTTTTATCCATGCCGTCAACCCATTTTGACCTATTATTTTAGGGCATTATCCCAGAAAGTCGAGGCAAATCCAAGGCTCAAGTGGACCACACCACACAGAAAGCAGTGTTGATAATGATGCCTGCCGTTGAAACTTTCCTAGGGCTCACCGTGAGGTTAATTTGGCATCTAACCTGTTCATAAGGTCACATTTACCTGGATTAATGGAAAAACAAATATCTGCTTGATGGGCGCAGATTGGGGTACATCCCCTGCTTGTGCGGAGCTCGGGATGGGTTATACATATACCCCATTAATTAATTAGTGGAGAGCAGTTACGTTAGAAGACAGAGGACACGTTTAAGCCTTATACCATATGTCTCCTCTTTTTCCGTTTTTTTATCTTTTTTTCCCACATGTCTCCTCTTTTTCCATTTTTTTATCTTTTTTTCCCACGCCGATTTCTTACCAAAGCCTTTTGCCTAGGAACCTAGCCCACTGTAATGTTTGTGAGAAATCCTTCCCGTACATCAATTTTATAATTTCATTTTAAGACATGATGCCAAAAATGAACCGTATTCAATGGTCAGGTGGACCAAAAACATGATAATTGAACGTACACAGTTGACATATTCATGGGGCCACGGAAGTTTTGAATCATGCTAATATTTTTGTTCTCATAGCATCAGGTTATAATTACATTGTTAATGGTATAGATGGCATATAAATATCACTGTCAAACCCATGGAGGTTTCAACGATGGGAATTTCCCTAACCATCTTTTCCTTTATCACGGCTCACTTGAGCATTGGATACGGTTCGTTTTTGGCATCATGTCCTAAAATGAAATCACAAAACTGATGGACAGGAAGGATTTTTCACAAACATCACAGTGGGTCCTACTTGGGGTTCCCAAGCGAAAGGCTTTGGCAAGAAATCTGCGTGGAAAAAAAAGATAAAAAAACAGAAAAAGAGGAGATGTACGGGCTAATGCCTCTGTGTTGCTTACGTGTCATCCGCCTTCTGAAGTAACCGTTCTCCATCAATTAATGGGATACATGTATAGCCTATCCTGAGCTCTGCACACAGGTGGGGGAAGTACCTAAGTCATGCCCCTGCTTGATCAACCTTATGTGGCTCCAAAGAAGTTTTTAATGGTGGCCGCTCAATTGCAACTGCGTGGTCCACTTGAGCCTTATATCTGCCTTATTTTTGGGTTCATAGGTTTAAATCATCTAGAATCATGGATGGACAATGTGGATAAAAATGCATATGTGACAACAGGCCCCATAGAACCCCCGCCCGGACCAAGTCCGTCTAGGCAGGTAGGGACAGGGAGAGGACGCAATCCGCCTCCGATTCATCAGGGGGACGTAGATGCTGTTAAATTGACCGTTCAATTTTTCGGAGTGGAGCTTGCATCCACGAATGGCTAGATCTGCACGGATTAGGTGTCACCCCTCAGTTGGGGTGTACAAGAACCAAGCTAGCTCGGTTAGCTCGCTCGATTAGACGTGAAAAGCGTGATTCGACTAGGTTCAAAGTTGAGTTCAAGCCGAGTCGAGTTGATGTTTTGAGCTCGAAAATGAATTTGGGCCAAGTTCGAGCTAGTCCCCGATTGACTTGACTGGGATCAAACCCAACTCGAATTGAACTCGGATCAAAATAGTTCAGTGACTTGGTTACTTTGATATTGATGTTGCTCAGAAAGTATTTGATGAAATGACTCAGTGACGTGTCATTAATGGCAAGGAAGGTATGTATATAACATAAATATATTTTTTTCTTGATTTTTACGTTGCTTAGAAAGTGTTTGATAAAATATTTAGAAAATCACCTCTGTTGTTTTACATACGGTGAAATTTTGAAGATGTCATTTATGTGTTTGTGAAAATGTTGCATAGGCGAAATCGGCTTGAACTGGGCTGAGCTACTGACTGAACCGAGCTGAGCTGGCTAGTCAAGGTCGAGGATCAAGCCGAGCCGAGTTTGAGTTGGGGTCAGCTAGCAGCCGTGCCGTGTCGAGCTGAAGCCAACTCGACTCGGTTTGACCCGATGTACACTCCTGCCCCTTCTTACTTAGCTAGAGACGGATGGTCCTATCATGGGGATATGTGGGGCCAGTGTGATATGCGTTTCATTCAATCCGTCCATCTATCTTGAAATAACGTTTTATGGTATAAGCCCAAAAAGGAGGCAGATCGATGCCTTAAGTGGACCACACCACAGAAAGCAGTGGTGACAATGACCTCCACCTTTGATGCCTTCCTAGAGGCTTGATCCAAAACTTCCGTGACCCAGAGAAGTTTTCAGCCGAAGGCATTCAATCTCGTTGTTTCCTGTGATGTGCTTCACCTGAGCATTATATCTGACGGCGTGGATAAAATACATACATCACGCTTGGGGCCACGGAGCCACGACAGTGCCTTCCGTCTCTAGCTGGGTACTGGTGGGGCTAGACCTCTTATACGTGTCAGGACGCACGTGTGTCCGAATCGCCTCTTGGAGCGCTCTCTCCAGTCTCCCTTTAGCCATCGCAAGATGCAGCAGCCCGACCCTTCCCCATTTCTCCCCTAACACAGGTGAATCTCTCTCTCTCTCTCTCTCTCTCTCTCTCTGCAAAATGATACTGAAAAGGACCCCAAACCGCTTCAACCAGCTTCATCTCCCCTTCCAGGGCATCGCCCACCTTTGCTGCTCATCCTTTTCAGTTCTTCCTCCCTACAATTTCAATCCCCGCCGTCCAAAAACCGACCTCCAGACCCATCTCCAGTCCCTCCCTGAGAAACCCAATTGCCAGTTCGGCGAGGCGATCACCGTCTTTGAAGCTCAGGTGAAATCAGGCGACTACAATTTAGCCATTTTGGCATATAAAACCATGACCCATGTCGGAATTTCGCCGAATTACCGCACGTTGAATGCGTTACTCAACTGCTTCTTACATACCCAAAAGCCGCAATTCGCATTCGGAGTCTTAGGATTGGTTTTGAGGCAAGGTTACATTCCTAGCATGTATCTTTTCAACGTGATGCTGAAAGGATTGTGTAAAGGGGGTAAGGTTGAAAGAGCAGTAGAGCTCTTTCACGATATGAGGAGAAATGGGATTTCGCCAGATATTGTTAGTTATAATACTCTTGTAAGTGGGCTTTGTAAAGCAAAGAGATTGGAATATGCTTTGGGCTTGCGGGCTGAGATGGCAGAGGCGGATTGCCAACCCAATGTGGTTACTTATAGCACGTTGATGGATGGCCTTTGTAAGGTTGGTAGAGTCGATGAAGCGATGGCTTTGTTGGATGAGATGCGTGGGAGAGGTCTAGATGCAGATGTCGTTGTGTACAGTGTTCTTATAAGCGGATTTTGTGGTAAAGGGAGTGTTGATAGGGGTATTGAAGTCTTCGATGACATGACCCAGAAGGGGATTTTGCCGAATGTGGTCACTTACACTTGTTTGGTTCATGGGCTTTGCAAGATGGGTCGCTGGGAAGAAGTGATGGGGATGTTTAATGGTATGGCCGAACGCGGGCTTTCGCCTGATGTTGTTATGTATACTACTTTGATCGATGGCCTTTGTAAAGATGGAAGGGCTGATCAAGCTTTGAAGCTTTTAGGTTTGATGATTGAGAAGGGCCAAGAGCCGAGCACTGTAACATATAACGTTTTGATTAATGGGTTGTGTAAGGAAGGGTTGACAGATGATGCTTTTGTGTTTTTTGAGAAGATGATTGAGAGAGGAAAGATGCCTGATGTAGTGACATACAATTCATTGATGGCGGGGCTTTGTAATAGTCAGAAGGTTGATGAGGCTATGGAGCTCCTTAACAAAATGCTTGGTGGTGACTGCAATGTCAAACCAGATGCCATGAGTTTTAACATGCTGATTCATGGGCTTTGCAAGGAAGGCCGCCTCATTGATGCTGTAGAGCTTTATCGGAAAATGGTTAAGAGAGGGAATGTCGGGAATTTGGTAACTTACAACATGCTGATCGATGGGGCTTTCAAGATTCGCAAGGTGGACATGGCTACACAGTTCCAACAAGAAATGATTGATATGGGGTTTAGGCCAAACACATTTACCTATAGTATCTTGATCAATGGACTTTGCAAAATGCAAATGGTTGATGCTGCAGAAAAACTTCTCTATGAAATGAAAACTCGAGGTCTCACTCCTTCTTTGGTTGATTATAACACCTTGTTGTCATCTTTGTGCAAAGAACGCAATCTGGACCGTGTGATGACTTTATTTCAGGAAATGAAAGATGGTAAATGTGAACCTGATGTGATTTCTTTTAATACACTAATTGATGGAATGTGCAAAGCAGGGGATCTTCAAGCTGCAAAAGGATTGCTTAGTGACCTGCTTCAAAGGGGTTTGTCTCCTGATACTATGACATATTCTATATTAATAAATAGGTTTTCAAAACTCGGGCAGTTAGATGAAGCCAAAGGACTGCTTGAGAGAATGATTGCTAGTGGGTTTTCTCCGGACGCTGTCATATATGATTCTCTACTAAACGGTTTCAGTGCGAAGGGTGAAACAGAAGAAGTCATTAACTTGCTTCGTCAAATGGCAGCTAAGGATGTTGCCCTTGATGTGGGACTGATTTCTACTATCTTGAATTGTCTTTGCCTTGCTACGAAATCTTCTGATTTTGCCGAATTTCTTCCTACCTTTTCAAATCAAGCTCCCAAGCAGATGAGTATCTCATGTCATGAGTTGTTGGAGAAACTCCACAAGTCAAATAGTGGGCTTCAATTACAAGCTGCTTAATGCTTGTGACTTGTGGTTATAAGAATGTCAGTGGATCTGTTTTTTTATAGGCTTCCAGTGATTTACTAGGTAAGTAACCAGCCATTCAATTTTGTGGATGTTGTATATATAATATATTCTTGTATATATAATATATTCTTTCTTACAGAATAAGCGAGTTTCTTTAATTGCATCATCTCACTTTGTTGCTACTCTCATCATTATCATCATCATCTTAGCTTTCCTCCCAAAAATTTTGGGGTTGGCTTTTAAACGTAGATTGGCAACAATTTACAATCAGCTGCTCACCAGACATCAGCCTTCCTATTTCACCTGCACCCTTGGAATTGGCCATGGCAGAGTCTCACATTTACACCAATCACATGCCAACAGAGTCCCTTCCAGTTTTGCCCCCAGCCAACTATTTCATTCACTCCCCAAAGTGCCAACAAGAAATATAGGGTCATAGAGGAGTAGCTGTGAGGCAACTGCTAGGCATGAAATACTATTTTTATTTTATTTTATTTCTGAACATTTAAGCATGAAGTACTAATGCACATCATGCTTGAGTACTGGGCTTCTCAAAATAGCAGGGAACCCATCTATACATCACTACCAACACGAACCCAGTGCCAACGCAGTTTGCACCACACTGCACCTTAGTGCAACTGTTACACACTACCCACAAATTAGGTTGGCATTGAGCTGCGTAGCCCACCAGACCCAACGAGCTTGACCTGGCTTTGGGCCGGGCTTGGACCTACTAGCTTAGCCCGTGGACCAGGCTTGGGCGCTGCATGCATTGCCCGATCAATTTTTAGTCGGGCTTGGGCTCAAGTCATTTACCCTGACCCGGCCTGGCTCAACCAGTTTGACCCGACATTATATGTATGTGTTGTGTCCTACATATATGCCATTCTAATCCTCTGTTAGGCAACCAGTCTATCTTTTCATTCCTCTAAAAACGTCTATTTCTTTGTGCATGTGTGTCCCACTTGATCAATGGATATTATGAACATACAAGTGGGAAATGCGGGTTTTATCAATTTTTGAGGAGTGCTGGGCCCAACCAAGTTTCTCAGACTTGGGCTTTGGCCTGCTGTGCTAGGCCCATGCGAGGCTTGAGCCTTAGTTCTAATGTCAGGCCAGGCGGCCCAAACTTGACCCATTGCCATCCCTACCCACAAAGGGGAATTTGCAAGCAGTTGATGTCTAGAGCACGCAGTGGATGGTGGTGTACTCATTTCAATTAACAGATGATGTTGTTGTTTAACTCATTGATTGTAATCAACCTAAATAAAAGACTATTAGATGGTGCTTAGTCTGTTACATTGCACGTGTGGGCATTTTGTGCTCTCATTGCTGGATATGGGAGGGTTGCGTCAGGTTGGCAGCTGGAGTCAAACTTATGCCATAACTTCCAACATGAATCTGAACAATATGAGATGTTGTAATTTCTGCTTGCATAATGTTATTTGTACATTGCTATACTTTTATCTGTTTGGATCATCTGTTTTATAGGACATGTACTGACAAAATTGACGTCACAACCATGTATTTATATATGTGTGTAGTGTTGATAAAAGGATTGAGAGTTATTTACTTCTTTTTTCTGATAAATAAGAAGATGTTTCATTCAAAAAGCATGAGGGGGATATCGAAATAAGGGAAAGCTATAAGAAAAATGGATGGCAAGGCTAGACATGAATAGCTCTATGGATAACCGCACATCGAAGTGTAAAAGAGATTGAAAGAAGCCATAAAAGCCTCTTTTTGGTCCATCCTATTCATATTCCCAAGCCTCCATCACCATTTCGATCAATTCCGGCATCACTGATCTACTCCAAATTGCTTAATACACCAAACATAGACGCTGCCAAAAAGAGACAATGGATCAGAAGATGCTCCATTGTTTCTGCACTCAAAAGAAAAAATAAAAATAAAAATGTAGCCATTCACAAGAATGTATTCCCTACTCCTCAGTGGCCAATTGTCAAAATCTTTTTCTGGGCCGCCCCCAAACTGAGAGCCACTGCCTTCAGAGGTGGTTAGACAACCAAATCCAAGAGAATTCCTTATTCGCCTCCCTACTACCATTCATTTAGGTGTTGCAGGATGGAATAAAGTGACACTAGAAGGGCTCCATCTCCAAACCCTTTTGTCCCTTCCCTCTCCTTGAAAGTCCGCATTTTTCATGATCTCTGTAAGCACCACCAAGTCCTTAATTTCATTGCCCCTCATATTTCTTCCAAAAATTAGCAACCTCAACTTGATGGGGTGATTTATCATTGTACCTTTTGACATATGAAGATTCGAACTCCAAACAAATCAACCTTTCAGCGCACCATTTATCCTTCAAAATCTAATTTGTATCTGCCTTCAGTTTCAGACTTGATTTTTTAATGAGCTCCGCTCCACATTGAAGTTTGCTTTCTACACCCCTGACCCTCAATATCTAGATAACGCACAAGTAACCACTAATGAAAGTAGGATCTTATGTAGTTGCAGAAAAGTGAACAACACCCACCAGATTTAGATCCAAAAATCATCTATGAACATGCACCAAAGGTGGATAAATCCAACCCACCCATAAGGAGAATTCTTCTATCCAAATTTTCTATTCAAAATTGTGATAATAGCATAAAACCTTGCATATAGTCTGAATAAAGGTGGATAAATCCAACCCACCCATAAGGAGAATTCTTCTATCCAAATTTTCTATTCAAAATTGTGATAATAACATAAAACCTTGCATATAGTCTGAGTCCATATTTATATTCTTATACGAGTTTCCTTTTGGAGCTCAATCTCAATTCTTTATTGCATATAAATTTGGACCTTCTAAATTGGAAAAATCAACTAATAAAAGACACCTAAGATCATAAAACTTCCAAAAATGAGTGAGGAAGCTGCTATTGAAGAGTCTCAACACTCCAATACTTTTAAAAGAAAGAAACCACTTGCTAAAAAGGCTCCTCTTTAATTTTATTTCTAAAAGTTACTGGGCTTACAAGGTATAGGAGCTGTACAAATAGCTTGTACTTGTGCTAATTTTTAGTATGCAAATTGTTTTGGAGTAGATCGACCACATTTGTGATCATGTGGGGCCCACTTTGGGTCACCTCACGTGTGGGATGAAATTTGACTGCATCAACCACGCTTGTCTGATGCTCCGTATTATACCTCCTTCCACAAAACCCTTCCTCATTCCCTGATTCCCACAGCCATTTTGCAAGAAAAGATGATGATGAAGTGACTTCATATGTTGCTCCCTTGATAATTAGCTTGAATACTTCTTTCTTCCATGAAATGGAGTTTTGGCTTCTCCTCCATTTCTCTCCCAAAAATTCTCTTCGCGGCCTCATTGTATATCACACTTTCTAGACAATGAAAAAGTAACATGAAGTAAGCCCACATACTGGACTTCGCCGCCTTAATCAGTTTGATATGCCTCCAAGTGAAAGGTACTTGCTTTACCAAACCAATAGTCTTTTTTGGACTGTCTCCTTTGGATCCCCTTCTTTATTGGCACATGGTAATATGACCCTTTGTACTCTCTACTATCTTATCCAACAGAACCACATTATTTTTAAAATTATATTTTCCTCCCTTGAAAAGAAGAAGAAGAAGAAGAAGGTATGCGTTGAGTATGGACTAAGAGGATATGAACCTCACCCATTTATCTGGATCAGGTTTGAGGCAGGTTGTGCCTAGTCTCTAGTTCCCTATCTGATATAGACTTCCTATTTAGCACTGTATCATATTTTCTTTAGGTAGATTTTTAGGTTTTAGTTAATTTCCTTAATTAAAGGAAGCTACTTAAAACAAAATAGTCTGTGAATTTATGAGAGCACTAAGAAGTAACTAAAGATAATAAAAGTCGTAAATTTAAAAGTTGGGTTTTGCGGTGGTCGATAAGGTGGACTTCGAGAGGTCCCATACATGACCTATTTGGTAATAATGGTGGTCTTTTGGACATAGACCGACCAAAAAGAGCCAGAATTAGATCCCTACTCATTTATTAACGGGTGGGTCCAATGACGCAACGGGTGAACCATGCCCGTTTGCACCCCGCTTTGAAGTCCATGCCTTGATGATGAAGGTGATCAAGGGTGAGGGTATGTCAGGATATGATGTATCCGACCAGGCATCTCTAGACATCTTTAAAAGACATACTTTTGGTTTCTATTAAAATGTATGCTAGTTATTTGTTACAACTTTTTTGCGTAATCAGGTATGGATCTTATGGTAAAACCACAAGATGTTTCCATGGCCAATTTCTAAGTACTTGGCTAAAAGAGGAAGGTCGATGTATGGCGGGTAGCCAATCATAGAACTTTTCCTAATCCAGCTTTTAAAAGCCGACCCAAATTGTTGGAGAAGGCTATGATGATGATGATGTTGATCATATTTTAATTGTTAATACGAAAAAAACTTTATAGTTTTCTTTTTATTTATTTGAACTTTTTAGAAAATACAAGGTCTTGCATTTGGCAATCTTCTTTTCTAATATACTGTCTCTAACAGAAGCCAACCAAGAGAGATCAAGGATGAGGATTTCTATAGATATGCTGTAGATGCAAATGGGGAGCAATCCGGATGGATTACATGAAGTTGCCGCCATGAGGGAACTTAGACTGGTTCTGGTGGGTTTTCTGACAGACTATGCACATGACAAGCTAATGGGTCACTATTTGCACAAGAATCACTCCAGACAAGTTGTTTCTCAGTTGACTTAGAAGAGAATGGTACAGATCAAGTATGTGACTAGGCTGCTTCTATGTTCTTCTGGCAGCCCCATCCTTGTTATGTTCTTTAAAGCTAGGTGGAGGTCTTACCTAACATTTCATGCACCACCTCACAGGAAATTCTGTTTCTTGAACAGGGATGGAAACATAACTAAGTGGGTCATGACAAAGCACTGGAAAAATGGGAAGAATGTGACTGCACTATCATGTCAAAGTGGAAAATAAATTATCTTGCAGCTTCTTCTTAGATAGTTCGACAGGTTTGTTTTTCAAGTGAACTCCACTGCTTTGTTCCCAAAGTTATTGGTTATTCAGTACTCTTTTGCCTTCTTCTCATCTATCATGTAGAGACAGCTTTTATGTAGAGTGTGGACGTAGATGACTTGGGCTTGTGGCAGTGGTTGGTTCTACCTACTTAGAGACGATTTGTGGAGATTGAAGAAAAGGTGATTGCTGTGTTTATAGTGCAGCTTTCAAGAATGAAGGACATGCAAGTAGTTGAAATTGTGGTTGTCGTCTTGACAACCATGGGAGCTTTTGTTAAGACAGATTTCACCAATTGAGTCCTTCATACTCACTTTTAGGAGCTTATGCTTCACATCCAATTTGGGACTAGACTTAATTTTCTGCTGCAAAGCGGTATGCCCATTGTTTCCATTTGCTAATTGCAGATCCTCTGTGTTTCATGTCCAGAGAAAAGCCAAGTACTAAAAGCATCTCTTCTTGTATCTCCCATATCTTCTTTCGATATTTAAATTTCTGTCAATGAGTATTTAGTTATTGAAGTTTGCTAATTCCACACCCATGTGGGAGTGATACATATCCACACACCAGCACATCTTATAATGTGACACACGTCCGAGATTGAGTTTTCCATCAGGTGGGCCAGACTGTGTAGATTGTTTGGCATACAATTCAGGCCATTTCACACCTGTGGTGCACTACAGCATTTCAAAACAAAATAATGGCTAGCAGAAGAATTGTAAATTTACGTTGTACATTGTGGTCCATCAGAGGAGTGAAATTGTTTGATTTTTCAGGTTAGAAGATCTAAGCATTATTCTAACCATGTGAAAAGCTCAGATCTCACAAACATGTTTCATATTTGCATGCGTGCTGCCCGTGGATGTGTACAGCTCGGCTCTACATGCATGTCGAATTAAGAAACCTCTTCATTATAATCACATGGTGCAGCCTCAATATGTATATGGATGTTGAAAATTATAAGCATGGCATCATCATCTCCTCTTCAGAGCCTTGTCCCAGGTATAAAAATAGCATGGCTACCAAAATATATACATACATACTACCAAATTCAAACATATTACTATCTGGTCCAGTTTGGGAAATTGCAGTGAATGTACATTTTGCAGTAGCAATCATTTTGGTAGTGAGACTGAATCGACATTCTCCTTTTCTTCTTTGCAAAGAATGACATACCAACTACTTCGTGGATGATTCTTTCTCAAGGTTAATTATTCCAAGCCTTGCAAATTAATCCTTGTCTTGATGAATTCATGATTTTTTTTTACTCCTAACAAATTAATATTATAGACCTTGATTAGTTAAACATTAATCTCATATCTCCAATGATTTCTTTGCTTATTTTCTCAAGGTTTGATAGCCTTGCTGGCACATCTTGCAGCTACACCTGATATGTTATGTGTGACATGCCGTTTGTCTATCATGTGGAAAGCATGGTATGGATCATCTGATCAAAACCATAGCCTGCAATTATTGGTTTGGGTACGCATGAATGAAAACAATGGACAGTCTTGCATGTTTTTCGAGGCCATCCATTATTCTTGTTTTGTGTGGCCTACCTGAGTTGACCGGCTTGAGTTTTTGATCAGATGATCAACATGGTGTTTCACAGATTGCCGGATCAGACATCATATACAATCATAGATGTAAGGAATCTAGTTATCCTTGGTGAAATTCATGTTTTAAATTATTCTTGAATAGCATGGCAGTAACTCCAGTTTATTGAGAGGCTACTGATGTTGATGGGAATTCCTTCAGCTGGTTAGGTAAGAAGGATGAGGTTGTGGTCCACCAAGGATGAGAATGAGCACAGAAGATAGAACATTCAGAGCTGAAGAAGAGGATAGATGTTATCTAGATAAAAAGGAGGAAAAAGATAAGATTTTTAGGGCCCACTTGGGCATGCCTTCTAAAGGAATTTTTTAATGCCAAAATGCCATTTTGAGCCAAACCCTAGTTTGGCATTTGCATCTGGATGCACTTTCACAAGCCTCATTTGATTCCCTACTCTTTCAAGTAGGTAATAAAAGGCCCACTTGCTGAAAACCAATCAATAAAGAGCCCACAGGCTTGTTTATTGATTGAGCCTGAGTTCAACCTATGACAGTTGAAACCTTTGCCTAGACCTAGCTTGTTTTATTTGTTGGCCTTGAAACCTGGTTCTTACTTATCCTGTGCCAACGTAGGCCATGAAACCGCCTGGCCATGACTGCTATAATAATTTCTTCTGCAGACTTAAGGGTCTATCCAGGTAGGCAATGGCACGTAATCAAGATTAAGTCTAATCCCAATTGTGGCCAGCCCCATCTACTCCCCGTAAGATTCGCCTCACCAAAGCAATACTTTCCTCTCAGTAAACACAATTAGTGGCCTTTCTTGTTCTTTTTAGAACTTCGGCGGAGGAAAGGCAGCAGAATTTCTTCTTTCACTTAAGTTAGTGGAGTTAGTAGAGAAATAAAAGAAAATTCTCCTAATACATACTGCCACAAATCATGCCGCAGCATCTGGCTTTCGCTTTTTCTCATGATATGTTATTTTATCTTCGTATTGTGTAAAATGGTGTTTTTTTTTCTTCATGTAGATTGGACTTTTATGAAAGAGAACATAAAGCTTTTATGGTACATTGAGTCCTAATGAATTATGGTTGTTTTAGTCATTTATGGACTAAGTAATAGAATTATTATTATTTGATTGTGTAAAGGAAAAGTCACTGAAAGTAAGACTTTCCAATGAATCCATAAAGTCACCTTTCCAAGCAGGGGATATACTCTCGGGGAGTTATCTGATAGTCTGGAAAAGTGTGATGGTTGATACGCAGGCTTGAACGTGGCATACATTGCTTGAATTAACGTTAAACCATCCAATTCATAGCCTACTGTAAATTGGTCATCCCACCCAAGTTGAATTGATTGAATGATCCTCGACTGTTCATTAAATATCCACCAATCAGCCAATTAAAAATCCAAGTGAGTGTAATCTTTGATTTGTTGGCTATTTAGATTCGGGCCCACGATTGGAACGGTTTGATTTGAGTTACATGTTTGTTACCTTTTCTATTTCTTAGTGCGTGCGTATCAACTATCTTGATTAATTGTGACCGAGTAAGAAAATTCTCTTCTAGAAGCACTCGGCCCCCTCTCATGAAAAAGAATAAATGGCTCGAGCTGTGATTCGTTCATTCAATAGGTTGACCTATAATCCGTACCATTCATCTGGTTGGGCGCTTTAAATGGACGTTTGGTTGTGGCATCCAGCAATAGAATCATATCCACATGTTAGGTTAATGAATTCAATATACCGACGTCTGACAAAGTGGGCGCATCCGCATTGACTACAGGACCGCATGTTTCTATTGGGAAGAAATGGAGGAGGATATGCACGATATACTCAACTTTTCATCTTGTGCAAGTGGGGCCTGCTTTTTAAGTGATCTGAATCGCTGATCCGTGGTCCCCACTGTGTGGGACCCGAGAATTATCATACTAGAAGATCCTAGCCATCAATATTGGGCCAGTTTGAATGTAAACTTATCCCCTAAAATGATCTCTTCAAATGTATGGACGGTGTGGATACAATACATAAATCATAGTGGGATTTACAGAATTTGGTGACGTCACTTCAGTAGCGCGTCTCACCACTCAACCTGACAGTATCTAATCCGTGTCCATTTGTATGCGATCTACCATCTCATTATAGGGCATGAGTCCAAAAATGAGTAGATTGAAAGCTCAAGTGGACCAAAGATCAATATAACGCATCGTTCCTCTTCCATGCTCGATTAGTATCCTCACTCACATGTTTGCTATTTTGTTATTTTCACTCACTTTCTATCAACATGTGATAATAACTTGTGTGATTCGACTACAGATGTCATGCAGGTCATTCAACGTGGGGCCACTTAAATTGTAGCTTGTTTGTCATGCTCTTGGAATAGTGTGATGGAACAGTAGGAAGCTTAAGATAGTTAATGGCACTTATTATATTATGGTGCATTTGTATATTTATTGATACATGTATTTCATTTGAAAATTATGAAGATTAGTAGGGACGCATTCGATACAATAAGTGTTGAGACATAGATGGTTGCATATGCGAATCGGATTTGACACATGTGATGTAAGTACATATTGTAATTACATGTAAATAGGTAATGAATATTTACCCATGTAATTATGCATCGGTCCCAAGGTTGATGTTGACAATGAGCTTGTTTGCTAAACTTTTCATTCTTGAGCATGGAATTTGTATAATTTGTACATATAAAAATTTTCGGGCCCATCATGATATTTTTATCTTATCCATGTTGTAGATTTGTTTTATCAGCTCATTTTAGGGTATGAGCCAAAAAGTGAGGCAGATTTGAAGCTCAAGTGGACCATACTATAGAAAATGGTGAGAATTGAACCCCTAGCATTGAAAACTCCTTGGGCGCCCACAGAAGTTTTGGATCAAGCTGATATTTGTGTATACCCTTCATATGTGTAAGTGTGATCTTATGAATGAGTTGGATGATGGATACACATTCCCATAAAACTTACAAAGGTTTTAATTTTAAATAGTGGATGTCATTAACCCCTTGTTTCCTACGGTGTGATTCACTTGAGCTTCCAATATGTCTCATTTTTGGGCTCATACCCAGCAATGAGATGGTAAAATCGATGGTAGCGTAGATCACATACATGCATTACCGTGGGAACCCATGAATTTTGAAAGTCACGAGGCCATGTTCAATTTCACACTTCATAGCATTGTTTTCAAGAGTGTAATTAAGGAGGTCTCTTTCTCTTAAACAAACACCATTAAAAAATAATTATTAACTATTTACCCCTTTTACATGTGTAATTGAAAAAAAAAAATCCCTCCTTAACATGAATAAACTATTCTTGTTTAATAGTTATATTTTGAATAAATGGGATACTCTTTTTTCTTGTTTAAATGTAGAAAAGATCTTGGTAAGCTATGCACAAACTATCTATAAAGCGCAGCTTGTGAGCCTACAAACAGCCTGAATAGTGTGATTATCCAACAGTGTGCAGGCTCTAATATACAAGTGATATGCAATTACTTCAATCCAAACCATCCAAATATGGGCCATTGTGAAATGGATAGCTGAAAAATGTCACAAATTATAGTAAATAGATGATCTTAACTGCTTAATTTGTGATCATCAAATGGACCCCCAAAATGAGAGTTTCCTGGTCAAATACAAGAAGCAAAAATACTTTTAAGAGGTTAGGATTGTCCATCCCCAAGTGGAACCCGCATTTGGACATTTTGGAGTGTGGTATGTACATTTCCCCCACACACAGTCATTGCATGTACGCATGTGAGCTATCAGCCTACCAGTCGCTGCAAATGAAATCGGATTGCGTACTGAGTTAATTACTCAGTACGCTCTTATCATACTGAATAAACTCAGTTGGGTCCACCTTGAATGTATGTAGTCTATCCACGCCGTCCATCTGTTTTTCCATCTACTTTAAGGGGTTGAGCCCAAAATTGAAGCATATCCAAAGATCAAGTGGATCATACCACAAGAAACAGTGGGGATAATGATTTCTACTGTTGAAACCTTTCTAGGTCCCACGGTGATATTTATTTGTCATCCAACCTGTTCATAAGATCATAAAGACATGGATGAATGGAAAGAACAAATATAAGCTTGATCCAAAACTTCCATGCCCCCAAGAAATTTTCAAAGGTAGAAGTTCAAGTTAACTGTTTCCTATGGTGTGTTCCATTTGAAAATTTTATATCCTTCATTTTTGGGCTAAAGTCCTAAAATTAGCTGGGAAAAGGGACGAAGGGAGCGGATAAAATACATAAATCATGATGGATCCCACAGAGTTTACTCAGTACGGTAAGGGCAGTGAGTTGTTCACTACGCAATCCGCTTCCGCTGAAAATGTCTCATTGTTTCGGATGAGGATAGCCTTGGATCCCATTGGAAAGTTCCTGCGGTCCAAAGATATGTGGGGGCCACCCTGATGTTTGTGATAAATCCACTCTGTCCATCCAATTTGCCAGCCCATATTGGAAATAAGCCCAAAAATAAAGTAGATCCAAAATTCAAGTGAGCAACTTGACAGAAAACTGTGGGAATTGAATGTTCACAGTTGAAACATTCATGGGCCACTGAAATTTTGGATCAGGACAGTATTTTTAAATTTTCATTTAATGTCATTGCGAATGATCTTATGGATGGTTTGATGTCATATAATCATCGCAGAGGACCTAGGAAGGTTTCAACTATTGCCATTTCCTTCTTAGGGAGGCCAAGAAGTCAAGGTGGGGCAATGTGATGTTTGTGAGATATACACTCTTTCATCTGTTTGCCAGTTCATCTTATGATTCAAGTGGGTATATCCACACTGTACATCTATTTTGGATCATTATTTTGGAACATGAACCCAAAAAATGAGCACACAGGTGGACCAGGCCGTATGAAAATAGTGGGGCTAGGATTGAACACCCACCATTAAAAACTTCCTAAGGTCCACTGTAATGCTTATTTGCCATCCCACTTATTGATTAGGTCACATGGACTTAGAGGAAAGTAAAACACAAATACCAACTTAATCCAAAACTTTTGTGCCCTATGAAGTTTTGAATGGTAGGTGTTCAATCTCCACTTATTCATACCACACAGTCTATTTGAGATTTGGGTCAACCTCATTTTTTGGCTCATGGTTTAAAATGAGTAGTAAAGAATGACTTGATTAGATAAAATAGATACATCACGGTGGGCTCACAAAGCATCACTCCTGATAGTATCAGTCAGCCTACAATCTTTTTTTCTTCTTTAAACTCGCACGCACACCCACACCGTGGTGGGCTTTCGTCACCTATGGATACTCAAACCCTTGACCCGGTGTTGAAACTCTCAGGAGTCTACCACCCGAGCAAGAGCAAGGATCCAATCAGCATGCAATCCACGTACGAAAAGGTGCCGGAGAATAGAGTGGATCCACTGCTCTCTCTCTCTCTCTCTCTCTATATATATATATATATATATATATATATATATATATATATATATATATATATATATATATATATATATATTCCATCCAAACCATTCAGAAGGTAATTATCACCGGATGAATTAAAAACACATAAATATTGGCCTGATTTAAAATTTAACTTTTGTAGCCATACAAATGTTTCAACAGTTGATGTGGCCCACTTAAGTTTAAGATCAATCTCCTTTTTTGGCTCGTGTCCTACTATGAACTGGCCAAACAGATCAACCGGTGGATTTTTCACAAACATTACCGCGGGGCCGATATAGCTTTAAACTCAAGAAACTTCATGCCGTTGGGAATCCAAGCAATCCACGTTCCATTGTTTCAGTTGCATGTCATCGAACGTACTTAATGTATCGCCGTGACACTCTCATGTCCCCAGCATCCTACGTGGCAAGAGCCAATGCCTGCGCTTGCACCGTACAAGCATCTCATGATGGCACCACAGCCTACCGTTGTCTGTCACGAGCACATACCGTACAAAGCAGTCTCCATGATTGCACCCTAGCCAACCGACTTCTGTCACGAGCACATGGCAATCATCCCACATCATAATCCCATGACCAGCTTATGTTAAACTAATAAAATCAATATTTCTTTAGTGGTACCATCCACGCCTCTGTGATTACACGAATCATATGGCACAATTAATCCATGTTTAATGGTACCAAATACATCATTAGGATTTAAACTTTTTTTTTAAAAAAAAAATTAATTATTATTTTTTATTTTTTTAAAGCAAGCAATTTTAATTTTCTTGACGGGTCACAGCATTTTAATATTCAAGTTTTGTTCCAATAAACAATAGGCTGAGTTTCGCGGACTCTGCACATGTGGGGCCCATGATTGGGTAATCCAAGACACTAATACGATGGACCCCACTATGGATAAACCATGCCCAAAAATCTCTTCATTTGGTCAACTCTGGCCTTTCCATTTGCTGGCTTGTAGAAACATGGTTGAGAAGATATGCACACATTCAATGGAGAAAAGGCAAAGACTTTATGGTTTGGATCTCCCAATTTGGATTTTATTTTTTTATTTTTCTGGTTAAAGGTCTACCTATAATGGGGGCCCTTATTTTAATGATTTTGATAAACCATTAATGGTACCATATGTACAAAGTCGGGGCACACCAAGGAAGTTCCCTATGTTAACACAGTGCCCACACTATATGGGCACTTGATCTCATGATCTCAGTGTTTAAATAGTACATGGGGCTGTATTGGGTACAAGATGGACCATTGACCAAAGCCAACTCATGGATTTTTAGGGCTGCTTTTGATTTGGACAAATTTATGAGGCAATTGATAATTTATGGTATGCTGTGGCGGGGTTAGCAGATAATGGATATGCTACTACTTACTAGTTTTGGATTTCATTTGTCTAATACCTCAGAATATGGATATGACAATGTGGCACACGTGGGGGAGGTTAGGCTTGATTGATGACACATTTACACACGTTGCATTTTTTTTAATTCTTAAAGATCGATGGTTGTGAAAATGCACATGTGGAATACTTGAACCTAAACAGTTACACACATGAAACATTATTATAACATGTCATGCATGTACAAGAATAAAGATGATGGTTATATGCATCGAAACAATAATGTCATGAAAATGTAGTAACACTTTTACATAGGAGACACTCAATCCATGATTTAATGGCCATATGCATGGTTATTTGTCCAAAATTGCATTGACTACTATGCACAAGGTGGTTGACTAACCTTGGACAAGTTCGGTTGCTGTGATTGGTAACGAAAATTGCCCAAATCCATACAAACCCTTATGTGTGCAAAGAATCACGCCTGGAAGAATAGTTCTTGATTGTGTTTGTGCCCAGTGCTAAATCCAAATGCTTTTTGCTCACTTTGAGCAAAATTTAGGTAGTTTGGTTGCAATAAAAATTCAATCATTGACTCGCTAGTTGGAATAAAACTCTTATTTGTAATTTTTCTACTACTATGCATAAAAAAAATTAGATGACTTGTCTTCTTTTACTTTTCTTTTTTCTTTTTTCTTTTTTTGAATCACTAAAATATTTTTTTGTCTTTTTTTTTTTTTAAAGGTAATAAAAGCATATTGTAAACACGTGCTTAAAGAAAAATGACTACACAAATAGAAGGCAAGAACCACTCCAACTATTTACATAAAGAAAGAGTAATTAATTCCCTCTCCCTCCTCAAAATTTGAAGCCCATTTAATAATTAGGCTTTCGACTTTCAGCACAACAACTTCAAAATTTTAAAACATCTCTCATTTCTTTCTTCACAAATAGCCCAAAGCTCCACCAACAAGCATAAACGTCCCGAGATTTGTAACTACTTTTTTAGATTCATCCCATGCTAATATTAAAACTTAACTATAATTATTCCTATTGTGATACATACTTAACTATTCTTTTGTGGTTCACATATGCCATGTGCATTACATGTATGATACATGCCAATGTGCTAGAAGTGCCACAATTTGTCTTTAAGCACAAAAAATGCGTAATAAGTATCACACACACACACACACACACACACACACATCAAGTTGTACATGCAACACATATAGCACTTGTGCTACCATACATCAATAAACTATCTACTTATACCACATGTGCCACATTACATTCTCCAGCATCCCACACATGCCACATAGGCTCTTTACATATTCAAGTGCTACACATGCGTGGCATGTGCCAGCTTTCTAGCATTCATGTTCTGCTTGCCAAATAATCATTCTTTATCCTAGATGCTTGAGAAGCGTAGTGAGAATAATTAATCCAAGATAACATAACTGAGGCAAATAAAATCAAAATAAACTTGACCTAGACATGATGTTTAAGACTAAACTTTCGATGCTATTAAATGGATTTTGTTTCTACCTTCTAGCCTTTTACAAATGGTTCTTTCATGTGATTTCCAACTAAGGTAATTTCATCTGTGTTAGAGCCACACTGTCTGCAAAGAGGGACAAGACATTTGTAGTTTATCATTCTCTACTCATTTCCGTGACATGAGAAGCATATGTACAACTATCATACCATCAAAATTTTGGGAAACTTTGTGGTCGGAACTTAACCTATAAAAATCTTATTTATTAAATGATTGCACCAATTCAATTATTGGCTATCAAAAGAATGGTAAAAGGAAAAATGTAAATGGTCCAAATTCATTTGGGCAAAATTATAGCATACATGCTTAGTTACCTTGAAGGCAAGACCGTATAATAGTTCGCTGCCATATTAGAAATAGTGTGACTCATCCTCTCACAAGTGGCACTCTTGTGAGGATGTTCTTACCATCTAAATTATGGGTTAAGCAGCTTGTGGGGTAGTGCATATTAGAGTCAAGAGTCAAATTTGAATATTAAGTTAGCTCTGAATAAATCTTGTAATTAGATATAAGTTAGGCCTAGTAAACATGCGATTAGGTTTTCAGTATTTGAGTTAAAAACTCTAGATAGATTACGTAGTTTCTTAGTTGAATTAGGCACGACGGTAGAGTTTGCAACTACATTTATGAAATGGCATGCACAATTAGTGAGGTGAGATTAAATAAAGTTTATTATTTTTATCCCTTGCACATATGAAGTTTAATTCTTATGTAAATAACTGTGGTTCGTAGTTTTGAGTTGCCTCAGTTAAAACTTTAATATATCCTTATAGGGTTTAAGTCGAAACAAGTTCCACATGAAATAGTGAGAAGGTGAAAAGAGGTTTTTTTGCAGTAATTGGACAAATGTCGAGATTTGTGTGTGTGTGTTAGATAAGAATGGATAGTGGTGATGTGAATGAGGAAAGGAAAACTCTCTGTCTTTATCTCACATGCGCGCACTTTCTCGTCTTAACAGATGGTGGTCTAAGCTTTCTCTTTCCTTTTTTGAACTTGTTCTTATTTCCAATAGGATCAATAGGATCTATATATAATGGATGGGTTAGGGTTCTAGGGGTGCATTTCGCATGATGCATTGCCACCCTACAAACTTCAGTATACTTTATTATCGAAGAAGTATATCAAACTACATATATAATGCACATAAATATGATATAATCCCTCCACTATTAATGTCATTTATGTATGATCCATATTCCATGTTAATCAAGAAGTGGGCCTTTAAATTCAGGCTATTAAATTATCATCAAGTGTGATCAAAATAATTTTAATGGGTGAAAAACTTTCAAAGGTTAATTAAAACCTTTTAAGCATTAGGTCTAACAAAAAAAATACTCAATAAGTTCCTAATTTATTTAGACCCCCTCCTAAATAAGTTTCGTAGTAAAATTAGTGGATTTTTTGCTGGCCCATGCAAAAAATCAATGAACACTGATGGATATATCTAGCATCAATTACTTGTAGTGATCTTTATAAAGCCTTATAAAGCGAGCCAAAGCCGCCCAATCAATATCCAAGACCCCTCACATGCCCATATATCTAAATATTGATCAATTAATGTGTAGTTAAGTTTATGATCATAGTTTATACTAACGGGCTCGCAGATTATTGACTTGAACCTCCAACCACCAATATGAGTATCCAAGGGTTCATACCCGATTCCCATATCCATGACACTCTCATACTCCTGTGTAGGGTAAATGTAAAATGGACAATAAATACTAAGCTGATTTCCAATGATAAAAAGACCTAAGTCAGTCCCCTTACACGAGATGACCATATATCTCTAATATCAGTATTTATAAGTGTATCTAAAGCATATATGATGGTCATGACTCATTTGATTACTGAGATTCATAGAACACAACTTTTCTAGGTCAATGACCACTATATCCAATTTTAAGTTTTGCAGGACCAAATGATGTATTGTGTACTCACACAATCCTGTGAGTATAAGATTAAATGCAGTACTAAATATGTCTAAGGCATATAACATATATTTAAGAAAGGACGCATGGTTATCAAGATCAATGGTTGAGATCGGCTTTATTACATCCACATGACTAGTGAATTAGGGCGTACATTGGTTTTCCTAGTCATTAGTTCTAAAAATCTTCCACTTGCCCTAAAACCAATAAGTGTTCAAATCCAACAAGATGAAGAGTATTAATTGTGAGTCTATTATAAAGAATTTTGTGAAAAAAAAAAAAGAAAGAAAGAGAGAAGAGTGAGAAAAGAATTATTCTTCTTAATTTTAAAAGCTCTACGAGTAAAGAGTGTTATGAATTGTTGTGTGCCTTGCACTGAGGAGACACTATTTCTTGAAATATCAAGATATGATGGAGTTATATAAATTCTAAATTAATTGAGGAAAATGTGAAAATAAAAAATAAATATAAGAAATGTTGATAAAATATGCAAAGTTCATATTCTGGCAAAATGTGAAAGGGGCAAAAATGACAAGATCACCAAGTGTGATTTGCACATCAACCTTAATGGCAATGTGATTGTCAACTCAAATCATGAAGTTTATATTTTGAAAATCAAAAAATGAGAATGTGGTCAAACTTTACAAGATCGCTAATAGTTAAAGATCCTATAAGAACATGATCTAAATATCTAAGGTCATGAAAGATAGAGAGATGGAGCTAGCGTGGGAGCAGATTAAGTGAGACACTGGCCTCACCCATGATGGTGCGGCCCTTATGTGGGGCTCACCTGAATGTATCTATTTTGTATCCACACTGTACATCCTTTTTTATCTGATTATTTTAGTGCATAATCTAAAAAATTAGCATATCCCGTTGTCAAGTTGACCATACCATAAGAAAAAGTGGTGATTGACCATTAATGGGTCACAAAATTTTTGGATCAAGCCATATTTCCCCCCCTTTCACCTAGGCTTAATTTACCTTATCAACCGCGTGGATGACGAATAAATACTATGGAAACATTAAGGTGCGACTTAAGAAGTTTTTAATGGTAGGGCATTCAATCACCACTATTTTCTAGAATATGGGCCGCCTGAGATTTGGATCTTCTTCATATTTGGGATCATGCGGTAGGATGATCTAGAAAAATGGATGGATAGCATGGATACAGAATAGATGCATCAAGGTGTGCCCTACGGTAAGGACCACACTGTCTTGGGTGAAGCGGTGTCTCACTAATCCTCTCCCAGCTAGAGAATGTACAACTCAGGTCTCACCTAATCCCTTCCAAGCTAGAGTATGTACAACTCACAATCATATAATAAATATTTTTACAAGTCTTTGAAGACCGTATATTTTCTAAAATGGAAGACCATGATGAGAAAGAAAAATTCAAGTATGAAGGTTATTATAGTTAAACTTGAATATTAAGTTAGCTTTGGTTAAATTTGGTGACAGATATAAGTTAGTCTTAGTTAAGGTGTGATTAGGTTTCAAGTTAGAAAAGTGTTAGGTAGATTACTTACTATCCCTGTTGAATTAGGAGTATGGTATGCACAGCTGGTGAGATGAAATCAAATAAATTAGTTGTATTATTATTATTTTTATCCCTTATAAAGACTAGCTCTGGTACGAATAACTCCTAGTTTTGAGTTGCCCTACCCTTGCAAATCTTGTTGATGAAGAAATCCTAACCGTTCGATTTATAGCTATAATATCAATGGTTAAAAGAAAATAATGGTCCAAAATTCAAGGGCAAAAATCATATGGTTATTATATCTTCTTAGGTAATATTTCCTGTCATGCTCCATTAATAATTAGGTCAGCTCTTTGGATGGTCTGATCATTGGACAACTGTATCATGTGCATAGTTAGAGAGCCACCAACATTTTTTAAAATGGAGGCAAAGTACCAAAAATACTTTGGTACTTCACCTGGGAAACTACCATGGTTATTTTCTCCAGCGGAGGGTAAACAACCTAACATGTATAAAATCCACACCGTCTGTAAGGTACACTACCCCTTGCTTGGTCTTGATCCAAAAATTCAGGCTGATTCAACAACCCAGATGGGTCAGACAAAAAATCGTCACTAAAACTTCTAAATTCACAAATTCATGTGTTATGCCCCACCTATGATTCTCGGGTACTTCTTTCATCGTACTAAGGCATATCAGATGAATGGATTAGATGGCATATCAACGCCATAGTGGGCCCTACACAAAACTAATGGTGGGCGTTCCATCCCAACTGTTTCCAATGGCGTGGCCTACCTGAGTTGTATTTTATCATAATTTTTGTGCCCTATGGTTAACATGAGGCTGCCTAACAGATGGACGGATGGCTCTCATGAAAGTTCCACCCACGTGGCTCTCGGTTCATGGAAGTTACACGGTACGTACAACCGCAATATATGCGCGGTTCCTATTGACGTTTCCAATCGGGTCAGCGATTTGTACGGTGGGATTTACGACACGACAACTAACATATTTACGGTGGACGAGTCACCACCATTTTTAAAACGACGGGGAGCTATCATACCAGACTTTTCTGTTCGGCGTATGACCTGCGCTCCGCCGTCGATGTGGAAAGAACCATGCGGTCGCGTACCTCGCGTTAGGATCGTACGGAGGTTACTTTCGCATGCCAAGAGCTACGTGGGTGAAACTTTCGTGAGATCTAATCCGTCCATCAGGTACAATGAGTCATGTCAGCCATTGAGCCCAAAAACCATGGGACCAGAAACGTCTATGAGCAGCGTGTAAAATTTCCAAGCTCTGTGGGGTCCACTACTTCGAATAAGTAAAATCCACTCCGTTCATCAGGTAAGGACCATTATTTGGACAAAACATATGGTAGATGATACAAATTAAAAATTCATATGGCTCCCCGCTAATTGAAACAATGTAAAACTTCTCCCATAACCGCTAAATTTACGTGGTGTCTCGCACGTGAGTTTTATACAGAGTGGTTTTTTGTATTTTATCTTAATTTTGATAAGCTAGACCTGATTTATGGGTTTGATGAAAGATACCAACTAAGGTGGCCCAACAAAGGAACCTATGGTTGACATCCCATCTCCATTGTCTAAATGGTGTGGCCCACGTAAGTAGTGGATGTAGATGACTTTGGGCGGTATGACTTAACATCTGATAGAGGATGTAGATGACTTTGGGCGGTATGACTTAACATCTGATAGTGGAATTTACGTAGGCCCCACAGACTTGGGTCATTGGGTGTTTTACGCGTTAAGGATTCCGATCCTTAATCACAGTAATTAAAAAACTGAGCGGCCCCAACATTCCAGGCAGTCGGGATGGAGCAGAAGGTTTCTGTGGAGCCATCTTGATGTATTAATTATGAATCCAAGTTGCCCATATGCTTTTCAGATCATTTACAAAGTTATCCTAAAAATGGCCTAGATTAATTATGAGGTGGACCATCTTATAGGAAAAAGTGTTGACTGACCATTAATGAGCCACAAAACTTTGAATGAAGCTGATATTTTTTTCCTTCACCAAGGCTTATGTGACCTTATCAATATATTGGATGGTAAATAAACATGATGAAACATTAAGGTGCACGGAAGTTTTTAATGGTAGGACAGTCAATCACCATAATTTCTTATAATAATTAAATCTTCTTACTTTTTAGAATGATGCTATAAAATAATCTGAAAAAAGTGGTGGACCATGTGAATACATAATGCATATATCAAGGTGGGCTCCACAGTAACCCATGGTAAGGGGGACATGGTCTTGGCAGACCGGCAATGTGGATGAGACACTAGCAATGAGGTCCACCTTGATGTATGAATTATATATATATATATATATAAAGCTTATTTTAAGACACAGTTTCAAGAATAAAGTAGATACAAATTTCAGATGGACCACACCACAGGAAACAGTGGTCATTGAAAGCCCACCATCAAAGACTTTCAAATGTTCAGCCGTTTAGATCTTTAAGTTGCTTAAGATAAGCTAGCTTATCTTAGTTTCTACTGGTTAAGAAGATGAGTATGTTTAACAAGTAACATACTTAGCACCTTCTCTTCCCTTTCTCCTAATGCCTTTGTTCAATTACTTATGAAAAGTAAAAAGGTTAAAAAATTTAGCTGAAGTGATTATGTAAATTTTAATAAAAAAAGTTGCTTATAACTAATAATAAATCAAACTTATTTAAAATAAGTCACTTATCTACTATTATAAGTGAAAAAATTAACTTACTTGGTGATATACTTAGAGGCTTAAATTGACAATCTAACATGTTGATAAGGTTACACATCCCCCTAGTGGGGGTGGCTAACATGGAGTGTGTGTAGGAATATGGGTGTGTACTAACAAGCTAACCCAAAAAAGAATTTTTTTTTTTTAAAAAAAAGGTTACGCATGCCTAAATGGAAGGAAAAACAAAACAAAAATTAGTTGGATACAAAACTTTCGTAGCTCATAGAAAGTTTTTAACGGTCCATCACCAATGTTTCCTACTTTGTGATCTACTTCAAAATCTTTATTTGCTTCACTTTTAAGATTATGGCCTCAAATAAGCTGAAAAAATAGATAAATGACGTGGATATACAATTTATACATTGAGGTGGGCTCCGGAGGTTAGGTTCTCACTCACATAGGGTAGCGGCCAAATCACGCTTCTTGGGATGGAAGGCCCATCATCAGTTTTTTGTAGGCCCACCGTGGTGCTTACAAGCCATCCAATCCATTAGTCTGATTTGTCTCACCAAGTTGAAAGAATTGCTCAAAATTCACAGTAATAAAAAACTCAAGGGCCACGCCGCCCGAATTTAGAAGTTCTAGGTACGATTTTTTGAAGTGGTCTACTTTAAGTATTGAAATCACACACACACAGACACATATATGTGAAAAGGTACTATGCGCTCGACCTCACGAGTCTGTCCCATGAGGTCGAGCTTTGTGGGCCCCACCGTGACGTTTTTCGAACATCTACCCCATCAGTCAGATGCACCATTCCATCCTGGACTTAGGTCTCAAAAATCAAGTCAATCAGTGACTTGTGTAGGCCACACCACATACAGAAGTGGGGAGGGGCCGTGCACCATTAAAACATTCATAATCATTTTTTGGGCCCACCAAGATGTGGTTTGTAAATCCAGACCATCCATTATGTGTGTCCCACTTGGATGAGGGTTCAGACCAAGTTTCAGCGGCATTCAAAACTCAGGTGGACCCTACCAAGTACTTTTATATGTTTTAACGGTGTCTTCACATGATTTTAGATGGTATGGCCCACCTTAGTTCCTTATACAGCTGATTTTTCGGATATCTTATAATTTAGAGGGGACCCATCAAATATACAGTGTTGATGGTCGACATACATCACGGTGGGGCACATACCTAGCTTATCGTGAGGTCGGGCGCACAGTACCTTTTCCCTATATGGAAGAAGGTACCATGTGAGGTAAGCAAGCGTTTTCCACGTTGAAACTTGAAACGCAGGCCTTTTACCGCCGGCTACGGGCTGGACTCAGCTATCCCAGCTGTCCAGGCATCCTGGTCCTGCGTTTGTAGGATACAGAATACCTTTGGCTCTAGGTTTGTACAAGTGGAGCCCATGTCATTCAAACGGATGACCCATTCATCCAATGTAGGCGATAGAAAAATCCACACCCAACTGCGTGATATGAGACGCATCAGTGGTGAAGGATACGATGCGCCAAAATGTTTTAAAAACCATGGTTAACGAGAAAAGGCCGCAAGAAATTTCCTACCAAGGGATTTCTAAGATATGCACTATCTAAGGTGAGAACCATCATATCAACGGTTTAGATCATTGGACTAGGTGCCACTTGTTCAAACCAAAAACTCAAACGGACTGTATGACGACGAACTCTCATGGTTGGGAGCCATGGTTTAAAAGCTCCGTGGCCCACCGTGATCTGCGTGAGCATTGTATAAATATCATGTTGTAAGGACGCGAATTTCCCACGGTAGGTTGCCGGGGTAACAAAAAGCTCCGTGGCCCACCGTGATCTGCGCGACATCCACCCGTTTATCATTTTCACTGATCATTTTAGCATGTGGTTCCAAAAATAAGGTTCAGCCAAAAGCTAAGTAAGCCATACCACATGGATAAGTGGGGATGGAGACTGCTACTGCTCGGCCGACCGAAGTTTTGGATAAAGTTAATGTTGTTTTGCCATTATTTTTTGGATTGACGTTACGATCCGTCCTACCCATTAATTGCCATTCCACATGTTAACAGGGAAAACACAAATATCAGCTTATCCAAAAATCTCATCCCTAGCTAGTCAACGTTTTTGATGGCAGGTGTCTAGTGTCTATTATGTGTGGTCCACTCTTGCCTTGGAATTGCCTCATTTTTAGAATTGCACCTTGCAATGATATAGGAAAAATGGATGGATGGTCCGGATAAAACACGTACATCATGTGCCTATTGGGAAGCCGATTGCCTAGCGGGTAACTACCTGCAGCGTACCGACTAAACTCTGCGAGGTCCACCACGATTTATGTATTTTATCCCTTTTATCTGCTCATTTTCGTAGATAATTTTGTATATGAAAAAAAAATAAAAAAACAAAACAAAACAAAGCACATCTAATTTTCAAATGGACCACATCACTGAAAACAGTTCAACTAAACATTCATAGTTAAAAAATTCTTAGGGCCACCTAAGTTTTAGATCAAGGTTATATTTGTGTTTTACCTTTATCCATATCTGTATGATCTTATGGATAAATTGGATGACAAATAAACATTAATGTGGGGCCTGGAAAGGTTTCAACTGTAGAAATCATTATCCCCACGGGAAACAGTGGTATGATCCACTTGATCTTTGGATGTGTTTCAAACTTGGGCTCAACCCTTTACAGTAGATCGAAAAACGGATGAACGGTGTGGATAGACCACATACATTCAACGTGTCCCCAATTGAATTTACTCTTGGAGCGAACTTAGTAACTCAGTAGCCAATCCGATTTCGTCCGTTCCTACAGGGTTGGGGTTATTTACCCAATCAACGTCCAGACATGTTCTGTTTGGTCGTGTGACTAATCGAGAGGAATCATCCCATGTTCTGCCAGAATATGTAATATCATAACCATCCACATACCGCTAATCATTTAGCAAGCTTGAACATCAATCCAAGTCGTCAAAATCAGATGTGTCACTTTGAATGCTGTATAAATCCAAATGAAATTGGAAGAAGGATTCTAACCACTCTTTTGATGTCCATTAGCCTGAAAAATCAATCAACGGACCAGATGTTAGGAAGAAAAAATAATCGTAATTTGAAGATGGTTCAATCCAAATATATTTTCGAGATCTACCCCATTCTCAGTGGATCCCATCATTTGAACGATTTGGGTTGAGGTAGTATGTGGATGGGTATGATGTGCAATGCTCTCGCCATGTACGGTGAAGGATGCGAAGTCCGGACGCCTCATCTTCAAACGGCAATCACAAACGTAACAAACGTGCCAAAAATGGCGCATGTGTGGAATCCTGTACAATCAAAGGGTGTTTCTATAGTGAATATCTTTAATCCAAAATCCACCCGTAAATTTATCAAGTGGGCTAGAAACCAACGGTCAACATTTATCATGCATGCGTTGACACAATGTTGATGATAAGGATGGCCTGATTTTTAGACCAGGATATCTGCGCGTCTGACGAAACTATGGTGAACGTATCAGATCACTTACACGCGTGACAAGCATGCACGCGTGACAAGTATGCACGCCGGATGCGTTTGTGTTTGGTGCTTGAAGATGAGACCTCTGGAGTCAGAATCTCTCTCGAATGCATATTCTACATGGAAAACTTTGTTACTCTGGCAGTAAGTGATTTTTGACACGCAGGCACTTAGAAATTGCATACGTGCCATGCTATCAAATTAAACGAAACCGTACAAATATTATTAGCAGCTTAGATTAATCGTGAATTAAAAACATTACGATTTTTGGTTAAATCTGATTATCAGATTGCTCAGCATTTATTAGACGGTTGAACATAAGAAAATTTAATGGTGTGATTCCAACAAAAAATTGTCCAAGGATCAAGGGTTAGGATTTAGAAAAGTCATTACTGACAGTGGGTTCCGCATTTAGTCGGTTTATTTGAGTCAATATATGCCACGTGTACCATTTTTAAGCGCATGAGTATCAAGTATCACACGTAGCCAGAGTATCATATAACTCCGTATTCTTTGTGGTCTGATGTATCATGTATGTATGAGCTGCAAAGGCAGGTTTGGTGAGAGCGTGAGAGAGAGAGGGAGAGAGGAACGAAAAACAAAAAACCCCAAAAGAAAAAGGTGAAAGAAAAAGAGTTTCCCCCTTCTTCTCTTCGTTTTCCAATTTCAATGGCATCCTTCAATCTCCTTCTCTGCATCTTTGCCATTTTCGCGCTTGGATTCGCCTCATCATCATCATCATCATCCTTCCTCTGCCATCCTCAGCCTCTTGTCTTCATCACTGCCCTCCAATCCCAATGCCCTCTTTCGATCCCCCCATCTCCGCCAGCACAGGTACGATTTCTTGCCATCTTTTTTGGTTTTTCTTTCGATTTTATTGTTTTTGGTTTGATGTGTTTTCTGGAAATCGCTTTTATTTTATAACTCGCGATCCAAATGCTGTTGGGTCGGTGTCGATTCCTTGGTCAATGGGCAGAAGTTGCGTTCTTTCCAAATGGGAATGAACGGATTATGTTATTTTCTTGTTTCTATGGCTATTTATTTTTATTTTTATTTTGTTGTTGTTGTAAGAAATGAATTGATTGGATGCTTTTGCTTCTGGGTCGTTTAGGAATTGGTAGGAATTTTGGATTCCTGATTTGTGTTTTGAATTTCTCATGATGAAATTCCATTGGCTGCCTTTTTTGGAAAAAAAAAGGGTGATTTCTTCATGAATATAATTTAAAACTCGTGCACTTTGCGTGAATTGTGTTTCCGGCCGGATATTTTCGAATTTGGATGGTTTTTAATGAAGAGAGGAAAATGGATATTGGGTTGTTGATGAGCAATATTGACTTTTATTATTTTTTCTCTCTGTCAAATAAGCGTTTCCAAGGAAAAGTCAAAAGGTACTTGCATGATTCTCTTTCACTTTGCTTGCGCCAGAATATTTGAATTCAATTCTGTCGAGTTATATGACTTTCTCGTTGCTTTCGATTTTGGAAGTTTGGGTTTCTTGATCCTGCCTATTTTTCTTTGGTGGAACATTAAGGATGCTTTCTTGTTTATTATTATTATTTATATTTCTTAGGAGAGTAGTCATAAGACGTTATGCTATTTGAAAGAAATCCAGGCACATGAAGAAAATAGCACTATTGTTGTGATGCTGATGCTATGATGCATAGTTTTATGGAGATGGGGCTGTAGTTGGTCGGATTATTAAAGGGTCTATTTACCCAATTAAGATGAAATTCAATAAGTTAAATTCAGTACACAAGGAAAGATGATTGTGGGGTTAACTACACTCCCTTCAGAATGATGGAAGTTCAATCAATAATCCGCAAGCTTTGGGTATTGATGGAGTTCCGTTAGATGATAAGGGGAATATCAAGTTACACTTTTCTGGTCCCTTTTAGGGGAAGGTGATCTGATCTAGTGGAGACCTTGGCATCTTGGTCATTATGGCATGTTAAAGTTTTTCAAAGAATCCTTTTACCTGGCCTCTAATTGTGGAAGGTGACTCAAAAGTCAAAACTTTCAATCATGATAGCATCCTCGAAGGTTTTGGAACCTTGCGGATTTTGTTTCACTGTATTCGGAATTAGATGTTTTGTGTTGCTACTTGATGTATCTTTTAAGCATTTCCTGAGAGTTGTGAGATGGTTGGGGGATTCCCTTGCAAAAGAAGGTCCCTTGCCCAACCCTCTTGATCAATTCGTCTCATCCACTGCCTTGGTGGATATTGTAACATCTATTCTCCTTTCAATAGAAATGCATTGCTTATAGAAAAATCCAACTTGAAACACATGAATTTACCATTAATGTAGTCATAATTTTGAATTAAAATGGAACAACACCAACATTTTTCATTTCATCTTGATTGAGTTTATTTATTGCAATTCAATTGAATCAGAGGGTCCAAACAAAAACGTAGAGAGTCAGATTCAGCTCTTGTCCTCTGTCCTCACCGACTTACTTTTCTATGGTTTCCTTCTTGCAGTTTTTTTCCTGTTTATGCTCATTTGATGGGGGGAGGGATGATTCACTTGTCTTGGTCTTTTTTGGGAATTGGGACCCCCACCACACCCTCCAGTTCATCTCTGTGCTCCCTGAAGTCCCCACCCCTGTGTTGACGTGGTGAAGGGTGGCAGTTCTTTAGACCCTCAGAGATTTCCTTTCCTCAAGGCTGTGTTACGGGTCTAGGTGGCAGATAAATGTATGGCTCTAGGTTTTAGAGAGGCTAGGCCCCCAATATTTCAGGTTATTGGGATAGGGCTAATGTATCTATATAGGGGCATCCCATCTTATGCATTTAATCGTTTCTCTTCTCAATAAATTTTTTGCTGTCATCTGCCAATTCTTGTGTAGCTCCATTTCCTCACTTTCCAATCTATGGGTGAAGATTTGCTGCTTCCTTGACTAAGGCATGAAAGAAAGAAAACAAAGTTCACCACATGAGATCATATATACAAATAAATATTATTAGTTTTTCTATACTTTTTGTTACTTCACCTCGTTTTTACTTTTTTTTTTTTCTGTAAAACATTAGGGCATGGCTGAACCATATCCAACATGGTTCATATCCAGAATACATGAACCTTCAGGTGTTTGAAGGATATGATGTGAATCTCACCCTTGAAGTTCTTGAATCCTGAGGATGGAAATGAGATTCTTTGCATTCTGATTTAGAACTGTAAGCACAATGTTGAATGTTTTAGTTGCTGCGTCACTAGGAAATGAGACAATTTGTTCCAAATAGGCTGCTTCCTGGCTTGGTTGCTTTGTGTAGACACCCCACTTCATGTATGGCCTAGAGCAATAGCCTTAATTAGAATGTTGGTTTTGTTCCAATGTGTGGGTGCAGAAATTTTGCTAGGGTTCTAACCTATTCTCTAATCCAAAACCTGCCCAAAGCCTACGTGAGTTCACCCTAAATTCACCCTCAACTCAATCCTAAATTCCAGCCTAAACCCACGTAAGCTGTCAAACCCCAACAAGGTTCATCAAAAACATCACATCACATCACAGTTGGATTGTAGTGGGAGGGGTGGGTCCCACCCATTTTGCATGGTTTTGATGGAGTTTTATGTTGGCGAGAATGTTCTGTAACCCACAACCATATTTTTTTCCACATGGTTTTGATGAACTTTTATGTTGGTGGGATTTTTCTCGCCGCACAGTTTTCTTGGCACAGATATCTTGTGAAGTATTCTACATGGTGGGAATACTTATCCTGCGAATGAGGTTGCAGCTATCACAAAGTTCTATTTTCAAGTCGGCAAGATTAATTGTTGTGATCATTGGGCCCACCTTGAAGCCCATTTGTCAACCTTTCCAATTGGCCCTAGATTGTTCCAATTCGATGTTTCAGTGAGGCTTTGTGGCCCATGCAATTGGAGGGTTTGTGTGAATTACCTGCTGAATTTCAGAAGAAATTACCAGATTGCCCCTCAGACAATTCAAATCCCAAACCCAATTTCCTTCCATTTTTGAATCAACTCTATCTAAATTACCTTAAGCCACTTCTAATTCCTCAATTTACCCCTCTAACTAACTATGGTTGTAATTTTCCTATCCTTCTCTCATCAATTGTCATCCCCTTCATTCAAATGTAAGATATTTCTAGAAACTCTACCCTTTATCAAACCCCAAAGGTTCTCTCCATTTACCTAATTGCCACCCCAATCTTCTATAAATATTCCCCCCATCAGAAAACAGGTCTGGCATCTCTGGGATCTCAAAGCTCAAATGTACAAACCATCACAAAGAGCCTTCTTCTGCATTTAGCCAGAACTCTGCAAGCAAAACTCCATCTAGTTGAAAATTCTCAAGTCAAGTGCAAGCACATCAGCACTGGATGGCAAGACCAGAGGATTGGATTGTACCTGAAATGCAGAGACCTTATATATCTCTAGCTTGGGTGTGGCTAATGAGCACATCTCAGCCATGTGGCTTTGAGAAATGGCTCTACTAACCTCCTTATTGCAGCAACACCTCTTAAGATCACTACATCAATTTCTTCTTTTGGTGCAAATGGTTCAAGTTAGGAGAAGATTGGAAGAAGACCTTCCGGTGCAAACTGAGGACAGTTAGGATTGGAGCTGAACTTACAATCACCACATCATCTTTCTTTTCTTTCTATAATTCTTTTATTGCCTCTCCTACTTAGTTTTTTGGTTCATGCCTCCATCACTTAGGTTTCTAGCTCCTCTTTGATATTGAGCTAGTGACGACCCCGAAATTTCTCTTTCTTGGCTGTTTTGCTGAGTGATCTAAGTCCGTCAATGGACACATTAGCACTCAGATAAAGCAACGATAGCTACTTTTCATATTTATTATATCTTCATATGGGATTTCAGACTCAATTGTGAAGAAAGTAGAGGAAGTTCAATGTGATCTCCAATTTGACGGTTTATCACAAGTAAAGTGTGTATCTAGTGTCATAGGGAGAACTCTGTAAACCATAGGTGGTTTGGGGCATTAGGGTTAAGGCCTAATGTATGAGAAAATGTAATTTTGCTATTTTAGCCGAATGGTGGTGGATGATTGCCGTTGCACCTTGGATGTTTTTTTGTTTGAAATTTTGAAGCCAGTGTTTGAAGAAAGAAGGGGATACTGTCTTCATCCTATTGGTGGAAAGATTTTTACTTAGTTACGTGGAAAAGTTTCTTTTTTCTTTTTGAAAATTAATCACGGATCTATTAAAAGAGAAAAAGCTATACAAGGAGATAAAAGACTGATGACACCGGCAAGAGTGACCCTGTTGTTAATCCCTCAAAACATGATGCAAGCAATTGTGTCCACATCCTAAAAGACCAAAAACAATAAGAATAGAGAACAATGAACAAGGCATAAAACTCATCCCTAGAAAACGATGAACAAGGCATAAAACGCATCCCAAGGGATAGCACTGGGATACTACAAGTTGTTCACTATTTCGTCTTTCTTCAAAAAGTTCCAAATGCCGATAAGCTCCATTTTTCTAGACATCATGAAAATCAGTCTCATTATAGCACAATTCCCTGTTAATGAAGCAAGTCTACTTCTAATATTGGCACTACTTTGCTCTTGAAAAATCTTCCTTTACTTGCTTTCCACACTCCTACATTATAGCATGAGGAAGCATCTTCCGCAAAATGTTCTCCTGGGGAGAAAAAGCCCCCCCAAGACCACATCGAAGTTCTTGAAGTTCCCATGAAAAACCCAGGCCATGCCAAAAAACTTCAAGAAGTGGTATCATATCTCCCTCACAAAAGGAGAGTGCAGGAAGAGGTGGTCTAAGGATGCCTCATCCCCCCAACCAAGGTTCTCTGAAACCAATGCGCATTGCTCGCATTTATTGGTTCTAGTGCCCAATGAAACAAGTCAGCCACACCAAGAACCTCCTGATTCACCTGTTAGAAGCCCAGAGGGAGGCTTCTGTGGGTTTTTAGGAAATGTCTATTAGCATGTTGTACTCCATTTTGTGGGTTTTTAGGATCACTTTTTTTACTGAAACCTGGACATATTGTCAGGTATGTATCAGGTATCGATCATGGATGATATGATATCCAATGCATCCATTTTAATCCTTGCTCCCAACACATGAAGCATATGGTTATGAGGACAAAATTCCTTTTCTTCCAAAAAAAAAAGTTGCTTGCTTGTTGCACCGTCCAAGCAAAGGCTTTCCACTTGTGAGGGATTTGGTTGCCCGTGCTTTGGTGCAAGGGGGTTTTGAGATAATTCCATATCCCCTAGTGCAACAGATGGAAAAAAAGACTTCAATGAGAAACAGCCCTTTGGATCCCTTGTCCATATCTTTTGATCCTAAGCATTTGCATTGACCTTGGACTTCCCAAAGAATCCCCATCGCCAAGGTATTCCATAATGGTGATGGTGGCCGTAACAGCCCCACCACTGTAGCTGTTCAATACAGGCTGTTGATGGTTGTTACAGCCTTTAAATAAAAATTGACCCTGTAATGCCCACTATGGGGCATTTTTTCCATAGCGGCGATTACGGTCGTTACGGGCCTGTAATGTGTGCGTTGTCACTGTTACAGTTACATAATGGCCATTACCTAACTGTTTTGGAATACCTTGTCCATCACATCTTCAAAGTGACTAATCTCCTCAATTTTCAACTTCTGATGAAAAACGATGTTCCAAACAATCACCCCTGCAATTGTCTCAAAGAAACTCCTGAATGAGGCCTTCTTTCAAGCAAGAAAGAGAGAATTTTGTCTAGGATGTTGTAGCTAGAGGATCGTATGATTCGTCTCTGACCCAGGGGTCTTCCCACTGTTACCAACACCAACCATGAAGCGAACACCATTGCACATCATATGGCCGACCCTATCTCTGAAATCTCTGTCGTCCCCCATTTGGGCACATACGGACTTGCTAACATCTTCCCACATGACAAACCCTGCTCCCCTTGAAACCACCCTTGGGAACTGCCAGCTATCTTAACTGCCATATTTACCTCTGATGGTCTGATCGCATTGGCCCACAAAGACTTATGTGAACTGGAAACCATTCGAGCTATCTGTTGTATTGTTATAAAGTTTACCCCTTTTCTTGCACTTCTTACTGGCTGAATACCAATCTGTTCGCTTAAATGCTAATGTTTACCAGAGCATGTCATGGTTTCCTGAAGGAATGATGCTAGAACTGTATGTACTTTTCAACCCAAGGATATATGGGGCAATGGGTATGAAAATTAATTAACTTGCATGAAGATGTCAAAGGTTTCAACTGATCTTGTCAAAAACATCATCCGTGTTTGAAATGTCTAATTGTCTGCGGTCTTTTTGTTTCAATTTATTCACTTCAGCATTTTGGCATGTTATTACATGGCTGACTTCCATGTTGTAGAGTACTGGGTTGTTTATTTCACTTAAAGGTTCTCTGGGTAGATGTGCTCCCAGAATGTGCGTGCTGCATATAGAGGTGGCCTTCAAGTTATGAGTAAGTTGGTGGAATGTCTGAGCGGTGCTTAAGGTGGTGGCCCTCACTGTGAAGATGACCATATGAAAAAATCAGGTTGGTCCTCTTATGAGGCTAGCCATGCATATATGTTTAGTGTGGACTGTTGGCAGTTTATTTAAATCATCCATACCTTTTGTATAGGGGTGCCCTACTGGAAGACTGGACCAACCGGATTTTCCCCTGTTTATCTTCGTTGTGGGACCACCTTGTACAACACTAAATGTTCCACATGCTTTTCAGGTTGGTATTTCTGCTCTGCGTGGGGTTATCAACTCTCTCATAACTGACCCTTGATAACTTCTAGATTATATACCACATTTGGAATATGTTTGTTTACTGTCACTTTAATGCAATCTAATGGAGAGAATCCTCACTAGGTTGCTCAAATTATGTTAATGATCCCTAAAGCAACCCAATACTCCACAACATACTACAATCTTCAACTAAATGCAGCAATTTATATGTTATTTTCAACTACTAATAATCACTGGTGCCATGTTCCTTGCCAATCACATGTGGAGAAGGTGAAGAATCAGCAATCTGCTCTGTTGGTCCAAAAAACAATATTCAGCTAATGATGGAGAAAGGTCCCAACAATAAATGCTAGGACTTCATAATCCTTAAAAAGGGGCAACCAGCTCTCAAAAGGATGAGACAAAACAAAAACAGAAAACTACCAGTAGAGCCGCATAATGAGGTCTTATATGACCTAAACTCTAATTCTACTCATCATCACCATCTTAGCATTTCTCCTAACATTTGGAGTTGGCTTTTAAATGATAAATCGGCAAAAATTCTACAATTGGCTGCCCACTAGACATCAACCGTCCTATTTATACCCAGGCTTTTGCAACCAGCCACAGTTGAGGGTGGACAGGCTGTAGAATTTGAACTAGAACTAAAATTTAATTCTGATAATAATTTTAAATTTATAAGTGAAATAAGGTATTATTATTATTATTTTTTACGGTTATGTACAGCTGTTATGTGGCGGTAATTAGGGGTGTACACGGGTCAGGCCGAGTCGAACTGGCCTCAGCCCGTCCAGGCCCGTTCAACAGCCGCACCAGGCCCGAACCCGGCCCGGCCTGGTCACCGGGCCAACATCTCCAGCCCGAACCCGGCTTGGCAGCAATCGGGCGAGTTCGGGCTGAGTTTGGGCCAGTTTCGAACCTTCGAGTTCGGGCCAGTTTTGAACCTTACGGCAAGTTTATGGGAAGAGCTTTGGCAGGTAATCCGCGTCCCATTACAATTTACAAGTTCATGAGAGAGAGAGGATATATTATAATTTTACTACATTTACATACATTTGACAAAGCTGGTGTGGCCAATGGGTTGAGATTCTGATGCTGTGATGTTCAACCAACCACGTAGAGCATATTTGAAAGTGGTTTTGGCCTATTACAACATGACATGAGACTGACATAATCAAACATCACCTAGGCCTATTTTGTTCCCACAATTAATAAGGCATGACCAATGATTTGACTGAAACAATGATAGTAAAGTTTTTTTTTAATTTTGCACATGGAGTGTTGACCATCTTTCTACTCTTGGTTGGATGACTAGGATTTCTTGATCAATTGACTTTGGCCATACTCTCCACCTACAATTGCTACACGATGTGGGTCCTACTACATGTAGATGAGTGCCACATTTGTATAGTCTACTCCCCTTCCATATGCTCCCAATCACACAATATTTCATTAAAGAGGGAAGTTTCATAGGAAACAATGTTCACAGATGCATTTTGCTATTCTTAAGGAGGCCACAACGCTACGCTATTGATCGGCTAGGATTATATCATTAACTTCTAGTGGTTTCCATGGCATAATCCACCACCACAGATAGGTACCACTTTTAATTCGCAATAATGCATTGATGTTGCCCCTCATTTACTTCTAGTGGTTTCCATGACATAAAATAAGAAATGATTATTTTATTAGATGGTTAAGATAGTCCAGTAACTCTAATAAAAGGCTGATCAAAGGATGGAACCATAGGATGCCTGACTTAGATCCTCGTACACATGTTTAAGAATTTGGAAGCACAAAAATGCAGTGCTCCTGAGGCATATGAGTACGTACCATACACATGAGTATTGGGGCCCACCTTTATGTATTTGTTTTATACACACCATTCATCCATTTTGCCAGCTCATTTTAGACAAGCAGAGCTCAAGTGGTCTACACCACAAGGAACAGTGGGATTGGACACTTATTTTTTTTTTTTATAACTTCTATAGAGTTATAGGAGTTTTAGATAAAGCTAATATTTTTGTTTTCCCCTCATCAAGGTCCGATTGACCTAATGCCACACCAAAAGTTAAGCCTATAGTCTGAAAACTCAGGCCCATCCATAGTTCAAGTGGGCCACATTAAGAGAAATAATTTGAAGAATGAACTTTTTTCAAGAGCAATCCATAGTCAATCACTGCAACAAACGTGATTAGCAATCCACACTCAATCCACACTAGTCACAATTTCACAAAGGACCTTATATGTTTCAAGAGCATGCCATTTGCAACAGGACCCACGAGATAAATAGTTCAGATTGCCTTAACCATAGCTCTGCTTATATGTAATAGAGATTCAAACCCATAAATAACCATTCTATCAATCCCATCAAACTCAACAACCTATTTCTATCCAAATAACATAAATCAAATCCATTCAATAAATTGCACAAAACCCATTCAAAAAAAAGAAGAAAAATTTGTATCCATTTGAGAGAGAGAGAGAGAGAGAGAGAGAGAGAGAGAGAGAGAGAGAGAGAGAGAGAGATCATACCTTGGTCGGACGGCTTCCGCCCGCTGGTCGGACGAGAGAGAGCGAGATTAGAGAGGTGAGACCGTGAGAGCGTCGAGTAGGGCACCGGACTGTGGTCACCTGGTTGGACAGCGTCCGCCCGCTGGTCGGACGAGAGAGAGAGAGAGAGAGAGAGAGAGAGAGAGAGAGAGAGAGAGAGAGAGAGAGATTTGGTGGGGTCGGGCCGTCGTGTAGGGAGAGAGAGAGGAGGGTTTGGTGGGGTTAGGCATTGTTGCTGGCGTCGGGCGATCTCAGAAAGGGAAAAGGGATGGGTAGGGCTAGGTTATATATATACACACACACACACACACACACCCGACCGGGTCGGGCCGAACTGGGACGTATCCGAACTCAGCCTGAACACAGTTTCGGGCCTAGAAAATTGGCCCGTCCTGACCCGAACTCAGTTCCTGGTCAGGCCGAGTCGGGCTTTTTCGGGCCGGGTCGAGCGAGCTAACCGGGCTAGCCTGGTTTGTGTACACCCCTAGCGGTAATGGTGGGAATCTTTATGCATTACAGGGCTGTAACAGCCGTTATCATAAAAATGGCCCCATAGTGGCCCCATAACAGGCCATTATGGAGCCGATACTGGTGAGTTTTCTTTTCTTTTAAACCGGTATCGCAAGGGTAACGTTACCCTGGCTCAAAATGAATAAACTGACCCTTAACCAATTGAACCCAAAAATATCCCACATTTTAAAGTTATTAGCAAAATTTGAAATAAACCCCAAAGGAACCTGCTTAAACGAGAAAACAATAAAAAGGGGCCTGGCCTATGATAACATCATGCTGTCTTCAACAAGCAGTATGTAAACTTTGTTGACCAGATCAATTCCATTCGCAGAATTTTGACCACAACTTCTTGGTAACAAAACTGGTTCATCCAAATTTTGCTGGTTCCACAACTGTTTGGGATTCTGCATCAGTGCTGCAGACATCTGATAGGTAGTTTCTTACTGTCAGGATGGAGCTGAAGCTGATTTTTGGCAATCCAGAAAATTGTCCAATTTACTCTGATTACTTGGTGTGAACTCTCAGACCCTGCTTGCAGCTCTGGAACCAGTACTTTCTTTATGTGGGTTACATGCTTGCATGTGTGCGTGCATATGTGGTTACTCTTGGCTACATTGTTCTCAATCAATAGGGAAGTTCTATTTTGATGGATTTAGCATGTGTAACCTCCAGATGAGGTATTCACTCTCTTATATTCATTGTCTTAGAAAGATGCAGATTAGCAATTGCGAGGATGGTTGCCTTTCAACTTGTAGGAAAGAAAATGAAAAGAATCATAATTTACACTACTTGGCTCCTTCCTATGGTTTGTCCCTGTAATATTACAGAGACCTCTTTCATTTATTCTCTTGAAAATAATGACTTTATTTTTGAACAAAGAGGCAACTGTGGAGAGCCTTTTTAATATGTAAAGCAGGTTTAGATGGTCCTTTACCAATAGTTCTGGTTATCTTATTACCCTTGCATGTGATTTGACTCAAGAAGATCTCTAATGCCGATAGACATCAAAATTCCATTGGTGATACAGGCTAAGTTGCAAACTTTCATGGGCATGATTCTTCTTGAATTCCACAATATTACATTTGCGGTATTGCATTCGACAAAGAGTTCAATCGACATTATGCTTTACACAATCTTTAATTCTTCCAAGGAGCACCCAAGTTGTATTTCATTTGAAATTTGAATTCTCAAGATTACCAAAAAGGCTATTTTAGCACTTAATTGCATCATCCTTCTAACTAGTGGTTCTCCTGGTTTTGCTACCTAGCTGTTTATACTTGCTAATATTTGAAATGGACACTACCCAGCTATCATATTTGAACCTGTTGCTGCAATTATAGTTTGACCAGACTTGTCTCACCATGTTTTTTATTGTCAGCGTAGTTAAAGGCGGCAGGCACACCTGCCCCCGTAGCCCATGAAATGCCTATGCCTGCCTAGGCACATGCCTAGATTCCAAAGCGCAATCATTATATTTTTTTTTAAAATTTTATATAGAAAGTTATTAATATCTAGTTATTTATAGATATAAGATGGGTTTATTTTTATTTTTTAAAATCATCAAAGTCAATAATACCATTCAGTTCCTCTTAGCCCAAAGCCCCATATCCCCAAATTCCCCCCCAAATTTCCAATTCTAAATCTTAATTTCTTAATGTCCCCAAATCCCAACCATAAATTTTCCCCAAATCCCTAAAATTTTCAAAACCCTGTAATCCAATTTTTCAATATTCCCAAATCCTCGAACCTAAATTTTCCAATTCCCCCAAAATCCCGATTCACCTTAAATCTCTTGTATGGAACCAACAAAACGTAAAATTGCTTTCAAGAAAGAAATCAAGAAGAAAAAAAGAAATCAGAAATGTTGTTGAAATTTGGGAAAGAATACCTCAAGTTTTAATCTCCAAAAGAAATGAGAAAAGTTGTTGAAATTGGGTTTAAAATATCTTTCTTGTCTATTCGCACCCTTATTAGGTGGTAAGATACGCACACACACACAAAGGAAAAAAAAAATAAAAATCGCACGTATGAGGTACCACCCATATGTAAAAAGCTGCAGGTGCTTTAGGCACCCCCTGCCGGCTTCAAGTCCTAGGTGTTAGGTGCACGCCTGAGGTAAAGTCTCGCCCTGGGTCCAGGCAATGCACAACAGGGCCAAAACGCCTAGGCTTGCACCTGGAACACCTTTGACTACACTGTTCATCATGAACTTATGTTTTAGATAGCTGACTGATTCTCTTTTCCATATTCTCGTTGGGAAGCCGATTATTAATGTTAGACAAGTCAGGATGAATCCGACTTTCAGCAGAATAATTTTTCTGAACTCTTTCGTTTAGAGATGCATTTTTTCTCAATAAAGATAAATGCTTAAATATTTCATTTATATTAACAGCATGAGTTGTTAGTGTGCATTAAGAACATGAACCATACTGAAAATAGGTTGGCTACCGAGGTACTCGTTTACTTTATGGTCTTAGGACCTAACAGCATGTCCCAATATCATGTCTAAGAGGTGTCTTTAGCTTGGTCTGCCTTAAGGCTGTGTTTGGATGGGAGGCAAAGTAAAAGGTGGATATGGAAAAGTAACGAGTACTGTGGAAATTGAAATCTGTGGATTCTGAAATTAATACTGCTGTTTGTTTGTTTTGGAGCGAGATTTTTCATGGAAAAAAATTTGGAAACTTAAATGAGACTGTTGTTGGCTTGCTTCCTTGCATCGGAAATTGATTTAATGCCTTGTATGCCATTTTTTTTTTCCTGCAAATGGGGAAAAGGATTCCTCGGAAATGAAATTCCAAGGTATTTAATATTCCGAAACCCCACCTAACTGTGCCTTGAGTATCCAAAAGATCAAAGGCTTGCTATGAGTTTGCATTTCCTTTGCTGGTTATCGAGTACAAAAGGAGATCTGATGTCATTGTTCTCTTCGAAGGTGGATGGAGAGTCCCTTGACAGAGCTTTGACCACCTCTGACCAGAGGAGTGCATATACCTCTGTCCTCTTCTATGCTTCCTGGTGTCCTTTCTCACGCAGTGCTCGATCTACCTTTGACGTGCTCAGTTCCATGTTTCCTCAAATCACACACTTGGTGGTTGAAGAATCTTCAGTCATGCCAGTGTGAGGATGCTTAAGCATACTCTTTACTCCATTTTTTTTTTTCTTCTGTTGTTGTTATTGTTTAACTGTATTGTAAACCACTCACCCGTTTCCTGCCCCATATGCAGTGTATTTTCAAGATATGGAGTTCACAGTTTGCCTGCCATATTGATAGCGAATCGGACCTTGAGGATGCGCCATTATGGTTCAAAAGATCTCAGCTCCCTCATACTCTTCTACAAAAGGGTTACAGGTATACTTTTCCTGGACCAGGTTTTCTTGACTCAATATTTTAGGCGGTCTTACAGATGGGGCCTGACTTTTGCTAACTCAAGCCATTCATCTGGTAGGCCCCATCATGGGATGGGCCTCCCCTTTTCAGATGATAGCGGCCAACTGATGAAATTGGTCAGTGATAACTAATGGGCCACATTTCAATGGGCACAACTGCATAGTTATGATCGGTGCCAGGGAGATTTTTTGCAGCACCTGTCATCCACCATCGACTCCACCGTATGAATGATTTGGAAAACCAAAAGATGGGCCACATGTACAGTTTAATGTGCTGACCAGGAAGGGGTAATAGGCCGTGCTCATTAGCAAGTACACTGTTGATGGTTGCTGATCTGCAGGATTCCATACATGTAGGGTGATAGATCGGTGATCAAAACCTTTGATTTGACCCTCCCCTCTATGGATAGGGAGGATTCAAAAACTTTGTTTGTAGATTACAACTATTCAATCAATGGCCCATAATTTGATGGCTAATAAGAAAATTTTATTAACCATTCAGATTCAATGAGAAAAGGCCTAACAGTCAGATTGCTTGGAACCTTTTGATCTTGGTGATTCTGGGAAGTTCTTATCCAAGGCAAGGCCCAATGGATCAATGACTTCGATCCCCAACTATGGTCCCACATCCAGAAAATCTTGTGTTAGCAAACTATGCACTTTCTGATGAGCAAGATCCACAAGCCAAGTGCTGGGTTGGATGTTGTCGCTTTCCTCATAATTCAAATAACACGGTGTCTTTGACTGTTTTTGATCTAGGTCTTGAACCGATGGAATATTTCAAGGACGATCAATCTGGCAGCTTGGGAAGTCAGAAATCCCTTCATCTATGGGATGGCTCTCCAAGGGAGATCTTAAGAAGGGAGCCCTACCTAGTATTTTCTCTACTGTTTGTCTGCTTAAAGGCACTCCTCTACTTCTTCCCAGGGATGTTATCACGTATTATAGCCGTTTGGGTTTCTTATGGTTGGCATCCAAACCTTGGCATCTTTGGAGAAACTAGTCAGCTGTTGGAGCGTGTTCTCCATGTCGTCAACATGAAGAGGGCATGGAGCAAGCTAAGGCTGTGCAAGACAGGAAACTTTCAGAATGGGGCCAAGAATGCTCGAGTCTGGGCATCGTCATTGGCTTCTGTGTCCTTGGGTGAGTCATCATCGACAAGAACTGCACCGTTGGACTCCTGATTTCTTAGAGCCCGTCACCTCAAAGAACTCCAGTACTGAAAGAACAGAAAGAGCTGCATGGGTGGATAGAGAGCTGTGATTTTCAAGTAGGTAGCTTTTCTTTTTTTTGGGTTTTTTTTTGTTATATTTATCTTTTGGTGAACCGAAGCTGCTTTCTTTTGAGATTGGGCATATGGGGAGAATGTAAATTTCAGAACCTCTTCTGTAAATTAAATCAATGGGCTTTGGGAAGACTTTCTCTTTTGTACTCATGGGGTACTTCATTTGGGAAGGGACTCACGTGTTTGGATGGTTTTCTTATATGTTTTATTCATACAAGAAGGTTCTTACAAAGACATCTTCACATCTCATTTTATTTCATTCAAGGCATCAATCTTACGGATGAAGTGGCTCATTCTTGAATCGATGATCTGCCTTTTCGATCAATTTCAGATGATGATGTGATGGCATTAGAAAGACCCGATGAAGTATAAGAGGTTAAAAAAGAAGGGTGGGGGATTATGGAGGGATAAAGCTGATGGCATTAGAAAGACCTAGAGGTGTACACGAGTCGAACCGAGTCGAGCTGTGCGGCCACTAGCTGATCACAGCTCGAACTCGGCTTGGTCCTCGAGCCTGACTGGCCAGCTCGACTCGGTTTGGTCAGCAGCTCGGGCCAGTTCGAGCTAAGTTCGAGCCAAGATCGAGCCTGTGTGGCATTTTCTCAAACACATGGCGTGCACCTTCAATTTCTCACGGAATGTAAAACAGCAGCATCAGTTTACAGGTATTTCATCAGACACTCGGTAGGCAACATAAAAATCAAGATACAAGTGTATCCATACTGTCATCGCCACCAGCTCACACTTCGTTGAGTCATTTCATCAAACACTTGCTGAGCAACATCAATATCAAAATAATTGAGTCACCGAACTGGTTTGATTTGAGTTGGGGTTTGATCCGAGTCGGGTCGAGCTCGGGCAAGCTCGAACCCGGCTCAAAATTTTTTCAAGTTCAAAAAATAAGCTCGACTCGGCTCGAACTTAGTTTCGAACTGAGTTGAATCGAGCTTTTTTCAAGTCAAGTCGAGCTAACCGAGCTAACTCGGTTCGTGTACAGCTCTAGAAAGACCTGTTGAAATATAAGAGGTTAAAAAAGCAGGATGGGGGATTATGGAGGGATAAAGCTCTTGGGCCGAACGGGTTTCCACTAATCTCCTTCCAATCATTTTGGGAATTATGGAAGGTAGATCTTTTTTGTTTTATTGAAGAATTTTTTGAACATAAATGTTTGGCTAACAAAATGGGCAGCACCTTCCTAGCCCTAATCCCCAAACTGGAAGGAGCCTAGAACTCAAAAGATTTTTGACCTATTAGTTTTCTTGGTAATCCATATAAAATTCTGTCCAAAGTGTTGATCCAAAGGCTTAGGACTTGTCTCAAAGGTTATTTCCCTATTCTAATTTGCCTTTGTGGAAGGAAGACATTCTTGATTGTGTATTGATAGCCAATGAATGTTTGTACTTTTGCTCTCGAGTGTGAAAATCAGAGATTCTATATAAAGTTGGATCTTGGAAAGGCTTATGACCATGTTGACTGGTCTTTTCTTGATTATATGCTTGAGATGATGAGTTTTGGTTTTAAGTGAAAGACTTCGATAAGAATATGCATTTCTTCTCACAAATTTTCTGTTTTAACTAATGGATCTCTCTTTAGATATTTTAAGGCTTCTAAGGGCATCAGGCAAGGCGAGTCGTTGTCCCCTGACCTCTCTGTTCTAGTTATGGAAGCATGAAGTAGTATGCTATCTAGGGGATAGGAGGTGGGCCTATTTAGAGGTTTCTCTGTGGAAAATTTTGTTTTTCCTATAGCGCTTTTACAGTTGCTGATGGTACGCTTCTCTTTTGTGAAGCTGATGAAAATATAGTTACTTTTTTGAGTATGATAATCTGTTGGTTTAAGATAGTTTCAGGTTTGAAAGTTATGTCTCTCCAAAAGTGAGTAATTTGGGATTAATTTGGCCCCTGAGGTATCTTTTTCTCTTGATGTTTCTTTTGGTTGTACGATGAGCTCTCTCCCCACTCTTTATCTAGGATTGCACTTGTGCAATGGTAAACCTCCTTTGTTTCATTGGGATAAGATTATCGAAAGAATGGAACGGAAGCTCTCTAGCTGGAAACTCAACTTACTGTATTTGGGTGGCAGATTAAATTTGATAAAGACTTCTCTCTCCAATTTGTTTATATACTTTTTTATTCTTTATTCTGTCTGAAGTCTGTCATCCTTAAGATTGACAAACTTAGAAGGCACTTTATATGGCAAGGTAGTTGTGCAGCTATGAAATTCTCATTCTGATTTGGAATGAGGTTTGCACTCCCTACAGTGAAGGGGGCGCGGATATTAGAAACCTTGAAGTTGTGAACAAAGCCCTCCTTGATAAATGGATATCGAGATTTGGAAATTAAATTGACAGTTTGTGGCGTTGGATCATAGTGGCAAAATATGGCGTCTCTCTCCAAGGGTGGTGGATTAAAGACACTTCCCTCTATCCATCTTCCTCTATTTGGAAAGGCATAGCTAGGATGGCTCCGATTGTTTTTGATACGGTCTCCCTCTCTTGGCAATGGCATGAGAATAAGATTTTGGTTGGGTCTTTGGTGCGATGCTCCCACCCTAGCCGAATCTTTTCCAACTCTTTTGGCTGTTAGTCTAAATCCAAATATTTTAGTGTGTGATTGTTTTGTGGAGGATGCAGGGGGATGTGTTTGGCTTCCCCCTTTTCGTAGGAACCTGTTTGAATCAGAAATTTAGGAATTTATTCTTCTGCTTGCTCGCCTGCAGGTTTTCGCCCCCTCCTAACTTAGAAGACATCCTTCGCTGGTTGATTGTGGGTTCTGGCCTCTTCTCTGTTAGATTGCTCTATTGATCCATTTTAGCTTTGGTGATCTCTTCAGCTACTTGCCACATGGGCCCTCTGTGGTCTTACAGGGTGCCTCCCAAGGTTGCAGCGTTCAGGTGGCTGGTGGGCCGGAATAGAGTTCTGGCGATTGGCAACTTGAGAAAAAGAGGATTATCCATCACAAATGTGTCTTCTCTATCTAGGAACGGAGGAAACAGTGGATCATCTTTTTATTCACTGCTCTTCTTAGGACATTTGGTGGAATGTCCTTCGTTTGGCTGGAGTATCATGGGCAATGCCTGATTATGTGGATGAGCTATTCTATCATTGGCATGCGGAGCTAGGATGAATTCTAGGAAAAATAAAATGGAGAACCCTTCCCTTGGTTGTCTTGTGGGCTGCATGGGCTAAAAGAAACAATCGATGCTTTCAGAATCTTAGAATGTCTTCGGTTGGGGTTTTCTTGAGGGTGTTAGTCCCTCTTTAGGGATTGGACCCTTCCCTTCGTCTTTTTCTGTTCTTTGTAGGTTCTTTTTTGTAATCTTTCTTGCTTCAAAAAAACTCTCATCTTTCAAAATAATAATAATAATAATAATTTCTTGTTTATTTATTTTTTATGAAAGGCATCATTGATGTGGACAGGGATCCAGTGCGGAACACCCCTAGCAGAAGTTCACCATAGGTGAATCTTATCTCTGATCTTAGAAACAGGGACCTGCTTAATCCTGCCACCTCTTAGAAAGTTCCCATCACCATCTGATCGTCCTGCATTTCACTAGGAATGAAATTCTGCTTTGGGTGTTTAACATGAGATCGTGTCCCTGCATATGTTCGCTAACCATGGAATGGGTCTATACCAAATTCCTTGTAAGAGCACACCAGCCAATATCCAAGGCCAATTCAAGCAGATCCTGCAGTGCGCTTCTCCCCACAACAACCTTTCCTACAACATGAACTCTCATTCTCCTCCCTTTCTCCACCCTCTTCTAATGATAGCAGAGGTTCAAGCAAGTCATCCTCCCTCTCCGATTTTGAACTCGAACCACTGATTCTTACATTCTGCTGCTGCTCCATCTTCCTCTGTCGTAAGAGCAGCATGCTGTTGAAGATGACCAGCAGACATGTTCCCATGTCTGCAAACACAGCTGCCCACAACGATGCAACTCCTGCAAATGCCAAGCCTAAGAACACTGCTTTCACTCCCAACGAGAAGCCCACATTCTGGTATACCTTCCTCATGCATTCCCTTGCTAACTTCACCGCTTCTGGTATCTTCCGGAGATCGTTTGACATCAGTGCTACATCGGCTGTTTCTATTGCCACTGCTGACCCTGCTACACCCATTGCTATCCCCAGGTCTGCAGCTGCAAGAGCTGGTGCGTCGTTGATTCCGTCACCCACCATAGCTGTTGGGCTGCCCTCTTTCTTGAGCTCGGCGACCCTTTTCACTTTCTCCGCTGGCGCCAGACCTGACTCAACCCTTACGTTTCCAATCTGAGAAAGAAAAGCAGAGGATGATTTTACATGGGAAATTATTTAATACAATTAGGTGCAAGATCTAATCCATCTGCTAGGGTGGTCAAATAAATCTGGTCCACTGAGCATGTGTAATCGAGCAACAACAAGAGCAAAAAGAGAAAATTGAGAGATTAATATTTGTCCAGCTATCTTGTCCTCCGAACAATGTAAGCCATAGGTTGTAATCCGAGGCCATCTATACTGTAGAATCAGAGTGGTGATTGGACCCATCTACTCTAGTAGTGGTTAGGTGGATCACTATATCTGGACCTTCCATCCTCAACTTTGTGGAGGTCCCATATCGTGTAGACTGTCAGATCTTGACGGCCCACTCTTCCACACAGACTTTCATGGCCCACCATGGTGGTGCCCAACAGAACAATGGTCTGGATCACTGAGGGCCGCACTTGCAGTAACTGAAGACTTGAATTATGAATATATCTTCTAATTCCCCTTTTATTAATAGGTGGTTTGACTATTGAATGTTGCCAAAATTCCGCTAGGTTCTTGTTTGAAGTGGGAAGGATCCAGTACATCTCATACGGGTGTCTGTTCTGTCCCTATCATGCAGGTGGAACCCACCATATCCATCTGGACTATTTCCCTTGTGGGTCTCATTTTCAATGGCCTGATTGGACTGACTGTCCAATAAAGAAGAGCGTATAAATGGACAGTCAGGAAAGGCAAAGATCACTTTCAATGGCTAGGAATCCAGCTGATTGTATGGTTAAGATAATTTCTTCAGAATGAACTTTCGGTCATCAGCAATCCAAGGTAGGGAGTACTGATCATATAGTCTTGATTGATGATCGGATATTGCACAGGAGGATATGCTGTGCATTATTGATACCTTTAAGATTTCTTATTAGTTATTTATTTCCTAAAATGAGAATCTTAGAATCTACAATCTAATGTCCAAGTCGATTTTCAGAGCATTTGAGTTTTCCATATTCTCTATGCGTCTTTGGATGTGTGATGTATTATTGATTACTTTTAAGATTTCTTCTTATCCTTTATTTCCTAAAAATTAGTCTCTTACTATCTGCGTCTGACATGGGATTAATTCTCTCTTTTCTGCTTGTAATCTAAGGATATAAATCGATTTTCAGAGCATTTGAGTTTGTCTATACAAGGATATAAATCGATTTTCAGAGCATTTAATCTAAGAGAAATCTCTGCTGCTTTTCAGCAGCGATCGGCCAATCCTAACTTACAATCAGAATACCTGCATTTGGATTCTCACCTGCTGTCCGATCAGTTCCGCTGTGGCATTAGAGTCTCCGGTTAGGATGATCACTTGGATCCCTAGTTTCTGAAACATATCAGATAAGTAATTAAGAGTTCTGTCCAACCAGATAGGAAATTCCCAGATGGATATGGAAACTAGAGTTGAATTCATATCATCCTTCCCTCTCTTACCTGCAGTTCCTGGACTGCTGCTATTGCTTCGCTGCGTATTTGGTCTGCTAGGCAGAAGAACCCAACAAGGCGTCCGTCCACCCCCACATATCCAACCATGACTCCTGCTTCATTGATATGGCATTGACCTGTAATTTATAGCAAGAATTAGAAATTTCGACTGAATATGAGGGCCAATCTTGGGATTCTTCATGATTTTGAAAACGGGTGTCGTGGTTACCCTCTTTCATCCACCCATTGCGTTGGGCTAGCCGTGCATTTCCAATCTGAATTATGTGATTATTTACAAGACCATATATCCCTTCTCCTGGAATGCTCTCGAAATTTTGTACCTCGGTTGCCGGTTCAATGCCATGGAGCCTGGCGTATGTGACCAGGGATGTCGCCATGGGGTGGCTTGACTGATTCTCTAGACTCGAGATCCTGGAGAAACAAAATGGTTTCTGATTTTTAACCGAAAGCATAAGTGCATGTGCAACCTTGACTGGCAAGACTGTTTGCATTCACCGTGGTTTTTATATGCCATAGATGTAGTGTACATGTAAATCAATCTAGACTGTCCAAATCACAGGGCAGGTAGCAAGTGGAGCACGCCCTGAAAAATATACCGTTCAAACAATAACACCATCTAATGGGGGACATCAATTTGAGGGCTAAAACAAATACGTTAGCAGTTGAAATTTGGAGGGCAAACTCAAATAGTGAAGTTCATCCCATTGAGTTTTCTGAGGTATGTTCAATCCACAGTGGACCTCACTAAATGAATGGTCTGAATTACTGTACCTGTATGCCACATGTATCGTGGACGACCATGATTATTTAAAAGAGAACTGATCGCCTACAGGTGACTGTACCACTACTAGTGGTATAGGGTTTTTTTAGCCACTGGATCGATTAATTTGGGAGAGAAAAAGTAATTATTTTAATGCATCCAATGGCTAGAAAACCTTGTACCACTATTAGTGGTGCAGGCATCTGTAGTTGATCAGTTCTCTATTTAGAAAGCAGACGGACTTGCAACTGTCACAAGCTAAGCCAACAGCATTCTGTCTTACCAATATAGCATTTGGTTGGAATCGGTCTGTGATTCAATGCACTGCATATCTGTGACTGCGAATTTTCCTTGGGTTAATGTCCCAGTCTTGTCGAATGCTATGGTTTTTATTTTCGCTAACACCTCAAAGTAGTTTCCGCCCTTGACTAGGAGACCCATCTTGGCAGCAGCTGACAAACCACATGCTGTGGCAATTGGCGTGGAGATCACTAGCGCACATGGACATGCCACCACGAGGAGAACAAGTGCAATATAGATCCACTGTTGAAAATCATGCAGACCCAATGCCCATGGTATAACTGCGAGGCCGGCAGCTATCAAGACAACACCTGATTGTATGGTGAAGACAGTTTTTTTAGTATGATGAATCTTTTCTAAAACACAACAATCCCAAATGCAGTAAACCACAATTCCACTCCAATGAATTAGTCTGCATTCTGGAGTGTGCTCTAAAATGTTTCTGCAGAGCGGCTGAAAATTGTTATTTTGTTTGTTCATGGAAGAACGAGCTGTAGATTAACAATGAAAACTACCCATTTGAAATAGATTGAAAATTTCAAAGTCGACGGTGTTACCAGGAAACCCAAATCAGAATCTATAAGAAAGGAGAAGCTGTCACACCTGGTGTATAATACTTGGCAAAGCGTTCTATGAACAGCTCCATGCGCGAGCATTGATTCTGTGCATCTTCCACAAGCTTCACCATCCTAGCAACTGCCGAATCCTCTTCTAGCGCTTCCGTCCGCACGTTTATGAACCCTTTAAAATGCCGAGCATAGAGATCAAACGAAGATACCAATACCACAATAGGAAAAAGAAAAGAAACAGAACTCTCCATTCTCCACCTGTGAGGACCATGGTTCCAGCCCATACTTTTGAACCAATCTCCTTATCGACAGGCATGAATTCTCCCGTCAAGCTACTTTCATCGACAGCAGCCTGCCCAGCCGCCACCACTCCATCAACGGCGATGCACTCTCCGGCCTTAACTGAAATCACTGTATGCAGCCTGATATCTTTCACAGGTATTCTCTCCCCCGTTTCTGCAATAACTGCAGTTCGAGGTGCCAACTCCATGAGTGACTCCAATGAAGCTCGGGCCTGAAAACATCACATGAAAATCACTCCATGTTGGGAATAACCAACATAGCTTTCAAGAACAGATTGAAGATACATTTGGATGTGCCTAGAAAGGCATGGTGTGAAATGCAGGACACAAAAAACTTTTTTAAGTCCTGTTGATGTTGTTCTGTTTTCCTACACCCTCCAAAATGAGAAAATATTAGATTCTGCAAGTGATTTTGGCGTACATCAGAACGCACACCCAATTCAAAATCAGCACAGCATACAAATGCATTTTTACCTTTTCTGTGGACTTGGTTTCGAGCCACCCGGCTAATGTGAAGAGGAAGACGACGGATGCTCCTTCAAGGTAATCTCCAAGAGCGACAGCTCCAGAAACTACAAAAATGTTGCATTCGATCTCAGTCATGCTTTTGAATCCTTTGATCTTGATGAAACCTTGTTCTAAATCTAATCTTATGAAACATGTACTTAACATTTTTCCCAGTGAATTACATGCTCATTATCCTCATGTTTTCTGTCTATAGAATTGGGCCCATGATTCAGTGATCTGGATCATTAGTCTGACAGACCTGTGGATGGCCCATACCCCAGAGATCTCCACATGACAATTCTAAGCTCCTAACCCTTTGATCGGAGTTTACTAGTTGATGATTGAGAAAATAAATACAACAACAGTCCACATTCAAATAAAATAAGACGAAAGACTGGATACTAGGATGTTCCAATTTAGATTTTAGTTGCATTGTCCATCCATTTTGGGAACCATCAGATCAATGGTCTAGAATTGCACAGAATCATATACTTCCTCTTTCTTCCCTGTGATGAGATTAAGCAAACTTTGATTTTACAATGAAATGATCACTGACCTGCGATCACCATGAGGACATTAATATCCAGCATGCAGCGCCGAAGAGCAGTTACTGATCGAAGCAACATGTTAGGAATTCCAACAGCAATTGCAGCCAGGGCAACCCATTTCAGTGGAGGATAGATGTAACCAAACAGGGCCACGACCATCAAAGCCCCGGAGCATAGAGTGTTTGTGCTGGGCCACGACAGCTTTCTGGTCTTAAATTGTCCAAGCTCTCGAATTTCAGCATTCAATCTCGCATCGTTCAGAGAGTTCACTGAATATTCCAATATAAACAAGAACAGTAGTCAGTTAAAGTATGTCAGCCTGCTCATATCCACCATACATGTGATAAACATCTACAATGATCAGAATCATTGACCTGGTGGGATAACAGATGGACTGGCTTAGCCCAAAATTCATGGTGATTTGTCAATCCTATCGATCGATGCAATTCTAGCTCATCGAATCCTAATATTGCTTGTTTTTTTTTTTCTCAACCATTGCCTAACTGTCAATATACAAAACCACTAAATAGACAGTTAACATAGTTCCATCAGTGTGATTTTTAGCCTCCATCCTCATGATGGTCCACTAGATAAATGGTTCCGATTGCTCCAACAACAATAACAACTACTACTACTTAAAACTACAAATACTACTAATACTACTAATACAACCACAACAACAAAAGCACGAGATCAGTGGACCTATCTGAGAAGCTGGAATTAAGGTGGGATCATGGACAATAGTTGCAGTTTTTGCCGAAACATTGACAGAGACATTCTCAATTCCTGGCAGAGGATTCAGTATCTTGTGTATGATCGCTGCCTCTGAACTGCAGCACATGCCCAACACATGGAATGTTGTGGTCTTCTGCAAGGCCGATGGTACTTTGGCTTCGACAGTTACCGCCATTGATCTCTTTGGAGCTGCAACCAGGAGTTTGTCAACTGTAATACTAGAGGAATTGTTTAAGAAGCTGGCAGGGTACATCAATCCATATATGTTCACATAGCCAGCATACATGTGCCACAGATTTATTTTGATCAGAATACGTCCCACCGTAAATGGTGCATATGACCAAAAGTTAGATTAGATGATCCTAACCTCTGATTAGTGGACATTTTTGTCAGTCTAAACAATTGGATGTCTTTCATTTTAACTGTTTTTGTGATGGACATAATTGGATGGTGAAGATCAACCTTTCAGTGTGATTTCTGGATTATAACGCATCGACGGTGTTTCTGACAGTTTGAACGGTTCATGTTAAAAGATTGATATGTGATTGAGTATGGATCGTCGTGGTCCATCAGTGTATCAGTGCTATTCTTCTCATTCAAAGACAGATGTGTTATTTAATTCAGAAGATGTTTTATTTAATTCGGAGGGCAGGTGTTGCTGGTGACGTCCCATTGAGAGAGAGAGAGAGAGAGAGAGAGAGAGAGAGTATCAGTGCTACTCTTCTCATTCTAAGTCAGATGTGTTATTTAATTCAGAAGATGTTTTATTTAATTCGGAAAAGAAAATCCCTGGGGCAGGTGTTGCTGGTGACGTCCCATTGAGAGAGAGAGAGGGAGAGACCTTCAGTGCATTGAAACTTCAAAATCTTGTATCGTTACGGGTAGGGGTGTACATGAACCGAGCCAGCTCGGTCAACTCGCTTGACTTGGCTCGAAAAAGCTCGACTCAGCTTCACTCGAAACTAAGTTCGATCCTGGCCGAGCCGTTTTTTACGGCTCGAAAATGAGTTCGAGCTGACCGCAGTTCGACTGGACTCGGATCAACTCGGTATGAAATCCCTTTCCCTCTTTTCAAAATACACAACCGAGTGCTGCCCCTCTCCCTGCTCCCTCTCTCCCTGGCCCCTGCTCGTCCCAGACCTACGCCCGAGCGAATCCGACTGGTAAATTCATCCATCCTTCTACTACTGCCCGCAAGGTTACTGATTGGTGGGCGATGTCATTGGGCGCTTGCTTCTTTGAATTCGTGCATCTACTGTTACTTCGCACTTTCGGTGAATTGCGTTGTGTTAGTTTCTATCTTGATAGATGTTAGTTATCTTGATAGATGTTAGTTCTAAGGTGCAGCCCTTAACGACCCTCCGGGACAACCTAATTGTTACGCTTTGCGACGCAGAGGGGAATGAGATATCTCGAACAGGTTTTATTCCTTGGATTTATTGTGAATTTTTTTTCTGTCTTGAATTGCTTGCTGGATTGGTCCACTTGGGATTTCTTGATGGATGGAGGGGATAAACGTGGAGTGGCCCGCTTTGGCAGATGTTGCAACCATGTCGGTGGTTCAGAAGGGTTTGTGGGATGATTTGTTTCCACCTGAAGGTGGTGGTCTAATACACGTGAAGCTGCAGTTCATACTTGGTGAAGAAGATCGTTAGCGGATTCAGGACATGGTATGATCACATTTTCAATATCGGATGGTAAAACACCTGCAAAAGCTCGAAAGCTTGAAACGGGCTCGAACTGGTCCAATTGCTGATCGAGCTGAGCCGAGCTGGAGATGCTGGCTCGGTCACCGAGCCGAGCCGAGTTCGAGCTGGGTGTGCCTGGTGACTGAGCAGGACCGAATGTACACCCTTAGTTACGGGATGCAAGATTTACGAATTTTTACTATAACAGGCCATTTGATCTCAACCGATGTACACCCCTAGTTACGGGATGCAAGATTTATGAATTTTTACTAGGACAGGCCATTCGATCTCAACTAGGGCTGTGCACGAACTGGGCTAGCTCGGTTAACTCGCTCGACTCAGCCCGACCCGGAACTGAGTTTGGTCTGGGACGGGCCATTTTCTTCGGCCCGAAACTAAGTTCAGGCCGAGTTCGAACATGTCCCAGTTCGGCCCGACTCGGTTCGAAATCCAACTTGGCCAGGCCCGGCCGGACTCGGTCATATATATATATATATATATATATATATATATATATATCTAAATATATATATATATATATCTATATATATATATATATATATCTAAATTCTTACCCTAATCATTTGAGACAAAGAAGTGAGAACGTCGCCCGTCCCTTTGTAGATGGAGCATGTCCGAAATTGGCCCGAACTCGCCCGATTGCTGAAAGGGCCAAGTTCAGGCTGTATATGTTGGCCCGGTGAACGGGCTGGGTTTGACAGGTGACCGGGCCGGGTTGAGCTCAGTTTGACTTGATTCGGCCCGTTGTACACCCCTAATCTCAACCGACTCTCACGAGCAGGTTGCTTTAGTCTATTTTGTGAAAAAAAAAATCTTTCTTCCAAATCAAAGTCACAAATTTAAGAAAAACTTCATATTTTTAATTTGGACATATCTCATTTGTTTTAGAGTTTTAGCACATGCAGTCTTTTTAAGAATCGTTTTTATTATGGGTAAAAATGAGTTGGTTAGAAGTATGAGGTCGGCTTATACATCTGTGTGCGTCACATGGTCAGCTAGCGCCAATCATGACCAAGGAGCTCCTCAATGACTAGAAGTGGTATTCTGTTATACTTTATTGTACGACCCTGAGCTCGACGCCATGGTCCTCCATGGCCATATTTATGTTCGAGCTAATGTTTAGATTTCCTAAAGAAGCCTCTGAGGCATGATCCCGTATAAGACTGAGCATGTCCTGCTCGAAAAACTCGCAAGAGTCCCTGCATCGTACGATAAGATGAAGAGGATGATCATCCCTGATTTCGTCTGTCTTACTAAGGAAGGGAGCTCGGTTTCAATGTCCAGATATGACGTTCAAGGGCAGGTCGGCAGGTCAATAATCTACTCAACATTAAGGGCAAGCTCGACCATGACCCATTAGAGAATCCAGGTCGGTAAACTACTCCTCGGGATGACTATGTATAAGCTACCTCGAATGCTCGACCTCAGCCTCTTACTATATGTTTCTTCTAATCTCGACCACTCAGAGTTTATCAAAGAGATCTTTGTCGAAAATCTCAAAAGATTACCGCGACGTGCTCGGGATAAGATACCCTCTACGATACGCACCTATCAAGTAGGGAGATTGCCATCTACGCCACCGCATTTGTCAGTTATAAATAAATGCCACCTCTTTAATGGAGAAAGGTACGTACAAAAATCACATCTAAAATCCTACATTCTACCAGACTTAGCTTTCATGTTTGACTTTGGCATTGGACGGTCCTCTGCTGCAGCCAAGGTCTTCATCTCTGTCTTCTCTTGTAGGTATCAAGTGGTCTAAGGAGGGCGTTCAGTTTTCTGCATCAACAGTTTCTAATCGTACTAGAATCATCAGCATGATTAAATTAGGACCTTCTATTTTTAGATTATTTTATTATTTTGTTTAAATTCTAGTTTAGTCGAATTAAGACTTCTAATTAGAGTTTTTGCTTTTCTTTATTAGTGTTTAGATCTTCTTTTTTTTTTTCCTTGTAGATTCAAGAATGTTCTTATGGATTCAAGGTTTTGCATTTTGAGGTAGCCGTTGATCTTCCTCCTCACACCCTTCTATGCGTTACAATCAAAGGTGAATCTACATTGTTGACAAACCACATCAATGACTCCCACCTACTCTATTATAATCTACATAGATCTTATATATCCCTAGCTAATGATTGGATGGCTATCTGATCAGCCGAAGTGATTTTTTCAGGAGGGTTGGACAAGCAAAGGTGAGCCCACAAGATGGGCGTCCATATCAATGACGGGGCCTTCTCTATTATAAATTAATATGGACTATCCTATTCCTAGCCACTAATTAGATAGTTAGGATCACTAGATCGAAGTACCTCTGAGAGGAATGCACAATCGAAGTTGGGCACATGATCAACATGTCTTTGAGAGGGCTATACAAATCATTGTGCAAACATGATTACGAACCTTCCAATTTTTTAGCTACTTAGTGGTTAAGATCATCAAGTCTAGTTCCTCTTATGAGGATGGACAATCAAAGGCCCGTGATGAATGGTCTTGATCAGTTGCTAGACCTCTAATTATTGTATACATACATACACACACATCTTCCAATTTCCTAGCCATGATCAGATGGTTCAGATCATCATATCAAAGTGTTTAAGATGGATGGATCATCCAAGGTGGGACCCCATTATCAATGGTCTAAACCATCGATCAAATCTTACTTATTTTAATCGATATCGGTTGCCCGTTTTCACGACCATTGAGAGATGGTTCAAATCATCCTATGAAAGTGATTTTAGAGGAATAGAAAATCAAGATGGCCCTTGATGCTGGATAGGCCATGATCATTGATCTACCTTTCATCTTTGTAACCAATAAAGATCGTCCATTTCCCCAACATTGATTAAATGGTTGGGATAAAGAAATCAAAGTAAATTCTCCAAGGGGTAGGCAATCAAATGTGGATCCTACTTTAGATAGATCATAAACTAACAAATAAAGTGAAATTGTATCCTAAATATCGCATGCATATTAATATTTGACAAATGAATGTTTTGAATTTTGATATTCAATTAATTTCATTTCTAGAATGGCACAGTTAAACAACGACGGTTCAAAACCGTCTTAAGAAGAAATTACAGACGGTTCTCGACCGTCGCATAATCCGTCTTTTTGCTAGGTAAAGTTCATTAGCGATCAGAATCCGTCTTTAATAATCGACGGCCAGTCTGTCATGTTCTTTTGTTAGACACGTCTTACCTATGTCTTGTACATTAGATAAACTAGGATAGACCTTTTCTTCTTTTAAAATTTTATGACTTGGTACTAATTTATTCCTTGTTACCTGATGTTTGAGTGTTTTTCGCTGTTTGGTATTATTTTTTTGGAAATTTTACCAAGTCCACGTGCTAGTGTGGCACACTTGTGCAAGATTGAACCCGTCCATTTGGTGCAGCACAATGTGCAAATGGGCTGGCCCAAGAATTTGGCCAGTCCATTTATTACTTGGGTGAAGGTGATGATGTAGATCGTCGATCATCGCTTCAGCATACGTGTGTTCTACCTGTTCAGCAGAGAAGTATGATTCTTGGGTGAGATTACCTTTATGTCAATGTCCACCTAATGGGTGGCTTGGATTTGACGCATTTTCCAAAATTCAGATAGTTAAATGGTCCCTGTGCCGATTTCTATGAGCCGTCTTCATTTTTTTAATACCATTTCTTGGGAGGGTTTGGCTACAGCCCTATTTCATGCATTTCTTTCATGTCATGTACTGGGCCTTGGCTTGGCCCAGACCCAAAAATTCAGGCCTAAAAGATAAACAGCATGGATTTGGCTTACTAGCCTAGACTCGAGTGAAGCCTAGACCATCAACAGCCCTATGGATAGAACCCAACCGAGAAATGCAACTGTAAAGCATCCTTAGTCATTTGATGAATATGCTGAGAAAGTGGGTAGTGAATGAATTACAACCATGGACAGTCAATGCAATGGTGCAGGTAATTGTGGATTTGGATTGGGCCAAAGGGTGCATTTGGATGGGTACCAAATCACGAATTTGGAAATCTTTTAATTCCAATTTTAAAAATTAGGAGATTAATATATTTGAAACTTTGGTTAAATTTACTAATTGCCCAACTAAAAATGGGACATAAATCATATCAAAGTGTACTTTGAATATTCAAACTTTTCCACCCATGAAAATAATTGCAGGGGCAAAATGTCCAAAAGCTGCTTGCCTAATATTAGTATATATTAATTGTAATATTTATGGTAAGTTAACTTATTGATGGTAATCAACTTGTTAATTTTAATTGTTCGTGCCTATTCCAGCCGAGTCCTGTCTCAGCTAATAAGGGCAGAGTATGTGTGATGTGTACAGATATGCATGGAGCGGCCAGAGGGTTTTTTGCGGATATGTACGGTTATGTTGGGAAAAGCAGAGCTATAATGTATCAATTATGGCCAAATGCTAAAAAAACATTCGGGAGTATAAGTGGCTGAGCTTTGACGGTTAAATGATAGATGACAAGCAATCGAGTTTGTACGGTCGCTCAACAGGAGGCTAAAGAGAAAGCAAAAGAAGCGGAATGTGGGAAGCATCCAGAAGCCAAGTAGTGGGAAACGGTTACCATAACCGTCAGAGCGTGGAAATAATCTAGAATGAAGGGATTATAGCTATAAATAGAAGAAGAACACAAAAAAATAATTCGTCTCATATCAAACCAATCAAACTAAAATCTATCTTTCAATTATCCTTGTAATTATCTCGTCAATTTACATTCCTTAGTGTAATAATTTACCTTTCCCAGTCGAGTCAACTATGTTCTTAGTATAATCATTTACTTTTTGAACTTGCCATTTATATTTCGTAGTGTAATTCTTATCATTAATTCAGTAGTTGGCAATCTTAGATGTAATTAAAGTTCACGCTCACATGCTGGATTTCACCCGATCATCAGAGGAGTATCCTTTAGCAGCTAGCAGTGGTCGATTGTAAAGATTTCTTTCTCATTTCGTATGATATGTACTGAAAAGTCTTTCATACGGAAGACAAATGAGTAACCCATCATCAGAGGACGAACCTCACCCTCTAACTATCACCTGATCCATTTACACATTGAGCGAGTGGTTAAATAGGTGACCGATCTCTTAGATCTCAGTCATACTTTATGTAAGCCTACTTGGCACTCAAAAGTCATTCTTGTTCGGTTTGAATTGGAGCCATAATCCCAAATTTGGCATGCCAACACCCATCTGTGTGAGAAAAAAAAAAGACATAGTAATCGATATAGATTATTATATAGTGGTTGACTCTAAACAACCCATACAATAATATATTACATTGCAGATCTGGGAGTTTTACACTCTCATCACGGGTCCTTAGTGGGTAGGCTGCTAGCATCAAATGTATGCCATAACTTTCAGCGTGAATCCAACCAATACAACATTATTTTATAGCTCCTGGTAGAGTAGATGGTGGAAAAGGATTTGCGTAGCTGCCCTCAATTAGTTGGGATAACGCTTAAATGATGATGATAATCCACCAGGTACATTTTAGTAAATTCCAATGTGAGAAATACTTTGATACTCAAGCAACATGATAGATGATTCAAGGCAATAAAAATAACTTGGATGGCACACAAGTAACTTATATTAAACTAACTTATGAAATCTTATCTACATAGGTTCCCATGGATGCAGATTTTCTGCGAAGGCCTTTTGCAAGAGCTGTTTGTTTGTGGAAGCTAAGTGAGGCCCACCATGATATATATTTCTTGTTGTGCAGGCTGAGTTGAGTTTTAGATCTGCCTCATTTTTTGACAAATCCTAACATCATCTGAAAAAATAGATGGACGGTGTGGATTTCATACAAACATCACGATGAGCTCCAAGAATACTTGTAAAAGGCTTTAGTAGGCAATCCACATCCAATTCTATACTAGATGGAGTGTGTTTCAATACTCAGGTTATGAGTTCGAGTGCCCATGTTGTGTGTGTGAGAGACAATGTAAGAAAGAAAGGAAAAAAAAAGAAGCAAATTTAAGCTTCTCAATTTTCTGACCATCATACTAGTGGACATATATTGGAAATTTAAAAATATAAAATATCCAACCATCTTATTTCACAAACAAGTGTCCATGAATTGTTCAACCAATCTGGTTTCGGGACAGTTTGTTAACGACAGTATGTTCCACAATTTAGTCGGTTTAATTTAATTTAAATGCATACCACATGTATAATTTCTGCTGTTGGAATATAAAATAAAACCCCTTCCTGAAAATAAAAACAAAAGGAGGCATCTTTCACTGTCTGTACAGTATTGACCCGATAACCAGCTGATGCATGCACTGTCTTTCGCTTTCACCTTTTCTTCCACGCCCCTTCCCTTATCACAGCCCTGCTGTTTGCACTTTGCATCGCATGTTGTTTGCATGTGCCAACGTGATATACGTGCCTGGGATTCAAGCCGTTCATGATCGAAGCGCAACCGCGTATGTGCATAGCAGAAAAATCAGGCAACCATGGAAACATCAAGTAGGCTAGATTTGTATGAAAGAAACAGACAGCTAAAAATGATTTACCAATGGTCCACATCCCATGCATTCGTATAGCCCACAAGACTATCAGAATAGCCTGATTTATCTCTCAGACATGTATACTGAGATCCCACCTGATGAACAGATTGGATCTCTTAAAAATCAACAAAATTAGCATATGTGAGCCGCGAGTGTATGGAAATTGCAACTTGGTGGAGAGCACTTCGCATTTCTCTTCAACATTGTTCCAACGCAAGACCCGCAAGCAACTGCCCTCTTTTTTCTTTTGTTTTTTTTGTTTTTCTAAAAGAAGGAATCTCTTTGGTAAAAAACCTGTAGCTCTCATCCTTTCGGTTTCTTTCTCGAGGAAATAAATGATACTCTGGCGGAGTATAGTTGATCATACACAGATGTCGACCTGGTACAAGTAGCATATATAGTCGGGCCAAAGCTGTTCGATCATGGGTTTTCTGTAGAGAGTACACGACCCAGAAAAACAAAAGTACCAACAGCCAGATCCTAACCATCCAACCAACTGAGATTTGCTACATGAATTTTGGACCTTTGACTGATTTTATTTGGACTGTCCATTTGGTGGTCACCAATTAGACTGTTAGAATTATTGATGTGGTTTTTTGGCTTGTAAGCGGTGAGCCAGTGATATTGATTGAAGTGTAATCAGGCTTTCAAATGCATGCATGTACGATCTGTACAGCAGGTCGTTGCATGCGCATGATCCACCATCCTTCACAAAACATCACATAATTTTCAGTTCTCTTATGAGAAATTCACAACTGTACGACCCATTTACATTTTGAAGCCACCTCTCTTTACCTCGCGAGAATAATCCCCATGCGTACGGACGACTTGTCGAAGGTCGAAAATGCCCCCTGCTTTTTCAGAAATGTGATCTTGAAGGCTGGGTTTCCTATAGCTACGAATTATAACCGTAGCTATAACCGTAGCCTCTGCTTTTTCAATATGCCCTACGATATGGATCCAAGGTATTTCGATATGATCGAAAAAGGTCGAGAACTGTAACCTATAAAAGTCTATGTAATTTATTTTATTTTACTTATTTATTTTTTTACATGGAGAACTTTATTCTACCTACAATTTTCTCTAATACATATTTATATAAATATGTATATATATAAGCATATAAAATTTTTTTCCTCTCTTTTTTTCATTTCTTTCTTTATTCATTTAACAAGAATATCTTCTAAACCAAAATTAGTTACTTGACAGACCATATATGATTTTGGGGTAGGAGAAGCTACTTTAGCCAACTAACCTTGTTATTTTCCAAGATTCCATCACGTCGATGGTCGAAAATACATTTCATTCACTTCGCGGACAATTTCAATCAGTTTGCGGTCAATTTCATTTACTTCGCAATCAATTCCATGCATTTCATGGTCAATCCCGGTGATTTCCCTTCACTTCACGGTCAATTCCATGCATTTCACGATCATTTTCGGCGATTCCGTTTAGATTCACGGTCATTTCCATGCACTTCACGGTCAATTTCCTTCACTTCACGGTCATTTCCACACATTTCATGGTCAATTCGCTTCACTTCACGGTCATTTTCGGCGATTCCGTTTAGATTCACGGTCATTTCCATGCACTTCACGGTCAATTCCCTTCACTCACGGTCATTTCCATGCATTTCACGGTCAATTCGCTTCACTTCACGGTCATATCCATGCATTTCACGGTCATTTCTGGCGATTTCGTTTAGATTCACGGTCATTTTCATGCATTTCACGGTCAATTCCCTTCACTTCACAGTCATTTCCATGCATTTCACGGTCAATTTGCTTCACTACACGGTCATTTTCATGCATTTCACGGTTATGCATGGAAATGGCTGTGAAGTGAAGGGAATTGACCATGAAATGCATGGAAATGACCGCGAATCTAAACGGAATGCGTGGAAATGACCGTGAAATGCATGAAAATGACCCTGAAGTCAAGCGAATTGACCGTGAAATGCATGGAAATGACCGCGAAGTGAAGGGATTTGACCGTGAAGTCAATCATTTCCACGCATTTCAAGGTCAATTCACTTCACTTTATGATCATTTTCATGCATTTCACGGTCATTTCCGGTGATTCCGTTTAGATTCATGGTCATTTCCATGCACTTCACGGTCAATTCCCTTCACTTCACGGTCATTTCCATGCATTTCACGGTCAATTCGCTTCACTTCACGGTCATTTCCATGCATTTCATGGTCATTCCCAACAATTTCGTGTTGATTCACGGTCATTTCCACGCATTTCACGGTAAATTCCCTTCACGGTCATTTCCATGCATTTCACGGTCAATTCGCTTCACTTCAGGGTCATTTCCATGCATTTCACGGTCATTTCCGACGATTCCGTTTAGATTCACGGTCATTTCCATGCACTTCATGGTCAATTCCCTTCACTTCACGGTCATTTCCATGCATTTCACGGTTAATTCGCTTCACTTCACGGTCATTTCCATGCATTTCACGGTCATTTCCAGCGATTCCGTTTAGATTCACAGTCATTTCCATGCACTTCACGGTCAATTCCCTTCACTTTATGGTCATTTTCACGCATTTCACGGTCAATTCGCTTCACTTCATGGTCATTTCCATTCATTTCACGGTCATTTTCGACAATTCCGTTTAGATTCACAGTCATTTCCATGCACTTTACGGTCAATTCCATTCACTTCACGGTCATTTCCATGCATTTCATGGTCAATTCGCTTCACTTCACGGTCATTTCCATGCATTTCACAGTCATTTTCGACGATTCCGTTTAGATTCACGGTCATTTCCATACACTTCACGGTCAATTCCATTCATTTCACGGTCACTTCCATGCATTTCGCGGTTAATTCGTTTCACGTCAGGGTCATTTCCATGCATTTCATGGTCATTTTCGGCGATTCTGTTTAGATTCACAGTCATTTCCATGCACTTCACGGTCAACTCCTTTCACTTTACGTTCATTTCCACTCATTTCACGGTCAATTCACTTCACTTCATGGTCATTTTCGGCAATTCCGTTTAGATTCACGGTCATTTCCATGCATTTCACGGTCACCTTGAAATAAATGGAAATGACTGTGAAATGCATGTAATTGATCGCGTAGTAAATAAAATGAATGAAATTAACCGCAAGCTGATTGAAATTGATCACGAAGCGAATGAAATGGATTTTCAACCATTGACCTGATGGAATCTTGGAAAATAATCAGGTTGGTTGGCTAAAGTAGCTTCCCCTACCCAAAATCTTATAGGGTACGTCAAGTAACTAATTTTGGTTTAGAAGATATTCTTTTTAAATAAATAAAGAAAGAAATGAATAAAGAGAGAAAAAAAAGTTTACATGCTTATACATACTTATTTATATAAATATGTATTAGAGAAAATTGTAGGTAGAATAAAGTTCTCCATGTGTAAAATAAATAAATACATAAATAATTAAATAAAATTGCATTGACTTTTGCGGACTACAGTAATGGCTACGACTATAATCCGTAGGTATAGAGAAAAATCAGCTTGCATAAAAAATTGCAGGATTTTTTTAGGCAAATTCGTTGGACAGCTTTAGATCTTTTTCGACCATGTCGAAAGACCTTCAATACATAGCGAAGGATATGTTGAAAAAGCATGGGATGTGGTTATGGCTACGGTTATAATCTGTAGCTATAGGTTCCTGGCTTTTTTTCTTGTTGTAATCCCTACCGCTTTTTGTGGGTCCTTTTATGAGGTATGTGTTATATCCAAACCGTCCATCTATTTGGCGAACTCGTATTAAGTCTTGAGACGAAAAATAAGACATATTTAGCTATCAAGTGGACCACACTGTAAAAGGCAGTGGAGGATTGAACGTCTACCACTGAAACCCTTTTAGGGGTCGTAGAAGTTTTGGATCATTAAGAAATTTGTTTTTCCTCTTCTGTGACCTTATGAATAGATTGGATGGAAAATAAATGTTATGGTGGGCCCTACAAAATTTTTAACGGTGAAAATCAATTTTCCCGCTGCTCTTTGTGGTGTGGTCTAGTTGATCTTTGGGTATGAATTTTTATTTATTTATTGATAATGATTCGAAATGATCTCGAAATATGGATGAACGTTGCGGGTATAATAAATACATAACTGTGGGGCCCATATAACTTTGATGTCTTTTGAACCGTTCGTACAGCTCGGCGTTCGAAGAGCGTCAGCGCTCGTCTTCGAGCACCAGCCGATCCTCTTGCGGAAGGAAAAGCAGGGGCATTTTCGACCTTTGGGAAGCCGTCCGTACGTGTGGGGCTTATTATTGAGAGGTAAAAAGAAGTCTGTTTACAAATGTAAATGGGCCATAAATGGGTCGTACAGTTGTAAAATTCTCTTCCCTTATTGAGGAGATTTTGCTACAATGTGCCCCACAATATTGTTATGATGGTTGATATCATGGTGGGTTATTTTTTCAGTGATCCAAACCGTCAATTTGATGAAAAATACGGATGATGGTGGCCACCTTGAAAATATTTGACACCTATATTCAAAGGAAGAGAGTTAAATATCAAATATTTGAAATATTCGAATATGATATTTTTTTCCTCTTTTTATTTTTATTTTTCAGATATCACCTATCCATGGTGAGGCCCATCATGCAGACGGTTTGGATCATCAAAAATTGATCCCATATCCAAGGATATATTCCCCACATATACCGTAACAATACCAATGCAGCATACCAGCAGATCTCATGTTCTAATCCTGGAACAAAGCAAAAGATCAAAGAGAAGCAATCTCACCACATCCTCCCACTCAAACAAATAATATTCAATGAGAAGAAATTTTCTAAGCACACGCGCGCGCAATAAATTTTATATTCACACCATACATGTCATCATGGAAATGAGTGAGAGATCCAATCCATCCATCAGGTTGGTCGACCTTTCACACATTTTCCCAAAGATAAATCTAGTCCACTCAACATGTGGGGTCCAATATTTGAAACAGATGGGTGTACTAAAAAACATCAACCAAGTTTTTCATAGCCCAAAATTAGTTTCACAAACTATAGCCCACCTGACCAGTGGAACAATCTGGCTCTTTGGTGGTGATGTTGGACCTTGGAAACGTGGTTTGCAAGCACATGTGTGGCACGTATCTAAGCATTATTGCACACGCGTGTGAGCTTGGCGAAGCTCTATCAACAATAACAAATAGAAAAGAATTTATGAAGCAACCTTATCAAAAGGGTCACAGCACATTGGTGGGGTCCATGGGACCAGCTCCATCTATCAGAATTTGGAAAGATAAGCTTCCCATCTTCTTCTTTGTTTGGACAAACCTTCCACCACAGAACAACAGGACACATCACAAGGTTGCTAATGTGGAAATACCGCCAAAGATTCCTACCTTGATCCAATAATTCAACTCAATCTTGGAATCCAAACACACCTATATCTGATTCACCAACCTTATGGCTCCCTCTATGAAGAAAGATTCAAGTGAGATGGATTTGGAAGAGTGGGAATTCCTCCCTGATTCTGGCTACCTTGATTTCCCACATAGAAATGGAAAGAAGGGTTTTGATCCAAAAGGTGCGGATGATTTGGATTACTTCATATGCCCTTCACTTCTTTCTCCTAGTGGGATAGAAAAATCGGAGAATTCGAGTCTTTTGGGTAATGGAAATCAGCCGGTTTCGATGGTGGAGAAGAACCCATATCCGGAATTGGTGAAAGATATCGGTGAAGTTCCGTTAGTCAAGATTGGAACTTTATCTTCACCGACGGTTTCTCCAAAATTAGCAGCAGATCAGGACATGATCTCGCAAGTCTTCTTCAAGAAAGCGAAGGAGAATGAATTCGTCGACATGAAAATGGACTCCCCTAGGTCCAGCAATAGGTCACTCAAGCCTCAAATTGAGGTGGGACCGTTCCAATTTGAGGAGAAAGAAGAGGCCCATGAAGGCGATGGTGTTGAAGAGAACAAGCCTTCTAAGGAGGTAACAGAACAAGAGAATGGAAAGAATTACATGGGTTCAGAGATCAAAGAGAGAGGCTGTTGGGAAGGTTGTGGTTTTAACATTTGGAAATGGAGGGTCACTGGAATTGGAGCAATTTGCTCAATTGGAATGGCTGCTGCTACTATTTGTGTATTGATCTTGGGCAGCAACCAAAGGCATAAGCAACATGAAAACCAGAAGCTTCAGTTTCAGATCTACGCCGACAACAAGGTATGCAGATTCTTCACAGACCCATTACCCAAAATTCATCAAATTAGCATACCAAAATTAAAAATCTTCAAAATATTGCCTATCAAATTCAAAATTCTGCATCAAGGTCCTGAATATTAGTCGATCATCTTCAATTTAATCAATTTTAATCTCTTTATGTTGTGTTCTTCAACTGTTTCGATTTGTGGTTTGTAGAGTATTAAACAAGTGGTCCACCATGCTACCAGATTGAACCAGGCGATTTCAGCTGCAAGTCTCCCTCTGACTAGAGCACATATAACATTCGGAGGTTCCTACGACGGTCGTTGAGCACCTAATGTTGAATCCCTTCATGAAGATCAGATATATTGGTATTGATCATGTTGTATTCTATCATTTACTCAAGTATTTGTACATAGAAAAGTAAATGATGGATATATTATGAGAAGGTTGTGTAAAACTTCCATAGTTTATCATGAGCAGTTTAATTTATCTGGAAGAAAATCTGGTGGTAAATGAGTTTTAATGTAAGAGTGTAATTCCAGATGATTACAGTTACACTCAATTACTAGAATTTGTTATGCTATTAACAATGATTTTTAGTGTAATGAACGGAAAGTGTGGAAATTTACTGCTTGCTAATCAAAACAGAACACAATGAAAGGGTGAGATTGATTCGATCAAATGACTTTCATGATAAGCAAGACCATTTAATTATGAATGGTAATAAAATGCCACTAGTAGTTATTAACTACAAAGTTTCAAATCATCCAATCAGTGTTTTTTTTTTTTTCCCTTAAGTAACCAAAAGAAGGCCCCCTCCATGGTATATTTCCAGAGCAGGATTGGCACATGGGCAAATCAAATAACCAGATGGTCCAAAATCAACAGATATGTGCATTAATCTTACGGAGGAGAAGGTTTTGAGAGAATGGGATTTCTTTCTCTTCCAATTCTGTCATTCCATCAACCAAGACTGGGAATGAGCGCTTCTTGGGCAAGCAAAAGCAAAATTTTGAACAGGGCTGGCACAAAAGTCCTGGCCCATAAAATCTGAGCTGATCAAGCATCACTTGGGCTGCCTATCTGATAGTTGCTTGTTTAGAGAACTTAAAAATAATAATAAATAAATAAATAAAAATAAAAATTTCCTATTATAAAAGATCTGATAGATTGAGTTACATGGACTAATTAGTTTGAATTCTTTAAGTCTGCTCGGAGTCTTGATGTTTCACCATACTCCCCTTCACAAACAGCTATTTGACAGGCTTATATCTTAAACTACAATTCTCCAAGGCTCAGACTAAAATAAGAAATTGGGCAATTCATCCAGCCTTTGGAACTTTGTCACCCAAGAACTGTTCTATAAAAGGATGAGTCTAGGACAAGATGAATCTTTGAGGTTGACCAGAGCCTGAGCCCTCTGTAAAGGAGATACCTGGGCTTGAGTTCAGCACTTCAAGCTGGCCCAAAAGCCTACCACAAAGACTGACCCAAAAGCCCAATACCAGCTCCAATCCGAGCTCTTTAAATTACCAAAATACTCATTTCAAGGAATGCTTCGGTTGCTCTTTAAATTACCAAAATACCTTGAATTGAAAAACCTTTCCACACCCTTTAACAAGATTGCTTAAGACACTTTAAAAAACTAACGGCTTAGTTGGTTCTTGGGAATTCATTCCTTGATTTTTATGTTCCCCGGCGAATGTTAACCTTATTTTTAGATTCCTAAATACGAGTTGATCTCATTTGAATTAATAAATCTCCAATACATGATTTATTATAATCAACTCATTATGTCTTAGATATTAAGATGTCTAATACATAATCTCTAGCTACAATACAACCCTAATAGTGGGGGCAACAATCAGTTTCCAATATCAGATAACCTTGCGTGGTCAAGGGACATGAAAAGATATTTTAAATAAAATTATGAGCATTCCGAGAATTTGAAAGCAACATAAAGTTAAGATTTCACATGCAAATGCAATCCATGGTTAAGATTCAACCTGCTTTTTTCACTTCTTTTATTGAAGGTAGCTAAGAGTGACTTCTCCTCTCCTCCTTACCTTTTTATTTATTTTTATTTATTTATTTTTACACATGCACACACCCCAACACACTCAATGGGAATTTCACCACCTATGGGTACTCGAAGACCAGGTGTTGAAACTCCTTAGAGTCTACCATCAGAGCAAGAGTATGCACAAAGTGGTATATGTAAAATCCATTCTATCCATATGGTGAGAACCATTATTTAATCTATATATAGAAAATATTAGCCCCCATAAAATACTCATGGATCATTAATAATGGGAACAATGTAAAATTGCTCCCAAAACTGCCAAGTTCACTCAATGTGGTTCTCACTTGAGTTTTTTAAGAGGATAGTTTTTATATCTTCTCTTTATCCCAATGAGTTGGGCTTGATTAATGAATTTTATGAAAGATACATCACATAGTGGTCCACACATAAACTTCCAGTCAACCTCCCATTCTACTTGGAATGGCACATGGTTGCAGATGTAGCAGATTTTACCTCAAGAGCTAACAGCGAAGATGGAATATAATGAGCAAAGTGGATTTTACACTTAAAGCATGGTGGGCTCCACGTAGTTGGGTGTTTTACACACCATAGAGTGGATTTTACACTTAAAGCATGATAGGTCCTACAGGCTTTGGTGTTTTACACAATATATAAAATGGGTGTTGTAGGGAATTCGAGAAAAGCTGAAAATTTGTGCTCATAAACCGATGGCTTGAATTTATCCATATAAAAACACTGATAAAACACTAATTTTACCCTCTTCTCCTCCACTGCTTTTTGTGTGTATGCTCCCACATCTAGCATCCTTCATTTTTTTTTAATATCCACAACGAAAATCTCTCCCACTTTCTTTATATCCTCCATTTTTCTTTATATCCCCACAGAGTTGCACATGCCACTTCTTCTATCATTTTCTTTATTAGTTTTTTAACACATATTCCCAAGGAATTGAAGATGAACAATGGCATATGAAGAATACTTTGCGCATATGGGTGCAAGAAAACAGTCCCTGCACCCACTGATGGGCCAGGTCTATCAGGACTTCATGGTCCCACAATTTATATTAACCCGCTCTAAAAACCAAGACATGTACACATGTGCACAAGTAGAAGAAAATAGGCTTTGTTTTTACTTGCTATCCATTTGTTTCTAAAATCATGAGCCACATAATAAGCAAACATGCCTGCTTTTTCAAATGGGCAACTTTCATGAAGATATGCTTTGTGAACATGTGTGGGCCGTCCCCAATTGATGCAATTCGCAGCATATTAATTTTCAAAATTGAGCTGCCGGTTTGTGCAATTTGCAATTTGTAATATGAATGTACAAAATTGAGCTCTGGGGCTTAGTGCACATAACTGCATCTGCCGTTGAATGAGTGAATGCGTCCTGTAGACTTTAAATACACAAACCATCCTTTGGATGGATGGTAGCCTACAAATCACACAACCATTTTCTGGCGGAGAATTAGAACAAGCATGCCCACTTGATAGAGATGCACAGATTGCTCATTTTGCATTCCTCATCACAAATGGTCCATGCTCTATTTGATGGACCATTTTTTCAACTAATTGTCCACATTTAGTCCTATCCTTTCCTAGCTATCCATTTGAAAGTATTTACATCATTAGTTGGAAATATCTAATGGAGATGATTTTGTGTCACGACCCATCCACCATATCAACTATCTGGATCAATTCAACACAAGTGCCCTCAACTTCCTCGGTGGTAGAATCACAAGAGTCACGAGATAATGGGTTCCCGTACCCGTTGTGGTGAAATTCCACAGTGGGGTAGTGTGACTGTGTTTGGGGTGTGAGCTCAGGTGTGTAAATAATAATAATAATGATAATAATAAAAGTACCCTCAACTTTGGAAGAAGATTGGAGATTTCTACCTTCAAAGTGGTGATTGGGAAATCAAATAAAGTTTTCCCAAGGGTGGGAAAACATTTTGGTGATTCTGCAAGAACTTTGATACGTTGGAAATGCAATTCCCCATTATTTCCTATCATTTCCATTGTCCAAACAGGCCTTTTAATATATATTGTCTCAATCCAAAACAGTTCCTATCCTACAAATTTTCTCAATTTAAACAGCTTTCCAAAATCTACTTTAAGCCAAGAAACATATTCAGTAGAAATATGAGCCGGGTCAGGTTGAGGATTTTCAACATGAGCCACACCTACCTCAATACAGCCAATCCGACCCGTCCTAAAGTAGGCCCATCGGACCCATGTTGCAACCACATCCCAGATCAAGGATCGCGTGGACTAATTAGATGCCATTGCTGGAACGATTTAGGCATCCAAACTAAGTAGACAACCAAATGTTATTATACACCGAATCTCAGTGCAAAAAAAATAAAAAATCAATGCATAAGCTATATTGCGAGGCAGATGAGTTTTGAATCCTTTCGGATTGAACATTTTTTTCGAGAACCGCCGAGATCGATGTGAGTCATGCACCCTGACTCCGGTTCTTAACAGAGAGTAGACATATCATTCACAGAGTTTCAGTGTATGAGTTAAAAGAGTATCCGAAGTTATCTAGGAAAGGAACTGTTAAAGGTGAGTCGTTCCTTCCCCTCAAACGATTCGGGTGGGGGTGCGCAAGACACCCCCCCTCTTAATATGCGCCTCCGTCTGAGCCGAACGCAGACTCGTATTCAAACGTCCGGTTATTCGAGAGGCAATCAACCTATGCTAATCAAATACAGCAGAAATGAAAGAATCTTGAAATGAAATGTCTAAGGCTTCTTGGAGGACAATAGATTGGAATATCTTTAAAGTCCAATAAAAAAGGCCAGAGAAGAGATTGAGAGGAAGAGAGGAATAATCTCAACCTCACATCTCTATCAATGTATGCCTCCTAACTAAGCCAGATGTTAGAGAAAAATGGAAGGCACTGTGCCCTCCGACAACACATGGCTACTCAAAGAGGCGGTTTACATACAAAGAAAGTGAAAGAAGAAGGGAAGGAGAAGGGAAAAGATGGCTGCTACAAACCCTATTTTCCCTCGGGGGATGGCTATGTAGGGTTAGGGTTTTATGGAAGAGGGATATTCTACAATTTATAGGAAAATGATATGATGGAAGCGGCTGTGTGGCTAAATGATATAGATCCTCTCCTTCATTCGTACATCTGGAAGTGTATACATCGGATCGAGACCGTTCATATAGTTAGCCCTAACATGGATGAACTATGATTTTTTTTTTTTAATAAAAAAAAAAAGGGAAACCGTTCATATAGATGGCCTTAATATGGAAGGACTAAACAAAAAATGATACGAACTAGGTGCTTCTAAACATTTATATTGTGTCCATCAAATCAACGGTAAAAAATACAAAGTTGGTACCGAGACACTATAGCCGTAAAGGGTGGTGAGTGTTTTGGATATAGGTGTAAAGGGGTGTCAACGGTCACACTAGGGCTAGGAGAAGCTTTGTTAAAGCCAGGCCCGCATTGTTGTACGTAAGCCCAAACACGGCCCAAGCACATGACGGGCCAAAATAGTCCAGCTGAAGCTGGAGCCTGAATTGTTTTATGTTGGCCCGCCCGGAGTCCAGCCTAAGCTGGAGGCTGAACCAGAGAGAGCATTGTCGTGGAGAGAGAGATGGAAGGAGTGGGTTTTATTTATTTATTTATATTTTGTATATTTAAAATTGCCTCTGTAAATCCCCACTTGCTCAAGACATTCATACCATGCAAAGCAGTAGGCCCTATCAAGATCACCAGGCACAATTGTCAGGCCCATCAGATTATCAGGTGCCCCACCATTACAATTAATGGGCAATCGATGGTCCGACTCAACATGCAACTGTGGCCATATAATGAGTGGTTTGGACAGTTTAACTGATGTTCCCACCATCCATAGAGATTGCCCCAAAAATTCCCCAAATCAGTCAATCCTAGCCGTGGATCCAGTGTCTATTTTCATTAGAACATGAGGGCTTCAATTTATATTCTCTACCGTGTACTTGTAGGACATTAATGAACAAGTGTAAGACTTTCAATCTGAGAAAATTTTGTAGGTGTTTCTAAGGGTCTCAATGGGCTAGGTATGGGCCAGGCAGGGTCAGCCCATGCCTGGCCCGCTCAATAATCAGGCCTAAAGTCATGGGATTGGCCCTTCAATTTCAGATAAAAGTCCACCCTCTAACATCATAGACGGGCTTGCTGGCCCACCAAATTCTGGCCGACGTGGTGGTGTCCCGAGCCCGGTCCACATCAAGCTGGGACCCGAGACTCATAGTTGAGCCCTACCACTTGCATAGACCAGCATATGTTCGGGAGGAATCAGGAAGCTATTAGCTAGCGGGTGGAGACCTGAGGCAAGGGATTCACGTAAGATGAGCCAATGGGCTCACGTGTGATGTTCCTAGCCGCTCATCTGGTGGGGACCACTCTGACAGTTACCTGCCCAACATATCAAGATGGTACATTCATAACGTGAGCCGACATGACACCCTCATCCATATCTCAAGTGGTAGACTGAGAGGAGATACCTCGTTTCAACGCCTGAGGTCTAACAGTGGAGTGTGTACTGACGGTGTTATGTGTACTAAGAAGCAAACCCAAAATAAATAAATAAATAAATAAAGGTGAGCCGGACATGTACACTGAATATGGATTGGTGCACATCTTTTTCCTGACAGTACTTTTCTCATACATGTGCGACCCTCGTGATGTGTGGTCCACCTCTATTTTTAGTCAGGGCTTGTTGACGGTCTGCCACTCCATATGAATGCCCACTCTGCCAAGATCTCACACGATTTTGCCGAGCATGCTGCTGTTCTCCCCAGCACCTAATAGTTTGAAATTATAACATACATGTATCATATATTAAGCGAAATTAAACCTTCCAAATTGTGGGACCTAAATCAGATTGCTTATATAATCCTAGCCACTGATTAGTGGACACATGCTTACTGAACTAGGACCATTGGATCATCCATGAAATGTATGTTTGGGGAAATGCGGAAGCACACATAAAAGAATCAAGTAAAGAATGTTAATGGCACAATCAAACACAACCACAAAAACTCCGAATTTAATGTGAAAAAATCCTTTTAGATCAACGGAATACTCGATTTGAATAATCCTCGAATCTCCCCTTACAAGCACTTGAAAACCATATGAATGAATTACAAAGCTCTAAAATACCATTTGATCCCAATTATTCCTCTCTATATAGTCTCTAGAAGAATCACAAACAATATCGAAAACAAATTCCACGGATATGCAATTTTGCATAACTTTGTGTATACGTTCGATGACACCTTTGATGGGATTTCGATGACATCGATATACCATCAATGACATCAAAATAATTCCAAAACACTCCAACAATAAATAATGGATTTTTCAAATTTTTTTGATGGCATCGAGCATGCCTTCAATGCCATCGAACAACCTTCGATGGCATCGAGCAGGACACCAAAGTGTCCGATAACTAACATGAAAAAATTTGAAATTTCTCAATGACATCGAGCAAGACTTTGATAACATCAAAAGTTTGTTCGATGACATCGAATTGTCATCGACAGGCATATTGAATTACAAATTTAAAACATCCATTAACAATGTGCACCATTCTGATGATATGGCAATCGAATCAGCATAAACTTTGGTTTATTAATCATATAAGTCTCCTCTCACTATTTGGACGGTTTGATACGAATTACCACATTCCACATGTACATTTTCTTAGTGCCTGTGAATCATCCATTAGATTCTGCCAGGGTTTTAAAATAAAAAATAAAAAAAACTCTTAATTTACCATCACAAGTGGCTGCACTATTTTTCTGTTTGAAATTTGAGAGAGAGAGCACAGGTAACATGCTGGCACTAATTGCTGGGACCCACCACCCGCATCTTTTTCTTCGCGAGATATTAAAGCAGAGACACCTACGGTTTTAAAAGCTATGCATGCGCGGGTTTGAGTTCTGACAATTGGGGACCATGGCTCGGTAATCTTAGACCACTGTTTTCCGAGGGCCCACCATGGAATGACTTTGCTCCAAAAATCTTCTCCAAAGGACAGGTCTAACCTCGTCATTTGCAGCCTTTATATGGACAGTTAAGTAGAGAAACACAGCAACAGTCCACATTACCTCAAATACCCCTCGATTGATAGCTGTAATCTTCGAATATGTGAGCAGATGAATAAGAATACACGGACAGCTAGCCAGAGGTTCCTTGTCAAATATATAATCCATGTGGAATTCCAGGGTCCTCATCCACACATATACATTTTGCCCACTGGTTGGATGAAGTGCATGTGGGTCCCATGGTAGAGACGTTTGATATAATGTTCCATGAGAGATGGTGTGCGCTTTGTTTTAGTTGTTTAAATGCAAGCAAACAAACAAATCCTCTGCATACAGCTGTCAATCTGTCCTGGCCGCACGTTCTACAGGGAAGAGTCGATGTTATGTCGAATACAATGGGCCCAACCCTACCTAGATAAATTCTTTTTCATGCTCTGCTAGTCGGGGTGGTTCAAACTCGTGAACATTAATTTTCACACGTGGCATATATGAATTAAATTTACCGGTCCAAAAAGTGGGCCCTAGTTTAGATGGGCTGTCAACCTCGACTGAAATGATATGCCTGGCCACTTGATGGTAGCTGGAGGTCCAAATTCATCATAGTTCACTTTTTATTGCCATTTGATGGTTTTTTCGTTTTTTTGTTAATTGGTAGTGAACATATATACTCCCCAGTAAATAGCATAAACGGTCGACTGATGTACTGAACCTCACTCAATACTATACTATTCAAAGGAAGATGACGTTGGATCTAGTGTCTTAAAAAACTATCTAGGATCTGATTGGACGGATCTCAATAGTATATGTGGAATAGGCCCACGGATCTGTCTGTGCATGGGACATGGCGATCAGGGGTCGGATAGCTTACCTGAGACGCCGCCATGGAAGCCGGATAAGAATACTGGAAATACCTGTAGAACTTAGGATCTTCCTCTCCTTCACACCCTTTCTCGCAAATCGGTAGATGAGACTCGAATTTCTCGTGGTGTAGGATTGGGGACCCAGCTCTCTTTTATAGAGTCGTGGAGAGGGAGTTTGAAACCCATCACAACTCTCTCTCCCATGCTCCACGTTAGTAGCATCCTAATTCAACTCAAACTGCTGTCTGTAAGACTGCTATAGCATTCCAGCCCTAAGACGCAGAGCTACGCAGATAGTGCGGCGCATCACCGAAGTGGGGCCCACGGTCTACTCAATCATCCATCAACCGTATAACAATCCAGCATCGTTGATCAGTGAAGCCCACTAAATAGAGTTCTTACATTCTCCCACTTGGGCCTCATTGAGCAACGTCAATGATAGTCATATATATAATAATTTTGTAAACAAGTTTTGATATTTTAAGAAAATATCTAAATGGTTAACCAATGAAAACAGTTGGACAATATGAGTAATGCTATTCAATCTGGTCCATCAAAACAGTCAGTATCGAAACGCGGTAGTCATCACAACATTTAATTTAGGCGAAGTGAGTCTAAGCGCGATCACAAATACTTTCAATCTTAACGACATAGATCACGAACTAGGAAATGTGGTATAAGGATTACACACTTTAGTGTGATAATATGTGCCTATCCTTAAGAGGTCCTGAAGCTTTTTCATGTCTCCAACGAGACACAACTGTAGTTCCACTTATTCAAAATTTGCGCATATATATAAATAAGTAGAAATAAATCTTTATATCAAAATCATCCAAACAAACTGTATAAAACGAGATCTCTAAGTGTCTGTGAAAATCAAAGTACGCTCAACTCCCACTAACTGAAAACATCTGTGGGATCAATGACTCCCATGGATGTTACATGCTCCTGAAATGGCGTAATAGGGAGCCCTTTAGTGAGCGGATCTGCAATCATCTGCTTAGTGCCGATGAATTCCACGGACACTTGATGATTCTGAACTCTTTCCTTTACAACAAGATATTGATGTCGATATGCCTCGACCTTGATGAATACTTGTTGTTACTAGAGAAGAAAATAACAGCTGAATTATCACAAAATATTCTCAAGGGTTTCGGGATATGCTCCAGTACCCGCAAACCTGAGAAGAAACTTTTTAACCAAAGTGCCTGATTAGATGCCTCATGGCAGACAATAAATTCAGATTCCATAGTGGATGAGGCTGTGGTAGATTGTTTCACGATTTTTCACGACACAGCTCCTCCCACCATATCAAGATGTATCTTGAAGTAGACTTCTTAGTGTCAACGCAGCCTACAAAGTCTGCATCTGAATATTCGATCAACTTCAACCGATTAGATCTTCTATATGTGAGTCTAAAGTATTTCGTTCTTTATAGATACCGTAATACTTTCTTTACAGCTATCTAATGTTGCATTCTTGGATTAGATAGGTATCTTTCCAATATTCTAGTGACAAAGGCAATGTTCGGTTGCGTACAGACTTAAGCATACATGATGCTCCCCAGTACTGATACGTACGGAAATTCTTTCATTTGATTCTTTTTCAAATCATTCTTTGGACACTGAAATATATCAAAATTTTCGCCCTTCACAATGGGCGACTGTCTGGAAGCATAATTTTGTATGCCATGCCTTTCGAGTACCCTAATAATATAGGCCCTCTGTGACAGGCTGAGCAATTCAAGTGTTTTGTCATGACGAATCTCAATGCCAATGAGGTAAGAAGCTTCACCAAGGTCTTTCATTTCAAACTTTTGAGATAAAAATTTCTTAGTGTCGCTCAACATCCTGGTATCACTGCTAGCTAACAGAATGTCATCAACATACAAAATCATCATAACGAACTTACTCCCACTGGTTTTAATGTAGATGCATTCATCTGCAGTGTTTTCTACAAAGCCATATGAAGAAATTACTTCATGAAACTTAAGGTACCACTGTCGTGATGCCTATTTCAACCCATAGATGGACTTCTTAAGTTTGCAAACCAAATGTTCTGCGCCAGTAGCTACAAAACCTTCGGGCTGCAACATGTACACATTCTCATTTAGATCTCCATTGAGAAATGCAGTCTTTACATCCATCTGATGTAACTCTAAATCCATATGAGCTACAAGAGCCATTATGATACTGAATGAGTCTTTCTTTGATACTGGTGAGAAAGTCTCCTTAAAGTCAATGCCCTCACGTTAGTTAAAACCCTTGGCAACAAGTCTAACTTTATATCGTTCGACATTACCTTTGGAGTCCCGTTTGGTTTTAAATATCCATTTGCAACCAATCGGCCTTATTCCAATAGGTAACTCTACAAGATCTCATACTTTATTATCCTGCATGGATTTCAACTCATCTTTCATGGCATTAAACCAACGAAAAGGATCAGCACTTTGTTTGACTTGTGTAAAGGATTCAGGATCCTTTTCCACTCCTATGTCAAAGTCGTGTTCCTGTAAGTATACGATGTAATCGTCTCGATTTACAGGCCTTCTCTCTCTTTCAGATCTTCTTAATGGTTCAGCTTGTTGGGTCTGATCTTGATTTTCCTCATCAATGGTTTGTATATGAGGTTCTACGTGGTGTTTTGCAGTGACTGAAGAATTGACCGCATTATTAATATCCACGTGATCTGGATTGACTATGACAGAAGTACAATCCTTTGTTCCTCAAATACAAAATTTCTTATGTTCGTGCTCCCACTGTTTTCGGTGTCCTCAATGAATCTGGCATTCCCAGTCTCAACAATCCTGATGGAGTGGGAAGGACAGTAGAATCGATAGCCTTTTGATCTTTTTGGGTATCCAATGAAGAAACAACTTATGGTTCTAGGATCAAGCTTCTTTTCATGCGGGTTATAAATTTTGGCCTCAGCAGAACAACCCCAAACATGTAGATATCGGAGACTTGGTTTTCTCTCATTTCACAACTCAAAAGGAGTTTTGTTTACTGCTTTGCTGGGAACCCTGTTTAATATATGAATTGCGGTTTTAATCACATCACCCCACAGAGATTCTGGTAATGTTGAATTGCTGACCATACTTCGCACCATATCCATAAGGGTGCGATTACGTCTCTCAGCAACTCCATTCTGCTCTGGAGTACCAGGCATAGTGTACTGAGCAACAATGCCACAATCCTATAGGTATTTAGCGAATGGCCCTGGATTGCGTCCTGATTCGTCATATCTGCCATAGTATTCACCACCACGGTCAGATCTGACAACTTTAATTCTCTTATCGAGTTGATTTTCAACCTCGGCTTTATAGATTTTAAAAGCATCCAGGGCATCTGATTTCTCACTGATAAGGTATAGGTACCCAAAGCGAGAGTAGTCATCTATAAAGGTAATAAAATATTTGTGGCCACTCCATGAGGCTGTAGGGAATGGTCCACAGATATCTGTATGTATAACCTCTAATAGATCTACACTCCTGGTTGCACATTTCTTTCTCGTTCTAGTCTGTTTGCCTTTTATGCAATCAATGCATACTTTATAGTCAGAGAAGTCTAGAGAATGCAAAATTCCTTCTCGCACAAGCCTGTCTAATCTCTCACGAGATATATGGCATAGCCGCCTGTGCCACAACATGGAGGAATTCTCATAGTCTAGTCTTCGCTTGGATCCCACTACATTTCCATGCAAGGTATTAATATTATAGACGTGAGAGGCAATCAAGTCTAACTGGTATAAGTTGTTTACTAAAGAGCCGGTTCCAACTTTAATCGAATTAAAGTAAATACTAAAACTTTTATTTCCAAAGTGGAACGAATATCCCAACTTATCCAAACAGGAAATTGAAACTAAATTGCGCCTTATAAACGGCACACAGAATGTATTTACTAAATTCAAAAAATGATCAGTCTTCAATTTAAGCCTATAAACTCTTATTGCCTCCACGTCAACTTTGACACCATTGCCTACGTATACTGAGCGCTCCGCATCAGTTGGTGGCCTGGCCTGTAGTAATTCCTGCATAGAAGTGCATATGTGAATAGTAGTTCTTGAATCTATCCACCAGGAATTCACTGACATATCGGTCAGATTAGATTCAAAACAGACAAGAACAGAATGATTACCTTTCTTTATGAGCCATTCCTTAAAACCTTCACAGTCTTTCTTTAGATGACCCGTCTTTTTACAAAAGTAGCACGGTTTGCCTTTAACCCATTTGCGTTTAGATCCATTTCCAGATTGATTCTCATGGTTTCCAGATGGAGGACCAGAGAATCCATTATTAGAACCTTGTTTCCTCTTCTTTCTACCTTTATTCTCTTGCCCATGCCCTTGTCCTGAAGTTACCATATTAACATTTTGAACTTTTATCATCTGTCTGATCCTGTCTTCTTCTTGGACACACTGTGTGATGAGTTCATCCAATGTCCACATGTCCTTCAGAGTGTTATAGTTTACCAGGAACGTGCCGAATTGGGGAGGTAGGTTATTCATGATCAAATGAACCAGTTGATCATCAGTGAGTACAAGTCCTAGAGCACGGATCTTAGAAACAACTTCGATCTGCTCTACAATGTATTCACGGATGTTGCCTTTTCCATCGTAGGACGAACGAGTCAATTTATTCAAAAGAATGCTTATAGCTTTATTCGATTTCTTGAATCGTTTTCCCATTTCGATTAGGAAAACTTTAGCCTTATCTGTTTCGGGCATGACACCCTTCATCGATTCGAAATTGAATATTTAATGACTTTTAGGCATGTATCATTTGATCTAAACCATGCAACCTATCTATTATATTCACTTCGGTGGCATTATCGAGATGGCTTTGGCGGTTACGGTGTTATCGTGGCAAGATTTAATTGAAAACAGCCCAGTACAACTTCAATGGCGTTCTTCCATTAAGTATAATTAGATCCATTTAAAGCAGGGACTTGATGTGTATTAGTTGGAATTGAGACTGAAATATAAGAGATACATATATACTCACATTAGTTCATTATTTCACAAAGCAATTTAGTGAATGTAAACAAATATCAGGCAGAGATAACTGATTCAGTTGCTAAGGGAGGCATTGGCTGAATCATCCAAGATGAAGATGGGCCCAACCATCACATCTTAGTGAGAATCTGTTACATCATCATCATTCTTCCTGTGGGAGGTAATAACAACATGTTAGTGATTCTCCTGAACATGAAGCTAAGTGATGTCAATCATGTAAATCTGAGACACTCAACACCTGTGGGTGAGATGAGTCTTTCAGCTTTACATTACCAGCACCATTTACTTCACCCGTTCACTTGACTGCCAAAATGGTAATCGTCTGTGTTTTCGTTACCGTATGCATGAAAATGTGAACGCAACTGTATGCAATCCACTTATCCCAATGTTACAAGTCTGTACTTGCAATTTTTTCATCGATTGAGGTCACTATGGTGGCTAACACAACCGAATCCAAAACTACAAATATAGACTTAAGGATTGCTATTATAATCCTGCCTCTTTATGGATTATATCTTAATTAGTCTGATGCAGCCCATAAGTTAGTTGATACTGACCTTTTTGGAAATAAATGGACCTTAAGTGAAACATATAAATAGGTTTCACACCTTACATTCCAACGGTCCATATCAATTCTTAAATATGGGTGATGGGCAAATAATATGGCCGAATCAGGACTCTCATTTGATCTGTACTTGTTCAAATGAGCATGATTAAATCGAGCTCTTGACATTCTAATAATGGACCGATATTATGGATTGAATAAATTTGATGGGTAGATCTGTGTATGGTCGTCCATAAGTTTGAATAGATGAGTTAAAAGTCAGATGAAAGTTCTTGATCAAACAAATAAACGGTCAGATCATAATAAATGGTCCATATCCTCCTGAATGAGTTAGATCATACGCTCATGATTGAACCCATATATGGTCCAGGCCAAAAATAAAAAATAAAATTATATCAGAATGATATCAAGTGGACTAGATTATCGGACCAATGGGCCTTGAATGATGTTAGGGCCCACTAATTGAAATATTGGATAATAGAAAATCCGGTTCGGGTCCTGAATTGCAGACCCGACTAACATTCAAACGGGTCCGCAAACCCGTCACCTAAAAATTCGGGTAGGTTAAATCCCTGCCTCTAATGCTTCTGTTCGAAAACAAAACAGCTGCTGCTGCTGCTGTTTCTGTTAGAAAAAACAGCCGTTGCTGCTGCTCGCCCTAGTTTCGAAGCAGTCGTCGCTGCCAGCCATCCTTGGGACCGGATGTCCGACGTCCATCACCAGACCGACGGGAAGAATCTCCAGTCACGATGATGGCCACCGTGGCCAGGGAAGAACACAACTAGCTGAGACGCTGCCATGGATGGAAGATGGTGGATACAAGGATCCAGTCGGCCATCAATGGAGGTTGTAACCTCGGATCTGCTGAAGTCAAAGATGATGCATAACTCCGGCGGTGAATAGGGTATCCATGGCTGCCTCCTTTAAAGACACAGGTGAGGGTATGGAAAACCCTAACGAGAAGAATTTTGGGCATCTGATCCGAAATTTCCCAAACTGTATTTGGAGATCTGGATTCCGAAATCCCTAATTAATCTGTATTTGGGGATCTGATTCCGGAAATCCCTAATTAATCAACCGGATTTGGGGATTTCGAAATCCCTAACTCTGGATTCTGTAATTGGGGTTCAAATCCCTAATTACTGGATCAAAAGTCCCTAATCGGATGTCTGCATTTAGGGGTTCGAATCTAAAATCTCAGATTTTAGGGCTATTGGAACTGAAATCCCTAATCTGGATTTGGGATTCGAAATCCTGTTTCAGGAATTCGAAAAATCCTGATGTTGATCTGATATGGGATTCGAAATCCCTAATGTTGATCTGTTTCAGGAATTCAAAGATTTGAAAATCCCTGATGCTGATCTGATATGGGATCCAAATTAGAAAGCCCTAATTGCTGTATGGGTTTCGAATTTGAAAGCCCTAATTGACGAATTTGATCATCCATTCCTATGCACATTGGCTCTGATACCAACTGTGGGATCTAATCTAGATGCGGAATAGGCCCACGGATCTGTCTGTGCATGGGACATGGCGATCAGGGGTCGGATAGCTTACCTAGCTGAGACGCCGTCATGGAAGCCGGATAAGAATACCTGTAGAACTTAGGATCTTCCTCTCCTTCACACCCTTTCTGCAAATCAGTAGATGTGACTCGAATTTCTGCTGTGGTGTAGGATTGAGGACCCAGCTCTCTTTTATAGAGTCTGTGGAGAGGGAGTTTGAAACCCATCACAACTCTCTCTCCCATGCTCCACGTTGTAGCATCCTAGTGCAACTCAAACTGCTGTCTGCGTAACACAGGTATAGCATTCCAGCCCTAGTACGCAGAGCCCCCAGTAAATAGCATAAACGGTCGACTGATGTACTGAACCTCACTCAATACTATACTATTCAAAGGAAGATGACGTTGGATCTAGTGTCTTAAAAAACTATCTAGGATCTGATTGGACGGATCTCAATAGTTGATTATGGTGATCATGGATTTTAGATTGGACATATGATATGTCTTATATTTGGGGGTGTTATAAAATAAAGTGATTTTATAAAATATATTTTAAATAAAAAATATATAAAAAGTTTTGTAAAAAAGCTTCCGTGGGATTTTTTAGAATAGTCCCACATGAGAAAGGGAAGAGAAATTTTTGTCGTTTAAATGAAAACAGTGGAGTAATATAATATTTGCTTACCTAGTCCAAGGACAATGGACCTTACGTGCACCCGAACACCCGCGCTTGGGCACGGGATCTGGTTCGGTCACGGTCACAGTGCGAGGGCGTGGGCAGGTGAGGCAGTGTGGCTGTAAAGGCACTAGTGGCGCACTTTGCACGGTGTCGGTCACGGGCTCGGTGCAAAGGCATGGGCATATGAGGCAGTGTGGTTGTATAGGCGCTAGTGGTGCACTTTGCACCGACACGGGCTCAATCTCGTCTCAGTCACGGGCTCGGTGCGAGGGCATGAGCATGTGAGGTAGTGTGGCTGTAGAGGCGCTAGTGACGTACTTTGCATGGGCTCGGGCTCGGTCTCGGTCACGGGCTTGGTGCGAGGGCGTGGGCATGTGAGGCAGTATGGATGTAGAGGTGTTAGTGACGCACTTTGCACGGGCACGAGCTCGGGCTCGGGCTAGATCACGGTCTTGGTCTCGGCCACAGACTCAGTGCGAGGGCGTGGGCATGTGAGGTAGTGTGGTTGTAGAAGTGCTAGTGGCCCACTTTGCACTTCGCACGTGATGTGGCTAGTCTCGGTCTCGATCACGGGCTCGGTGTGAGGGCGTGAGCATGTGAGACAGTGTGGTTGTAGAGGCACCAGTGGCGCGCTTTGTACGGGCTCGGGCTCTGGCTCTGGCTCGGGCTCGGTCTCGGTCACGGGCTCGATGTGAGAGCGTGGGCATGTGAGGCAATGTGGCTGTAGAGGCGCTAGTGGCGCACTTTGCACGGGCATGGGCTCGGGCTCGGTCTCGGTCTTGGTCACGGGTTTGGTGCGAGGGCGTGGGCATGTGAGACAGTATGGCTGTAGAGGCGCTAGTAGCGCACTTTGCACGGGCTCGGGCTCGGTGTCGGTCTCGGTCACGATCACGGGCTCAGTGCGAGGGCGTGGGCATGTGAGGCAGTGTGGCTGTAGAGGCGCTAGTGATGCACTTTGCATGAGCATGGGCTCGAGCTCGGTCTCGGTCATGGGCTCGGTGTAAGGGAGTGGGCATGTGAGGCAGTGTGGTTGTAGAGGCGCTAGTGGCGCACTTTGCACTTCGCACGTGCGCATCGTGTCGCAGAAGGTCTCTCCCTTCGCGAACCAGAGTGAGACAGGTGCAAGTCGCAGTGCGACTAACTGGCTAAGTAGGATGGCTGGCCGAAGGAAAGACTAGAGGACTGAATGAGAGTCCTCCAGTATATATAAAGAGACTGAAAAGAACTGTTGCAGCAGAAACTGTAACAGCTATGCCATTAGTGCAGAGACCAGCTGTAACTGCTGTATGGCTAGCCCAACAGTTAGAAAACAGATAGCTATTGTCTCAGAATGGTCACATGCAGCAGTGGTTATGACTCATCAGAAAACGGCCATAAAACGGTTAGTTTTCAAACAGCTAGAAATGACTTAATGGGAGTTATTTCCCTGGACCATAACCCCCCAGCCGCCACAGCCTATATAAACAAGGTCCGGATGGGATTCCAAACCATCTCTCAATCCACTCCAGCAGACCCATACGAACTAAGACAACCACTCCTCTCCTATACTCCAGTGAATTCAGCAAGACAGTAAGGTTGAACCATTGCTTGAAGAACAGACCAGCGATGTGGTTTAGAACGGTTCAACTGAACTAGTGACTGAAGAACTGACCAGTGCAGTGGTCTAAAAATAAATAAATTATTCTCTTCTCTTTTTTTTTTGGGAATTTTCTTTTATTGTAATTCTGCCATACTGTGTATAACAGAGCTCCATTAGTGGGCATTCGTGTTTGCTAAACACAGACCCACATCAGGCTTGTCGTATCCTAGAAGTGGTTTGCCTGTAACCTATCAACATACTCAATCTTTTTAAGTAAGGGCAAATAACGCTTTAAAGACAGCATCTCAGACATGCTTCAGCCTGTCCTTAGTTTAGATCATCTTGATTTTTCGGGTTCCATATTTTACAGAAATATTATTATTCTGTATAATTTCCAACAAGGGGTTGTTTTCATCTTAAGTTCATTGGTTTCTTTGAGTGATTCCTCTAGTCATTTTTGGAAATTTGAAATTGGATACGACAGTTATTACTTGGAAGATATAGTTCATGTAACTCAATATTCTGTTAGACTATAACCATCAAAGGTGTGTGGAGCTTACTCATGTATATCATTTCATAAGATGTACTGTTGTCTTATGTGAAGGATTGACTTGGGTTAGTATAGATTGTCTATATCTTTGAGAGCCAGCATGGTGTCAATTTATGCCTTACTATTACTTTGCACAAGAGTATAAGTGTATCATGAATAAATGATTTAAATTCGGATCTTTGGTAATTCACATTGGTGGATTGAGATCAAGTGAATTGTCTGGAGGCTCATTAGCTTGGACTTTGATCGTTATATTAATACTTGATGAAGCATAAAAAATTATTTGATTCTTAAATCTGAAGACATATAAGGGTTATGATCTTAACTAATCAATTTGGCTCTTTCTACGAGGTCCATATATGGGCCAATAAAAAAGTAGACGTAATTAGAACTTCCATCATGAGTTATTGATTCTTGCACAGGCTAATAAAGGATCCATTAGTTTGCCTAGGAACATGTTTATGTCTTTGATGTAGATAAATCTAATACTCATCAAGTAGTTTTTCCACTAGACCCAATCCTTGAAATGTTTTAAATAGGTTTTTAATAGTTTTTTGCCATTAAAGTTTTGTTTTAACTATTAAAGCTTATCTACTTTTGATTGACATGTGATATGATAATTAGTGAATATGGCATGACAGTGGATGTATTGAATCATGAGTATATACATGGATGAGGGGGATTGACAGTGATCTTTCACAATAAATTACACCGAAGTCCATAAAGTTACAAAATACCATACTAGGTGTACCCTTGAAATCCTAACCACTCCTTATTTATATGATCATATTTCAAAAGAAAGATAGAGCTAGTCATGGGCGTCCCGCCCCATGAGATGTGTGAGACCAGGGAAAATGAGAGAAATTCTAAGAGAGAGTGGAGATTCACTCCACAATTTTCTATTATTCTCACGTGTGGTTCATTTTTATGGATAATATGTCTTCCTTAATACTTATCAAAAGATTAGACGTTGGGCTATCTTAAATTTCTGGTATTGAGATAAATTAGGGAGATAATTATTAACTTAAGAGATAGGCTTCGTAGGCATCTCATTCGTGCACATTGCGTATAGGTATGATCTCCACCTTTTATATATTATTATAATAAAAAATTCTTAAAATGAGTTGTATGATTAAATTACGTTGTTATTGTATAGTAGGGACCTAACGGATGATACCAAAGAGATAAGAGTAACCAAAAAACAGTAAAGTTGATTCCCTACGACAAGGTCTCCCACTAAATTCCAGCTCCGAAGTTACGTGAGGCTCTATGATGTCCGTGAGAAATTCACCCTATCAATTAATTTTTAACTTCTCATTCTAGGTCAAGGGACAGAAAATAAAGTGGATCCAACACTCTTGAGATCCACGCCAGAGGAAAAAGTGGGGAAAGTGAGGCAAATCAAAACTCAAGCGTCATAAAATGGGAAGTAAATGCCTGCCCTCTGAATCAAACCTTCAGGGAGTCCAACATTCTACGGTTCACAATACACGCGGCAAGGTGATGTGGAAATCGGATCTGCCCAGGGCACAGAAGTGGATTGCATGGTGTGCCACACACCATTGACATCATGGTGTGTTGACATGGGCCCATCACGATGTATTTATTATACACACACTGTATATTCATTTAGAGATATCGTTTTAGGGTATGAACCTAAAAACGATCTATCCAAAGCTCAAAAAAAAAAAAAAAACAGTGGGATAATGACTATGATTCCTGCCGTTGAAACATTCATAGGGCTCACTATGATATTTATTTGCCATCCAACCTATTCACAAGATCGCACATATTTAGATAAAGGGCAAAAATAAATTCAGATTCATCGAAAGTACCTATAACCCTAAAACTGGTTCCTGGTAGACGTTCTATTATTACTAATTTCTGCAGTGTCTACTTGAGCTTTGTATGTCTCGTTTTTGGCCCTATGCCTTAAAATGATTTTGCCAAATGTACAGATGACATGAATATAACACGTACATTATGGTGGGCCCACATAACTTGGTGACGTCAATACACCACTAAAGTCGGTGGTGCACGGCACACCACGCAGTCCGTTTCCCATGGGCAGGTATGGAGGGTTTGCTTCTCAAAAATTACACCCGTCAGGCAATCATGTCCATCTAACATAGAGCTGTTAGACCTGGAGCCGTTTAATATCCAGTGTAAAAGAGCAGCAGTTACCGGCCAAGGATGCATGCAGGGTGGTAAACCTGTACAAAAAGCACCGGATGAGATGAGTAGATACTCTTTCAAAAAGTAAGCTATCCGTACAGGTGTCCTGAGGTGGACAGAGGAAGCGATTCCATCTTGCCTAGGTCCAGGCAGCGCTCCCAGTGTATGAGTTTTCACCCATTTTAGGGCATAGCCCCCAGAATCACATCCAGTGGGACTAGATAGTTGGGATTGAATGCTGACCATTAAAAGGGGGGAAAAAAAAAAAACCTTCCTTAGAGACAAGAAGTTTGATCAAGCTCATATTTGTATTTTTCCTTTATCTAAGTCCATGTAACTATGTGAATAGGCTGGATGATGGTGTCATTATCACCACTGCTTCATGTGTTGTGGACCACTTGAGCCTTGAATCTGCCTAAGTTTGGCAGCTCTAAAATAATCCAATAAAAATGAATGTATAAGAGTGAATAAATCCCATACATTGTGGTGGGCCGACGGAGCCCCTGCCTGCCAGGACACAATCTGCTGCCGTGGAGAGATGGCTTTGCCATATTTTGGTTCGTCCAGCAAATGAAATAGTTGTCTGGCTGGTAGCGTGTGTGAGTTACAGCACATTGGTTCCAATGGTGACACGCCGACTGAACTTAAGTAGGCCAGCTCTCAAGTGGTACATGTTCAAACGGACCCGCACCTTCTAAGTCATGGGCCAGACTGTAGGCGAAAATTACATTGACCGGGCAGTCCTAACCATCGATTTCTGATTTTTTCGGCTTACAACTAACTCCTGTCTGCATGGTTTCTGTACCGACCAACCACCTGTACGGCTGTACAGCAGATTTGTTGGAGGGCGAAGGTGAAAGAAGTGCTAATGTCCACGGTATTGGGATCATGTTCAACAAAAAGCTTTGTGGGGCAACCATGATGGATACGTGGCATCCACCCATCCATCCGTTGGACAAGCTTATGTTATGGCCTGAGTAAAAAAAACACACGCCAGTCCAAAACTCTACTGGAGCAAGCAACCACCATTGAAACTTTCTAGCCCCGCACAGCATAGCAGGGATGAAAGCAACCACCATTGAAACTTTCTAGCCCCACGGTGATGTTGATATGCAATCCAACTCCTCACTAAGGTGAGCCAAAAGCTAAAAACAGTAAAACCAAATATTAGCCATGGTACCTCTAAGGAAGCTTTCAATGGTCCATATCCCCATCACCAATGTTCCTTTTTGTGTCCTATGGAAGTTTTTTATAAACCTGATTTGTTGGGCTTTAAGTCCTAGTATGATTTGGCTCAACTGACTGATAGAGTGGATGTCACCCATATTTCAATGGGCCTCACAACTTTTGTTGCATGTGCTCCTTGCAATAGGTGAGTGAGAAATTCAAACTTCAGGTTATCCTAATGATAGAGAATTTTCTTTAATGTAGTTCAATGATGATGTATCATGTGTGTTTTTTAGATGTGAGCTTCTTATTAAAAAATAAAAATATGATTTCATTTAATATAATCTTTGAACTCAATTGTAAGCAGTGTTTGAATTATCTTCGATATTATCTTTATCTATAGCTCAGCGATACTGATAACGCTAGTAATACCAGAAATTCTAGGTATTAGCAATGTATCGTTAAGTATCAGCAACGTATCAATATTGCTAATGTAATCGTCAATATTTTCAACTACATAAATTATAGATGTCGCTTGTATTGGCAATGCATCAATATCACCAATGTCTTAGTTATGTAAATTCTAAGTAGTGCTTGTATCATAAGTGTATTAATGATATTTCAATAATATCGCTAACGTATTGATATCATTAAAATTTTGTTTATTAGGAAAAAAAATTAAAATATCGCTAACGTATTGATATCATTAAATTTTTTTTTTCTGGGCACATGGTTGTATGCAGTATTCAATTTGTCATTGAAAGTATTGAGAATATCTCGATATTAACGATATCGCAACATGCGAGATATTGAGACCACAATCTTTCATTTCTTTTTCAATTGTTAATGATTTCTCGGTGAAATATCATATGTTGTTGAAATTTTGCAATATCGATGGATGTTTGGATGAAAGGTTAGATAGTTAAATATGTCGGAGGGGATGGTTGGACTAATTTCTTACAACAACACGTGCTTTTAAGGCTCCATTAAATAGAAATTTGTTATGCTTGCATTCTTTTTGCAAATTTTTTATTTCTAAATATACAAATATTTACATTTTAACATCTGTTAAAGTTTTGCTGAAAATTCCACCGTTTTTTCTATATTTCTTCGCATTTCTAGTTATCAGCGATATTATCGGCAATATCAATATTGTTTCCATATCTCTAGCCAGTGAAATTTATAGTGATATTAATACTTTGAACATTAGTTGTAAGACTAGATTTAAATGACATACATGACGCAGATTTAAATGACATACGTGACGCTTGATAATTGGACAATGCTAGGCCTGTAGGAAATTGGTTGCAAGCAATCTGCGTCTAGAAAAGTCAGCATCCCTAATCATGTGTACATGGACAATGGACAGCTCATCTGCCTAACCAATGCACTAGAGATCATCAGCATCCTACAGACTATTTTATGCAAACACACAAACCACCGGATAGAGAAAAAATTATTGAGATGCAAACTCAGGTGGGTCACACCACATGCATAATGGCATGGGATGTCCACCAAAGAATTACGTGCAAAACCATGATGATGTGTATATATTTCCTTAAATCCATTCCCCATGTGTGACTTACAGAAACGAAAGGAGTAACAATCGTCAGAATCCAACACACAGACCATCACGCAGCAAAATCTTATAATTTTAGACCTAATTTTACATTTTTTAGAGTAAGGTGGTCCATCTTTCTCTCTATTTGGCTAATTTATTATATTTCTGGTTAGCGGAAGGGTTCTCACCCCATGAAGAGTGGGGATGTCAGAAGTATGACATGATGGCCCCATACAAAGGTTGGATGTCCTATGTGTTATGTAAAAACAGTTGTTGTAAGCAATTTTGCATATTGCAACGTTGCCAACTCAATGACCTGATGCTGCCAACTATAGATATTTTTGCAAATGACTATATTAAAATAATATGTTTGTAAATAACTACATTAATTTGTAATTACGACAGATACCCACTCTCCGCTAGATTTACTCGACTGACTGTTTGATTCTTTTGATCTGCATGTTAAAAAATTACAAGGATCTTCAACCAATGAATAACTAACAAGCATAGCCAATCAATCTCATTCATCTATCTGTGCTTTTGACGTGGTCCATCTTTCACTCTCAGATCTAAAGTACGGTAAATAAATCCCGACCAGAAATGATGGGACGTCAAACCTACAAGTGAATGGAGGTGGTACACCAACCTCGGTAGCGTGTCGAAGTGGCGAAGTTTAGTTGTCCTTGCGATGATGTATGTGTTAACAGTGTTATATCTTCAACCTCCACCCATTCCATGAGATCATTTTAGGGCCTGTTTGGCTAGGGGTATTGAGTTATATTAAATAAGATTGCATTGCTAATCTCACTTTGAAATTGAGAATGACATGTTTGAAAAGTGTGTGAGATGAGATGAAAATTAACTTTAGTGGCTTTGGAAAATAAACATGTATTGGAAAGTGTGAGATGGGATTACAAATAGCATGGGTGATGAATTTTTGCTTTATCCCAGTTCAATTCAAGTATAATTTGAAAGTAAATATCGAAATTTATTTCGTAATGCATATATTCCAAACATGGAGTTAGAAAACGTGAGATACACCTAATTCAAAGACGATACCTTACACATGCATTTATTGTAACTATTGCAATTCTATCCTCCGTAATCCCACCAAATGCAGTTGCCTAAACCAGGCATTCGCTTTGAGGTTTTTTTTTTATTTAAAAAAAGGTCAGATCCAAAGCTCAATTAAAGCACATCAAAACAATTAGTGACGATTATACCCTTAACATTGAAAACTGCTTTAGGCAATTAAGAAAAAAAACACAGTTCTGAGTTAAGCCGATATTTCTTCTCTTCACCCATTCGGTGGTGGGTGCCAAACCACGCAATCCGCGCCCCAGGTGCATCGGATGCGCTTTGGCTAGTGAAGCTGTCACTAGCTACGTGGCTCGTGTCGGTGGGCCCACCGTGATGTATGCGTTCATTCATTGTTAAAGATCATTTTAGGGCCTGTTACCAAAAATGAGACAGATGTAAATCTCAGGTGGACCACACCATGGGAAACCGGCCGCCTGCAGTGTTTATTTGACATCCAACTTGTTGAGGTCATACGGACATGGATGAATGCAAAAAACTAAATATCTAACTTAGATAAAAAATAAAAAATAAAAAAAATAAAAAACAAACTTTTGTGGCTTCCATGAAGTTTTTAACGGCGGGAGTTCAATCAACACTGTGTGGTCCACTTGAGATTTTGATTTACCTCATTCTTGGACTCGTTCCATAAAATGATCCGAAAAAATGGGTCAATAGCTTGGATGAAACACGTACATCATGGTGGGGCCCACGGAACACCGACCACTAGCCAATCCGTTTCCAAGTGCATCCGGTCCTCCGGATTCCAAATGGAGCATCTTTAAAATCACACCATCAAGTAATCCTAGCCGGCCAATTCCTAACTATGAAAGAATGGTTACAAGTAAAACACAAGCGTTAATTTTGGGTTACTATCTACCCGCAGTTGGGTCAGAGCTTTGGACGGTCAAGATTACCGTACCACGACTACCATTTTTAAAAAACACGGTGGTTAGGGGAAAACACCCTTGCCCACCTCGCGCCACGTCTACCTGGGTTACCTTCCTGACACGGGAAAACGACTTAACGTACATGGAATCCACGCCTTCCACCCACTACACTCCCACTGTCCGGCCTTGATTTACAGTCAGGTAAGCCACCCCACGAAACATGAAAACGAATTAAATTTATGTGGTATAGTCCATCTGAGTTTTGGAAGTATGATTTTTTAAAGTTATTCTATCATCTCGCCGAGGCACGTTAGATGAATAGATTTCGAGGTACATAAACACCACGGCAGGCCTTATCGTTCGTTCCATCCTAACTGTTCCCTAAGCGTGGCCCATCGTAGTTTTGCATTTTCCTTATTCTTGGATTCAACAGTGAACATGAGGCAGCATACCTGATGGACGGTGTGGATCTCTTGAAAGTGTTACATGCACGTAGGTAGGTGCTCTTGGTTTGCCAAAGAAACCCGTTAAGGACCCACCATGAGGTACGCTCGTGGGGTTTCTAACTAGAACTGCTACACGTATATCAGAAGAGGAATTATCTTACGTTCGGCACGTTCGTGCGATGGTTGGGTGATGAGATGGGTCCCACACCACGATTGCGAGATGTCCCACAAAACAACCAAATCGATCCCAGCCATCCAACACAAACCTTTTCCCCACAAAAAGCAGATAGTAAATACAAGGATTCCACATTGATCAATAGACAAAATCGTTTATTTGTCATTACACATGTAATGTAAGAAATACAAGCAGACGATGAGAGAGAAATAGATTGAATGCCGAAACTACCCCAACCTCTACTCTCTCTCTCTCTCCCTCCCTCTTTCCTTTATTTCCTAATCATCTAAAAAAATCCAACCATCATAAAAATACAACGCCATCAACCACCACAATAATCATCGAATCATACCCAATTCGAAAAAAGATATAAAGAAAGAATTAAAATCTTCTCAGCAGTAGAACAACCCAAAGATCAGAGCGGTGAGGGAGGCGAAGAGGGTTGGAGCGAAGAGGGAGGTGGCGTCGGATGTAGGACTGGGAGCCGGAGCGTCGGCGGCTGCGGTCCGTTCGATCATGGAAGTGGCCATGATCACGGCCATCAGGGCAACAGCGAAGATTCTAACCTTCAAGGCTTCCATTGATTTGGGAAATTGGGGGGTTCGGAGCTTTTTCTACGATTCCTCTTTTGTAAGTGTAGAAGAGGAATTGTAGAGACGGAAGCTGGGATGAATCTTGGGAAGAAACGAAGAGGGGCTGGGCTTTTATACATGTGCGGTGGGGTTGCCCCTCTTGCCCGAGCTGCCCGGCCTACGATATCCAGTTTCGTGGTTGGTGCTGCCCGTTGTTGACAGGGTGTCCGCCGTTTGGTGCCATACAACTGGCAGAGGCTTTTGTGGTCCCCACACCTGGCTGTCCTTCTCAACCACCTTCCCTTCTTTTGTGTTTTACTATTTTTTTAGTTGATACGGTAGAGCGAGCCGGATGAACCGGAATATGGTAGACCATCTCTCTATATGAAACGTGGAAGGATTATGTTCAAATCTGGTCCGTCCATGTAGAGAGACACAGCATGGATATTATAATTCTAAAATTTTTGGCCTATCAGAAATTTATATGCCGCTGAAAATTTTCTCCATTAAAGTAACGGTGGATAATTAAAACATTTAACGGTCAAATTAGTAGTGATAAAATATAGAAAAAAAATATGTGTTTGTTTCATGTGTTTTTATTTTTAAATGTAAGCCATCCATCGTGATGTCAGTATATGGGTGGACCCGATTAATACATTACCCTGCCACGTGTCCCATGATCAGATGACTCTACCATGTTCAGCTTCTTATGTCTCTACTGTATTATCTTCCTCTGTATGCGACGCACATGGACAGAAAGGAAGGTAGTCATCGGACTTCTGAAGCAAAGTGTAGTCTGCCAGGTGGGCCATGTAGATCACTATAACTCTGTAAGATACAATGCATGGGATGGGATCCAAAAAGAATGGGCCGTCGATTTCATCCTTTTTCAGCAAAGATGATTCTAAAATTTGAAAAAACAAAATTGATTGGAAAATTTTTGACCTTTTTGTGAATATCTTTACATAGAACGAAAAGATCCGATTTTTAAATTGAAAATAGTGAGTCCTAGATGGACCCTAACTCTTGAACGGTTAGGATCATCAATATAAGTGAATAATTTACTATATTAGTGCGCGGAGTATGGACTAATTTTCGTTGCATGCGGAGTACATGACCGGACCTTTCGTGGGGAAAATGGAAGGCGAGGATTTGCTCTCCTTATTCATTTTTTAACCATCACAAGTCTCGCCTCGTTTGTTTATATATATATATATATATATATATATATATATATATATGGGAAGAGGTACTATGCGCTCGACCTCACGAAAAGTTCCCTTGAGGTCGAGCTGTGTGGGCCCCACCGTGATGCGTGTCGACCATCAACACTGTGAATTTGATGGGTCCCCTCCCTCTAAATTATGGGATATGCCAAAAATCATCCGTATACGGAACTCAGGTGGGCTATACTATCTAAAATCATGTGAAGACATGCCAAAAACATATAAAAGCACTTGGTGGGGCCTACTTGAGTGTTGAATGCTGCTGAAACTTGGTCTGAACTCTCATCCAAGTGGGACACACATAATGGATGGGCTGGATTTGCAAACCACATCTCGGTGGGCCCAAGAAATGATTATGCATATTTTAATGGTGCACGGTCCCTCCCCACTTCTGTATGTGGTGTGGCCCAAAAAAGTCACGGATTGACTTGATTTTGAGGCATAATTCCACTATGGAATGGTGCATCTGACTAATGGGGTAGATGTTCAAAACGCATCACGGTGGGGCCCACACAACTCGACCTCATGGGACGGTCTTGTGAGGTCGAGTGCATAGTACCTTTTCCATATATATATATATATATATATTCATTCGCTACGAGGAAATATATGATCCTCTAATCCTCTAGTCTCAATCATAGACAATCTCACAAACCCTCTACGGTGGAGATGAATCTAGGTCCACACATTAATGGAGCACCTCTGATGAGCCATAACATAGGAACGGACCGATGGGAGTTACTAACAATTCTAAACATCATTTATTAATGGACGGTTATAACAAATTTGGTGAACGGACGAGAAATTTGTTCATGTGTTAGATGGTCAGACCCATTCCGCAGGACGCACACTAGATCAGGCGTTGCGATTCTGAGTTTTGCTGGTTGAGTGTGGACCGTTTCTTTTGCTGGCCACTGATTGGATGGCTACTACGATTTCAGTCTTCTTGCTTTCGTATTATGGCTATCC